>NW_027396795.1:0-1349071 GCF_047715825.1 Aspergillus stella-maris
ATGTACATACGTAATCAAGTTCTTTCTGCTGGCAGAATACTAGCGCTTACACAAAAAAACGTTATTGCCCTTTTGTTCGAACAGTATGCCGTAAACTAGTTCATATCCGGATAGATACCGGGCGGGGCGAGTGGCTAAATGCTTCCCCGCGTCAATATATAATCTCCCCTCATTCTCAATCACATCATCTCCCACCTCAAGAACACATCTCAACCACCTCCCAAACACACCCAAAATGTCTCAATCCAAACCAAAACTCGCAATCCTAGACGACTACCAAAACATCGCCCCCTCACATTTCACCCACCTAGAACCCCGCATCTCAATAACCAGCTACCCGAAAACACTAAACCCACGCATCCCCTCGCAACAAGATGACCTTATCCAACGATTGCAAGAATACGATATAATCCTCGCCATGCGCGAGCGCACGCCCCTCTCAGCCGAAACCCTCTCGCAACTACCCAATCTCAAACTCCTCCTCACAACAGGGCAACGCAATCGTGCGTTGGATACAGAGTATTGTCGATCGCGCGGGATACCCGTTGCCGGAACGGAATCTCGTGGCGGAAAAGGGAAGGGGACGCCTTCTACAGTGCAACATACCTGGGCTCTGATCCTTAGTCTCGCTCGCCACGTCGCGCGCGATGATGCCGCCTTGAAAAGTGGACGGGAGAATTGGCAGGGATCTCTCGGGATGTCACTTTCTGGTAAGACATTGGGCCTTGTCGGGCTGGGGAAATTAGGGAGTGCGGTGGCAAGAATTGCGGTTTTGGGCTTCGGGATGGATGTTCTTGCTTGGTCGGTGAATTTGACTCAGGATAAAGCGGATGAACAGGCTTTATCTGTTGGGCTGGAGAAAGGTGATATCCGCGTTGTGAGTGAGAAGCAAGAGCTCTTTAAGGAGGCCGAT
This sequence comes from Aspergillus stella-maris, assembly GCF_047715825.1. NCBI lineage: Eukaryota > Fungi > Ascomycota > Eurotiomycetes > Eurotiales > Aspergillaceae > Aspergillus > Aspergillus stella-maris. The sequence goes on from NW_027396795.1 coordinate 914, forward strand.
GTCGTGAGTGTGCACTATGTCCTCTCCGATCGGAGCCGGGGGATTGTTGGGGCTACGGAGTTGGGGAATATGAAAAAGGGCGGGATATTGATTAATACGAGTCGCGGGCCTCTAATTGATGAGGATGCACTGCTGGAAACATTGAATAAAGGCGGTATTGGTGGTGCCGCACTGGATGTCTTTGATCCGGAGCCTCTACCGCTTGATAGTCCGTGGCGGACGACGAAGTGGGGTGTTGATGGGCGGAGCGAGATTGTATTGACACCGCATATGGGGTATGGCGATGAGCAGATTCATGGGTGGTATGATGCTGTTGCGGAGAATCTGGAGGCTTGGTTGGATGGGAGGGAATTGAAGACTTTACTTTAGTTGTATGTATTGCAGGTTAGATGGATGACTGGGCGAGGGATGAATGGAGGGGAATTGCCGAGGTGATTTTCAGGAACGCGTATCATGCATGTGCTAGGCTGCGCTATGTACGCAAGCTGCACGTATAGTTTTGTATAGATTATGCCTCGGATGAAAGGAGCTCCACTGATCGAATAACCTTTTCGTAAATGAGGTTATTCCCGCAGGCCCACCATCCCACCTTCCGCTCAAGTTCCTCGGTTCTTGGTCAAGTCAACAACGTCATCCGCTTCTTTATAACCCCCGCGTTGGAACTCTTTTCCATCCTCCTCTTAACTCACTCCATCTTTCCTCAACAATCAGTACTGTCATATCCATATCATTCACATTAAAATGCCCGTCGCAGTCCAGCAACCAGTTTCTGCCCCAACGCAGCAGCCTGCTACAAAACAACCCACCCACCCCGGACTCATCCGGGTCTCCTACAACCCGGGCGCCTTCACCAGCGCCGCCTACAGCGATGCCTCAACCACGCTCGAGCCAGGTGCTCTTTTCACAAAGATTACAACCGCGACACCAGGCAAAAAAGCCTACTCCTCTGTACAAACAGGTCGAGACACTCACATCGAGCTCAACTCCGACTTGCTTTACTGCAACCACTCCTGCGAACCAAGCCTCATCTTCGACATGGGAAAGATGGAAGTCCGAGTTGTCGATGACAAGCCATTGAAGAAGGGCGATGCGCTTACATTCTTCTATCCGAGCTCAGAATGGGAGATGGATCAGAAGTTCCAGTGCAATTGCGGCACTAAGAGGTGCAAGGGGTTAATTGGAGGTGCAGGAAATATGAGCCGAGAGGACTTGGAGGGGTATTGGCTTAACGCGCATATCGAAGAGTTGCTGAAGGAGAGGGATGGGCAGTAATACTGGGTTCCTTGTTGCATACCGATACTCCGAGATTGTTAAGGTGGGCGAATTTGAGGGACGGCGTATAGGGAGTAGATAGAGAGACGAATGACATAGATAACAATAGATCGGGGAATGAATCACGATTGAATTGCGTTAACTTACAGATTAGCTATTTCGATTTATGATTCTCAAGAAGAAGAAGGTTGGGTAGTTGGAGAAGAGATGATGGTGGTCTAGAACGGGGAGGAGGGGCTACATTCGCCTTGATCCTCCAAACCGGCTTGGGAGGAAGGAGCTACCCAGTGACCGCACAGGTTGCTGTCCTGGATAGGAAAAAGCGTCTAGAGCGGACGGTCAATGCTCCGTAGTTTGAAGGAATATTTTCCTTTTGACCGGCACTAATGCTCAGGCCTTGCTCGTCCACGAGGCTCCGTCGCGGCCGGGTTGACAGAACAGTGCAGGTTTGCGTTGTATGAATTTCTATCTCGAAAATAAAATGCCTTTTCATGTGGGTAAGGTAATTTATGGGAGTCAATCTCCGTCAGCTATTCTCATCTGCGGATGCTGTTTACCCGGGGCAGTGTTCTGATTGTCACCATTGGGAATCGGCCTGGCGCGAGCATGACAACCACCGCCTGTATTCAGTCAGCAATCTTACTTTTACTAAAAGGTGACTGACCCCAGTCTTCAGTTGGGTCAAGAGCATTGAAGTACAACGATTCAATTGCCAGAGCATACATTCTTAGAGATGCGTGATCTGCACTTCCGCAAGCGCGGGGTATCGACTGGGATCGACAGCGGGGATCTTTCTAGAAGCACAGGCCCGATGGACAGATGTCAGAAAATTCAGATGCACCCAGCGTTTGCCTGCCCAGTGTCCATAAGTTGCGGTGCACTCAATGTGGCCGCGCACCCCTATCGGATAAGCCGGGGAGCCCTTGACGCGAAACCGAAACCATGGTTTCGCAAACGCAGTTTCGTACATGAATCATGCGGATGTCCAGACCCGTGCGTTATTACGGTGATGCCGTGACCTCTAGCTTCTGCGTTTGCGACAAGAGCCCTAGCCTCGCGCTTGACATTCTACGCGACGCTGCGGCCGACCGTCAGCTGGGAGATGGGCTGTGCGGCTGTCTCATTCCATCACCTCGCCAAAATGACAGTTTTGACCAGGATAACTGCAGCATCCGGCAGATTGCAAACGGGACAGCGACAGGGTTTGACTTGTCTATTTTGGTCTCACCTCCTACGAGTTCCTGATCCATTACGCCTATACGAAAAGCCTTTGCTGAAAATCTTCATAAACAGTTGAAAGGACCATGAGCACATGGCATTCAGGGGTGCAAATGCTTGTCTCAGTTGCTCCACCAGAACAATATCAACTGCTGCGATTGTTCTCCCGCGGATCAATGAACAAAGACCACGCGCTCTTTGCATATTCAACAAACATGGTCTTCGCCCAATCAATCTCATCCAGGCACACGATGTGTTTATTGCTTTTTTTTTTTAGCTGTGTGACATTGAACTTCAGTCGCTGAATTCTTGGTGATCGATCTTTCCTGCCACTTATAACGGGCTGTCTCCCAATCTACCACAGTACCGGAGCACCAATGTCAGTAATGATGCGATTGCTCATCTTTCTTCTTGTGACGCTTGCTACGGTCGCGCTGGCGCGTCCCTCCTCCGATTACCGTCTTCATGAGCGACGCGATGCACTGCCTGACTCCTGGACTGAGCATACCCGGCTGGCCGGGCATGAGATGCTTCCCATGCGGATTGGGCTGGCTCAGTCAAACTTGGATCATGGACATGACTTGCTGATGGATTTGTGAGCTACTCCCTGTTCTACCTTCATAATTGTGCTAACCCCTCAGTTCGAACCCAACGTCACCCCGCTACGGAAAACAACTATCGGCAACGGAGGTACACGATCTTTTTGCGCCCTCCCGAGAGAACGTTGATTACGTGCGCGAATGGCTGGAATCAGGGGGTATTTCCGGATATCGCATCTCCCAATCTGTGAACAAACAATGGTTACAATTTGATGCGACGGCGAGTGAGATGGAGCGACTCTTGCGCACTGAATACTACCTCTATTCGCACCTTGAAACGGGCAAATCGCACATCGCCACGAGAGAGTACGTCCAACTATCTTCTAAGTACGGACCATACTGACAACAGCAGATACCACGTTCCGCGTCACCTCCATTCGATCATCGACTATATCAGTCCCGCTGTCAAGATGCTGGAGGTCGGTACCCTGGGGTTGAGGAAGCGAAGTCTGGAAAAGCGCCAGCAAACGGTCAATTGCAGTGCAACCGACTTGAATATTTGCGAGACGGATATAATTCTCTCTGAGGTGCTGGAAGATCCGATGTCGTTCTGCGATCGAGTTCTCACCCCGCCCTGTATTCGAGGTATGTCCGCCCCAAAACGTAGAAGTGAGCTTCAATTGACGATACAGCCATGTATGATGTGCCCCAAGGCACGACGGCAACACCCGGCAACGAGCTCGGTATCTTCCAGTCATTGGGCGACATGTACAGCCAGGAAGACCTAGATCTTACCTTTAGCTCTCTTGCTCAGTAAGTACGGTCAACTCCCCGTTGGGTATTTGGCTAACCGCGACAGAGAAATTCCCAACGGCACACACCCAACTCTTCACGGTATCAATGGCGGCGTCGCGCCTACCACTCAGAACAATTCTGGTCCTGAATCTTCAATTGAATTTCAACTTTCCTACCCGCTCATTTGGCCGCAGCAATCGATCCTCTTTCAAACGGACGACCCGGTCTATCAAGCGATGATGGACAATAGCACGCTAGACCAGTATCCCGGCGCATTCAACAACTTCCTAGACGCGATTGATGGGTCGTATTGTGATCCTGCAGAGGAAGAACTGGACCCCCCGTACCCGAATCCCTTGCCTGGTGGGTGGAAAGGTGAGAAGCAGTGCGGCGTTTACAAACCCACAAACGTCATCTCCATCTCCTACGGCGGCGCAGAGTCGCAATTGCCGGTTCGATACCTTCGTCGCCAGTGCACTGAATGGATGAAGCTCGGTCTGCAGGGCGTCTCCGTGGTGGTGGCTTCGGGCGATGTCGGCGTGGCAACAGGTACCTGCCTCGGCCAAAACCGAACTATTTTTTCGCCTGGCTATATCGGTAGCTGTCCATATGTCACTGCTGTCGGCTCGACAATCCTTCCCCTGGGGAGTGACCCATACAAACCTGAAGAGACCGCTGTTGAGGGCTGGTCCGGTGGCGGCTTCAGCAACGTTTTCGAACGACCAGTGTATCAAAACTCCTCCGTCGAAGACTACTTCACCAGCGCAAACCTCACCTACCCCTATTACGAAACCGTTGACATCAGTAATATTGGCGCCAACGGTGGGATCTACAATCGCATTGGCCGCGGATATCCCGACATCTCGACAGTCGGTATAAACCTGCTCATCTACCTCAAAGGAATAGCCTATTCCGCAGGCGGGACATCAGCCAGCGCGCCTATTTTCGCCTCCTTGCTTACTCGGATCAATGAGGAGCGCCTTGCGCGGAATATGTCGACTGTTGGTTTTGTCAATCCCGTGCTGTACCAGCATCCAGAAGCGTTCAGGGATATCACTGCCGGGTACAATGACGGGTGCGGCACGAATGGGTTCCCGGCGACTGAGGGCTGGGATCCGGTTACTGGGTTGGGCACGCCGGTGTACTCTAAGCTTATGGAGGTCTTTCTGAATTTGTAAATTAAACTAGCATCTCGCGGTAGATAGGAAAGATACATAATATCAAAAATGATACCGCGAACACATTCCTTTATAATGCAGTACGTACCAAGTTCGTCGTAGAGTCATGTCCATGCTCGGGCTCGAAGGAGAGAGACCCTATTTCCAGGACTCTATTTTATAGATAGCTTTATGGATCTTGCGTTGGTTTTGAAAACATAAGCTGTCTTCCCGTGAACTGTTACATTGCTCTTTGTACCTGCCTATCTCGGTGTCCACATACACCTACCTACTCCATTACACATTTCTTGAGGAGCGGATACGCGTGTCCGTACATAGGGAAGCAACGACCAGGACCCGACAGGCAGCGAGAATCTACAGAACTCGGGGCAACATCCTCGCATCAAAGGATTCTGTGGCAGCTCTTCGAAACTCCCAGTAACCGGCCTCTGGAGCCTTTCGGAATCAGACAATCTGCAGAATCAAGTGTCCTTCAGGGCGGATGTGTTTTTTTAGATACAACTGAAGCTGAATTTCTGGAATGACAGTGTGACGCCGAGAGCAACTGGCGGCGTAGCCTGAGCCGAAGAGGCTCCCTGTTTCTGTGGTACGATGCTTTGTATAGCGTCATGTTTTCCGGCGACGAGCAGTATGAAGCCCGGACCTCTCGTCTCGAGATCCTCTTTCCAGCTTCTTACTGTACGTGTGTGCTGGGCACGGCAATTATTGGCTGAGATATATTGTGCTTAGCCGCCCATGTCCATACAGAAGTGCTTCCTACGCCAAGCAGCACAGCCTTTCCCAGTCATCTTCAGCCTGCAGCCTTGCTCCTCTCCTCAATACGAGCGGGGTAGCCTCAATCTGTCTCCTTTCCTTGAGGCTCCCTGACGAAAAAATGACGATGACCAAAAGCACGGCTGGTGAGAGTTGGCAGAAAGCTTTTGAAAACCTTGATAGCGACGTCAAAGCATCAATCTCTTCAGTCGGGGCCCGGCGATACGGCATCGTCCAGGCCGTTCTCAAAGCCACCGAGAACAAGCGAAGGATATGCCTTGCCCGGCAATGGAAGTACAAAACACCCAAAGGGAAAACTATCATTCTCCGCGATGTACTAGATAAGATCGTCGGATGGGTGAACCGATTCAAAGAAGCGGGCGATGTCGCGATGCAGTTCGACCCAGGGCACGTTGCGCTGCCATGGGCTGCAATACGCTTTCTGCTAAACCTTGCTATTGGAGATGCTCAGCTCTTTGGGGATATGCTTGTAAATCTGGAAACAATTTCTAGGTTGATCTACCGCTCCAAGGTTGTGGAGAATAGCTATCTTCATCAGTCTCAGAAGTCGGATGTCGTGGCGGCGTTGGACGAAGCGCTAATACGACTGCACACTGAGATTCTGCTAGTGCTTAGCAGAATCGTGGAGTACTTCAAGAAGAGAACTCTTTGTAAGACGAGAATAATCGGTTTCCAACTGGCCGGGTTGATCAGCTAAAGGTTTCCAGCCCGCATTCTTTCCAGCGCTCTGCAGATCGACGAGAGCCCGAAGCTCATGCAAGCCGTCGAAACCCAAGAACGTGAACTCCTGAAGTGGGTAGCTCTAGCAGATTCCAATACCCTGCAAACGACAGACGCCAGGACGATTGAGATCGCAACCCGCGCAGCTGCTCTATCTTCCAGATTGGATGCGGATATGAATCGGCTGGTTGACACGAGCTATGTCGTGCGCAAGCATCTAGACGAGGAGCGATTGACTGATGTTCTCAAATGGCTCTCTGGACGAACATTCACAAATTATCAGCAGAGTATTGCCTCGAGGCGAATACTCAATTCAGGGGGATGGCTGCTGGAGCACCCTGACTTTCGATCATGGGTTGATTGTAGCTCATCAGGAACCCTGCTTCTTCACGGCGTCGCTGGTTGCGGCAAAACCACCCTTTTCTCCTTGATCGCCAGCCAATTCCAGGCCTCCCCAATACCTTGCGCCTACTTTTACTGCGACAATCTCCCTGCAGAACCAGATCGGTCGGATCCTGACAGCATTCTGAGGAGTATAGTCAGACAGTTGGCTGTCGAGGCGGCAAACGGATATATCAGCCAAACTGTCCTTTCTGTCTACGAAAAGCGACGCAAAGCTTGCGCTCTGGACCAAGCTGACCTGGTTAAGCTTGGACTAGATGAGAGTGTATCGCTCCTGCTAGAGCTTACCATGTCCAATCCGGCCTACATTATGGTTGACTCACTGGATCAGCTTCGGGATGAAGAACGTGCCATTGTCGTAAATGCTCTTCGGACTCTCGTGGAGAAGTCAGCCAATGTTGTCAAGGTGTTTATTACTAGTCGCGACAATTGCCACGTTGACGCCCTCACCGACGACGCCATGAAAATTCGCATCTCGCCTACTCACAATCAGGAGGATGTTAGGATTTACGTCAATCACCGCGTACAGAATGCTCATCGCGACCGGCTAATCCTCAATGGCACTGCCTCAACTGCTCTGCTACAAAGGATATCAGCGAAGCTCGTAGAAGGAGCAGGTGAAATGTCCGTTGCTTTCTAACATTTGTTGCATATCCCGGCATGTGCTAACGGATCTCACTCTACTTATAGGTTCCTCTGGGTCAATCTGCAACTTGACTTTCTGCGTCAGAGAAGAACAGAACAAGATCTGCTGGCAGCTCTAGAGCAAAACATGACCGGTAACTTGGGACAACTATATGAACGAACTCTGAGCCAGTTCCTGGCCATGGACTCGATGTCCAAGGAGGCAGTACGACAAATTTTCTCAATACTCCTATATGCGAAGCAACCCCTACACCGGACGGCCGTCATTCGTACTCTTGCCCTAAATCACCGCCTCGGAACAGACACTGATACTGCAGTCCAAGATATCTGTTTTAACCTTGTGCTGCTGGATGAGGAAGGGGTGTTTCGCTTCTGCCATCCGTCGGCAGCAGAGTATATGCGCAGACAGGAGCTCTTCTCAGCAGTCTCTGCAAATGAGCTCCTGGCATATCTCTGTCTGCGTGAATGTGCTTTGGGTCCGAGTACCAGTTCGGTGCCTTTCCTCCATGCTGGAAATAATATTGTGCAGCACTTTTACCACTACGCTGCTGTTCATTGGCCAGATCATGTTAGAGTCGTGGAGCAGGAAGACACAGGTCACATTCAATCTGGGAATATCCACAAGGAAGTATTGTCATTTGCTCTCCTCGACGATGAGGATAACCCTTTTAATGTCGTTGCCAGCCTTGCTTTCATCGCTTGGCTTGACTGGATGAGGCAGGTCTGCGAGGTGCTACCGCAGTATGATTCGGTGAAGAGCATGTTCGAGCCCGTATTTTGCGACAACGAGGAGTCATCGCTAGTTTTCGTTGCAAGCTGCTTTGGCCTTTGTGGACTTTTACGAGGCGCACTGGCTGCGAATCTAAACCCTAACTTGAAGAGCCGGACGGGACATACAGCGGTATATTTGGCTAGCTCTTACGGACACTCTGAACTTGTTTCCATTCTCTTCGAATATGGCGCCGACATACACCTCGAGAGCGGTTCGTTCAAGACCCCGGCAAATGTGGCATGCTCTCGGGGGCACCTAGATGTTTTGAAAACGTTGAAACGATGCGATGCCAGTATACTAGGATCTCCCGTCTCTTTGATCAGTGCATATAAAGCCGCTTGCCTCGGTCGCCGAGAGGACGTTGCATTATTTCTCGTCAAGGAAGTCACGACTGTTATTACTGCGCTGCTGGATTCTGGCCCATGCAGTCACCAGAGCCTGCTTGAGCAGGGCCTCGAAGCCGGCTTCGCTAGGGTGGTTAAGTTTCTTATGCTGTCATCTACGCAAATGAAATGGGGCCTTACAGCTTACGATAATCATCCATCATCGGCTACCCAGCTAGTCTCTGCAGCAATTAAACAAGGCCAAGTCAATGTGCTTGATTCTCTGTTCCAACAGCGTCCGCATTTACTTCAGGCACTGCCAAAAAATGCCGTCGCCCTCGCCGCGTTATCGGGACGGGACAATATGGTTGAATTTCTTTTCACCATTGAGAGTATAGATCATGACGCGCAAGGTCCATTCGGCCCGCCACTTCGAAGCGCATGTATAGGAGGACACGAGGGCGTAGCGCGCACCCTCCTCGGCCTGGGTGCTGATCCAGGGAGTGGCGGCGAGCAGGGCGATCCATTGCAAGCAGCGTCCATAAACGGACACACTCAAATAATGAAGATTTTGATAGATGCTGGCGCGGACGTAAATCAACCGGGAAATCCCAGGGGTTCTCCACTACAGGCTGCGGCTTTTTATGGCCATAGAGAGGCTGTTGAGTTGCTGCTTGATGCAGGCGCGGATATGTATCTGGCCGGGGGCTCCAGAGACGCTTTGTTTGCGGCTGCTGAGGGTGGGCATGAGAAGATTGCTACGTTGATGCTTGAGAGGGGATATCAGGCTCCTATGGGTGTGGCTTTTCCGGTAATTGTTCGCGGCGTGAGCTCTCGTCGACGGAAAATGGAGTCAACTCCTGGTAGCCTTCGTGAGCGTAGCGGCGTTGACCCTGAAGAACCCGGGGACGCTATATCTCTGACAACTGACGATGAAGCGTCCGCTAGCTCTCACGAATCCGAATCCGAGCAGGAGCTCGAGGACGAGGAAGACTCCAATTCTGATCCGCATATCGAGTTTGTTACGCTCAGTGCCTCGCTAGGGCAAACCGGGAGACTTCAGCACTATCTACTACGGGAAGGGGCCTCCTGGAGAGATGCAAGGGAAGCAGCCAAGGCAGCAGCTCGCCATGGCAGGGTGGAAGTTCTGGAGTTCCTTGAAGCTAGTGGAATTGCAGAGCGTCTTGAGCCGGCTCGAGAGGGCCTTCTGATCCAATCCATGTTTTCTGCAGCACGGCATGGGCAGGTCGGCTCGCTGCAGCAATTGTTCCAGTGGAAATATCGCTTAGCCAGCGCTGATATGCATCGGTATCTTGACTATTTTCACTACGGAACCCTGCTCGACCATGCTGTTTACTCTGGCGATCTACCCACAATAAAGGCTGTCTTATCTCGTCACGCACGCTCTCCTGCCGATGCCCTAAAAGTCCATTTTATAGCCCTTGAAACAGCCACCCGGCGCAAGTTCCCCCACATCTGCAGACTGCTTTGGGACTGGATATTTGTTAACAGTGGAGTTGACAACTCGTCCACTGCCGACGTCCCTCCTGCGTCGGCGGAGATGGTCCGCTTCCTGGAATCACTCAATCCCAATGTCCAGTATCAGGTCGATCCAAACGACCAGCGGCTGCGTCTCGAGCGCGTTATGATTACGGCAGTATCCTACAAAGAGGAAACAATGGTCAAAGCTATAGTCAGCAAGCTTGAACGCGGGGGCTCACATTCTTCTTCCGCTCTCGATGGAGCTTTTATATCAGCGTGTTCTAAGGGCCTCACCGAGGTGAAGCTCCTGCTCACTTCTCTCACAGGATCGCTTACACTAACCCGGGAGCAAATCTGCCTTGGGATCCCCAAGGCCGCGACTAATGGCCGAGGACGAGTGCTGCGATACCTGATTCTCGAGGAGCTGGAGGGTTTTATCTCAGAGTCTCAACAAGGGTTGTTGCTTGAAGCCTTTCTGGGCGCTGCGCGAGCAGGACGGACAACCCTTGTCAAGCTCATGGTTGATATATTCGAAAAGGGTCTATTGAAAAACGTCACGGTGGACGACACTTGTCTTCTCTTGACTAGGGGGGTTGTCGCTGCTGCAGAGAAGGGACATGTTGAAGTGGCGGAATTCTTACTATCAAAAGGAGCCGATGTAGACCGGCGCGTGCCCGAATTGCACGATGCTCTTGAGGAGCTGCAGTGGGGGCCGTCCGATATGGATGACTCGAGCACCAGCCCTGACAATAACCCATGGGTCTATACTCCAGGGGTGTCTCGCGATTTCTCCCGTCCGACGCGTGAAAGGAAGAGACAGAGTCGCGCCATAAAGACAAAGTATAACACCATTGGTCTCAAACGTTGTGCTGAAATAAACGCTCTGCAGGCTGCCCTTCGAGGCTTCAGACATCTGGGTGCTATGGAGAATATCGACGTCAACCCCGTAGATGTAGAATCAGCCCAAGCTTTCTGGAGAAAATCACGAGAGAAGCACGAAGTAACATCGCGGAGTCACGAAACGGCCGTGATGACAATGCTAGACCGTGGCTGCGACCCTACAGATGACGGTGGACAATTGGAGTATCCAATGCAGTACGCCGCGCGCTGGGGCAATGACCGTATTGTACAGACACTGCTTGACGCTGGTGCAGATGCAGACGCCACCGCGACCGATGACGAGACCAAGAGACCCGTTTGCCTTGCAGCGCAGAGAAAGTCCGGTATGGCGTATCGTGTGATATTGAGGCTCGTCCGGGCAGGTGCAAAAATACCCACCCAGGGGCCCGACGGGCTTCTAGCGCCTTGCATGATCCGGGTGTTGAAAACAGCCATGGAGTCGCCGCATGTTCTGCCGTTTGTCTTTTGCAACACTTATGGTCAGCTCAATCGTGAGGATCCCCTTCACGCTGGAACGCAGGGGTTTTCAATGGACACGGCGCGAAGGTTCCTGAATAGTGGAATCCGGGCATTGCTCGTTGAAATCTTCAAGCAGATACCGCAACAGGATGCAGGGCACCCGGTATTTCGCGAGTTATTAGTGGTCGCTGCGTCGGCTGGAGACGTTGCATGCGTTAAGCTCTTGATGAAGCATGGTGTGCACTTCAACGGGGACTTTAACCCTATGGTCATGACCACAATACGCGGGCGCGTTGAAGACTCTGCCCTAGCATGCGCCGCCCAGTTCGGCCATTTGCAGGTGATGAAAGTTCTTCTCGACGCTGGAGCTACCGTTGACCTTGGCCATATCTATGGTCCTCAGGAACCCATGGTCAAAGCCATATACGGCGGACATGTATTAGCTGTAAAGCTCCTTATCGAACACGGCGCAAAACCTAAACGCGAGTGTGGCACGTCATTCCTGATTCGATCGGTGATGTCGGGAAACGCCGCCATGGTTCGCTGCCTGCTTGAAGCCGGTGCGCCGGTAGAGGGGGAAGAGCGCGCGTTCATCATGGCCTGCGAGTCCGGAGACATCGAGATGGTCTCGAGCTTTCTTGCAGCTGGCGCTAGCGCAGATTGCTTAGCGACCTGTTTGATTCCTTACGGGGTCACGCCCCCGGGTGCAGGCCACATCATCTGCAGTCCATTATCTCAGGCGTGCCAACGAGGGCATATCAATATCATGGAGCTTTTGCTTCGTCACGGCGCAGATCCCAATGTGGATACAGGAGATGCCCTCGGCTACCCCCTTGTTCTAGCTGCTAGACAAGGAAACCTCGCGGCGGTTAGGACCTTGCTCGGGAGCGGTGCAGACCCTAATCTACGAGGCCGCGGAATCGCTGGGCTCCCAGCAGAACTGAAGCGGGCCGTATCAGATCGATGGGAGAGGGTGTATTACTGCTTCCGCCAGAACAAGCTAGAGTTTCATGAAGAGCAAGATACAGCGGCGGGACGATATAACCTTACCTTCCCAACAGCCTTGGCCATAGCCTGCAAGTACGGACACCGAGAGGTTGTCGAAGAGCTCCTAGCAAGCGGAGTCCGCGTGTTCGGTCTCGGCTTTCCAAACGCAATCGGCAACACCTGCCTAGGCACTTGGACCCCTGCAAAAGCATCAATACTAGAACTCGTTGCTGAAGCGGCTCTTGCTCATGATAACTGGGAAATAGCTCTGCGCCAAGCACTAGAAATAGCAGCCTTCGTCGCACGTAACCGTGCTGCATTCGAGATTTTACTCGAGTTCCTCCCACTCCCTATCGATACCCACGTCTATACATCTGCATGCGCCTGCGGGTCTATCAATACGGTCCGGCGCTGTGTAGCTTCGAACATGGACGTCAATCAACCCGACGCCAACGGCAACCTGCCCTTACATTGGGCCGCGTACGCCATGGACAGGGACGTTGTCGAGTACCTCGTTTCTCACGCCGCGGACATAAACATTAACCAGGTTGATGGCCATGGTAGAACGCCGCTGCTTGCCGCTATGCGCGGGTATAAGGAGAGTCTAGCGAAGGGCCACAATGGGTTTGGATCTCTGCACGGCAATGCAGCGGGGATTCAGGACTTGATTGAGTATCTGCTTGCGAATGGCGCAAGGGGTAAAGTCGGAGGTGTTGAGTATCACGAAGTCTTCAGGGAGGCTTGTGCGACTGGCTATATTGGTCTTACGCGCCTGTTTATACGATACAATATCAGCAAGCGTGGCGGGTAGATTGACATCTTAGAATTTATGCCAATGCTTATAAATTTAACTGGCCTTGATGCTCATATTATCTTGGTACTTCAGGCCTCCTCTTCCCAGTTCAGTATCATTCGTATAATATTGCGAATGCTCATGCTTACCTACTCTCTTTTCGACACGAAAATGATCGATATGGATATGGCATAGTGCTGCCTATCGTGATGCCTCCAGCTCAGCTTCCCATCGGACTTTCCCATAGACCATAGTATAGGGGCATATCGATTCGGCCGGAAAACAACCAACATGACCCGTGCTGTGGCGCTGTTTTTTTCTTGCGTGAAATATCAGATGATGAAATACACGTTCTTTCTACAGGTGCTGGGAATCATATCTGCCATACTACCCGCCCGACCCTGGTCCCGATGAACATGCCTATGACTTGGAGAAGCATTATAGAGAAGGGGCGGAAATCCTCTCTACTGGCAAATGTTGTCCTTTATTCTGTGAATTGGTACTGATTGAGAAGGGCAATTGCCTTGGCGTCCGTAGTTTTTTGCTCGGTGGGTAGCAATCCCTCACTTCAAGCATGTATATAGCCAGTGCTCCTCCTATCTAAAGGTGCCAAATCGTACCTTACTCTTACAGACATTCAACAACCCTAAGACGTTCCATTCCACCTCCCTCTCAATCTCAACTGTTTCCAACGGTTTGGCTAGCTTCCCACTCAGTACGTTTTGCTGGAAATATGACATGTTTGTTCGGAAGGATCCCAGAAAGCCATCACACACTCTGCAGGCCCCATGTCCCGATTATTGCTTCGGCGGTATGCAAGGCTTTAATAGACTATGCGAATATCGACATGACAGCTCCCCGATCATCTAATAATGAGCCATTTAGGCTTCGGAATCAATATTTCCGGCAATCTTCAGGGCTGTCAGGGGACATGTCAAACACTAACATAACGCTGCCGTCCGATCGAGATCGAGATCTGGTTTTTACTGGTGTTCTTAAAAATGTAGGCTTTGGCCGGCATGGCCTGCTTTGGATGTTCTGTTTTCTCCTTTTCCTCATTAACACTCCTTCGCTGTAACTTTATACAAGCGCAATGGCAGGAGATTTTACATCCGGCGAAACCAACGAGACTGGATATTCACATGACAATCTGCGCCATGTAGTCATTACAGCTACGTCTTTTGCCCTGGTTATTTCGACTATCGCTGTGGTTCTGCGACTGCTATGTCGGCGGATCACCAAGACAAAATTGTTCTTGGATGACTACCTCATGATTGGGGCTTTGGTATGTATACCTACTCCTAGCTCTCACTACCTATATATAAATACTGAACACAGTTAGGTTTTTGAATACGGTATCTCCTTCGCTGGCGTCGTCCGTATGTCCCTTGCCACCCTCTACCCCCTTCAACAATATCATACCAACTAACACCATACTCCTCCAGTCCTCTACAACGGCCTAGGAACACACATAAACCACGTCCCACCCCCCCAACTAACAATCTACATGAAAACCCTCGCAAGCGGTTCCTTCCTATACACTGCCTGCATAACGCTCATAAAACTCTCAATCTTAGCCTTCTACGCACGGCTGTTCCCAATCCGCCCTATGAAAGTCTCCGTATATATCGTCGGCACCTCGATAGTCCTCTGGTGCTTTGGCGTTTGCCTCATTGGAGCTGTTACATGTATCCCGTTTCGGAAATTGTGGATGCCGGAACTTGAAGGGGGGTGTATTGATCTCGCGAAGTTTTATTATGGGTTGCAGGTTCCGAATATTGTTACCGATGCAGTTATCTTGTTTATGCCGGTTAGGGTTGTTTGGGGACTCAATATGCCCCGTGTACAGAGGGTTTTGTTATTGGGGATTTTTATGCTTGGTGCGCTGTATGTTTTCCCTCCCACTTTTTACACCCAATACCTCCACTAATCACTATTATGCAGAACTCTAATCTTCGACATAATCCGCCTCACAGCCCTAATCGAGCTCTCGGGGTCCGGTCCCGACGTAACGTATAACCAGGTCAATGCGTCCGTTTGGACGTGCATCGAGCCCTGCGTTGGTATTACGGCTGCTTGTTTGTCGAATATGAGGCCTTTGTTTAATCTGCTTCCTGATATCCCGTGGGAGAGGTTGGGGAGTTTGTTTGAGGTGGGTTCGTTGGGGAGTGGGAGGTTTTCAAGTAGTACTGGGGATGGGAGTGGGAGGGGAAGTGGGAGTGAAAGGGGCAAGGGCAAGGGCAAGCTGCAGTCTGTTTCTGAGTTGCAGTCTCAATCTATGTCTAGGTCAATGGGGACAGGTACGGAGGAGAAAGGTGAGGGGATTGGCGGTATCCATGTCCATTCTATGACTGTTGTTCATAGCGGGGAGAGTGGGCTCGGGGGAAGCCAGTCGAATCGGTCGGGTAGTGATTCTGTTTAACTATACCAAGGTACCTAAAGTAAGGTCCATTGGCGAGGTAGTGTTGTTTAATGGGGTATTTCGGCAGGTATTAAGGATCATTGGTTGGACATCATTGGAGGTTAACTCGGTATCTATTTCACTTCGCTTTGTATATATGTTGTCTATGAGTTTCTATCTAATATCAGTTTATCCGAGGTCATTCGCCTCTGGTGTCATGTGATCACCGTCTCGGTGCTCCATAAGAGGACGTAGAACGTATCTACCTAGGTACAAAGATGGGAGCGGGTTCAGAGGGTTGTTGGACCATGGACGCTTTCCTGGTTTGGAAAGTTGCCTTGTGAGTCTCTGGTGGAAGGGTGGACGACGTTCAACGGGGAGAGAGAATGGGACGGAGGGGCGACTTGCGAAAAAAAGTATATATCTGGTATTACTAATCATACTTTTTTCTTTCGCCACAGTGAAGTCAAACTAAGATATACAACTCATTCAACCCAAATGTAATTTTAAAGTATCAATGACTCCATCTCTATCCTAAACTTCTAGCCGACCCGAAACGTTGGGTACAGTAGTATAATGTAGAATAGTAGGTTAAACAGCATAAAGTTGGGGGCTGAAAGCGCAGCAACTTATTGGCGGGATCTCACCCGGGATCAGATCTCTGATTCGAAGGGCGTATACTTCATCATAGTCCTCAATTCTGGACGAAGGCGTGGAAACCATGATTTACAGATGTGGCGAGGGTTGATGTTCGGTTGGATTCGATTCTTGGCATTCATTCTTACTTGACGCTGCGCCCGGACTGGCACTGGCATCGATGCAACGTGAGGCGTGCCCCGGTCAAGCCCAGCTAGAATAGACTAAATCGGGATTGAACCGAGGCAAGCTAAGCTGCAGCTTGCAGTTCAAGATGGAGTAAGTAACTACTGTCTGGGTGAGTGGTGCAAAAGGCAACCTGCGTCATAGAGGCGTCACCACGTGACAGGAACAAGAGGGTCAGGACAGATTGATGTCACTGATTCTCAACCTCAACGAACAAGGTCTGCAACTTTTTTTACTCGACCTTGTAAATCACCTTATACTTCTGGACTTTTTGGGAGTTAACAGACTACATGATTCAGCGACGCCCTTGCACCTGCTGCCGGAATGCTCGAGACCAATGATCAGGACCCCTGCGTCACCTACCACCAGTATGGCCAGCGCTGCACGGGGACCGCTCCCTGCCGCAATTGTCGGCAGCGGCTGGCATCGCATGGGACGCAAGAAGACGGCGAATCGAATGACCCGGACTACCACCGGCGGCTGCTGGCTGATGTGTTCAAGCTGATACAGACCACTGATGCAAGGGGGTCGCAGCCGCTGATCGATCTCATTCGGAATGGAGCTACGTTTCCCGAGGCGCGGTGTTATCTTAACCAGGTGATGCTGGGGACGACGACGCCGGAGATGGCTTCCAGTGCGGATTCCCAGGGCGCCAGGCTGCGCGCAGGCTATGAGGTTGAGAGTCGCGCGCCGTCGTTCCGGTCCAAGGTCATGGATGTGCACTATTTGTGTGATTTTGCACCAGTCAAGGTACCGGCCAAGCCGTGGACGACTGTCACGAATGATGATGCGCTGGTATCGCATTTGATTTCGCTATACTTTACCTGGGACTATCCGTTTTATGCGTTTGTGGATCGAGAGATCCTGGTCAAGCATATGCAGATGGGGAATTTGCAGTCTGATTTCTGCAGTCCATTTCTCATCAATGCATTGCTTGCTAATGCCTGTGTATGTTCGGCGATTGTGCTGGTTTAAGTTGTTGCTGACTGTGGCAGCACTATTCACATTACTCCGAGGCGTATACGGTACCTGGAGATGTGAAGACGAAAGGCACCGACTTTCTGGCAGAGGCAGAACGACACCTGCAGAACAACCGGTTTGAAAAGGGATCTATCGTCCGGTTAGCTTCGTTGCAGGCGACGTTGCTGTTGTATGAAAGGTGCGCCACCGTCTAGGATGGTATAGGTAGCCAATATCTGGCTTTGACTGATGGAATTTGTGGTCTTAGATACTCGATGGTGGGTGATGACGATAACGGCTATATCATGCTTAACCAAGCGCTGGAAATGGCGGAAGCGCTTGGGATAATTAACCGACCAGACTTGACTCTGGACCCGGCGCATATGTCGGAAGACATGATATCTTCTGTAAAGCGAACAGCTTGGGGGTTGTTTCAGATCGACACAATTGTGCATACGAACTTTCTGCGACCAAGCATGGTGCACAGCGTGAGCATAGAACCGATCGATCGCGATGCGTCGAAACCCACGGATTTGTGGGCACCATATCCACAAAATCGACCAGATCGACCGTCGTGGTTAAGCCAGGCTTTCGACGAAGCTTGCCGGCTGTCCTTCATCGCACGAGACATGTCGCAGACGCTAAGTCCCAATGCCGATTCCGATGGGAACACTCCAGAGCAGAAACTCGTTCTGTACAACAAGCTTCGGGACTGGGAGGCCCAACTTCCTTCAACGTTCGCACTGAAAGAAAAACCAGCACCGCATATACTGCTCCTCAGGTTTGTGCGAATTTCCATCTGGGCTGGTACAAAGCTAACGTACATGCAGGATGCGGTACCACGCGTTGTTGATCAACCTGTACTGCGACTGGTTTGAAGGGAAACCTCCATTCAACACCATCACAGGCCAGCCAAAGCAAGAACCGTCAACAAGAATCGCAGACCCTGGAGCACTAGAAACAGCGCTGTCATCCGCCCGCGAGATCGCATCCTTGACCCGACTACATAAACGCGAGTTCGGCATGGAGCGCGCCCATCAGTTCGCAATGTACGCGATTTTGCTCGCACTCTTTGCATTTCTCGAACAACAATCATTCAACGTCCTCGACCACGATTTCCTTTCTCTCACCAGTGCTTTTTCGATTATAGCGTCCCGATCGCAAGTTGGTATGCATTTGTTCCACATCTTCCGACACTCGGTCAAGTTCCGACTGCAATGTGGCAAATGGGAGAGCTCGGTCGCAGTGCCGGATGAGCTTAACCAGCTGTTCTTCAGCAGCAAGTCGCCGGAGATACCGGATCGGTGGCTGCACTATTCCGAGGGACTGCAGAAGCTAGCCGATAACGGAGAGTACATTGGGAGTCTCGATGGTGGGTGGCAGGCACACGCGGCGTCGGGGATCAACGACATGCTGCGGAAATACGAGAGTCTGAGTGTTGGAAAGGCGGATGATATGATCAGCAAGGATGAGTCGAGCGGGTTTGGGTTCTCGCCAGCATGATAGAAAATAACAACAAAGTGATGTAAGATAGCTGAGACTGTCAGACTGGACCTCAGAGCTCAGACAGGAGAAAGAGAGAACTGGAGAAGGAGAGCGGGAGGGATTTGTCAGGCGCCGATCCTCAGGCAACCAATCGGGAGGGCGTGATCGACGCGGTCGCAACAGCGCAACTCTCCAAGCGGGCCAAACCTCAACTCTCTCCCTCTTTCCACCTTTCCACTGATGTTCGCTTCTCCATTTCCCCTCTTCTCCTGTTCCCCTCCCGTCCACTACCCAATTCATCCCCCATGGAGCCATGGAAAAGCAAAAGCACATCCGCATAGGCTCGACAAAAGTCCGCACGGGCTGTCTGGTCTGCAAGTACGGCCCCCAAACCCCTGCTCACCCTCCCCGCTCCAATAATTAATCCTCCCCCAGGGCCCGCCGCATCAAATGCGACGAAGGCAAACCCACCTGTCGCAACTGCATCCGCTCAAAGCGTGACTGTGCCTACGCAAATCAACCTCAAGATGGTCGCTCAAATCTACGCATTGTAATGTATACGCCCCGCGCCAGTTTCGCGACAACTGGTGCGGAGAAACACTCGCTTGACTTCTTCCTTGCGCATCTGCGCACTCGATTCCCCATTCCCTTCTCTCTCCCGGTATTCCAGGCGGCGCATCGAGAAGATGTGCTCGCCCATGCGGTAATTGCCCTCGGGGCAATGCAGCAAGTATACGAGTTTGATGACTTTTCTGCGATCGGGACGTGGAGTCCCATGTCGCAATTCGCCATGCAGCAGTACGGAAAGGCCCTGCGGTTACTCCAGGACCGAGTGATGATAAACTCGCGGGGCTCGCCGGGGACATCGCCCGATCTAATCTTAGTATCGTGTCTTTTCTTTGCCTGTTTTGAGTGTCTTCGGGGTTCGACGCAGGCGGCCATGATTCACATGCGCTCGGGGTTGAACTTATTACGATCATATGAGGCGTCGCCAAACAGGGGGTCCCTCATCCCGCAAAGCACAATGCGCTCGCTCTTCACCCGGCTTGACAACATGCTCATCGAGATGCGCGGTAGTAGTCTGAGTATGGCAACCGGAGAGGACCATCTCGAGGTAGTTGCGCTTCGACCAACACCAGAAGACAACGTCCACGATTCCTTGAACAGTTTATGGAACCACATCCTGCACGGCATGCTCGACTCTGCGCGAGCTCTGGCCTCAGGCCAAGCACCCAGTCCCTCAATCATGACACCACAAGCCGACGTCAAGGCAGCAATGAAACAGCTCCACGACGCCTTCACCAGTGCCTCCCCCTCAGCATACCCACCCCCAGACGGCGGCGACTACGGGCAAGACCCGGACGTCCTCCGCATGTGGTTCCTCCTCGCCCCCATGCTCCTTACAGCACACACCTGGGACCCCCAAGACGCATGGGGCCCACACAACGACAACTTCGCGCGAATAGTAG
Source organism: Aspergillus stella-maris (assembly GCF_047715825.1). Taxonomy (NCBI): domain Eukaryota; kingdom Fungi; phylum Ascomycota; class Eurotiomycetes; order Eurotiales; family Aspergillaceae; genus Aspergillus; species Aspergillus stella-maris. The sequence goes on from NW_027396795.1 coordinate 21,310, forward strand.
CCCACGCAGAAGTGTACCTCGCACGGTGCAACGTCACGAACCCCTCCCGTAAACGCACATTCAGCTTCTCCCTTGGTATTGTCCCTCCACTCGTCCTGACAGCAACACGGTCCCGTGATGCCCGCGTGCAAGCCAAAGCACTCTACCTCCTCTCAATATGTAACCGGCGGGAAGGCATCTGGGACTCGAATCTAGCGGTGCAGTTTGCGCGGAAGACGATTGCGATGGATCAGTCGTTGGATTTGGGAGCGGCGCAGTACGAGGATCTAGCGACGATAAGGCTGAAGAATCGGGCGAATGCATTCGAGGAGATCCTTGTTGACGACGAGGACGCGCCGAAGATGCCGAAGGTGGAAGAGGAGGATGACGATTGAGTCAGGTAGAGTATATTGATGACCTAGTCTGGGGTTAGATTAGGACAGGGGGTGCCAGGGGTTGTTAAGCATGTGCATGTGCATGTGCATGTGCATGTCCTTGTTCGATATCGCTTCGTCATTTCCTTTCTTTGTTTTTCTTCAGCGCATATAACCATCGGCCATGGATATGGCCTGGCGGAGACGGGGATTAAAATCATGCACCGGAGTCCAATGGATTTTGAACAGACAGACAGACAGATATACCTCTCATATATCCGAACATTTTTTGAAAACCAGAATATGGGAAGCCAACGCAGAGCAAGGTAGAGCAGAACAAGCAGAACAAGACAGAACGGAACAAAGAACAGTGTAAATAGTGGATAACCCAAATCTTATAGCTCTTTGTCCAGAGGATGCCAAAACTCTTAGCATACGCCCTTAGGTCTGCGCTTCTTGATACCCGAAATTATAAGTGTGGAGCCCTGCAGCCAATATACGCTTCCGTGTTGGGTTAGTCCATACGACCCCTACTTTACATCCATCTTCCACGCTTCAGCATCCACCGTTTCACTCGCTGGAAATTAGACGAGGGTCCAGAGCGTGTTGCTTATACATGCTTACACAATATTCAACTGTAAAATATAGTTCCAAGCGCTTTTCAACCGCGGGAAACCAAGGAAGACAACCCAGGATCGACTAAGTGCTCACCGTTTCGGCTCTCCACTACGACGCCACGGACCCGACACAACGGTAGAGGGATGGCATCCTGGTTGCGCTGAGCGAATCACGGAGTCTTCGGGTGTTGCTGCTGTGATTGTGACACTTGTGCGGGGCTGGACGGTGTCAGTTGTCTCGAGTTTTCGTGTCATGGAGTGCTGTGGGTGGTTGGTTTGTTCTGCATGGTACTTTGTACAGGGTTGGTGGCTTGCGAGGTCAGCGGGCCAGCCGGCCGATGCGATGCAGATGCGGATGCGGATGCAATGTGAGGGTTGGAGTTGAGTTCCTTTCATTCTGTTCGACCTGCCTGTTTGGGTTTGCTGGGGAGTTTGGGGTTGCTGCTCGCTATTCACTCACAATAGTGATATTGGTCACATCATCCCTTCATGATCGAGTGCTTACCCCTCACCGTCATACCTCGTCAAGTCCTTATCGATCCATCGTCACCATTCCTGAAGGATAAATAACCTTAGCGTTCTGACGTCCAGCTAAGCAATGTGTTTGTGGTGGATAGCGTGGAATTTGGAAACGGCCCCCAAAGATCAGCGGTATACGGGACGTGAGTCCACTTTCGCTAGCGATGACTGTTTTTGGATGCTCGTTTGCTTTTAAGCTTCAACGGTGTCTTTTGAGAAGAGAGGTCTTCGTCAGCTCGAGTTCTGCAGGAGAATGGGTGTGGCTGTCGGGGTTGTCGGAAGGATAGGTTGGTCGATCATTGTTAGCCGTTTAAGCGACGTTCGACGTTTGCCCAGCATTCGAGAGGGGCACTAGCTGCTATGCTTAGGAAAGACGATAGGGTATCCGCCTCCTAGCTGTCAGCATAGATAGACTGCCGCCAAGAAGTGTTGCATATTTGGCCTGGCAGCCGACGTTCCGGCGAGAGATGGAATTAGACCATATGTCTGCGTACTCGGGAGCACTTCGAAATCCCAAAGCACCCGGCCAAGTGCGGGAAAAGAGTTCTCGTACGTAGACGGAGAACGTGGTCACTGATTGCAGCTGCATGCTGTCTTGATGGCGAGAGATTCGATTGATTGCCTTAGTCTATGGAGCGATATAGCGTAGGGTCATCATGGATTCATTGACCCAGTAGTATGTTCGGGTTTTTTTATCAAGGCCCAGGCCTCCGATGGAAGTCTGGGTTCGATTGTCAGCTGATCGAAGCTGCTGCAGTGCAATGAATGGAGAGTGCATCGAAACACTCGACTGAACGAGCTCGGAAAATATGGATGTTGGTTTTGTGATTCGAGGGCGCTTTTAGGGGGATACTGGTAGCTGTGATGTGATCATTGTCAATTCATGCGGTAGGTCAACCAAGTGTAGAAGATTATTGGCAAGCAGAAGCGTGGACAAGACAGGGATCTGGGAAGGTGCACCTAGCCTGGTCACGGGGTCATGGTGCATTCTCTCAGCCTCGTCAAGCTGCCTCCAGCTCATCCTCGTTGCTTCACTTTCTCACCTCCTCCTCATTCAGCATTGCCCACGACGCTTTCCGTCTCGCAGTGCCAATTAGTGCTCCAAGAACTACACAATGAAACGACGCCGCCCACAAGCCGAAGACTTCACGATAGGATGGATATGTCCTCTACCGCTCGAGTACGCCGCCGCAAAGCGCGTCCTCGACGAACTCTACGACGAGGCTGAGTATGCTACCGGTCGCATCCACGAACACGACATTGTAATCACCTGTCTGCCAGCGGGGCAGATGGGCACAAATGCGGCAGCCGCTGCGACACAGAAGATGCTCTCGAGCTTCCCTTCTATAAAGCACGGTTTGTTGGTCGGAATCGCAGGCGGGGTACCAAGCGCCAAAGCGGATATCCGACTGGGCGATGTTGTTGTCGGACAACCGGGTGGGCAATATGGCGGCGTTGTTCAGTATGACTTTGGAAAGACGGTCCCGGGCGGTTTTCAGCGGACAGGTGCCCTCAACGCACCGTCTCACTCACTCTTAATCGCGGTCTCAAAGTTCAAATCAAACCTCCCTGCAATTGGGCACACTCTCAGAGCCATTCCAGTGGACAGACCCCCCGAAAAAAAGGACATTCTGTTCATGGCCTCATATGACCATGGACGAGGCGAAACATGCTCAAGTTGTTGCAAGGACATGGCGGTTCGACGACCTAAACGCAACGAGGCCCCACAAGTATTCTTTGGTACGGTTGCTTCTGGAAATCAGGTCGTCAAGTATGGGAACATTAGAGATGAGCACAATAAAGAACTCGGGGGTGTGCTGTGCTTTGAGATGGAGGCAGCTGGCGTCGTCAATATCCTACCATGTCTTGTCATTCGGGGAATATGCGATTACGCCGACTCGCATAAAAACAAGCTTTTCCAACCGTTTGCGGCGGCTGCTGCGGCTACCTGCGCCAGGCAAATACTGCTATCTTTGCCGCACGTCCCTGGGATGAGGCTGGCACGGAGAAGGTCTGGTAACTGTGAGAGACTTGATGCCACTACGAGCGTGATCCCACCACATGCAGTATCAACTGTGGGCGCACCAGCATATCAGTCGCTACCCGAGGTACGACAGGCATATTTGGAATCACTGAGGTTTGCTCAAATAGACAGCCGATACCAGGCCATCAAAATGGCTCATCTCAAAACATGTCGATGGCTGCTGAGCTGCCCAAAATACGGGGCCTGGCACTGCGCGGAGCAATTTGATCAGCACCACGGGTTCTTGTGGATCAAAGGAAAGCCAGGGGCTGGCAAGTCAACAATTATGAAGTTTGCATTGACAGAAGCGATCCACAAGCAAAGCAGGGCAACAGTTTTGTCATTCTTCTTCAATGCTAGAGGGGACAGACTCGAGAAGACAACCGAGGGAATGTACCGCTCTCTGCTCCTTCAGTTAATGGAAAAACTGCCGGATTTGCAAGGCGTACTTGATAACTTACCGGCGATATCGACGCATACGCAGGCCTCGAACTGGAACCTTGAGCGTCTGAAGTCCTTGCTTCTGTCAGCAGTTGAAAAGCTTGATCGGCGACCCTTGATCTGTTTCATCGATGCCCTCGACGAATGCGATGAGGAGCAAGTGCGCGACATGTTGTCATTCATTGAGCAGCTCGGCGACCTGGCGTTAGGGAGTGATCTGCGGTTGAACGTCTGCTTTTCGAGTCGCCATTACCCTCATGTGACTGTCAACCACAAGATGGAACTGGTACTGGAAGACCAAGATGGCCATCAACAAGACATTACCAACTATGTCCATTCAGAACTGAGGGTGGGAAAGAGCAGCCAGGCTGGCCAAATAAGGGAGAATGTCATCAAGAGAGCTTCCGGAGTTTTTCTGTGGGTTGTTCTTGTTGTGAAGATACTTCGAAAGGAATACGACCATGGCCGTATCCATGAGCTGAAGCAAAGACTGGAGGAAATCCCCGATGGGCTACATGAGCTATTGAACGACATCCTCACTCGAGATAACAACAACATGCAAGAAACATTGCTTTGTTTACAATGGATCCTGTATGCCAAGCGGCCATTGACCCGAGCAGAGCTTTATTTTGCGATCTTGGCCGGGACCGAACAGGAAACAAACTTTTTCACGGACTGGACTGCTAAAGATATCGCTGACGAGGAGCTAGATAGATTTATTCTTGATGCTTCCAAGGGACTTGCGGAAGTTGCCAAATCAAAAAAATCTCCCATTGTCCAATTCATACACGAGTCTGTTCGGGATTTTATGCGCAGCAAAGCTTTGTCCGGCCTACAGTTTGGTGCAATTGACGCCGGTACCAGTCACGATGTTTTGAAGCTTTGCTGCCTTGTCTTCGTCAATATAGATGTATACGCTTATTTGCCGCAATCAGGGGATCTTCCACAGGCGAAAACCCATGACGCCGACAGTTTGATAGAAGAGTTATCTCAAAGCTACCCGTTCCTGAAATATGCCGTTCAAAACATATTCCACCACGCAAATTCGGCCGCGGAGCATCAAATACCGCAAGACTCTTTCTTGGCGGCGTTCTCTACCCCGGGTTGGACTCTAAAGCACAACATATTTGAGAGACACCAAGTCCGCCGGTATAGCACGTCGGTCGACAAGGTTTACCTATTTGCCGAAAGAAACCTATTGGGGCTGTTATCTACGGAGATAGCCATAGGTTCTGTCATAGGCATGTCGTCGGAGCGTTACGATAGCCCAATGGCGGCTGCAGTAGCCAACGGAAATAAAGAAGCAGTTTCCGTACTTCTAGCCTCAGACTCGTCTCTCATAAATACCTTGAATCAATCCCCACTTCAACGGAGTCTTCTTTGCCTGGCAGCGGAGAACAACTTGGTTGACCTTGCCGAGGTTTTATGCGACGCTGGAATAAACGTGAACAGTGATACTGGCGGCCGAAAAACACCCCTCTGCATAGCAGCAACCAACAACCATGTCGACATGGTAAAACTACTACTTGACAAGAATGCTGATATTGAAGCGGGAGACCGCCAACCCCGCAGTCCACTTTATTGGGCAGCAAAAGGAGGATGTCTAGCAGTGTTGAAATTGCTGCTAGAGAGAGGTGCCAACATAGAGTCCAGAGACCGCGAAGGACGTACTCCACTTCAAACAGCAGTTATCGCTGGCCACGAAGAGGTTGTTCAGGTCCTGGCCCAGAATGGCGCCAACATAGAGTCAAGAGACCATGCGGATTGGGGTTATACACCACTTCAGGCGGCCGTTGACGCTGGTCACGAAGCGGTTGTTCAGGTTCTGGCCCAGCAGGGCGCCACCTTAGAGGCAAGGGATGAATACGGCAGCACCGCCCTTTCCATCGCAGTCCAAGGCAATAGGATGTGCACTGGCCTGTTACTCAAGCTGGGTGCAGACGTTAATTCAAGGGATTTATGGGAGCAAGGTCCACTTTTCCATGCTCAAACTAGCGAGGATGTGGACCTACTGCTCGATAATGGTGCTGAACTGGAAGCAACAAATAATAAGGGACACACGCCACTTGCCTATGCAGTCAGTCAAGGTCGCGATCTCATGATGATCAACAGGCTCATTGATAGAGGAGCTAACATCGAGTCACGAGACCACTGGGGAAGAACACCGTTGGCTAACCTCTTCTTCCATAAGAGAGGGATGGTCCAAACATTGCTTGACAGAGGTGCAAACATCGAATCCAAGGACAACGACGGCAGAACACCCCTTTTCCATGCAATTGACCCTACGGATGCAATGATTCTGCTTGACAGTGGGGCCAACATGGAAGCAAAGGACGATGAGGGCATGGGCCCTCTATCGTATGCTGCTAGCCATGGTGTCGATAAAATGTCAAAGTTTTTGGTCGCACAAGGCGCAGATGTGGAAGCACAGGACAATTTTGGACGGACCCCGCTGATTCGCGCCGCCATGAAGAATCGGTTGGACACGGTCCGAACCATGCTGGAGAACAGTAATCTCCTCCACAGAGACTGCAAGGGATTTACCGCGGCGGACTATGCACGTAAACTGCCATTGCAGGGCATTTACGATGATCTGAAAGAGGCTGAACGCAGAAGGTACCACAAGTGCGACAATGACACCTTTCAAGAGTCTCGACTCTCGGAATACTGTGATGGTGATCAGGGGGGCTGACGGAAATCCCGCCTCGACTCAAATATCGACAAACGGATATACCACATGATGGTACAGCGTGGCCCTACCCATCAATAAAGGATAAGGGCGTCGGGTGAATCGTCTCACTCGAGATCTGACCGCTCGCTTATCATTCAACGTTCAAACTCCATGTCGGCCTTTACTTCAATAACATGCCATGTTCGGCAAGTCAGGATCGCACTGGTCTTAGCCAATATGGCACTGTCATCGGCCAGCGCTCTTTGTTCTTCTTTCGACCAAGTTCCTAGCTACGATTTGTCTACTGCAGTGTAGACACCAAGTATAACCAGATCAGTGGTATACACCGAAGACGCCGCTGTCGGTCTCGCAGCCCCTCATACCGTCTTCAAACGACCAATTCCGTATGCGATTGGGGTTGCCTATGTTCTGTTAACTTCTCCCTTTTTTTTTTTTTTTTTTTTTTTTTTTTTTTTTTTTTTTTTTTTTTTTTTTTTTTTTTTTTTTTTTTTTTTTTTTTTTTTTTTTTTTTTCATCCCTACTTTTTCGATTTGACCTAGGTCAATGAAATATTGGTGGTACATTTTGGGATATTTCGATTTCAGAAAGTCCGCATTGAATGTCTGGATTAGGTTCCAACTTTCTATAAGCTTTACGTATCTAGCATGGCGTCTAGGTTTGGATCAGAAGTCTAAAAGAATGCACCCGTTGAGCTTGATGACAGGCACCTCGGCCCTAGCGACCTTTAGCTAGGAAGGAGGGGGTACATGAGGTTTGTAGTCATACGTAGAAGCTTCTTCCCTCACCCCTTCTACCATGACCACACAGATACCCCATGAATCAATCACAATCAGTGAATACTTTTTCCTCCGAGCATCCTATATTAGCCCTACTTGGGTACCTACTCATACTCAAACTCAACCGGATACCCCAACCTCCGAATAATATCCACCGCAACACCACCACACCCCGTCCCCACCATGCCCTCAATCTCAGCCTCAGCAATCCCCAATACTTTATCCCTCGCACCACCCTGAGCGAATGCCATCCTCTCCGCCGCATTCCTCCCCGTCAAAACCATAAAGATCCACCCGACAATAAACGGCAGCTGCGTTTCGTTCTCCATATACTGGAACCCAAACAGGCTACGGAATATAGAATCGCATTCTTTGTGTAGAGCTTTGAAGAGCCGCCAGCACATTCGGTGGAGGGCTAGGTAGTCGAAGCTTAGCTCTGGTGCTTCAGATTGGATTGTGTTGCGGAGGACGAGGAGGAGGTCGGAGGGTGGGAGGCGGCGGGTGCTAAGGAGGTTCTTTTTCAGTGTGCTGCTCTTGGTGCGGAGGGTGCGTGTTAACGAGATGGTCTTTTCGTCTCCTTCTTCCTCCTCCCATTCATTATTCCATTTGCCGTTGTCGAGGAGGTTCTTGATGTCTGTTTCGCTGAAGCCTGCTTTTCGCGTTCCGTCGCAGTAGCGTTCGTGGAACATGTGCGAGACGTTGGCGAGGGGTTGGATTCCCTTAGGTCCGCTCTTGGACTCTGGGAGGCGAGTTGTGCGCCGGCGGTTCCGGGCGAAGGCTGATGCGGAGAGACCGGTGCTTAGGTTGAATTTCTTCATGTATCCCTCTGGGTCAGTTGGACGGGATCCGACGAAGATTTCCTCGTGCCAGGCCATGACGAGTTCCATGTCTATCCAGAGGTTGTTCACTCGTTTCTCCATTTCCAGTGCGTTGTACAGGTGTGCTGAGTACATGATGGAACCCCATGCGCCGGCGAACGTAATGGCGATTTCCTGGTAAAAGGTCTTGATGTGGTAGACTACCAACCCGCAGAGAAGGGGATGGCCCTTTGGGAGCTTGAATTTGTCGGCCTCTTTCCAGACTCCGTATTTCTCTTTGATTGGGCGCATGGGATCATCGTGGACCCATAGGCCGATGCGCTGAACAAGACCGTTCATAGCCATATCGTTCTGTCTTGGCCATGTGTCGATGCGTTGGATCTTCGAGTGGAATTCCTGGTTCTGCCAAATAGAACTTTCAATCCATCTGGCGCAGACATTGAGATCCGAGTACGGCCTGAGAATATCCTCTCGAAGGATATGGTTGATGTCAAGGAAAACCTGCCCGGCGAAAATCAGCCAGATGGGGATATCCTTCGTCTGGAACGCCTTTCTCAGCCCACGGGTGAATTCATCCTCATAAGGCTGCACTGGCGATATCCGATCAAAGGTCAAGAACTCTGACAACATTTCCGTCATGATAATTTTGTCTTCGCGAAACTTTTCTCTCGGACTCTTCTTCGATCGATCGCTAGCCCTGTCGAACGTCCCAAAATACCCAGGTTTGAAAATCTGAAGTTCGCCTTCTTCGACCATATCACAAAAAGAGTCAATCAAAGAATACACAGGGAAGAACAAAGACTGGGAAAGCCCATAGACTCGGAAATTCATTTCGTCGCCTGGTTGCTCCTTGAAGTTCGCATCTTCGCCTTGAGCCGTGCAGGAGACCATATAAGACAACTCATAGAACTTTTTCGATCCGCCAAATTTGACTAGAAGAGGCTCGATCTCCTTTTCCATTTGCTGGGAAATGTCGATAGCAGAATTTGTCATTATCGACGCGGAGACCAGGTCGAATTCCGCCCGTTTGTACCCGGCCCAAGTACTATGAATGACCCGCCGCAGCTCATGAAGATCCAAGAACAATAGGTTGAAAGCGAATATTGCCTCCTCCATATCTTGCATACGCTCCACTTCGTAGTCAACCGTCGGTTTATCGTCTTTGGGAGTGGGCATTGGGATGTTCGGTGCATTCAAGAAGGCCTCTGACGGTTCCTGCACGTCTAGACCGGCAAAGCTGTTGGTGAGATTTTCGAGTCCGCCACTGGTCGAGGCTTCATCTGCCTTTTGAGTCAAGGGATCGATGACTTGGTCACTTGGCATTCGGGGCCGCAGAGCCTGCTTGACATGTTCAAGGATACCGATGAAGTAGTTGTGTCGCCCAGACGATTCCCGAAACTCGGCATCCAGGGCGGAGCTCTCTTCAAGGCGATTCCCATGCTGTCGCCTCACTGCAATCGCTCTGTTCAAGACGGCGACGAATTCTGCTGGGACGCGAACAGGAGGATTGGTAGCGGCAGCAATGTAGTCCGCCAAACCAACAAAGTCCTTGATGGCGAGGGTGTGTTTAGGAGCACCTGAATTGCCGGGAGGAGTCGGTGCAGTGCCTGTGTTGCGGGCTGCTTTCCTTGCCTTTCCCTTGAGGCGCTTGGATGGTTGTGCTTGTGTTGGTGGGGTACCGGTGGCGGGAGCTCCCAGCGTGTCGACGGGGAAGCCACACTTACGGGCAGTCGCGACCAGCCATGTAGCTACTGCGTTTGTATCCGCTTTGTATTTGAGGTAGCTGCTCGTGAAGAATTCGATGCTCATCTTGTTGCTTGTTTGCAGTAGGAAGAGCGGGGAATAGGTTGGAAGTTAAGGATGAAGAACGGGAAGATGTTTGTTGTGGTTTGCGCTGCTTGGCTCTCTGTTTGTTGTTTGGGTAACCTGTGAAATCTTCTTATCAAGACCTATCCAATCATTGACGTTTTATGATCTAGATACCTCACTAAAGTCAGACTCATTAATTACCTATCACACATCAACCTTTCACCACCAATATCTTCAAGTCCACTACCATGCCACCTTCAAGATCTATTCCCACTCCAAGATTCTACACCCCCATCACGAACCCCTTGCCATTAGATAAGCAAATTCTCAACCTCCGCCAACGTCCCATTAACAATCGCCGCAGCATGGTGTCTCGCCAGCAACCCATACGCAAAGAGGTACCTATCACCATAATTAGCCAAATTTCACCATCCCAATCATCTCAACACTAAGATCAGAGTAAAAAAGATAGACTCACTGGTCAAGAAACGGCAACAACTCCGTGAGCCCAGGAACATTCCTCCAATCACGCATCAAGTCACAGACAATCGCAAAGAAGCCCATAAGCGTAACACCGGCCTTTTCCATACGTCTGTTTGCGTCTTCGGCAAGTCTGATATCAAATGTCCCGCTTGCTTCGGTATTCGCGTAGACTTCGTATCCTTCATCTATGAGGGAGAGGGCGAGGAAGGTTGTGCCTACACATACTTCATCAACAACCAAGTCTTCACCAACCAGGTAGATGGCAGTACTCACAAACTTCAGTAACAATCCCCCCCACAATCAACTGCTTCCTCCCCGTTTCCTCAACCGCCCGTCTAAACTCCTCATTATCCCAAGCATTAACCTCCCCTTGGCGCCTGATCAGTTTAACATCGGGATACATTTCCAATATCTCCTTGAGGATTTGGCCGTTGGGCCCTTCGTCAGAGGAACTGGTCATCACGACGGGGATACCGAATGTCTTGCCGATTGCGGCGTGCGCGAGCATGTTGTTTCGGAAATCGTTCACGGTGTAGTCGCGGACGACTTGGGTTAGGCCGACTTGGTGGTCTATTATCAATAGGGCCTGGAGTCGTCAGTTTGGGGTAAGGTTAGTGGGGGGTTGGATTGGGGAGGAGGGAGGAAGAAGGGGAGGGTAAATACGGCATTATCCTTGTCGAGTCTGTTCCATGCTGAGACGGAGACGGTTAGGGCGGCGAGGACGCCGGTGCGGAGGGCTTGAATGAAACGCATTTTGATATTTGCTGAGTCGTATGAAGGACGCTTTGAGCGGAGAAAGTGAATCTGCTACTGTGATGACCCGTCGAAAACATGTCCCTTCACCCTCTATTTATACCCACTCCTCCAGTCCCCCATGCCTGCTCAACCCCCCCATCTCCAAAAGAGCTCTGCTTTCCAATCCTCACCTCATCACCACAAATCACTCTCTAGCCAACAACATTGAAGCTATACACGTTTCTCCACATGACAATACTATATCATAATCTTTATTAAAACCCATCCTACCAATAGCATCGATTGCTAATCCTGCAAGAGACCACGCCGTTAGGCTCCGCGCGGGTAAGGCACGGACTTAGGGCTTGGCGGCGGACGGGACTGGATAGGACAAGCTGGCAGCGGGGCAGACAAGGGGCGATATGATTATGAAGAGATTGATCAAAAGAGATTACTTGTTACAAAGAGTTGCGGTGAAGAGGCAAGAGCTTTCAGGGCTCAAACTAACTGACATCTTTGAGACTACCTACCCAAAGTCCATATGGGAACTGGACAGCTCAAAGACAAGCGTATACAGCGAGACCGAGAAGGTATCCATCAGTCTGATACAACAGGGGGGGCGGACAGGTGGTGAGGAAAGGCAGTCGAATTGGAATTGCGGTTACAGCTCGATGGGTTAAGGGAGAAAGGACAGTTCGGTGTCCGACTCACGAAGACTCCCTCGAGCTGGTCAACGCAAAGAATGAAGAAACCCTTACTCAGAACTCACTAAGCACTTCTCTCTTCAGCTCCCTCACAATCCAACTCTACCCAAGAGACCTGACCGGAAACACCCGCTGTCTAATCCGTAAGTAGGCAGGTAATCCAGCAGTGCTCAGGCCCCGACATCGGCCAAAGTCCGAGCGGCCGCAGCCCGGGCAAGACAGGGCTGAGGGGACTGAACTGATTGATAACATCTGACACACCAAGACAAGTCCAAGCTAGCCAACTAACTAACTAATCTAGACCCTGTGCGCTAGACCAGATCCAGCTCAGTCTTAAGACACGAACACTATTTGTGGAAGATTTGGGCTGCAAGCGGGCGTTTTCACGAGCTATGGTGCGGCTGACGTGCATGCGCTTGTCTTGGATTTGGAATTGAGTTTTAGTCGGGATGGGAGCTTGCATGTGTCAGTGAAAAGTCAGTCTGGTTGATTCTTGACTGGAGGGAGACAGCAGGTGTTGTTATGATCATGGAGAGGGAATTTCATTAACGTAGTATTTAGCAAGAGATGGGATGGGATAGGTAAGTCTAATCGCTTCACTGCGCTGAGAACATTGGATAGGAATAAAAAAAGCACAAAGGGAATGAAAGTAATTGGAGCCCTGCGTATACTGGCTCACCCGCTATTCCGTCCACCTTGACTAGTATACCGACCAGTCGACGAAATATGAAACTCATCAAACAGCTCAAGCAAAGTCTGCATCTTGACAAACGTACGCGAGTAATCTATACCCCGCCGCCAACAAGCATCCGAGCAACTGCTCGCAACCTTCACTAACAGATCATCTGCAGTGCTATCCTGCTGGACAATATCTGACATGACGCCGAGGATCTTCTGTCGCCACTTGCGGAGCATCTCGACTTCTCTTTCGAGGCGCTTCCTGTCTGCTTCGAAGGTTTGATTGCTGCGACGCATGGTTTCAAGGTGCTTTACCATTTGGTCTTGGCTGGATTGCAGCTCTTCGAGACGATTGAGGAGTTCGGTTTTCTGCTGCTCTTTGCGCTCGCGGAAGCGGCGCTGGGCTTTGCGGTTTTGGGAGCGGCGCATTGTTGACTATGAAGTCAGATTTAGTCGCATTTAGATAGACGTATTGCGCTTACCTTTTGATGAGCACTGGTATTATTGGTATCTGCGAAATCAGCTGGGTCGCTGCTGAACGTGGATTGGCGATCGCTCATCATGAGATGTGACATGTGCGGGGAAGAATCGGTCGAGTTTGAAGGGATTGAAAAGACATCGTCTGTTGTGGGTGTCGGTAGGCTTGTAGGTGTGCTTGTGATGAATTGAGTGTTGCCCCCATAGTACTGGGATACTGCGCTGTCATGATGGGGAATCCAGTGCACGTCCTGGCGGAAATCATCTCCGAAATCCATCGTGGAGTGCGATTTTGGGTGTGCGGGGTGATATGAAGATGGCTGCGCGTTGGCTCCCCCGATGAAAGAAGATTGCTTAGTAGGAATGGGGTGGAACATTGGTTTAATGAAGCAGAGCTGCTAGGATAACGAACAACGAATGCATAACACGAGGAGTTGGGGTGGGATGTTGTGGCCGTTGGAGGGGCCATGCCAACTTTTAACAGAAACATCAAACGGCGCTTGCCCTCGACGGGCACATTGCATCTGCATCAAGCTTCTCTTGATCCAGCTCCATGGTGCTGTGGCTAGTTCGATGGCTAGTCCAACTAAGGAACATGTAGGCTGCATGTAATTGAACGTCTCAAACGTGTCCAAGTAAATAGTTTGCGATAACGGGAAAATTCAGCCCTTCCGGTGAAGCAGAAGATGTGCAGGGGTCCAAAGGAAGGAGTGTTCCCTAGACGAACATGGCAACAAGTAGTTAGCCTACTCACGTGCAGGGTCGCCATCGGCAAGACACCGAAGTCTCAGTGAGTCGGGCACTCCAGGTGGCTGGGACCGCAGGGGCCGTTTGACAGTCGGAGAGTCAGACAGCGGAACAGGGCTACTGCACGCTGCTCCCAAATTTGGATCCCTCTATATCTGCAGCTCAACTGACCAATCAGGAGCGTGAGACATGTTGCCAGAAATGGTTTAGCTAGGCAAACAAGTGCACCGCTAGAGTCAACTAGGAATAGCGGCATCAGCCCATCTACAACGTCGTGCATGAGACTGTTCCATTCTCCCTCGATTGACCCTTCCTGGCGTTTCCAACAGACCGGTGACATCTCATCGAACCCGAGACAAACGGCCCCCAGATCCCGGGTCCATAATCACACCAATGGCGTTGGACGTGGAAATTGCACGGTGATTGAAATCCACCTATAACGGGAAGATTCGCTTCCAGATACCCTCCCAGGAATCCTTTACAGCCGCTTCGACCCAGGCAAAAGACTTGAGCAACGCCACAAGCTTTGCCAACGTATCGATCCCGGAGTCTTGAGTCAGGTGGGCCATGTACGAGGTTAACGGCTCAGGGTCGTCCATCACACTGATCGCTACGGCCACGCACCAAAGGATCACTGGCTGGAGAATTTTCTGCGAATGCAACCGCTCGAAGCGCGGATACAGAGACTCGAGAAGATTTTGTCTTAGGACCCAAGACCGTGGGATTGGAAATGTAACGTGCACTGCATAAAGAATCGCGCTCAGGCGACAGGTAAGGTAGATCTCCCGTGACAAGTCATTCTCGGCCGCAGATCGGTCTTTACATTGTATGATCTGCTCAATTGGGTCCTCTTCGTTGGGTAAAGACAGCAGACGGTGATGTATGAAGTTGCGACTATCGCCTAGCAAATCCAGAATGGCTGGGCTACAAGCCTCTCTTGAAAAGTGCTGGATGACGCTAGAGTGCTCACCCAGATGAGAGAAAACGGAAACAATTTCCTGCCGGATCGGTGGCCAAAGATAGAAAAGATCCTGGAAACCGGATCCTGCCATGACCTGCAAGTCAAGATGACCGTAGGGCTGGAACAACAAGCTCGGAGGCTGCAGATCCAACGGTTTCCCATCGACCCCTACGATCGGGTAGATCGGCTTGCTTATGGTTTGGACAGCGCTCATCAAGTCGGACAGGCTAAGCAGCCACGCCAGTGCGAACGCCTGCAGGGTCTCGATCCCGCCGAAGCGTCGTACGATGTCCTGCACCACGTTCCAGTGCATTGGGTGGTAGTCTCGACTGCCGTAAAAGTCTAGGGCCTGCAGAGTGACGAAGGGGGGAGAAAATGGGCTAGGATCCCGTATGATCTTCGCACGGTGTCGTTCGTTTACCGCCAGGTAAAGAATGCACATCACCAGCGCATCGGGAGATTCCGCTTCAGAGATATTGGCGACCTCGCGCTGGAGAGCCTGTAAAGCCAGTGCTTTCAGTTCTAGCTGCTCTTTCGACTCCAACTGCGGATCGGGGGCGCCGTAGGTGATGCGCATGATATCCCGGTGGTATGATGCAGCCCAAAGAATAGCATATACCAGCAGGTTGTTGTCAAAAGGAAACAGCCAAGATTTGTAACAATTCCCAGAATAGTCGACAGCGCGAAACTGCGGCCAGAGAGTGGTAGCGGCAAAGTCCAGCAGTTCGTGCACTTTGAGACGGTCGGCCGTGGCATCTCGAGGCAGGAGCGGATCACTGCGTCCTGCACCAAACCCTAGCAGCTGCATTATCCCTTGATGCTGACGTTCTTCGGCACCTAGCAGTCCTCCACACGCCCGACACCGATCTGACATCCTCGGCCGAATCGGGCGGTTATAGTTCGTCGTCTGACTCGCCTGTAGCGAATTAGACTCTGATCCAGCATTCCGTTCCACGGTCAAACCACAGGTACACAGGGCTGAGCCCGGATCCCTCCCCTGGTTATGCAGCATCAAGTCCAGCCTCTCCGCCGCATCCTGTCGCCGCTTCGTCCGCTTGTCTGCAAGAGCCCGTCGCAGGAGGGTCGATCGCACGTTGCCCGTTTGTCCGGTTAGAGTGGGCCCCCCAACAAACATGAACTGGCCGGGCGGGCCATTCTTCGCTTTCGGTGGCATCTGCAGCAGTCAGGAATGTTGTACGCCACAGTTCACGTGGTTGACGTACTCTGGCGAAGACAATCTGTGGCTGGATAGACTTCAGATCAACATGGAGCCCCTCTTGACAGCTGCACAGCACAAATCACATCCAAACGTTTATTCCGACCGCGCTAGCTCTATTCCCGTTAGCTTCCTGTCTACCAATCATATCGATGCATGCAGATTCTGGCATATTGCTTAGGTAAGCATGCATTGCAGCGACAACCACCACCACCAGATCATGGACTAAGACCATTCAAAGTCCTCAAAGGTAGTCATGGATATTCTGGAAGATTGTGTCCCACTGATCTTCTCACCGACAATCTCCTCGACCTGCAACAAACTCGCACTTCCCAAACGAGGCCAAAAATAGCCGAATTAAAGGGGGAATCCACACCGTTGGACCCAATAATTCCAGACGTCTGTTTGGCTTGGCTTTGCTGTCAGCCTGTCATGTCAACCGCTTCTGAAAAATTCATACGCTACCACAGATCTGGAACTGCCTCTCCTATGAAACAGTAGAGATTCGCAATGCCGTATCCACTGTTGAGCCCTGAATCCTTTTTTCTTCCTATTCTAGAAAATGAGTGTTGCCAATATTGGTAGGCTAGCATGCTCTGAGTTAGCCAGGAACTCGGACAAGGAGCTTAGGGTTAGCTTTGTAGCAGAATGTTGGGAACCGTTGAGATTTTCTTTGACGGTGAGGTACTTAAGGATGTGAATCGCTCATCTCTTCGTTTCTGATCTTTCTCAAGTGTTCGGTTTTTTGAGGTTTCGTCAATTGGCGATTCTAGATTTTCATCATGGCCGAAACTATGTCCCCGGTTGAGGTCTCCAAGACAGCTGGAGAGGTACTTGGCATCCCCAGAATCTCCATCTCCGACCCCAACTAACTTCGAAAAGCAACCCGACGAGCTCACCCTCCAACAAATCAAAAACACCATCCCAGCGCACTGCTTCGAGCGCTCCCTCCCCCGCTCCCTCGCCTATGTCGCCCGCGACCTCCTCTACGCAGCAACCCTCTTCTACCTCGCCCTGCACATCGACCTTATCCCCTCTCAGCCCCTCCGCATCCTAGCCTGGACAGCCTACACCTTCCTGCAAGGCTGCGTCGGCACAGGAATCTGGATCCTCGCGCACGAATGCGGCCACGGGTCTTTCAGCCCCTATACAACAGTAAACGATGTAATCGGCTGGGCACTGCACTCCCTCCTCATGGTGCCATATTTCAGCTGGAAAATCACACACGCGCGCCACCACAGGTACACGAATAATATGGTTCGGGATACAGCGTTTGTTCCCTGGACTGAGAAGGAGTTTGCTGCGCGCTCAAGGCCGTGGTATTACCCTTCTTTCGTCGATATGGATATGTTTGAGGATACACCGCTTTACTCATTCATTACACTTATCGCGCACCAACTCGCCGGCTGGCAACTCTACCTCGCCTTCTACGTGAGTGCCGGCGAAAAGAGCCGCCCCGTTCAAGGCAAGAAAAGCGGGTGGTTCTTCGGCCGCCAGAGCGCATCCCACTTGGACCCCGGCTCCTCCCTCTGGACAGAGAACCAGCGACACCTCATCGCGATCTCGGACCTTGGTCTTGCCCTCACCGCGTTGGGGGTCTATACCCTCGCGCAATACACATCCTGGACTCAAGCCACACTAATCTACATAATCCCGTACATGTGGGTACACCACTGGCTAGTCGCAATAACATACCTGCACCACACGCACAAGGATATCCCGCACTACACCGAGGCAACGTGGACATTTACGCGCGGCGCGCTGGGCACAGTTGATCGCGACTTCGGGTTCATTGGGCGGCACTTCTTCCATCATATTATTGATCATCATGTTGTGCATCATCTTTTTTCGCGGATCCCGTTTTATCATGCTGAGGAGGCGACGGACGCGATTCGGCCTGTGCTTGGGAGTCAGTATCGCAGGGAAAGCAAGGGGTTCCTGGGGAGCTTGGTGGAGACTTTTAGGGAGTGTAGGGTTGTTAGGGAGGAGAAGGGGAGTGGGGTTTTGCATTGGGTTGAGGAGAAGAAATCCATCTAAGTGGTGATAGTTGGGTTATTGGTTTGGTATGTGCGGGGAGTCTGAAAGGGGTTGGAATGTTGTAATATATGAGTTTGGTTGGATGGACTTTTGGGATGGGATAGATTCTATTATAGGTATAGATAGATATAGATTGCCATGGTAATGATACCCGCATCACTTCTACAAAGATCCTTCCAAAAATTTCATGTCATATCTTCATTAACTCCTAATCAAAGTACTCAAAACGTCTATATACGCATCGCAAATATAGGTATGATGCAGAGTCAGAATCGTCACAGCACAACACAAAACAAACATAGAACATCATTAAACCACTTTTCACCATCTAAACGCTAATCGTCTTAAACACTCCGAACCCACTCGCCCCCGTCGCCATCAGCGTCCCCGGCATCTGCGCCTGCCAATGCACCTCCTTAACACTCTCCATGTAATGCACGAAGAGCAACTGCGGCGGGACATCACCGAGCCCAGCCTCACGAGACTCCTCTTCATCCAACTCAACAGCAAGATCCCACAATGTAACCGTGTTATCGGCAGATCCGACAGCCACCACACTGTCGTCGGTGGGATGCCACTCGATAGAAGTAATGGGGTCCTTGTGGAAGTCGAACGATGCAACGGGGGACGCGGTGATAGGGCCAGGGGAAGAAGGGTTCGGCTTCCAGTGGCGCAGGTCCCAGACGGCCCATTGGCCGTCGTCGGCGCCTGTGGCGAGGAGGTGCGAGGTTTGCTTAGACCAGGTCATGACGTTGATGTCTGTGTTTGAGATTTTGACGTCGACGGCGGGTTTGCGAGACTTGGAGCGGACGTCCCACACTTTGACTGTTCCGTCGGAGGAGGCGGATGCAAAGACGTTCTTTTCATTCGGTGACCATTGCAGTTCCTCGATTGAGGAGGAGTGGCCTGTGAATGCGCGGGTGTCGGTTACCCAGCCGCCGCCTTCTGTGCGGGTTGTGACGTAGATGAGGCCGTCGTTGTCGCCTGTGAGCAGCTTGCCGAGGGGTTGGAGGGGGGACCAGTCGAGGGCGTAGCCTTCGGATTTGTGCATGCGGAGGGTGGAGAGGGGCTTTGAGGCCGACGGGGGGAGCATGGTTCCTGGTACGTCGAAGGAGGTCAGGTGTGGTGTGACATCGTGGATGACGACTTGGGAGTTTTCGAGCATTGTTGCGGTGATCGTTTGCGGGGGCTTGGTGAAGTCGGTTTGGTTCGGTGTTTGGTGCGCGCGGATGCGGTTGGCTGTTGAGCCGAGGGGGATGCTCTTAGATTCGAGGATGGCTTCGCCTCCTTCGTCGTCGTCCGAATCGCTTTCTGAGTCGGTCTCGTTCTCGCGCTCCATTTTGCTCAGTCCGCTCATCTTAAGAACTAGTAGTTCGTTCTCTTTCGCGCGGCGGCCTTCAGCTTGTGTTCCGGTTACGGCGTAGACTGTTGCGGGATAGGTCTTGCGGTTGTCGCCGAGGGTGTCACGGACAATGTCGAAAGACAGACAGGGCCAGGGTGTGCTGAGGGTGTGTAGCATGTCATAGGTAGAGGGGTCGGGGGAGAGGACCTCGCCGGGGGGCAGTTTCGTTCGGCCGGGGATGAAGAGTTGTTGGTCTACCTCCATTGCGTCGGCTTGGGGATGTTAGTCTTGAGTCTGTGGGAATAGGAGGTATGGCGTACCCTTCTCTTCTGCCTCACGCTCTTCATCCGGTCGTCCGTCCACACCGGCCTCAATAATCTCATCCTCGCTCTCAAACTCGTCCTCGTACTCGTCCTCGAACTCGCCCATCTCGTCGGGAGGGGCATCGGCCATTGGGCGCTCGCCAGCCTTGAGGGCGGCCGCCTGGTCGTCGGTGGCGTCGGCAGTTCTTTTAGACATTTTGTAAGAAAAGACAAAAAAGACCAATAGGGCAGCAACGAGCCAGTCGTGCGGCAGGGACAAGGAAGGCAATGGGGATGAAGGTCTTTGGGCCGTTCAGGAACTTTTTTTTTGTCGCTGGCTGCCGGCCCGCACTAAACCTATCGCGGACTAGCGGCGATCGCTGAGCTGGAGCTGCGGCTGTGCTCTCTTCACCACAAGCAAAGCAACACTGTTGACCTCCCCTCCACTCCCTCTCCCCGTCCAACTCCAGTCTCTCCTGCCATTTATCCATTGCTTAATCCACTAGTCTCTCTCTACTGTTTCAGGAGCTGCGCTCTACCCGTCCCTCCCTCCTTTGTTCATCCGGCATGGACCCCAACCGACCCCCGGTCGCAGAAGCGCCCGCCCCCGAAGTCCCCGAACCACAGGCCGACCCCGACCAGAACCAGTTCGAGGACCAGATTCCAGATCCTCAGCCAGAGCATCAAGAAGACCAGTCCGAGAATGTCCCGCCAGAAGACCAACTAGACCAGACGCCACACGTCTACGACCAGTCGCAGACTTCCGAGACGGAGACGCCCACCGTCGTTCCGATCGTTGCTACCGACGAACCTACACTCCCTCCTACGACTTTCCACAACGGCTATAGCAGCGATTCTCATGCCCGTTATGAATACCACACACAAGATCCTCAATCTCAGTTACCCTCATCCTCGCGACCAAGCTCCTCCGGGTTATCAGTTACGCAGAAGCCGCCACAGCCTGCGCAATCAACGAAGAACAGCGTCGTGATCAAAGTCGGCATGGTTGGAGATGCTCAGATTGGCAAGACTAGTTTGATGGTGAAATATGTGGAAGGAAGTTGGGATGAGGATTATATACAGACGTTGGGTATGTTTGATGGTTCACTGGATGTTGGCTGAGCTAACTGAGCTATGCAGGTGTCAACTTTATGGAAAAGACAATCTCAATTCGGAATACTGAAATCACTTTTTCAATCTGGGATTTGGGTGGACAGCGCGAGTTTGTCAATATGCTTCCGCTTGTTTGTAACGATGCCGTCGCTATTCTCTTCATGTTCGACCTTACCCGGAAAAGCACATTGAACTCGATCAAGGAGTGGTACCGGCAAGGCCGTGGGTTCAACAAGACGGCTATTCCTTTCCTCGTCGGTACCAAGTACGACCATTTTGTCAACTTTCCCAAAGAAGACCAGGAAGAGATTTCAATTCAGGTAAGTGACTCCTGCCACTACGTGAACCGTGCTAACCGCCCAGGCCAAACGATTTGCAAAGGCAATGAAAGCCAGCTTGATCTTCAGCAGTACAAGCCACAGCATCAACGTCCAAAAGGTATTGTTTGCTTGTCATTGTTTGCTTACGACGCAGCTGCTGACGTGGCACAGATATTCAAAATCGTCCTCGCCAAGGCTTTCGACCTGAAATGCACCATCCCCGAGATCGAAAAAATAGGCGAACCCCTGCTGCTGTATAAGAACGTCTAACCCCAACTGCGGGGTTCTGTTTACGTCCGTGCGTCCGGACGAATGATTTTGACGATCGATCAAACGTTCCCTAGATGGGATGGGATTGGACCTGTTCGAGTCCGGGATCTGAAACTACTACTACTACTATTACCTGTTTCCTTCGCTCTGCTTCGCTTCTGACTTTCCTTTCGCCAGCATTGGGATGCGCCTGGGACTACTTTTCCTTCTCTCGGTCTTTTCTTTACCTGTCTTAAATTCCCCAATTGTGTTCTCTTTCTACCTGTATTTTCTTTAGTGTAGGCGTGTGCCCCGTCTGGTCTTGTACTTTCCTACTACAACTCATAACATCATGCTGTGAAACTTTATGTTGGGGTATTGCCTAATGCGCAGATTGTCTTTACGTCGGATCAGATTGTCAATTGACCTACCGTATTGTTGGGGGCGGTATGAATGAAGAAGAGGAATTTAGGTCCTTCCGAGGTTACTCGTATAGCCCATCTGGCGTGATGAGTATATTTGAGTAGTGCGCATGCATTGCCATAATCTATCATAATCCCAATGGTTGTGTAAAAGCGCCTAACGCTATCAGGGACTGTTCGAACGAACCATCAGGCTCAACTGCATTTTCATCTACCGAGGCTCACTTCGACAAGTCATTTGGTTTGATGATGATCGTCCCATGTCTCTACTAACGTATCTTGGGGAAGCTATCCCTAAACCAGCACCAACTTCCCATAACGGATTGATAGATACGGGCTAATTGCCGTGCAAGAAGTCATTCTCCATTCGACAGCTAGGCGGGTTGGTGAGGTATATTAATGCACGGGTGCGACTCGGTTCCTGAGCGGCGGCTGAAATATATATAACCACGCGAAACATGGGCGAGCACAACTCCGGACCCCAAATCCACCACCACACCGTCCGCAAGACAGATAAAGCTTCACGTCATGTACCAAGATAATGTTGAGAATGCTTATTCTCGAATGTTGACTTTGGAAGGGGCGATGCAGCAACGTACCTACCTTTTTAGTGCACCGTTTAAACACCTGCTAGGCAAGGAGCGAAGGTGCGCGGCATACCGTTGATAAGTCTGGAAGGAAGGTACGCCTTGGGTTGTGTTTAGGTAACTTGGGTCATCTACATTTAAGAGAAAGCCGCCGCCTAATTTATTTCTAGGGTGTTAGTTCTTTACGCCCTGGCGCTGTATCGCTTGATATCTGTAGCCACCGAGCGATTCGCGATATTCCTGTAGATAGCTCTGAACCTAAAGACATCTTCTTTGGATGTGAGTCCATCCAGACTGTACAGCGGGGCTGTCTATACGGACGTGTTTGATTTAGCGCCGACATGTCCGTGTACATATTGCCTAGACACACGTTTCCAATGCGTATGGTTGGAAAGGTCGATGCTGATCGTCTCAGAACCATCAAGGAATACATCAATAGCAGGTCAGAGGACCGTAACTTCGTCTTGCGAACCTTTTATGGGACCCTTACTTAGCCGGTCAAACAATATTGATAAAGGGAGAAACTCGGTCTCTGCTCCCGTCAGGCGGCAGGCTGGCGGGAACCGGAGGGAAGGATGGATCCATTTAGGGCTTGCTTACTTCTGTTGAGCTTCCAAACAAAGACAAAATCTTGGGTTTCCAAGTAGCTCTGATGATTTATACCTACCTAGTGTGAACATTTGCACTACAATATTTGCAGACCATCTGTCTCATCGGGAATACCCCACCCACCACCCCCAGGACTATTCACCTCCATCCGCTCGCCAACCCCCAGACTGAGCTCCGCCTTCCCACCAACAGACACCCGATCATAAGCACTTTTCTCAGAATTCCACCTATGCACATAATTCTCACCCTTGACCCCCTCACCACCACCTTCCAGCCCATACGGCGCAAAAACCCTCCGATCACTAAGAATACTACACCGCATAGGAATCCTCGCCTCAATAGTCCTCGTCGCACCATCACCACCCCTAAACTTCCCCAAACCGCCCGTCCCACGACGAATCGCGTGCTCGTGAATAATAACAGGCGTGCGTTTCTCAACGACCTCAGCATCAGTGATTTTCGTATTCGTGGAATGGCACTGGATCGCGCTTTCACCGGACCATGTTGGACCCGCGCCGCATCCACCTCCTACTGTCTCGCCGTAGTTGAAGCCCGGTGTTATCTCGCCCGTAAGTGGATCCTTCCCACCTATCCCCCAGCCAAAGCTATTCGCGCAGCCGGAGAACGCAGCGACGACGTTGAATGCGCGGAGGATGGTATCGATTATGCGCTGGGATGCGAGTGTGCTTCCGCAGATTGCGACGGGGGCTGTAGGGTTTAATGCTGAGCCTTCTGGAACGCGGATGTCTATGGGCGTTAGACAGCCGTCGTTTAGTGGAATGTCGGTGTCTATGAGGCAGCGCGTGGTATAGATGACTGCGCTATGCGTTACGGATATCGGGCAGTTGTAGTTCGTCCATGTTTGTGGGCCTGTGCCTGTAAAGTCGTAGACTGCGGTTCCCGTGTCAGGATCTATGGATATGGTCACTGTGATCTTTGTGCCGTTGTCGAGGTAATCTGTTCCCGTTAGGGGCTTTGGACCGCGCTCAGCGGCGACCTTTTTGAAGAATGCACGGACTGCGACATCTGCGTTGGATTGAATGCCGTACATATGGCTGTGGACTGTTCGGAGGGAGAACTCATTGACTAGATTTTGGAGGAGCAGGATTCCGCGCTGATTCGATGAGATCTGTGCTTTGATGTCGGAGATGTTGTCGTTTAGGCGGCGGGTGGGACTGCATCCTGGGAATTCGCCTGCGGCGAGGAATGCGTCGCGGACGGCTTGTTCGAGGAAGATACCATTTTCGACGATCTTTAGAGATCGCACGTTGATGCCTTCTTCCCAGAGCTCTTTCGAGTCGGGCATCATTGCTGAAATCCCTCTGCCGCCTATATCGGTGTGATGGCCGCGCGCTGCGACGTAGAAAGCAAGATTTTTGCCATCAGCTGTAAAAACAGGGCTTATAATTGTCAAGTCAGGGAGATGCGTCCCTCCGCAGTCGGGGTGATTGCTCAGTAAGACATCACCGGGCCGTATCTTGCCCAGCCAAAGACGATGCTGATACTGAATGGCGTATTGCATGCTTCCAAGGTGAATAGGGATATGTGGTGCATTGGCGACAAGCTTCCCATCTGGTGAAAAGATAGCGCAGGAAAAGTCAAGGCGCTCTTTGATGCTGGTGGAGATGGAGGTACGTTGGAGCGTGTTGCCCATCTGCTCTGCAATTGCCATGAAGCGATGGGCAAAGATGGACAACTGAATCGGACTGGCAACTTCTGATTGCGTTGTTGTAGTGCTGGGTTTGGTCTCAGTTTGACATTCAAGGACCATGTGCTCTGAGAGGATATATGCCGTCCATTGTGGCTCGACGAAGATCGTCTGAGTCGCGTCAATGATCAGAGCTGGACCTGAAATGACTGATTGCGCGACGGATTCCAGAGGATAGACTGGGACATCCAGCCATGATGACTCGACAAAGACTTTAGTGGTGGTCTGTGTTTGCGCTGCCGTCGGGTTCGATTTCAGCTCCTCAAGAGCCTGGAATGGTGAATGGGAAGCCTCAACCCATGCGCTGCTGCCACCTGTTCCTCGAACTTGCACCGAGTCCACAATCACAGGTCTCTCCAGAGTAAACGCAAACTCGCGCTTGTGAGTGTTGCGGAAGGCCTCGCCGTAGTCATCATCTTCGGGTTTAGTGATAATGAGGTTTGTATCGGTCCCCTGATACCGTAGGCTAAGACTTTCCTCAAAACAAACAGATTCAGGAATTGCGCCTTGAGCCAGTAAATCCTCTCCAACATTTTTCTTCAAAGATTCAAAGCGAGACTTGATGTTGGGAAGAACAGAGAGATCAAAGGCACCAACGTAGGGCTCGACTGCGTCAGACTTGAGCTCTGTTTTGGATATACCGACTGCAGAAAGGATAGAAGAATACTTGTGGATGAGTATTCGCCTAATACCTAATCTCTGCGCAATAGAGCAAGCATGTTGACCGCCTGCACCACCAAAGCTGACTAGGTTGTGTCGCTCGGGGTGGAAGCCGCGAGCTTCGGTTGCATTCCGTATAGGTCGACTCATGGTCTCGTTGGCGACGTTTAGGAAGCCCAGGGCGACTTCTTCTGGTGTCAAGCTCTGGCTGGTTTGTGAGTTGATCTCCTTGGTTATCTCGTCAAACTTTTGCGCTGTCGCCTCATAGTCGAGAGGCTGATCGGCGTTTGGCCCAAATATCGATGGAAAAGAGGATAGTAAAAGTCTTCCAAGAAAAAGATTGGCATCGGTGACGGTGAGAGGACCACCCTTACGGTAGCAAGCAGGACCAGGATGCGATCCTGCACTCTCTGGTCCAACAACAAAAAGGCCATTTCTGGCAACAAGAATTGATCCACCCCCAGCAGCAACGGTGGCAATGTTCAACATTGGAATTGTGATATTGCGCCCTGCTATTGTTGTCTGGCTGAGATAGTCGTAGGTTCCGTCGTATCGCGATACATCGGTACTCGTTCCACCCATATCAAACCCAATGACCGGAGTACCTTCATCAGAATCATGACACGTCTTTGCAATCCCGACGACACCGCCAGCTGGACCACTGAGTAGAGCCTCATTCCCTCTAAACCGTGAAGCCGAGCGAAGGCCTCCATCCGAACACATAAAATCCACCCTCTTCGGGAGCACGGAAAAGCCAGCCTCAAAATCGGATATGTACTGCTTCACAATTGGGTAAAGGAATGCTTCTGAGCACACTGAGCTGCTGCGATTGAGGTACTTGATGACCGGACATATTTCGGAGGAGGTCGTTATGTATTTGAAGCCAATCTCTCGCGCTAGTTGAGCTACCTGTTTCTCATGTTCCGGATACAGATACGAATGCAGGAGCGCAATGGCTACCGATGTGTATCCTTCTGCTTTCAATTCCATTAGTGTCTCGTGGACGGCCGCCTTGTCAAGAGGTTTGAGGACCCGAATGATTTCACCACTCGTCGTGCGCACAAGCGCTGAATCTGAGATCTCTGCAGACTTGTCAAGTGGGTAAGGGTTAAGGTCGTAATCTTCCACAGTAATTCTCTCATCGACTTCAACAACCTTTTCATGGAGAGGCGTTGCCTTTCGCACCTTCAGGTCGAACAGTTTCGGTCTCGTCTGATCGCCAATCACACAGACATCTTTGAAGCCCTTCGTCGTGACAAAAGCGAATGTCTCGCCTTTGCTCTGGAGAAGCGCATTGGTAGCGATGGTCGTGCCGATCCGGCAAGAGGCGATGCGCGAGCCATCTATCTTGGTGTTTTTGGGGATAGGCTGGCCGGTGATAGTCTCCAATGCTCGTCGGATTGCCTCAGTCGGCGCATCGCGATAGTTTGCCGGGTCCTCAGAGAGTAATTTGAAAACGAGAGGCGCCTGGCCAGCGACTTGAACAAGCACATCGCAAAAGGTGCCGCCACGGTCTGCGATAAAGTCAGTCAGTCTAGTAAACCACGCACAGGGGAAGCGCAACTCACCAATCGAAATTTCTATATCTGGCGACATGCTGACGCATTAGTGTATCATTTATCTTCAACCAATATGTGTGGTTGGGCTGTCCAGGGCCATTTATATTAGGTAGCCCACGGACCAGAGCCTTCAAACCCTAGATTGATTCCCACACCCGCCTGCGCATCCCAGTCTCCAACCAAGTGGGTACTCAACACAACCAAAGATAACGCCATCGAATCGCGCAATCACGACCCTCGCCCACGCGATAAAAAGAATCCAATAA
Source organism: Aspergillus stella-maris (assembly GCF_047715825.1). NCBI lineage: Eukaryota > Fungi > Ascomycota > Eurotiomycetes > Eurotiales > Aspergillaceae > Aspergillus > Aspergillus stella-maris. The sequence continues at coordinate 48,533 of NW_027396795.1, forward strand.
ACAGATAAGACGGCCTTCTCCACTGCTCTTCCCCCCTCTGCAGCGTCGGAGTAATGCCGCTCACTTTTTCCGCAATGGACGGCTTCGCGACCCATCGGTTTCGCGTGCAGCGCAGGTCGCCCGACCCGTTGGTTTTATCGCGGGGACATGGTGAGTCGAGTTTGCCTGGTGCTGGGAGGGAGAGGGAGAGAGCGGGTAGTACTACGTCGCGCCCGGCTTGTGATCGCTGTCGCAGGCTTAAGAAACGGTGTAGTAGGGCGGTTCCGGACTGTGCGGCTTGTGTGCATGCTGGGCGGAAGTGCTCGTATCAGGTGCTGCAGGCGCGCGTGCAGGAGTTGACGCAGTATGTTGCTGAGATGCAGCAGGATAGGGAGCAGGAAACAGAACAAGAGCACGAACACGAGAGAACGCCCGATCAGACTTGGGAGAACAGAGCTCTTGAGACTCAGACGTCTAGGTGGAATGGCGTTGGAGATGTGGCGAATGGCCCAGCGACGATACCGGCACCGTTGGATATACCTGATTCATCACTGCTGGTTGATGCGTTCTTCCATCATGTGTATAGAGCATATCCGTTTATTGACGAGGAGAGAGTGCGGCGGGCTTTGGCTGTTCGTGCGCCTGATTACTGGGACACGGACTCGATGGTATGCCTCCTTCACAACATTTAACTCGTTGATGCTAATGACAATCTAGATTCTATACATAATCATGGCCATTGGCTACACCAGCCTTCAGCGCTCAGGAAAGGCACCACCTTCAATCACTACGGGCTTCGACATCCCCTATGCAGACATCATGCAACGGTGCATAATGGACGAGAGCATCGACTCGATCCAAATTCTTGTCCTGCTTGCTCTATACTCCCTCTTTGACCCCCACGGACCATCGACTTGGTCAATAGTTGGTATAATAACACGGCAGGCAATGGCGCAAGGTCTCACTCGCCCAACTACCGGGGAGGACCTGCCACCAAAAACGGTCGAGCTGCGCCGTCGCCTGTTCTGGAGCATATTCGGGCTAGACAGAATGATTGCTGTCTCTGTGGGTGCACCTCCTGGACTGACGAGTGACGAGATGGACGTTCCCTTTCCAGCCATCATGGTCGAGGAGTTCGCCTCGGAGAAGCGAGCGGAACATGCGTCGATGCTACAAGTCAGTCGGCACGTTATCGAACTACGCCAGCTCGAATCGAAAATCATGGCAACCGTTCACCACCAGCGACCCATGGCTGTCAGCGCACTCACACAAACAGACCGAAGCACAATCAAGACGCGACTACGATCCGAGATTGAGAACTGGTACAGCCATGGCTGTTTGATTTCTCGACCCGAACTGGATAACGTCCGGCTGCATGATACGATGGGCTGGCTCAATGCGCGGTACTACCACCTCCTTCTAATTCTGTACTATCCCTGCCAGTTCAATTCTGGATCGACCAAAAATGGGACCGCTCGAGTAATGGCTTTGCTTGGACTAGTCAGGAAGTTCAGTCAATACAACCGTGTCCTTCTCAATCACCAGCAGCTGCCTCTCAACCGGGTAACCCTAAGCCGGCTATTCCCTCCCTGTCTGATACTGGTCTACTGTCTGGCACGCGGTGGCGCAAGCAACGCCATCAACCTCCGCAATGAAATCCGCGCCTTTATCGATATCCTCGACAGCTTCCCCTCCTACTGGACGCACGCACGCCGCCTGTCAGGAATCCTTCTCGACCTGAACGACCTACTCACCAGCCACGAAGCATATCCCGCAGAAACGACCAGAGAAGATCTACTACGCTCACTCCAGCAAGACCTAATAACACTCCTAGGCGAAGCCCTCGGCAAAGCGAGCTGCTACCAAGACCTAATCGACTACGAAGAGCAAGACAGCACAACCCTCTCATACGCGCGAGCAGCCGACGAGTCGCCAAACATGTCTGCGCCACCATTCCCAGCAATTGATCAAGATGCAAGTACAATTGTTCTTTCATTCCTATAGTTAGCGGCGATTGCGAAATGGACGCGAGTCAAGCCTGCTTGGAGCTCTGACGTGCTTATCAGCGGCCCCGCACCCGAAAGGGGAAATTTCTGTCGGAAGCCCTAACTTGGGAGAGAGCAAGTGGCTGCCGTCCCCGGATTGCGCAATCTTCAGGAAAGAGCGTATAAGAAAGCTGTTGGTATAGTCTGGAGATGGATTCTGATATTTTGTTAAAGAACTGCAGTTGCGGCAAGTGACCATGGCGGACGCCAAACATCCAGCAGGGGAAGACTCCATGCCCGGCAAATCTCCATCCCCTTCTACAACATCACAACCACAGAATACATCGACCCGCCGCTTCTTCCGATGGCACGAACCCGGCACCAGCAAAGCCGACAAATGGCTCATCTTTAAACTCGACTGGTTCCTGCTAAGTTTCAGCTGCCTCACCTTCTTCATAAAACAGCTCGACGGCAACAACATCACAAACGCCTACTCCTCCGGCATGTCCGAAGAGCTCGGCTTCGGCCCAGGCAACGAGTTAAGCTGGATGAACACCTACTTCAACGCAGGCGTGATCATCGGCGGCCCATTCTCGAACCTCGCGCTCACGGTCATCCGCCCGCGCATCTGGCTAACGGGGTGCCTATTCATCTGGTCCTTCTTCGTGCTGTTCTTGTTCAAATGCAATAGCGCAAGCGAGTTCTACGCCCTCCGTTTCTGTATCGGGCTCTTCGAGTCAGCCGCTTGGCCGGGGATCCAGTATGTTCTTGGCTGCTGGTACACCAGGTCCGAGATCGCCCGTCGCAGCGGGCTTTTCGTCATGTCTGGTGTCCTGGGCCAGATGTTCTCGGGGTACCTCCAGGCAGCGCTATATAGCGGCATGGAAGGCCGCGGCGGGATGAGCGCGTGGCGGTGGCTCTTCATATTCGACTTCATCCTCGCTGTGCCCGTCGCGATCTACGGGGTGATATTCTACCCCGACACGCCCGAAACAACGACGGCTTTCTACCTAAGTGAATGGGAGCGCAAGCGCGCTTTACAACGCATGGAAGATGACGGCCGCGCCGCGACCCCTTCTCTCAAATTTGACTGGGGATTTCTGCGCCGCGTTTTCTGCTCCTGGCAGCTTTACACGTTTAGCATTGCTTATAGTCTGTGGACGTTAACGTGTGGGTCGTACGTCACGCAGTATTTTACGCTCTGGCTCAAGGCAACGGGCGAGTACAGCGTGCCGCAAATAAACAATATCCCGACCTCCATCGGTGCCGTGAATTTCGTCTTCATGCTTGGGACGGGATATCTAGTCGATATCCTTGGCCCTGCGGGCCGCGGGAAAGTCTGCTTTGCTGTCGGGTGTTTATGGACATTCTGCTACGCGATCCTGACGCACTGGTCTGTCCCCGACAGGCTGAAAATGGCAGCGTTCATAATCTGCGGGTGCTATGGGTGCTTCACGCCGCTGCTTGCCGGGTGGGTGAATTCGGTTTGTGGTGCTGATCAGCAGCTTAGGGCTTTTGTGTTGGGGTTTATGGTTTCCCTGGGACAGGCTGTGGTTATTCCGTTTCAGCAGTTGCAGTTCCCGAGTTCGCAGGCGCCGGAGTTTGCAGTGACGAAGGGGTGGGTGAGTGGGTTGGCTTTTGTTGTGGCTTTGACGGTTTTTACGGGGGTTTGTGTTGATCTTGTGCAGAGGGTTTGTGAGAGGGGGAGGAGGAGGGTTTAGATATTCTTATAGAGGCAGTCGAGTAATCGAATTCGAAATGATTTGCTGCGAACTGTTTAAAGAGGAAATAAACTACGGGTATACTCCGCTTTTCTTGTCGAAGTATAAGAACCCCATCTTCCCTCGTTAGTCTAGGTACGCCCTCACCTACAACTACATCTACACTCTACTTACCTGAGGATTGAACGACACCCACCACAATGGCAACTACAACTACAACTACAACCTCACACATAATAATCAACAACGCCTCACTCTACTACACCCTCACTTCCCCATCGCCCAATGATTCAAAGACAACCCCCCTAATAATGACCCTCCACGGCGGCCGCGGCTTCGGCGACCACACCTCCGACCACAGCGCGTACTCCCCCCTCGCATCACAAAACTACCGCGTCCTCTCATTCACATACCGCGGGCACGGAAAAAGCTCACGCTCGAAACCATATACATTCGCGCAGATTGTGGACGATATCGAGGCACTGAGGGTCCATTTCGTCGGGCCGGAGGAGAAAATCATCGTCATAGGCGGGAGTTTCGGCGGGTTCCTGGCGCTGCAGTATTCCATCACTTATCCTGGGAATGTATCGCATTTGGTACTTAGAGGGACGGCGGGGAGTTGGCATCGTGCGTTTTACTTTTCATCTTATCTTCCTTCCGTAACTACTTCGATCTTCATTTGTACCGTACCCGATCGACCCGACTAACAGCAGCACGACACAGACGAAGCCCAAGCAATTGAAACGCTCAAGACGCGCCTCCACCGCGCCCCAAGCCTAAGTGTCTCTATGCTCTCCGGGAAAATCTTCGGGTCGTTCGATAGCGATCTTGAGTTCGCGCTTGTCATGCACGCCGCGGGGCCGTTGTATGCTGAGCCGGGGAACTTCAATGCGGATAGGGCGCTCAGGAAGAATTTAGATACGGCGTTCAATGCAGAGGCGCATAGTAAGTATTCTCGTCCTGGTACCCTGGTGGTTTGTCTGGGTAAAGTTGGGTTGGGTTGAGGTGTCGGTGACGGTCGCGATCGGAGAAGGGATCGGGATCAGGCCAGGCTAACGGTATCGTTCAAATAGATGATCTATATTCCGATTCCGAAAAGTTCTTCGATTATCGAGATCAATTGAAGGGTATCGCGGCAAAGACGCTGGTCATCGTCGGGGAGAAGGACTGGATTTGTCCACCGGAGCAGTCGGTGATTCTGGCGGAGGGGATACCGGGCGCGAGGCTGGTTATTGTGCCGGGGGCGAATCACAGCGTACATTTGGAGAGGAATGAGGTTGTGCTGCGGGAGATTGAGGGTCTTCTGGAGGTCTAGGTAGAGGGTTAGCTACTTGAGCTCGAGCATCAAGATCTAGCAGTGAGTGAGTACCTCTACGCGTAGTGGACTAGCGAGGTGTCGGTTATCTCAGGTCTTCAGAGACTAATCGCGGGGTTAGGCGCGGTGAGATGAAATCCTTGATTGCACCTGCAGAAAGCACAAGTGGGATAAGTGAGCATTGAATTTTGTTGAGACGAAGTCATGGCGTTGCGGTGACAAGGTCGCTAGGCGTAGCTCTCTGGCTTCAAGATACAGAAGACTAGATAGAAAAGCAGAACAGACTGGCAGTACAATATGCTGTATGAACAACATCCATCCATCGTCCTTCACGGTCTCTTTGTCTAGTGTCTATTGTTAATGAACCGAAGATCGTAGTGAAGTTATGGTAGTATAATGTATTCTCTTCACATACGAATACCATGGACTTAGCATCAACCAAATAGAATAGAGCCATGAATAGAAGCTTCAACCGAGAGCACCCCTTCTCGTCCCAAATATGTATAAAGGCCCTGAGAGTTCTACGAGAACAGACCAGACTTTGATACATCATCATATACCAAAGCAACTCCTACAAGACGCGCATAAACATCTTCAGGTCTTGTTTGAACCAAAAATTACTATACTTTTCTTCACCCTGTTGAATCGAGGTGTCAAAAAGGCAGCCACAAAGGTTGCGGAGATGTTCTACAATGCTGGAATCGCCAGCATCATGTTCGGCTGGACGGCCATCGGCCTCGTCGGCAGCGACCTTGGGTTCGACGACATTAGATTCGTCATCCATGCGGCGATCCAAGCAGCCATTAACAACGGATACACCCGCTACACAGACACAGAGAACTGCCCGGAATTTCAAGAGAACCGCATGTCCGACACAGCAGAGCCCTACGAGTCTCGCGATGAGCTCTTCGACATCAGCGAGGCCATGGCAAAGCACGAGGAAGGAGCTCAGAACTAACCACAATACCACGTTGTTGCGACAGCACACTTCCATCTTCCCGGCAAGTGCAAGGGCGGCAGGAGAAGCGAACACTTGCTCTCGCTGCATCGCAAGTCATATCTGGTTGCCTAATTCCCCACTGGAGGAACCACCTGCTGATGATCCTGATTTTATGCCCTCGACGAATCAAGAGAGGGTTGCCCACAAAGGATGCCGTGCCCTATGTTGGATCGACAGTCTTCAACTTCTCCAAGCTTTTCGGTCTGAGTTCGGGACCATGGACGAGGTGGTTCCCTGTGAGGATGCTCAGCATCACAGCTCATGTGAAAGCTGTCATGCTGTTTCTATGTCGTGATCTGCATTACTCTCGCAGGGTGTATTTCGTATGGTATCACCAGCTTCATCATCTCACCGAGCGAGACATCGATCCGGAGGGTGCCGAGTCTGATGACGATGACGGCGTCGACGACGTTAACTCTGACATTGACGACGAGGTAGAGCAGGAAGTTGTCAAGTACGAGCTCGGCAGCCTGCCTCAAATCCAAGAGTTTTGGGATCTGCTTCATGGTCATATCAATCCAGATCTTGACCAGGACGTCTTTGTGCCCTGCTAGATCTTCGCGCTGAGCTCATTGCAAAAGATGAGCTACCCTATCTGCCGGACAGCAGCCCAGATCATCCATCAAACTTCGGATTGAGGAGAAACTGGAACTATGATGATGTCTGACAACAGGGCTATGGGATCCTGCCCAACGGGAAGATTCCCTGGATATACTGGAAGGCCTTCTTCCCACAACGTTAAGTGTGTTCGAGAAATTGGTGATTTCTCTGCTGTAATGAAATATCTTACCTTTGATTATGTATTTGTCTAGTCTCATGAGAAATGAATAGGGAGTCAATAAAAGTCATAATATTATGCAGTATTTATCTTGTCAGCTCAGGTATAGCTTTAGAAGCCAACGCATCAGCCTTGAGGACTTCAATACCAGTAGATCTACAAAGTAGAGAAGGGGGCTTTCTCAGACCTAATAGGCTGTCTGTTGTGGCACTTCAGCTAAAAGGGCGTAGTACCGTCTCTGCGTATAGGAGAAGGGCTAAGGTTCTGCTTATTGCCAGTATCTTAGATTCTTAAATAGTAGACCTAGTCTTAGTCCACCCTTCCAGCATTAACTAGAGACAGGAAGCAAGACGCGTAACCATAGATTGCCAACTTTTTAAGAACCGAGCAGACACAGCTCAAGACTAGATAGGGCGAGCCAACGAGACACGGTATGATGCACAAAGGGGGCACGAGAAAGACAGAATGTAGAACAACAACCACAAGACGTACTGAACAACGGAAACAAGCATTTTTTCGGATTCGGCACTTCGTAACGTCGCTCAGAGTCGGTGAGGTTGAAACGAAACGGGAGCACACGGTATATGTCGTCGATTCTCCGATTAGACGCGCGAGGACCAGATCGGGGTTAAGTTTCCTCTGTGCTTGTTTGCAGAAATACCATGAAAACAGCAGCATACCTACTCAAAGACAAGGGGTCAAAATCTTAGACTCAAGCGGGCAAAGAAAGTTTAGCTTACGCAGCTGTAGCACCGAAAAGCTCGCGCAGGGGGCTTTTCGTCCGAGGGGACAGGCAAACGAGGTCAGGTTTGTCGATGTATTCGCGTTCTTTCTCGGCGATGGGTATTTCGCCTTCGCGTTCGGGATGTTGGGGGTTGGCGAGCCAGTTCTTGACGCTCTCGCGGTCGGTTTCGTCTGCCGGGTAGAACTCCATGACCTTGGCGAAGTTGATCAGGTAGGCATCTAAGTGAGCTTGGGCGTCAGTAGGTTCTCGACGGTGTGGAAGGACTTCGAGAGGGGGATGAATCCGAACTGTATCTTTCAAGCCTCTCATGCGCCGATCTTCCGCTCCATCACAGTATCCCCTCGGCCAGATCCGCTGCCTTTCTGGGCTTCTTTACTCTCCTTATCGATGTTGTCCACCTTTTCTTCGATCTCCACGATCTGATCCTGGAGAGCAAGTATAACTCCCATATTCAGTCGCTCGAAGGTCCGGACCAACTGAAAGTTGGGCGCCGTCGCCAATGCTTTGACATACTGCGGATAGCCTGTAACCTGGCATCAGTGTGTGATTGTGCTAGACTGGAACGGAAAAAGTCTAACCAAAGTTTTGGCCTGGCTTCTGGAGAGCGGCTTCGAAGCGAGCCTTGTCAACCCCGTTCTCGATATCGACGCTGTCGGCGTCAGGCGGGCGGTGGTTGTTCATGCTATATGGTGTTGGCTTTCAGGAGACGAGTGAAAGTATATGAGTGTGTAATAAGGCAAAGGAGGTTTGTATCGGTTGGCGAGCGGTTCTTGCTACGGAGGATGCCGAGAGAGCAATGAATTCAGAAAATGCCGAACGATCAAGATCCTGAAGAAACTCACAATAGGGAAATTTTCAGAGCAAAAGGAGTAAACTTGGAATCGTGGAAGAGGTTTATGATCAGGCTTGCTTGTGGTGACACTACTGACGATCGTGCTGCCCTGCAGAGTAGTTCCTCCAGGTCGCCCCCCCAACATCCTGGGCCTGGCTGAGCTGCAAGCTTCCTTACAAAAGTCTGTTCCCTGCTGCGTCGGTCTTTCTTCAGTTCTCCTCCAATCTCTTCTGACTATCAAGTTCTTGGCCACCCTTGAGCACCCACCGTTTCTCCATCAACCTTGGGTGCTTGTACCAGTAGCCGCCAACATGCTACAGGTACAGACGCAGTCGCAGGTCCATCTCCCTACGGCCTACCAGCATAAAGCTTCGGGACCCCCGCCACGAGCCTCTATGGATTTGTCCCTCTCACGAGTTTCTCTGGCTACGGATTTTCGGCAGCAAACCTCCCGATCCCCGCTCTTTTATTTCTTCCCCCGCGGGGCCTCCGCCTTCATCCGTCGCAACAAAATCAGCACCAAGCAATCTCGTGAGCCCAAGTGGGACAAGGAGCTCAATGAAACCTGCCCAAGAAATATAACAACGGTGGTGGTGGAAACTCCGGCTCCAATGACGGCGAGGATGATGATCAGAGCCAGTCTTCTGGTAAGCATGGTCTTTCCCGTAAAACCAAAAATTTGGTTGATGCTGGCCTCTTTGCAGACAATGACGGTGAAGATAATGGGCAAATCCAGCACCCTGGTAAGCATTAACCCCTGGGCGAGACCTGTGCATAGCCAACGCTAACATCCCTGTTGACTCCTACGAAACGCGGTCTGTCAAAGCGAGAAGGAAGAAGCTCAAGCGGCTCGGAAAGGCGATATAAAGACAAATTAGAATAATGATCAAAGGACGTCGGCGTCACACCTAGCCACCGTCGCAGCCTTTCCGACTGTCTTCGACGAATCAGGCCCCTCCTTGGGAAAACAAAACGCAGGGACTTAGTGGCTCGGAATATCTGTATCTAGTCTATCAGACTCGCAAGCTTGATCTATATCGGTTGCCGAAGACTTCTCTGCGTTGCTTTTTCGTGTCCATCTCGTAGTTCCCCTTCTCTGCGACGTCGCCACCATCGGTCTGTTGTTGTACGCTGCCAACGTAAGAGTGCATCCGACCCCAGACTTCTTGAACCAGAAATAAACAATTGTCAGGTCTTGAGAGATGCGTATTCGTCGCTGAGGCAGTGCAACCGATCTCCTAATCAACAACCAAGACATTGGGGAACCGTCGTTTGCAACAGTCTGCAAGCTGCAACAAGCCCGACGAGCCATCACCCAATGCGCGGAACGGGCGTTGAGATTGACTGATCACACCCGAGCCCATTGCTTTCCACCAGAGAAATCTAGTACTCTACGCTGAAAAAGAGGCTATACTCTTCCTTGTAGCGTAGCAGGAACTCTGCATAGCCCTAAGGTGTCCGCTCAAGAGAGGTTCGAACAAGCTCGCGTGATTGGTGTACCAAGTTTAAGCTTAGCAGAGCGCCCTGGCTCAGACCGCGGTCAAAGCGCGAGGCCCGGCGGACCGGTCCCGCCGGTAATATTACATCTGCTGGGACAGATTTCATTCGTTGGATGGAGCAGAGGGCTGACTGAACAGGTTTAGCTGTTACCTATTCTTACTCTTCATACACTTTAATTACGATACGCCCTCAGCACAACAAAATGACCAACAACCTGAAGCACAGATCCTTGTCCGCCGCCTCGTGCTCCTGCAAGTCTACCCTGGCAGCCACCACTGGAGGAGGCTCTCAGCTCATTTGGTTAACGGTCTCTACTTCCCAATGTGACTCTGATTATACTGTTTCCTCGCATCCCACCCATCCACAATTTCCTATCCCTCGCTTGGGTACTACAACTCGCAAGGCAGACAAGACGATGCTCGCAACATCCGTCCGTCGTGGCCGCAGCAACCGTTGACCGGTCAGTACGAATTTCCTGCAGCAAATCGGCAACCCTATAGTTGCGAGACCCTTGATTGGACTCTACCGCAGATCCAAATCCAAAGTGTCTTGCCACTCATCACTTGAGCCAGGCTCATAACCAGATGACTTGTTGACACATGACGCTTTCACAGCGTAGGCCAACGCTACCCATTGGCTCTGTCTCTCTTGCCAGTCCTTATCTCCGTGTCTATCGGTTCGTTTCCTTATCCCCTCTGTAGCTCATTTCCCAGTTAGGGAAATGCGCCCACACTGACACAGCTCAGCTAAGTGTTCACGACGGACAACACACTCCGACATATCCGCCGCGCATCTAAATGGCTCATGCGGGAAGCTACCTTCATTGACCATATACTACTAAGCCACCGTTGAGAATTGTGGATCGCTCATCGTGCCTATTTTTGTGGATCTCAGATCTGACAGGGGATCGGCGGTTAGCTTTCCCCTCGTTCGAGCTTGACGGCTGACAGCTGGCAGGGGGGCGGATCGACACTGGGTAATGGATCTGGGCCCTGGAGGGCTGGAATCTAAAGACTCATCTGGCAGGATTTCAGCCCTGGTTCTCTCCGCGGTGCAGAAATCCTCCGGCTAGGATGGCTTATATAGATGAAGTATACTCCATACGGGCACTGGAATTGGGAATATCAATGACACAACTCTCCTATTCCTTCGCTTCTGCCAGACGAGCTCTGGCATCGGAGTGCCTTTCCGACCACTTGAGAGCGATCGCGACGGTATCTTCCCGTCAATCTGGAATATCGCAGCGCTTACTACATCTGGCTATAGCCGGCTCGGATTGAAATCCTTGTATCTCTAAGGGGTAACAATATGCAGCTGTACCGTTGTACGGTGTGCATTGGCTTCATTGTAGTGCATACCACTAGAGACACTGAGCGTAAATTAAAGTTCAGGCATGATGATACAGTACGCCTTAAATCCAATCAGAGCAGATCCATGTAAGTTCTTGCCCCGGAGGCTCTACTCAGTATGACGAACCTCAACACCCCATGATGGCGTGGGCGCAAGGACCGCTTGCTGAGGCTCTCGCTCTATATGTTGGAAACCAAGCAGTGTCTCGGCAATACCTATCTATCGAAGTGGAAGCGGCACCCCTTCCCATCCCATTTCGGGTCTACCCGCTTCATTCAATGTATAGGTTCTTCCATTTCGATGAAGAGTCCTCTCCCTCGGTATAGCTAGCAGAATTATTACAATTGTTTGTCATTCCGGGATCCCAAATGTCGTAGTTCCCGGGAAAAGAGTCGTGGTGAGTATTCAGATTGTGCTTGGCAGCGTCGTGATTTTCGGGGTCGCGAAGCTATCCGGATTGATTACGAATCCGGTCGTCCTAGCAATACTGTAACACATGGATTCGCTGTACTTACGGGTATTTCCAACGGCGGAGGTCGTAATGAGGACGTTAAACGGTTCTGATACTTGTTTCTTTTGGCATACCTCTTAGTCTGGCGAGTGGTAAAGTGAACCTGACACATAGCATGTTCAAGCCTTGTTCCCCGAGGATCGCCCTTACAAAGATAGTAATCAGATGCAGGAATGTAGAGATGAGTAGAATTCATACGTCTTCAACATGAGATAGCAAAGATTGTGATAAGCACAGTACGTAGACCTCAATTCAATAAACGATTAGATGAGTAACATGAATATATACAAGCACATGTCAAAGAAGAACGCCTTTACAAATCATGACAGCCACCACGACCAATAACAACACTAAAAATACTTTACCGCAATCCTCCCATCCATCAACGCCGACAAATCCTCAATACAAAGACTCGCCGCAACAGCTGCAACCCCAAACCCAATAGAAATATACCAGACCCGACAAAATGCAACATTGAACGCCTCAAGCACAGCATCATGCAAAATGCTCAACTTTGCAGGCGCAATGCTACTCCCCAAAGCATCAATGACCCACTCCTTCCACGGCACCGCAACAAGCGTCCCCATCATGGGCTCGAGGATACTGAAATCAGTCACGCCAACCGTAATCGCGGCGGGAACAACGGTCTTGTATGTGGCGCTAGTAAGGGCCGACACGAACTGCGTGTAGAAGATGCTTGTTCCGATGACTTGGCCTACTGCGCGGAGGCACGCGGTTAGGCAGGTTGCTGTTGCGATGAGGTCGTCGGGGCAGATGACTGTTATGATGATTTGGTTGGGAATTAGGACGCCGCCTATGCCGAGGAGGGAGAAGATTAGGGGCGCCCAGGCGGTTGAGATGGAGTGCGTGTTTATGGCGGCCATGCAGCCGATTCCTGGATTTTGTTAGTTGAGTAGATAAAATGATGGGTGGGTAGGCATACCGATTGTCTGGACGACGCAGAAGAAGGTCATGATTGAGCGGAGGTAACCCTTGCATGCGGAGATCATGATTGCGGAGATGATGGCACCGCCCATGATGCCGAAGCCGTATGGTATGGTGCGGATGCCGAGTTCGACTTGATTTGAGTCGTAGACGGCCACGGCTTCGAGGACCCAGAAGATGAGTAGCGAGACGTAGTTGATACCCGCGAGGAGAATGACGACCATGAGTGCCAGGAATGTCCGGCGGTACTTCAAAAGCGAGCCAGGGAACATGGGGTGTGGAGCCCAGAGACTCTCGTAGAGCAGAAAGACAATCAGCAGAAAAATACCAATCGTCAGAGAAGCAATGACCCTGGGCGAGTTCCAAGAGTACTGCTGGCCGCAGTTGAGACCAACAAGCAAGAGCACTAAGCCAGCAGTCATGATTCCCCCGCCGACAAAGTCGATACGCTTGAACTTCTCCATGAGCGTCAAGCCAGCACCATTCTTTCTCGCAGGCGGGTTATAAAAGACTCCGATGATGACCGCGGTGATGAAGTTCCAAACTGCAATCATGGCAGCACAGTACCGCCAGTTCGCCTGGGCGATCAACGCCCCGTACAGCGAGCCCGGCGCAAAGGGGAAGAAACTAGCTACAACAATAGCAATGTAGTAGCCTCTCTTTTCTGTCGGGACAATCTCGACAATGGCTGCGATAGCCATAAGCTCCTGAACTGCGACGCCCATTCCCGCAAACACCTGGCCGGCAAGGTAACCTCCTGCAGAGGGGGTGGCAGCCGTAACGATCATGCCCAGCATGGAGGATAGAACACCAGCCAGAGTTATTCTCTTCCGGCCAAACAAATCGGCGAGAGAGCCTGCAAAAGGCGCAATAACACCGGTGGCGATCTGCTGTGTGCAAAAGAACCATACCAATAGGTCTGATGCACCAAAGTCTGCGGAAACCCGGGGGATGATGGCTGCAAAGACAAGCGCCTGCACTTGGGAGCCAACAAATGTCATTCCGAAGCCGATGAGGACCATGATGAATTTCATGTCCGAGAGCTATATATAGCGAAAATGTTAGTGCGAACGTTCGTGGATTCTTGATGCACCATCCTCAACACTCACCTTCGGTCGGCGACCGCCATCGAAACCACTATCAGTAAGCCGATTGTTTTCGCCATCTGAGTTGCATCGACTAGGGAACTCGATACCCTCCTCGCTAGCCCGAACCTGGGACTTGTCCTTGTGGTCGCCCATGATGCGTAGGTAAAGACTATAGCGTACCTATGCAGTCGGAAGTACAAAAATGAATCTCAATACCCCAGGATCCAAGAGATGGAGAGACCACCCATATAAACCCTCAAACAGACCAACAATTTCGCTACTTCCCAGTTTTCGAACCGTGCAAATCCCATGAACCAAAAACAGAATTCCTCGCCTGAGACATGATTGACCGCACCCGTGAACAGCCCAATTGTATCAGAGTCGACGAAATTGCACGGCGCGCCAAACAACCCTAAACTGCGGCTGTTCCATCGTTCCGATCTGGTCGCGATCCGCGCACCAACTGGTCTGTGCACGCTTTTCTCGGGGCACCCAGTCCTCCGTGCCCTTAACCTGGCGAACTTGGAACGAGCGGTGTTATAGGTGGTCATGTCTGAAACGGAGCCGTGTGCTCGGGTCGTATTAGATTGAGACAGGTAACGCAATGGCGAGTCGTTCGACAGGTTGAGTGTTCGCTGGGTGTTTCGAACGGCACTTTGTTCTTTGACCTCGGCTGGGTATTTCGATCGAGGTACCGACCCGATATTAGGGAGGCCTTGTGCATCGCACTCTGTGAACTTCTCGCGATTGTTTGGCATCTGTTGGGAGGGAAATTTGTGTTGTAGCTCGCGGACCGGGTAGTTTTTACTAGGGATTGTCAGCGATACAACCGGGAAGGAACAACCGACGCGGCGGCGATAGCTAAGCACAGAAAGAAAGCGTGCAAGGCTGGTAATACAACTTGCGCATCCTTTGATATCAAAAGAATGGACCTTGTGCCAGAACGCATCAATCAAATTCCACTATATGCACAACCTCACTACCTGATACCCATCGATTTCCATTGATCCCTCAATGTTCCACTACCGCCCCTTTCCACCAGAAATATCCTGGCCAAGTCTGTAGCCCCCGACCTTCTCCCACTCAACCTTCTGCCTCGTGATCGGCAGCTGGCGTCTAAGCGACTTGAACGCGCCCTCGGCCATCTGTCCGAAAGCGCGGTTAAGTTCCTCCTGGTAGCTTCGCTCGGCGGCCGCAATGCGCGAGATAATGCTCTCAGCGGATGCGCTGGAGACGGAGATGTTGACGGGCTTGGTGGTATTCAGCGAGACGTTGCCGTCTTCGTAGTAGTGCACGTCGACGTGGGCTTTGCCGGTAACGGTGGGGGAGTCGGAGACGGGGACTTGGTAAATTGAGCGGAAGCGGCCGTTCCTGTTTTAGTTGATGAGTGTTATTTGAGGATCTCCTTGAGATTGCTTCGGGGTTGTAGACGTACCAGAAGTTGTTGGGGGAGTAGCGGTTCGCAACAAGGAGAATAGCGACGGCTGAGTCATTCTCAATCGGGTATACGCCGTATGAAGAGGACGGGTAGTGCTCGCGAGCATGTGCCCCAAGCGCCTTCAGGAGAGATTTACTGTAATGCGGAAGAGTCCATTAGCCATAAATTCCCAAGCCCGAGCTTCCAACGCTCTCTTCAACGAGCCAACTCACATCAAATCCGCATTCTGCGACTCAAGCACATATGACTGTGCAGCAGAAGCTTCCTACCAACCCCGATCACGCCCCGTTAGCACTCCAGCCACTCAGTCCAAGGCGTAAAGAAAGACCGGCATCCTCACTTGCGTAACATGGTCGACCTCAAAAGACGTCTGACTCTCCACATCAAAGTACCGGTTTCCTTCGAGCTTGTTGAATTCGGAGACGATAACCTGCCATCTCGTTATTCAGCAATCGAGCTTCCTGATTGTTCCCAACCTCCAGTACCCACCTCCTGGCTAGCCCCGGGGAGCTTCACGGTTGCGAGCTGCGACTCATTATAGCGTTCGAATGCGGGAGCGAGGGATGGGATGATGTCGTCGCCGTCGGAGGTGAGGGTTTTAATGTCTGGTGTTGCGGAGTACCGGGGGTCAGCGGGGGTTCTTTGGGTGTGAGATTGGGGCTGTGGAGAAGAGTAGGGCGTCAGAGTTCGGAGGGGGTAGATGGGAACTACCAGAGACAACATCGGCGAGCTATAAACGACGTAGAGCAGTCAGTTACCAAGATCGAATGCGAACAGGGAACTTGCGGATTGATGTACCTCGCCTGGCGGGGCACCCTCGATGAAAGAGGATGCGAGTTCAAAGGTTGACGCCATGGTAATCAGACGTGCTGCAGTGCTTTGTGCGAAAGATTAGGTGAGAGATCGGGGTATCCGACAGTGATAGCAAATTGATCGAGAAGCGGACTATTCGAGGAGCTCTGCGGGGAGGAGGAACAGCTCCGGCCCCGGTGTCAACAGCACTAACGCCGTAGCCGCGGAGACTATGCACGTGCGCGCCTCAGCGGTTGTTCCAGCTTGTTTGCACCATTTGCTCTCTAGTACCTTACAGCTAAGCACGAGTGTCTTTATACAGTATCACGGGTAGCATTAAGAATGTTCTAATAAGATCACTATGTAGAATGAAATAAAGACTAATGTATTCGTTATATCGTTTTCCAACGCCATGATCGGTTGCCAGCCGGAATCAACTGCAAACCTCAAGCACACCGCAGTGATGCTAGTAAATATCAGAGCGAGTCCGGCTCACTTTGTAACAATGAGTTTCCGTCTTCTGAGCCGCTGTCTATTCAATGCTCATGTTCATGAACCCATCATTGGCCTCATTCATGCCCTGCATCCCAACCCTCTTCGGATTGCCCGAATGCGGCGTGGTGGGGATGTTGCGAGGTGCCGACCCATTCCCATCATTGAATAGTGGTCCGATGTTTGGCTTTGGTGGTCCCCAGATGTTTGGGCCGTTGTCGGCGACTGCCGGGGAGTTTGGCATGACCGGGCTGCTCTGTGCACTCATACTGGGAGACACGGCTCTTCGCTTAAATAGATTGGGGTCGAAGTCGTCCTCTCTCCGCCGCTTCTTGCGTAGCTCTGATATGACGCCAGTCTGGGGAGGGTGTGGTGTTGAGGAACGTGACGCTGGTCTTTCACCAGGTTTGACAAACTCATGGCCATTCGAGCCAAATGTCGTTGACGGTGTCATGTCCATTGCCATGTCCTCTTCCGAAACAGAGGAAGCATGTGGACGCGGAGGTGGTGGCGGAGTACGGTATCGTTCGTCAAAGGAATCCCAAAATTCATATCCGCCGGAGTTTCGATGCGCCTGATCGCTGAAGTTAGGCTCCTGGGGAATTGGTGCTGCAGATTTCTCTACTGGTGCATCACGCTCGCCCATCGCAGGCGGTACAAACATATTCGGCGATGAAAATGCGGCTAGTACGGGTGACGTTTGTGGGATGTCTGGCTCTGTTTCGCGCACTTGACGAATAACTTCAGCTTCGCGCTTCGAATCGCTATCGACCGGAGACGATTCCTCCATTAAGGCCGCCCGGATGCGTGCGAATGTCTTCGTCTTGGGCTGGACAAGGTGTTAGTGCTACTCAGCCACGAGATAAACGTGCATCTTACCAGTAAGCTACCTCTCCGAGTGACGGCTCGCCTGATAACACCCAGTGGGCCATTATCCGACCTTGACCCGGTTGGACTGTGGCCGCGGGTACCTCGGCTGTCTCCTTCATCACTCATGTCGGATAGTCGTAGGTCACGCGTTCCCATGCTGAGACTCTCTCGCCGTGACGATGCCGAATTTCTATGAGCAAAATACCCGTTGCCGTTTTCAATGCTCTTCATCACCGGCGGTGACAAAGGGGCCGGACTTTGCTTCGAGCTATTGCCACTGGCGCTGCTAGAACTGTGTCTGCTGCTGCGCCCTTTGCGGAAGCGCGCCCGTTGAAAGCTCAATAAGCTTGCTGCTGCCTGAGAATAGTTGCCCATCCAGTCATTACCAGGGCTAGGCAAGTTTCCTCCACCAAAAGAGTTGAACCCTGGGCCCAGTTTTCGTGCTTGGGGTGTATTCATTATCATGTCGTCTCGGTCACCCATCATCGGTTCATCATCTTCTTCGCTACTGCTGGTATCGGACTCCATCATGTTCACGCTTGACATAGAACTGGAGATTGTGGTGCGATCGGCGGTGTTGGAAATTGAGTAGGGCGGCAGGGACGAGCCGGGCGATCCACGACGCTGCGGGATAGCCACACCTCTGCCGCCCACCGTTGGCGAAGAGTCTGGTGATGATTCGGCGATAATTGAGTGATGGAGGTTTGTGCAAGCGCGAGAAAAGTCGAGCCCACGGGAGCGACGCGGTAGGACGGAACCCGGGGAAGCGGCGCTGTAGATGTGAGAGGGATCGAGCTTCGGAGAGAGGGGTGTTCGACTGGAAGATGCGGGGGTGGAGACTTTGGGAGGTAGAGACTGTGAATTTATAGGAGGGCCATCTAACGGTGTTCGGCGTGGTGTTTGTGGCGCAGGTAATGAAGAGTCATCTTTACTGGCAGGACGCTCCTCGCCGGCGATTGGAGAGAGAGACACTGAAGGTTTTGAAGCATCGGAAAGGGATCTCGTTTTCGGTGATGGGCGCGATGAAGGTCTGAGCGAACTCGCTTTGTCCGCCGCAGAGTCGGTCTGGGTGCCTGATTCACCCAACTCAGACCGATCCAGGTCAGATCGCTGAGACAACTGTTCGCTGAGGTTGCTCGCGAATGGAAGAGGGGCGGTATGGGAGACTGCCGAAGGAGATGTCGATGATGCCATACTATTCGCTCACCTGTCTCAGACACATGCAGACATATTGCGAATAAATCCGATAATAGTTGTATGAGGAGGTTGTCCAAGTCGAGGACCGCCAGTGGCTAGGAATTCCAGGGCTTTTAAGAGCGCGACGTTAAGCGCCGCCCTGTCGCGTCAAAGGTCGGGATCGTTTCAACCACAAGGGCTAGAATCAAAGCAATGATATAAAAGACGGCCAAAGCGGTGTCAATGGGCGGGGTGCTCGTTATTTCAGATGCATAGCGCGCAATCGACAACAATAATCCACGACGAGTTCGAGATGCGCTTTGGTTGGACTTGGATCGGCCTCGCTGACGTCCATCTTGCCTGTTTCGGTCCACTCGCTCTCCGCCCCGCACTTGCCATTGCCTGCTGTGATTGGTGTGCTTGGCTATACACGTCTTACTCAGCGTTGTGTACACAATCCTAAATAGGAAGTCTTGGGGTGACCGGCACGGAAGGCAGGTGCTACTAGGTTGGGATTGGTTGCCCCTTCCTCTTCTCAGATCGTCCCTTCTTGCCCTGTGCTCGGATGAGCGCGAAGGTACAGTAGTAGGTACAAGATTAAGACACAACCACGCCTAAGCAAGGCTCATTGCATTGCTAAAAGGAGCGACATAGCACTCCCAATCATTATAGTCCGCTCCATCATCTATAGAAGGAGTAAGAACATTGTCGCGGACTTGCCACACCTTCACTATCACGGCTCTGGTACGCGCGACACTCAGGATGTTGGATTCCGACATGGACGCCAATGCACGTAAAATCAACGGTCGTCCACCCACTTCATTCCCAGTCTCGTCCTCCCAAAGAACGTCATTTAGCGGATCCAGCTCGACAGCTGCAACAAAGACAGGCCATGCCAGGCCGACATATGCACCCGCATCAAGCACGTCGGACACAAGCCGGAGAATTCTCCGAACATACCTAACCACTAGAGGAGTGGTTGGTGATGCATTGTGTAACGCACAATGTAGGTATACTATTGCAGCGAGACGCTTCAGCTCGGCTGTGGCTTGCAGCGCTTCTTCCCCTTCGTCGACATCTTGGATCAAATTCTCAAGTCGGTGACATAGCGTTTCTGCCTTCAATAACAGCGCCGCCTGGCCAGACTCCGAAGTGAGTTGTCGCCTTGTTCTACTCAGCTCGGTGATGTCGGAGAGAATTGACACCAACTCGGGGCTGCAACCCATCCAGGAATCAATTTTGCGCTCGCCCTGGTGCCAGTAATCTGTCCCAAACAACGGTTGCTCGCCACAAGCAGTGCGGCCCATTATGTCTTGGAAAGCGAAAAATCGTTCAGCAAAGGAGGTGACCTCATTATGCTGAGGTGCAGGCAAAGTCGGCTGGTGCCGTCTGAACCGGATCAGCTCTTTAGCGCCTTTCAAGTGAACGATCCAGCGCTGATCGCAGTGGTCAACAAGCTCATATAGACATAGCAACATCATCACTGCTAGGACCTCGGGGTCGGTTGAGGACCCAAGCGATGCAGCAGCGGGGAGTCTGTTACGAAGGCCTCGCAAAGCTTCAGACTTGAGACGGAGCCCAACTGCGCTGAAACGCGGATTTTCTTGCGACAAGGCGCATGCTCCCAAAGCTAGGATCGCTTTTGAGACGGTATCCGATGCCGTTGAGCAGAAAGGGATGATGATGGAAGCCAGCGGAGAGGGAGAGGTCGCACTAGCATTCATTCGAGGACAAACTCGATCCACAAAGTATTCGAACAGTGGGCCATGAATAGTGCCGGAAAGTTGAGGGAAGACAGCTAGAGATGGCACTGGTTCGGCCAACTGTATCATCGCTGATTCCAGTTCATAAGGGATGATTCGACTGTTCGAAGCCTTCACGATGGCGTGATCATCATCAGTGGGTGTGACTCGGTACGGCTGCTCAAACGCTTCGGTAGAGTTGTTGATGAAGTTCCAACTGTCCACCTGGGGGACCAAGCACCATATTTGCTCCGCAAAAGATAGCGCATTCGGACTTGCAGATGTCGCGTGCCCAGCACCTTTGGATTTACTCCAGACGCCAGCTCTGCCAAAAGCCTGGCCCCGGCTCGCAAACTCAGACTCCCACTTCAAGACCACCTTTGTCGTGCATATGAGCCCTCGCGTCTCGCACCTGGTGCAAGCCGGCTTCTTGGTGTCACAGCGGACGCGACTCGCTCGACACTCGGAGCATCCTTCGCGACTACGGGTCTTGACTGGACCCGGGTCGTTCGCCTTTCTACGAGGCATTCAAGAGAGTATTCTGGTAAGATCTGGTTCATTGCCTGTTCTGAAAGCAGACTGTCATACTCAAGCCTCGCCTGCAGGCAAGCAGCATGGTGGCAGAGGGGGATGACTTGGTTGAGGAACTTGAGGAAGTCCATTTTGGCTCATCCCCGGTGGCAAACCGGTGGGTCATATGCCTCAGGCATCATGTCATCTTAGTTTAGAACAACCTCGGTTGGCCCTCTGCTCTCGTTGATTTTTGGCCAATCTTATTGAGGAGATTCTGAGAGGATAGCGAGCTAGGTAATGTACAAACTGAGGTAGCCAATGCCGTGGTGGGCGTCGTTCAAGGAGTCTTTATTGATCAGATAACAGAACTATATTTATCGGCCTGAACCGCGCCATGCCCCCAATCAAAGTCCCCAGCCCTATCAACACCCCTGCTCAACTCGTCATACGCTGAACCTGAACTTATGTCGCCATATCTCTGACAGCGAACTTTGTCCTAAAATTATACTGCCTCACAAACCAAGCATTCCACAGCTGCCACTCCTGTTCCGGATCCGCCAATTGTACCTGCGAGCACCTCATTAGCTTTCATCCCTCAAACCAAAAAAAAATAAAAAATAAAAAAGAGTGACGAAAATACCTCAAACCTCCTCAAAAAACTCGGCACAAGCTTATAGACCTCCATAAGCGAAATATTCTTCCCAATGCAAGTCCGCGCCCCGGCGCCAAAATGCAACATGCTGCCGTTCATAACGCGCAACTTCTCCTCCGACGCATCAAGCCATCTTTCGGGAATAAACTCATCCACATCAGGCCCAAATATCTCCTCTCGTCTATGCAATACCCAAGCGCTACATCCCACAATTGTCCCGCCCGGAATGAAATGACCGTCTATCTCGATACCAGTATCTGGTGTCACGCGCTCTAGCATGAGACCTGCGGCGGGAAAAATCCGAAAGGACTCCTTTATGACTGCGTCTAGGTATGGGAGGGTCTGGGACTCAGACCAGGTGACTAGGCCTGAGGGACGGTTTTGAATGCGACCGTCGCGGACTGTGTCGTTGAGTTCTGATCGGACGCGGGACATAATATCGGGATTCTTGAGGAGGTAATAGAATACCGCGGCGAGGGAGATAGCTGTTGTTTCAGAGCCGGCGAAGGCCATGGACACCGCCATTGTGAGGACGCGCTTCTCAGTCATGAAGTCTGGTCGGGATGCTGATGCTTGGATGAATTTCGTGAGGAGGTCTTGTTTCTCCTCAGCATCCTGACTCTGCGAATCAGGTCCTTTAGCCGATGAAGCTGCAAGGCGCTCACCCATCCTATCCCTCGCAAACACCGCAACAGGATGCGAATTATCCACTCCCCCCCATCTCTGCAAAAGATCAAAAACCGGATTCTTCCAAAACACCCTATCAAGCCACGGCATCTGCCCAACAGGCCCCGCATAATCAAAGATCCGCGCCAAGGAAGCAACAATCCCATCGATGTCCTCATTCCTCTCAATAAACCCATGCCGCTTGCTATAAGTAATACTCCCAATAACATCAAAGGCGAAGAACTGCAGCCACCGGGCAAAGTCGCATTCTTTGCCTGGGTTCGCGAAAAGAGTCTCCGTTTGCGAGAGGAATAACTCGATTGTTTCGTTTACCATTGGTTCGTACGAAACTAGGGATGTCATTGAGAAAGCGTGGCTTACGGAGCGGCGGAGTGTAGCGTGGAATGTCTCATCTAGTGTTGAGAAAAGGGAGGGGAGGGGCTCGCCTTTGGAGACGGTCATTTGGACGGGGTAGAATGCCGACTGTACTAGTTCATTAAGATCTCGCAAAGTTGTTGGTTGTCAGGGGATTAGTGGGATACCTTTGTAAATCCCTTATTCAACCCGTATATCACCTTGATAGCGTTCGGCGACGCAAAAGACAAGGTATTCGGTCCGAGCCGAACTACATCGCCGTGTTTCCGGTGCAGCGCTATATGCGTGAGCTCTGGGCGTCGACTGTGGACATCTAGGAAGCGCCAGAGGTTTGTGAATTTGGCCAAGAATGGACCGGGGTACCGGTGAAGGCCATTATCGAAGTATTGCTGTATCAGGTACAGCAGGAATAACGAAGGAAGGATGTAGACGGCGTAGGTTGAAGCTGACTGTGTGTGATCGAGAATCTCAGATACAAGAGCCATGATTGGGGTTAGGAAGATGGGTAGGAAGCAGTTAGGAGACAAGTATACTTATATGCAGGGCCGTTGTATGGCAGCGGCACCAGTCACTATGGGGGCTAATGCACCACTCAGACGTTTATCCGGTAGATTAAGAGCCGGAACTCACTGCTATATCTCAACCCGGCAGTTGAAAGTGCGGAGAACCGAAAGCATCTTAATTATGACTACATCGTCCAAGAAAACCGGCGGCAGGATTCTTTGTTATCTGGATGCCAACTCATACAGACAGCGGCTGGATGCTGGAAAAAACACCAGTCCCCACAAGAGATACATGTTCTCAGCGCAAAAAGATCATTTCGGGTGCAAAGACTTCCACGAGTACCGATATAGCTAACTTCAGAGCGGATACATGAAATGCGGAGGATCCCCGCAATCTGTAACTATTGCAGCGGGGGCGGGGCTGGACGTGGAACGATCGGGGACAGCCGACACGTGCATGATTAAGAGCATGAGGTGCTGGAGGCTGGTTGCTTGGTACTTGTGCATCGGCAAAAGGGTGCCTTAAATCTACCGGAACCCACTGCTCTCCACAAGGCGCCAGGTCCAAAGTACCTGCGCTTACTGAGGTAGTGAACCGTTACATACAGTACAGGGTCTGCTTGACGCCTGCATGATGCATGAATCTGTGGGTTCAATTCATACATGCGACCTATCCATTTACAATAAGCGATCTGCCAACCTTTGCTTTTCTGTTACAGGTGGTTTACTATTTCCCGTGCTTTGGATCTATTGGATGCGAGGTGTGGTGGGGTTCTTAGACCAGAAAGTGTCGTTCGTCTCATCAATTCTATAAAAGAGAGCTAATAGCTAGCATGAATTAAGGGTATCGTAAAGATAAGAAAGTCATGGGTTTCATAAACACCAATGCTCCTGGCAATCAAGACCCTCAAATAGTGCAAAACATGAGATAGCCTGTCTAGCGGTCATGTGAGATCGCCGATTCCTCCATTTGGTAAGACTCTTCGC
The DNA here is from genome assembly GCF_047715825.1 of Aspergillus stella-maris. Classification (NCBI taxonomy): domain Eukaryota; kingdom Fungi; phylum Ascomycota; class Eurotiomycetes; order Eurotiales; family Aspergillaceae; genus Aspergillus; species Aspergillus stella-maris. The sequence goes on from NW_027396795.1 coordinate 72,488, forward strand.
CGGCCCACGATTGGGCCCGGCGACCAGATAGTTGTTGCTCCTCATCATCTGGGATCTTGGAGAAACCATCTGGAATAAAATCGTCTTTGCCGTATGGAGTGTCACACCTGAAGGAGCGGAGTGGTGGGAAGTAGCGTCGGTAGCAGAAGTAGGCTGTGACTGAACCAAGAATGGTGCCAGACGTCACATCATAAACGTCGTGGCGGTAGTCCTCAAGACGGGATATCGCAACCATGAGCGCACAAACAATCGGAATCAATACCAAGAGGCAGCGGCATAGGTCAGTCCGCGGTCTAAAAACGTGCATCTGACCAGAGAAGAACCTGTTGTTGTTTGTTAGTGGGCATGAACACATTGACTGAGACCAGGCTTACAATGACAGGTACCCCAGACCCGCAAATGAAAAACTGCTGTGACCGCTTGGAAAACTCCTCCAGCCCTCTTGTAGTATATGCTCGTTCTGCTGAGTGCAAACAGTCCACATGACAAGCATGCTCTGCGGGGTGCCTTTTCTAGGCTGGCAGCGCGAGATCAAGTCCGGGCGAGGTCGTCCGACTGAATTCTTTATGATATCCGTAAGAAGCGATGTGAGCATAAGCGCCGTGAGGAAACCGAGAATCGTCACTTGAACTTTGTGTGGATTGGGTCGGAGGATGGCGGCCCAGACTAGAAGGATAAGGAGTGGGATCACTCCAGCGTAAAAGATAGACCATACTGCAAGACGAACCCCTCTATTAGTATACATTAATAAGAGTCAAAGCTTAGAAATACTGACACACTGGTACTCGCTCGACGGTAGCAAAAGGGTATTGGATAGCTTGGTTATCAAGAGAGAACATTCGGTGGAACGGAGTGACGAATATTTGGATCTGGAAAGGGATAAACTGTTAGCAATTGTAGCTAGCCACAGAGACAGCGTATAAAGCCTTACCAATATCCAGCATGCGATAATGCAAGCCAGGCCGACAACATCGAAGAGTGGGTAGGATCGCAGGAAAAGACGCGACAGGGCACCGGCAACTCCCCCGACCACGGAAGATGAAGCTGACCCCGCAGACAATGCGCTGCGGGCCATTTTTGCGTTTTCTATGAGATAACAAATGTCATGAGATATAGACTTCTCAACAGGAGAAAGCACTGTTCGTCGCAGACTAAGGCAGTTGCAGAAGTGAAGGTCCTCCGGTTGTCGCCAGCGGTTTCAGAAGGTAGTCAGCACGGGCCACCTCTACTTAAGTCAAGTTACCTCCGAGGCTCCGCATTCCCCGACAAAACATCACCGCAACACTGCCACTGAGCTGCTCACTCACCAACCTCGTGAAGTGTTTTCGGAGTGATATAAATCTCGATCCCTCGCTAGAGCCAATTGCCGATTCATTCGCCATTCCACAAGAAGCACGTCGCCATGGCGGAAGCGCCACGAGCTCTCAATACCGCCTTCGCTCCTCCACCTCCTCTTTGGAAGCACTTCACGCCGGAAAATCTCAAAAAGCTCGAAGACATAAAGAAGGAACAGTCGAAAAGTCAAGATGGAAAACCCAAACGAAAAGACTGGTCGCCGCAAGAGATGCGCTCTTTGACAGTCCCGCCCGAGCTCCGATTCCTCGTCCCGCCTGAGATACCTTCAAAGCAATACAGCGTCTTTGGAGAAGTGCAAAATGTACGGCGCAATCCTATTGCTACTATACTTAGCCTAACGTTTGATAACTAGCTTTCGACGGCTCTTCCTTCCCTCGAAGAACAAGGCATAACGCAGCTCTACCCATCGGAACCTAAGCCCAGCGCAAACGGCGAAGCCCCTGCTCAACCCGCGCAGCCACTGAATCACGCATACTACCTTCTGAAAATCAGCAAGTCGCTACTTCTGAACTTTCTCGAGTTTGTCGGAATTCTATCTGTCGCTCCGGATCAGTTCGAACCAAAGGTTGAAGACATTCGCAACCTCTTCATCAACGCGCATCACTTACTCAATATCTACCGCCCCCATCAAGCCCGTGAATCGCTTATTATGATGATGGAGGAGCAGTTGACCCGTACAAAGGAAGAGATGCAGCAAATGGATAAGTTGAAGGACGAGTTGACCACTGTGTTAGAACAGCTGGCTGCGGAAGGGGTCGATGTCGAAAAGACAATCAAACCTGAGACAGAAGACGGCGAGAAGTTCATCAAACCAAGCGAAAATCGGAGCGAGGAATCGCAGATGCTCTGGGATCTAATCGACGGCAAACTCGACGGTTGATCTCTGTGCTGTGCTAGCCAACAATATATCCGCCAAGACACCCAGGCACATTTTTCGGACTTCGCCGACTGAACTGATTTGCTCAAGTCTCGATACAAGTTATGCTATACTTACCTTACGAGCTATAACGCCAACTGGCTTACTGTTGACTGCTCAGCTATGCGTTGATGGAACGAAGGTCTAATTACGGTTGCCATAGCTCTCATTACGTGACGGGATCCTTCATTCTCGCAAGGCTCGCCAGCTGAACACAAAACCAGCCGCCGGGCTTCAGCCTTTATGGACTTGGTCGTGTGGGTGGGTGTATGCGGGCCTATATGCACGGAAGATCAATTGACCCGCAAATCACGTGCCGCACTAACGACGAAGCTTAAAACCCGCCAAAAATTTTTGGCAGAACAATAACTCTTGTTGACAACGATTCGACAACAACCTGCGTTCAGCACGCCAAAAACGTTGCAACTGGACAATGTGAGCTCTTCAAGGACATGATGCTGTCTTCAGAACTCAAGTAAACACCAAATCGACCTATACATTCACCACCAGACTCACCAGGGTAAGCCTACCCCGACCTACTTTCCTCCTCTCCCAGGCTCTTCAATGATGATCGATGCCTTATATCTTTGTTTCAACCCCATCTGAGCGTCTCTGGCGTTCTGAGGATAACTGCGCATCCTTTACCTCATTTATCTGAAATTGAGCTTGTCACTTCTTGCGATGTCGAATTTACGTTGCTTGGATTCGTGCTGACTTGCTTGTTATAGGTCCCTCAGTACCGCTCTGGTTGGTCTTTTAATAGTTAATGGATATTTGAATGGAATGCTTGATTTGAGAACAATTTTCACTCTCGGTTTCGTAATATTGTTTCGTAGTAACGTCGCATCTATGTCTAGCCTTCAACCATCTAAGGTAACCATCGGCTATCTATCAATGTAGTGATATGTAAAGAAACACCCAAACACCATCCCAACCCAAAAATCAAATGCCGTTTTAAACCTCAACCATCAATCTTGGACAATCCATCTTACACCGGCGTAACAGTCCCCGTCCCACCCCCCGACCCCGACGCCGTCCCCGTCAACCCCCTCTCCCTCCACGCCTTATCCATCGCACAAGCCGCAAGTCTACAAAGCTCATTCACAAAGTCCGCAACAAGCTTAACATGCACGAGCTCATTAACACTGTAAGCCTGTCTTAAAAACACCCGTTCCAGCATCCCCGTCGCACTCTTCAGCAGCGCTAAATCCTTACTCGCTTGTTCCTCTGCTGGGTTCGTGAGGATGTTGCAGAAGATGGCCAGGAGCGCGGACATGGGGTAGAAGATTAGAGTCCAGAAAACGCCGTCGACTAGGACGTGCCCGGATGTTTCGAGGTAGAGGAGTGTTGAGCGGGATGCTTCGACGGATAATGCGAGGGAGGAGCTCACGCCGTCCATGATGTGGCCTTGGTCGCTTGCCCAGGATTTGCAGCGGCTTGATGCCTGGTGGATTATTGTCATGCAGAGGTGGTAGTTTAGTCTTAGGATGACGGAGTGCATGGTGCAGTTTGGGTCTGGGGTTTCGTGGAAGAAGGATAGTGTTGGGCGCCATTTGACCGGGACGGAAAGACGCCACCGTTCGAGTTCATCGTCTAACTCGCGAATGTCGCGGAGGATCTCGGCGTCGGTCTTCTTCATTGCCTTAAAGGAGTACAGCGCTGTGTAGGCGCGCGATTTGATTGCGCTGAGGCGCAGGTCCATGGGGAAGATGGGGTTCTCGGGGAGATCGGAGGAGTTGTGGTGGTATTCGAGGGTGGCGTACATTTGTTCTTCGTAGCAGGGCGGCAGTGTGAGGTCGCAGTTTTCCTCGGAGAAGAGTTGCGCTTGCCCTGTGCGGAGGCAGACATCTTGCTCGATTGTGTAGGCTAGCCAGAAGAGATTCCGTAGGTGGTTTTTGCTGCGGGCTTCGGTGTCGGTGCATGAATGGGGGAGCCAGGAGCGCTGGCCGGTGAAGATGTGCCCGCCGAGCATGAAGATCATGCGAGCTGAGATTGACCCGTAGTAGTTCGCTGATTGTAGGTTGCCCGTGACTAGTTCGATCAATGCCTGGTGTTGCGTTAGCTATTGAAGATGACTGGATTTTTAAGATTGACCAACATACAATGATTGTAACAGCCTGCAAACCCTCCAGCGTGGGCGGTTCCTGAAGAACCTGGAACAACAAGGAACGAGCTTTGGCAGCGCAAGCTTCCTCATCAAGCCGCGGTAATTTATAGCCCAGGCTCAAAAGACAAGGGTTGCAGAGCATCGACGCAAACGTCGCAAAGGCAAAAACACTGGCCTTTGAGTGGACGTGCACTCCATTAAAGCCCAAATTGCGCTCCTTGTACGCAGAACTGATGGTTGAGTAGAAAAGGACAGGATCGACAACCGGAAAGACTCGTTGCATCAACGACGTGCGATACAATTCAAAATTTGCTTCCAGGGTGGACCGCTCAGGTAGTTCAAAGTTGTGTAAACTCTGCAGATGCGCTAAACTAGCGGTGGCATTTTGAGTTCGCTGCTTCTCCCACGGCACGCGGCTTGAGGTGAATCCGTCGAATGCGAGTTTTTGCCCTGTCCGAGACTGCACCCATTCTTGACCTTCGGGCAGGATGAATGGCATTCCAGTGAATAGACTGATTGCGCCCAATTCTCGACCAGCGAAATGTAGCGGCACCGAAGATGAAGCAGATGACTGATGAATAGCCGGTGGGCTTGGAGTATAGTCCAAGTTGAAAGTGTTGGAGATGGGTTGCAACTGCTGCGGCATGGAAGTTGCTAGACAAATCAGCCCGTGCAGATAGACCAAGAGTCAACCACTGGGACTCACGAGGCTCCTGCGGAAGTTTCTCAGAAAGAAGTTTCTCAATTCTAGCAATGCGCTCCGAGAGCTGAGACCCGGGCGCCGCGGCGCTGCAGAACGGTAAGCTTCTACACAGGGCCGTGGGGGTACAGAGGCTGCATACTCTTTGGCCCCGGCTACACGCTTTCGCGTCCTCCTAATCTTGCGCTCAAACGTGCATGGGTTATCATGGTGGCTGCACCAGTTACACTTCGGTACTGCAGCATCGCATTTGATCTGCAGGGTCCAGTTAGTCAGTCAATATATCTCCACATATCAGTGTTTTCATACCTTCCGCTTGTAACAAGCATCGCAGGCTCTGGCGATCCGCTTACTTGCTTGTTTCGCCTCTTCGTCCGACCGCCCGCCGGAGTTTGGGGAGGGGTACATCGGGGGGGTTTATAACTGCTCAATCATCAAGTAGAAGAGTCAAGAGAGTATGAAACATGTCCAACGAGGTATACAGCACAGCATCAAAGTATGGTAAAGAGAAAGAATGATGATCAAATGGACGCTGCGTAAGTTGACGGCTTCCGAGCCGCTGACAAAGACAACGCAAATGTGTGTGTCATCGCAAGAATAAGCTCATGACTAAGCGGACTTAAGCTCCAGGGCCACTCGGCGTTACAAATTAAAACAACTCAGTTACTGTCAGGATCCATCTTTTATGAATTGAAAAGAAGAGAGTTATCAGATGTCGAAACATTTTATGAGCAGCCGTGGGAACATCACTAACATCACATCTCAGTCATCCTTCATCAAGATTCATAACATCGGTAATCAGAAAACTGGGTATATACAGCATATGCATCACAACCCGATAGTAAACAGAAATCATGTCGCAGTTCCCCGATCCACAGGTAGCTGTTAATTCTTTTTTTTCTTGGTAGAAAACGCATCAACATAAGGAAGAGGAGCCATATCCGCTCAAACGAAATCACTCCTTCGTCTGCCGGGTTTGTATCGCTTCAGCCTTGCAGCTGCAACTTCAGCCGGAGACAGTATTGAGCCTGAGTCGGACTTCTTGCTCCCGCCTTTGCTGGACACTTTCATTTGTTTTGGAACGTTCTGAATCAGATTATCTGGCATTTCCAAGATCCGGGGTTCGTTTGCAAACTTAGGCTCGCTGGTTCCAGCACCAATATTTTCTAATGAGGATGGAAGAGCTTTGCGACGAACCAGGCGGCTTTCCTTGCTCGACCCACGCCGTTTCACAGCTAGCTGAGCCAGCTCTAACCTAACCAGTTGGTATATCACAGAAAAAATGACGATCTCCATCATGGATAAGAATGAAAAGTATTCGGCGGTGGTAAAGATCGTAGACCAGAGCATCGGTATGAGAAGTCGGGCGTATAACAGATTTAGAAGCATCGCAGTGCTCTTGAACTGGCCACAAAACGAGACGGCCTGCGCTATGCCATCGACCGCGGTGACCCAAACGCTATCCTTAACTGGGATATACTTGTAAAGATAGAGGAGAGCTTTGTGGACCCATACGCTACCGATTTGAGTCCGAGAGCAGAATTCAATCTTATCACGACCCGAAGGCTCAGTAAACCATTTCCATCCGGATCGCAAACAGATGGGGCAAGCTAAGTTATCCGCCGTGCGCTTGATGCATTTCGCTCCCCGGCAGTCAAAGTATGTCTGAATGTCTGCTTCAAAATTTCGCAGCCGATGTTCCCAGAAAGGGAGAAGATGTCCATTCCGATCGTATGGACAGCTCTTCGTCAGCCACTTGGACCAGAAGTCAAGGATTTCGTAAGCCGTTTGTTCTCGCCCCCAGAAATACTGTCGTTGTGGTATTTTGCAAGTGCAATTAGGGTCGTAACTCATGTTGATCAGCTCAGCCTGGGTTAGCTTTTCCAGGCGTTTATACTGTTTGAGGGGAGTGGCAGGTCTTCGCTGGATTCGAAAGTAAGAGACATTGCAGGCACTGCGATGCTCATTTGCCCGCTGCGACACATTCTTTGCGCTGCCGATCTTATAGAATTTATTGCGTCCCGTGGGGTCTGCAAGCACGTAGGTGTAACCCTCCCCTGGTGGATTCGATTTCGTTCGTAAAATGTAGGCGACATCAAGAACAACTTCTTCGAGGGGAAGTTGTGGGAAGACCAAAGGCTCTTCGTGCCCGAAATCCAAATTCTCGTCCGATTCATCTGAGTACAAGTCGACGATTTCGGCAGAATGCGCATAAGCGCCTCGTGGAGCAGCACGAATGATCTCCGGCTCCAGATCCTCTGCGTCTGTATCCTGGAAAGAGCCCGGTACTTTCGAATCGCCCAGTGGATTTGCCGCGTCAAAGGTGCCCCAGTTGCCGGATTGTGGATGAACTGATTGTTTTCTTATCATCTCAGGCTGTTTCGCGACACGTACGAGCTGTGGGGCGGGGCTCTTTTCGCGGGGTACGTATGTGGGATAGACCACTTGAGGGTCACGAGAGTGTCCCGCATCGTCATCGTAGCTCTCGTAACCGACAAACGAGTCGCGCTCATGGTCAGGCGTGATCAGCGGGTAGCGGAAATTGGGAGGGAGACCTGTGGTTTGGCGGCGCTTGCTCATTGTCGCGGTGGTGTTGGGCCGCTTTCTAGCAGAAGGATCACGACAAAGTCATTGAAAGAGCATTGGAGGGGGGACAAAAGAGGCGGAAATGGCAAGGAGCCTGAGTTATTCAATGGGCGTCAGCGACAGCGGCAGAGCACGATAAGCGCCAGGAGGCAGCAGGTGCGAGGCTCAGCAGACCAACAACAGTCACACCAGCCAGAGCATGTGATCGTCGGAGCAAACACTCTTCCTTCCTTCTTCCTTCTTTCCTTCTCTTGTCACTACAACAAACATTGACAAGCTCAATTCCAATGATAGCGTGCCATTTCATCCACTAATTACATTCGCTTCCTGAATTGAACAACCGGACCGTCCCTGATGCTGATATAACTGTCCATGACCTGAAAGGTATCTGGATTTCTTCGCCCCCATTCTCCAGCCTCATATGAGCCCTCCTCCAGTCGTGTCGCCGGGCAGCAACCGCACATCATACAGCCACAGTGTTCTGGCAATGGTTATGTACAGCTCCAGAAGGGCGAAGTTCTTTCCAGCGCATCTAGTGGCACCCGCGGCAAACGGAAAGCAGCTTGAACGAGCCCTAGCTACGTCATCCGCAGTGACCCCAGTTTGCTCGTCTACTACCCAGCGTTCTGGCAAGTAGAGATCCGAGTCATGGAAATACTTCTCGTTGCGGTAGATTCTCCAGTGCGCTGCTCCTACGGTTGTTCCCTCGGGGATATAGTCGCTATCCACCACTAGTTCTCCAGGCAGCACAGTCCGGGGCAATTCGGCCGGTCCAGCTGGTGTGATTCGCATTGCCTCTTCAACGCATGCATGAAGATATTTGCAAGATGATAGTTTCTTGCCTCCGTAGATCTCGCCTGAAGACGTGACTGTTGCCCGAATTTCATCAACGAGCCGCCCATAGACATCAGGCGAACGAACGATGTAGAAAAAGAATCCTGCCATAATGACGGAGGTAGTATCCGAGCCGGCCAATGGTCAATGTTAGTGCCTCAGCTTCCAGTGCCTCCTCCCGGTAGCCTAGATAGCCAGTACTGGGATTCTTTGCATCAATGAGGTAATGAAGCATATCTAACCGATCGGGCCTTGTCGTGCCGTTATCCTGTGACAAGGACCTACCATCCTCAGATTGCAACTGCAGTGCCATCGACTCCCGCACGAACTCGTATAGAGATTGGATATCTGATGGTGTGAACATGGCAAAAATCTATCGAGGCCCCTCGGCTTCAACCAAACAAGAAGGTCCAACCATGGCGAATGGCCGAGCTAAATGATGATTAGCCATGCTAGCCTACACGGCTCGGCACTACATCATGGCTTACCGGATAGAAAACCCGCAGATACTTCGCAATTATATGCGGGATCTTGCGGTAGTCGTTTCCCCAGGCTCCTTTGTCCTCACAGAACGACCAAAGCAGAGACCGCACAGCACGTCAAGCACTAAACAATCGCACATCTGCGACACTCTCCGCGGCGTTGACCGATCATCTTTATCATCATCATCGACGAGAAGCTGGCACCATCGTGACACATGCTCAAGCAAGACAGGCTCCATTGCACGAATCGCCTTTTCAGAAAAGACAGTACTTATGACCCTTTTCTTTTGGGCATGGAGCGCGACATCGGTCCCGGTGATGACGCTCTTGTCAACCTCATTCCTTGTCATCATGTCATAGAACTTGGATCGCTTGACATTGCTTTTCGAGTTGAATATGTCCCGATAAACATTTGATCAACCCGTCAGGATGATAGCGGACCACATCGCCATAGATTTCATGATTTCGTGCAAGCCACAAGTGACGACTTCCGGTCATGGACCAGTAGAAGTCCGAAAGCGATGAGGCCTTAGCGAGCAAGGGCCCATGATACCTTGCCAGAGGGCTGAGAAAAAGATTGTAGACAGCTGACCCAACAAACTATACAGAAGGACTCGTTAGTTCCTCTGCCACGAAACAGGATGGAAACTCACCAAATCGACAGCCAGCCAAACTACTGCCATGGCACAATGGCTGAATAATTCCAGATTCATACAAAGCAGACTCATTCCGTATTGAGACTCAAGTTTTTTGGCCTCTCCCCGATGATACGGAAGCGCGCCGGTGAATACCTTCCTTGTACCCCGGCACTGATGAGATCACAAGCGAACTAGGATGTAGTGGCTACCCAGCCAGCCACTATAATCTGCAAGTCAGCATTACTGTTGCATCGCATGACCATGTTCGTTCTATGGAACTTGACCGTTGAGGCAGCCTTATTTTCGTCCTGTCCGGTTGCAGCCATGATCCCAGCACGTTCTAGGCCGTCGGTCTGTTCATGCGAGGCACTGCAGGAGTTTGCAGCTTCAGTATAACTCTTCATGATAGGCGTGTTGTTCCCGATAGAGCCGAAGATATGGTTGCAGCAGGATCTATCACTTTTTTTCTTTGCTTTTCTCACCTCTGCAGGCAACCACGCCGTATCGCTTGGATTATCCCGAAAGCTCTGACTCTATCCTGAGTTTGCACTTGCCTGGGAGTAGTAAATCCCGAAAATAGTTGTCCTGATCCTTTGCGCTGGTCTTACCCTATCTATAAAATGGCGGCGCATTTCATAAAATGCAGAGCAGGTCGTACAGTTTCAAGCTCCCCATCCCACTTCAATCACAAGGCTTTATTATGCTTTCTTCCGATACCGAAACCAATGAAGTGGTCCAGGCGGGCCACGTCCTGGACAAACAAGTACCGAAATCCGTATCGACTCTGGAACTCGCACAGTCAACATTGTTCAGAAGAACGCCAAACACTATGAGCCTCGAGGAAAGAACCAGGCTTACGTATGAAAAGGCCAAGAAGGTCTGTGAGATATACAGTAAGTGCTGATCTTCGTACAATGGATTCCTCAACTCAACAAACTAGACTTGACGTTTGATGATATTCTCTCTGTCAGCCCTCTGTTCAGCAAGTTGCATACAGACCTCATCAACGCAATGGACGGTGGCATGACGACCCTGATCACCATACAGTACAATCTATTCATCGGAACCGTGCTTCCATATGCAGCATCACGACCGGAGCTCCTTCCGCTTCTCCACCGTGCACTGGCATTCGAAATCTCGTGGGTTAAAACTTCAAATAACGGGTCCAGTACTAACAACCCTTCCAGCGCGCAGTTCATGCTCACGGAAATCGGACACGGGCTGGACGCACGAAACCTGGAAACAACAGCCACCTTACTGCCAAATGGCGACTTTGACCTTCACAGCCCTTCAGCAGCCGCTGCCAAGTATGCCCGAACCACCCTTTGCCTAACGTCTTGACTAATTCTACGATCTAGATGCATGTCGCCCACCACAACAAGGAGCGGACTCCCCGTCGTTGCGCTTGTCATTGCTCGTCTCGTCGTGGATGACGAAGACCGGGGTCTTCGCGCTTTCATCGTCCCTATCAATAACGGCCAGGAGATGTGCAAAGGTGTAACTGCGAGGTATTTGTACTACTTGCAAACTAATACGGATCCCAATGACCACAACTAGAGCCCTTCCAACCCGCATCGGCACCCACCCAATTGACCACGCCCTAACCCTCTTCAACCACGTCCGTCTCCCCCATTCCGCACTCCTGGGGAGCCTCAAGAAACCCGTCAACGACCGCGCCCAATTTCAGTCTACAATTTACCGCGTCGGTGCTGGAACGCTCTTTGTTTCTGGCGTGGCGATACCAGCGCTCAAATTAGCTGTTTATAATGCTGCTCAATTCAGTCTAAGACGTAAAGTCACGGGTCACGATGGCTGCCTAATGCCAGTTATACAATTCCGGACGCAGCATCTACCCATCCTGCATGCGATTGCGCAGTATCATGTCTTGCAGGCGTTCCTGAATGAAGCTGCAGTGGTTTTCAGGAATATGGAGGTTGATCCACAAGTAAGACATGCTGTCGCGACGATCTTCAAGGCGGTTGCGTTGCAGCATTTTCAGAGGAGTATTAAGGCGCTGAATGAGGGGTGTGGGTGGCATGGGTTCTTTGGTGAGAATCAGATACTGCAAATGGATGTAAGATCAACCAACAATTGCATATACCGTTTCTCACGCAGCTGACGGTCTGAATAGCTTGAAATGCGTGCCGCATCAACCGCAGAGGGTGATATTCGGGTTCTTGCTATCCGTATGCACCAGCCTATACACAAGTGTGTTCTGTTTCTTTCCGCTGGATACTAACAATGTGCCATGCAGGTCTAGCAAGCGAACTTATCTTATCCCGATACAAAGTCCAACCCCCGAAAGACCCGACGAGTGCACTCGCGCGCCATGAATCCTCGCTCTTCGCAGAAGCCCAGGAATCCGCTCGCGCCACTTCCGGCACCCATAGAACCGAGGCGTATAATCGAAATATTCTCCCCCGATCTCTCCCCCTCATCCAAGCAATCGGACACAGGATGGCATCTGAGGCTGCAGTTGCCGCGGGCCTGGATCCCAGACTCATTGCTCTGTACGAAAGTGGCGCCATCTTGGAAGGTTCGGCGTGGTATGCTGAGAAGGGCGGGACAAGTCGTGCCATGCAAAGAGAGATGGAAGCTCTTGCGGCAGATGCATTGCTTCCTAATTTGGAGAGATTCGTGGCTGAGACTGGGGCGGAAGGGTATAGCACTGCGCCCATGGCTTCGGATAAGCGCTGGGATGAGTCTGTGGCTGGGCTAGAGAAGTTCAATAGAGTCGCGGAGTTTGATCCTTTCTGTCCTGGGCTAAATCGTCTATAGGTCTTTTTTCTGGAACATTGTGGTTGTGTTATTCTGCCCCAGTACGTTGAGGTACTCAATGGATCTTTCAATCCCGCAAATAACACATGTTCGCTTTATTATAAGACGTCTCAGGCCCATGCTTTCTTTCTCTCCTTAACTCACTCGTCAGGAAGAGGCTCTTGGGTACGCGATTGCCGCACATTTGCGTCCTGCTGCTGCCTGGAGCTAGGAAATTGCCTCATCAAAGCCGAAACTGTGGGATGCAAACTCTGCACATACCCGTTATAGTTAGGATGATCCGTGGTTAGTGAATATGCTTGTGCCCCTGCGTGCAACAGCTTTTCAACGATCCGAGCTCGGGGTGATTCATATGCTGCATTACCAAGAGCAGCGCATACTGCACGGCTATAACCTCCGCTTTTAGCATCGGGATATGTACCGTATTGGAGGAAAAGGTTGACGAGTTCCTCTCGGTCCAGCTTGATAGCTTCAATCAGTGCAGCCTTTCCGTCGAAGCCCTCGTGCAGAAGAAATTTGACTATCTTTGAGTCACCACCTTTTATGTCCGTTACTAGTAAATCTTCTTGCAGTGGATCACATATTGGCTGGGTGCTTCTTATTTTGGATAGAAGCAGCTTCAGAGCGGTGAGTTTCCAGTGGTAGGCAGCGACATGGGCGCAGCCCCATACGCTCTTGAGGTCAAGATTGCCATGATGCAACAGCATGTTGATATATTTCTCAGAGTCCCCGAGGACTGCTAAGTGTAATGCTGTCAGACCTGATCCAGGACCCCCTTTCAAATATGGGCGAACATCTGCACCATAGGTCAACAAAAGACGAACCATATTTCCTTGGCCGTCTCGGGTAGCTGTCAGCAACGGGGTCGTTCCCAGTGTCCGGTACGGGCGTGCATAATGAGGAGTACCTCTATCGTCTCTCCAAACATGCTGGAAGTTGATATCCGCGCCATTTGCAAGAAGAGACTTAACGATGCCATCCTTACCCGAGGAGACTGCCGAAGGAAGGGCTAGGCTTGCAGCGGCCTTGATGCGAGCGGCGTTGCTTTCCATAGAGTTGAGCAATAGATACTCGACAACTTCTTGGTGTCCTTGATAAGCAGCCTCTGGGATCGATGTATCTTGCTCGAACCAAAAGCTCCCACCCTCAACAGGGTCATCACTGCTGACGCCCGGTTGTTTCAGCAGCAACTTGACGAGTTCGAGCGAACCAATTCTTGCAGCTATATGGAGCGCTGCTTTGCCATCCTTACCCCTGAACTGCGGGTCAGCACCCTGTTCAAGGAGGTATTTGACCACCTCAAAATGGTTGTTCTCAGTCGCCAGCAGAATCGGATGTTCCAAAAGCACTTGCAGCCCCCAGACTGCCATTTGAACGCTCTCTTAATGACCGGTAAGCGAGGGCGTCTGCATTCCTGGGCTGTCTTTAGGGAGACTGACGAGTAACGTATGTTAAGGCCTCCCTGAATGAGAGGTTGAACACTGAAGAAGCGTCCCTTCTCGACGGCCCGCAGAATGCCCTGGCCTTCAAAGTGTTCAACGTTGTAGCGACAGAGGGATGGAAATAAATTGTTGTAGGTCAAGGGAGAGACTTGGGCGAAAGATTTGAGGTCATCTTGAGACGTAATGTTGGCTGCGATTATCTGACTTCGACTGGGATGTCATCAAATGGCATAATGCGGAAAAGCCAGCGGTGGCTGCACAAGGTGACGTGAGAGGGGTTTTGGGCGTCATGGAGGCGAAAAATCTGTAGAATACTGGGCGAAATGTTTTGTGGGAGGAAGATGAACCCTTCGGGGTGTTGTTCCGGTATAGAAGCCATCGAGTGGACTCGGGCCAGGGCTCCGCAGCGCCCTGTGACATTGGTTTCTCCAACTTGATGTTCACCAGATTCTCCCACACAACCACCCCCTGCCTTTAATAACATCCGCATACCGTCGCGCTGCTACAATGGATATCGCTGCGTCCTTCCAAAAGCACTCTTCCTCCATAAAATGCATTGACATGCATACAACCGGGGAACCGACCCGGATCGTCCACTCGGGATTCCCCCACCTCGACGGGTCGACTTTGCTCGACAAACGCGACCAGGCGCAAGCCCAGTATGACAATCTTCGGAAGCGTCTCATGCTTGAGCCAAGAGGTCACAGTGATATGTACGGTGCCATCTTGATCCCGGATACCGAGCTCGTGCGTAGCGGAGAGGCACACATCGGTGTTCTCTTCACGCATGCTGGAGGATTTTCGACAATGTGCGGCCATGCAACGATTGGGCTGGGGAGGTTTCTTGTTGATACGCGCGACGTGAAAGTGTTCCCGAAACGAGATGACTTGGTGGTAGATTCGAAGAAGAAGGAAGTGGAAATCAGGATCCACGCACCCTGTGGAGTCGTCACGGTTTCTGTTCCTATCCTCTATGGCGAGGACGGCACCGTCAAGTCAGATGGCACCCGGGGTGTTTCTTTCCTTTCAACTCCAGGGTATGTCGCCGCCCTGAACGTCGAGATAGAAGTCCCAGACGAACTACGATGGCCGCAGCTAGGGAATAAAACCGGTATCACGGTTGACATTAGCTATGGAGGCGCCTTCTATGCCCTGATCGAGGCGAGAGACATGGGATTTTCGAAGGGACTCGAGAGTGACGAGGAAGAGATGAAAGAATTGGCAAATGCAGCAAGGGGGTTGAAGTATTATCTCTCGACGCACCCGGCAGTAGTCAAGGGTCTGAGACTGGCCGAGGATGAAAGGCTCTCCTTTTTGTATAGTGTCATGGTTGTGGACTCCAACGTCGGGTATCAGCCGAAGGACAGCGAGGGGGCGGAAACAGGCGTATGCTTTTTCGGAGACAGCGACCAGATTGACCGGTCGCCAACAGGCTCTTGCGTGACAGCCAGAATGGCGCTGGCCCATGCGAGACGTCGTAGGGACCCTGGGCAGCGGTGGGCGTACAACTCTCTGGTATCAAACCGCTTTGAGACTGGGGCATTTGTCGGTACGATTGTCGATGAGAACGCGAGTGTTACTGGATTCAACGGCAGCGAATGGCCGGCGGTCATCGTGCGGGTGGAAGGGAATGCCTTTTATACCGGGGCACAGACGTTTGTGCATGAGGCAGCAGATGTCATCAGCGAGTCTGGCTTTACGATGGGCATCTGAACGAGACTCGCAACTGCCAGTGATGTGACTAGTTAGGAAGGAGCAACTACTCGGGGAGCGCCATCGTACCTTCTTAATTTGCATTAACCATACTATAACCCATCGAGGGAGGTACGACCTGGGTTGTCTGAACATGGCAGGTACTCATTTTATAGCCATGGTATAGCACAAAACCTCAAAAAGAACATGCGAATGCTATCATATCATGACTACATCGTTTACACCTCAAGTACTGTCTCAAAATGCTTCAACTGGCTGAGCCGAAAAATATATAATGAGAAAATCAAAGTATGTATCAACCGCTGATCATTGGCACCATATCTCAATAAATGGACAATACAACATAAATAAATAAACAGCATCATCATCCATAAACCCCTCCATTCATCTACCTCCCACCACCGAAGCGCAATCCGGTCGCCATCGTGGAATCACCACCCGCGCGCCACGCCACACACATCACTCCCTCGGTACGGAGTACACCGCCACATCTACGCCGAAGTTAGACCACGAAACCATCAACAAACCTTCCAGAGTAACAAACATACCATATCCCATTCAAGGTCAGTTACATAACCGTGCAAAAACAAACATCACACTCGGTATCGCCGCAGTCGCAGCCAAAGCAGGGCTTCGAGACCGTCTTGATCGGCTTGCTGATCGTGGACCCGATGCTGGAGCCCGACGAGGGGAGCGTGAAGTTCACGGGGGTGGAGGTGGTGGAGGAGCACATTTTCTTTGTTGATTTGGTTTGGGACGAGGGGTTGGTGAGGGTTGAGTTCTTGGGATATGAACAGGTGAGATCAAGGAAGGTAAAAGCAAGATAAGTATTGACTGTCAAGAGATTGGGGATGCAAGATGACGCAGGCAGCAGAGTTGAGGCTTGACGGGTTGAATAGCGGGCTTACGTAATGGCTGCGGCGGTGCCTTAAGGACGGCTAATTATAGCAAAGCTTGTTGAGTTCAGTGTCATTGCTTGATTGAATTACAGGAACACAGGATGAGAAAGTATGTGAAATGAGTAAATTTCAACTATGAACATATAAAACTTTTCTAGGTATCTTCCCATCATAAGTCATTGCCAGTCCTTCATCACTCTGGCAGTAGGGGTCATTGCACGCAGGCTTTCTCCTGCCTGGTACTAGGGTATCTTTCTAAGTCGTCCAAAACATTCCAGTCTATCCATTAAGTTGTTGTTAATTTGGCGTCCGTGTCTCGTGAATGGGAATTTGTTGTTTTCGCTGTAATATTGCGATGCATTTACAGCTGGTCAGCCCAGGGGGCAGCGCCGGGCTGCATCTGGTTCAGATACTTGACGAGCTCGACGAGCTCGGCCCGGCGCTCGTCCTCAAGCTGCTCGGGGGTGCCGAGGAGGACGGACTGGAAGACGGGGAGGAACTGGGGAGTCAGTTCGCGGATGACGGGATCCTCCCACTTGTACATCTGGCAGATCATGCGGTACAAGGGGTCGTTCTCCTCGTAGTCGTTCTTGAGGGGAAGAATGCTGACGAGGACGGGGAGGACATCCTTGATGGGGACACTCTCGCGGTGCTTCAGGATCATGCGGCTGAGACAGCCGGTGGCGTTGTCCTGAAGGCGGGAGACGTCCTGGTGCAGGCATTGCTCAAGACGGCTGAGGATGGTAGGGAACTCCTTGACGAGCTCGTTGGAGTTGGAGTGCTCAACGAGACGGCCAACGGCGTAGGCAGCGTTGGACTTGGTCTGGGGGTCCTCGTCGCTGAGGCGGTGGACGAGCAGCTTGACGAAGGAGGGAGTGAACTGGGTAGAGGCGGCACCCATGCCGTTGATGCACTCGGCGAGGACACCGACAGCGGTGGCACGCTCGATGGACTCGGTGCTGCCAGCGTAGCGGAGGACAGTCTTCTCGAAGACCTTCCAGAGCTCGGCGAAGCTCTCACCGAGAGCAGCAGCCATACCAGAGACAACATCAAGAGCAGTGTCGACAACGATCCAGTCGAACTCGGAGGTCTCACCAACCTGCTCATCGTCATCCTCGGTGAACTCAAGCTGGCAAGGGTGCTTCTTGGTGATGATGTCGGTGACCATCTGGATGACGTTGTGCAGGGTGGTCTCGTTGGCAATAAGAGCAGGGCCGCAGAAGCGGAGGTTCTCAGCCATGTTGCGGTTGATGTCGGCGACAGTAGAACTAGGATCAATGGTTAGCCATGTCCATGAAAATCATCCAGTGATAACAATGCAGAGGAATCAATTATCAGTAGTAGATAAACGTCTTTCACATCAACGACAACTTGTGTCTCAAAGTGAGCTGGGTTAAACGAGGTATTTCATCATGTAATTGAGGTATGGTGCAAGTGCAGGATTGAAGAAAATGGATATACATACCGGTCATCTTCCTCAGTCCACATTTTGATGGTGGCGGTCATGAGGATCTCACCGAACTTCTTGACCTCCTTGGCGGGCTCAACCTGGAGGGGAAGACCAGCCTTCCACTCGGGCATCTGACCAGACTCCTGGGCAATGCTGAAGAGCATAGCGTAGGAGCGGTGCATGGTGCTGATGGTGGCCTTGCGGACACCCTCGTAGGGGTGCTCAACAAGAGGCATGACGGTCTCGACAGTCTTCTCGAAATAGGGGAGGTAGGCGCTGCGAGTGTGTGTAACGAGGTCACCAATGATCTCAATGGCAATCTCCTTTTCAAGAGCAAGAGGCGTGGTGGCAGTGATGTCATCCCAGTCATCCTCATCGTCGTCAACATCAACATCCTCAATCTCACCGTCTTCGCCAACGGGCTCGTCATCGTCATCCTCGGCGCTGGCAACCTTGACCTTGCGGCCAGCGATGCTCACCTCCTGACCAATGAGGTCCTTGGCGGCCTCACCTAGAGAGAGCTCAAGGTCATCATCGTCCTGCTCAAGGCAGTTGAAGAGACCCTTGACAGCACCGTCGAGGAAGGTAGCGAAGTGCTCGCCGTAGACCTTGGCCATGGCACCCCAGAAGATGTAGGTGCTCTCCTTGAGGCGGGAGTGTCCGAGGTGAAGAGCCTCCTCGGTAGCGCGCATAAGAGGCTCAACGTAGGGCTGATAGCGCTCGGGACCAGCGGCAGCAGCCATCTCACCCATAGCGTCGGTGACGGAAGCACGAAGGTCAAGCTCCTCCTCGCTGTCCTTGACAGCAGCGTACTCCTGGAGGAGGTGCATAGAGTCATCGAAGAACGGGAGGAAGGCCTCGCCAGAGGAAGAAGCAAGGGAGCCAAGAGCACCAGCAGAGAGACCCTTGATTCTGAAGTTGGGGTGTTTGAAGAGTTGGTGGAGGATGGGGACGAGCTCATTCTGGTACTGAGCGACGTCCGACTCGTCGAGACCATCGACGACAGCATCGATGGCGGACAGACCAGCCTTCATGATGTCGACGGTAGGACCCTCCTCCTCACCCTTGGACTCCTGCATAGCGCTGGCAAGGTTCTTGAAGAGCAGAGGCATGAGCTTCTCGTGCTCGCGATTCAGGTCCTCAGTGAGGTCATCGGCCAGACGAGCGACGGCGTGAAGAGAAGCCTGGCGGACCTTGAGCTCGCTGTCACCAAGGAGCTGGAGGACCATAGGCATAATCTCCTTCATCTGGGTGCTGATGAAGTCAGGGGCACCCTCGACAACCATGCCGAGAGACATGATACCGGCACGGCGGTAGTCGGGGTTGGAGTTGTTGAAGTACTGGCCAAGAGACTGGAGCAGAGGAACAACAACCTGGCTGGGAGGCAGGCTCTGGGCGAGCATGTCGAGAAGGCCAAGAGCAGAGCGAGCAGGGGTGATGTCGTCGTCGGCTGGCGAGGCGTCACCAAGCTCAGTGACGATCTGAAGAGCAGTGCGGGCAAGCTGCTCACCAAGGCGCATACCCTGGATCTTAAGCTTACGGTACTGGACAGTCTGCATCAGGAAGCTGATGGCCTGAGTACGGGTGTCCTCTTCAGCCTGTGTGTTGGCGGCAATCTCGTTCATGAACAGAACAAGGTCCTTGAGATGAACAGTGAGGAGAGCGGGGTCATAACCAAGGAGAGTCTGGAAGACCTCGAAGGCCTGCATGATGCGGTCATCCTCGCCCTCGTCGATGGCGCCCTTGAGAACGGCAACCATGGAAGGAACAAGGTCCTGGAAGGCCTTGACGGGAGCCATGTTCTCAGCAGAGTCGAGGTACATGGCCAACTTGCTGAGAGCAAGGAGAGTGTTGATGCGGACCTCAGGGCTCTCAGGGTCCTGGATGGTCTTGGCGAAGAGAGTGAACAGGTCCTGGAACTTCTCCTCGAAGCCCTCGCCGAGGGTCTCGAGAATGGTGAACAGAATGTAGAGAGACACAGCACGCTCATCCTTGTTACCACCGTCCGCGGCACGGATCAGGAAGTTGGGGAGATCAGCCCACTGGCCATCCTCAAGGTCGACCTTGGCGACAGCAGAGATAACACGGGCGACAGAGTGACGGACGAGGTCGTTGGCCTCGCTGACACCAGAGCGAAGAAGCTGCTCGCGGATGGCGGGCTTCTGGTCGTTCTGAACCTTAACCCAGTGCTTGCCGACCAGGGAGCGGGCCTCGACGGCAGCGAGCTGCTTCAGGTTGGCATCATCGTGACCGGTAGCGATCTGAATGAGGAAAACGAGCGACTCGGGGTGCTTGTAGTACTCGCGCTGGAGAACACCGGTGGCCTCCTTAACGTTGCCCTGGGTCGCTGGGAAAATAGGTCAGCAAGGGATCCTTATCAAGGAACGCGTCTCGTCGACAAGATGTGGCTGGTACTCACGGTTCAGGACAACCTGGAGCTGCTGCAGGAACCGTTGCTGGTCCATGATGTATGATGATATGCAGCCTTTTCAAATTTTTCTTGCAAATAAAACGTGGGCGGGGTTATCCCTCGTCCTCACAGTATGAGAAGACTTTGAAAGGGACAGGAATGGCTGCCTGCACACAGACAGACAGCGCAAGGGGTATCACAGAAAGATGAACAAAAGAAAGATAACAAGCAGAAGGGAAAAGGAAAGAGGAGGATGAGGGAGGGGAGAAGAAGAAGAGGAAGAAGATAAATGTTGTGGAGGGGAAGCCCAAAAGAAGAAAGGCCTGAAAAAAAAATTTAGTTAGGGGAAGCTTGGTCTTGGCGCGATCATGTGAGATCCCCACATCTACAACGGCGTCAACAATTTTCTAGAAGACCCAATTTTTAGACATTGCTATGTTTACTGGGACGCGTGGGTTATTGAGTCCAGAATCGTGTTCAACGCGTTATTCAAACAGATGATAGTTTCTAAACAAACAAAAGCAAATTTCGTATCCAAGTCCAAACAGCCCTGTCGCCTTATCTTATGCTATATAGTAACAGATAGTAAGGAAAGAGGGCGCATATAATGACATTTCCACGTTTCGTTCTTCATATGCATGAGACGTGGCTAATAGCTGCAATGTTGTACTGCCAATCAGGCATGGCGTGTGCCGCGAACCAGCGCGACTAGCTTAATATTCGTCCGAGTCGTAATCGTCGTCAACCAACAGAGAGCGGTACCCTCGCGACGCAAGGTTTTCCTCTAGTCCACCATTGGTCTCGGGGTCGGCATACCCTATTGAACTCGTTAGCAACGTCGATGAAAATTTTCAGGTACTAGCAAATTTACCATCGCCACCAAAATAGCTAAGCGCGACAGGCAAGAAGATGAGCGCATGGGTCGCCGCAAAAATGATCAACGCTAGCCACACCCGGAAGTAGTAGATCTCGAAGATTTTGCTTCTGGTAAATGCCAAAACGCAGACTCCGAGAAGCTTGGTTACGGTGATGCCGCTAAACACGCTACCGCCGACATTCACCAATGCCGTCCAGGCGCGAGCGTCCTTGCCGCGGAACCTAGTGGGCACGTTGTCCATGATGGTGCGCGAGGGGAACATGAAGGCTCGGGCAATGTGAGCGCAGAACTCAACGCCAATACCCACGCAAATAATAAGGTTAACGAGGGAGACAGCATTCAGCGACACGCCGGCGATGGCCATGGAACCAATGATATCAACAGCAATGATGACGACCGTCGCGGTAACGACAGCACCAGTGGCAACGGAGCCTAGAAGAATTGAGGTGATGGCGAAAATGATCGCCACCGCTGATCCAAGTAGGGTGCCAGCGACCTGCACAATCGAGACGTACTGGTCGAAGAAAATGTAGGACTTGGAGTAAGGGAACACGTCAATACCGTGCTCCTGAGACAGCCCATCAGCGATGCGACGAGCGGATATATAAGATTTTATGAAATCATCCTGGGTCCTCAGGGCGGTGTGAGATGTCCTAAAATGGCTCGCATTTGTCGTTACTCGGACCGGATCGTAGACAAGGGCATTGCTATACGGCGCTTTGCCACCGAGGGGACACGAGGCATCGGTGGGCGACTCGATCCATTTCTCGAGATAGTGGATAAACTCCTCACCTTCCGGCATGCCGGACAGACTGATGTTCCAGGCGGGGCTTCGATCTTCGAAGCACAGGTTGCCGTCCTCATAGCAGCAGTCTTGCTGAGGGTTGAGCCAGTAGAAAAAGTCGTCGATCCAGCTGGCAGTGGAACCAGAAATGTAGGAAACGTCCGGTCGTTTGGATTCCTGCTCCAAAACGAAAGGCAAGGAGTACTCCTCACACGTGGTGAAGCGACCACAAAGTTGTTGCTGGTGTTGTCTCTCAGTGACGTTGACGTTCCGAGTGACAAAGTAAACGGGTGGGCCGCTTCCAAAGTATTCACTAAGGTCGTTGAAGTATTGAATCAAATAAGAGTCACTCGGAAGCGCAATACGTTGATCCAAGCCCAACGCGACCTCTGGGATCAAAGCCAGACCGGCCGTGAGTATACCCAAGAAGACAATAACAACAAGAACCTTGACTCTGCGATTGAGGATGAGGGGCGCGTAGACCTTGCGAATGAATCTTTGAAGGGCGCCCTCTCCATCCTGATCGTCGAAACCGCGATCCTCTGCCATACCAGAGTTGGCTTTGCGCACCGTCAGACAGGGGAAGCAGTCTGCACGGAGGCTTTCGACGCGCCTTTGGTTCAGCGCCAGGACGGAGATAAACATTGTGACTTGCAGGATCGCGTTGATGAAGACAGCGCCAGCAGCATAGACAGCAAAGTTTCGGACAGCCGGCATGCCGACAAAGACGCCCAGTGCAAAAGCAACTGTTTCCGTGATAGCGGAAAGGAAGATACTGGGCCCGATCCGACCAATAGCCCGAGAGATGCGCTCGTCAATCTCTTCATCGGGGTGGCTAACGTTTAATCGCTCGAACTCGTGGACAATCAAGAAAATATTGTCGACACCCACAGCTAGAACCAGGAACGGGATCACCTCGGCGATGATCAACGTCACCTTAACGCCCAGGGCGGAGAACAGCCCAACGGATGCAGACACCGACATTAGGACGATGACAATGCCGACAACACCAAGTGTGAACTTGGACTGCACGAGTGCATTCGCCGGATTGCGAAGAAGTGAGGTCCATGTCATCGTCACAGACCCAAGTGCCAGTGACGCATAGATAAACATTATGATATAGCTGACAACCACAATCTTAGCGTCCGTATTACTGGATTTATTCAGCTCTTGCTCGATACTTGCTTCCGTAGAGAAGGAAACCCGCAGCCCACGTTGGCTGGCTTCTTCTTGCACAACCTGGAAAATCCGCTTGAAGCTGTCTTCCCAGTCGATGGCTTTGGCCTCTTCGTCGGAACCTTGAGCATGATTATTGACGACCCACGTAACGATAAGAGCTTGAGAGTCCAGAACATTCCCGGTGCTCTCGTAGCCACCGAGAATCATTTGGGGTCTCAAAGGCTGCGAGAAGTCGGGAAGACACCCGGGATCACCTGGGGAATCAGTGCATTGCTTCAGTCGGTCCTCCCAGGTATTCGGGTCGAGGTTCGAGACAGAGCCACCGAAGTATCCAGTCACCGACTGAATGACACATGCATCGCCGGTGGGCTTGAAGCAAATATCCTCTAGAGTCGATCCACGATCCATGGAGATCATTCGGCGAACCCGGGATTCGACATCAAACCACCAACTCAGGGTGTTATAATCAAGGACGCGTCCATCACCACCAGTGGAGTTGTCGTTGACGAGGAAAGCTTGCTCCGCACGGTAGAAGGGTCCGAAGTTCTCGTCGAAAAATGCCTTCTCCCTGGCAGCAGCAGACGTCGGACTCACCCACAAGCGCACGGGGTCTGTCTCAACCGCGAAACGCAACCAGCCCAAACTCATTAACACAACGATCACAACACTTGATATGATCGTCAAGGCCGGGAAACGCGCACAGACTGAGCCAAGGCGGTTGAAGATGGTGTCGAGCATGGTGTTCAGCTTGTAGTATCCAAGAGGGTATTCCAGGCGGCCAGCTGCGTGCACAATGTCGCCTTCGTCTTCATCGTCACTGGGAGTCGGGTCTTGCAAAAGCCGCACACGCTCAGGCTTCCGGTAGCGGCGCTCTTTATAGGTGAAGTAACTCGAGAAGCTAGCAACAACCAGCAGAAAGACCGAGTAGATAAGAATAACCGAGAATGACAGACATGGTAGAAGACCAACGTGACACTGCTCTTCAGTCTTGATCTCAGGAAGCTCAGGACACACATCCGGGCAGTCGACACAGGAGCAGCGGTACGATGGGTCGGCATCATTACAGGCCTTAGGGTGCATCGGCAGCGCCTCCATACCCTGCGCGTCCTCTAGCGGTTCAGTCCGGTAGTTGATCTGGAACGGGCTTCCCAAAAGCTTCTTGTCGCCAAGGAACTTCACAAACTGCGAATAATTCTTTGCACCACCTCCAATAAAGTCTATCGCCTTTCCTCCAGAAGCACCATTCTTGACGTTCTTGCAGCTGTCGTAGAATCCGCTCTGGTATTCCTCCGACCACAAGTTATCGATCTCCGTAACTAAATCCTTCCCCGAGTTCCCCGGCTCGGTCTTGGTAACATTGATGAATAGCGACTGGTCCGGCGAACAAGTAAACGTGCAAAACATATTGAAGAAATTATCCTTGCAAGCCGGACAAGAAGCGATAATCCCCTCGGCAAGCTTAAGGTTATTCGAGAGCGCATCGATCTATACACCAGACAAAGCACATCATTAGCATCATCTCAACCACAACAAGCCCCATCTTCTAAGAATGCACATACCTGTTCATCCTCACAACAAACCGGACCCTCCTCCCACTTCGCACCACAAACATTTACCAGTTTCTCCCTCACCGCCGCTTCGGGCTCCCTCGCAAGCCCATTATCAGGACAAGGAAGCTCTCCTCCAAAGAACGACTGTTTCCCGCAGTGGCCGCGGATCGCACATCGGCCCTTTTCGTGGTTTTTGGTCTCGCCCTGCGCGAGCGCTTGTGAGGGGAAGCTCAGGGCCGCGGCGACGGGGATGAAGCGGAGTCCCCGCATCGTGTTGAGGGGTTGAGATCAGGCACTATGATCGGTGTGTCATGTAAGTTTTTGGTAGTAGTGACAGAACGGATGGTATAGAGAGAAAAAAGAATGGAGGACAGGACTTGGAAGAGCCTGTTAGATGACGGTGGTGGTGTCGCGTTGTCGGGTCGGGACTCCGGGAGGACAAGGCAGGGCGGCCATTGGAGATGGAATGACGATCATGCGTGCCAAGGAATACGTAAGCGGAGGCTGGCTGCTCTGGCCGTGTCATGTGATGTGAGTTGCCGTGGCCTCGGCTGAGGATGAGATATCCGCTCGGGATAGAACATACCGCTCGCCGAGCCCTACTTCTATCCTAATAAGCAGAGCACTTGATCAAAACTCGACAAGGACAATCCAAGATAACTTGTTCTGCTTAGCATTGATACTACAGGAAACTTGCTTCTGCTTGGTCTTTATCTCATTGATCTCTCCGTTCTTAATTCTTGGAGAAAATGTTAAATTCCCTAAACACCAAATATATTTACTTGTTCATCACGCATCAAGGTCCCAAACGTTGAGTCATACCAAATCCGAAAGAGTATATCAGAAAACAAATCAAGCCAAAATCCTCCTCAACAAAGCATCCCCAACCAACGCCTCATAATTACCGGGCCTGACCGTAACACTAACCTCCCACTCCACCCCCTTACCCTTACTCAGATCCCCACCCCTCGTCCGAGCAGGCATAACAATACAAGCACCAGGCATCATCACAAACCCACTCTCAAAGTCCTCAATGACCCCCAAGCCAGGCCCAAAATCCAACGAAAAGACCTTCAAGTGCCGCCAGCTCGTCATAACCACGTCCGCGGGTTTACCCTCTGTCTGGAACCAGTTTCCACTTGAAGATACGGCCGCGGAGCAGCTGTGTGCGAGGGTTGAGTTTACGTCGTTGGTGACTTTTGAGCGGAGGTGGGTGGCTAGGTGTGTTAAGGCTTGGAGATCGGGGTCAATTGTTTTGGTGTCGCTGTCGTTGGATTCCTGGGCTGGGCCTGGGGCGCAGTGGATGGGACTCCATAAAGGGTAAATCATATTGCCAAGATATGTCTCCGGTAGAGGGGGTGAGATCCGCCGACGCATATCAGCGACCATGAACATGTGCGTGGGGTTGCTCTGCTTATCGCGGTCGGCGTGGACGACTCGATCAAGCGTAATCCCTAGCGCAGCGGTGATGATATCGTTCGACGAGAAGGCAACGGAGTCGGTATCCGCCGGCAATTCGAGATGCGGAAGAAGTTCGGCGCAAGTCTCCTTCAGCTCAGCAACTTTCTCCGCACTAAATGTGAGACGATGTGACGAAGACATTGAGGACAGGGCAGATTCCACAGCGCCCCATTGCTCAATGGAGAAGTTCGAATCGAATGCTGGCGGGCCCAGCTCGAGTGAGTGGTCAAGCCGCGTCTCGCACTTGGACGGCCAGGCTGAGACCTTGTTGCGGAGGGCTGTAGCAGTCTGACAGAGGTTATCGATGATGGGCGTTGACACCGATTCTCCCTGGTTCTCCGCGGCAGCAGCTCTGCAGCACTCGCTAAGTGCCTGTAGGACTGTACCAGCACCAGAGCCATCGAAAGCCATATGCATGAAGGACATCACGAGCGCAACCTTCGTCGGAAAGATATTGAGCTGAAAGCGGAGGACAGGCCGCTGCTCCGAGGCAGGGACGAAGAGCGGTACCGGGAGATATTCAGCCGTAGGATGAGTCCGGAAGTCTTCATCGCTATCGAAGTGTCTCACTGTCAAGACTGGAACTTGGTGAGGCGGCGTGGCTGGAGGATGGATGAAGGCTCGAGTCTCAGGTTCATGGTGGATAACAACATCGCCGGCTAACCAGGGAAGATTTTTGATAAGCTTGTTGATTCCACTTCGGACGGTTTGGATACTGGTGCTGGAGTCGTTACTGCTAAAATACAGCATGTAAGGGAGATAGACCTTTGCTGTGATGTGGTCAATGGGTGTGAGCCCTATGGGGTCAAAGTCAGCGGCCATGCTGTTTGATAGCAAACAAAAAGCACCAAGAATGCGTGTAGGATAAAGCAACGAAGAGGGCCACTCGCCAACCCCGCCACTGGGGTAGGACTTGTTTTAAGAGACCTGTCAAGCTGCGGACTTGGACGGCACAGAGAAGGATGGACTAAAGCCAACGGCCAGACCCACAGCCACATCCCTGCCGCCATTGACGGACGCCATTTGATGCATCCAGAACCGAGATTACGGTCCTCTTTGACGGAGGATGCAACGTCTACCGGGAGACACTAGTACTTTAGTGTACATCTCGTTCCAGACCCAGTGGCCAGTCCATGGCCTGGTCACTGGTGTAGTGCATTTATAGCAAATCTATAACTCTAATGCTCTACATAACGTATACTAGGTGTCTCTTAAAATGGCCTCTGTAAGCTATTACCGCTTATTTGACTGTGGGTATAATCCTCTGCTCGCTTTCGCTGACCACACTGTCGGTATCGTTCAGTCTCTGGGGCATATTCCTCCGATGCCAACGAGGCTTGTTGCTGAGTTCATGACCGGCCGACCCAGCAGCACCGCTTGTCCACTCGTTGCTCTGCTTCTGACTGCTTCGCAGGCCAGGGATCCATCTAAACAGGACGCGTAGTGACGGAAGAGATCCGGTAATCAAGCCAAGGGCATACTCGGTGTTCATGAGGATAAGCGGGATACCGCCGGCATCTGATCAACGAACTTGCATTAGATCGACTGCAATGAGCTGTCTGGAAAAACAACGAGAGAACTCACAGGTAAAGTCTGTGGTATTTGTTTGGTACCCTAGAAGTGGGATCCGTGCTAAGCCAGCAGCGCACGCAATGAAGCCTAAAATCCGTCAGTGAAAAAGCTACCTGGACTTGCTCAAAGTATACATACCAAGTGCGAACAGCCCAATAATAACCAAACGCCGTTGAAGGGGCATCTGAAGTCTCCAGATAGTCGGCATTGGCATGATGATAATCACGCAGTCGATCAAAAACATTAGAATGGCCTGGTAGAGCTGAAGCTTCATCAAAACAGTGGACGAAAAGCATTTGGAGTCGGGAATAGACTTCCATGCTGCTTCGACCGGGCTACACTGGAAAATCAGAGGAAACTCTCCAGATATTGTCATCACAATCATAAAAATAATCATGCCAACGCCCAGACGACGGATGAACTTTGTAGGAAAGACCCGCATTATGAAGACAGTGAGGCTGGTCTTGACGGCGAGCGCGACGAATAGGTACGAGCATAGCGAGCAATAGACTATCTGAATATGACTGTCAGCGCATTCCTGTGGTTCCAACTAGAGACGGTTAAGGGACTCACATATTGCATCGTTTCGAGCTTGTCATTAGGGACTGTGTTCATATGATATCCGATGCCGTAGAATGTGATGATTATCGATAGAATCGCAAATAGCAGCACCATGATCTGTAGACATGGTCAGAATAAGAATTGCGACCAGACCCCGAGGACTCGCACCAAAGCCAGAATCACAAGGTAATCATCCAAACCAAACGCGTTGGTGACAAACTTGCGAATATAAAGCTGTTGTGCCTGTCAGCGCACGGTTGTAAAACCCATCCATGAATCATTCAACATACTCTCGAACAACAAACCACCAGCGCAACAAGCCCGACCGTTGAGATGATACCCCTGATGGTGTGTACCATCCCCGGAGAGCTTGCCGGCAGCTTGTTAGGAGGAGAGACATCCGACGCAGACATGATTTCCCCTCGTGCCTCACTCCCCCCCAGCGTTCATGAGATTATCGAGTCCCGACAATGAGTATCCGGATACCGAAAGTTAATCTTGCATTGAGTTGTGCAATTGCGGTCCCAGCAGTTTGGGAACGAGTCAAGTGGCTGCGGGCGAGCTGAGGGCGCATCCTGCGCATTATTACTGACAGCTTTAACTCATTCCTTCGGCCCCAAACCAGGTGTGACTGGAGCGTCTAACGTTCGCCTCGCATGATTAGCTGAAGAAAACTCTGAAACTGGATCATCAAGGCCAGGTCTTCCTGCAGCTTGGACCCTATCAAGTCTCATGTCACGCTGGGCGCCCAAGAGCGAAGATAGATCGTGGTGTGATAGCCGTGCGTCTAAATGACAAGTCCATCGCCCCCAAATACGCCCACTTAGCGCACAACGGGCCATCCCGTTGCGACTGGGTGCATGGACGGATTTTAGAGAGGATCCTTTGGACCGTACAGCTAGTGTCCTGATTTGGTGGACTCTGCAGAAATTAGCAGTACTTTTGCAAAGTGGGATGGCGATGCTAGGGTCGGCAAGGGAGAACCAGCATCCGGACTGGAGAATGGAGGGAGAGAAGGTTGAATCCACCTTCAGGAGCTAGGGCTGATAGCACAGACATTATAGGTCAAACGATAGGCGCCAAAGTCCCACGAGCCGTGGCGGCACCTGCCAATACATTCTGACAGGTGACAGGTCACATAAAGTTCTGGGCCTCCTCGGTGGTGACCCATAATTAGACGGGAAGATCAAGTCAGGGCCCAAGGGGGAAGGTTCAACGTTTGGCTCAAGCGCGATAAGAGCGAAGGTGGGACCGCTTCATAATTCATCAATCACTCATGTGATCGTGCACTGAGGTCAAGAAGTCGCAGATTTTTCGTCTGGCACGAGTCGGGCCCAATAAAGATCAGATCATCATCGCTCAGGCGGCCGAACCCATTTCGACATTGTCTTGCTTTCAAACAATGGCTGCTGCGTCATCTCCTGTTAGCTCGCTTGTAAGTCCAAGGAGGACACAAGCTAGTCCTTCTACGAGGCACCAGGCAAAGATATCCTGAGATTCCTATGCCGTAGTCTCGGCGTTGCGTGGGCTAGTAACCCTAGTGGAACCTAGAGCATCCTAGACCCATCAGAGCGGGAAGGCGCCAACGCCGACTGTATCCTGCACGGGATCTCGCCCTGACCTTCCCACAGTCCAGGGCATCGGCCCCTGATTTGTGTCTGGTAAGAAAGCCCAGAGATCAAAGCAAGTGCTCACCAAATATCGT
Source organism: Aspergillus stella-maris (assembly GCF_047715825.1). Lineage (NCBI taxonomy): Eukaryota > Fungi > Ascomycota > Eurotiomycetes > Eurotiales > Aspergillaceae > Aspergillus > Aspergillus stella-maris. The sequence goes on from NW_027396795.1 coordinate 102,488, forward strand.
GAGCACTGGCCAAGGCGCGATTCCGCTAAAGTAGCGATATATCCACCTGTATCCGCCGCTCTAGTAGCCAGCTTTGCAACTTTCTGATATCTCACATTCTACTCGCAGTCACAATGACTAGCTTCATGTCTAACACCGATCTCCCTACTATTTTCATTACCGGATGCAGCAAGGGGGGTATTGGATCAGCTCTTGTGGAGGCGTTCCACGAGCGCGGGTTTTACGTGTTCGCTACTGCACGTTCGCTGTCGAAAATGATGCATCTCAAGCAACTGCCGAACAGAACGCTGCTCGAGCTGGATATCGAAGATCAATCAAGTATAGATGCCGCTTTCAAAGTTGTGGTGGCCCAGACTGGCGGAACCGGGAGGTTAGATCTGCTCGTGAACAATGCCGGGTTGAACCTCAATCGTCCGGCGTTGGATTCGGACTTGGCGTACGCGAAGAAAATGTTTGATGTCAACTTCTGGGGGATGGTGAACGTCACGCACACGTTTATGCCACTGCTTATCGCGTCCAAGGGAACGGTGGTCAATAACGCCTCGCTTGCAGGGGTACTCCATGTGCCATGGGGCTGTATGTTTGACCTTTCCCTTTTCAGCATATGCTCAGACTGACAGATGATAGCGTTTTATAATGCATCAAAAGCAGCCGTTCGAATGTACAGCGAGACCCTACGGCTCGAGGTTGCTCCACTCGGTGTGAAAGTCATCACTATCATGACTGGGATTGTTGCCACGAATATGTTTAACAACACACCACATGACAGCCTTCCAGAAAATTCATATTATCAGATGGCCAGCCATGAAATTGCACTCACTGCGACTGGCGAGAAGTTTGTGTCGATAGCTATGCCGCCGGCCGTGTATGCGAAGAGTGTTGTCGATGATGTGCTCGCACGCCGTAGTGGAATGACCTGGAGAGGACGAATCGCATGGCTTGGGTGGTTTGTTCATTCATATCTTCCGACATGGCTAACGGTATGTCTCTCAAATCCCTAAGTTATACATCACAAGCAGTCTCGGGCTAAGCTTTCCCTCAAAGGACCGTGGAGTGGTTGCGGGTTCTGGACTAGAGAAGGTGTGAGAAGTCAGCGTCGGATCACGATGTACAGTTTTGTAAACGATGTGAATGGAGGTCAACTTTACTGCAACTTATCCTTTGGTTTATTTCTCTGCTAAAATGGGAAATCTTCGCGACCGCTAAGACGCTCTGTTGCATTTGTCGACAGCGGTGAAGTGAGGCTTAGGTGTTTCACTCGCCAAAGCAGTAGCGAGGAGAATATGAGCGAGACAACCAATTTTTCTTTCGGATGCGCACCAGGGATTTGTAGCCTTCCAGGTAGCCTTCCAGGTGCATTGATGACTCTAAAAGGCGGTTGCCCAATCGCGATGACGGTGCATGGGTGTCAGAGAGAAAGACAGACACAATCTTCTCGTGACTGACACCCTGATCCACATTACGTGTCTTGGTATATAAGAAAGGAAGGTGCATATTTTCGGGTGCTCATATTGGCCGTACATTGATCGCTGCCTAGTCATCCCATATACCTACTTTCGGGTCCGTATCCTACTCCTCCAAGTCTTGTTGCCCAGTAACGAGATCAACCTCTTTGGGCTTCAACCACAAAGTCTTCTGATAAACCTTCCACCATAGAACATTTACAATAAACAAAACTGTCCCCAGATACTTCAGGATAAGGGTCGAGGTCGTGAATCCGGGTACAAATGCATCATAGCCTGTGTACAAGTCAGCAAAACGAAGCTAAACAGGTTCAGATTCTGTTTACCATTAAAGATGATAATCATGACGGCAATGAACAAAGCATAATAGGCTCCATATGGCTGCAGGATACCAACATAGGGCAAAGCGCTCAACTCGATATTCTGTGCCCTCACCGCGCGGCGGAAGTGGAGATACGAGACAAGTATAGCGATCCAGTTCAGCACAGCAAAGATTGTCACCAGACTCACGAAATAGTCAAAGACCGTCGCAGCAGATTCGTTCGTGTTCATAAAGGCCAGCGCAACAAAAAGGGCTGAAACGCCCACTGCCAAAGTAGGATTACCGCTTTTGGAAGTTTTGCTGAAGACTCGAGGTGCTTGGCCGTCTTTTGCTAGGCCGTAGAGGGCACGGGAGGCGCAATAGAGATCTGGTTACAGGTCAGAGAGCAGAGCGGTGGGTAAAGGAGGGTTGATCCGACCTGAGCTCGATGCACTGAGGGTGAAAACAAGTAGTGAGGCGTTAATGATATCGGGCAAGACGGAGATGCTGGCGATGTTAATGGCTACAACAAACGGAGAAGCAGCTAGAGTAGTCAGTTAATGACGGGCTCTTGGAGATTGAATACTCGAGTCAATAACTTACCAGCGCTGGTAGATTGCTTGTTGGCCCCCAGGAGCCGATCATCATTGCTTGGAACCGCCATGCCTAAAACCAGTATGCCAATAACATAGAACGAAGCAATACGCCAAAACGTCTGCTTCACAGCCCTGGGGATATTCTTTCTTGGATTCGGTGTCTCGCCGAAGGTCATGCCGACAACCTCTGTTCCCGCGTACGCAAAGCATGCCTGGCACATGCAAGCCCACCATCCAAGGAATCGGCCTTTGGGGCCTTCTGTGATATATTCCCTAAACGCTCCAGGGCTATTCCAGTACTCGAACCCCGAGCGATGGTGATTTGGGCCTCCGCCCAAGGCAATAATGAGGCAGACTAATATAACGATAGTCATGACGAGGACCTTAATGACCCCCAGCCAGAATTCCATCTCACCAAAGTTGCTGACAGGCAGAAGCTGGTTTTATGATCAGTCTTGTGAAATTATTGTAACAACTTAAAGGGGCTAAAGCGTACGTTGATGATGATAATAGCCGTACCGAAGACTGCGATCCAGATTGCGACATTGAGATCGGGCCTCCAGTATTGAACAACAAGTCCAGCAGCGGTAAGATTCGTCGGCGTCGCAATCAAGTACTTCATAAAGTAGTTCCATCCCGTTGCGAATCTGTGAAGACACCATATTAGGCCCGCCTTCAACAATGCCTTCGCAAAATCTGAAGAAAAGAATGACAATAAACGCACCCAAACGCAGGATCAACCATCCGAGTCGCATATCCACCAAAACCCTTGTTCATTGGAACATATGCCGCCATTTCACCAAGACTGGCCATCACAAAAAAGACAGCTACGCCCACTGATGCGTAGGAGACAAGCAGGCTTCCCGGTCCGCCTTTTGCAAGGGCGCTGCCAGACCCGATGAGCAAGCCAGTGCCAATGGCACAGGCGATGGAGAACATCAAGACATGGCGAGATTTCAAGTCGCGTCGCAACTCCTTTCCATCGATTATCTCTCCGAGACCGTGGCTTTCGACCTCGGTCAGATCCACTGTCTTAGGTGTTTTGGAGTCAATTGTGTTTGACATGTTTTCAAGACCGAACTAGGACATAGAGAGAAGCATGGGATAGTCGCGGATTCTGAAAGACCCTTGGTGTAGCCTGCTTTATATTCGAATCCGGGAAGATAGCCTGAGCTGGGAAGAACCGGACCTGGGCCCACTGCGGTGCTGTTGCATTGCATAGAGATAGGCATTAGGGTACACGATGAACAGACTGGAACACCATGATCGAGATACCAAACGTGATAAACGAATAGAAACTCCCATGGATAGTATCGGCCATTCGTAAGATATCAACAGACCCGCAACTGATAACAGCTAATTGTCAGAGTTTATTTGTGGATATCGAAGAGATCAGCTCAAGGAAATGGAAAGGCGTTCAGTAGAAGCTGATAGAGACTCGGACCCAGACAATCTCGCGAAGCCGAGAAGATACCGCAAGTCTCCCCATACCTAGTTTGGTATTAGATAACGCGCAATCTAGCGTTAACACCGCACCAGGGAATTGGAGTACTTGTCGGCTTCTCCAACTCAACTCCATTGCCTGTATGCCCAGCGACGTCTATAAAGGAAGATCGAAGAGTCGTTTGCAGACAGTCGAACCAGTTGACCTCTCAACTTAATAGTACAATATAGTCGTGACCTAAACATCAACTCCCGTGAGCATGATAAACTGCTATCAAATAGTTCCTCGAGAGCATTCTGTACTTCTGGGACTTTAACGTTCGAGTTAGGGTTTCGGGGTGGTCTAAATCTCGACCATAATTCTCCCTGGGCCCTCTTGCGAACCAATGCCTCGCTACATTCAGATCCTATTTTGCATATAAGAACAGTCACAGAGCCTGAAGTCTGAGAGAGAGAGATGCCCTTTCATCTGACTATCTTAACCGTGGCGGCTCTACTAACGCCGGTCTAAACTCCAAAGGTACCTCTATTCTGCAGTGCGCCACGTGAGGCCACGTTCGAACAATCATGTAAGAAGTCTTACCCAAAGCTTATTCCTCAGAACGGAATTAAGTCTAGATCATGATAGGCTAATACTCCACATCACATATAAGATCAGTGGGGATGAATCGGAGTCGGACACTGCATAACCGCCGTCCCCGGAGCTGGGCGGAGTTAAAAAGCCATTGTCCGGATCGCCATTTATCTACGTCAGGTACCCGTTTACCCAGATATACGTATATAAGCCCAGTACTGTCTATTTGAAGAATCAACATGCTTAAAATATTATACTTCCGTTCTCGTCCACAGTTCAAAATACCCATACCGTCAATCAGCAAACACCTCACAACCATGGCAGCCCCAGCTTCCAAGCCTTGGACCCGCCCCATCATAACCCTAGAAGAACACTTCCTCTCGCACGCCGCAACAGCGAATCCAAACCCCAAGACATCGGCCTTCAAAGCCATGCCCAGTCTCTGGTCACAATTCACCGAACTCGGCTCTCAACGTCTCGCAGATATGGATGCCGGCCATGTCAGTCTACAAGTAATCTCCCATGGTCCCGGCGATTTGAACGCAACACAATGCCGCGAGACAAACAACCAACTCGCCGACGCAGTCCGCGCAAACCCAGCTCGATTCGCGGGCTTTGCGGAGTTACCAATGGACAGTCCCCAAGAAGCAGCCGCAGAACTGAATCGCACATGTGGGGGCGGAATCAACGGGGTGAAGTTTGTCGGGGCACTGGTAGACAGCCACACCGAGAGCGGAGTATACTACGACGGCCCCGAATTCGATGTCCTCTGGTCTGAAGCAAGTAAGCTCAATGTACCCATCTACATCCACCCGACATGGCCAACGGATAATCTCGTGACGGCGTATGAGTCGCCGAATCTATCCAGTGACGTAACGACCGCGATCTTGGCGTTTGGGTTCGGGTGGCATAGTGATGTTGCGATTCATGTTCTCCGCTTGTATGCGGCTGGTGTTTTTGATCGGTTTCCAAAGGTGAAGATTATTATTGGGCATATGGGGGAGATGATTCCGTATATGTTGCAGCGGATTGAGAGGGTTTCTGGGCGGTGGGGTAAGGAGAGGTCGTTTAGGGAGGTATATGATAGCAATATCTGGATCACGACGAGCGGGAACTGGGCGCTTGATCCTTTGGCTTGTATACTGCGGAACACGAAGCATGATCGGATTATGTATAGTGTTGATTATCCGTTTGCGAAGGCGCCGGATGGGTTGAAGTGGTTGCAGGAGTTAGAAGGTAGTGGGATGGTGACTGAAGAGGAACTGGATGATATTTCTTGGAGAAATGCAGACAGACTGCTGAGGTTGGATGTAAAGGAGACTTGAGAGGAGATACAATGGATTCTGTCTCTAGGTTGTACATAAGGAGTCCCGAAATCCCAAACGTTATCTGTGAGCCGAGAGATAAGTTTTCAATGATTGCAGCCAACAAGTCGAGCAATGAAGATCGACAGGGAGGTTAGATTGGAACAAAAATAGCTCCTGATAAGATGATACCATCTACTGACCATACCAACAGCGTACCGGGTGGACACGAACCTCATACCAACGCAAGGCCATCACTCTGCATCCCAAACATTCCCCTGGCCAGGTCTAGACTGCGGCAGCAACGTTCTTCTTGCCTCCCCCTCATTCTCAACATGACCATCAACATCGCCATTTTCAAGCTCGGGTCCCGAGATACGTTGACGCTCTCGGCCCGTATTCGTGAACTGAGAGTTCATCCAGCTTGCCCTGCGGACCGACACTTGTGCGAAAATTACCTTCGATTGTCAGATTGTGTTGCAAAACAGTGCATCGCAGGATCACCGAGCCAGAAAATATCAGGTTCATACCTTAACAACCAACCCACCCACAACAGCAACGAAGACCATCCAACTCACTCCTATCTGACCACTCGCCCACTGCTGTATACAAGGCCTGTTATACCCAAACTGCAATTTACAAGCATTATCGCCATGCGTTTTATCCTTGAATGGCCATGCTCGATCATGGATACTTCGGAGCCCACAACACTGGTAACGGTCTTGGATACTGCGAATTGCTGCCGAGTTCTTTGATTTGAAGAAGGACTGCCATTGTTGTTCCAAGTTGCAGGAGAGGATAGATTCGGGATATAGGTACGCGAGGGCTAGTGTTGCGATGGTTGAAAGGAGAATGGTGTGGATGTGGGAGAGGAGTTGCGGTAGGGTTGTGATATTAACACTGCTGGTTTGGGAGCGAGCTAAAGTATCTGCGAAGATGCGGAGCGTGATCAGAAGTAAGGGCGTTAAGGGCGCGAAGAGGGTTGCGAGGGCCGGCACCCAGGTTGGCAGAGGGAGGTGGAGGGATCTTGTTTGCGACCATGAAAGTCTAGAATCGACGTTTGTTAGCGAGAGCCGCAGTATGGTAAGGATAAAGACTTGACGTACGCTCCGAAGATCAGGGAGATAGATGCGACCTGGTTGGAATAAGGCGTTAGATCTGCTGCGAGGTCTGTTGTGGTTTGTCTATTCTGGACTTACTAGCAGGGCAAGGCCATAGCCAGCGGTAGATGAATTGCATTTGGTGGGCATGATGGTATCTGCGAGCTGAAATTGACAATTGATGGGATAAAAGATGGTAGTGAGGAGATGGAAGGTTGAAGATGAAGTGTTACAGTTTTGTTTGCTGGAGGATGGCGGGGTATGTATACAGGGCGAGGAGTGGCCTGTCTTCACTGCCACTGGTTCCGTGAACTCTCTATGGTACCCTTAATTTAAATAAACCTTTCTCATTAGAACCCAGATCTAATTTCTTCACAATGGAACTCGAACTCAAGTGTCATTAGACAAGTTCGTACTCCGGCATGCTTTGAAATGGTGGATCTATAGCAGGTGTGAGCCATATTGAATTGTGCGTTGCACGTTACACATGGATCCAACAAGAAGCTGCGACTTCAGCTTGCAGTTTCCTTTTTGATTACGAAAGTTTGTTGCAGCATTAGGAAGGAGCGAACCGTCCATCGCACCTGCCCTGAGTTGTGAAACGACTATAGAACTTAGAGGGAAGGCGCGACCTTGTGCGCAGTTGCCGTTTAGTCTGACCTCGTTTGCAGGAAGGAACTACCAGGGAGGCGCACCTTCCCTGCCCAAGAAACCACTCGATAGATTCGCCGATATCCTTTAGATTCATGAGGGCTAGCTACTAGATACATTGGCTGATTGAGTAGCTTTCCGACCATCTCCATACCATCATTTCGTATCCCTCTCCTTTCCTTGGATATTCCATCGCGCACATTAGGCACAGCACACACGTAAACCTCTGCACGTTCCTCATGTGAAGACACAAAGCTCCAGATGAGAATCCTATTCGAACCACCGCCACTTCATCCCCAACCGCTGAAAATACCCAAAAAGAGCCCGCTTGGGGACTTCCCCTCCATACCAGCGACTCTGCCAAGCAGCCGCAAAACTCCCCTCGATAGGCCCCAATTCTCCAAACCCAAGTATCTCCAGAACAAAAGGCGTCAAAATAGCCAGGATACCGAGCGCAATGAGCGTCGCGTAGACAGGGTGCTCGGTCGCGAATCCTGCAGCTGCTTCTTCGGCTTTCTGCATGGCGTCGGACGCAGCGTGGGCCATTTTTGCGCCGTTGTTTATGGCCTTGGTGAGACCGTTGAGGGTTGCCTTGGCGATGTTTTCGGTCCAGCTTGTGGTGGTGATTTTGGCGCTCAGGTCTTTGTGCAGGGAGTATGCGTCTTCGGCGTTGAGGATTGCGGTTATGATGTCTGATGCGACTTGTTCATCGCTTTTAGTAGGTGTAGCCGTGGCCTGAGTGAAGGAGGTGCTGGTTAAGTTCCCGAAGATGCACTCCATGACGGCGCTTAGGAGAGTAGACATGATGCAGTGGTGGGCTTGTGCTGTGCTTTGATTCTGGGAGTCAGTGGACTAAAACCGCAAGTGAATGGTCCTAAGTGACTTACTGCAGCTTGATAAAATGACTTGAGTGAGCGATGAGGAGGGATATCGATGGAAATGTGATGTCGGTAGGATGACTGGGAGAGAGAGGTAGAACGCATTGGAAGACTGCCTTGGCGGCTAAATACCACAGGAACACCAGGGCCTCAGGGGCCAAGGCACACTACTATTTTAGCGATTACGCCTAAATCTCGACGATTTCATCTGATAGCTTCATTTTCTTACTGAATTCAATGGTGACAAAAGGTTAGAGTGTAGGTATCCATTCGCATTTTGATTTGAGGTAATGTTCAAGCCCTTGTCTGTTCCGGCTCGAAGTAATAGTGATAAGAAGGCTCGTACAAGAGTCCAAGGGGTATGAAGCTTCTAGTGCGGTACATAAGCTAGTTTAGAGTGAAAATTAGTCTTCCGTTGGTTATGTACAGTCCTATCAAAGCTACCTTTCAAGTCTCATCATACCTATCCAATCCTGTATAAAGGTTACGACTTATCAACCAAAATGTATGATGGTGTCTACCAAGCACACCGCGGCGAAAGAGGCATGCAGTAAGGCGTTCCCACACGTGGCTCGTCCGCCCTCTCAAATACCCCTTCGCTATATTCTAGTGTAGAAGTAACATCATCAGAGAGTGGTCTCTCCTGAATAACCCAGTTTCCCCACGCACCCCATCTCCCTTTCCCATACGCGACCTCTGAAATGCGCATCCCCAGATACTTCTCAAGCATGAATTCAAATAATTGGAAGCCGAATTTCGGTCTGGGCAACAGGACATTCCACTCATCATATTTTATGTTATTTGGCTGTCCCGATTGACCTCAAAATGTACCTATAAGTGTGTGGATGGGCACGCGAAGCATTCGAAGGGATTCCTCGTTGATACCTGAGTCTGTCGTATCCAAAACGCATTCCCACCTGTCATGTGCCGAAGAATTAAGAGTACATATCTCGACAGGACGGAATCACCATGGATTTTTCTATCCTCTTGCAGCCTCTACCCTCCACTTTGAGCAGTACTCCGTGCACGGATTCTAGATGTAGCGAGAGAAGATCGGAAATATGGAGTAGCCCTTTCAACTTCCTGAAGATCGCCACCGCCAAGTCAATATGCTCGTGATCCTTGTAGTAGGTAAAGTAGTCCTCGATCCGGCGCTTGCAGGCCTCTTTATTTGCGTCACACTCTCCATTCTGATTCGAAAAGTTTCTTGTTTCCGTAGATCCAATGAGGTACTCCGCAAGCGGTTGATATGTCTCCACGCTCGTGATGGCCATCAAAACGATACGCAGGAAACCTGATCAGGTACTTAAATTCCTCTGATGTGAAAGCCCTTTTCGTGTTTCCAGAAACGTGATCCTCAAAGCGGGCAAGGAAATCGGGCGGGCGCATGGTGTCATTCTGCAGCAGAGGCTCATAATAAACAGTACACAATGCGGCCCCGATGGTATGAGATTGGTAGGGTGTGTGATGGAATGATTCGGGCCGTGCTTCGCATATGTTGCATGGCGCGTCTCTAGCGAGGTCTGGCGTTATTCTGTGTCCCACGCTCCTTCCGCACGAGAACTTCTCAGCGGCATTAGCGTGGAACTCCATGCTGAACACCGCTAGAAGCTCATCAATAGTTGGCTGCTTGCAGGGTCCGCTGAAGGAACTGAGTGGGAACACACGGGGGGGTATTTTGCCTTTTCTTAGGTGGTTGATGGCGAGAGCTGTAGCGCGTACCTTGATAAAGAAGTGGTCAGTCTGAGGGTTGTTTGCCCTTGGTTAGCGGTAATGAGTCCAGAATTTACGGCAATCAAGGGATCATCAAAAGCAAAGATACGAGAAGTTGCAATGCTCCAAATGATCGTGGACTGGTTGGACAGCCATACGGACTGGAAGTATTTGCAGGTGGAGGCGAGCGAGGTTACATTGGAGAAGTCTTCGTACAATTCAAGCACTCTGATGAGGATTTCGGGTGACAGTTCAATAAATGGAGCCATGGCGAGCAAGGATGAGGAAAGAGGCTACCCAGGTTTGAGAAGAGAGAAAGAGGTGTGAGTGATTAAGCGCTGTGAGCTTGGGTGTCCCGCCAAGGCCCGTTGTTTACTGTGATGGATGCCAGTTGACAAAGCGCGCGGTCAGGTGCCTTTTTGGAAAATTCCCACTCTTAGAAGCTCTGTCAGGTGTGAACTAGAGGTGACAGACTATAATTCCGAGGAATAGCCACTCGAACGGCAAGAAATACTCATAGAAAGTAACACAAGTGAAAGAATACGATGGTTAGCAGATAGGTACAGCGACTCGTAGACACAATACAAGAGTTAATGCATGAATCCAAGAAAGGGTAACCATAGAGCTGGAACGTATTCAAGACATCATCCAAGAATTTCAATTAAGCAAGAGCAGCCTCCGCCTTGAACTTCTCAGCAACCCCGACATAGCTTCCACTGTGTACCTCCCAAAGCAATCCCGGCCCAACAGGCTTCCAACCAAGCTGCTCGATGGCGTGTTTGCTCGAAGCACGGTTTCTAATCGAAATAAAAGCAGTCAAAAACGGTCCCCAGCGCTCAGTAGCCTCCTCCTTTGTAATTGATCGAGTTGGAACCTTCAAGAGGTGGCTGATAGCGTCTGCCATGGCTTTGTAGGTAGTTGTTGTATGGCCGGTTCCGTTAAAGATGTCGCCCGGCTTTGCCTTTCCTGCGGCGTCGAAATACAATTGGGCAGCGTCATCGACATAGACGTCTGAGAAGTGATACTCTCCATCACCAAGGTAGACCGACTCCCCGGATTTGATCGCAAGCTTGATCAGCTGCGCCGCGAAGCCAGTGGTGTTTCCGCGTCCGTAGACGTATTGAGGAAGGCGAATAGAAACTACTTTCACGCCTTTGTCGACAAAGGTCAGGGCGTGCTTCTCGGCGACATCACGGTTACCGAACGAGTGCACTGCTTGGGGTGCCAACTCGTCGGTCTCGCCGCCATTAGGGTCCGCCGCGACGCCAGCCGTACCGTTCGTGACAATGAGCGATTTCCCTGTCCCTTCGAGTCCTTTGGCAAGAGCACTGACGGCGTCAATATCGGTGTTGACGAGCTGTTTGTATGGCTTTGAGAAATCGTGGTCGAAGGCGAGGTGAAACACAATGTCGGCGTTTCGGCTCTCTTCTGTGAGTTGTTCAGCGTTGTGCAAGTCTCCCCGGACAGGAGTGGCTCCAAGAGACTTCAAGAGCTCGTCGCCTTCTTTCCGTCGAGAGAGGCCGCGGACTTTGTAGCCTTTCTTCACGGCAAGTTCTGTAACGACGCGGCCGATGAAGCCTGTTGCGCCGGTGACGAAGACCTTTTGGGGCATTGTCGATAATGGAAGATGAGGGATTTAGGAGAAAGGGAAGTAATGGTGATGAGTGGTACAGGAGGGGCAGAGGAGAAGAGAATCAAGTTTTATATGCAAAAAGTGTTGCACAAATCTCGGTGGTGAATGCTTCCTTCTACACGGAGATTACGGACTTAGTCCCCCACCACCCAGGTCAGGGATATACCTCGCTCTCGGACTTATACACTAGAATCAATCGCATGGAAGTTCAAAATCCAACGGACTGTTTTGTATTGTCTCTCTAGTAGGATGAGGTCCATTACCATGATTGGTGGAGTGCTCAGATGTTGCGGTCATGCTAAGTCCGGAGGCGCTTCTTCATCTTTCTTCGAGAACCTTCGCATTTTGAACAGTGATTTAGAAGATAAGTAGCCTGATAATGCAATTGGTAGTAGTAGTGTATCCTATAGGTCAATTCTTCGGTGGCATGAGCACCGCTGCGGAGAAGAGACATGTAGGGCTTTAGCCATCGGCATGGATTTCGGGAGTTCGGAATCCCGACGCTTCGGCGACTAACCAACAATCAGTCCAGTCTGCAGTCCTCTGAAACATTTACCTACCTAACTCCATGGATTCCTTTTACACATTTCGCACAGGAGACTTTCTCATTGTGCCCACTTCGACCCTATAGGTGATGGCGCCACCCCATCTTACCTCATTGTTCATCACCATTACCAACTCGATACCGCATCGCAGCGTTGCCCCGGATCTAGGAATCACCAGCAGAGAAAAGATGTTATCGAGAGGTACTACTGCAGCTCATTAGAGTTCAATATGCGGTGCCTCGTTTACACATCCCCGCATCCGACACGAGGCTATGAGCCGCCTGTCGCCACTGCGCACATAGCACTCGGATTACTCTGTACTCTTATAACTTCCGAACGTAAAGCCCTGCGTAGAGATTATATAAGAGACTTGCTTGACCTTATGTTGGAATAGGGCACAATATAAGAGCTATTCACACAAATCGAGTGTAGTGCATTTCTGTCGGCTCCTGACAAACAATGCTCTGGCTCCCCAGCCTCAATGACATACTGTTAAATCCCTATAGGTTCTGGCAAGCACCCGACGCAACATTCAACGTAGGCCAAACCGTCGGCTCAACAGCCAGCGAATACGTCGTCTCCGCTACATCTTGCTGGATCTCATAGCAGCTCATCGCCGCATGCCCTCCACCTGGATAATGAACTCGTCAGCATCCTTCCTTGACATATAATAGAATAAAAACCTCCGACTCGGTAAGAAGACAGAGAAACTCACAAATATCCCTCGCATACCCCGGACAGCGTAAATGACAAGCCTGCTCATCCAACCCATCCTCCCAAGACGGATACTCATTTCCACACCAGCACTCCGTCCCATTTCTCAATCCCATGATCGTGTCTCCGCGCCTCTCGCAGCGCATTTTGCACAGACCGACAGCTAGAAAGGGTGATGTGCCGATGTTTTCTAGGTCTAGGAGGTCGGTGTAGCAGCCGAGGTAGTTTAGAGTGCTACGGGCTGTTGTTGGTGTGAGGAGGAGGGTGAGTATGTAGCCCAGTTTGGGAGATCTCATGTTGTCTTCTTAGCTTTCTTAGTTGATGTAAGTGCCGGTTTTGATGGGTGTGAAGATGAATGTTGCTGTGACGTAGGTCCTGCTTGTCAAATTCGATGTATGACTCGAGTGGGGGCCGCGGGGCGGTTGATGCCTCAAATGTCAACGACCAAGGCTAGTCAGCGGCGATGCGCATGGGAATACTGCCGATATCAACTACTGAGACTTTTGTTTGGATCCGCTGGACGGGCTCTTAGTGCGGTTGTCGTCTATATACTTGGTAGGCCACGATCCAAGTGGTCCCAAGCTACCAGGGTCAAGATACAGTATGTCTTAGACTGGTCAGGTCCTCTATTCTGAATGTCAAAGTTGGCAGGGATTCCAGTGTCTATAGGCATCCAGGATTGCCTCTAGGCGACAGGTGAGTTAGACCACCTAGGCTGCAGGAGTGCCTAAGGCGGCCACTTCGCTTTGTCCCGTTCTCTGTTGACTGCATTCATGACTTTCACAATATTTCCCAGCCACCATACACGAGGGGTGTAGTTCCAGGTTATTATCATCATATAGAGCTCACCAGGCTCTATTGCTTTGACATTATACTCAGCAACACAGCATAATCCCGCCATCAAGTACGCACCACCAAGACCCCACTTCAAGTTATGGAAATAGTCAACAGAAGCGAAGGCTTCAAAACCGGAGACAGTGGACGGCTGGCTTTTGCATACGTTCAATATTTCGTACAGCAGGACGGCATTCTCTACCGCGGGAAATGGCACGATCGGTTTAACGACCCGGAAATGCTAAATCAACTCGACGACGTGCAAGAAGTACAAACCAAAGACAGAGGTCCAGAAATACAGGACTCCTGGTCTCAGATATATATCAAAATGCCGAGCCTCTTCCAGTATGCCACTGCCGACTTGGAGGACCAACTGCGACGCGAGGTATCTGTCTGCGAGAGCTTGAAGAAGAACCCACATCCGAACATTGCTGTCTACTACGGCTGCCAAGAGACAAACGACCGCGTTTCCGCACTCTGTTTCAAGCGGTACAAGACAACTCTGCACCTGAGAGTCAATCCGGGGCATTTGAACAAGAACATGTTCCGCGAGCGGCGAGACCTTGTCGATGACACTGTCAAAGCAAGCCTGAAAGGAATCCTAGCCAGCATTGAACATCTTCATTCATTGGGACTGGTGCATAACGATATTAATCCGTCAAACATTATGTTTGATGAGCATGACAATCCTGTCTTGATTGATTTCGGTAGTTGTCGGCGGATCGGAGAAAACTTGTATGAGACAGGATCTGGGCGGACTCCGTACTGGTATGACCCTCAGGTTGAAATGGCGGAAACGAAGAATGACCTAGACGCGTTTGAGGAGCTCAAGATCTGGTTAGTTGGTGGTCTGGAAGAGAAGTTCTTGTTTGGTTCATAGCAAATTGTCGAGACAATGGGCGTGAGGCTTTCAAAGTTAATTTGAGTTATGTTAACTCATAACTTAAAGCGGAACTGCATATGACCCGAAGCCTACCTAGGTATAATATCTATATAAATAGGTACCCTGGGGGCAGTATCGCCAAGCTAAGAAGAAGAAACTGCTGGTGTCCCCTTTTGTCCATCATCTATTATCTGTCATCGGCTCAGCCTCTCAATCAACGAATTTCAGAACTGCTAATCAATAACAAAAAAGAGTCCAAGTGAAGACTGAAGAATGGCAGTGTGGATCCGGGGTACAAAGACCGATCGATGCTAGCCTTAAATCAGCCTAGCGTACAAGTGGCTGATATCAGCCGTCAGCTTCGCCTGCTTCCCAACGTTATCCTGTCAATCTTCCGCTTGCTTTCGCATGCACTTTTCAATCTTGATCAATCCTTATATTAGGACACATCGCTGAATCAGCTACTCAATATGCCTCCTCGACCTCGGGACGTCACACAGCAGGATGCACCCCCGGCGGATGAGAAGCGGAAGCCAGTGCGCCGCCCTGTACGCCGCGACCCAGAAAAGAGAAGACAGCAGAACATTGCTGCCCAGAAGAGATACAGTACGTACCGCACCCCATTATTTGTCATGTCAGCAAGGTAGTCCTCTTCGGAATCTCTGATGCTGATGATTGGCCGGCGCAGGAGAGAAACTCCGCGAGCGTCTGGAGCGTCTCGAAGCACTAGCCGCCTCTGCCGCGGAGAGTCGTGGCATTTCATCTACGACTCTAGGCCCGTCAAAGTCATCTCAGGACCCGTATACCTCGTCAGACAATAGCACAGTAGCTGACATCCCAACTATTCATACCTCGGATGTCTCAACCACTACCATTCCTTGCAACGAAGCAGGATACCAACCGCTTGTCCCACAGCTAGACAATATCCCAATGGACTTGAGTCTATGGGACCCCAATCTGTATGCTCCACTGCCAAATGACCTTTCAATGCTGGGCATGTGGGACCCGACGCTCCCTCTGCAGCCAGAGGATACTCTGTGGAGTCCTCCATCTACCGATCAACAGTCCGACTCTGCTTCGTCGGCAGGAAGTATATGGACCCCTCAAAACAGTGCCTTGCAGCTTGGCGCCTATGCCGACCCCAGTACCGTCAAGTACACAAAGTTGAAGACCAAAAGCCAGTCGCGCTGCAAATTGCCTAGTGATCTACCTAGCCCCTGCTGGACTACCACCGTCAATTGTGGCTGCGGAAGTCCACACTTGCAAATCCAAGCGAGCAACCCAGCTTCTTTCAATAGAGGGGATGTATGGCTGGTATCCCTGGAACGAAGTGCTCCTTTACCCAACCCTTTCGCCAACAATCTCCGTATTGACCCAATATGTAACGTCACCGCCTTGTTCGCCATTGGAGCGCATCTCGGTATACCCGAGGAAGAGGCATGCGAGGACGACGCGATCTCACCATTTTTCCAGCCCACTGCCGAATCCTCAGATGCCGTCACAAAGGCAGATATTGTCTCCACCACCAAGGCGCTCTTCAAAAGCCTAAAGTACGACTTGAGACCAACGAAAGAGCAAATCACCATCAGCCACCATCCCTTCATCGATATTTTCCCATTCCCAACTCTGCGGAATAACCTCATCACCCGCCAGGGAGAGTACGACGAGGACCAGTTCTTCCACGATTCTATGGTTGGCCTGGTATGCTGGGGTGGAACGAACCTCGGCAAGAGAGACCGGGATGCCTCCACTGGGAAAGCATCAACCGGCACGCCTTGGGACCTTCGCAGCTGGGAGGCGCAGGAATGGTTTGTGAAAAGATGGTGGAGTTTGCTGGGTGGTGAAGACGGAGAACTCGTACGACAGACAGAGTGGTGGCGCTCTATGCGAGGAGACGCCGCAATAGAAGTTGTAGAGGTGTGCTGATTGGTGTTGGATCTCTATGTACCCATTATATTTGGAATTGGCGCCGGATGCTTTTCATGACCTGTAATTATACCCATATCATAGTAAATCGAGAAGGACTCTCCCATTCTTTCAGAGACCCTGAATCTCCCTACCTCATGGATAGACCAGAACCTACCCACAAACGCACAATATACTCGCTTCCTGCCTTCAGTAACTGAAAGCAGCAGATCCTGCAAGCCCCCTTCAATCATCCGATAGCCTAACGGAGAAAAGTTACCCACCACCACCTCAACAAATAGAAATCACCCAAATCAAGGAAGGAACAATGTCACAAACGCCGCTCAACAGCTTGACCAGCCTTTATATGCAGGCCCAGGGCCAGAGAGAGTGGGGGTCCTACCCAGGAGTCTAGCCCTAACCCACCCACCTGCATCAATGGCTGACGTTATACACAAGACCATGTCTCCACCCATAATGTCTGCTGGAGTGTGGCTTTCTTATCCACTCATGCATTGGTGGTATCGCCGCTCTCTGTAAACCGTACCAAAGTACCTCTAGGGGGTTGTGCTTTCCACTTTAGCGTGGTAGTGATTGTTCAAGCACAGGGAAGGCGCGACGGAGATGGTACCTTCCTATTTCGTTGTTGGCGTTGTGCCTTCCTAATATGGCAATGTGCAGGGCCCTGGGTCGCGCCTTCCGCTTACGTTCAGCATGAGTGTTGATGAACAAGGAAAGAGCGATGGGTATATGGACGGGTCGCGCCTTCCTATTTCCACCTACCTTGAGAGTCGTTCCTTCCTCATTAGTAGCTGCGGGTTGCACTTTCCTCATTTAGGTCGCTTTGTTTGGTATACGAGGAAGGAGCGATGGGGTCAGTTGTTGCGGCTCCTCCCTTGTGAGGTGATTTGAAGTACTATATTTGGTGCGTAGTATGAGTCCGAGGGCAGAGTTGTCAATAAAAGACGGAAATTATTTCTATTACGCTCTAAGCAACAAAACCAGAAACAACAGGCTATATACAGAACACAAGACTAAACTATGTACTCATCAAAGGCAGAATATATGCAAAGGAAATCTTGCGCAGCTCATACCAACAATTCTATCCGTAGACCACCCTCCAACCACTTTATCCAGAGCCTACCGCATCCCATATCACCATACACCATCCTAAGCACCCAATTTCTTCCCTAGCAACTCCGTAGCCTCCTTACACGTCCCCTCAACATCAAAATCATAAATGATGCCATTCCGCGTGTTAATCTCGTTCTCGATCTTCGCAAAGTCCCGTCCTACCCCAGGAGCGCGCCACTCATAGCAGTCGCCCAAGAACCGACTGCTTTCAACGAGCCACTGCGAGCGTTCGCGGCGGATGGCGTCGAATGCGGATAGGGCTGCTTCGAGGTCTGAGTGGGATCGCACGCGCGGGTCCGCGAGTAAGGTTGCCAGGACGGCGGTGTCTTCTATGCAGAAACCTGCGCCGGAGCCGTGGTGCGGGGATGTGGCGTGGGCGGCGTCGCCGGAGATCGCGAGGCGGCCTTTGTGGTATGTTGGGACGGGGTTGCGGAGGTCGAAGATTGCCCACTGGGGTATGTTAGTTCATGTTCACGCAAACAGTGAGAAGTGGGATTAAATTGCACGTACAATGCTTAGCTTCTCGTCGCAGAGCTTCAGAAGCTTCGTCACGTTCTTGCCGTAGTTCGCGAAATCGCGGAGGGCTTCGTCGCGCGTACCGTCGCGGGTGAGACGGGGGTACTCTTTCCATTCTTCGTCGGTTGTGTGAAAGGCGACAATGTTGAGCGTTTTGCCGGCGTTGACGGGGAAGGTGAGCATGTGGTTGTTTGGCCCCATCTGCTTCTGTTAGCACCGTGCGATTGGCTTGTGGGTGGATGAATCGGTACATACGTGCATGCACGAGTTTGAAGCGAGCTCCTCGCCAATGGCTTCAATTGCCTTTTCCATCGGCACCAGACCGCGATAGGCGTACTTTTGCGTGAACACCGGACGGGCAGAGGGGTGGTCCTCGCCCACAAGAATCGATCTCACGCGCGACTTAATACCGTCGCATCCGATCACCACGTCCGCTTCGTCCCTTGCGCCGTCAGCGAAGCTAAGGAGCAGCTTCCCATTCGGTTGCTCTTCAACGTCCTCCAAGTGCTTCTTAAACTGCGCCAGTTCGCTTGGCAGCAGCTTAACAAGTTCATCGAGGAAGTGCGCGCGGTGTACACCGGTCTGTCCCAAGCTGTTGTAGATCGTAAAAGCAATGTTCTGTCGCTTGCCCTCTTGTCCGTCCGATGCAGCCTGGTATTCTTCCTCGTTCTGGGTGTGACCGTCGAGGTAGTCGAACCAGACTTTCTCCTTGGAAGGCCACAGATTCTGTGTCCAAACTTTCGTCAAGGCGTCGTAAATCCCTTCATGGCAGTATTTCATTGCGTCGACTGCGTTCGGACCAAAACTGACACCGGCGCCAATTTCCGCAAAGGCGTGTGCTTGCTCATAGAGCATTACTGAGATGCCTTTGTAGTGTAGAGTTATGGCGAGGGTCAATCCGGCTATTCCACCTCCCACGATAGCGACGTGGAAGGGTTTGGAGTTGTTGTTGGCTGAAGTCATTGCGCGAATTGGTTGGCACTTGTAACTTTGCTGTTTTTGGCGCTTGCGGTTTCTGGGTGGTTGCGGTGAGGGTCGCCAGCTCGCTGGTGATTGTACTGCTGGGGGTTGTTGTTGTGTCTTGGCTGGGTTTGAGAATTGAATCCGAGGGTCAGGCCAAGAGGTCTTTATATAACATTTAGCGACGATGATCTAGCCGCGACGTTGAGGTCATGGCTGGCTATCGGAACCTGAGGTCTCAACTGTTCGGATCCACGGCTATACCCCAGCAGCCCTCTCCAGCTTCCGAAGCAGCATTGAAGGATCGCATTCGGACGCATTCCGGAGAGACGGCAACATTCTAGTATCGCGATGCTGATACTGTGCCGGATGAACCGAGATGGGTGTGAGATTTCTATTTAGGCTTGATCTATTTGGGTAGATTGTTGTATAGTACGTTGGAGATGGTCAGCGTTGGACGTGCCGATATGCGGGGAAGGTCCGTATCCGATGACGACACTCGTTCGGATGGGGTCCCTCGACACTCATACATTCTGCGCATAGCAGGCAACTCCGTTGCTATTGCAATCGCATACTGTTGTCTATGCTGTCCGATCACAATCTATGCTGATGCTCATGATGAGTATTGCTCAATGAATCATCCGAAGGACTAGCGAGTCAGGCAAATGCAGGCTACGACGTAGATGCCCGGAGTCGATTCCGAACTTCCAATGACAAGCAGTTGCTGACAACTCCTACTTCGTGCTTGCGACCCCTCAGAGAAATTCTGGAAGGTAAAACTTATGTGCAGCAGTGCTAGTAGTAGTACCTCTCCGCAGAGGCATATAAAAGGTCGTCTTGGCTTGAGGAAACTCGGCAATTGGGCGGTAGATGGTTGTCTCCATACATTGGCGGTTGCAGTGGACATCACGATTGTTTCTAGCGTTTCTTGTATGCGTTTTGATCTCGCGTCAATGCTTTGCTTGAGTCTTGTCCAATCATGGTGCTTTGGCGCTGCAGTCAACCCGGAAAGGTAACGGGGCGGTGCCAAAGAGAAAAACCCGCAGTTTCCCCATCCGCTTGGCGAGGCTGGGGCGGCATTGGGCCTGCGAGAAGCTCCGACCTGCAGTAACCTAAATTCATGCCAGGGGATATTCGACTTTCGAGACGAAGTTCAGCCGACCCTGGACAATATGTTCTACATCCAGCCGAGTAGTTCTCTTCCTTGGCGATATTCTGATCAAGCGACGAGAGAAACCTCGTCCGTAGGCTACCGAAGTTGATGCCTTCTCCGCACGACGCTAAAACTCTACTGTGTAAACCCTATGTCGGTGAAGGGTTTTTTCTGTACCGCCTATGCATCGGGAAGGATGATAAACAGAGGTTTGCCTAGACCTCTTCATGCGGCCAACCAGCTTTCGGAAGCTGAGGTATACGCGCGGATGAGCCTGTGAATCTTCCCATGCAGGTAATCGGTGAGCAGTGCAACTGAACAGAGGCTGAGCAGAGCACAAGCAAGGGCAAGAAGCTCTGGTGTGACATCTCCAAATCCGAGGCGGAAAAGACGGCAACCATCTTCGTTTCGCTAAGGACGAATTGGGCACCAACCCCCTCTCGTGCAGCAAAATAATGTGATTCCGAGGCACCACTAGCTAGCAGCCAACAAATTCATCTGGCAAAAAGATTCCATGGAGAGGGAAGTTGCCCCCTTTATCCACGTTCTGGGTGATCCATGGTCAGAACAGCCTCAAATTCGAGCAAGGCGATTGTCGACAGGAGATCTCCGGCTGGTTTGCCACAGCTCATGCAAAGTCCGCGCTGAACACCAGCGATAATGCAGATGACTAAGCACTATGACCCACCGAACGGGGATAAGGAAGGATCATAGGACAGTGGCGTGGAGCTAGGCTGCAATTCTTGAAGCTCCCAGCTCTGGGTTCATGGATTTGGAGACGGAGCTGGGGAGAGCTGCTGAGGGGGAGGGGCACGTCGCACATGGTTATTAGCCGGCTTCTCCTTCTGCCCTGTCGCTGCCCTTGCTAGACGGCAGCAGGGTGAGATGACACCATTGCCAACCTGCAGTTCTTTCCCTGGGGGCTTCGATAGGCTGGCGTGGATTATCGATATGCAAGGTCGCAGCTTCAGGTGATCTGGTTTTGGAGCTCTAGAAGGTCTGTCCAGTCCAGTCGAGACTTCGAGTCCCAGTCAAGGCCCCACCGGAGTTCCCGAACCGCTGGTCTGGCTGACTAACCGTATGTATGTTACCGAACTTCTCTTCTATTCAGCTTACTTTCTACTTTGAGTAGCTGAGAATGTCTTCAGTACTTTGATAGGCACAATATCAAAGCTTAGATTAGACAGGGTCATTTTTGGCGTTTGAAATAGCTGCAGATAGCACTCCGAATGGCAGCGTCCTGCTGCTGCGAGCTCGGCTGTATTGTACTGTCAGGTAAGGTCGCGATTACGCCGATGCTACCGAAATGCAAGTGTCAGACTGGAGTCCTCGCAACGTTGCACGCACAAGACCTCAACACTCAGTTCTAACTTTAGGCGATTGGCATATAATGAACAAGGGACAAGCTGGAGGACGCTTGCTGTGATTGATGGCCGACAAACTCGACAGGACAGGCCTTTTTAGTTATACGCTGGAGGCAAGCTCAACCTCGGCGAAGCTCCAGCGGATATCGCGGTGTCCCACGTTTCGGCTATCGATAGGCGCAAAGCTAGTGGTAAGCATAATCAGGAATGTGACTGCGATATAAACCACACCATCCTGGTCCTTGAATTGCCGACTGGGCTTGGGAGTGATGTACCTCGTGTGTCAGTGGTTGCGGTCGAGGGCTGTACTCTGAGATCCGTGTCACCAGATTTGTGAGACTAGGAAGAATAATTCGACTCTGTAGGTAGCTGTCTAGCTATACACCTAGTACTTACAGCTAGCAGTCGTCCCGTGTACTGCAATTCGCGCTCTCCACCTTCTCCCACTCTTGCCTCCGGTCGCCTCCATCCGTCCTCGCTCCTCCTGCAATTTTCATTACTCTAGTCTTTTCCCTCCAATCATCGCCCTGCTTATCACTGTTCCATTTTCTTCGCCTTCCCACTATACTCGTCTGAGTTTAGCCTGCCAGGAGGTCAGAGGAGCTTCTTGACCTTCCCCCTCCCCTGCCACTACTATCATTCTCCTTGCCCTTCCGATGCTGGTCTATTCTTGCTCCTAGCTCTTTTCCTTATTAGAGCTTGTTACTCCCTTTGGAGCTGCAGGTTAGGGTTACTATCTGATTATCGCTTCTCTTGTTCTTTCCTTCCTGAAACCCAGCTTTATCTCTTGCTTTACCCCTCCATCCATTGACGCTTTGTTCGGCTCTTCATTGTTGCATGCGACCAATTTACCATTGCCGGCTATTTATTCAGACCCTCTCGGAGCATGTGTCGCGACCTTGGGACTCGGTCAGCTTGAATCTCGGACTCTGTCTCCCTCTCTCGAATCTCGCATCTCCTCAGCTTCTGTGCCCGGCTGGCTACTCCTCCCACGCCAACCCCGCCAATAAGACGAATCGATGCAGACCATGCCGCCCCGATCGACCTTGACGAGCTCATTCTCTGTCACCGATGCCAACAATGAGGTCGTTTGTCCTCTGAAGAATAATGATGGCTCCAATTGCCGGAAAAGATGCTTGGGGGTGAGTGCTCTTCCGCCACACAGCTCCTCGACCTTTTTGCGTCCTTATCGATTAGCGCCCCACTCAGTCGCAGTATGAGGGATTAACGATAAAGATGCCTCGGGCTATATGCGAGATACTCGATGTAATGCTAATTCTCAATTCTTTCGCAGGAGAAACGGTATCGCTCGATGCAGGAGCATATCCGACGAGCCCACCCGAACCATTACATTCCGAAGCTCCCGGCAACGGAAGAGAGCTTCATTTTGATGATCACTACTCCGCCAGAGCAGCGTGCCAATCTCACACCTCCTCAGTCCAGACGGCGAAATGGTTGGTTTAGACAAGATAATATGGATCTGGGAAACTGATCGTTCGATAGATTCTGACCGTGACTTCTTCGGTGCCGGTTCTCATTCTCCCGCGACCCCGCGTGGCATCGACGAAGCGCATCCAGCTGCAGCAACTGCGGCTGTCGCATTGGCACAACTGCATCATAACCGTCTAGCATCCGACTGGGACACAGATGTGGTATGACGGCTTCATGACTTACCTGGTTAGATAAGTTAAGATGGCTGACCGGACCCAGGAGATCCATTCTGATAACGATATCGACCGAGCTCCGATGCGATCGTCAATTGAGCTGCCTTCCCTTCGCGACCACTTCAAGAGAGACTCGCTCCCACCATTCTCATCTCCACGGCCCAGGTCTCTTTTGCCGTCAATTCTCAACCATTCCCCACCCGGTCGCTCATCGACTCTTCCTCCAATTCAGCGAACACACAAGCTTCCTCGCCCTCGCAAAGGATCGATTACTGGAGTACGGAAGACCAAGCATGAACGTACCAAGTCAAAGGATCATGCAAGACGGCCAAGCCTGGGTGATAGGAAAGCCCTGTCTGCAGAGCCGCAGACTGCCGCCTGGGCCCAAGGCAAGCGCTGGGAGGATCTCATCGAAGCAGCGACCTCAGCAACCGAGGCTGATGATGATAGATCAGACGTAAGTACCCTCTTCAGCGTACCTGAAGAAGGCACTAACGCCATGCAGTTGGGGCGATCACCGACCATCCCGCCGATGATCCCCAACATCTCTTCTATCACATCAGCGCCCTCGGGTCGATCATCCATGCCTCCCGCTTTCCAGTCTCCCGGATTACCGCCGCCCAGCTCGCATCGCCCGTTGCCGCCGTCATCATACGCGGCGTCGCCTCTGCATAAGTCCCTTACCCCTCCGCCGTACGAGTTTTCACGGAACCGCGACGCTGACCTCGAGCCGTTCCCGTCGATCGAGTCGTCTTTAGACTCGGCATCTACGACGTCAGGAAAGAACTATCACTCTAACCACTTCAAGTCAGGCGCACAACCTGGCTCCAGCCCGGTATTGAACTTATTCCCATCTTCGGCATCCCAGCGACAAAACCACCGGTTCTCCAACCCCACCCCGGCATCATTGCGAAGCAGGGAGATTCAGATTTTCTGCGCCAACTGTAAGCAAGCTTGGCCTCTGAACGAGTGCTATGCCTGCACTGAGTGTATCTGCGGAGTATGCCGTGACTGCGTGGTCTATTTCATCAGCAGCCCGCCTACGCCGTTCAAGAATGTGACGTCCAGCCCGGGTAGTGCCATGTCTCACGGCCCAACAAGCTACCCTAGCCCAAATACCCGGGGATGTCCGCGATGCAGGACCGTAGGTGCAAAGTGGAAAGCCTTCCAACTCGACGTGAAATAGCCGTCACACAACAAAGCCCACTCAGGGCTTCTTACGGATTATGGATTTTATGACTAACGGCAGTGGGTAACGGTACTCAAAATTATTCCGGCTCCCTGGACAGCATTCGGCGCCCGAGTCAAAGACTACCGAGTGCTATGGAAGGGCAGGCCCAACCACCCGGGGTGCTAAGGATGCTCAGCACGACACGAGCACGATCTGATCGAATGTAAAAAAGCTGGACTTTCATCGGACATGTAGGGGCGTACTTTTTGGTTATGATATGAATTGGCGGTATATACAATGCGGTGGTCTTTTGCTTTTGCTTTCGCTTTCTCTTTCTGAAACACTTTTGTCTCATTTATGTCTCCATCTTTATACGTTTTCATGTTCTCCATTGGTTTTGGTGACTTGAAATCCTTTAATGACCCGCGCAAGAAAGACTTCCCTTGCTGCTGCACTGCACCCTACGCTAAGTTGCATTACGTTGACGCTGCATTAAAACATGTGCTGCTTGACTGACTGACTGATACGACTTTCTTTGACTGTTATCCATTCCATTCCATTCCTAAATCTCACTACCTTTTGACACTCCAACCTAGTACTTATCCAGATAGAACAGATCCCTACTCATCCCAAATAACACTACTCAACCCAGTCAAGCTATCCGGCTCCCCCGGCTCCCCAACCAAAACCTCAGCAACAACATCACTCAACACCCCCGTCTCCACATCCCGAGTTACAATCGCAACAGTCGAACTAATCTGGTTCCCGACAGCAACAAGATCGCCCTTCTTATTAATAACGAATGTCCGTGGGAGCACGCCGCCGCTGGAACTGATTTCCTCGAACGCGACGCTCCCATCTGAGGAAAGGGAAAGACGCGCGAGACTGTCGTCGCCGCTGAATGATCCGTCTAGCCGGATAGAAACGTATAGGCTTTCACCGGCGATACGCGTCTCGGCTAGTGAGGAGCCCTCTGGCAGAGGCTCCGGATACGGAACCTCCGCACCAATCTGCTCGAAGCTCAAACAACCCGAGCTAGGATACGACACTTTGAAAGCCTCAACCTCGTTATTTAATTCACCCGCTACATAAAGCGTTGCACCGACAGCAGACGGTCTAAATGGTGCACGACGGCCACGAATCGCAGCGCTCTCGTCGGGCCCAGAGAAGAATACACCGTGTCGGGGCCCGCCGCCACGTGTATAGTTTAGTGGCGGGCAGGCGCTGAGCTGTCCTGTTGCTTTTTCGATGCTGTAGATGCGGATTAGGTCTGCGCCGAGGTCTGGCACGAGGATGAAGGACCCTGTTGGGTCGAGGAGGGTTTGGTGCGGATGTGGTGCTTCTTGTCGATCTGGGTTTGCGCCGGGTTGGGCGAGGGTGTAGTTGAAGACTTGGAGGGGGGCGGCGTTGTCGGTTAGTGGGAGGGTGTATGTTGAGAGGGCGGAGCCGGAGCTAATTTAATATATAAGTATTAACGTTTATATTTGAACGCATGAGAAAGTAGGGAATATAAGGGGAGGATTTTAAAAGGGCGTGGACTCACTAATGCGCAACCGCAAGGTACTTCTCCCCCGCATCACCCTGGAAGACAACATTGTGCACTCCACTCCCCGGCGCATCGCCCGTAACAGCTTCCTCAATTAAACTTCCATCCTCACCCACAATAAGCGAAGTCAAAGACCCATTCTCAGTATCATTGACATTCGCCCAGCCGTACTCGTCCGAGCAGTAGATCGTGTCTGTCTCAGCGTCCAATGTTATCCAGGAGGGATACGTCCCGCATGTTTTGAGCGAGGACGTTTCGGTTAGACTGTATGTACCATTGCTCGTTGTCGTGAGCGTAAGAGTGTGAATCGATTGTGTACTGTAGTGCGTTGCAAAGAGGTTGACCGAGGAGGGGGCAGCAAGAGACAATGCGGGGGTAAGACCGAGCCCCAACGAAAGCGTGCGGAGGAGCGGTCTGGGTGACATGGCGAAGACGGATTGAACCACGTCGCTGGCCTCGACAAACTCAAGAAATTGTAAGAAGGGTGTCTGAAGAATTTGAAGAGGCGGCATTGCGAGAATCAGCTCTTAAATGAATTAAATCCCCGACGCTCATTACTGCATCTGTCAAGGGACAAGGGATGGATGGGGTTATTGCGGGTGTCAGGCACAGGCACTGACTTTGACGCCAGGACGCAGCCAATACGGACGCCAATGCGGAGTGTTCTCCAGTGCCCTGCGCTGATCGGTCTCTCCCCGGCCTGTAAGACACTGGCGATCGGTTGTCCTGAAACACGCGGGCTGTTTCTGGTTCTTCAGAGGGTAGTTTAGATGTAACATTGATCTTTAATTGCGAGGCGATCTTGGTTTTGCGTGGGAGTGTGGGGTTCCTACTTCGCGGGGAAGGGCCGTGGCCGTGACTGTTTATACTTGGCCGCGGTAGGACTCATAACTCATGAATTTTGTCTACTTAATCTATTCTCTATGCAAAATCAAAAGCCCGAGGAAGCGACTATTGTTCCAAGAAAAACATCACCACAATCTCCGCTGCCGTCCGAGCATCATCGTCATCCTCCAAGACCCCCTCGACTCTCGCTTTCGCAATCAGCTCCAGATACCGCGCAATATCCTCCTGCTTCCACCCGTTCCACCCATTCCTCCTCCCAAACTCTCGACAAGTCTCCGAGTTCACAAAGACATCGAACTCGAAGTGGCCTTGGTACGTCAATACTCTTCCTGGACAATAAAGACCCTGTACTGGACACAAGTCGGACGACCCGACATTCACCCAGGGAGCCGGCAACTTCTCAACGCCGGGTAAAAGAGAAACCCAGTCGCCGTGAATCATCTGCAGACGCATACTACCCTTATTCGGCAGCGAGCTGTCGAGTTTCGGGAAATGCGAGACAAACTCCGGCGTCAAATTTATAGGCGTCAACCCCACCTCCGAACCATTCGGACAAGCTTCAACAACCACAGTCGGCGGGTTCGAAGTCTGACTCTGCGTAAGCGACGCCGCAGATAAGAGCGCTTGACCGAGCAACTGGTGTCCAAAACATGATCCGAAGATCTTGACAAGCGGGTACTCCTCGAAAACTTTCTGGATAAAGCTCTGCAAGGGCACAATCCACGGATACTTCGCCGCCTCGTACGCCGCCGCCGCAGCACCAGTAACGAGGATCCCGTCTATCGGCGCAGCAAGCGGGTTCTGCGATTCATGCACGCCATTTGTCTCTGACTTCTCTGTCGTGCGCAGACTTGAGAATGGTGGTAGAGAGCCTCCAATAACGTCCCATGCGGTAGTGTAGATGCTTGACGCGGGGATGTTCAGGCGCTCCGCAGCCGCCTGGAGAAGCACGCGGAACTGGCTGCTGTAGAGGCCGCGGGCGGAGTAGACGGCGGGGACGGGGACGTCCACGTCTAGGATGGCGATGTGCATCTGATCGTCTTGAAGGGTGTATAAAGATAAATAGATGGTAAGTGTTGATAGAGGAAGTGAGGGGTTAAGAGATTTAATCGGAGACAGCGCCGCTTGGATTCCTTTACCGCATTGGGAAGGTTGTTGCTTTCGCCGCCACATGGCCCGCTCCACATGCGTGAAGATGAACCATGGGTCTGCTTGCGTGGCTAGTATAAACTTCTGTAAAATATGCCCTGGAGCTTAGATACATTAAGCATACTCTCTTGTATAAATCCTTAAGAATGTCCACCTCATAGAGATACATCTATGAAGGTCCTTGTGGAGTGAACTGGACCCGCATAACTACTCAGAAGGTGGAGACGATGTAGAGATACAGAGACCACTACCAGCTACGAACATCAAAGACATGATGGCAAGTACATTTTCTCGTGAAGCAAGTTTTCCATGCAGCCAAATCCAGGTGCATACCGTCGTCATCCTGCCGAAGCACTCTCTGAGAACCCAACGACCCCGGCGTATAGTGGCCAAATTTATTTAAGGTCTTTATTCCTTGAACCATATGACAGCCGAGTCACAGATTTTCCTTACATAATGTCTCTAATACCAGGCTCCCTACCTAAGCTCTGCCGAGTCGTCTGCCTTTGCTCACCCATCAAGTTACTTGAGTATACTCACCATTCAGACCGGGGCGCCTACCAGCCACGATGGCATGGTGGTGGCGGCACTATATTGGAGCAAGAGCTTGGTAATAGCGGAGAAATCCCCAATGCCGCTATAACAAAGTGCTATTCACACGGGAAGAGCAAACTACCGTGATACACTGTTCCCGTCGGCAGTCTGTTCTTATCAAGCATCGGGTACATGGCTGGGATCGGCTAGATGGTCATGATGGAGACAAATCCAGGAACACGACGGAAGCGTTTGGAGAGAGCTGATAATGATAAGACTTTGCTAAACATTTTCTTTTCCCTTCATAAAAGGCAGCTAACTGCCGAGAAGCACCGAGATTTGGCGTTGTACAGCTAACAGGGGCGTTCATTATGAGGTCTTCTTCTCTACTTTCGGTAGCGGCGCTTCTCGGTGCAGTACCGAGTTACGCTGTTGGTCCTCAGGTCAAGGTCCTCAATGGGACGTACGAGGGATACCATCTACCGACTCAGAAACAAGATGTTTTTTTGGGCATGCCGTATGCGCAGCCTCCCGTGGGAAGTCTGCGGTTTCAGGGCCCTCAAAGTCTCAACACCACTTGGTCGGGGGTTCAGTCTGCAAAGGAGTATGGTGATGTTTGTATGCAATATACGGTAAGTATCTCATTTAATCTGGTATACATGGGTCACGTCAACAGTCTTGTTGACCTTGGCATCCGCAGGCCGATCCCGGTTACTCCATGTCTGAAGACTGTTTGTCTCTGAATATCATCCGCCCAACCAGCATCAATGGTTCTGAGGAACTTCCGATAGCAGTCTGGATCCACGGGTAAGTTCAAACCCGTCTTTGGCCGTCTAGTCCATGCGATGTCTAATTCCTTTGTTGTAGAGGCGGTCTTTACAGCGGTTCTTCGTACGAGACAAACTTAACGAATTTCGTATCCCAAGGCGTGGCATCCGGCAACCCCTTCATTGCCGTCTCTATCAACTACCGTCTGACGGCCTTTGGATTCCTCTGGGGCTCCCATGAGCTCGCTGCAAATGGCAGTGCTAACAATGGTCTTCGTGATCAGCGTCTCGCGTTTACCTGGATCCAAGAAAATATCGGTTTCTTCGGTGGTGATCCCAGCAGAGTCACCATATTCGGTCAGAGTGGCGGCGGCCTCAGTGTTGGCAAGCAGCTGATTGCGTACGGCGGTCGCGACGATGGGCTGTTCCACGCCGCTATTATGCAGAGCGGAGGCATGGCCGAGAAGTGGCCATACAACATCCAGGATCCCGAACTCTATACCAAGGACCTTTACATGAACCTCACCACAACGACGGGCTGCGCCGATAGCTCTAGTCCACTTGAATGTTTGCGCGAGCTACCTGTCGAGTCGCTGTCCGCCGCTTTGAACTATACTGATACTCCCGTCTTTTCTGGTACTGGTCTAGGACCTTGGATCACTCAGGTCGATGGAGACTTCCTAAAGGATGGACCGACTCAGTCTCTTGAGAAAGGTCATTTCGTCAATGTCCCCATCATGTACACCACAACCACGGATGAGGCCACGGTGTACATGTATGTCGATCAGGTTGACACCGAGGCCGACTTCCGATCGTTCATATCAGCCGGTGGTCCTGACGAGGAGACCGCTGCGAACATCGCAAAGCTATATCCTAAGGACTTGGGTCTGCCTGTCGGTTGGAAGCCCACAAAGAATGACGTTGAGACGTACGGTACATACTGGAAACAGGCTGTCACTTTTCAGACCGATGTGACGGAGACGAGCTCTCGGCGCCGAACGGTCGACACCTGGGTTGAAGCCGGCGGGACAGCGTATGCTGGGAGAATCAATATCCTAGACCCTAATGCCTCGGCAAGTCTGGGATCTCATCACGCCGTCGAGCTAGCTTATGTGTTCAACAACATTGATGCTGATGAGAACCAAGCTCTGGAGAATATGTCTCTGCTGATGAGCCGGGTCTGGGCGTCCTTTGTGGCGCATTCAGATCCCAATTTCCATCACGGTGAGTGAAACAGCTTATATTGAGACGAATCTATTGGCCGATACTGACGATTTCTGTACTTTAAGTGCGCGGTGTACCGGTCTGGCCTCGCTGGAATGGATCCGAAGCCGCAAATAAATGCGGGCAGAACTTTGTCTTCAACACGGATGGTACCCGGAACTCAACCTCTTACATCGAGGTAGACGACTATCGTCTCGAGCAGACAAGATACCTCAATAGCCTCATGCAATCGCAGATGTATTACTGAAGTCGCAGTGTGTGGCTCTGGAAGATCAATGAATGGCCGGTCTTTGTTCTGTATATAGTTCCGCAAGATTTGCTTCAAGATGCGGTGGTGGATGCAACAGCGTCTTGTAAAGCTCACTCGGTCTATATTAATGGTTCACTCAGGAAAGTCCGAGAATGTGAATATATCTAATCCAGTTAGACCCATAAGGAATGTTTGATCGTCCAAGAACTCGTGCGGTTCGGTGCCGTGCGTTGGGCCTGGGCCTAGCTCAGAGGTTTCTGTTGTCCACCATGGAGGCGCGTCGTCCACCATTGTCGAGTCAACGTTGGTGATGTTTTTCTCCATGGGAACTTCCTCTACCAGGCCCACTGGATTTGACTCAAGACCCTGTTGTCGAGCGAGCCACATTGCCCAGTCGTGATACTGACTATCTCGCCTCGGATGTTCGGTCATGCTCTCACGGCTTTGGTCACAGGCAGTAGGCCCTGTGCTATTGAGCTTATGGAGGGCTTCGTTAGTTATCGAGGCCAGTGCTTCAACAAACTTCACACCCATCTTGGCAGCTGGATTGCCCCCAGCCATTCTTCTCAGGCAGTCAAATCCGAATTCAATCTGTCGCTCGGTACCACCATCCCGCTCCAGAATCCTCGTCAAGAGCAATACGACAGTAGCAATGCTGCAGCCCTGAAAGTCACTGAATGAGAACCTTGTTAGGTTGGCCGACTGGTATAGTTTCTCGAACAAGATCAGGATTTTGCGAGCGGCTTTCATGCACATTCTAGCTGAAAACTCGACATGTTCTTGGATTCGAGGTGCTTTCCTGTCGCGACCAAAAACATGCCGCAGCGTTGCCTGTACGATCGACACAACTGCCAATTTCCCCATTGAGATGAAGCACTGATAGTAGTTTAAGTGTAAATGAAACGTTGCGCGATATTCGCTAGCGCTCGGTGATATGTTGTCCAGGCACAGGGTAGAAGGAAGGGATCGCTTCCACTGCCTCAGCTGCTCCTTGAAGTGGTATGGTGCTGTTTTCTCATTGGGCCATTCACTAATATCGTGTTAGCGATATACGAAACCCCCGTTTGGAATGCCTGTGATAAGAAGACACTCACGAGGTCTCAGCTATACGGTCCATTAGTAGCATGAGTTGCGCATCGGCAATCTGGTGGTCAATATTGTTGAACCTTTGGGTGTCATCTAGCACAGACAGATGAGCAGGTAGAGGCACAGTAATGATGCTCGGATGAACAGATCTTGGTCGATTCAGCTTGACAGTGGAGCAGCTACTCATAGGACATATCAGTTAATGTCAAAGGCGGGATTGCATAACAGGACGTACCGATCTAGAGAGTAGAGGGCCCACCAAAGCCGACGGCGTATCTCAATCTCCCGAGGACTCAGGCCATTGTCGTCTGTATTTGTATGTAGGTTCAGAGCCAATGCTCCACGAATGGCGAGGCCAAAGTATGCATAAGCTGAGCTTATTGCACTCGCCGGTAGAAGATATACACCCAGGACGAAGAGCGCTTGTACGGAACGAAAAGTGGGCAGGTCGATCAGATCGGGTACCAACAACCTGGCCTCCTTGAAGAACACCCGGCCAGGGTCAACATCATCGGAAATCAGCATAGGGCTAAGGCTCTGGGGCTTTTCAAGTGTTGTCCACTGGCTTCCCAGAGCAAAAGCGGCGTGCGCAAGACATAGGAAGCCTGCATCGGTACGTAGACTGGATGTCGGGTTATTATAGAACTCCTCAATCTCGGCTAAAAACTCCGCCTGATCGAAATAGAAAAATGAGTCCGTGCCATGGCTGATGCATACAGAAAGCAAGAAGTCCGCAATGGGCTTGGGTGGAAATGCGGTAGCGGCTTTCTTTAGGTTATACGCGTCTGTATGAGGCGGCACTGCTCTGCCGGCTTGCTATCATTTATATTCGTCAGTGTGAATAGCAGAGCTAGAAAGGGAATGCGAATGTACATTTTGTATAGAAGATATCACTTGATCTCCTGCTGGATTATGTGCATTTAGAGAGAAGGTTTCACGAAGTTTGGTGAGGAAATGCTTTCCTGCCGGGTCCACAGCTTGTTCGTGGACACCCACAATGGGCTGAACTACTCGGGAGGGAGACAGCTGAGATAGCCTCTGAGTATGCGAGTAGGAGGCTCCATTATTATGAGCCCCGATCCTTCTCACTGGAGTCTCTTGCTCTTCCAACGAAGTCACTGACTGTCTTTTTGTCTTAGGTCAACCAACGCCAAGGACACCACGGTTTGCATTGACGAGATTGCTGGACTTACTCCGGAAAACTGCAGGGTGAGGAAGTCTGCAGGCAGGATTGACAAATACCCTCCCGGACTTCCACACATTTGCTCTTCCGCTGTTTGCATCTGACACAGCTGCAGCTAGGTCAGCAGATGGATGTTGACAATGATGAAGAAGACTTGCGCTCGAGGAGCCCGTCGCCGATCCTTATCAGCTACCCTCCGACGTAGCCGGCGACGTATCACAGATGGCGACTCCATTGAAGACAGTA
Source organism: Aspergillus stella-maris (assembly GCF_047715825.1). NCBI lineage: Eukaryota > Fungi > Ascomycota > Eurotiomycetes > Eurotiales > Aspergillaceae > Aspergillus > Aspergillus stella-maris. The sequence goes on from NW_027396795.1 coordinate 135,818, forward strand.
GCACGTCTTGATACGTGAATGGTCTAAGGGTCTTCAACCGTGTTGGAGTAAGAAGGAGCCCAGGTCATGTGACACGATAAGCAGGTAAGTAAGTCCAGCCAATCAGCATCCAGATGTTGTATATCCCCTGGTACCTACCTCCATAGAAGAGAGTAGGACTGAATGTTACATTCTATGACTTCTTGCTCTGGGGTCAGCTCTTAGGTTCTTCCAGGGTTGAGACACTCCTTCGTCACCTTTTTGACCCCTTCTCATTGTTCATAGCAACAGGGAGTGTCTAAAGAGCCAGGTCGGTCTCAGCATAAATGGATGGACGAGATCGTCTTCACATATGATGCAGGAACAGCTGCAGGGGCGTTAGATCACTAAGACACCACATTAATGCGCGCAGACGGTATACGTCGCAGATCCCCAGCAGGTGAAATGTTGACTAGACCTAGGCTTCAGTAGATGATCTGCTAAAGCAATGAACCTGGGAAATTTGTAGACAATTGGCGAGATTCAAGACGATCTGGTTAAATCAAAGGACCCTTATTTCTTCATACTCAATCAAGTTCAATGATTGATAAGATAAGGTAGATAATATGTGCATGGAATGGTATGTTCCTGACCTAGTTCTAATTCACCCCGTTCCTGGTGCCTTACTGTGGTGGACATCATATGACGCTGCCTACATGAACCTAGGAACCCAACGATACCTTCTCTGATTAACTCAATAATCATTCCTGGCATGATACTCAGTTGGTTGAGAAGTATACGTAGTGAAGTATGAGGACAAAAGCATGGAGAATGACGCCATCGCACAGGCCAATCACGCCGCCTCCAACGGTCTCGCGCTCCTATCAGCTTCGCATCTCGACGATCTCCCAGCACGCAATGCCCTCCACTGCTTGCACAACATCTTGCGTTTCGCGATGTCTGCGAGATATATCATCATCGCCTACCGGCCGAGTCGCTTCGATCCGAGCTGTCGGTGCGTCTATAAATATTCCACGTGCCTCTCAGAGGGGTAATTGAAGATAGACAAACTCTCTTTCAACGAACGTCTGAAGACCTTCAAAAGCCATTGGAAGACAACATGGCCACTCTTACACAAACCCCGACTGCCCTTCCTCTGGACATCTTCCCCGATGGCCTCAAGACAACGGGCCAACACCCCCCGCTCTACAATGAGCTTCACCCCTACGAGAAGTTCCCCAAGTCCATCTCCGGCCCTACGCTCTGGAAAGCAGGGGACTACCGCGATGCTCCAGAGCGATGGACTCATCGCTTCAACGAGGAGGAAGTCGCCGAGCTGAGCGCAACAGCCGATGCGTTCTTGGCCGCTAAAATTCCTCTTACTGGTATTACAAAGGTACTACCTACCCCGCCCTAACAACCCTAACTATACCCCTGCCACATCCGACCTAGATGAGAAGCCGGTACTAACAGCAACACCAGGCCAACTTCCCCCTCCCCAAACTCTCCACCCTCTTCGCAACCCTCCGCGAAGACCTCCTCAACGGCAAAGGCTTCATCCTCTTCAAGGGCCTCCCCGTCACAGAATGGGGCAATCACAAGTCTGCTGTCGCATACATGGGTCTAGGCACATACCTCGGCTACTTCGTGTCTCAAAACAGCCGCGGCCATGTCCTCGGCCATGTCAAGGATCTCGGCGAGGACCCGACGCAGATCGACTCGGTGCGCATTTACCGCACGAACGCTAGGTACTTACAACCCTCTCAATCAACCCTTACTCATCCCTGGATGAATGCTAACGTCTCCGTGTCTAAAGACAATACTTCCACGCCGACGACAGTGACATCGTCGGCCTCCTGTGCATCGCCCGCGCCCTCGAAGGCGGCGAATCAGACATCGTCTCAACGCACAACGTCTACAACACACTCGCCGCCGAACGCCCCGACGTGCTGCAGACCCTCATCGACCCGATCTGGTATTTCGACCGCAAGGGCGAGACATCCAAGGGCCAAGACGAGTACATCCGCACAAGCGTAATCTATCTCGAGCGCGGGCCCAACCCGCGCGTGTACACAAAGTGGGATCCGTACTATGTGCGCTCCCTGACTAGATTCTCAGAGAAGGGGCTCGTTCCGCCTCTATCTGAGAAACAGCTCGAGGCGTTGCAGGTTTTGGAGGAGACCTGTCAACGGTTGAGTCTGCATATGATTTTGGAGGTTGGTGATATTCAATTCGTGAGTAATAGTCATGTTTTGCATGCGCGGACGGCGTATAAAGATTTTGCGCCGCCTGCGCCGAGACGGCATCTTATGAGGCTTTGGTTGTCGACGCCTGAGGGTGAGGGGGGTTGGAGACTCCCGTTCTGGGATAGTAATGAGAAGAAGAGGGGTGGTGTACAGGTTGATGATACGCCGCCTGTGGCGCTTTTGGATGCGGAGTAAAGTGGGCTATTTTACCTGCTGGGTGAGGATGGGATTTTTGTCTATTAGCGAGTATTCATGAATTGAAGTTTCTTTATTCCTTCTAAGATGCTTTCTGGTTGTTCGTTACTCATGAGTAGTGAAATAATTGATCAAGACCACTGATGGTAAAGAATACCTATCGTACAATCTTATAATTCCCACCACTGACAATCTCCACCTTGCCCTTACTCACCATCCCCGCAAGGAACTCCCTCAACTCCTCATTACTAAACGGGAATCCACCCGGGACCGCAATCTTCAGCATCATGACAATCCTTTGCAGCGGCATAGCACCCTGGTTCGTCAACATGCCCACAATGAATTGCCAGTAGAGGTTCATCTTCTCCATGGCGGCTGCTTCCGCGGACTCCTTTGCTGCCGCTGCTGCTGCGGCCTCGGCGTTGGCGGCTGCGTCTGCACTGTCGACGTCAACAGCCTGGCTTGAAGCGCCTGCTGCGGCGGTTTCATCGTCTGTGGCCATAGCATTGGTGTCTTTCGTGCTGGTGGGGAGGGTTTCTAGAACGCGGAATGTATCCCGCTGCACCTCGGTAAGGATGCGGCGGCTAACCCAGAACAGACAGGCGCTGCGCACGAGCGCGGCGGACATGTCGAGGGTGCTGGCCAGGTCGGTGGTGCTTTTTGTGACGGGTTCGTGGGAATTGGATGGAGTATTGAAGGCGTAAATCACCGTTGCTTGCCAGGTGGTTACTTCTTCGACAAAGACTCGGTCCTCCAGGTCCAATTCCACAGTGACCTGGCCGAGGCCGTTGAGCCATGTAAGTTTGCGTGATTGCTTGAGTGACTCGAAGCCTTCGGAGTATTGCTTCTGGAGGTCGGTGATCTCGTTGGGGACCTTGAATTGCTGCCCTTGAATCTCAGGCCAGAAGAAGTGCGAGAGGATCTTGGCGTGGAGGTTGGGCGTTTCTTCGTCTTGTGCTGTGGCTGTCATGCCTTGGTCGTTTCGTACGACTGTGTCGACTCGTCTTGAGTCGAAGATATCCCGCAGCATGACCTCGCATGCTTGGAGTGCGTTGTCGCCGAATCGAAGTTTGAGCAGCTCTAGAACGGACATTTCTTGTTCAAAGTCTGCGCGTTTCTGAAGCAGTCGCTCCGCCAGCATATTTTGCATTTCGCGCACGAACGTCTCCTTAGACTCGAAGAGACTGATAAGACTGCCAATCACATCAGAGCTCTTGGATTTGCGGTAGTCTGGTGCTGCATCGACCGGGTCTGGCATCCAGTTCATATCGTCCCAGTCCAATTCGCCGCTGTCATTCCGCAGTGAGTTTTGATGGGCCTTGCTCAACTCGGCTGACAGCTCCACCAGGGTTTCGTTGTTTGACGAGGCGCTGCGGCCATCGGCATCTGCTGGATCTGCCAGTAAGCCGCCGACGATGGCCTTCACGGTATCGTCTCGGTCCCGTAGGTATCGGCGGATTGGGCGTGCAATTCGATCGAGGAGAACACCCTTGGGGTCGAGGAGGTTGAACGACCGGATGATCGAGATGTACACTTGCAGAATCTCGACGGTCGAAGCACCCGGATGTAACAACCGCCGATTTAGCGTCGCAATAAATGAATGTGTTAAGTGATGTCGCGCTGCAGGATGAGTAGTAAAGTGCCGTAGATCTTCAATTGCTCCACTGCTTGCAGGCCATTCAACAATCACGTCAAACAGCTCTCCGACGCGCAGCGCACCAAGCCGGGCTATGCCGACCTCTTGCCACTTTTCTACGTCGCTGAATTTTACGTCCATCTTCTCGGGGTCTTTGACACCGAATTCTGATGTATTAATGACCGCCAGGACTTGTACAGCTAGACGCCCAAACACATCCGTAATCCATTGTCGAAGATGGAGCGAGGCAAGTGATGGACCTTCCCAGTGGCTAGTGTAGGCGGCTCGGATAAATTCTGTCAACATCGTGTCCATGACACCGGCGAAAACTTCTTGTGCCTTTTCACCACCCAGGCCAACAAGTTGTAGGTTGTTAAGTAGCGATAGTAGGTGGTCTCTAGCCGTTGTAACCCGGGCGTTCTCAAATTCCGTCATCATTTGTGACCGAACTTCCGCGGACGGCGCATCCCGCCACTCTTGATACGACATCGAGAACTGCTTATCGACGTCCATCTCGTCGACGCTGTCGCTATCGTTGGCTTCGTTCAGACTACTGATTCCCAGTATGTCGAGGGCATGCTTCGTTAAACTTCGAAATAGCAGGTCTGAAAGGTGAGGCCACGGCATCGCATATCCGATCATCAGCCTAAATGAGCGCTGGAACTTCATGAATATCCTTTCTTGCCCCGAGCTGCCCATATAAGGAAGCAGGTATTCTACCAATGGCGTAAAATAGATCTTGCGCATGAGCAGCAGACACTTCACAATGAGGCCCTCGAGGAGGTTATTCCGGTCGTACTGAGACTGGACAATCTGTTGCATCGCAGTTAGCAAAGCATTTTTAATTGATCAATGCGATCAGATGAAACTCACCCCAGACAATGCCTCCTTGAAATTCTGCAGGAAATGCCGCCGAATCTCAGCCCCATACCAATCAAATATATCTCTGGGCGCATGCTCCGGATCCTTCAAAGTCCGTTTAATCAAGTATCCCAGTGCGTCCTTTGTCTCCTTCAGCGGCTTCTTCTGCCTCCACGTTTTCAAATAGTCGCCCTCGCTGTCCTCAATGTGTCCCACCAGATCGTCCAGCTCCCGGTCTCTGATAAGGAGAAAGTCCGTCGCGGCACTCCACGCTCGGTCCCATTTCTCGTCCTCGGATAGCGCCCCTTTCTGCGGCGAAGAAGACCTCGTTGTCGGTGCGAGTCCAGTTCGCAAGTCATTGTCGTTGGAGACCGCGGGGGCGAAAATGGACCCGAATATGTGGCTGCGACCCGCGCAGATTGAGGAATCTGAGATCACCATCTCTTGAAAAATTAGCCGGAGGGCATCATGAAGGCAAAGCTGTTGAAATTGGGTGGCTATTGAGTGCGAACGGAGGTTGATGTTCGATGCCCATCCAGCCAAACAAAGTCGCGATCCGCTTTGCGTTAGCGCGTCTAATGAGTAAGCTCTTATCGATAAGATAAGAGCTGTTGTGGCTGAGGCCTGAGTGCCTGATCTCCGCATCTCCCCCCGTACACATCTTACAACGGTAGATGACTTGGATAAGAGGCAAGTTGAAAATGTAGATGGATTTCGATTGAGTTTAAATCATACATAGACATCTATTGGGTATCTTTCCAGTGTGAAATGTCATCAACAACGCATTGGAATCATGGCATAGAAAGCAGTGCGGGGTGAACAGTCTATGCAGCACGGAACGAAGCCCAGGCATTTCCCACTGCTTGATATTGTGGTCTCCATTTACCCTTCAGGGCAATACTATTCCTTGTCCGTGTTATCCTCCACCTTCTCCCACTCACTGTCGGTACTGGTATAGCCTGAGTTGTCACCGCTCACACTAAGGCGCTTTCGAACTTCGCTTTCACTCCCCGGAACCTGAAGAGTCGTCGATGCAGTAACAGACCGCGGCTCTGCACTAGTAACAGGCACATATTTACGACCCGCCAGTCCTTCCGTTTCCGTGTCACTATCGGCGGCTTCCGCTGCTCCTCGGGCCTTTGTCTCCTTCTGTGTAGCTTCGGAAGTCTTCTCCGCCTGTGTTTCCTGTGCAGCTGCTTGGGTTTGTGCCTGTTTCACTTCCTGGGCGAACCAGTTGATCATATACCAGAGCGCGCCGGATATGACCGAGAGGAAGACGAAGTGGTAACTGCGAGTCCCAACGAGAAGCATGAACAGGACGGCTTGTAAGGCGGCAAAGGAGACGTTGGTCGCGAGGAGGAGAGTTGGGGTTGGTCCGGCGGTGAAAATGCTCGCCCAAAGGTCCTCCACAAACGACGCCATGGTTTGGCTAAGATAAGTCGATGTCGATGGATGCTAGTCGGTGGGATAATGCGAGAAGTGGTTCCTGAGTGAGGCGGAGCTGCGCGGAAAAGACGAAGCTGTTAGACATTTCTGTGAGTCAAATGTCACACGCATGGAATAAAAATGCATCCCAGCAAATGTGTCATACCTAGCTGGGTATTCGTCTTCCAACAGAAAGCTCCTCTGGGCTTTTGATGGAGCGGGAAAGAGGTGGAGCTGCAGTCGCAAACTCGCGGATAAGAAGCGGAAGCTTACCGCCGAATATGGAGCTTTGCTGCCTGAGGAATAAGGTACCGCCAGTGTGGGGGTAACTTAGAGGAGCGCAAACAAATCGATCACCCGAACGTAGGGACTTGGAATATGATGATATACGAGCTCCGGGTCGTGAGGTTAAAGAGACGAACTCAGCAGGGCGAGTCACGACACTCAACGAGGGGCAGGTGCCCGGTTATGTAAGGCAACTAAGGTTGTTGTCGCTGTCGACGCTAGCCGCCGTTGGGTATCTCCATCGCTGCCTCAGGCGCTGATCAGGTCCAGTGACTATACCTGCTCCACCACACTCCTACTACATCAACATCCTCCAAAATTTCACCTACCATGTTACCATTCAAAAAAGTTGGTGGTCAGGCATCCTATAACGTAAGAAAGAAGCATGCCACTTCTTATCTTTGCTGAATGAATTGATCAAATGCTGAATCCGTATGCATCGTCGCGCAGCGAACGGTCAGTCTTCAAATATATTTCTTCTTCACGAGACGGAGCGAAGCGGAGGCATCGACTTGTTTCTTCTTCGGTTTGTTGATATGTCGCACAAGATTGAAAGGATCTCATCGGTCTTGATTAGTCTCTGTTTTCTGCTCGGCCGCCCATTGCTGCTGAGATGGAGAATTACAGTATATCGCCAGCCATGTCCCGCTGCTGACACTCGACATTCACCCGACTCTCCCCTTGCTTTTGCTTGCCAGCTGTCATCTGACACCATTGGCGAGATGCCCTGATGGCGTTCATCCCGGATTTGAGTGACAAGTGCCGTCGTTTCTTCTATGCACGTAAGCATATGCATTCCGACCAAAACATCCGACATTGCGGGGGCGAGTTTCCCGCCACCTAAACCAGCCATACTCACACTGACAGATTCGTGGATGCAACGACTGCAGTGTGATAAGGTGATCATGGTGCATTCAATCGGTCTCGTCAGGCATGTAAGCCTTGAGCAAACCTATCAGCCACATTCTGGCAAGGAAGGTCCCTCGTCTCTGCATGATGCCCACGGCAAACACCACTTACTGGGGGCATCGAGAGCTTCGCACACCTTTTCCCTGTCACTTTGATTTCCGGTTGCCTCCGGCTGTGCTTGTGAGCTAAATATTGAAACTCTTACTTTGTCAGCGGCAAGCAAGAAGTTACGGGCCTCAATCTGGGAAAGAGGATTTGTGAAGCCCTTGAAATTCCGCTTGTACACCACGCGAATCTTGGTTAGTTCGAGTAATCTCGCGGTCAAGTCGCGGCAATGGCCGAGAGTGCAACAAAAGAGTCGGGTATCAGTGCGACCGAGCCTGAAGAAATACTCGTGCCAGCAGAATCGAGCGCAGCAGTGCACAACCGAGCAGAAGTATCAAGGAGCCAAGATGCCGAGCAGAAGAAATCGATTCTCGCGGAAGGATCCAGAAAATTTGTGGAGAAAGCCAACGACGACCTATATAAAGCAATGTTCGTCGGCGATCAGGCGAAGATTCAACAAGCCCTGGACGAAGGGGCTGACGTTAACGCAAAATTTGAACTTGGCTATACAGCGTTACACATAGCTATGATCATCGGGAATTACGAGATTCTGGACCTTCTGTTGAAAAATAATGCAAGCTCTGATACTTTGGCTCGAAGTGGCATGTCGCCACTTCACATCGCAGCTCGCACGGGCTCCTTGAGAGAGATTCAATGCTTGTTAGCTTCAGGGTGCAAGATCGACGTAGCTGATAATGATGGCTGGACAGCGTTGATGTGGTGCTGTCAACGAGCACACACGGAAGCCGCCGAACTGTTGCTTCAGAAGGGCGCTGATATGAATCGAGCTACAAAAGATGGTCGGACCCCTTTGATGATGGTAGCTAGTCAACCAGCCACGGGCATGCTTGACTTCCTGCTAAGACAGAATCCCACTCTTAACGCTGTCGACATGGACGGATGGACTGCGCTACAATATGCTTGCTCTTTCGGAAAGCTTGAGACTGTTGATAGGTTGATCAAACAAGGCTTGGATGTGAATCATCGAGACGACACTGGCTGGACTCCATTGCACCACGCACTTCAAAATGGGACTGAAAGAGCCAAGATCTTCCAACGACTTCGTGAGGCGAAAGCGAAGATCACAGCAACCGACGATACTCAAGAAACCCCTCTCCATGTTGCAACCAAGGAACAATGCTCCGAAATTGTGAAGCACCTCCTCGACGCTAAAGACGGACTGCCTGTTGATGCTCTGAACAAGGATGGATGGACGGCACTTCATATAGCAAGCTCTCACGGAAATGATGAATTGGTTAAGATGCTCCTGGACAAGGGTGCAAAAAGAGATCTGAAGTGTTCTGATCGAAATCTAACTCCTCTAGCTCTAGCCGTGGAACGTGCCTTGTCAATCTCGGATGGTGAACTGGCTGGAGAACAAACAGAAATTGGCAGGGTGTCATCTGCTAAGGCGACAGTTACAAGGCTTGTCAAAGGATCAAGTCCTAGCGAGAAACAGCTCATCGTCCGGACGCTCGACGAGGAGGGGAGCATTGACAAGGTTACACATATGTTGGAAATGGCTACACTAGACGCTGAGGAGAGTAGACTAATTTGGTTTGCTTCGAGACCAAAAAAACATGAAGGTGTCACCAAGATCTTGCAGCAACAAAAGATGAAGACTACGGCAGAAACACCGTTAAATCTTGCCGCATTCCACGGGCTAGTCAAAGTGGTCTGGTGGTTACTGGCAACGACCGACAAAAGTGAAGAGAAAGTCGCCAGAGACAGAATATCTGCTGCAAAATACGCGGAAGCTAGGAAAACGTCATATGAGAAGCAACTCAAGGAAGAGCAAGCAGGAAAATCCATGGATAAAGGTTCGTTTGTTATAAAAATTGTTGTGCGCCGAACTGGCCATCGCTAACGAGTTGCCCAGATCTGCTCTTCGACAGATCGAGAATACATGCGTTCGAGTTTACCTATGGGAGACGAGACCAGAGAATGCCACAGAATTCTGAAGGAGACTTGGATGCATCAAGTCCGGTTCCTGCTTACCGATCACTCCAAGAACCTTACACTATCATATTGGATTTATTGAAACCCCCTCCCCCCCCCAGTGAAAGGACACTCCGACAAAGACGAAAAATACGAGCTACCAAAATTGGCTGCCAATCTGGAAGACACGGTAAAGGATATAAAACCCACTATTGTGGACTTCTATTGTCACGATGCGCGCGTGGATTTCCTCTGGCGCTCACGTACCATCCAGGATATCATATATTCACTAGCGGACCAAGGTGGTCCAGAAAAGATCATGGATGAAGCGCGCAGGACGTTGAAGGATATTGACTCCGAGAGCCTCGTCTACAAAAGCCAGGACTTGAAATTGCGCTGGATACACCTCCCCGCAAATAATGTAAGTGCTTCTTACAGAGAACGGCTTCACAGGATACTGATTAAATACCGCAGATGAAATGGCTAGAGGTACTTGTATTCTTAGATTCAGAATTCGAGACGCCTGACGAGACACTAATAATATGTGCCAGGACCTTACATTGAGAATATATCTCGACAATAAGAAAACAAAGAAGGAGTACACACGTGTTAGAAACTTCCTCCACCGAAGCTGGCGTGAATTTGGAACCGGGAATTTTAACTCGAAACACATGAAGCCGACGTGTTCTGTACGTCCGTTGTCCTCTTCCCTACTTCAAACTCACCTCGGGTTCAACCGTCTAGTTCAAGTTATAACCAGAAAATACCAGTTCCTGTCCCAGGACGTAAGGAGCTCAATGTGAGCGGAAACGACTCTGCAAATACACGCACAAATGCGTCCTCATCTGAAGGGAGGAAACAGGACGCAGCAGAGGGCAAGGGTGAGAGTGAGGATGGACAGCAGACTCGCAAGACCAAACCGCCAAAGCCTGAGCAGTATGACTGCACTGCTCTCTATGTGAGCCTCACACCTCAAGCATTTGGGGAGAGTTTCGACATTTATGCTGATCGATTATCAGATGCCGTACCTCACCTTTGGAAAGTTTTACAAAGCCGAAGAGCCTCACCTTCAAAACAACACAGGCGAGAATGTAGGCGAGAATGCAGGCAAAACGCAGACGCTAAAACTGGGTCGCCATACGAGGGAGCACAAAAAAGCTACGAGAAACTCTTGAGTGCATACCAAAATCATACGATACACGGTACAAGGTCACTGGATCGATTCTATTACCATTCTCTAGAAGTAAGCGATATGAAAGATCGCAACAAGAACCAAGTTGTGAAACGGGCACTTCTCAAACCCATGGATGGTAAATCTGCCGAAGACAGGAAATGGTGGCCCATGCTAACAGTTGATCAGCTTTGGATTTGGGTTGTTGATGAAAGTGAGCAGGAATCCACCTAGTCACAAGTATATGCACTATACTGATGCGGCGTCTAGAAACAATTATCACGAGCTCCACACAGAGAAATGATGACTTTGAAGATCCGGTGGTTGGTCGCATCCTTAAGCACCTCGAAGACCAGCAGAAAACGACGAATGGAAGACCCCCACCCTCATCAGTTAAAGAGATGGTTGGGTTCATCGCCCAATTTTGTATCAGATTGACCAACACTATCACTTGGGGAAACTCAAAGTCGGAAAAGGAGAAGGATTCGGCTTTTTTATCTGATGCTACCGAGAAATCAGCAATACAGATATTTGCGGATACGATCCATGAGAAGGTTAGGGCGGCATCCTCCAACCATATTAAGATTACTAACAGAGGCAGAGCGCGGAAGAGAAAAGACTGTTCCATTCATTCAAAGAGAAAATGAGGGGCAAAGTAGATGAAAGCACATCACCAGTGCTGGAACGACGAAGCGACAAAGTGGAGCAAGGAGCTCAAAGAACAACTGAAGAAAGTGAGGCGAATAAGAGCGAGACGTCGAAACATAAACAGGAAAGTAAAGACTGGTCATCGATATCTGAAGCAGCTGTACTTTTGCATGAGGTCAAAGACATTCGCGAGGAGCTACGCATTCTGGAATCGTTACTTAAACAGCAATCCTCGGTTTGGAAGGCGATACCGAAATTGGATGCAGGCCAGAGTGCTGACGCAAAGGGCCCTGAGTATCTCCTTGAGGAGATAAAGGAAATGTGTAAAAACACGGAGACCATACAGAATTCGGTCAGTCCAACCACCTTGCTACATTTCACAAAGTCTCGATGTCCGCTAAATCTGGAATCAGGTCAACGAAGTCCTCACTCTGGAGCAAAACGGCATAGGCATCACCGAGGCAGTCCTGGCAAGAAATCAAGCCGACGAGTCGGCACGACAGGGGAAGACATTGATGATATTTACGATCGTGACAATTGTCTTCGTACGCCTTTTTTGCGCCTACTGCTCACTTACTATATGTCATCAGAAGTCCTAACCAGCCCTTCTAGACCCCAATGTCCTTCCTCTCATCTCTCTTTGCCCTCAACGTCTCGTCATTTCAGCATGACGATGAAGGTAACCTGCGCTACAACCCCGGGTGGATTTTCCCTCTACTTTGTAAGATCCCCCATGCCCCGATTAGCCCGGTATTACACACACGAGTGGACTAATACAGTAGTCTGCGTTTCCATTGCCATCACCATCCCCTTGTTAACCATCGCCATATACGTCGAAGACATTAGAAGTATGATTAAGGCGGGCTGGGTAAACCTATGGAAGCCAAGAGATATCCCGACCGCGAAGCCTAACCCCGTGGGACAGACAGACTCTCTAATCTCTTCGGGCACTTCTCGCAGGAGCAAACAGGTTGTCGATTTAGAGGGGGGTACGGGTGTAAGAGAACGTACATGAACATGTTGAGCGGTGTCTCCAATCGGAGAGCCTCACCACTCTTCGGGCGCATATATGGAATATATATTCGTTATGTCTTCGTGGCGATCGGACGATACGCCCTCTCTTGCAATAGTGTGTCAAACTGGAAAGCTCCAGGAACTTCATTCAACATGATTCCTCTCGCTGATATATATATCGTTGACCCTACTGGGTTTTAATTACATGAGTATTCAACTGTCTTTCCCCTTCAAGTTGCTTTCCGCTCCTTGAGTCTCACTGGGCACTTGCTGCCTCCCCAAACAAAATCAGTGAGACAAGGAGATCAGTTAATAATCAATCTAAATGTGTCTTTCTTCAGGCGATAATGCTTATACTCGGTGGATTCACTCGTTCATATTCCGGGCAGGAAGGCTACGACGACCCTCCATTCATGCTGTGACTAAAGGATTCTACATCAAGAGAATGAATGATAGTTTACCTCGAGTATCAAACAAGCCATTAGTTTACGCTACATCAAGACCTAGCGCTGATGTTCACATCCTCTTTCACAGGATAGAACATAAACTTTCAGCGGTGCGTCTGCCTTAGCAAATATCTCTTCCTGATGTAACTTGGCGACATCTACCCAAACAAGCTCAAGAGCGTAGGGTATTACCCATAGAGTATGCACTCCCACGCGCTTTTCCAGAAGTGTCCGAGGCGCCATACGTGTTCAACTTTGTCCCTGAGCTCTTCTTTGCATGAAGCCTTGGCGATTGGGATATCAACGGTGGCAATGACTTACTTTGCGTGGTTGAGATGGCGTTGGCAACTCCACCCCCTTCTACCCGCCGTGGGCGAATTGGCTTCAAGGAGTTTCTGTGCGATAAATTCACCGACGGCGTAAGGCAAGTGCGAAGAGAGACTGCAACGGGTCGCCCCTTCCTCTTCCGTCATCGCGCCTTCCCCAACAACAGATCATCATCACAACTCCTGAGGCAGGTGTGATGGAAGCACATGTGGTCGGTCGCTCTTTCCTGCACTTTAAATCGTACCTTCCTCACCAGTGTAAACGTACCTTCTGAGGCAGAAGCTATACAGGCCCTGGAGCCGGATGCTCCTTCCGTAAGTTACCCTTTCCATAGTAGCTTCTGCTTCATCTAGAAAAGTGGACTCGGTCACCGAGAGCTCGAGTGCTCCTTTGGTATCGATGACGTGGCAACGGCGATCCGTAAGATCAGGAACGCCGTAGATTGGAAGGGGCCAGGAACAACAATTCATTACAGGGAATAGGCCGCGTGTAGCATAGTCGGGATAATGATCCGTGCCTTAGCGCTGGTTGTTCAGAGATAGACTGGGCGACTGTGGATCATGTAAGCTTTGGAAACCTGCATTGAAGCGGCTATGCCCTCGTCATGGCCGAATTAGCTCCTGCAGAGTTCAAATCATTGGAGCTAACAGGAAGGAACTTATGCAGACTAGGCATTAGGCAGACAGATCATGCCGTAGCTCAGGTACAGAGTAGGGCAGTAGGCGCCTGGTTGCTTCTCAACGACTTCACCTTTCTCCAAAAACAGTAAAAGCCGGTCCGTCCTGCCGGGTCCACAGATAAATTTACCTTGCTTGTTCCTTAATCCTTAGCCCAGAGGATTCTGCCCCCTTTCCTTCTGGTCCTGGCCCGGCCTGAGGACCTGAAGCGGATCGTCTTCGGTTAGGGCTGGGGTTGGTCTGCAGCTGAAGCACCCCGAGCACACGATGATTATTATTGATCGACAAGGTGGATTTGATTGCCGCCCTGGACCCATCTCAAGAAGGTACACCGTCTCCCCTTTCAACGACATCTGATTCCTCTGTCCCCAATTTGCCTTCATAGCGCATTGCCCTTGGCTCTGTGTCTCATCGATATTGAATGTCGCCGCGTAATGCAATTCGAGAACCCAATGGAATCTGTGCCACATGGCCATGCACCGCGGCTGCCAGGGGTGTTACTAGCGAGGTCGTGGATTTCCAAATCGCCCGAGAGCTTGGTCTCATGTGAGCGCAATGGAGCCGCACATTATGAGACTTTCACTGAGTAATCTTGCTGACGAACTGTGGAATAAAAGGGTATTCAGACCGAGACCCCAGTCTCACGTCTAAGGTGCTGACAGTTATTCTGTTCCTTGTAGCGATATCAATATAGCGCACATTATATTGACAACATCCCGCTCTGACATTCGTGGCTCGGAGTTTTTGTCCTCGTCCAAGCGAGTAATCAAGACGAATCACCTGAATGTCAATGTCGTGCAGAAGTCGTCCTTTGCCCGAGAATGAACCGGGGCCAAACAGCCGAAACAGCCAGCTATTGTCAGCCAGGACGGCTGGCGAGGATACGTTTTGTGAGTTGTACAACGTCAATGCGTGTGGCGGACCTCGATTCGCCGGGGATGGCACGGTCAACCGCGGTCTCAAAAGGTAGTTTGGGTCCAAGGATCATGAATGGCTGATTTCACACCGACATGTATCCTCGGGCCGGACCGTCAAAGAGACCTTGCTTCGAACAGCCCTTTACGGAGCGTGAAAACAGCAAGTTGGGGGTTGCAGACTGTAGACAGTAGGCTGCACTGTCTGTTTTCCACGAGGGGTGTGACGTGACCAAAGTCCCGGCATCTACCCCTGGTGCCCACAGTATCCAAGTACCGGCAGATACCAAGATTCCAGGGACAGGGTTAAAGATTCAGGTGGTCCCACGAACCCTTACTCCGTAAAGCCGATCGGCACGAACCTGTACCTACGGAAGGATCAAAAAGCCCAAGGTTGAGTACTTGAGTTACTTGAGCCAAGCAGGATGCTCGCTCCTGCAGCCGGTTACCGAGCACTTTAGAACAGAAGCAAAGATTGTAGTCGAGATCCGAGGACAGCGGTTTCACATGGGCGAGATTCTCTCGTCACCTTTTGCAAGCCGCAGGGTGGCATTTCCAGCTGGGTCATTATTCGAATATGATAGGTTAAGCCGGACCCTAGTGCTGCTCCGAGCGTGCGTGGTTCAGGACACGAGGGAAAGAATGGGGGCCAAGTCGACCGACTCTGACAGGACAAACATGGTCAGCCTCAAAAGGCGTGGGAAATTGTGAAACCACGCATTTCACGGGTCGCAAAGTCTCACTGTCCCACAAGTGCATAGAGATATCTTGGTCCAGTCATCAATCAATTCGGCGATGGTGTCACTGTGGTGTGATGGCTGCCTCGTGGAATCAAGGCTCAGCTAATTCCGGCGACTCGGCGAGACGCCGCAGGTTGACACGAGAGCACCATTCCAGAACGTCCGATGGGCCATGAGCACGCGCGTCAGCCAATTGAACTCAACGCTAGATGGTCTCCAAACCAAGCCAGGTACCGTTCTAAGCTTCTAATACAAGGCGGTAATCTCGATGAAGAAGTCCCGTGGTCCCCGGGTCCCCGGTCCCGACTTTCAAGCTTGAAGCCATCTGTGATCTGGCATACTGTTCTAGCAAATAATCTGACATCACGAAGCTCCACGCATGGCCAAGGGACCAACTATGTTGATTGGGTGGACCGCTGGACGCTGTCTATCGGCTGTGGAGTCATGGGCCAACCGGCGTTGGAACTTTGGAAGCTTTGGGACTTGGAGAATGGTGCCGCTAGCGTGGCAGCAAATGGAGCCCGGATGACCAAGCCCCGAAACGCCACCAACCCTACTTGATGGGCGCCGCGGCTTTCTCGTGCTCACGCAAACGAGAGGACGCGGTTGCATGACTCGTTATCCACGAGTCATTGCAGGCACGGGTCAGCCAGGCGGGACAGTCATAGTAGTAAAGAAAAGTTCAGACCAAGCCTGACTGAGCGTCGAAAATCTCCAACTGTGTTTCTCTGGCCCGAGTTAGAAATCAAGAAAGTCAAGAGGCATACAGGGGAGGCCGCCTCCCATTTGTGGTTCTCCCTTCTCGCCCCGACGCCCATAGGAGTTCTTGCCAATCAACTGGAACATCCTTCCGACTTAGTCTACCGTTCTCGGTGCTGATATGCAAGGGTTTCGGGTAGTAAACCCGCACGGAGTTCTCCGTACAAGGCACGAGATGAAGACAGAGAGAGCGCATTAAAATCAGAAAGACTCACAAACTCAGAGCAATTGTTTCAGTCTCGTGGTCCACTTCTCTGCTTCTGTAGTTTGCTATCTCAGTTATGGTATCGATCATGACTATCATTGCGAACTGGAGACTTGAGCAGCTGCGGCACCACAATATTGTAGGTTCCGCTTTTAGGTATTTCTCCAGGAAAGCCTTGTGATTGAGGAGTTTAGAGCTCGCCGCGAGGGTTATCGATCAAACATGATGCCGCGACGTTAAATGGAACACTTTTGTCAACTTCAACTGTGCGAAGTACTGGGCTATTTTTGACGGTCAGGGTCACTCTGCGCGGTATGATATAAACATCTCAAAATCCACAGTATGCTCATAGTTGGGGAAGTATGATATGGGACAGGTTTAGGTAGGCGCCGTGCGTGACAAGGTTGAAGAGTTCTTAAGCTGCAAGTGCTACTCCAGTGCCCGGCCCGGAAGCAACCGGTACTTTTCCGCGTGCACAATTGCAGGCTGCAAGAGTTGTGCTCGGAAACTACTTAGTACTCCTCAGAGCACACCATACACCATGATTCATGTGTGATTTTTCGGAGACTTCCCGCGGTGTGGGTTATGGGGTTTTTCCATGAGAATGACCATCGAGGGAGCAGTATGTACGCCCTTTGATTACCCACCGTGGCATTCAAGGGCCCAGAAGTCAAGCAACAGGGGCAGCAGGATCGATAAAAGTGCTATAGCACGTGGAGCCCAAGCAGATCGTTGAATCCTGCCCCGCGTGGCCATTACCAGAGCGAATCAGGATTAATTAACTCGGGCGAGAAAGACGAAGTTGAGGTTTGAGGGGGGAAGAGCCCAAGTGGTGTCGACCCTGGTCGCTGGTGGCTGGATATGGTCTGTTGAGCCGCTCACTTAGCCATCCCTTATCAACATTAATATGGACACATGTCATCATTGGCGATTGGCAAGCGTGGCTTTTGACAAGGTCGGAGGTGTTCAATGTTTTACCACAAAGTGACTAGGCCCTTTCTTGATCAATCAAAGCGAACGAAAAGCGATGCTCTAAGCAAGATTCGGAAATGCTTCGCCGAGAAACGGCCCCAATCTTTAGTTCCCAGGCTTATGGCAATGGGGCTGGGGCGGAAGCGGCTTCTCCTGTTGTGGAGATGAAAATGAAGCCGTAAGGAACGAAGCACTAATCGGGACGAGACAAAAAAACGCCGATAAGCTCGACTAGTGGGACACGTCTACTTGTCACCTGTCAGCAGTCTCAGCGCAAGGTCTCCGTAATCACTTGGTATTTGGGGTAATGATACTCGGGGGGGCAGCCAATTTAATTTACTTTCGATCACAGAGGTGTGTTAATTGGTTGAGTTTTTCAAAGGTCTCGTCAGCAATGTCGAACGAGTTTCGAGAGCTGAGAAGCGTCATTGAGCCGGATAGTCGCAAGGTCTGTCTGAACTCTGAGGTTAGGCCCTTGGACGCGGATGATCCTTACTCTGGCGGTGACAGCCCTAGCCACCACTCCGGAAAGTTATCACCTTCTCGGAGTCATTCTGCGCTGGGGAAAGTGGTGCAGCGTGTGGATGAGTCTCGTCTGACAGCCTCCGCCTCGGCGCTTGCATCACAAGTCCCTGGCCACTGTTCCATTGTTGGCGGAAGTCCTGCGGCGCTGGCCATGTGATATCGTATTCGCGCACGAGAAAGATTTGGAATATGCACATCCAAATTTCACATACGCGAGTCAAGTCTTGTTTGTGCGACAAAGTGGCGGTATACTCCTAGATGCTGAAGTAGTGAGATTTCCAAGCGGAGCACATCGATAAAGTCTGTGCATCCGACTCCCCGACAACAATCCAAAAAACCGTTGGCCCATCCATAATAATCTCTCCCGCTCTGCTTCGTCTCGAGCGGAAAGAGAAATGATAACCAATTCGAGAGCAGTCAGCGTTAAACTAGTCAGGGTGGCTGGCTAGCACTAAGTTTGGGGGCCAAACGCCAGAGTCAAAAGTTCTGATGCAGCTAGGGGAAATCAGAGCCAGTCTCACGAAAGACATGGCCGCCCAGTTTCAAATCCCAACAGTATCGCCTTCAGACACCAATCGCTGATTAGCGGCAGCAGGGAGTCGAGGCGACAGGTGTCGGCGCCTCACAGCTCTCCCCGCCTGTGACCTAGGCGCTTCCCGGCACTTGCAATAGCAAGCCAGCCAACCGAATCCTTGACCCGAGGACTGGAATCCTCGATTCAACCGTCCGTTGCTTATCGCCATGTGGCCCAGATCGGGCACCGCATTCCGTAACACGGCGATCTTGTACAACTTCGTGAGTACTTGTATAATAACCAGGCATAATTCCTTGCGAGTGCTGCAGACGAGGTTCGTATAGAAGGCGACTTTGCTATTTTCACAGGCCTGTGATGGTCAGTCAAGTTGCCAAGTTTGCAAAGACCAGCCGAGACCAAAGAAAAGAAACATTTCCAAACGAACCAGAGGGCGAGAAAAGGAGATGGCCAACCAGGCAAAAAGCAAAAAAAGGAAAGGAATCAAAAAGCACTGTTAAACGGCTATGGAGGAAAAGGTTAAAGCCAGCGACCAGTGGGTCATGATGCTCTCTTCCTGGGGCTGAAAAGAAAAGAAAAGATGAAATCACGTTCTTCGCACATTCTTTTCTGGTGCAGCGAGCCAGCGATAATAGCAAGATTGCTGGGGCTGGAGAGACCCAGCAGGCCAGCACAGACTAAGTAGTGCCTGAGACCAAGCTGAGGAGCTCATTTCCCCGGGTCTTCCAAGCTCTGGGTATCTGAGCCTTGTCCCCGTTTGCTGGATTCTTAGCGCTATTCTGGCCATTATGCCGCTGGCTGGTGGAGTTCGGGTCCAGAAGGAAATGGTTGACGGCGGCGCCGTAGCCCGTACCGTCCGTCTCTGACATGACCAGATTGTTCATGTGGTGCTCACAGGCGGACTCGTTGCCAATAAACGTCAGCCATACTATTTTCGGTATCCAGCCTTCTCGATCGGCTCTCATACTAAAAAGGTCAGGGAAATGGAGGCATTGAGCAAGTGTCGGCCGGTTCTTCTCGCAACTCGCAAGGTCTCTTGGCTAGTCAGCGCGAATGTGTGGGCAGAAGTACTGTTGTTAAGAGGGAGCAAGTGAGAGAGCCGCAAGAGAGATAGACTTACAGCGATAAGTGGCACTGGGGATGGCCATTGTGGAAAGTGTTGGGTTGTGTTAAGAGGAAAGTGCACAGAGCGCAGTCATGGCGGGAGCAGGCGACAAAGTAAAGCTCAGGGAACCAGCAGAGGGAGAACAACAACAACATCGACCACCGTGAGGCGCAAGCCATGCACCCGAAAATAATACGGCAAAATATAGAAACAAAAGACCAAGCCAAGACCGTAATTTCGCGCCAGAACAGCGCAGAGAATTATAATTAAACGTGATGGGCATCAAGCATACTGGGTAGGGAGACAAGGAGCGTAAGCTGAGCTGCTGCCATAATACCTGCTAATCCTCCCAAATTACTTTTATTGCTCTAAGCGGACCGACACCGGATCGCGCTTTACTTATTCGCTTCTTGCTTGTTCATCCTGTATCGTGGGTTTTCTTTTATTTACGTTGACACTTCCACTGTGTGGGACTCTGAAATACTTTCTGGTGACCAGTCTGGGGATGGCTTCACCTTACTGCGTCTGATTCTTGAACCCCCTGCAGCAATCTTACCTGCCCTTCAATACAAGTGCCTGCGAAGATCAACACCAAATGAATAATGTAAGTAGGTTCAAGCCTCCTGTGGCTCTCTGTCTGACTTCAACCACCGCCTCGTTTTGACTGTGCTTGTTCTTCCTCCAATTTGTTTGTGCGCTGCAGGCCTGGCATGTATACTTACGCACCTGCTCCCTTGCTCCCCTGGTCGTCTCCACGAGCCCGCTGCTGTCTGTCATTTTCCTGCCAATTGTGTTGTTCGCGCCCACCTTCGCTCTCTATCAGCTTCCAAGCCCCTCCTGAATACGAAAGTGCTTACGAGCAAACGCCCATCGTTTGTCTCTGTGTTCCGACCAGCTCTAACTTTCTCAGTGATCGTCTCTCTAAAGAAACAGTCCAATTTTTTTTTTCCTGGCTCGTTGGGATACTGTCATTCCAGCACTCAGGAATTATTTTCCTGTCATCATTCAAGGCCGTCCAACAAGTGAGCTCAGCCGCGAGAGCTTCAGTCAGTCTCTTAAGGCGAACCTGAGCCCATCGTGATTGCTTGCGACCTAAGAAATCAAGCAACTTGTCTATCTTGCTATCTTCCAAGCCTAGTGTCATTGTTTGCTTCAGCTACCGAGCCCTCTGGTGGCTTGTCAGCCAAAGATCCGCCCCACGCATCGAACCGACGGTATCTTTTCGGTCAGCCCAGCAGACGAGTGCAGGATTCCAGGGGTCGAAGAACAAAACAGAGTTTGTTCTCAGAGAAGGAATCAGCGGCGTCATTGACGCTGCATACTATAATGGCCCATAACTCTCCCAGTATGGTTGAATGCAGGCTCTCCGTCGCTGCCCATGCGGCATCCAACGAGCTAACGTGAGCCAGATTACGGTTGGCAGCACCGATCACCGCAACCTTTACATCCAGCCTCTATGCCTATGGAACAGCAGAGCTTCTCACAGTCCCATCATGGCCTTCCTTCACATCCTGGGTATCCAGCAGGTGTGGGGTACCCTCCGCATCACCATTCCGCATCGCAGAACTATTATCAACCCGCACCATCCTCTTCACCATATCTCTATTCACAACCTCAGCCAAGCGCGTCGCAAAATCGAAGCCACCCTAGGAGGTATGCTTGATACCGTTGTATTCTGGATGTACGTGACGGCTGGGTCGAAGCGGCTAACAACTGGACTTGAAGCAGCGGATCTATGCCATACTCGTTCCCCGGTACAGGCTCAGTGCCCACCACTTCCCCACCAATGCAAGAACACATGTTTACGTCCTCGTGAGTACATTGTCTCCATGAGTATTGAGGATATGTCGCTAACGAGCGGATTGCAGCTCACCCTCATATATGGTCAACCAGCAGTCAGAGTATTATCTCGCCCAAGGTTCCTCACTGCCGTATGTTCCCTCTTTGGCTGTGTCTTTCTCAAGAGCACGCTGACATCGTATCAAATCTCAGCTCAAATGCCGGGTCCTTAGCCGCTAGCCCTCAACCACAACCTCTCATGTCGTCTGGGACAGTCTACTCATCACCCGAAAACGCCCCTACATCTTCAGACCCAGAGCAACATGTTCGAGTAGTCAGTTACCGACCGAAACCCCAATGCTTTGAACATGGTTGTAATGGCCGCGAATTCTCGACGTTTAGCAACCTCCTGCGCCATCAACGAGAAAAATCAGGCGTCGTAGCCAAGGCAGAATGTCATCACTGCGGCGCCGTTTTTACGCGGACAACGGCGAGGAATATTCATGTCGCACAAGGCAAATGCAAGGGATTAGGGCGAGACTCGTCCGGTCGGTAGGAAATCAGGGTAGATGGGGTTGGGGTAAAAATAATGACTTTCTACTGCAACGTCTCTGGTGGCACATGGACTCTGTGCAAAAATGAGTCTTCCAGTCTACCACCTTCGCTTGCGAAGAGCGTGGCATCCAGGAGGCTGCTTCCTGGAGTTCAAACAGGCTACGGATCTTCAGAAGGGCAGACAACAAGAGTCGGATATATCGCAATGCGGCGCACTCTCTACAGATATTGGGAATTTGATGAAGGCGCTAGTTGGCTGTGGGAGCACTGGTGTTTTTGGGAAACTTGTTGGATAGAATTTGGCAAAGGCTTCTGGGAACAAACCCCCAGCAGGCTTGGTTGCATAGTTAGGATTTTTGAGCAGTTGGTAACTTTGCAGTTTCTGGTCAGCCTGAGCGTTTTCAATTCTAAATCCAATTCACATGCCATAATTTCAAGGTCTTTGGTCGAAGATAAGGTTGCATGCCAAACAAGATATAGATCCACTATGTGTACGGACTACCTAGAGGTACGGATGTATCGCCCTTACATTCCACCTTCTTAATTCGCTGAACAGGACCCCAAACAAGACTGTTTCAATATCTCTTAGTCTTGTCAATTTGTCTAGTGTAACCGTCCCTTGTATCCATTCAAGTCTATTTTGTAGGTACCATGTGGTCAAAGGTACGCTACCAAAGAGCAGGGGACCCTTGCTCCACACGTGGGGATACTAATGCTTACGTCATGCTTCCAGCACCCAGTCACCTGACATCCGTGTCATCCAAGTCCGCCAGTTGACATGTCCGTCGATCTTGCTACAATCGCCCTGTGACTCATTCTCATAATGTCATCACCCTGTTGACCTCTTCCCTCTGAATGACTTCGTGTTCAAGCTCAATTGCATCTATCGCTTGACTCCAGACTTTCTGCTTCTACACCCACCTTCGCCCCAAGACCAATTGTCCAACTGTTACGCTTTAGCCTCAAAATGACTTGTTTATATGAAATACACAGCATATGCGAAGTACTAAAACATTGTCGTTATACAACCAATTTCTGCATACGTGGTAGCGCTCCAATATCTGCCTGACTTGCCTACGGCATCCTGTCTATTTGAGACCTCATTGATACGCGCTCATCTTCATCGCAAACGAACAGTGCTCGAGTATGGCGTCAGTATTCACTTACGATCCTGACCCGCCAAGGGTATCTTCGCCATGGTCAACTTCGGGAACTTCTACGCCTCAAGTAGTCCTAGCTGGCAATCGAGGCACAGCAACTCGAACACGTTCAGGCGCGAGCCTGGAGAGTGCGGGGCACGACTTTCTATCCGACTACGGTATCTCTAAGCTGGAACCCGAGCCGCAAGAAGGGCCTACCGAATACAAGTTGCACCTTCTCTTACGCCCCCGGCGGCCATATACCTCAATGTCCACGGGCCACCTCGTGGGTGGGTCATACCAATCCCGCCCAAACTTGTCCACATCTAGCCCCGCACCCGCTGCTTCCTCTGTAGAGGAGTCGGGCTCGAGATTGCCGCATCCACGCTCGCTTGACAGTCGCCAGCAGCGTCTGCAGCAGCTGACGACCCAGTTACTATGGCGTCTGCAGCAATCCTCGCCCTTCCATTCTTCTACGACGGCCAATCTTGTGCTCCCTGTTCTGCCTGAAGCAACGCCGAGGTTGGGTGCAACTCCAAAGCCGTCGCGCCTGCTTCCTGGTCTTGAGGAGAGCCAAGGTGCACTATACGAAATTGGAGTTTCAGATGACGGGTCCTTTGTAGGGCTCACTCACGACGAACTCGAGGAGAGTCTGTCAAACCTCCAGGCCATGGCCGCTAGTCTGGGCTGCAAGGCGGAAGTCCTCCGAAGGGTTGTAGTCGGAAACTGTGAATGGGCGGAGGATCCTGGAACCGATGTCGCTGATGCTGGCAAAGTGCACGCTGAAGACCTCTGGGTCGCAGAAGCTCTGGTGAGCCCGGATTGGGACTACTACCGGCTGGAGATGTCCAAGCCCGAATTTTTGGAAACTATGACAACATCAAACGCAAAACAAAACCTCATACCAGAAGGTTTTGCCTCCAACACTGAGCAGATCCGAGTCTCTATCGCAGGGCCAAATACTGTCGGAAAGTCCTCTCTTCTGGGTACGTTGACCTCGTCCGTCTTGGATAACGGAAGAGGAACGAGCAGATTAGGACTTTTAAAACACAGGCATGAAATCTCGTCTGGCGTCACCAGCTCCGTTGCGCATGAGCTCATCGGATACTCGGCAGATACAGCAGCTTCAGACGGTGTTGATGTAGTCAACTATGCGTCAGGGAACGTTGCAGCGTGGGACGACATTCACGCAGCCTCCGAGGGCGGCCGTCTAGCCTTCGTTTCTGATCTTCCTGGCTCAGTGCGATATTTGAAGTCTACTCTACGAGGCCTAATCAGCTGGGCTCCTCACTACGTCTTTCTCTGCATTGCCGCTACTTCCGAGGAGGAGGTATCTGTCGGATCTGGACCGGAACATCCAGAGCAGGCGATGGATATCAACCTGGCTCTGTCATACCTGGAGCTCTGCACCAAATTAGAGATTTCGGTTGTTGTTGTCATTACAAAGATGGATCTTGCGTCTCGAGCAGGCTTGAGGAACATTCTCGCCAAGGTGTTGTCCGCACTGAAGGTCTCTGGCAAGAAGCCCGCCATGCTTCCGGTTCCAACCAATACAGCTGAAAAGGGCGTCGACCTACAGCGCATAGGGTCAAGAAATGCCGAGGAAGTAAAGAAACTCATATTCGCAACGCATGACTGGACTGCGACTGTACCTATCGTGCTTACCAGCGCTGTTGATGGCTCGGGCATAGACAAGCTCCATGCTCTGCTTCAGAACCTGCCAATCCCCTCAAAGCCGCCCCTTCGGACTGTCAGCATGTCGAAATCTTTGGTTTCTACCGAACACTCAACTAGTGTTTTCGATGTCGACGAGGTATTCGCGATTCCTCCCTCCAAGGTATATTCAGAGCAGCGTCAGCAAGCCCATGGCGTCGTCCTCTGCGGTCTCATCCGTTACGGCCATGTCTCTGTTGGCGATGAGCTGGTTGTTGGGCCTGTTACATTCAACACTCCCTTGTCAGAGAATGGCGGTAGCCCGGGGGCTCAGAAGCTTCGATCCGATAGGCGCCCCGATCATACTTCTCAACAACTCACACATCGCAGCCGGCCGCCGTCTGGAGATTTTTCGAGCTCCTTCCCTCCGAACTCATATCCGGGGAAACCTTCGTACACGACACAAGTACAATGGCAGCGTGTCCGGGCTGTCAGTGTTCGAAACCTTCGGCTCCCTGTCCAGAAATTGACCGAGGGTCAAGTGGGCACGATAGGAATCGAACCACTGTGTGCTGACGAGCAACCCGCGCGTCTTGGTAAGATTCGGAAAGGTGCAATTCTAGCCAGTCAGTCGATATCTTCACTCTCTCGCCCGCTGTCAACCGTAACTGGCTTCGTAGCGAGCTTCCCTTCCAGTGAATTCTCGTCATCCTTGTCCCCACCGGTATTGCTAGGAGGGAATGCCATAGCGTATATTGCAAATGTCCGGACAACCGTGAAGTTGACATGTATGGCTCTAGCAGGCGATGAGATTATATCGTCACCGCCGTCACCGACGGAGCCAGAGTTTTTCAGTTTCGATGCCGATGCCCCATACAAGCCTGAGGTGAATGACGTTGTGAATTCTGGAAGCACTGTACAGGATACAATTGACATTACCTTCTCGTTTGTCACGTCGATTGAGTGGTTGGAGGTCGGGTCGAGGGTGCTTCTAATGCCGGGAGCCTCGGCTGCTTTGGCTTCTGGAGAGGGTTCTAGCTCGCCGTCCGGCCTTGAGGGATTTGTTGGCCAAGTCCGGGACATCATATATGCTGCGGAAGGTGGAGGATAATATGCTGCCTAATATACTCTATTTCAGTACTGCCTATCTAGACTTTTTTGGTTCAACGCATTAAGAATTCTGTAGAACTCATAGATGTATGGTGGAACGTGCACTTTAAACTGGAGCCTAACGACTAAGGCCCCCACTATTCCACAACGGTTAGCCCCAGCAATCCAATAATCCGCCCAAGCCCCGCCGCAGCTCCTGCACAACAGCTGTCACCAGAAACCTCCTCACGTCTTCCTGAAGTTGGCCCTTCACCAAGTCATGTCAAGGCAGCGTCTGACTCATGCCTGTCTGCCTGTCTGTGCCAGATGAACCCCCCACTTCAGCTGGAACACAGGTTCGCTGTTCGCCTTAGCCCTGCCATCTGTGATTGGTAGCTTTACCTGGGCGGTTCTAGACGGGTTTATTTGCCAGTGTTTCCCGCCGCGTCTGATCCACTCTGCTCAGTGCTCATCATTTGCTTCCGATCCAGCCTCGTTCATTCCACTTGCAACCGCCGCCGATTTCCAACTCATCTGCAGGCTTTTAGGAGCGGGTTCTCCTTTCCTCTACCAGCTGGTCTGTTCTTCGCTTCGTTCAGATTCGATCCTTCGCATGCTCCCGCTTTCATAAACCAACGGAGTGTCATCCCGCTACGATGGCCGACTTCAGCTACAATGATGCCGATGCTGGGGCTATATCGGATTTGGATCAGGTGTGTGATGAAGACGACCTTGACTCGACTACGAGCTCCAATCTGGGAGACACCGAGCACCTGGTAGAGACGCTACAAGCTACTGGCGAAGATGCTGTCGTCACCAAGCTCCCCGTTCAGAATAAACGAACAGTACCTACGACAGA
Organism: Aspergillus stella-maris; assembly: GCF_047715825.1. Classification (NCBI taxonomy): domain Eukaryota; kingdom Fungi; phylum Ascomycota; class Eurotiomycetes; order Eurotiales; family Aspergillaceae; genus Aspergillus; species Aspergillus stella-maris. Next base: position 162,485 of record NW_027396795.1, read on the forward strand.
ACCGCCAATTCCGAATGTTGTCAATGAGACCGTCAAGAAGTCAGAAATGCCCTCGGTGAAGCCTACACGAGCACCAATCGAAGAGATCCCAGAACCACCGAAGAAGTTAAACCTCTTGGATCTCCCCATCGACATCCTACAAGATATTATCAAAGAGGTATGTGCCCTCGGACGGTATGCAATGCTTTATACTAACCGTACACTGTGTCTCCAGGTCACTCACACGAATGATCTGACATCATTGTCACTCACCTGTTCCGCACTCCATTCTCTCGCCGTCCCTCAGATGTACTCCCGATTTGATATCGTATGGCCGGACGCTTTCCCACAATCAGATCACCCCGCGGGAGTTGATGCTTTGTCCTACGGTCTGGCAACATTGGTTATGGGAGCGGACATATTCCGTGAATCACCCGTTACGCATGCGAGACGTCCATGCTCCGAGTGTGGGTGTGACAGCCGTCAACCACATACAGAGCCAGGTCCCGGGAAAGTCCGCCGTGGAAACTACTTTGCACAGTACACGCGCAAGTTCTCGGTAGGCAACGGTCCACCGGACTGGGTCCAGGAGTACTCAGTCAATAAAGAAACTGGCAAGATGCTCGGCACGCTCGTTGCGCTGGCTGTGGCTCGCATGGTCAACTTGGAGACATTCATCTGGGACATGCCAACTGGCGTCGTAAGAGATGTATGGATTGCGCTAGCATCACTCGCAGACCGACTGGGACATGAGTGTCGTCTCGAGAACGTTTGGATACGGTGGCACGATAACTCTGAAAATACGATACGCTCTTTATCAGGAGTCCCTACAACTTCCTCATTAACTCTTCCTGAGACTCAGAATATCACAGTTCCGCCCGTTACTGGCTCGTCGCTTTTCCGAAAATACGGACATGTAGAATATCCCTCGCTCTCGATACTACCGCCGCTGAAGAACTTGAGCGTTCTTGACATTGATGAAGCTTCGTATCTCGAGGAGACGGCCGAGCTCATCAAACGATCTCGGGATCGCCTGAGGGAGTTGCGCATCGGCATCTCATCCAAGGTTTATCAGGCCGACTGGTTGAAACCTCAAGGTTCGCAACATGAAAATCATATTGTTTCCACAACCGTGGCTGGGTGGCCAAAGGCTGGCGGAGTGCTTGGAGCTATATTGAACTGGTCCGGTCGCCCTGGTCGGGAATCCTCAAAGCAGGGAGAACTAGCAAAGAGTGAGATAAACCATGTCTCTGAAACTCCCGTCCAAGCAGAGACCCCGGCTTCTGTTAACACTATTATCCATGCACTCGCTTCACAAACTCTGGATACGACGCCGTTGCAGACCTTGGTCGAAGCTCAAACTACTGTGGCAGCTGGAAATAACCCTTCCGCCAATGGTCCAGAAGCGCAACAAATACAATCTGTTGAGTCCAAGGCCCCAAGGGAGACCTCAAAACGGTCTTCGAGATCGACATACGACCTCAGTCCTGGTTCTGATCAACAGAACCTGAAGCTAGAGGTCCTTGAATTGGAGCGTGTGCCTATTTCTGCGCCAGTTCTACTAGATACAATCGACTGGACTCGAGTTACTACTCTCACAATTCTTCGGTGTGAAGGTCACGAAAAGCTTTGGAGAGCCCTCCGTCGCCGTTTTGCACCTTCATCAGCTAGCTCCAAGCCCGGCAGGAAAGAAGATGCGGTTCAAGACAAAGGGACAGAGCATCAGTTGAATCTCAAGCACATTCATACAGATGCCGTCTCCACTTATCTACTGCTTTTTATCAAGGATACTCTCCGTCCGGACACGCTTGAGACTGTTTTCCTTCATGGAGCTCCGATGCATGACTCGGCCGTTCATATTGAGGGAATATATCGAAACATCATACGGCCGCATCGGGCGAGTCTGAGAAAGCTGTTAGTCGATAGCACTGAACGTTCTACGGCAGGGGCAGAAATCGGTACAACCCGATGGCGTAAGTGGATGTTCACGCGGGAAATCATTACTTTCATCACAAGCGGGCGAATGCCCAAGCTGAGGGAGCTCTCTATGACCATAGACTCCAAAGAATGGGTAAGCCAACTAACCAACCAAGCCAAGGTACCCTACTAACGATAACCAGCACTACTTCCTACAAAGACTGCCTAACATCCCTCAACTACGCGCCCTCCATATCCCCCACATAATCCGCCCCGTCCACCTCGACCTGAAAGAACTCGCCATGCAAGTTCTCGACATCGTTACCCTCCGTCCCGAGATTAGTATAAGTTATCTCGGCATGCAAAACAAATGCTACGAACTCCTCGAAGGCAAAGGCACCGAATATGACCTTTCCGAACCAGATGACACTCCAAGTGACGGCTTAGTGCCCGGTCCAGAACCCTGGGCCGGATCTGAGACAAACGACGAAGAATCCGACGAAGACGATGAGGCCGTCACAACAGACGACTCACATTCAGACTCGGATGATGAGGATCGCCGATCACTAGACGACGACGATGCCTCGGAGTACGAATGCGGGCGACAGCGCGTATCGTTCCGGCTAAGGGAGATACTGTTTTACGACGACAAGATTGCTATTTTCAAGGCCCGGCATGGCGTTCTGTGATTGATTCCTTTTTTTTCTCCTATCTATGAGCGTGGCTAAGCGAGGGCAACGGGCGTTGGTGAATCTGTCTTACTTACCTCTTCAGTTGTTGGCTGCAAGATACCATTAAGCGATTTCACGCCATCGATGGCTATTTATGTGTTTATGAGTATGGATTTCTTTTGCTACATAGCCAATCAATTCCTGATTGTTCACAAATTGACAACCAAATTATAAGTCTTTCGTGCTGCAGCCTGTAGTAAAAGTAAAATACCGGTATCACGTGACTTGGCGGTCAGTCAGCTTCTGATGAGCCGCGATCAAGGTAAAATGAACGACATAATTCCAGACCAGAGCCAAACACCCAACGAACACCGCAGACGGCCGGATATTGACCGTTCTCATACCCATTCCGCGGCAACTCCTTTGAATTCTGTGTTTCGCGCGCGAAGTCGCGAACAACCGCCATCATGAAGCTCGTCCGGTGCGTTAAAATCCCGTCGCGAGCTCAAAGAGCTCTCTTCTTCAGTCCCAGATCCAAGACAGAAGATGGAAGCTAATCATGGCAATAGATTCCTCATGAAATGCGCCAACGAAACCGTCACGGTTGAGTTGAAGAATGGTACGTCGGACTTGCCCTTCACCCCCAAACCTCCCACTTCCCTCTGCATCACATACACCCCAAATTGCAATTCCATCCCCAAGTAACAATTTCAGGAACAATCCTCCACGGCACGATCACCTCCGTCTCCCCCCAAATGAACACGTCGCTGCGCACCGTCAAGATGACCCCGAAGGGCCGGGACCCGATCTCCCTCGACACGATTAACATCCGCGGCTCTACGATCCGCTACTTTATCCTGCCCGACAGTTTGCCGCTTGATACACTGCTTATTGACGACACACCCAAGCCGAAGAACAAGGCGCGGAAGGAGGCCGATCGTGGTGGGCGCGGTGGGCCTAGAGGGGGTATGAGGGGGCGAGGACGTGGACGGGGCCGGGGACGCGGTCGTGGTTTCTAAGTCAATGCGGAGAATTCATTTCGTGTTTGGGATCGGTATCTCTGGATGCGGAGTTTGTTTTTGTTTCTGTCGCCTTTTTTTCCTGCATGGTTGTGAGGCTCGGTGCGCGGTTTCGTCGTTAACGTTCGGTTCGAAGCGGAAAAGCGGGCTTACGGCAATTTAACGGCTACGCCTTGTTCGTTGAGAAAAGGAGGCCTCAAGGCTTAGGGAAGATTTCTGGGCGATGACGGCAACAATTGATGAGCCCTATCAGGAGTGTTCGATGAAACAGGCCATGCTTGTCGTCCGCTTCGAGCATCCGAACGAGACTTGATGGCCTTTATCTCCAGGAAACCGAGGCATATGTTCGATCGATTCCGGTGCGAATTGCGACCATCGACTTCCCAAAACCTCAATAAAGCCAGTCGCATATTACAAATAATCAAAAAAGAAATCTACCAACTCCATCTATGTCTATGCTCATATCTGTACCAGTATCTATGCTTCTGATCTATATCATAACATCATCAATCATAACCTTACCCATTCCACCCTGCCACACTCAATCTAAATACCTGGAGGCTCATTCCTCCCTCCAAATCCTCACGATAACCAACTTCTCCCAGCCCGCCTGCACTCCACTATTGCCCACACTCTCGGCCCTCCACTTTCCACCCCCTTCCCATCCCCTTATCCGCTCCTTGACCTCCTCCGGTTTATTCTGCGCACAGAGCAGAACATACGCTACGCCCCGGCTCGGCTCAAGAACACCAGGTATAGCATCTAGCAGCCGATCTGTCGTCTCCATGCCATTATGCCCGCCCGCGTAGGTTAGAGAGAGGTAATACGATTCGCGCTCGAATTTGGCGGAGCGGGAGAGCGTGCTTGTATTTTGATCGTTACTTGTATCGGAGGGTATAGCCGGTAAGTCTTCGGTCGGTACATAGGGCGGGTTGAAGAGGAGAATGTCAACTGATCCGGGGCGGAGGGGCGTCGTAAGGTCTCCTGTTACAACGGAGAGCATAGTTGATTTAGGTCCCTTGCCGAGCGACTCAATCTCTTTTTCATCTGTTATGTTCGTTTGCGTTTGGCGCTCGTCCACAGCCTTGCGCACTGTTTCTCTTGTCGCGGTACATGCTGTTGCGTTTACGTCTGTTGAGAGGGAGAGGACATCGCTGCGGCCGAGGATAAGGTGCGAGTTTGCGGTTAGGAAGCTGATGACGATGCCAGAACCGGAGCCGACTTCGAGGAGGAGAGGGGATGGGGAGAGTGAAAACTGTGTCGAGAAGCGCTCCTTTAACCAGGCGGATTCGGAGGCTGATGAGAGCGTGTCGAGGAAGAGGTACGAGTCTTCGGACGGCTCGTAGATTGTGTCGAAGGAGACGTGGGATGTATCTGGTGTCGGGAGCATGTTTTCTATTGTTCACTTTCTTTTGAAGTGTGTCTGAATGGGATAGGAGGGGTTGAGGGGTACGTATGTAGATGTAGAAAATAAAATATGCGGAGACAAATTTCTCCGCAGCGCATCGCTGAGCTTCGACGCCGCAATCGATAACCGCGGCTCCGTCCCGTCTCCGATTGAAATCCCACGCTCCAGGTCAAGCCCAACCTTTACCATCCTAGCTACCATTTACCAAGTAAAACGCCATGCGCGCCTTCACCCGCCTCCTCTACGCCTCCCCCGCAAACATCGGCTCAAGCGCCTCCCTCACCGAAGCGCTCGCCCTCCTTCCGCCCATCCCGCTCTACCGGCGCATCCTCCGCGTGCACCGCCGGAAGCTCGACCCCGAAATGCGCATTCTGGGCGACTCATATGTGAAGAGTGAATTCAGGGCGCATAAGAGTACGGAGAACCCGTTGCATATTGTACGTTCATCTTCCCTGGGGTGTTTGCATGGAATGGGTATGATCGTGCGGCGGTGGCTAATGAGTTCTTCGTTGTTCTTGTTGCTGCAGATCGGGTTCCTTACGGAGTGGCAGTTGTATGCACAGAAGCTGGAGGGGGATATGTGGAAGGGGGACAAGCTGGATAAGGCCAAGTTGGATAAGATGAGTGGTATGTTTTGTCTTCCTCTGGGTTCGCTGTTGGCGCATGGGTTTCATTTGTGGCTAACGGTTGGATTTGCAAACTACAGACCAACAACTTGGGCAATTGTATGAGTTGATGCAAACGATCCAGAACAAGAACGGCGATGGAGAGGAGCATTAGGTCCTATGGGATCAATTGCGGGTATGGTGCGATTGATGCGGTATGGAGGATGACGTGCCGCGAGATATATTTGGTGCGGAAGAACTATTGGTGTAGAAAGTTATTGATTGTACATTAGCTAGACTTCTCCTGTATATACCATTCTGTTGAACTTTCCAATGACGATGCAAGCTCCTAATCAAATAAAGGTCCAAGTATACATCCGCCACAGAGGTGTAGCCTGAGGCTTGCCCAGCCATGGTCCATAACTAAACCAAATAGCAAGCTAACTGACTAACACTAGAGCCATTCTGTTGGACCGCGGAGATAATCCGACCTTCGATGCGTTACTAACTGGTCATCAGCGAATAATAGCACTAGCATCGATAAGGATCCATTTCCCAACTCCAAGTGTGGAGAACTGGAGATGTAAAATTGTCAATCGCGCGCCCTGCAGGTGACATCGTCCTTTTATATACTTCCTCTGCAATCAGCATATACAGTTGCAGCCCAGCACCACATCCACCAGACTCTTCTCTCCTTCCTCTCTTCTCATTAAGGTCCTTCCTCGGCTAAATCAGCCAAAATGCCCTCCATCCTCGAAGACCCAGACACAAGAACCCCTCCCCCCCCTGTCCCAACAACATCAAAGAACCAACTCACACAACCAATCCACACAACCCTGAAAAGCGGCCAGAAAGCAACCCTCCATCCCATAACAACAGGCCCCAGTTCCCTCCCCCAATCCCTCCTAAAATTCCTCCACGGGGAATTCTCCACGGAGATCGAAAAGGGATGTACATATCCCATGGAAGAGGCCATGGAGTTTAGTAAGTTCGGGGAGTACTGGTTTGGGTGTTTGGGGGTTGTTGCTCTGCTTGATTCTGGAGAGGGATCGGAGGAGAAGGGGTTGGATGAGGAACACGATTGGGAAAAAGAGTGCCTGGGGACGTTTTATATTAAGCCGAATTATCCTGGTAAGTGTCCATTCCTTTTCTTTTTCACTCTTTCTTTGCCCAAAAGAACATAGCACAGGCCTAGTGCTAACTATGGTATCAGGCCGCTGCTCGCACGTCTGCAACGCGGGCTTTCTTACGACCTCGGCAGCGAGGAATCAGGGTGTTGGTATGGTTATGGGGAAGGCGTATTTGCATTACGCGCCGTTGTTGGTATGTCCCTTTCCTTCTGTTTTCCTTCTCCTCTTCATCAGAGAGAAGGGTTATCACTAATTGTTGAATGCAGGGGTACAAGTACTCCGTCTTCAACCTTGTTTTCGAGAACAACGTTGCGTCAGTGAAGATCTGGGATAGATTGGGTTTCAGTGTTATTGGGCGGGTACCAAGGTGTGCCCGGTTAGCGAATAGCGAGGAGTTGGTGGACGCGTTGATTATTGGAAAGGATTTGACGGGGAATGTAAATTGAAGTTAAGAGGATGGAATTGAAGCAGGCTTATCATACACCTAATATGATTATGAGGATAAGATGTAAATAATATGCTAATTAAAATACAATAACATTGCGCTAAATCACAGGCAGGTATCTGGTATCTGAATTGAATCTGTGGTATCTCTGCGAAAGGGGAATCATCAAACGAAGCAATCTGCCAAGTGACACTGACAACTGACAACGGACAACTCGAAAGAGGTTGGATAGGATAATACAGGGAGATGAAGAGAAGATGAATCGAGATAGGATTGAGAAGGTGAGCAACAGATTACCCGCGCCACGGAGGTCGATCGGCGAGCTTGCTCCTTGTTGCCGGCACATTGTTATCTTTCCTGCTCCTCGGCAAAGGCAGCAAGCTGATGCGACGGCTTCCCGAGTGCCCGAGTGCTGTTCCAGGACGGGCTCCTTTCGTGGGACTTTCAGGAATAGAGCTTTGATCTTGCGATACGCTGCGGCTAAACGGTGTTCCTGCAAAGCTTTGTCGGCTTCGAGGGGCATTGTTCATGTTCTCGATACCGCCTGGGCGACGGAGTTTGCTGTATGGTGGGGGATCTAAGATGGAGCGGCCGGGTGAGGGAGATGCTGTGCGTGCCGGGCTGCGTGAAGTCAAGCGGCTGGAGATACGGCTTGCTGCTCTGGGAATGGGAGAGGCAGATTCACGGGGCGGGACTGTTGAGGATGGGCGTGCGGGGCGAGAGGGGGTAGTTGATTTGCGGAATGATGGCGACCACTTGTGCTTGTGCCCGATATCTAAATCGTTTGTGTTGGTGCTGCCGTTCCATCGGGGTCGGTTGAGCATCGCGGGGGAGAGCGTGGGCTGCGGAATCGTCCTCACTGGCGTCGGAGAAGGAGCTGTTAATGTGGTCTTGGGGATGCTCGATTTCCTGCTGCTCAGGTTTGACGCGAGCTGAGGTAGTCCTGAAACACGGCGACCGGTCGATGTTCGAGCAGTAGAGCCAACAGAGCTACCGCGCCGACTGGATGATCCATATGGAGCTGTGGACTTGTTTGCAGGCGTCATGATGATCGACGACGCTGGCGAGCTGCCTGGCGTATCGACGAGGCTTCCAGTTGCCGGGCTGTCCATCGTAAGGACGGTGGAGATAGAGTCACGCAGGTGCTGCGTCCTCAGGTCTTGAATATCTTCTAACGACGAATCCATGACCTTGATACTAGCTCGTAAAGCGTCGACCTTGGACTCCATGCTTGCTAGCAGCCGCAGAATCTCGCCGTTCACGGTAAGTCTGTCGCTGACACCCTTCTGAGTAATCGTAACCACTCGCTCGATAGCAGGAACATAATGTTGCTTCTTTGCCTCGTAGCTCTCGATCCGACTCGTCATTCCCGAAGGATTGTTCAAGTGCATGCCCGTTTCCAGGCCCTCTTGCAGCTTGGCGATGCTTCGCTCAACAGACTCGAACATTTTCTGCGCCTGGGAGCCAGCATTGCGAAAGACGAGAATCCACCGATCTTCTTCAAGTTCCTTTCGCAGCGAATCAGCCTCTGTTTGCAGGTTCTTGTAACCCTCTTCGAGCTTCTTGCGACGGTCTACAAGTTCTTCGCAAGCGGATGGGAATATCTGCTCCGCCCGCGACTCGAACATTGAGAGCCTCATCGGCAAGAAGTCGAGCGACGCGCGCAACGGTTGGAGACGGGCGAAAAGCTGGACAAGGTTCGAGTGATTCGCATCATCTTGGTGAGTTTGGATGATCGGCTTCTCGAGTGCAGGCGGCGCAGGATAGAGAGATCCCATGCTGGATCTCTTGTTCGCAAACATCCGGCCGTTCGACGGTGTCTCCTCCACGATCGTTTCCAGTTCGTTGATGTCCAGACTCGGAGAATCCTGGTTCGCCAAGTTAAAGTGTCGCTTTGCTTCCATCTCAAAGACCAACTGTTCCAGCGCTTCGACTTCCTCGTCCACGTCCCCGAGAACACTATTCCACAGTTCCTCCCATTCCATTGCCAATTCCACCTGACCTTTGACTGCTCGAAGTCTTGATTTGATCTGAGCCCAGCTCTGCAAGATCGTGTCCATCTGACTGACGATCGTCTCCAAGCCCTCGGTCGTAACGTTGCCGATATCCTCGCGCAATTGTACATCCTCGATGGCTCGTACATAAACGTTCACTAGGCTTTCGAATTTTGTTATCGATTTGTCGACCTCGTCGAGACCTTCGCGCCCTCCAGCAGCCGCCCACTCCACATCGTCCTCCGCGTCCAGCCCGCTCAGCACACCGAACGCCTTCCTGATCCATATTTGAATCTGCTCGGCAGCACCAGTCAAAGCCTTGACTGCAGCAGGAGCATTAGATATCGACGCGATGCTAGCCTCGAGCGATGACGGCTGCGGAAGGGCGATCGACGTAAGTTGAGAGATCTGGTTGCTGAATGAAGATCGAGAGAACGAATATATTGACTCCGTGCGTGACAGACCACGAGGATTAAAGTATGATCGGCTGCTCGTTGACGCTCTCGATGAAACGGGAGGTGAATCTTTGGGGGGCGGGGGCGGCGCGCCGGACGCTTCAAGCTCGTTGCTTTTTTGGATAAACTTTTCGTAGTCTGTCTGCGGCTCGGTCTGGTCTTCCAAGTTAGAACCACCTATCTCGGGGCCGCCCAGCGGCGCTGGGGCTGGCCCGACAACAGACATGGTTGTTGGCGTGTCGTCCACCTCCCCTTCTTGTTCAACTTCCTCTGTATCTAGACGGTCGGCGTCGGTGGTGGCGGCGTCCTCGTCGGGCTCCGACCCTGGGACGGCGTCTGCGACCGGTGGTTCTGGCACGTCCAGGGGTAAATCGAGATGTTGTTGATGATGTTTCTGTTTACTACTGACGAACGAGATCCCATTCCACACGCGCCCTTTCTTCTCAACCTTAATTGAGCGTTCCTGGTGTAGACTGTCCAGCTCCTTAATCTGCTCTTCTGGAATCCTGCCGACGAGCGCGGCGTGCCGAGACTGAGCTGCTGTTTTGGCGCTGCCGTCGAGGAGCTTCACGCGTGCCGCAAGACCAGGCGATAGCCGGCGGAGGATGTTCGGGCGGATAAGCGACTTATCGGACTGGCTGATATTATCGTCGTACTCGTCTTCGTGTAGACTGCTGCCGATACTGCCGATGCTTCGGATGCTGCGTAGTGAGGATTTCGACTTGATCCGGCGAGGAGTGGCCGGTTCATCCGGGGAGGAGACGGAGACGGAGGGCGTAGCTGATTGTTGTGTTGTTGAGCGAGGCGACGGTGGCGGAGGAGAAGCTTGCGACGTGGTCGTGGACGTGGGCGCGGCCGGGGACGTGACCGTGTCTGGGGCGGCGTCCGAGGAATGGGAGTGAGAGCTAGCGGCAGAGAAGATGGCACGCATCGATACGTTCGCTCAGTCGCTCTAGCCCGGAGAATGTGGAGGGCTAGAGGATTGACTGGGGGGAAGGAACAAAGGCTATGATACAACGGTGTGTTGGGCGAGGAATGCTTGGTTGCCTGAAGGTATGCCGGGCCCCTATAAGAATGCTGCGTTGGGAGAGAAAGAGCGCAAAAGAGAGAGAGTGGGGTGATGGGCGAGAAGATGAGCTGTTCTTTCTGATCTGAGACCGGACTACATGGTACAGTAGATACGGCACTCGAGGTTCGGTTTGAGTCGAAAGAGGTGCAGGAGAGGTGCAGACTTGCAGGAGAAATCGTTAATAAAGTCGTTTAATTACAATTTCCTTACAGTTCTTCACTGCGGCCGATCGCCACCACCAACTGCCCAAGTGCCAATAGTATTCTTACTGACCTTGCTGAGGGTCCATTAAGGGGATGGCCTAAGCTCCTTTCGATACTCCTTCTTGTTTGTATAGCCGATAAATAAGTCCTGCTCTTGCTCTCGATTTTCTCCCATTACTGCTCAAGGGATTTGTGTAGGGCGCATTCTTGGTAGCGCACCTGAACCAGGCATGCCCATCCCATGGAACCACTTCAGTTTTCCCCGGCTATTTCAGTAAATATCGCATACAAATTTAGTACCGGTGTACTAATGAATACTCAGGAGGCAAGACTCGACTAACAAGGTATATATGTATTGACCAATCATTTGGCATATTGTAGCAGATTTAGACTACAAGGGTGCAGCAAACACCAAACTCTCATCGCATAACTGTCATCGACGAGTAAGGGGTATCAAATACAGGCAGTGTGGACTGCAAACGAACGTCATCCTCAATCAAATCACTACGTGGTCCCAATAGCCACCCCCCCAGCATTCCTGCCCCAGCCATCTCGGACGCGATCGCTATGAACGGAAAAGCGGACACTTTCACGTCGTCTTAACAAGCAGTCCGTCAACGCTAGCTGCAGTGGCTCGCCTCCTCAACACCCGTAGATCCTGCGAGAGTTCCTCCCGAACGGCCTTGCACCAAGCAGCAATTGCCTTGTTGAACTGGTACCACGCCTCGTCGCTATCGCTGTTGGCGACGCCCATCACATCCATTTCCAGCTTGGTCTCCCACCGGAGTTCGGCCGCCTTGATCCAATACCGAAGGTTGTCTGCACGTCGATATGGCTTGGCAACGTCTTCATGGAAGGATTTGATTTCTCCAAACGGTCGCTTGGATTTCCTGACTGCGGTATTGTGAATCCGTATCAAGTCGCGGCCGTCGCGCAATTGCTCGAGAAATGCTGATGGCAGCGAACCATCTTGAGGCTCTGTCCATGGAGGCAGTGACAAGTCCGGGCCCGTCAGGCTAGTCAGACTAGCGAGGAAAGCCTCCTCTCGCTGCCGTTCCCGACCAGTCCAGTCGCCTTCGATCCAAACCCAGCTTGCCCTTTCTTTGACTTCTGCGTCTTCTAACTGCGCCTCTTGGGAGAGCATATCCCGCACATCGGACATCCAACCTAGAACAGCCTTCTTCTCGTCTTCGCGGAGACCACCCGCAAAAGTACGTCCCGCCCACTTCTTCAAAACTTCCAACACATCAAACAGGTTCTGTCGGATCTCGCGCTCGCTCTTGATTGATGCCAGACGTTCGGGATATTCATGAGTGGTATAGTAAATCTTCGCCGCGCGGATCGCAAGGGTGACAACATCCAAAATGCGCATACCTTGGATCTCGTCCCAACTCTTTTGTGCCGCAGCAAGGTCGGCTTGACGTTGTGACTGGTCGTCAGCTTCGCCATCTGGCGAGATATCGATCCGCGGGGGCAGGGTCTCCGGAGCTGGTTGATCCTTAGCTACCGCATCAATTTCCGTCTGTGCCTTCCATATCGCATTCAAGAGGTCTCGTCGCAGCTGTAGCAAATCCGGTGGCGGTGGGATGTAGTGCGTCTTGATACTGTAGGTGCTGACCGTAGGTGGCAGCATGACTTCCCCATCTTCCATCTCCTCTCCCTCCTCCAACTCCTCCTCTCCTGAATATGCATTTTCATCCTCCGTCGGACTCGTAGTGAACTCGTCGGTGAACCGCGCATTCGGCGTAAGGAGTAACTGCGGGAACTCCTCCGTATTCCTCTTTTTCTTCTTATATTCACGCGCGTGGCCTCCCTTCCCATCCAGCAGACCTGTCCGAGCAAAGTAGTACTGCAGATGTGCGATACTACCCAAGCTCATCACACTCTCGCGGTTCTTTGCGGAGGCGGCAAACTCCGCCCCCTGAGGGCGGATATACCCCCGTCTCCGCGTCGAGACCGACACTGAAGATCTGTTATCACCGGAAGCTCCGGAGGACGTTGACAGCGAAGATATGGAGGAGAACGTTCGGACTGGCGAGGGGCACGACGAGATAGCGGGCGTTGGAGAGACGGAGGGTGAGGGCGAAGAGTTTCGGACAGGAGGGGCTATCGTATCAAAGTCGGCGGGATCTTCCATGGTCACGTAGATCAAACACGGTGTCTTGTTTCATGCGAGAAAGTTGAAGCACACGCTTGGCGAGTATAGGCAGGGTTGGCTGTAAATAGTGTATCGCGAGACGGCAAGATGAGGGAAAGGACAGGTGGTCCGGGATGAGAGAGATGACGCCTGACGGAAGTAAAAATAAGGAACGACTCCTCAACAGAACAGGAACGAAATTGGCGATCGTGACGGATCTGCAGGCGAGAACAAACTTGAGACGTTCGAAAGGGGGGTTCTTGGACTTCTTTTTTTGGCACTAAGGAGAAGCGGGTCAACTAAACTATTCGATAGTAGCGTCGCTGCCCTTTCAACGCTGCAAGCCTGATCTTCAACTCTGCTTAAAAGGGCATTGAAGGATTGTGGAGGCAAGACGGGCCTTCTTAGAAGAATCCGGCTGTTGGCATTGTGATCGTTATGTATTTGCTTCTTTTGCTGGGTTTGTTGTTGCATCCGAGGCAGCCCCTGACGGCGGATATGCCATGCAATGTCCGGCCCCAATGCCCCATCCCGCCAGGGGGAACCAGGCATATGACACCGCATTGCATTTGGTAGCTGCACCTGCCTTATTGACACCTGGCCATTGCCACGCATTGGTCAGTCATGTCGTCAGAATGTAAATACCAACAAGAGCATGTGAGAGACGACGCACAAACTCGATGAGACTGACAGCTAGAAATCCGGGGCGGCGGATACTCTGCCAGATTGGGTTTAGTGCTCTATGGCTTTCTATCCGTCGCCAGCCGTGGAAGAACAAATTGAACAGTTCAAGGTCATTATTAATTCAGCATTAGATATCTATGCGCTAAAAGAGAGGAGAGTCCGCCATGCCATGTTGTTGCAGCCCATTGCGCCGTTTTGTTTTGAATGCAAAGCCCATCCGTTCCCGCAGATGATACTCCGAAAGACCGTCAGAAACTCTTAGACAACATCGTTTCTTTCCCAGCCTGTGGTCTTCAGGTTCGAAATTCCTTTGCCAGGGTGCGGCTTGGATGGGTCCTTCCACTTGACAGCGAAGGGGTTGGGGTCGGCCGCTTGCTTGAGGTTTCCAAGTGTGTGGTTGACCTCGCGGTGCTTGGCCTCATCGGCTCGAACATAGTACAGCAGATCTTTCATGGTGCGGTAGCCCTCGGGCATCTTCCAGTACTGGACGGCAATCTCAGGAGCCTCCAACTTCTCCCATCCCGGAAGTCTGCCAGCCTCGAGATCCTTGATGGCGCGAGTATAGGTGACCACGGCTTCTTCCTCAAGGTAGCCGACGAAACGGTGGCAAATTCGTGGCGAGATAAGGTAGGAAATGAAAAAGCCGTTGAAGAAGACTCCTTGCGCTCCGAGCACCATCAGTCGCATGAACAATCCTGGTTCAGCAAGCTTGAGGAATGTAAGAAGGTGCATCCGTTCGTTGTATGCTTCCTCCAAAAGTGTTTCAATCCTGACGAGATGTTAGTCACAGTTCAATGACATCAAGAAGTAAATCTTAACGTACCAGCCGTTATCCCTCTTCATACGCCTAAGACTTCTCAAATGCCTCAGCATACCTCCAACCATACCGGGCACACCAGCGACACTTTCCAAGAAGACAAATCTCGTCAGCCACTTGGATTCCGTCATTTGGAACCTGGCATCGTGCTCCATGCCCTCCTTGGGATGCTTGTAGTTGGTGACCAAGTCCATTCCCCAGCGTAGCAGGCGAATGCTCCCAAGCGCCACATAGTCGGACCAGGTCGTCGCCTGCCGGTGGCCAACAGTAACCCTGCGCATTTCTTCCTCGGTGTATCTACCGCACTGTTAGTCTCATATGCTCTACTTTCTGGTAGGGTAGGCACTTACACAGGATGCACCCATGCGGTTTCCACTTCTTTAATCTTTGGCGCATCAGGAGGAGGGAAGTACTCTTTGATCTGTGTCTTTTGCGTGGAGTGCATTAATCGCTTTGTTGTCGGCTGGTGGTGATGTTGCAGATTGTTGACAAAGAACGGGGTACTGCATCGAAGGCCAGTGGTGGCCATGCCCCTCGTATATGTGCGCACCGTGAACTGCAGGTATTGTTTAGGAAAAGCAGCGACCCTAATGGGTGCCGTCGTTGATAACGTATTCATGATGATGGTTGCGGTGGTGTTTCAACCGAATGTCGATTCAATTGCCTTAATGTAATATTGATTGATGATGATAGTAATGCTTGATATGTACAAAGAAAAGAACAACCAGGCTCTCATCAGGCACTCTCGTATTTATATCTACGCGGCTCCCAATAGTAAGGAACGCCCTAAGAAAAACTCAATAGCCCCAAACACGGCCAGGCAAGAATCGGAACCGCCAGGTCTCCGCAACCAGAGTCACGGGCCGATAGACAAGAAAAAAGTTCTCAGTCCTCATTCACCGAAGAACCATATCAGAGGGTGGCTGAGGGAGGCAAGGGGTTTGAGAATTTCGTTGATGAACCAGTCAACTGGGACCGATTCGTTCCTGGGGGTATTCCAGGCCTGGCATCGTATTTGAGTTACGGGGCGTTACCAGGCTTTGTACGATCTTCGTCGCCACCACCCCGGGGGAAAAAGCCTTGTAGTTTGAGTCTGTGAAATTGTAGAAGGGTAGGATAAGCATCTGAGAAGTAGAATCAAGTCTCACTTGTTTCCCATTAAGTTGATGCCAAAGTCTATGTCCTGCTCGACGGGTTGTAAGAATCAAGTATGTTATCTAGATACGGTACTATCAGGTTTGCTGCTCGCCGCGTGACCACGGACGAACCCGGGAAGCGGGATTTGCTTACTTTGAGTTGACTCACAGAGGCCGAGAACAAATCGGGCTTCGCGCTTCGCATCGCCGATCGGACCCGTGACGTCAATAGCCTTTCACTGGTCGTCGGCGAGTCGGAGCCGCCGTGTCGGAGCCGCCAGGGTGCAATACGGACTAGCGAGCTGAAGGAGTAGCTGATAACGCAGGTTATGTTAGGATTGAAAATGCTTTGCTCATGATGTTGAAAGCAAGAGGCTAAGACTCGTAACTAAGAACAGATTCTCTTGAATCCCTTATCGAGTGGGATGATGTTCATTATTATTTACTCCGGTTGAAGACCAGGCTACCTAGCAGTAGTACTTGCTCTGATAGCACACCGAAGACTCAAAGAGTCTCAAAAGTAGATTTTGATGTCTTTCTGAGCGCAAACTCAACGTCGTCGTCCCTTGACGCAAGATTCTTGTTCTCCAGTTTCACTACGTGCGCCATTCTTGGTCCAGTGTTGATGTCCTTGAGGAACTTCTGTAGCGTATCTTCCGGACCTTGTGCTTCGCCTTCAACCTAATAAAAAATCAGTAAGTTGCTACGAGAGTATAGTGTGAGCTAGCGCCAAAAGGTCTAACTAGACTCAACTAGTGAGATATCAACGGGCACGTACTCTTCCGCAGTCCGTGTTCTTCACCCAGCCCTTCAAGCCGTACTCTACAGCACGCTTCATGGTATAGTCACTGTTATGGCATGATTAGCTGGATCATGCAAATTTTACTTGAGGATTATGCTCACCGAAAGCCGACACCTGCAGACTAGGTCTTAAACATCGATGCATGGAGACTAGTAGTTGAAGACCTACCTTGAACCGTGCCGTGTACCTTGAACGCAATCTGAGAATGGTAAGCGACATCATTTGAGAGCTTATAAAATCAACTTTTAGACTTACTCTTTGTGGTGTCGACATTCTGATTTGATGATAGTATATGGGTGAGTAGGATGAATGTTGATGCTGTTCTTGTTCATGACGCTCGCCAGGTCCAGGCGAGGGGCAGCCTAGATAAGTTTAGCGCGCAACCTCCGGGCCACTGTGGCGATGGCTTTTCCAAGTCGGAAGAACACCGAGATGGTTTCTATCTTGATTGAGGATCGAGACGCTTGGGGCTATATATGCTGAGTGGAATAGCCTGACGTTTGATATTTTAGACGACAATGCTGTTCTCTTGTCGAGAGCACATCATAACATACGCAGCATTGATTCTTGGAAGGCTGGCATTCTCGGCTGAGCTATCGCGGTGAAGAATCGAAATCTGAAAGACACTAATCTATACAAGAGAGCAAGAGTGGTTTTTGTATAAAATAAGTAGCACTAGTCTGGAGTCGCCCGTCAAGCAGATTGCGTCGCAACAGGTCCGTTCCTGAAGTACACGAAGTGATAGCTGCTACCCAATGAACCATAAGCCCCATTATATGGGAATCACTGGCAGCTAGAAAGAGTATACTGTGAGTATGGAGCTTTAACTAAGCACTTTTGTACTGCTTCCAAGAGCAATCGTTGAGGGCTCTTCGCAATAGTGCGGCTCTGGCGCCAAACTTTGGCAGGGCAAATAGCGTGTTGCTCGGGCCGCTGCTTGATGCTTGGGGTGGGTCATGTGGGTCTACTATGCAGCCAGAAGCCCAGGGCACAGAGTATCAAAGTACGTACTTTGATATCAAGATGTAACGGTACTATGGTAAGTTCATACCTCTCAGACTACGAGCATGAGCTCCTATTCATTCGGTCTAAGACTTCTTACATAACCATAAAAATGCGAGAATCGCCACCTGAAACCACGACTGATGAGGAATCTCCGCCGATGACCGCTATCTCCCTTTGCTTTTGTAGTGTCGTCAAGGGGAAACATGCTTTCTATCATAACCAACTTGCCTATTAGAACTCTTTTCAAATATATCGAGGAATGAAGACGGACAATCGGCGATGTAGAACACACAAATACGTAAGACAAGATCTGGTCTTGCTCACAAAACGGTAGCTGCATCTGTTCTTGAGATACTAGTCTCGTCCAAATCGACGTGTTTCTGAGAATCCAGAAGACACTATAGAGACTCGCGCGCTCTCGGTGATTATGCAAATTTACTTGAGCCTTGCGTTGTCGTTACTATGGCCCAGATTGCCGTCACAGAGCCATAATATTTAGCGAGATGTAGGGTTCCATAGAGCATGAGCATATGAGAAAATGAAGAACAGATCAGTTTTTCAGCGTACCTGGTAGGTTGTGTGCATATATGCTAGCCGGACAGTGGTAGACACGGATTCGCACTATCCATCAGTGATACAGTTGAGATTTAAGCTGGAAAGGAAGCAATCTGAACAGCGCAGCCAGAAGGCAGTTGACACATTTCCAGAGGGTGAATAGCTACACGTCAGCCAGCGCTGTTGGATAATCCGGCTAGTTCTCAATAATGAAGATGGTTTGTGTGTAGATATAATGGTGTTTTCTGTCTCGATTTCGAATCCAAACCGATGGTATGATAATGATCTCCCTCAACGGCTTCCAAGACGTCTAGTTCATTCGGCTTGAAACAATCTGGCGTAATTCAGGACTCAACAATTTCGATAGCTCCAAATGGTAAAAATATTCGTCATTGAAGAGAGAAAAGGTCGAGTCCTCGATCGACCGGCGCTGCCTCAAGCCCACAACGGAGGCGACTGGTAAGAGCTGTGGAAAACGCCGCTGCTGACCTAACAATGTCTGAAATATTTCCAAGCAGAATCAGAAGAGAGATCTTGCAGATTTGACTCAAATCTCATCGCTCATCACATATATCACTGGGCGAGCCGCGTGTTGGCGAAGCCTTAAAGGTGTCGATTTCAGGTAGCGAAGATGCTGATGGGTTTTGAAAACATGCGACCCCACTCAGGAGTAGCGAAGCAAGCTAGAGTCTCTGGCAAGTAATGCAATTGAGGTTATGGTGATTTGTGGTAGCGCAAGAGTAATGTATAGACGCTGAGTGGACCTCGGAACCTCCGCCGCCCCTGATCCTCTGCTTTTCTCGATCTCTCCGCAATAATCCCCTGTCCCTCAGCTACACTCATTTACTCCTCAAACCACGACATGCTGGCGCTAAGATGATTCTCTCATTCCTTTCCTGGTTCCGGCGGCTCTATTCGCTTGATACCTTGGACACGCGGTTCACGGTCCCCGCCAAAACTCCCGTCAAGGTCGCCGCTGAGGACACACGATCCGGCTCCGCGAAAGACGCCCGCCCCAATGCTGTCGCCGACCGTGCCTCCCCCTCCAAATGGGGCACGCTCGAGTTTTACGTTTACTATGCTGTTTTTGCAATTGCGATTCCGCTGATGTTCAAGACTGTCATTGGTGTCTCACAAGGTCAGCCTTTCTCAGCGACAAGCCGAGCTGAGCTAATGTTGCTGCAGAATCGCATCCTGCCTATTCAACTTATTCCCACCTGCTCTCGCCAGGCTGGATACCAGGACGGAAGGTGGTGAGTAATGCTTCATAGTCTCTTGGCCAGTTTGAGTACTAATGTAACTTGCTCGCCGTAGGACAACTCCGACGCGCAATATTCGGGCTTCCGTGACAATATCCCCTATCTCCTCGTCCTCCTAGTCGTCCATCCCTCTCTTCGCCGCGTATACGAGCACTTTTCTCGTGAATCTAGCGCCAACAATGTGTCCTCCATCAGTACCACAGCAGACGCTCGAGCTGCCCGGCGTATACGATTCGACTACTTTTTTGCCCTGATCTTCATTACGGCTCTCCATGGTATATCCGCGATCAAGATTTTGGTTATCCTATACTTGAACTACAGAATCGCCAAGAATTTCCCTCGCAAAATTGTTCCGGCGGCTACTTGGACATTCACTATTGGCACCTTGTTCGCAAACGAATTTTGCCAAGGTTACCCCCTGGCTCGTATAGTCAAGTTCTGGACGGCAGCGGACGCAGCAGGCCAGCAGTCCGTTCTGTTGCAATGGGCCCAACACCTGGATAGCTTCGGCGGTCTGATGCCAAGATGGGAGGTTCTCTTCAAGATCACCATCTTACGGCTAATCAGCTTCAATATGGACTACTACTGGAGTCTTGACTTCCCCGCCGCCAGTCCGATTGAAGTAAGTCTCCCTCCGCCAACGACATGGAACCCATCTGACGAACATAAGAAGAAGCAACTCGATCCGGCATCGCTTTCTGAGCGTGACCGGGTCAAGATCCCCGCTGAGCCGTCCGCCTTCAATGGCTTCAACTACGTCGCCTACATTCTCTACTCGCCTCTATACCTAACTGGCCCCATCGTGACGTTCAACGACTACATGTCCCAGCAGAAATACGCACCGCAGTCTCTTACGCAAACCCGCACAATTATGTATGGAACTCGCTTCTTCCTAACCCTACTCTCCATGGAGTTAATACTCCACTTCATCTACGCGGTAGCAATTTCCAACGCCTCCCCCAACTGGTCCCTGTACAAACCCGGCCAACTCAGCATGCTGGCTTTCTTCAACCTGCACATCATCTGGCTGAAGCTCCTCATCCCTTGGCGTTTCTTCCGCCTCTGGGCCCTCGTCGACGGCATCGACCCGCCCGAGAACATGGTCCGCTGCGTCTCAAACAACTACTCCGCCTTCGGTTTCTGGCGCAGTTGGCACCGCTCCCTTAACCGCTGGATCGTCCGGTACCTGTACGTCCCGTTGGGAGGTGGCAGTAACCGCTCCACACCAAACAGCGGCACCAAGCCCGCATCCCCCCTCTACGCAAAGGCCCGCCAGATCTTCAACTTCCTTGTTGTATTCACATTCATTGCCCTCTGGCACGATATCAACTTGCGTCTTCTCATGTGGGGCTGGCTAATTACACTCTTCGTCCTCCCTGAAGTCATCGGCGGCCTCCTCTTCCCCGCTAGCCGCTGGCGCTCGAAACCAAATACGTACCGCGTCATCAGCGGTATCGGCGCCGTAGGCAATATTCTCATGATGATGATTGCGAATCTAGTTGGGTTTGCGCTGGGTCTGGAAGGGATCCAGGGTCTTTTGTCTGAGTTATTGGGGAGTTATGCCGGGTTCGTCTATCTTGTCTCGGCGTGCTGCGCGCTGTTTGTAGGTGTGCAGGTGATGTTTGAGATTCGGGAGGAGGAACTACGGGCTGGAATTGATATGAAGTGTTGATTTTGGTCTGGGTTTGAGCACCCCGGGAGGCTCTTGCTCAGATAGAAGTCCTGTCTTTGTGGTGATATAAGTACATATACTATACAGAGTACACATTAATAGTGGATAAACAAGCATAGAAACCATGGATATAATCTTCAAGCAACGCTTCCCAGACACCCATTAACACCGATGATAGATAACAATACAACCAGTTTCCCCGATCTCAAAATCTAGAAGAAAGCACCACACCTCGAATCCTCATGCGTCTTATAACACTCAATTCCACAAGTCCGCTGATGACAATTCCGGCACCGAATCTTCCCCCAATACCCACAAATACAGCAGAACTTCCGCGCCGACCTCCCCGTTATCGGCGGCCCCGCGCGCGACGCGTTATATGACAATGGCGGCTCGGCGAGCAGTAAACGCATGATGCGCTCTGACGGGGCAGAGGGGATATACGATTTCAGGAGCGGGTCGTTGTCGTATTCGGATTTGATGAGGTGGTCTGGGTCTTGCTCGGGTTTTTGGTCTTGGTCTTCGGATTGGGCTTGTTCGGTTGAGGGTTCGGCGGCGGCGGCGGCGTTGGTAGTGGTAGGAGTTGTACCCGATGGCTTCTTAGTATCCTTCGCAGTCTTCGATATACTCGCTCTAGGCGTCGTAACAGGCGTCGCGCTCCGTCTCGCCGCACTCGTCGCCGTCTTCGCAACTTTACCCCCCTGTACCCTTTGCGCACCCGCTGCAGCCGCATTCCCAGAACCAGACCCAGCCTGCGCCAACGCAGCCTCCTCATCATCCAAGTAATTCCGAAACGTCTTCTGACTCTGCAATATCCTCCTCACATTACTCGTAACTTTCGTTCTCGTCCCCCTCGTCGCAGACTCTCGCGGCCCATCTTTCCGCGCGGGTATAGGAATCGCCACATCGCGATGGTTCTCGCGGTCGAGTTCAGCTAAGTGTCGCGCGATCGCGTTCGCCTGGCGCGAGGAGACGTCTGTGCGGGATGGATCGCGGATGCCGCGTTTGCGGCCGGTCGTGGGGAGGGCAGCTTTTGAGGGGTCGAAACCTTTTGACGGGATGGGGGCGTAGGTCCAGCCTGGTGTTAGGGTTGTTGTGCTTGTGTTGGGGAGGACTTCGACTTGGTACATTTTGAAAGAGGGTGGTTGGGTTTGGTTGGTTGGGGAGGAAGGATAGATCGGACGGGATTAATTTGATGGACATGAAGCTGTTATCGATATCGCGCATTCGAATGTTTGATATGTTTGCATGTTTTATGCACTGATTGTTCATCTTACTAAGCATCCTACAAGTCATGCACGTATACAGAACGGAGCACCATCAACGAATAGATAAAAAGGTATTAATATACACAACTTGCTCGGGTCGCTGGTTCCACCTTCAAACCCGGTCATCCGAGGGACGGGTAAGACTAGAACCGCTTGAGCAGGGAGACAGTGAAGGCTTGTGAACGCACTCAGGGCTCGAAAAGGAGACAGACAAGATGCATAGTAAAGAAAATTCCGAGACGACACCAAACAGGACAGAAATAGCTAGATACAAGCTGCTTGTAAAAGACTCATTTGCAAATGCCGAGGTCAACTATTTCTTCTTCTGCAGTTGGTCCACCCGCGTTTCTAGCTCTGAGATGTATGTTTGGAGCTTCTGGGTTGCTGATTGTAGAGCCTGTTGGAGGTTAATATTTTCCTTCGATGAAGATCGGATCTAGAATGGGGATTTCAAGGAAACAGTTGGTTAGAGACATACATAGATATCTTCAGTGAGCATAGTATTCGACACCCTGTATTCGCCGAGGATGTAATAGTAAACGCCGGCACCCGCGACAACAGCACCAGAAAGAAATCCGAATAAACTAGTTCAATTCATTAGCTCATGAGCCGGATCAATCAAATGATGAAAAGAGAGTATCGCACCCTCCACGGAAAGCTCCAACGGGTTTCTTGGCCGGCAGAGTAGTTCCGGCGTTCTTCATCAAGGGAGTACTGGCAAACCCGCGCCGCGTTGACGCGATGCTTGGCTGTGTGGTGATGGCTCGGAGGCCAGGGACTATGCGCCGCATGCTGATAGACATTGTTGTAAAGTTGTTGTTTACTGAGGGAAAGCTAGTGAGAGAGTTTGGGAATCAAGGATAGTACGATGTTGGAGCTCTAGAAGACGGTGACGTTGTTCGCTGCCGGGCTGGGCGGGACCTGGGGCTCGAGTGGAGCGACCAATCAGACGGCGCGCTCTATACAACACCATTGGCTCCGGACCACGCGACCATCTACGATTTGGTAGTTTGCCTCCCAAACTAGTAATAACTGAGGATAGAAATATATTGATCACTGAGGTAAAGAGGTATGGTACAGGTACGGATAAAGTTGGCTAACAAGTCTAGTTAGCCATGGTGCTCTCATTGAACAAATCTGCCAGCAGATCATCGCGGCATGCAACCAAATCCGGGCTGCTAATGCTGTAGGTGCTCTCAAACGCATGGATGCTGAGTTGATCAAAGAACGGCCGAAGCACTCGATCAACTATCTCGTCCTTGGCCGTTTCGCGTATCCAGTCTGCTGTGAGACCTGGGTGCCTTACGCCGCGGTGAAGATCGCTCGATTCTTTTGCTGGATCGGACGATGTAGACCATCGGACACCAAGATTATGGGATACCTCATCAGCCAGTGCCATGGGTTCGAATCGCTCTGGTGGGTATACGGCATCAACAGTATCGGTAACATAGAGCCATTCAAGTAGCTGGAAGTCATCAGGCGCGAGGACAAGCAAAGTGTCTAGGAGCTTGCAAGCCTGGAGCAGGGAGTATGGGTTATAGAGTTCTTGCTGATCTCCCGACGAGATTGCCGAAATGGCTTCTTGAAGCTCACTGTTCAACAATGGCCAGAATTGACAGAGCGTGGTCGCTGTGCTCTTGAGGGTGAGCGCTCGCAGAACCATGAAAACCTCGGCTCTCGTGGCAGAGGAAGGAGATGACGAGGCTGTAGCCCCCAGCAGATCCTCTAGCTTCTGCAGTAGTGCTGGCATCTCTGAAATAAAGTAATCATCGCTGGCAGATAGAATCAAGAGACTTATCCGGCGGAGGTTCAGCTGTGCTTTGCGATCCGCATCCAGTCGAGCAGCAGATGCTCCGACACCGAACATGATGCCTGCTGTGGCTGGTGGTGTGAGGCGAGACATGATCTCAGATAATCGGTCCTTATCGACCAAGACCCATTGCCGTAAGAGGTTCATCCAGCCACTCTTTACAAGGTCATCATGGGAGCCGAAAAACCGTTGGTCATTAAAAGCTTCTGCAACGTCCTTCTTCCATATCTTTGCTGCCTGGGGTATCTTTGAAATGAGCTGCAGTAAGGTCATGAAGTTCTCGTTCAGGTTATTGGGGAAGAGTCGAGCGCGTATAAATGGGCCGATCACGTTGGTCGATATGCCTGTCACTGCTGTAGTGATGCGGTCCTGATCGCCTAGTGTTGTTGTAAATGCGGGCATGGACGCTGCGAGAATGCTCAACATATCATCGGGCCCAATATGTGGAGATGCATTGTCGTAGTCAACTGAAGTACGAGATAGAAGCCCTTGCTCTTGAGAAATGCCCATGGGCTTGCTGGTAAATATCGCCGTGAGGAGGCGTAGGAGTACATCCTAAAAATCATTAGCGTGATTCGATGTTTGGAAAATAAAAGACATACGCCCAGCTCCTTTCTCATTCGGCGGTCTTCACCAAAGTTCGTGTTCTCCAGCTTTGCCCCCAGTATGGCAGCAAACTCCACCAGGCGCGGAAGTATTTGCCTATGAGGGAAAGGATTGCTTAGTACGTCGCGAAGGAATGTCGTGCAGTCCAACCATATTTCGTCGAGGACATCATCATCTAGAGATCTAGCATAGGTCACCAAAAAGCCTGCCAGCTCTGATTCCGTCAAGCTCATAGTCATGGTTGACTTGCGACTCGGGTCAAGCGCAGCGGGATTTGTCCGCGTGTAGATTGCGTTGAATATAGCCGGAACAGCAATCTTTGGTCGTGAACCATCCAGAGTGTGGAGCAGGTTGAGTATTAGCGGGGACTCGTCGCTGTCGGATTTGAGCCACATATCCACCATTGTCTCGAGGCATTCCAGCGCTTCGGCAGTGAAGAGATGTTCAAGAATGCGGCGAGACCTGTTTCGCATCCGTAACGACGTGTACTGGAATGACGCCATTGATTCAGTGTCCTGAGGAAGACTGCTTCGCTCCGCGGCGCCCCAGGACCAGATAGAAAAGCAAAGGCGCACTGCATCTTGAAAAGATAATAGAACAGTAAGTCTATTATTCAACGCACCCGAACGTAGATGGATGGACTCAGAGTTAAAGACCCCCGACACCATGTTTCCGAAGAACGATCCATGGGTTTGGTCAGGGCTCTTGACTACTGGGACATTCACCTCTTCTATGAGAAGGCGCTCATGAGCCGCTGCAATGCATGTCTCAAACCCGGCAAGTAACGAAATAGTGGTCTGTTCCGAGCGGTCCTCGAGCCAGCTTTCTGTCTGCTTGAATGCCGACTGGAGATTGGCGTACGACTTTTTGATCTCTTTGCCCAAACATTCCACCAAGGTCAAAAGAATCTGAAATATGGACGTTGAATACAGTGGCAGTATTTCGCAGAGAAGCATAATCCATTTGTCGATGATTGGTCTCGAGTTCAAAGAGCTGATGCCCTTCAAAAGACAATCCAATAGGCGTTGAGGAGGTTCAGGGTGCTGCGGTACCGCAGGCGATTTATCTTGTTTGTCGCTAGTGAAAGAGAGTATTGATGGACTTGTCAACTTTTCGCGAGAGCCGGCTCTTTGATGCTTCATTTTCGGAGTTGGGGGAGGGACATAAGCTTGAGTAAAACGAGTCTTCAGGACAGCTAGAAGGGTATCAATTAGAGCCGCTTGAATTGCAACGTCGCCACCCTCATCGAGAGTGATGACAAGTCGATCAACAAGTAGTGAGTCAATCCCAGATTCCACAAGTTCCTCCACGCCCGGCCCCAGTAGAAGCTGACGCATGACTACAAGCGATATCTGCTGCAGTTTGACTTCTTCCGCGCTGGCTGTGGCACCATCTGTTTTGTATCCACTCACAACCTTCAAGGAGGCTTGAAAGATTGTCGAATGCAGGCTAGGAGACTCAGCATTGTCTGTAGCAGATAATTAGATAATATCCTGAGATCAAGAGATTTAATTTACCTTCTGAAGCCGAAATATCATGACGACGGTTGTGCTGAGCCATGTTTTGAGTGAGAAGTGCTACCCAACCACTGTGGGTAAGGGCGCTCAGTGTGTTGTGAATGGTCTCCAGCAGATAGTTGCACTCAGAATGGTCATCAGGAGACACGACAGTGTTACCCTCAAAAGTTCCCAGTTGGTCTCCTCGTTGCAAGACGCCTTCGAGCCTTGCAATAACTATGCGAAAGACTCTGTTCGGCCATGAGAATTTGAAAACCGGCAAAATCAGCTTGACTTACTTTGCTATTGAAGGCAGATCTTGAAGCCATAATTGGACTCCCTGTCCAGCCTGACTTGGCCCTTGCAACAATAAATCTAGAACGGTAAAAAGGGGTCGCTCAAGCATCGATGAATGGTATGAAGTCTGAGCTTGGGCTGAATCGTGCAAGTGTTTCGGAGGCAGTTCATATGTACCATGGTGGCTGTGGTTCCAAAGAATGAAGAATTTGCCAGCTTCTTCTTCGGACGAGAGCTGATATAAACCAGGAGCTGGTGAGTCGAACATTAGGGACGTAATGGAGGATTCAACAAGGTGGTCAGCCCAGGAGATGGAGTGTAAGTTCCACAGGCATCGGACTGCCTCGACATGGAACTTCGGGCTTAGCGGGGAGAGGAACTGCCACAACTGCTTCAAGAGTAGTGGAATTAAGTCAGAGACATTCTCGTAGCTGATGTAATAACCCAACTTGTGAATGCAGTATAGGCTCGTGATCGTGGATGACACAGCGGAAATGAGTGGGAATGAAGCTGTTGACTCCTCGACGGCAACGGCCTTTATCCGGTTGTTTATGGCTAGATAGAGTCTCTTGTCCCGCAAGATGCGCGATCTAGGCAGCTTCTTTAACACCACTATTAGAAGGTTGAGTCTTTCCGAAACCGATATGGTGCCATTCTGAGCGTCAACGGCGGATATAGCTTGTTCGTAGACATTCTTGATAATCAAATCCGCTAGATCTCGGGGCGAAAAGGGAGGGGGTTGAGGGTCAAGGCTATTCCGGCTTTGATCATAAAATTGATGGATCCTTCTGAGGATAGCAAACCCTGGACGATCAAGCAACGGCTGGCCATTCACCGAGTTCTTTGAGTCTGGTTTTCGGAGAAAGGCGCGGTCTATAAGCAGTCCAGTAAGTGATGTTATAACCTTTGATAGCCCGGTTGCCACAGACTGCAATTGGTCTCTGGGTATTGAAGCAGTGGCGTCAGAGGACAGTTCGCTCATTTTTATCAAGGCGGACAATGTTAGTAAGGGAGCATGATTAAGAACCATGTCTTCTTCGCGAACATTAAAGTGATCCAAGATAAAATGGGCCAGGTTCAGATTTTCCAATGTTTTGGGGATATTGCGGGCGAGGTTTTTGGTGTCCCAGTCAATCAGATTCAGAAGCTCGGAGAAGATCATACCGCTCTCGACACCATCGAAGAAGGATGTGGCGCTACGAAACACTTCATCAAAATGAGGTTTCGATGCTGTCTGCTCATAAGCCTGAACATTTCGTATGAAAGGTAGAAAGACCGCCGGCACAACATGACCGCCAACCTCCCAGCGATCCATGAGCGAGAGGGTTATCCGAAAAGGTCTTGCTTTCTCGGAGGGCACATTGACATCCTTTTGAAGCATCTGAAGCAGTCCGTTGACCAAAGATTGCAACCCAAATCGGCTGAAGTACTGGGACTGCGAGAGTTCGTGGTTTTCCGACTTAGATGACCCGCTAGTCGAAGGGCGCGCATCGAAGGAACCTCGGTCACCCACAGGGTCAGGGCCAAGAAGCCATGCCCAAAGTCTCCTATTCAAGCTCATATCTCGGCGGGCAACCACACTCGATGCGGATACGATGAGTCGTTGAAGGTCGTCTCCGGTTATGCGAGACTGCAAAATCGGCGAGCTCAGAGGAAGATGTGTTACGAGCAGATCAAGGAAGTTTCGCTGGACTAAGATTTGCTCATCGGTCAATCCCGTCGCGAAGCACCGAATAAGTAAGCCAGGTTCTGGTAAAATGACCGAATCGACTGCCACCCGCATATCATGGGGTATCGATGCCGTGTCGGCCTCATCTTGTACGCTCGGCCTACGGTCTGTGATGCCCAATTTGGGAAGGTAACGATTCAAGTAAGCCAGCACACCTAGGCGCCGGCTGGGGCTGGTGATCGAGGCGAGGAAGAAACATTGCCAGAAATATTGACCGCTCGAGTTCGTCTCCGCCCCTGGCCGTTGAGTGTCCATTCGACTAGCGATTTCACGGAGGGTATTGATCAGGCGCATCGTAGGTTCGAAATCGTCACTCGTCTCCTCCTCTAGCCCGGGCAGTAGCGACAGTATGATCGCCTTCAAGGCTGGCCGGATCGCCCATGGTTCCAGGTCGCATACGTAGGTTTCCACCAGGGACAAGAAAAGCGGACGTACAGTGAGAGAGGCGAAACTCAATGTCGGGGCAATTCCGGGGTAGTATAAGGGAAGGTCGTGCGACAAGCCCTCTGGCTTAATGAGATTAAAGATGTAGGTATAGACTTCGAGCGCTTTCTGATGGACTCCCGAAGGTAGAGACGGGTTCATGGACTGAGACAACCGCTTGGCGACAAGAGCCTTGTGAGGAACGACAGGCAGATCTGGAGGGTGAGACTGGAGCGCCTTGAGCAGCCTGCTCAAGAAGGAGATATAGTCGGCCCATTCTTGGAGGGTGTTGTCGAAGAGCGACAGGGCGCGTTCAACGCTGGAGGCATATCGGCGGTAATTCTTATCCTTTTTCAAGGAACCTAAGGAAGATATGAACGTTAGACTCGATAGTTTGTACAAGAAGTATACTAAGCGTGAAACTGGCATGTGGATCACCGACCTTCTTTCCCCCGTAGCCGGGAGCGCGTCAGAGAGCTGTCGGAGCTTGCGGGGGAATTGGACCTTGGGAACGAGCTCGGATCAAGGCTCATGGTGCGATTGTCGATTGATTGAAGACGCAGAGACTAGTATAGCGCGCTGCATCATAGTTTAAGCACATGAATCAGGTCAAAGGGCAAGTAAGCAGCATTGTGGAAAGACCATGTCACAAGGAGAATGCAGGTGAAGGCCACGCAGCCAAATCAGGCAGACGCACGCAGGTCCCGGCCTGTTTTGAGTTGTCCGCCTTTGGAGCTCCTTCGCCGTTGATCACCCACCTCCGCGGCGAACCTTCATTGCTGCTTGTTTCAGCATCACAATAAATGAATTGTCTGAATTCATTCTGGAAGTTCATTTTATGCTTACGACGAGAATGCTACATTGACTCGTCCGGTCGACCCAACTACACAAGCTCCGTCGGAGCACTCCCAATGCCCCCGCATAACCGCGCTGTCTAGTTAGTATGGAGTCGAGAGACAGTGACCCCTCGAGGGACCCATCTAATAACGACAAAGAGCAACAACAACTGAACGATGGTCCCGATATCTCGACAGCAGACTCCGCCCAGCATCACAGCTCCGACCGCAATTCGAGTCCCGAAGGCCCTCCCCCGCCTTTACCCCCTCGCCCAGGTACACTGAACTTGTTGGAAGATGGAGCCGCCCCCAAGACGCCGCGACTGAATACGCCAGTAGCGCATCCCACGCTTCAGTCGCGGGCTACTACAGCTGTGTCGTTGACCGACATTGCACCCCAGGACAACGGTAGAGAAGGATTGTCCATTCGCACCCTTCCTGGAGCTGTCCGCGCAAAGGCCAGTCTGAGTCACTTGGCCACTTCGAGGGGCGGAAGTGAGACCGGTGACAGTGCAAGCATCGCAAGCTTTGCTCCATATTCTGAAGCAGGAGATGTGGAGAACATATTTGGTGACCTTGCGACCTCCGAGGCAGAAACGGCTCAAGACGACGGTAGCGGTTTGATGCAATTTCCGGAGTTCCAAGCCGATGATATGGAAGATGATTTCGCGAGCGAATTTGAACCAGTCGGGGACATCAGCGAAGGTGGAGAAAATGAAGGTATACTGCCTCCTCGAAATTCTAGAAGGTATTTGCTAATCGAGATCTTCACTATTAGATCTGGTTCTCGCGAACTGGAAGGCGAAGCGGAAACACTATATCATATTGTCGGCTGCTGGAAAGCCGATCTGGACGAGGCACGGGGACGGTGGGCTCATCTCGACATATGTCGGCATTATACAGACCATCATTTCGTCCTATGAAGATGCGAAAGACCGCTTGAACGGCTTCACTGCGGGCGACACCAAGTTTACCGTCATTGCCAAAGGTCCTTTATATTTAGTTGCCATTAGTCGAATCCTCGAAAGTGATACCCAGCTTAAGCTTCAACTCGAAGCATTATATATGCAAATTTTGTCCACCTTGACTTTACCTGCCTTGAACTACCTCTTCTCCGTGCGACCTTCAACCGACCTGAAGCGTCCGCTGCAGGGCACCGAGACCCTGATTTCCACTTTAGCGGACAGCTTCACAAGAGGGTCGCCGTCAACTCTTCTTTCGGCTCTCGAGTGTCTAAAGATCCGCAAATCACACCGCCAAACCATCAACAACACCTTGTTGAAGAACAAGGTCAACAACCTTTTATACGGGCTGGTTGTGGCAGGCGGCCGGCTCGTGAGTGTGGTTAGACCGAAAAAGCATTCCCTACACCCCGGTGATCTTCAGCTTTTATTTAACATGATCTTCGAAGCGGAAGCCGTCAAAGCCGGTGGCGGCGAAAGCTGGATCCCTGTCTGTCTTCCCGGGTTCAACAGTAGCGGTTACTTATACATGTATGTCAGCTTCCTTGACCTCAGGGAGGATGCGGATACTGCGGCCGAAGATACAGCAACTACAGAGGAGTCCGTCGCAATCATCTTGATAAGTACAGATAAAGAAAGTTTCTTCGAACTTCAAATCATGAGAAATACTTTCGTAGAGGTACGTATCCCAAACTACCACGTACAGAAATCACTAACCGTCGCCCAGCAAATGGAGAAGAACGGCAGCATCAAAATAATAAAAGAAGCCATCGACAAGGGCCGCCCCAGTACAACGGATATCGTCCCAGGGACAGTCCTGCACCACTTCGTCTATAAATCCCGCGCAAATGTCCAGTTCGCCATGTCCTCCTACGACCCTGAGTTCTCCTCTGTTCCACGGCGCCGAAGGTACGCCTCTCAATTCAGTCGCATCCAACCATCTACGGGCCTTGCCTTGAACTAACTCATTAAGTAGACTCATTTCAACATACAATAACCTCCACGCAAGCGTGCACGCCAAATACACGCACGTCAAGGTGCACCACTGCGTGACGCAATCATCTAGCTCCTTCGCGTGGATAACTCCTGTCTTCGAACTCTACTGTGTTGCTGGCCCGCATGCGAACCGGAATGCGCTCGCCCAGAGCGCAAGCAAGATTGTTCAGTGGGTGCAGAAGGAGGAGGAGAGGTTGTTCATTATCGGTGGGGCAGTATTCTGAGCTCCTCACTTGGGATTTGGATATATATGGATGGTACGTATTTAGCGTTACGATAGCTTTAACGAATATACATGCATGCCATATACACTTCACTCATCCAACCTCCAATCCAAATCGACTAAAGCCCTAGACAAAACTCGTTTAATCCAAAGTATCATCCCTCAACGCAAAAAGCTGCTGGAAGACTTCATCGGCCTTTGCCCGAATCGCATTATGATACATGACGTTCGTAACAAACTGCTTCGCACCCTTGATCTTACTCGCTGTGCTCGAAGCATGCTCATAGTGCACGTACATGTCGTCGATATATGTCGCTGCGTAAACGGGGACTTCGTTTCTGGCGAGCTGGGCTTCGTCGTAAAGCGGTGGCCAGTCTGTTGTTGTGGCGAGGATTTCGGCGGGTTCCGAAATGGAGGCGAGTTCGGTGTAGGAGGTGAACATGTCTTTGTAGATCTATTTCTGTTTGTTAATGGGGGGATTTGGGGGTGATAAAGGAGAGGCGTACCATTTCTCCAGTGAAGAGAATTTCAGGAGCCGATGTGTCCAAAGCGAAGACAGGGTTTTCGGCGCGTAGTCCGTCTGCGGACCAGTTGGAGGCTTCGCTGTTTGTTTGTTAGACTACCGGTAGAGGATATGGTCATGAGGCCTCTTTCTCACCCTTGGCAGTAGATGGACTCGTGAAGGATAGCATAGATGACGTTGCTGTCGAAACCGCCGTAGCTGTCGAGAGCTATCAGTGTGGGCTGGGTGAGGAAGCCAAACGTGTCCAGGTCGTTGGAGGCGCGCAAGATTAGATCTAGAATCAATGATTAGCAGGCTGATTTTCTCGGTCTCTAGGTGACATCGTGGTATTACCATGGACGCTGTCAAGTCCGCCTGTGACCATTTGTTAGCGATGTTAAACAAGACAGCGAAGGGGTCCATAACCCGTACCATGCATGCCAAACATGATTCCAAATTGCTGAATACGCTCAGGAACAAGTGTCCCAGAAGCCACGGTAACCTTGTTCTGCTTCAGGTAGTCGACGAGCTTCTTTACCCGATCGACATCTTCTGGGAATTTGCCGTAGTAGGCCTTGTTTCTCTCAATCACTTTTTCTACTATACATCAGTATCTGGATCGCCTGGTAAGGTCAGGTAAATGCACCGTATGTCTTAGAGTAAACTGGGTCCGGCCCGTTGACAAGCGGTGGAAGGCCGCCGCAGAGGAATGCTTCAGCCAAACCTTCAGGGCTTTGCGAGACGATCAGAATTAGCCTAGAATATTGATCTTGAAGGGAAATCTACTCACTGCAAGGAAAGATATGTCACAGCACAGAATCCACCAAAGCTTTGGCCGATGATGCTCCATTTCCGCTTATCCTCGGGATAGTCGGTGGTGACGCACCGACGGATGGCCTCGCAGTCTCGAACAATGTTATCCGCCCGGAAGTGCTTCAGGTACTCAGCCTGCTTGATGGCATTTCCTTGTTGGGCAAGAGTGCCTGCTGTGATGGTTGAACTCATGCCGGTTCCTCGCTGGTCGAGGAACAGTACCTGCCCGGGTGTCAGTTCAAGGATTCTGGTCCATCAACGACTGTCGTAGCGAGAGTTGACA
The DNA here is from genome assembly GCF_047715825.1 of Aspergillus stella-maris. Lineage (NCBI taxonomy): Eukaryota > Fungi > Ascomycota > Eurotiomycetes > Eurotiales > Aspergillaceae > Aspergillus > Aspergillus stella-maris. The sequence continues at coordinate 195,691 of NW_027396795.1, forward strand.
GAGAAATGGGTAACAGACCTGATACCCCTTGTCAAGCGCTGTCCCAACCCATCCATACTCTTGCGGCGGGCGACATCCCATACCCGGGCCGCCCTGCAGGTAGACAAGCCAGGGGAGTGGAGACTGCTTGTCATCCTTCCCAGCGTCGACGGGCTTGACTGCGCGACGAACACTACGGGCAAACAGTCGCAGAGTGCCATCTCCAGGTTTGCTGTAGTTGAGGGGAACCTCAAAGAACAGCTCCGCAACCAGTAGCCTGCCTGGGTACCGTGTTAGCACGATCTCGAAAACCGGAGAGCAACGTACCTGTGATGTTGTGCAAGCGTCGGTCAATAAGCTTCGCAGCCATGGTGGATTCTGATGGAACCGGCGGGAACAGTTAGTTGGGGTGTGAACGGTGTCTGGAAGTCAGCCACGGGCTTTGGTAGAGTTGGAGGTGGTCGGCGGTTCAGTTGGCAACAAGTCCGGGTCCGTCCGCTTCAACTCCCCACAACCTACAAACAGTCGAAGATCCGCAACTCTCTTCCTCTTCTTTGTTCTTTGTATATCATCCCACCCCTGTACCTTACATTGTTCTTTACGAAGGAGCCAATCATGGATGTCGACGTTGCAGCCACCGCAAAAGAGCACGGCCAGCTCCAACAAAAGCTGTGGGAACTTTCCCAAACCGAACAGTCAACAGTGCTTCCCGATGCTGCAAGTCTAGCAAAAGCAAGGGCGTCTCTCCCCCAATCACTCGGCAGCAAAGGGATTGGGTATGCAGATGCAAGACGCCATATTCTGGAAGATCTTGTTCCTGCGTTCAACAAAAGCAGCATTAGCCCGCTATACTACGGGTTCGTCACTGGCGGAATTACGCCCGCTGCTTTATTCGCTGATGGAATTGTCACTGCCTACGACCAGAATGTCCAGGTGCATCTTACTGAACATACCATCGCAACTGATGTCGAGTATACAACTTTGGGTCTTCTAGTCGACCTACTCCAGTTCGGTCGCGAATGGCACAATGGCACATTCACAACTGGCGCGACAGCTAGCAATATCTTAGGGCTGGCTTGTGGGCGGGAGTATGTCCTACGCACTGCTCTTGAAAGGAAAGACGTATTCTCTGTAACAAGCGCAGGTGAATCAGGCATATTCGAGACTATGCTTGCGGCAGGACTCTCAGGGCTACAGATCCTCTCAACAATGCCACACTCTTCGCTCGTCAAATCCGCAGGGATCCTGGGATATGGTCGGGCAAATGTGAAGGATGTCTCACTACATGGGGACCCTCTCAAGTTCGACCTCGACCTCGTGGAAAGCGAGCTCCGCACATCAAACAAGGCGACCATCGTCGCCGTGTCATGCGGCGAGGTCAACACCGGGTACTTCGCCACCAGCGGCTTCGAGAACATGCAGGCGCTACGCAAACTATGTGATCAATACGGAGCCTGGCTGCATGTTGACGGCGCCTTTGGCATCTTCGGTCGCCTACTCCCTGCCACTGCCGAATACAGCACCGTTAGAAAGGGATGCGAAGGCATCGAGCTAGCAGACTCTATCGCCGGAGACGGCCACAAAATGCTCAATGTTCCCTACGACTGCGGATTCTTCTTCTGCCGGCATAAAGACGTCGCATTCGACGTCTTCCAGAATGCCAACGCTGCTTATCTGACGGGTGGTAGCAGCCAAGCAAGCATTCCGTCGCCACTGAACATCGGTCTGGAGAACTCGAGACGCTTCCGTGCTCTGCCTGTTTATGCTTCCTTGGTGGCATACGGAAGCTCGGGGTACCAAGCTATGGTCATGGAGCAGATCAAGCTAGCTAGACTGATTGCCGGGTGGCTATTTGACCATCCCAAATATAATGCGCTACCGCAGGCGGATAGCAAGGAAGCGCTTCTTGATAAAGTATACACGGTTGCCTTGTTTAGCGCTAAGGATGAGGAGTTGAACAGTCAGCTTGCGAAGAAGATTGATGCGACGCTGAGGATCTTTGTCTCGGGGACCTCCTGGCAAGGGAAACCGGCTTGTCGACTTGCTATCTCGAATTGGCGAGTTCAGGCGGATAGGGACTTTGAGGTTGTTAAGGAGGTCCTGGATAGTGTGGCTGGGGCTGCATAGAGATTCGATACGTGCTTTTACGCCGGATGACAGATATAAATGTACAAGGCCCAACGCCTAGAAAGTTTTGTATATACCATAGATACCTAATGTCTAATATGCCAATTTTGAACATTTCCACAGATAATGCAGTTCATAATCTACCTTCTCCTTCCAGCACCACCCGCATTCTCACCGCGATCCGCGATACTAACGACTTCTCCAATACCCGCAGCCTCCTGCTCATCTTCCAACGCCATGACCTCCTCACGACTATCCCACCATTTCTCCTCAGCCATGCTAAACGCGTCCTTTCTAAGCTCCTTGATATTCTTCTCCAGTGCAGCACCACGCTCCTTTAACGTATCTAGCAGAATCTTCTGCCACTCCTCACTTGTCCGAGTGAAGAATTCACGGAGAGATTCGAAGGGGCGTGGGAGGGGCCTGCTATCCTGCACAGACGGTTCAGCTGATTCCTCGACTTCGAGGTTCTCCATTTGGTTTGTGACGGAGGGCAAGGTGATATCTGTGGTTTCTGTAGGTGCGGTGGAGGCAGCATCGACAGACATGGCCTCTCCTTCTTCCTCTTCTTCACCTTCATCTTCGTCGCCCTCTTCATCATCCTCGTCCATTTCATCGTCGCTTTCTTCTTCGTTGAGCAGGTGCCAGTTGCCAGGCTCATTGTAGAAGATCTCCTTTACGCCGTCCATTTTGCCAAGGTCGATCGAGTACATATCGTTGAATGTGAACTCGCGGTCTCCCTTTTCGAACGTTCCGCTGAAGATGAACAGTGTGTCTTCTTGTACTGCGAGCTGGACGTTGAAGCGCATGTGCGGCATTTCGAACCGGACGATGGCGGGTTTCGCGGGCTCGACGGGTTCTTCATCGTCCTCTTTAGAGCCGAGGATCTCGTCGTCGATGTCATCGGTGCTGATACCTTTCTTGGCTTCCAGGGCCTTGAGGTTCTGGAGAAGTTCTTCTTCATCTGCTTTAGCTCGGTTTCGAGATTTGGTTTGGTTCGCTTGTTGCGATTTAGCTGTTGTCTTCGGGCGTCGGAGGGTGAGAGGGAAGAAGCGGTTCCGGTCGGTGTTCCATGCGAAGACCGTGTTGAAAAATTCACTGTCAATTCCTTCCTCGCTTAGTTCGACGTCATGGACACCTCCGAATAAGATTCCTCGTCCCTTATGGTATGCCATCGTTGCACCGGCTCTCGCCGGGTTAGGCGAGTTTGCGGGCTTCTTACGGCGCTCCCAGCGGACTGTTGGCAGTGCTGATGACGGTGCATCAGGGGCTGGTGGGGTGATGCGCAGGAACCAGGTATCTTGATGTACCATTGGCTTCATGGTCATGCGCTGCGCGCCGCCCTTTTGGGGCCTGTTTCCTACGCCTGTGCTGACCTTGACGCGGGAATAACCGCCAAAGAGGACACTGCCGGTCTCATGGGGGAGGAAGGAAAATGAAGATCTCGGGTCGGGTTTCTGGGATGCCGTTGAGAGAGGCGGACTGAACCATGTGTACTTGGATGTGTCGTAGATCCAGAGGTCTTGGAGGTACTTGGTTTGCTGGGATGTATCTTGAAAGCCTCCGAATAGAATGATGTAGTTCTGCAGATGTCAGAAGCAGGACGACAAATAGCAAATTGGAATGGATCATTACCTTGTAGTATGTCATCCGATGTCCACTCCTAGCAGGCGGGCCCTTGCCCTTCGTCTCGATACGAGTCCACTCCCTCGTCGCAGGGTCGAGGTGCCAAAAGTCATTATAGTGATAGAATGTTCCCTGCTTCGGAGATGAGAACTCTCCACCAAAAAGATAAACACCCCCCGTGTTCCCACCTCGGCACCAAGCATGTCCACTCCGCGGCAACGGGCTATTCGGACTAGTAACCTCCCTCCACTCCCCTCTGTCAATAAGGTAGACGAAAAGGTTGTTGAAGAACGTCGCCAGCGTCCCATCAAAGTACTCTCCTCCAAAGATCAGCAATTCATTCCTGTTCGATGGCGACGCAAGAATAGTAGCGGAAGACCGAGGGGACGGTGGCTCCGAGACAACCTCAGTGACCTTGAGGAACCGGGCCTGTTCCTCTGCGTATTGGGCTAGGATGGCGTCAAGGTCAGCTTCCTCGACGTCGCTGTCTGCATCCCCGCCGCGGCCTTTGGTTTTAGACTTCTTGTCCTTCTTGTCGGCCTTCTTGGATGCTTTTGCTGCTATGCGCTCTTTGTGTTCGGCGGTCTTCTTGTTCTTCTTGCCCATGGTTGTGGTTTGAGTATTAACAGAGGGACAACTCGTATACTACCCTTTCTGTTCGTCAAGTGGAAACTTCGAGACCAGTCCCAAAGAGGATGACTGTGATCAAGCCCACTGCGTTTTATGCAGTTGCAAGGATGGCTAGGATTGAGTGGTATCTGCGGGCTCGAACTTGTACAAAATCGCAGCGCGGGGTCTGAAAAAAATGTTAATCCCCCTCATTTTTGATACGCTGGTAATCTTTTGTGTATCGTCGTTACGGCAGCATCCAGCAGCACAACAACTTTGGTATCTGGGAAAACAGTACGTTGTCTTGATCATTAATGTGGTAGCACGCTATTTTTCGTCTTTGTTTTCATATGAAGGCAAGAGCGAGCTTAAGGTATCGCAGATGAAGAAGGCGCAGGACTCCTTGCTGCTCCCATTATATACTTCTGCGTCCGAGAAGTTAGACAGACTATTCCAACAACTGCATGAACTTAGACTAATTAATCAAAGTTACAGTACCATTCAAAGTATTATTCCTAGAAAATTTATGAGCTGATAGAGGATAGTGCTTGTCTTGTGCTATTTCAAGGTCATGCTTGAAGCCTTTTGGAGCCTCAGGCATACATAATTTAGCTCAAAGCCACGGTCAGTCCCGCACCCACGTGACCGCGCGTTTACTATGGAGACGCGTGATAGCAACCGCCATTATTGACGATCCGGAGAGGAACAAAGAGCGAGCGCCATAACGAGTGTCCAGACGAAAGCGCCAGAGGAACAATGCGCAGGACGACACGGCCCTATGACTAAAAGCAATTTGAAGACCCATCTCAAATGGCTGTTGGATCAAGGCCCATCGCTATACCCAGTCCTGACGCCGCCCACGTGGGAAAATGCGAAAGCAACTTCGAACGACATTCAAGCCAACGCAATCCCAACGCTGAATTTGGTCGCTAGCCAGACGCAAGATCTAAGCATCAAGGACTCGCAGCTGGTCTCAAGGACGTCAGACAAAAATCATGCGGTTGATGAGATTGGAATTGATTCAGACGAAGAAGAAATGGCGCGTCTGATGTTGGCACCTACGCCGGGGAGCAAGTCTCGGATGCTCAGTCATAATACGAGGTCTCCTAGCTCAGCTCGAAAGGCTTCCAAAAGTTCGACCTTGACAAATTCGCCTTCGAAGCGGGAGACAGCTCAGACGCCCCGCAGTAAGACTGTCAAAGGTATGACTAGCCCGCCAATATGCCGAAACTCTGGATTGTACTGATTTGTGGATCTTTTGAAGACTCTTCCAGCACGCTCTTTTCCTTTCAAGACCCTGACAAACGAACATCAACCCCGGTCCGACCGAAACGGAGGTTAGAGGTACCAACTTCAACAAAAGATATCGAATCGGTCGACTTGACGGGCGACATCGACTGCATACCGACATCTTCGAGCACCAGAGATGACTTTGGAGAACCCCGTCGGCTGTGGACTGAAGATGCTGCATCCAAAAAGGAGCCTACAGACAAACGAGGAAAGAAGAGGAAAAGTGATGAGTATGCATCTGACCTGTTGTCTCCGAGAGAATCAAGTCGCAAGGTCCGCTCTCCTCTGGTCTCCGGCAGGTCTGTACAACCTGACCGAACTGTCTTAACACACACCTCTCGGCGTCCCTCCGAGGACGAGACACCGCTGTCGAGGAATAAGAAATCGGGCCAGTCTTCCTCGAAAAGGACTCACAAGGCCATGGCCGTTCCTGATTCCGACGAAGAAAGTGTTGGGAGCCTGTTTGAAGGTCTCAGTGAGTCCAAGAGGACCTCCCCTCGAAGCACAGATAGATCATTGTATCCTGTTCTGCCCGAGAAACTCTCGAGCTCTTCTGGACCGAGCATCTCGCCCAAGCGAAGGGCGCCTATCTCCCCAGATTCAATAGATATACCGGAAATTACGCGCCCCGCTTCCACGAGGAAGCATCACACAGCCCCCCATATCTCTCGGCCTCAACCTCCACCATCGTCGAGCGCCATAAGATCCGATACTGAGCCGAGGGATAAGGACGTGGAAAGGTTCATGAAGGCCCCTGTGAACTCGCTCGATCGTCTAGTCTTACGTCTGAAAGATGAGGTCAAGGAGAACTCAAACACTGTTTACGAAGGGATGCTGAGAGGTGAGAACACTCCTCAGTTATCAGCCCTCATGTCGAAGAACCAGGCTCTTACTGGTCAAGTCAACGCCATTGAGAGCTTGAAAGCACAGAAATTACTCTATATGACTTTCGAGTCCGAGTCAAAAGCTTTGAAAAAAGCTATCATGGATGCTCTCAATCGGGGAACCACACCGCCGCAAATTGAGCAGCAGAAAACAATCAGGTCTCAGATGAAAGACATTGAAAATGCTATATGCAAATTGCTTGTGGGCACTGATTTGTTCTCGACTATTGACAGCATGTCGGTGCCATCATCGTCCCCTGACGTGGAGCCATTAGACTATCTACCCCCAACAGCGTCGTTTAGCAATTTCGATGATACTGAAGAGAGACATCATATCAGGAGTCCCTTACGACGCGGTGACTCGAGAAATCGACCCGCGTCGCCTGCTGATAACACGAAGAGTTTACAATCGATTTCATCAAGAAGTGGAATTAATCCAGCGAGCACCAACTTCAAGAACACTTCCAGATACGATCCGTTCGATTATGATGAACCAATGATGAGTGACCACGAAACAACATTCACCAGGACTATGGGCTCTCCTTTGCCCCCTATTGAAGACGTCGACGAATTTGATGATCTTCTCGATGAGGATATGCTGGAGGCCGCAGATTACTTGCCAGACGATCAGTCCTTCTCGACGCGAAGACCCGAGCCGCCTAGTCGTCCGGTGTTCGCCGAGACATCTGGGAATGCCCCCAAACTTCCCTTAACACAGAAATCACAAACTCACAGCGCTCTGTGGGGTGAGCATCCGTGGACGAAGGACGTTAAGACGGCTTTGAAGGAAAAGTTCGGCCTCCGGGGATTCCGGATGAACCAGCTTGAGGCAATTGACTCAATTTTGAGTGGAACCGATACATTTGTGTTGATGCCAACAGGAGGAGGGAAATCTCTATGTTATCAACTCCCAGCCGTCGTCTCTAGTGGTGCAACGAAAGGGGTCACTGTCGTGATCTCACCATTGCTTAGCTTGATGCAAGATCAAGTTTCCCATTTGCGCCTCAAAAACGTCAAGGCATATCTGATAAACGGCGAGACGCAGTCAGGCGAACGACAATGGATATTGAGCACACTTTCCGGTCAAAGCCCCGAAAAGCACATTGAGGTCATCTATATAACCCCTGAGATGATTGGTAAGAGCCATGCCCTTATCGACACATTGGAGAGACTCTATGATAACAAAAGGCTGGCGCGCGTCGTCATTGACGAAGCACACTGTGTCAGCCAATGGGGACATGATTTCCGACCAGACTACAAAGAGATCGGTGCATTCAGGAACCGGATACCAGGGGTTCCGATGATGGCATTGACAGCGACAGCGACAGAAAACGTCAAGGTTGATGTCATCCACAATCTGAAGATGCGAGGTTGCGCGGTGTTCACTCAGAGCTTCAACAGGCCAAATCTCACATATGAGGTGCATCGGAAAGGGAAAGCCGCAGAGCTCTTGAAGACCATTGCAGAAATTATCAACAATTCGTATCGGAACAAATGCGGGATTGTGTATTGCCTTTCGCGGAACAATTGTGAGAAGGTGGCAGAAGCTCTTCGAAAAGAACATCGCATAAAAGCCGCACATTACCACGCGGGCTTGGAAGCTGAGCAGCGCGCGGATACCCAACAAAAATGGCAAGATGGGAAAATACACGTCATAGTTGCAACGATCGCTTTTGGCATGGGGATTGATAAGCCAGATGTGCGGTTCGTTATACACCACAGCATTCCGAAGAGCTTGGAAGGGTATTATCAAGAGACTGGACGTGCTGGACGTGACGGCCGGCGTTCTGGTTGTTACCTTTTCTACGGCACTAGGGATGTTAGTACCATGCAGAGCATGATCAACAAGAACGACGACCTCAGCAAGGCACAAAAGACTCGGCAACTGAAGATGGTGCGGGATGTTGTGAAATATTGTGACAACCTCAGCGATTGCAGAAGAGTGCAGATACTAGCCTACTTCAGCGAATCGTTCAAGCGACAAGATTGCAATGCTTCTTGTGACAACTGCAAATCTGGGACCGTCGTCGAAGTGAGGGATTTCTCCCAACACGCATCAGCAGCGATCAAAATTGTTCGGTTCTTCCAGGAACTGAATGACAATGTTACACTCAATTATTGTGTCAACGTTTTCCGTGGAACGACGAAAAAATGGAACACTGCGGCACATAAGGGGGTACCCTGCTTCGGCGAGGGTTTAGACGTGAAGGTGGAAGATGCAGAACGACTTTTCCGCACATTGCTCGGGGAGAAGGCGCTGAAGGAAGTGAATGTCTTCAACTCGGCTAATTTCCCTATTTCGTACCTGAAGCTAGGGTCCCGCGCAAATGATTATGAGAGCGGCCGGCGTCGTGTCAGGCTTGATGTCCGAATTGAGTCCCCCAATGAAGCTCAACATGGTGGTGGTGCGAGGAGAAATGACTTGCCTCAATCTACCAACGTCTCGTCACCAGTGCAATCGGCAGACCGACGGCGCTTGGCCCGTTACCGGCACATGGCTGGATCTGATAGCGATATGGATAGTGATGGATTCGAGCCAATACGCGTCCCCGGTAGAAAAGAGCGGAAGGAGAAAAGCGCCCCTGGACCCCCTATTACCCAGGATCACCGATTTGATCAAATGGATTCTCTCCACAAGGCGGTTGCAGAAGACTTCATGGTTTACGCCAAGAACTACTGCCAGGATGTGCGTTTCTCTTAACTTGCTACTCAAATTGTTGCTAACAAGTGTGCTAGGTGGTCATGCAAAAGAATCTCAGGAATCAACCATTCACCGATACAATCCTCCGTGAGATGGTCATGGTATTCCCTCAAGGTATGGACGAATAAAACTTTTACGACACAATCCCGAGGCCCTTACTGATGCAGACATAGACAAATCGGAGATGCTGAAAATCCCTGACATTGATCCGGACAAAGTCTATCGCTATGGCGACAAGATACTGAAGTTACTTCGGGACACCCAACGTCGCTACGACGAACTTAAAAAGGAACGTGATGATGTTGATGGGGTTGTCCCTGATCCCAACCATCATAACGTTGTGAACATTAGCAGCGACGACTTCAGTGACTTTGACGATGATTTTGTGGACCAGGCTAGCACGCTGCAGCCTGATACCTCAGTCGTCACCAGCCAATATTTTCCGAGGTCTCAACCATCCGACGAGGATTCGGCCGACGATTATCGCCCAACGCAAATAGCCGGTAGTTCCAGGTACCAGAAACGGAAAACTACCAGCAAACGACCTCGTCGAAAGAGCGGCGATGCGAAGCCAAGGGCGAAAGGTCCACGCAAACCCAAGTCGAACAGTAGTCGTTCGCAAGGCCGATCTACTACGCGCAAAGAGCCCAAGGCGAAATCGAATCAGCCGACAAGCCAAATAGCTATGATGCCGCTTTGAAAGTTGGGGCCAACGTTTCTACTTCTGGCTCCATTGATTATTTCCACGAAATCCACGATACATTACTTGATCAAACGGATTGGCTTTTGTTGGTCGCATTGCATGTCAGGCGTTTGTTTCAACTTTGTTCATAAACATGATATCCGCTCAGGTATTGGGCATTATATAGGGGCGTTGGAGGTTTATTGCACGGACGCTTATATACTAATGTTAGATCTATCTGTTGCCTTTTACTGGCGTGCTTGAAAAAGTTTATCATTGACCCGTGGATCTTGGTTTGATTTAATCATTCAAGGACCGCCCAAAATCAATCAACCGTAACCGCCTAGCATCGCGAGGATGGAACTGAGCCACCTTTGCTCTCACCAAAAACCTCGACGCAGCCGACTCATGCGGTAGATCCAAATACGACGAGTCTTTATCTAGTAGCGCATCAATAAGCTCATGTATCTCTGTCGCTGCTGTCTCTCTCTTGTTGGACCGCTGATTGCTCGTCTGCCCAGTTTGCCGGCGAAGCATATCGTCAATCCGATGCTGGTTGTCATTCTCCTCATCCTCTTCCACAGCCTTTTGTTTCTTCGGCTTTCCGTGGCGTGTATATCCGGCAGCCAAGGCAGCATCCGAAATGTCAGGGGCGTCTCCAACGGCCGGGCCTCCTAGGTCTTCAGCCGCAATCATTGACGCAAGCGTCCCGTCACAGAAGATATGCAGTGCATCCCTTATACGCTTTGTGTCTTTGTCGAGATCATCTTTCTTCCGCCGCTGCTCGTCCAGCAGTTCGCGCGCAACCTCTGAAGGTAACTTTTCCCGGCCAGCTGATTTGTCTTTCTTGAAATTGTCTATGCGTCTGCGTAGTCCGTCCCTGATTGTCTGGGCGTCGCGGAGGTTTGTTTCTTCAGTTTTCAGGCGTTGTTGTACAGTCGCGAGATTCTCGGCTGTTGCTGAGACGGAGATCTTGCTTTCGCTTATGATGCGTGATGTCTCGTCGAGCGCTATGAGGGACGGGAGGGGTGATTCAGGCTTTGGTAAGTTCGTGTCGGATTTTAGGAGCGAGTCGTATGCCTTTTTGGTTCTTCGGACTTGCGCGATGCGCGATGAGGGGTCTGTGCCTATCTCGGAGATATCGTTAAAATTGGCGGCGCGAAGCTGTACCGTGTTAGTCGGATTTTACATGTATGTTTACCTCGATTCAATTGAGGATATTTGAGATTCTTCGAGCTTTACAAATTGAGTGTTTAAATACTAACCTTACGCAAATCTTCCTCTTGCTGCCGGACCCGGTCTTGGAGCTCCTTGAGCGTTTGATCTAGCTTCTTTTCATAGGCTTCGATATCAGACGAGCCAATGCGCTGCTCCTCATAGAATGCCTCGGCCTTTCGGCGGTCTTCGACAAAGCTTTGGATTTTGTCTACCCGCTTCTGAGGTACACTCATTGTTGCGACTGGAACACCGATTAATCTCCAGGCCCACAATGTTGTTGAGACTGCAGTAGACGCGTCAGGTAGCTGTGTTTGAATGCGCGGCCCAGATGTGCATGCGCCGCACGTGATTGGACACACCTAGATCGGACTAGTCCCGTGCCAGCAGATCCGTCCGTCTTCTCTTGACCTCACCTCTTCACCGCGAGATTCTCGACCATTTCCCCAAACCTCAACCTCCTTCTTCTTACCTATCTTCGTCCTTCTTGTCGTTGAGCTGCTGCGCCCAATTGACCGCCTCACTTTCCCGTCTCCCCATAACCCTATTTGAGTACTTCGGCAATCGGGGGCTCTGCAGCCAGATTTGTGTGTTGTACAACTGCACAAGCGAAAGCATCGCATCGTGTAAATCAGGAGGGAAAAGGATAGAACGAGCTCTAGCAGCCGTTTCGCGTCTTCGGATTTCTTTTTCATCATTTTGATCACTCCTCTTCCCCACGCTTTGCACTCGTCAGCTTCCAGCACGCGAACCCTGCAAACTATCCTACCTTATCGCCCAACACAAGCACCCTTGGTCTCCATCGTACCCGATCAGATTCAAGTCACTTTTCTCTTGTTTCTCTTCCTATCCCAGCACCGCTTTGCTCTCGTGAAGCTCCCTGCTCTCCAAACCTCTCCAACGCCAGTCATTCCACAGCACCTCACCTCCGTCGATTCTCATTTCTCCAGCCTCATTTCACTGCACGATTACACCAGTCCTCCCCGTTCCTCCCAGCACCAGATTCCCTCTCCTACGCCGCACCAGCACGCTTCCCTGGGAATTCCTGGTGTACATAGTCGATCGAATAAAGCAAAAGACAGTTATTCTTCCACTTCGACCTTTTGAGTAATCGAAACAAGGCTGCACAATTGACATAATGTCCGCGTCACCTTCCGCTTTGCAATCGACCAAGCGTCCTCTCGAGGATCCTTCTTCACCTTCCGGCCCCAATGACCAGCCAGAGGCCAAGCGCCCTGCTCTGGACAAAGTAGTAAAGGGAGAAGAATCCGAGGCCGACGTCAAGGCTGAAACTGAAGCCGATGGTCAGGGTGATACCGTTGTTCCGGATGCTCCCAATGCCAAGGCAGTGCTTGGTGAGACACAGCCGATCCAGTCTACTGCTTCCCACGGTGACGCTGCCGGTGCCCAAGGCGAGCAGCAACGGCCGCAGGACGAGTCTAACTGGATTCACATCCGTGCTGTAATCTCCAGCCAAGAGGCTGCTACCGTCATTGGTAAGGGCGGAGAGAATGTATCCCAGATCCGCCGTCTGTCAGGCGCCAAATGCACTGTCAGCGACTACTCCCGCGGTGCAGTTGAGCGTATCCTGACTGTCAGTGGTCCCCAAGACGCTGTCGCAAAGGTTTGTCTCATATCCAAATTCCTTCCCCCGAATTGTCATTGACCCCAACGTTAGGCTTTTGGCTTAATTATTCGCACCCTCAACAATGAACCCCTTGATGCTGCCTCTACTGCCCAATCCAAGACCTACCCTCTGCGCTTGCTAATCCCTCACATCCTCATCGGCTCCATCATTGGCAAGGGTGGCAGTCGTATCCGCGAGATCCAAGAGGCTTCCGGAGCTCGTCTCAACGCCTCGGATGCTTGCCTTCCTCTTTCCACTGAACGATCCCTTGTTATTCTTGGTGTCGCCGATGCTGTTCACATTGCCACCTACTATGTTGCTGTGACTCTTGTCGAGCAACTTACAGAGCGCTTCGGTGGCCCAGCAGCCTCTGCCTATGCGACTCGTAGCGGTGGCCCAGCAGGAGCCGTCCCCGGTGGTATGCAAGTCGTTCCCTATGTCCCTCAGCCAGCTGGCGGTCAGTACGGTCACCCCGACACGTTCAGACGCCACCAGGGCAACCAGAACCGCGCGGGAGCTGGCGCTTACGGTGTCCCCTACGTGGCCGGCCAGCACGCACCTGTCTCAGTTGCCCAACAGTCCATGCACTACGGTGCTCCCCAGACCCCGTATGCCGGTGCTGGCCCTCACCAGCCTGCACCCTATGGCGCACCACAGCCTGCCCAGCGCGGCGGCCCTACTCCCGCTGCTCCCGTGGGCGGCGCTATGCCTGGCCAGCCCTTGACCCAGCAGATCTACATCCCCAACGACATGGTCGGAGCTATCATCGGAAAGGGAGGTGCCAAGATCAATGAAATCCGACACCTCAGTAGCAGTGTCATCAAGATCAACGAGCCCCAGGAGAACAGCAACGAGCGTCTCGTGACCATCACGGGTACGCAAGAATGCAACCAGATGGCACTGTACATGCTCTACTCGCGACTCGGTTAGTTCTCCCCGTCCAGTGTCCCTTTAATATGTATATTGTTAACCAACCTTCTACAGAAAGCGAGAAGCACCGTATCTAAAGGGGTGGGGATTGTGTTATCCGTATTTGGTTCGCCTTTCAGGAGCAGTTTGGGCTATCTGTGTTCTTTTCGACCTAAAAGTCGTCTGTCATGATGATCTGCGTGGTTTTGTCTCGGGGCATTCTTTCTTTCTGTTGTACTATTTGAAAAGCGGTTCCGAAGCTTCGGTTGTTCAATTCAATGGACTATATTTCTTATTTCCTTGCTTTCTGACCGTCGGCCATACTCCGTAAGTATATTTACCTGATCAGGAAAATAACCTGATTAGGAAGGCCGCGGCCTGACATCACCACGACACCACCACCGCAGTCCCCGGCAATGACATCAGCCCTTATCAGCCCAAGCTCTTAAAAAGATACGAGCAATCCCCTCTACTGCAGCCCAAAAGCACAAACTAATTGTAAAGCTTGTTGATCCTTGTACTCTCTTGCAAATACACAAAAGAAACCTCCACCAAGATGCCCCACGTCACCGAATTCGTATACTTCACGCCCAAGAGCTCTGTGAAACCCGAGGACCCCAAGAACGAAGAAGGCGCCGCCCTCCTCGAAGTCTTCAAGACAGTGAAGCAACAAAGTGGTTACTTGGGCTCTGCATGGGGCCGCACGAAGGAAGATGATAAGGCGCTGATTTGGGCGATTGGTAAGTTATCTTCCCACCCCTCCAAAACTCCGCCATTGCGACACAACATAGGGACTTATAGATGCTAATTAACGGTTTGGAAATACAGACTGGGAAGACTCCCACAGCGGCATCTCAAACCAGACCTCCCCCTTAACACCCTACCTCGAACCAGACACAAACATCACGAAACTATTCACAACGCTCTCCCCCACAGATGACGACAACCCCGCTACGCAAACGCTCCTCTCAAACCCAATAACCGAACTCGCGCCTCTCCCATTCCCAAGTATACTCTCAAACGACGACCGCTCTGCCGTCTCCGCAGCCATCGTCTCACTCCGCAAAGCATGCCATGAAGAAAACGAAGAGAAAGTGCGTTGTAAGACTTTCATGATTGGGCAGATTGAGCGGCCTGGTGAGCTGGAGCATGAGAAGGCTGAGGGTGGGAAGGTCTTTGTGCATCTTTTGGTTGCGGGGTGGAAGGATGTGGACCAGCATATGGGTGCTAGGGAGACGGAGGGGTTCAAGAAGAGTATTGGGCCGATAAGGGAGAGGATGGCGCCGCCGATGGAGAAGTTGGGGATGAGGCATGTTAAGTTTCAGGAGGTCTGAAGCTGAGTGGTTGAGGCCTTGGGTGAGGGATTTACCTGTATTGTATACATAAGTAGAGATTTATTATGAACTATTAGATGTGCAGACAAGATATGATCTTTCATTAGGCGAGTGGGATAAGCAAGCCAACTCATGTGTATAATGCCAATATCAAAAACAAAAAGCGAGCTTCTTAAAAAGTAGATATCTATGTACAAATAACGCATTGCCGTCCAGAATCCAGACAGACGTCCCCCAGTTGCTCCATGCCGTCATTCAGAGCAAGAATAGAAAATAACTAGATGAAAGTATCCCAGGAGTACATAAATATGCAAGATTTTTCGCATTCGCAACATCCCTATAGATCATAGATCATCCACGCTTCTAACCTTCGTGCCCTTCTCGCCGACAGCCCTCTTCAGACATCCCATCATATGCTGCTTGCGCTGCATCTTCGCCTTCCACTGCGTCACTTCTGTCCTGCCTCCGAAATCGCCGGCAGTTTCCATCGAGCGAAGCCTGCTTCCCTTCGCGGAGCCGTTGATGCTCGAGCGGAAATTGACCCCACGGACCGATGACTCTGGTGTGTGATACGAGCTTATCTGATCGTCTATTGTTCCGCGGGAGCCCGGTGTAGCAGGGAGTTTGGCCAGACCCTTCCTGGGTGTCGTGAAGGGCGATCCTTCGCGGCTGGATGAAGGTGCAGATGTATCGACGCCGAGTTTTCTCAGCTGGACTTCCAAATAATCGATGTCGCTGCTCTTGCTTTCCGCCATGTTCATCATCGTCGCGATGGTTGAGGTGACGGCCTCGACTGTTGGGCGCCTTCGGGGCTGGCCTGAGCCGTTGGCATTGGGGGCATCGGCAATCTTAGCTCGTAAGAGAGATACAGCGGATTCTAGATCGGCCAGCTTGGTTTGAAGATCAGCTGAAGATGCCCGAAGATCTTGCTGAAGGTTCGCTTGTTCGGCGGATAGGGGCGCCGAAACGATTGCTGCAGCGTCGGTGTGCGCGTCTAAAGTCTTTCTAATACTAGCACACTGACTGCGGAGCGTGATAATGTCTTTGCTCAGCAGTTCTCGACAACTGTCAAGCTTTTCTTCGACACCCTGTACCCGCCGCTCGTCGAGTGACCCCGCGAGAACGGCGACAGTGTCATCCAAGTCCTCGATTTGCCGAAGGACAAGTTTCTCGTCAAGTATATCAGCTGGGCTATCACCTTTGAGGACGCTCACCCAATCGGAATCAGTTGATTCCTGCTGGTATAACAGGAAGGAAGATAATGATCGAGCATTGATTCCGAGAGTATCAACCATCGAGTTAATGTCACGGTAGAGCCGCTCAATTTGACCGGGAATACCAGGTTTCGTGGTTTGACCAGTGTAATCTTGGTGAGGAAGGAGTGGATCCAGTGTAGGTACAGGCTCAAGAGGTCGGCTAAGGTCCGCGCGTAGTCGCTCGTCTTCATCATCAGACAAGGCTTCCTCTTGCAACTCAACGGACTCTCGACGCCGGGACTCCCGAGAGCGGCTGGGCTCAGGCTTCAGCTTGGTCTCCCGCTTCGCTAGTTCGGAGAGAGAAGCTTTTCTGGCTGCAAGTGCACTTCCCGGCTTGTGAGGTGCACTGACGGACCTGAGATTCTCAAGCTTGGGAAGTCCCAGTTGGTTACGGGAGGGTCGGACCGGGCTGGGTGACCTTGGTGTTTCTTGCTGTTTCTGAGGGAAGAAGGGCTTGCTGATCTCTCCAAACAGCTGCCGAGGCTGCTGCCGTGAAAGTTGGTTGCCGAACAAACCACCGGCGGGACTTTCATCAGCCTGCTTAGTATCAAAAGAGCTCTCTGGCGATGACTCGACGCTCGGTGCGCCAATTTCGGGCTGACTGATTTCGTGTGTAATGTCCTCTCCAACATCTTCTCCGCTATCCTCAAAGTCGGAATCATCATCTTGAGGCCCCTTCTCTGATTCGTCTGCATCTGAACCATCGAGAACGAGTGGAGGTTCTTTTGTGAACGACGTACTTGGCGTTGCGAAGTCCGGAGGTAATGGGGCTTCTTCTGGTTCTTGCTTCACGTCCTTTGCGGATTTCTCAGTAAAGCTGGGCGGCAGCGGCGGTTCGCTTTCGGGTTTAGGAGACTTGGGTTTTGTTGTGAAATCCGGAGGCAAAGGAGCTTCATCGACAGAACTCTTGGATACATTCGAAGAAGCAGACGTATCGCCTGGTCCGTACACAGCTCGACTGGTCGAGTCTGGGGGAAGAGGGGGTTCTGGCTCTGGCGACTTTGCCTGTGTTAATGGTGGACTGGCGATTGCAGTCTTTTCTGATGGGGCTGATGAAGGGCTTGGTGCTTGGTTTTCGGCGGTATTGCTTCCTAGAAGCGAGAATGGCGATTTGCCCGCTTGAGCTGAACCAAAAGGCTGCTGATTCTGTGTCTGAGATCCAAAGGACCCGAATAAGGAGGATCCAGGTGCGGGCTTTGAAGGAGCACCGAATAGAGAGGGCGCAGGTTCCTTCGCTGAGGGAGGTTCCTGGCGAGCGCCCGAGTCTTCAATGTCATCCATAGCCTCTGTGGGTGGGCTGGTCTTGTTGGGCGTGGAGACCATTTCATCGACTGTCGAGTCAAATGAGAACAATCCAGAGGGCTTGTCTGGCTTCGGGCCATCGTTGGCAGCAGTACCATCACCCTTGAAAGTCGAGCCGAGGACAAAGCCACTGCCACCTACGCCGAAGCTTGACTTCGACTCCTCCTGCTTCTGGGACGAGAACGCTGAGGTCTCAGACTGACTACCGAATACTGAAGATCCAGAGGGCTTTCCGAATGGATTGGCAGTTGCTGCTTTACCGAATGGCGACTCCTGAGACGGCTTTGACGTGGCTAGACTGGCGAAACTGCCGCCACTATTTGCATTTGCAAACGAACCGAAGCCTCCTCCTGAGCTCGCGCTGGGGGTCCCGAAAGGCAAGGTGCCAAGTCCCTTCCCGGGAGTTGATGGCTGTCCAAAACTAGACTTGCCCCAGTGCGCTCCACCCGAGCCTAGGGCTGCGGGCGATCCGAATGAGGGGGCACCAAATGCAGGCGTGCCGAAGGAAGGCTTCCCGAAACTGGGCTGTTGTGAAGCTCCCAGACCCGATGGACTTCCAAAGCTAGGTTGCTGGCCCCCTCCCAAGGCAGACGGGCTTCCAAAACTGGGCTTTGAACCTCCGCCCAATGCAGATGGAGGCCCGAAGCTAGGTTGTGAACCTCCACCCAAGGCTGATGGGGTTCCGAAAGCAGGTGCCGCAGCTGGTTTCCCGAATGCTGACGATCCAAAAGCAGACCCTCCGGGAGCAGCTGGGCTACCGAACGAGGACTGTCCGAAAGCCGTCTGTGCCTGTGGTGTGGGTTGTTGTGTCTTAGCCGAAACTAATCCATCATATGGTAGTTGCTGACGTATCGCATCGTTGTATATGAACCACCAGGAGCAGAGGATACCCTCGTGATTCAGAAGGAGAAGGTTGGGCAAGGGGGTTGCACTCTCGTCGATATCCTCGCCGGCGATGGGAGCAACCACGGGTTCGGTACTGGAAAGATCAAGGCCTAAACCGATCACAGAGGTCTCATCGACAGAGTCTTTGAGAGGTACGGACGCCTTCTTCGAATCATCGTTCACCTCTGTTGTAACGAACTGTCCCACAACAGCTTTGGCACTATCCTCGCTTGCTAGAGGGGCGTCCGACCTAGTAATCAACCCAATATCTGCGGAGGCTGTAGAAGACACAATCAAAGTATCATTCAGATGCGGTTTGTAGTTTCGGAGACGTGCAACGAACTGGTAAGCCGGTGCGCGTTTATAGCCGAAAGGGCTTGCCAATTCAGGTAGTTTCTGCGCCACAAAGGGTGCTCCCTTCTTTCTAGTGATGATGTAGTATGATGACGAAGGTGTCATGCCCATATCATCTACTGCAGCCATCGGAGTGTACACCATGAGAAAGACGTCATTCTCAAGCCAAGAGATCGATGATACTGTGGAAGTCAGCTATGAGAGATACAATTTATTGGGTGCTCGGACTTACCGTGGCAACCATTTTCGAGATCCGGGGGTCTCGGAATGATATCCTTTTGTGCACCATCTGGGGTCATTTGATACCCAGTACCGTCTACCAAGCCGGCTACGAGCTGTTTCCCTTTGTTACTCCAGCAAACAGAGCTGACATCGGTCTTCAAGATGTTGCCGTTGGGGCCTGCAAGAAGATTTCCAGCCTTGAGATCCGCGATGAGAAGCTCGCCATTGGTCGTGACAAGAGCTAAAAGGGATGAATGTGGTTCTTCTGCCTGAGCCGGGTTGGGCGCAATCGTTCTGAAGGTCGCGCCGTTGGTGGGAATTGATATGGCCGGCTGCGCATTCGGCTGAAGGAGACTTCCTGTCTCAAAGACTGAAAGTTGAGATCCATTTTCCGTAGCAAGCACCAGAGCGCTGTCGCCAGAGGCAAAAGCTATATGTGTAGGTCGTCCGGGAAGCGAGATTGTCGCTTGCGGTTGGAAAGGCTTTGTCTTGACTTTGTCTTTCCCACCATCCGCGGAAATTGCCGCTCTGATGTTTTCGGTGGTCGCAACAGATAGATTATTCGGTGACGCGCCGACTGCTATGCCTTTGGTGGCTGCGACAGCGAATAAGGTAGCGGTTGGAGCGGGAAGCGCGTCGGCGAGCCAAGGTGTAGAGAGGAATTGGATGTTACTGTCGCCGTCAACGCCTTTGAATCCGACTTCCTATGCAATATATTAGCAAAGACTCCAGGAAACTTGATTGAAAAGGAGCATTCTACCAACCTCCGCAAAAAGATCTGGAAGCTCGGGGCCCAGCTCTACCGCAGGGTTCGCGGCCCCCATGCTGAATGCCATTCTGAGTTTGTCTAAATCGGCCGAGATAGAACGAGGACGGTCGCCTAAGTGCAATCTGGTCCTTGGTGCATGGGGAGACGGAGAACTCGGCGGCGGCGATGGAAATGAGCGACGTTGGAGTTCCTTGGGACTCCGGTTGAAGAGCTGCGCAAAAGATGAAATCTTGACCAACCTCCTTCAAGTGACGCGGTTGGCAAGAAGAGAAGAGGCGCGAATGTAGAGAAGTATAGAATTGCCCACCACAGAGGGGTGCTTGATCACGAAAAGCAAGCAAGCGCGAAACCCATGCCTGTTGTTGAATGCTTGGGCAGATCACCAAAAGTGAACAAAAACAGTAGAAGCACGGGACTTGTGGTGGCCTGATCCCTGAGGCACTGAGACTAGGCGGCGGGAAGCTTCGTCAGTCGTCACTCCAGCTCCCCCGGGCAGCTTCACTCATTGTCCTCTCCAGCTCATCAATCTCTCCCGCTCACTCCATCCCCTTATCCTCTCGCTCCTTTCGGCTTTCTAGAGCTCCTATTTGTAGAAGCGTCGCTTCTATACCGATAAACCAGCCCGTCTCGATTCCCCGACCGCTGCCATGGGCGGTTTCGACTTCTCCAACTACAACCGCAACGCGGCTCTTCACGCCAAAGGAGCACCGCTCCCGAAAGCCACAAGCACAGGTACAACGATTGTCGGCTGTATATACGATAATGGTGTTGTGGTGAGTTTCTTGTCTCGATGTTGGCGCTGATTGACAGAGCTAACTATCAATCCAGATCGCCGCCGATACCAGAGCAACTGTCGGTCCCATCGTAGCAGACAAGGTAAGCACGCACTGCACCTTTGATCTTCTCAAGCCATGGCCTTGATTTTAATCTCCATTTCCTTTCACAGAACTGCGAGAAACTACACTACATTGCTCCCAAGATCTGGTGTGCCGGAGCCGGTACAGCAGCTGACACCGAGTTCACCACCGCCCTGATCAGCTCCAACGTCGAACTACACTCTCTGTCGACGGGCCGCCCTCCACGAGTAATCACCTGCATGACCATGCTAAAGCAACACCTCTTCCGCTACCAAGGCCACATCGGCGCGTACCTCGTCGTCGCAGGTGTCGACCCAACCGGCATCGGCCTCTACACCGTCCACGCACACGGCTCAACAGACAAGCTCCCCTATGTGACAATGGGCTCCGGTTCGCTAGCCGCGATGTCCGTCTTTGAATCGATGTGGAAGGCCAACCTGAACAAGGAGGAGGCGATCGCTCTGGCGTCCGAGGCCATCAAGGCTGGTATCTTCAACGATCTGGGATCCGGAAGTAATGTCGATGTCTGTGTTATTGAGAATGATAAGCCGACGCAGTTGCTGCGCAACTACATTAGGCCGAATGAGCGTGCTCAGAAGGAGCGGGACTACCGCTTCCCGAAGGGTACTACGGCTTACTTGAACCAGAAGGTCATCACCAAGGAGGACTTGCGGAAATATGTCACTGTTGAGGAGATCTCTGGGGACCCTAATCTGATGGAACTGGACTCTTAGAGGTTATTTTTCTTTCCGCAATTGAGCACACAGTTTGATTGAGCTAGCACTCGTATTACTAAGTGGCCCTTAACCAATCAATGTCTTCCAGCTTTTGAGCTGAAGTCAAACGACATATTGCTTCTTTAGTATGATTTTCATGCATCTATCTCTCTATATACAGGTAAAGGTATAGGTACAGGGTATAATCTCGATATCTAAACATAATAATTCGTCCTCTAGGCGGAAGCAGAAGCAGCTCGGGGAGGCTTCTTATCAGGGACGTACTCGGAGCGTTCCAAATTCTCAGTCTGCTGTGACAAAGCCGGGCACGACCTCGGCTCCTGCACCGCCATCGGTTCCCTTAAAGGGTACTCATCCTTCAATATCTCCTCCAGGAACCCCGAACGCGCTCCGACGGGGTCCCGCAAAGGCCGTAGGATTTGAGGGTTGCTCGTATTTTGTCCCCGAAGAGAGCGGTACGACTGAACGTATTCAGGACACGACTCTGGTCCAGGCCGATTCTGTAATTGTTGCAGGACTTTCGGGCCTTCTGCCAGTTCCACGATTCTCCAGATATGGTGGCACTGAGTGATAGAAACATGCCTTTTTTCCCTCTTGAATCTTGTCACGCCAGCATGATACAAAGCGCGGACCAAGGGGGGTTTGACAGGCCCATCGTGTCTGACGAGGAAAAGATAAAGCCAGTATACAAGCTGGAAAGACCTTCGCGGGGAAATCTGCTCAGAACAGGCAAACGCGACGGCCAAAGAATGGATCATGTCGAGGACATCATGAGGATCTGGCGAGTTTGGATGCCTGGGTTTTCCGATGACAGATTTGTGGCTGGGGCTGGGGCGTGGCCCCCATGAGAAAGGCAGCGCAAGTTTGGCCGGTGTGTGCATTCGCAAGAGGCGAATTATGGTCCAGATACTGAATGTATCCCCTGCTCTAGCGAGGCTGACTGCCTTGTTTTGAAACTCGGGGCTTGTGACTTTGGTGCGGGAGATCAACTTGGCGAGGTTCGGGTAAAAGATCGCACCCGCAGCATTAAAGCCATGGAGGTCCTTGAAGATTTGGGCAAAAGTGAAGGGTGTGTTACTGTATTTTTGAAGGACTCGCCTCGTCTTCATTGACATTTTGGGTCCGGTTCTCAAGTCATCAGCCATGGCTTCCAGGTCAAACGGCAACTTGAGATCAACGATCGCTTTGGTCAAGCTGTTCCATAAGTCATCGTACGAGTCACGCCGCGTGTGTTCATACATCCTATAGAGACTCTTGACCGTCGGATGGACCTTTTTTGAGGCTGATGTTGAGAGGGAGGTCGCCGACGAATCTATTGTGTATACCATCCAGAGCCGCTGTATGATGCGATGACGCGGCGACGTAGGAGCGAGATAGGATTTGCTGTTATGCTCTGACCGCATATGAAGCCAAGCCTTAGACGTGGTGATAGCAGACGTATTGTGAAGTCTGGCCAAACAACCCCCCCACCTTGAAAGCAACTGCGTCTTTTCCAATGAGAATAAACCCTCAGTGACATCAATCAAAGAAGTCGATACCAGATGGACATCGAATGGCTCGAGAAACTCAACAATGCGCTGCTCATGAGCTTTCGAAGGCGCGATTTCGAGATCGTGGAGAAAGATAGTGAGAAGTCTCGACAACCACAAACTGCTGGACGAAACATTGGCAGCCAGCAAGATTTCCTTTGCGAGGCGCAGGTCATTAGATGTGCCGTTTTGCAGGAGAATGCCAAGCCATTTATTGACAAGAGGCTCGTCCAGGTCCTTATGTCCGTAGACAGCACATCTGCCGATAGCGTCCCACAATCGTTCATAAAGCTGCGTGAGAAGCTTCATGCCATGCTTCTCAGAGCCGAATGTCTCTGCCATGTCACCCAATTGCTCTATAATTGCAGAAACCTCCGAGGTAGGGACACTGCCGAGCTGTACCGCTCGTAGAAAAGCATTAAACAGAGCATGCTGTTTGCCCAATCGAAATTCACCAGTACTCCAAAGCTCGATGACACGCAAATAATTCTCTGCCCCAGAGACATTGAGATTCGGGTCATCCAGGAACGCGACGAGTTCTCGTATCGTTGTTTTTTTGGCAGCCCACAGCGACACAAAATGGTCGAACAAGAGCCGGCTATAGCTAGGCTCCTGCCGCAGGTCAATCCCCAGGTCGCGGATCGCATACCTCAAGTCAGCTGTTGTCCTATACGTCCATAGTTTTTCCCCGAAGAACTGGTCGCGAGTGAGTCTCTTGGTAGGCTCCTGATAACCAGGCCAATTCTGTAGCGGGACCTCGGAATCGAAGGCGTTCAAGTCCGCATTGTAATAGCTCAAAGGCGGCGCAGGAGGAACGGGCGCAGAAAACTGATGATCTAAGTCAAGTCAGTATTGATACCCCCCCCCCCCCCCAACTCAAAGCAAAAGCGTCCATACCGAAACTCCTCCCCGGCTCCCCCCATTTCATATGCTCCTTCCCATTCTTCCCTAACAAACACGCAATATCCTCCCCCGGCAAAAGACTCGCCGCGCTAGCGAGCGCCGTATTCCTCCTCCTAGCAAGCCGCCTCCTAGCCTCCAATGGCCCAGGAACACGACTCTCATACCGCCGTTGTTGGCCGTTCACGAATCGCCCAAAACTCGAAGCGAGTAGCTCCTCGCTTATCCAGACGTGGTCGAGGAGAGGCGTCGAAGATGAGAGAGGGGTATGTCGAGAAGCATGCCTACAGGCATAACTCCCGAGAGACATGACGCAGCGGGGTTAATCGAGCAATTGGGTGCTGCGGGCTTGCGAAAGGTGGTTGTTGGGATGTCATGCAACTGACGACTCGGAAGGCCCGTGTTTTCGGATTACTAATCCCTCTTCTCTCCGGGCCTAAGCTGGAGATCCGTGTCGGCCTCAGGCCATAAGGCCATAAGGCCAAACTAGAGTATACATAGTTACATGGTAGGCCGCAGCAACCTTCTAACGTTATTTGCTTTGACTTGGGTATCTGCCACCAACTCGGGTAATTTTTGTTTACTCTGTCTTGCAGAGCTCGCCAGCGCATCAATCAGCCAAGCAACACTGCTTAAGATTCAGCGTGGCAGTCTATCGTGAGATTTGCACGAGACAAAGGCATCTAGCCCGAAGTTGGAGACATATTCTTTTATTCATCTTATAGTCTCTCCAGGATGTGGCTTCCTCCCAACTATGACATGGAAATTGAAATAAGCATGAACCTGTAAGTTCTGAATGCTCTTCCGCACGTCAACAAGAAACATCTCGATCTCATTGCGCGAGTACCCCATATTCCGAAATGGCTTATAAGACCACCCAGATAATCCATCCAGGAGATTCGACTGCATCCACTTGCCAATATTATGGAGATGCGGATCACTCGACCACGGATTCACAGGAGCCTTGAATATCCGCTCCTGAACATCTACGAAGCCGAGATCTCTCATGCCCCGTGCAAGGCGATGCGCTACTCGAAACTGCCGCTGGGGATCTACTGTCTGCCCGGACCGTATTTGCATATCGCACCAGTCTTGCAGTTTGTACTCGCTCCAAACGTCCTCGTCCATTGGCGGCATTGTCCCGTCGTCGCATCTTACCATGGTGTCGAACTCGTGGATCTCGGCCCACCCGCCGGGCTTGAGATGGCTGTATATCTTCCGCATCAGCTCTTTATAGGATGGTAGAGCTCCTGATAGGTGGCCTGAGTGGATAAAGTCGAAGTAGTTACGGTCGAACATCCAGTCTTCTTCTGTTATGTCGTCGACAATAAAGTGAACGTTCTCCGGGACCTCAGTTGGTTGACAAGGGGAGAGATCGGTTCCTGTGATGTGGGCATTCGGGAAAATAGGTGCTGCGTGGGAAGAAACCATGAGTATTCATGCCATGACTTGAGCGTATGACCGAGAAGAAGCATAATTTACCAAGCTCTATTGGCCATATCCCCGTCCCAGTGCCAATATCCAGAATCTTGTATGGGTTTATTACAGGAGCAAAGAATAAGCGCCCCCCTGTTAATAGCTTGCAAAGGTGGTGTTGCAGGTCCATTCGACTCAATTCCCGCTCATCGTTTGGATATACGTATACTAAGCTTTCAGTTAGCCGCAAAGGTCCTTTATTCGGCATTGGAGCAAACTTACAGCCCTCATGGTACTTGTGGAAAGTCCTCCCATACTCGGTAGGATAGTCGGTCACACTTGCAGTCAACGATTGTGTATCACTAGAAACCAAATAATCAGCACAACCCACCAAAGAAACAGGCAAACTAATGCCCTCAGACCATCAAACACCGAGAGTAAAAACTCACTACTCTTGACTGTGCTCCTGTTCCATGATGTATAAGCATTAAGCGACCACTCAGAACCCGCGACAGAATAAGACCGGGGAATTAATTGGAGAAAGCGACAGGGATTGGAGAATCAAGCTCAAGGGTTCGAAACTGAATGGGACAATTTTCCCAACTCCAGGGTCCGAGACAAACATTGAAAAAAAATTATAATAGGCCATAGATACGGGGCGGGCAAAGCAAACAGCCTAAGGTAAGGGCGAAAGAAAGAAATTAGTCTAGCTTACAGAGTGTTGTCTCCCCCCCGTGGTTCTAGTGGACCTGGGCATTTGGCTTCCGTGCCAGACTCTGTCGATGTGGGGTGGGCGGAAATAGTAGTGGGATTGTGGAATCGGGATTTTGGAATTGAGTTTTGAGGATGGGTCTGGTATAGAGTAGACTGTAGGTAAGGGGTTTTTTGTTGGGTGCGATGTCAAGTTATGTGTTGTGTCGTGAGTGATGATGGCAGGAAGTATAAATGCGTGTAGAAGAGCCTAAAGCCAGGTGCGTGGTAAAGGTACAAGGGTGGTGGTAGTAGATAAGTATACTGCGGTGTCTGGCGGGAGGTGATTTGACAGGCGACTAAGAGCCAGCAAGCAGTGCATGGGCAGAACCCGCAAATTTAAAGGACAATCATCAAGCGGCTAGCCAGACATTCGGGATCTGGAGCTGGAGCTGGAACAGCATGTTAATGATTTTCACAGCGCAGACCAGGCCAGGCATAGTCCGAGTCCGAGACTACCAATGACCAGTCTTGCCATACGGAGTCGTCGAGAGGGGGGAAGAGAGGAAAGTGGGTAAAAGGCGTATTGAGTATTGGTAAATGGTTAAAAAGTGGTGGTAGCAGAGAAGCAAAGCTACTACTACCTCCCTAGTCTAGCCTAAGGGGCGTAATTGAGTGGGAGGAGAAAAGAAAAAAAAACCCCCCCCATCACAGCCCCTTCCGTATTCTGACGCTGAACCCGACAGGCTGGATTAAGTTTTGGCTTTAGGCCGTAGTCGCAACTCTGGAACCCATCTGTTTTAACCTTAAGGGACTACTAAAACTAGACCTGGACAGGGATGCGCATTGTCGCTTTTGCGTTCCAGTCAATCGGAAGGGAGCGCGGACCGGGGCAAAGAAAGGCTATCTTGTTTTTGTGAGTTGGTTGTGTACCAGAATCCAGAAAGAAGGCGTGAGATTCTGGACTTCTAGGACGCTGGGCATGCCTAGACTACGAAACTGCAAAGGGGAGTACCTACGTCGGTACGTACATGATCAGGGGGTTGTTAACCCCATCAGACATGCGGGGATAGGAAAATGATAGGCTCTGGGCTTCCCTGGCACTGTGCTGCATCATGCTGGGAGCCTGGGACTGGATGGACCGGACCCGAGAACGAGTGAGGCTAGAGGGGTCAATGCTTGTGCAGGTGGAAATATACAGGACCGCGCCCAGATGTGTCAAGTGGCACTGGTCCAAGCAGCACCGACCCAGACGGGCGGTTCCCGCGGTCGATCGCACCGCAGCTTGGTCAAGCACCCAGACGACGCTTTCACGTAGCACTGCAGTCTGCAGCGGCCAGCCGGAGACCCGTGAAGAATAGTAGACAGGCTGACTACTAGGAGTATTTCCTGCTTTTATTGCAGAGGTTAGAAGAGGCCCCCGACCAGGCACGTCATTTTGCAGACCCAGATGCATTATTGTGGATGATTCCAAATCAACCTCGTCGGAGAGTTTTTCTTGCCCGCACTCCAATGCCCCATCCGGCGAAATTGTGTTTGTTGAAGACCCTCTGCAGTGCTGCAGGCTAGTCTCTGTAAGGCCCTCGTACTCGTCTCCAAAGTGCCTCTCATCAATGTATACGCCCATACCAATGCACGTCATAAACGGGAGAATCCTTTTTCTCAGATCTCGGGATTTGAAAATGTCATGTGGATAGATAGGCGGTTAGCTTATCCTGGTAGTGGTTGCGAAAAGGCAAGAGTCGTGTCCCGGAGGAAGTATGTCGACAACGCGACGTACATCCTTCCTTCTTCTTACCCCTCCAAATCCCTGCTAGCGCTGAAGAAGTAAAATAGGGCGAAAAGCACGGGCGCCCGAGCTCGGCATACCTCACCGAAGTACAACAGCAGTACCTAGCACTATTACCGGTATGCTTAGAAAAATCCTCTAAGTGAACCCCCGATATCCGAACCATCAGATAGACGCTGAATGGGGCTCAGCGAGGGGTTTGGCTAGCACAGTCAGAGGGATATTCTTTCACTGGGGCTTGTCTTGCTGGCTAGATGTCAGACGGTCGACGGATGGGGTATAGTTGACGCAGGTCAATTCCTAGGTCTTGGGCTCTCGTTCTTGAGATGAGATAATTATCTCGGCTCCAGCATCTAGTGGCCATCTTCGCGGGTCTCATTGCTGTCATTATTGATTGTTCCGCAGATCGAAGCAGCAAGCTACTGCCTGATAAGGATTCTGGCAGTTTCTAGCGGTACGGGCTTGCAGGACTACTGCGGTACAGTCGTACAAGAGGTAAAATAGGAGACGATCGTCACCAAAACCTGGGATCCAATGGCGGCGGTGCCACGCTGCCGGAAATTCTGATCCATGGATCGCTCCCTTAATATCCGTCGGCCTGGGCTGGCCACAGCGCCGCTGCAGTAGTAAGCTCGGAATGTCCGAATGCGTAATTTATAGACAAAGACCGGCAAAAGTTAATTATATTGACTGCAGAGCCAACTCACGCTGTTAATAATAAATTGTCTCCTTGTCGCGGTTGCCTTTCTGCCTCAGGCCTTGGAACGCTAAAGAAACGTGATCCTCATAAGCCATCAGGAGTCAGGACTTATTTCTTGCAGCAGGATTTCATGAAGGCCGCGGGCTGTCACTGTGGTCCAATTATCAACGGACCTGCTGCGGTCCGTATCCAGACTGTCGGTAACCTGCCCCACTTTCTTCCCTCGAAAGCCAAAATTCCAAAATGCGCCCCTCAGTCGCCATTCTTGCTCCTACCAAATAAGGAGCTTTGTCCTAACCAACAACTTTAGCAAGACGTTGATCTCGTGCTTGTGTCAAACCTCTTCAGCTTCGGGTTGCACCAGTCTTCCTGCATCCACCTGGATCTCATGTTCGCAAGGATGAGCACTCTCCCCGTGCGACCGTCATGCTAACCGACCCATGGCAACAGGGTTCATCCTGGTAGCTCAAGCCTTAGTCTGGAAGGGCCTCGATGATAGAAACACTTTGTTCTACTCCAAAGCATGTTCGCCGGTGCTTTCCGTCGGTCGATCCACCTGCTCCGTACTTGGCTAAGCGAGTGGCTGGTGGTAAGGAGAACTGAGGAACAATGTGTTCGCTGTCTTTGAATCTGCAACTAGGATACTTATCCAATTGAAATCATAATACGCTAGCATCCTCAGGCACCCGAAGGTAGATGAATCACAGCCGGGAAATACACCAACAAAGAAACCGACAGGGCAATAACAACCGGGGCCGAACTAAGTTGCATATGAGTCGTCTTTCTGAAACAAAGAGACATCTCGTGATAACGAATGCCGGATTTATTGGAGCGATTGATGAGGAGAAGATGAAGGGCACGATGCAGTTCACGTCGACTTGCAAACTCTCATCTCTCTGATACTCGGTTTTGGCGAGGGAAGCTGCCACGGCGTCTTTTGTCTTGAGAGTATGCAGAAGTTATGCATGAGGCGACGCTATTTTCCAGGCTCTAATAGACCGCTTTTCCGCATCCTGAGACAGGATAAATTGACTCGAACCTAGCGGAGAAGAGGAGAACCCTGTCTTCCACCCTACATCCTGGTCAGCGGTCAGCTCCATTGTCTAAAGTTCAGCTCACCTGCAACACAATTCAGGGCTACTGTTCTGCAAGTCCGACGGCGCATGCACCCTACCACACCCTAGTTACTGCCCAATCTGAGGCCCTGTTCGAAATGAAATTGGCCAACCACCTACTCTGAGTGATCAATGGCGACGTTAAGTTTAGTCGTGAATCAAGGCTACGTGTTAGGCTGATACTGGTCAGTGCTGATGCATGGCTGTGAGTGCACGTTGGAAACCAACCCGAGGAAATCCTGCAGAAGAAATGCATACATTCATCCCAAGACCCGGGACCATGGCAGCCAAGCATTCCCAGAAGGAACTTTTGGGAGGCAACGTGGTTCAATTATGCAGCTTTTGGGCCTTCGGATGCGGAGAAGATCAGGAGCACAGTTGGAGGCTAGAGTAAGCAAACTAGCGATCAACAGTCCAACACGGCAGTCTTACTCGTGCAAGCGAGGCCATCAAGAAGCAGTCTGGAAGTAGCAGCGATGTAACCCATTCCTGGGTTTGATCGTACCATGCTGGGCAAGAGATAGAGGGGGAGATCTGAGGGGCCTAGCTTGAAGGATCCCGAGTATTATTATATCGGGCTGTATTAGGGGGATCAACCTCACATAGTGACAGGTCGTGGAGGTATTGTGGTGTATTGAAGGATACAATTGGCGGGGTTCCATTTCGTCTATGCAAGGTCTGTGGGCCTATAATCAGACCCTCGTCGTAGTAGTCTGCTAGGAATGGGACCATACCCACAGAGACGGAAAAATCGAATATACGTACCGATTAGTACCAGCAAGTCAAGGAATGAGACACCCTCTGATCAGCGATTCTCAGCTTCGGGGAATAAGGCCGAGGACTAGAAAATCCTTTCCTCTTGCCTTGAAAGAGGCTACCTGAACGCTGGCTGACCTATCTTATTGACCAGGTCATCCTTCACAAGACGATGTCCAATAACAGCATTGCTCGCCCTTATTTCGAGGACATCACCGAAGGCTGGAAGAAGAAAGTCAGCAGACGGGTCTCAGTCTCAGGCTCGAGGAACGAGGAACGAATGGGGCTACTGGGGAGAAGAGGGAGTTATGAGGCAGGCAGGTTCAGGCAGCCCCAGCCCCAGCCGCGAAACATGAGTCCTTCCTGAATCGGCTTAGAGGATTTTACTTCCTCGACATCGGAGGCAACAATCTGCTCTGTAGACTACATCACTCTTTCGATTGGGGTGGTTTCTGGCCTTCTTCTGCTGATATTCGAATGCAATGGGCGCAGACTCTGCAACCAAGATAAAGTGAGTTCAGCACTCCTTTCCCAAATGTGTTCTGCGTCCCCGGCCCAGACGAGAACGAAGGCTTACGTCTGCTCTACTAGTTGCGGAGACAGCCATACATCATTGACTCACGAATGGACACGAGCGGGAGCCCCCTCACCTCGATTGATTTGTACAATTTGATCAACAAGTAATTACGAGAAATCCGGCGTGAAACAATATCTATGCAATCAATTGAGGTTGCTTTTACGTGGGAAGCCATCGCCTGTCTGCGTTGAACTCCGCTGGTGACGTCCTGGATATTCCATACATGTGTTTTGGACCTTCAAGAAACCTAGGTGGTAGCAGGCCGCAACCAATGGGTCTGTGTGTGAAGTAAAAGATCTTCATGGCAAGCAGCTAAACTACTTTACTTCACTAGTTCAACCAGGATAGTATGTTTCGTCTATGGTCCTTCCTCGTCGCTGGTTCGGTTCGCTACCGCGAACATAGATATCTTGGAAGAGGACATCAGCCTTGAGTTCAGGGTCCGGCGACGCCTCAGCCGCAGCGACTTCGTTCTTAACGTGCTCTCGAACGCTACGGTCGATCTCCTTCGTCTGGTCCTCCGATAGCACACCCCAATCAAGTAGCCTCGCACGGAAACCAGTGATGGGATCGTTTTCGCGCTCTGACTTCAGCTCATCACGAGATCGATATGCCGTTCCGGGATCTGACATGGAATGCCCAGCGAAGCGGTATGTGGCATACTCATACACGAGAGGCCCATTACCTGCCTGAACGTATTCCTTTCCGTGCTTCATAGCCGATATCACGGCAAGAACATCCATGCCGTTGACTCGCAGACCAGGAATATATTGTCCCCGCTTATAGTACTCGGTCGTCGCTGAAGACCGCTCGGCTGAAGTCCCCATTCCATACTTATTATCTATACCCGAATTAGCACTGCCCGAGTAGAACGTGAAATGAGCCGGAACTCACTTTCAACACCAAAAATGACTGGCAGATCCCAGAGCTTTGCCATATTGAAAGCTTCGTGTACCTGGCCTTGGTTCGCCGCCCCGTCTCCAAATAGATTAACCGTTAAGTTCTTTTTATCATTGTACTGTTGGGCAAAGGCTATCCCTGCCCCAACGGGAACACTGGCGCCAACGATTCCATTTCCGCCGAAGAAGCTTTCGCAAAACATGTGCATCGACCCTCCCTTGCCAAAAGAGATTCCATCCTGGCGGCCAAGAAGCTCTCCGATAATGCCCTTCACAGTCCCGCCACGCATGAGCGTGAACCCATGGGCCCGGTAGGCCGTTATAAGCTTATCCGCCCGCGTGATAGCGTGCTCTATCCCGACGGCAACGGCTTCCTGGCCTGTTGATAAGTGGCAGAACCCGCGAATCTTCTTGTCTTTGTAAAGTTTATCGGCAGCCATCTCCATTCGTCTATTTGAATTGTCAGCAGCCAAAACAAGTCAAGACAGCAAACAAGAACAAACCGTATCAAGTTCATGTCATGGTATAGTTTTTTGAGCTGGTTTCTTGTCGTTTCCAGAGAGTATGACGGCGGGTCGAAGTTATATGTCTCGAAGCTGTCTTCTGCGATGGGAACTTTGAATGGCTTATCTTCTTCCTGAACATAGGCTATTAGGCTTGCGCGCACAAATAATCAAACCTTTACTTACACTAGGAAGATCTTCTATATTGGCGACATGAGCTAGGCATCGCCGTCCAGTGTCAATTGGGGCTAGTGGCCTCGGTCTCAGCGGAAGGAAAGCCCTCCGTGGTAGTGTTGTTCTCATATGCATAGTTGAGAGTGGTAAAGCGGTAGTTGGAGATTGTTTTCAGACGATATCAGCGGCATGGGCTTTCATCGGCTGCAGCTTCCACTCCCATATAACGTCATTTCTATGACGCAACCATCCAGCATGTACCTCTCACAATGTGGCCATCTTTGTACAATGTACTGAAAGATGGAATAATCTGCATATACATGGGCTCTAATCTTCACTGCCTATCACCCATCTCTCAAAAATTATACATACATACCCCTCTGCAGCCGTCTAATACCGGGTAATACAACTAGTGTCCCAGATAGGAAACCCCGATCTCCGCGGGTGAGCGCACGGACCATCATAACCACTCAACGCGTCCGACGCGTTGTCGCAAATTGCCCGCCTATCCAACCTCAGGCAACCATCAGACTGTCGCCTTCGCCGCATATGATATGGAGCCTCATCGAACTGTTACCTAAACCTGCCTAAAATATTACAATCTCGAATAATCCGACCAACAACTACACACTAACCCATGACTCTCTCCGAAACTATACCAAATACTTGTGTTGTCTGAATTGCGATGGGCCAAGCTGATAGAGACATCACGAACAAAAGGACCTCAGACTCATTTCTCACCCCTGATAAACGGGCACTGCCTAGCAAGTCGAAGCGAGCATCAGCATCAGCGCGAATAGGCTCTTTGGCGTTAGCAGGTACGCCTGGCGCAGCGCCAACATCAACATCTATATCAACATCTATATCAACACCTTCTACGGCATCAACGTCGAAATCGAAATCTACGAAGAGAGTGCCTGTCCGAGATCAACCGACCCTCACCCAGATCGACTTCGTAACGCGATCTCAACAGCCGACCTCCGACGATGAGTCAACATTCGAGTACATTGGTGATTCTGGAGGGAATGCTCGGGAGGTGATTGAGATTGAGGATCAGAGTGAGGATGAGACCTACGAGCGGGATAACGAGCAGGATACGGACTATAAGCCGTCGTCCGCCTCGCGGATCAAAAGGGAACGTGGCGTCAGATTCAGTGCTGTGCCCTCGAAACCGAACAGGTCTTCTAGTGGGATTCATGGAGCGTCTGGAAAAGGACGCACGAAGAGTGGTGACAGAAAGGACAAGGACAAAACTGCGCAGAAGAATGACAAGACCTTGACGCAAATGAAATACGTACGGCGAATCAACATTGAGCCTGACGACGATGAAGATGCCAAGCTGGAATACGCATATATCACTCCGAAGAAAAAGGGCTCCGAACGTCAGGTCAATGGTCTCAAGACCGAGGGCCGCCAGGATCAAGCATCTGTTCAAGAGCCCTTGAATCAGCACAAAAGGAGGAAATTGAGCCCGAGTCCAGCAGAGAACAAGGTGCGTGAAGCGGGGCCAAAGTCAGAGGAGAAGAATATGCGACCTCCTATTACGCCGCGAAAGAACTTCAAGCATGAAATACCTTCGTCACAATCACCTGAGAGTCCCGATATTGCTCTCATCACATCTTCTCAGTTCCGCAGTGCAACCCGCTCGCCTGAGAAACCAGCTTTCAAGATTCCCAACAAACCTCACATTAAGACAGAAGCGCCCGGTTCGCCTCAAATGAAGGCTACTTTAGAGTCTGAAAACTCGCCCCGTGATAACGAGGGACCTTCTCATTCATCACCAAATGCGCATGGACAACCCGAAATCACGCCCGACGCCAGGGCGTCACTGGAGCTAGGCGATGAGTCTCCAGATCCAAAACAGCCCCCCAAGCCCACGCAACGAACCGTTGTGTACGAGACCGACGCAGAGTCGGATTATAGCGAATTCGCCGACGAACCACCGGACATCTCAAGTTCACCGGGAGCCCAGCAAGACATCATGGATTCCCAACAACGAGCAAGTGTCCAGGACGAGCTTAATTCCTCGAATATCGAGCCTGAACCCGGGCCTGAACCGGAGTCCCAGGAACTGCCGCCTCTACCCGTACCCGAAACACAGATCGACTCGAACACTCTGCCTTCGCAATCGAACCTTCTATCCGACGCATCAATATGCTATCAACGATTGTTCGCCGATACTCAGCTTCCGCTTGACCCGGTCCCTATGATAAATACGCAAAGGATGGCAGAGCTGTTTCCGGAAAATTCCCACGGATTGCATACCATCTCCCCCTCTCCATCATCACCTATCCAAACCAGATCACAACCGGCAGCCACCCCTCAAGTGGTTACCGAAACACAGGATCCAGGTCAGACGCAGGATCAACCTGAGTCGCAAACTGACAAGACCCCCACGGATATCGTTCCCGAGTCCTCGCCTGTTGCTCGCCGTGAAGACAGTGGAAGTACGGGTACGGACTCGAATCTGCGCGCCCCTGCTGCTAGGGATGTCGTGGTGCAGGTTGAGTCTTCACAACCGGTAGGCCGGGCATCCAGGCAGCAGAATACATTAGAGGACTCTGGACCTCGAAGGATGTTGTCCAGGAGCCAGATTTTGACTTCCAGTGTCATGGAGAGTATACCCATGCCGCCGTTCTGGATGAGCAGTCAGGAAAGTGCATTGGAGCCGTACCCTTTACCTGATAGCTGATCATAGATTATATATACCAATGAATTACGACTCATGATACTCTCAACGTAATGAAGCCTAAGATTAGAAGCTCGGACACAGTAGTTCATACTTCACGTTCGGCGATCGGCGCATCGTAGACCCGGTAACAAAGGCGCTTGCGGAGAGCCAAGACGCCCAACTTAGTGTGTGGATAACCATCTCATCCGCCATTATTTTCCCCTCACTATTCAAACAACACACCGAGTCATGGATATATACGACCAAGTACAAGGAGATTTTATCTCCGCCCAGCAAAATTCCAAAAAAGATGAGAACAAGGACGACGCATCCAAACCCAACGAGCCCGCCCTCGACCTAAACACCGAGCTCCAAGAGACCTTCCGCGCCTTCTCCGCAAGCCCCTGGGGCTCGCGCATTGGTGGCCTCTGGGGAACCGTGCGCAAGCAGGGCGAGAGTTACTATGAGGGTGCGAGACAGGAATATGCTGCTGCTAGCGAGGAAGCTGTGAAGGGGTTCTCGGATCTCAAGGACACTCTTGTCGGGCGCACGAGGGGCTTATCGCTTAATACGGCGTTCGGCGGTGCCGAGCGAGGCACGACGGAGGGGTCGCTGACGCCTACGGAATCTCATGTGAACGAATCTTCAAAGGAGAAGGGGCAGGATGGCAGCGACGGCAAGGCTGCGTCGAGCGAGGGGTTCCTTACTCGAATCAAGGCCGAGGCATCTCGACGACTGAAGGAGTTGGAGAAGGCAGAGGAAGCTGCGGACGAGGCGATCTTGCAATTTGGCAAGAATATCACACAGAAGCTCAGGGAGGCAGTTACTATCGTTGCGCCGGAGGACGAGTCGGGGTCCAAACTTCTCTTTGAGAGTAAAGATGCCGAGGGCAAGAGGGTTATCCATGCGACCCGTTTCGAGGCTCAGCTTCATGTCATTCACACCACTCTTGACAGCTTCCTGAAGGATCCTGCTAGCGACGAGTGGCCTGCTTTCCAGAAGTCCTTCAACATCGACAGCAAGACGGCGGCAATCGCCGCGGATCTCGAAAAGTCCCCGGAGCTGCGCACAGCCATGGAGAAGCTTGTCCCGGAGAAGGTGCAGTATGCCGACTTCTGGTCCCGGTATTACTTCCTCCGCCTTGTGATTGAAACCGAGGAGCAGAAGAGGAAGGAGCTACTCAAAGGTATGGTCGCGCCTTCCGAAATATATTTTCGATGTCCCCGTACTAACACAATATCTCCGTCTACAGGCGCCAGCGCTGAGGACGAGGAAGAAGTTGGCTGGGACGACGACTCTGACGACGACACCGACTCCCCCGCCACCCCTCAAGTCTCTGACAAGTCTAGATCCTCCAAGGACGCCGTCACTAAGCCCTCTGCCGACTCGAACACTCTCAAGCCCACTGAACCCCGCCGGTCGAACGACCAGGTCTCCCAACCCGACAGCGAATCCAGCTACGACGTTGTGAGCGGCGCCACCAGCCGGACTCCTGCCAGCCCCAAGGAGAAGGCTAAGGACGATGACAGTGATGATGACTGGGAGTAGATTCTTTTCTTCTTATTCTTTCGGACAATGGTGATCACTTCATGGTTTGCGCTGGATATCTGCACAGTGGCAGATCGTTGTTTTCCGATGCTAGTGCGACCTCCTCCGGCCACTGGATGGTCTGAGAACTCGCAAGGAGTTTGGCTGGTTGTGCTTTGTCTGTTCTGCAAACGGCGTTCTCGGACGTTCCTTATTGCCTTTTAAACCTCTTTCTCTCCCTATCTACTTAGCGACACCCTGATATTACGCAAGCAGTTTATATCCCCTGAACTCTCTCATTCAATATACATTATGTCCATTGTTCTCTCAACTTGTTGTCTCATAAAATTTCAGAGTTCGCACTAGCAGTAAATATCTCTATCAAAATTATTTATTCCATGAATATCTTCAAGAAGTAAAACAGCTACTAGTACTTTAACGAGCTAGAGGTGACCCCCTCCTCTCTTGCTCGTCCGAGCCGCGCCTGAGATCGGCCGTCCTTGAGATAGACCATCGTGCATGCGAAGGAGTCTCTGGTGTATTCTCTCTTGAGCGGATATTATAACCCCGAGCCCGGTCACTCGGCGTCCAAGGTACCTCGCTGCTCTCCCGGCTGTACCCTATGGATACGCCCTCCGGCGTTCCGCTGTACTGATAATCCTCGCCTCGTCTCTTCACGGGGCTTTCGTCATACGGGTCCCATCCTACCCTTCGTCGCGCGTCAGAGCGGAGGCGTTGCCGGTGTTGCTCGTCCCCGCCGGCACCAGTTGTCGAGGACTCCTCCAAGAAGAAGTTGAGTAGTTCGTCGCTAATCGCCAGATGAGATTGTTGCTGGAATTGCTGGAGAGACATTAGACGGAGCAAAGTCTCGAGGAGAGAGAGGGAGGTGCGAATATTGTTAAAGAGCGGGTTAGAGACCGTCGTCAAAGCCTGCGAGTTTTGTGGTTGTGGCGAGCCTGGTTGAGGTGATCTGCTGTCTGAATTGAGTGAAAGCTGAGCCATTTTCTCAGTGGGATCGGGTGACTTGGGGCTCTCGCCCTCTGACTCCGTATCGGAAGATTCATCTTCGTTGTACACTTCAAAGGCTATCCATTCTGGATCCAAATCCTTGGGTAGCCGCCATTCATCCGGAATAGAACTCTCGTGGAAACTAGGCGCTGAGTGATTGGTGGCTGATTCGGCTAGTTGCGCATCCAGTTGCGCTTGTATCTCGTCTATCTCGTCCTCCGATTCCGGCTCGTTGCCAGCGTCAAATCCAGTCATGTCTCGCTCGACCATGCGACGCGGTGGGATAGCGGTAGGGTCTCTTTTCAGCAGGAGAACAGGATTATTTGTCTCGCCATCAGTGCTTATGTTGAGGATCCTGCCCGTGTCCGCGTAAAATATCTTCGAGATCTGGTGAATAGATATGATATCGCGTATTCCTGCAGTCTCGATATCTTCATACTTGTGAGGCTGTGGTTCGTTTTCATCAAACGTATGCACTCGCCCATCATCGAGATCCTCAACTACCAGGATTTGGTAAGCGAATTCGTCAATTCGGCCCTCGGCGGGAAGCGTTGATCTCGGCTTGTTCTCCGGAGGCACAGCCATATCCATGGGCACCCTTCGTAGCTTCAAGCGAGCCTTGTGCATCACTTCTTTCCAAGTTGCCTCGCGAATGCCTTCCTCATCATGCGGACGGAGATGGCTTGCGAAAAGCATGTACATCGAGAGAGTAAATGTAGGACCAATCTGCACTGCTTGAGACGGCGTCATGGAGTATTGTGTATCTCCGGTCGTTAAGAATGTGCTAGCCTGTAGCAGCCGGGAAGGTGATATCGTCGCAGGGAGGTTGGTCGAGAGCTTCGCTCCCGAAGTCGTGATAGCTAGGTTCATGAGAGGGACAGCATCTTCGATTCGCACCAGAAGCCTCTTGATGTCTTGAATTATAAGCTTTATTAGCTCCTTAGTTCTCGAGATCTCTCGTGGGGTCTTCCCGCCCCTCGGGGTCTGTTCTTCTGATTGAGCGGCGGCAGCTAACCGTTGACCAAGTGATTGAATATCCAATCGAAGAGACTTGGTGAGGGAGACTGCGGATTCCAGTGATGTATTGCCGCGCGCAGCACTGAATGTGTTAATGCCGGAGATTTCATGTCAACATATCATCACTTACATCAGTTCGATCATGTCGATTGCTGGAGATATAACCTGCCTGGTAAGCCCCGCAATTAGATGAGGCGTTTAGAATTACTCACTTGAATCTTGCTCTCAAGTCGCTGCTGTAGCATGAGCAGCTCATTTCTCTCCACGCTTTTGTCTACATTCTGTAGGAACAACAGTTTAGTGGTGTTAAGTCGCAATCGCATGCCCACTCACTTGCAACAGCCTCGAAGACTGACGGATTGCATAACTAGCTGTGATGGCAATGCCTGAACTAGACAAACATTGTCAGCACGGATCTCCATTGAGTATGAAGAATGAAATTTGACATGGCGGGGCCAAATCACAGAGGTGCATATACCGAATCGCATAGTTCATCGCCTGCTGCGTGAGCTGCAGGTGAAATTAGCTTGTACGCTCCCCAAATGGGGCTTTCGCGGCCGCTAGGGACTGACTTACGCGGGCTAGAAATGTATCCATTTTGCGACAACGGACCGGCTAGTATTTGAATCCACCATAGTTCAAGATGCTGGGAGAAGATTGAGGAAACAAAGCGTCATTTCAAAGGTGGGTTGTTTAGTGTGGCACCCCTGAGGGCCTTATCGATAAGAAGCCACTGTGGCTGGTGTCTGGTCTCTAGATATGTATGCCTTATGGCTGTCAGGTACCATTTGGTCTTTTCATGCCGGACCAAAACGACGCATTTGCCCCTGAATGACGCAC
Source organism: Aspergillus stella-maris (assembly GCF_047715825.1). Classification (NCBI taxonomy): domain Eukaryota; kingdom Fungi; phylum Ascomycota; class Eurotiomycetes; order Eurotiales; family Aspergillaceae; genus Aspergillus; species Aspergillus stella-maris. The sequence goes on from NW_027396795.1 coordinate 235,167, forward strand.
AGCACTATAAGCCCCCATAATCAGGCGTATATTGGGCTGGAAGTACCGTAGAATATTCCTTTCCCGCCACCAAAATGGCCCAGCCCTGCGTCAGCGCGGCGGGGAAAAGATGCGGCTGAGTCAGCGGTGCAAAATCCGCAGCCTCAACTAAACTTGCTTGGGAAAGAAAGACCCCTCCTTCGTCCTCGTGTGGCCTCGAGTACTTATACCCTTCTCTGTTCCTTGTTTTCTATCTTGTTCAAGCGCTTGTCTTGTTAAGCATCTAGACGTCTCGAACATGGCGAACCAGACCCCTGATTCTTGGGAGGATGAACTCTCTAGACAGACCGAGGGCGTCAACCTGAACAACGCACAAGGACGCCCCCAGGCTCAAGCCCCGTCTTTCCACCCCGGTGCGGCCACTTTCCAGCCTGGCGCTTCTTCTTTTGTCCCCGGACAACAATTCCAACAGTATGGCGGCTACCCTCAGTATGGCCAATACGGACAGCAGCAGTACGGCGGATACCCTCAATATGGCCAGTACGGCGGATACAACCAGCAACCCGGTGGCTACAACCAGATCTACGGTCAAAACTACGCCGGATACCAGCAGCAGCAGCAATTCCCTCAGCAACAGCACGCTGCTCCTGCTCCCGCTCCCGCTCCCGCCCCCGCCCAATCCTCACCGAAACCCGCTGCAGCCACCACTGCCGCTCCCAAGGCTAAGGTCTTGACCATCGGTGGTGCCAGCAACTCTCCCGCCGCCCCTAAGACGAAGGTCCTTTCCATCGGTACCCCCACGCCCGCATCTACCACCCCCTCTTCCGACTCCGGAAACCTCGCCGACGCCAAGGGCCCTGCGGCTGTTGAGGCTGCTGCTAAGGTGACCGCTAGCAAGGCCGTCGACAAGACAGACAAGAAGGCGGAACAGAAGGCCGCTGCTAGTGGCAAATCATCTCCGACCCCTTCGGGACGTAACAGTCCTGGACGATCGAGCCCCTCTCGAGGCGAGAGCGCCAAGGAGAAGCGTGATGCAAATGCTGTCGCTATGGAACAACAAGCGGATGTCGATGAGGAAACTTTGAAGGAAATCTACGGTGAAAAGAAGGAACACGTGAACATCGTCTTCATTGGGCACGTCGATGCCGGAAAGTCTACCCTTGGTGGTTCTATTCTGTACGCTACCGGTAATGTGGATGAGCGAACCCTCGAGAAGTACAGGAGGGACGCCAAGGAAGCCGGTCGTGAGACCTGGTACCTTTCCTGGGCTCTTGATTTGACAAACGAGGAGCGAGCCAAGGGTAAGACTGTCGAGGTTGGTCGCGCTCACTTCAAGGTCGACGTTCCCACACCCGAGGGTATTGTTGAGAGACGTTTCTCTATCCTCGACGCTCCTGGACACAAGTCCTACGTACACCACATGATTGGTGGTGCTTCGCAGGCTGATGTTGGTGTCCTTGTCATTTCTGCCCGTAAGGGTGAATACGAGACTGGTTTCGAGAAGGGTGGCCAGACCCGTGAGCATGCCCTGCTCGCCAGAAACACTGGTGTGCGCAAGCTCGTTGTTGCAGTCAACAAGATGGACGACCCAACCGTCGAATGGAGCCAGGATCGTTTCAAGGAGTGCACAGTCAAGGTCTCGAAGTTCCTTGAAGCTCTTGGGTACAAGAAGGATGACCTGACCTTCATGCCAATCTCCGCTCAGCGAACCCTGGGTATCAAGGACCGCATTCCCAAGGACACCTGCCCTTGGTACGACGGACCTTCTCTTATTGAATACCTCACCGAAATGAAGATGCCCGAGCGTAACCTCAACGCACCTTTCATGATGCCCCTCAGCACCAAGTACCGAGACATGGGTACCATGGTTGAAGGACGTATCGAAGCTGGTGTCGTCAAGAAGAACCAAAACTGCATCATTATGCCCAACCGCACAAAGGTCGAAATTGCGGCGCTTTACGGTGAAACTGAAGACGAAATTGTGACTGCCACTTGCGGTGACCAAGTCCGTATGCGTCTCCGTGGTGTCGAAGAAGAAGATTTGCTCCCTGGATTCGTCATGTGCTCGCCAAAGCGTCCAGTCCACTGTGTTTCCGCCTTTGAAGCCAAGATCAGAATTCTCGAGTTGAAGAGCATTCTGACAGCGGGTTTCAACTGCGTTATGCACGTGCACTCTGCTGTTGAGGAAGTTACTGTCGCTTCTCTACTCCACAAGCTCGAACCGGGTACTGGACGACGAAGCAAGCGTCCCCCGCCCTTCGCCAGCAAGGGTCAAATGATCATCGCACGCATTGAGATTACCAGCACTGCTGGTGCTGTCTGTGTGGAACGTTTCGAAGATTACAACCAGATGGGACGGTTCACTCTACGTGACCAGGTAAGCTTCTCGCCTGCCATATAACCAGCTAGCTGTTCACCAAGCTAATATTTTTTCTAGGGGCAAACCATTGCTATTGGTATGATTACCAAGCTTCTTGAAGAATAGACGACTACCCAGTAACGGCTTTTTTTGTGTTTATAATGATGTTACTGGAGCTCGGTCAACGCACCTCGACGACAAAGTGATGACTCGGATGAGGTTAGGACTCGTTGATGATGACGAATTTTATTCGGCTGCTCTATAGATTTTCGCATGTTTTGATTTAATGCTGGATATGAAAAGTCACCTTTCGCATATACCTTTGTGTAGAGCTTTCTCTTTTGAAAGCCAGGCGCGTACTTGGTAGTAGTTGAGAAGTAGATACCATTGCATTTAGTCTATCTATCTGGGGAATCAATCAACAAGCATCATCACTCAATGCATAATAATCTACCGCTTCTTCTTCCCAACAACCTTCGTGAACCCATCCTCATCAATCTCAGGCTCAACCCTCTCCCTCGGCGCCCTAACAAGCGCAGGAGCCTCCCCCATATCCATGTCCTCATCCCCATCACTATCCTCCTCCCCACTCGTCTCATTCTCCTCATCCTCCCCCCTCTTAAACCCCGCAGTAACAGCATTCTTACTCCCCTTCCTCCTCTCCCACTCCTCCCACATAGCTTTAACACCCTCATACTCCCCACGCTCAACCATATTCCGAACCTCCATGATCTTCACCGCAACGTCACCGGCGCTCTCGTCGTCAACGACAACGTCAAACTCGTCGTTCATGACTTGGATAAGCACGTCCTCAAGGTCCTCGACATCTGTCTCGGGTCTGTCAATGATCATCTCGGAGATTGCGCCGCAGAGCCAGTCGCGCTTGTCGGCGGATGTTGGGCCGCCCCAGTTGCTTGTTACGGCGAGGGAGAGGGCCGGCCAGGCGTTTATGGCGAGGGTTATGCCGAGGTCTAGGTAGGAGGAGGCGGTTTGGGCTGCGGCGGGGGGGAGAGGGGGTTGTTGTTGGTTGGTGGCCATTGTGGTTGATTTTGTGTATTCTCTAGTTGGAGGGCTTGAATGTATAATTGACGCCTTCTTGGAAGGATAGGATGTGTGTTGTTCTTCGCGGGGTTTTATTTCGGTTTGGTACTAGAATATGGTGTGGTGAATTGTTCGTGGTTGCGTCGGGAAAAGAGTGGTCTTGCGGACAGTTTCTCAGACGTCAAAAGAAATCAGACGTTGTCAATTGACCGACTACTTCGTCAAAGACTCAAAATGAACGTAAAAAGTGTATGGCGAGAATGAGGGGTTGCGTTGAATGTTGTCCGTTGATCTCGAATTTTTTCCCGCCTCTAGTTAGTTATCGGCAGCCGATTAGATATGATAAGCTTTGGTCAGGTGACCTTACCCTGTAGTCAGGAATATGTTGAAGAGAGGATATATAGAATTCGAAGATATGATGGGTATAAAAATATGACAAATAGCAGCCCAGATCCCAAGTGATGGTATATCGCATTGTATGTGCAACCCGCCCGAAAAGAACCCAGATGATATCCCTGCCAACGCCATGCACTCAAGTGACTCAACCCCGAAATATGGGAATAAGAGAAATGAACATCTGCAAATCACAGAACATAGCTCAAAAATTGTTGAGCTCGCACAGCTGTGGCTATATGCCAGGGTAATGTACCGGTCTGGGCGATCCGCGTGCCTCGAACTCGCGCAAGAGTTGCCAGATCACGATACATTCCTATGACTTCGCGTAGAAGTACTTCGTATGAAGATGAGGGTCGTTGCGTAAACAAGAGGTTAACGTTCATGGAGAATGCTCCGTCCGTGTCTGTGGTACCTCTTCGGCGAAGGAGATATCCACTAGCCAATGCCGGGCGGTACTCCGTGAGATGAAGAGTACCATTCAGACGGTGAGACAACACAACGCTCCATGATTCGTCACATATGTCGGTAAGTAGGGTTTCTGAGTCGGACTCTACGAGTAGGTCCGTTGGTGTAGGAGCGTTTGCCGGTACATTAGCACCACCTGGGGGAGTGGGCGCATTCCCTGGTTGATCTGGTGATAGGATAGAGCCGCTAGGAAGTGGCGTAGCCATAGGCGTTGAACCCGCCTGTGGATTGAGGACACTCATGGGCATGGGCAAAGATGGTGGACTCAGTGATAGCTCAGAAGCCGTATTGACACTAAGTATCGCCAGCTCTACAGGAACAGGCCTCGATTTATTGTATTGATCGGCAAATGTCAACCAAGCTAAGATATCAATCAGTATCAGAAAAGTCAGAAGCTTCGGAGCGTGGGTAAGCCTTACTCTCATGTTCGTCCTGGTCCACGTTCTCGGTGCTCACGATTATGACTCTCCACCGTGCTTGGTTTTTATCCATGATTTCCTTGGTTGCGGCCCATATTTCACCGCGCACGGTAGAAAGACTCCTAGTAGCCACAGAGTTGCGGAAACGAACGCAGTAAGACATGGTTTGTTGGAGAATCCCAGTATTGTCTGACCACGCCACAGTAATCCAACGCTGGTCTTGGCTCCTGGAGCATGCAACATGAAGACATTTCCCTTCTTGCATGGGCGAAGAGCGATCGGACGCAAGTTTGAATCCGATTGCGGGTGGAAGAGTCTCAGCCAGCGTGACAGGTGGTGCGCAATTCACGATGCTGGGCTGTGTCTGTTTCGTGGAGCACCGGCTGTAGACCTCCAATGCCAGGCTCATATAATCCACCTGGGGAGGTACGACTAATGACTCTGTCGACATAACGAAGTCCAAAGGAACGATCTGCAACAGCACTTCGTCTGGTTGCTTGTATTCTGTGCTGGCCAGGTAATTTTGCAGCAAGCATGAAAATGCAGCGCATAAGTCAACCAAGGACGCTGCATGTAAGAACGGGTTTATTATATAGACAATGGTGCTATCTTTGGAAGGGCGAACGGTGGAAAGAGCAGTTCCTTTGACAGATTAGTGCCACTAGAAATATAGTCACGCGTGGCAAACTTACCAAGCTCTTCACAGATCGTCTTCAGCTGTTGCATCGCTGCCTGATAATCGGATTGTTTGGAAGAACCAACGTCCCAAGCACCTATTGGATCGTTGGAGGCATCTGTAGCGTCTCTCCTGGAATGATTACCAAGGTTGCAGCTGGTGTAGAGAAGACCCAATCGCTCCATAAACACGCCCGCTGCTTTCGTTGTCGTCTCGGGGTAAATGCAATAAGCATTGACGTCCTTTGGCCCGTGGGCAGGCTCCAGGTCAAATGTTTCCCAGAATGAAATGGCGGGAGGTAGTGTTTCCAAAAAGCCTTGGCCGCGCCGAACACGCACATGCGGTGGTGACAATCTTGTGATCGACCCCCTGGCAGTTTCTTTACGTTGCATATTCTGCCGAGGGGTGAGCCCGCCTGAGGTATCTGGCGAGAAGAGGTTCTGTTGCTCTTGCAGTGACACAAAGCTATTGAGGTCGAGCTTCTCGACACCGCTCAGATAATCCGAAACATCCAGCAACTCCCGAAGTCTGAAAACCATGCTGTCGGAGCTAGAAACACCGAGATGCCCGTCGAACTTGTGGTCGAAAGATGACTGGGTGACTTGGTCAACCACAAGCTGGGCAATCTGGATTTGTGCATCGCGTGGAGCAAGCGAGGGGGAAATTTGGTTCTCAGGCAACGAAAATAACCCAGCGATTGACCAATCTGAGAATGTTGATAAAAGGTTTCCTAAGAAAACAGAATCCTCAGATTTAGGTTGAGTCAACTCCTGCTCAGCCCCTATCATACCCTTCTCTGACAATGGCTTGGGAGAGTTCAAGGGGCTGGAACGAGCACGTTTTCTCTTGAGCGTCGCCACAGCTATGGACGGCAATTTATTCTCCAAGACACTATTATCGCTCTCGTCATCCATCTCACTGCTTGAGTCGGGACTGGACGATGAGTCGATCTCATTCACCTTGTCCTGGTGCGCATCTGCGACTTTAGGGTAAGAAAGCATCTTGGCAGTGCTTTTGCGGCGCGGGAGTCCAATGATTGGGATGCCTGCTGATGAGGTCGATGGTTCCTGGGGTAGCGTGGAGCCCGCTCCCATAAAAGAGAACTTTCCCTCTGCGCCATATTTCTTGTCCCAGGAAGATATGTTGCTTTTGAAGGTCACCGGGCCATAATAACTTGGGATATGAGCAGGCTTAGTAACAGACTGTGCAGTAGCACTTGTCTCAGGGAAAAGAATCTTCTTAACCTCCACGGGGCTCAGAGGCGGACTTATGGTTTGGGAATTATCATGAGGGGAAGACAAAACAAGTGCGTTGTTGTCTGAAGTGGGTTGATCGGCTTGAGTTTCGTCTGGTATCTGTTCAGTAACTTTCGGAGGCGTGGAATACTCCTGCATCGGTACACTATTAGGAGAGGGCGCATCGGCTTCAGGAATTTCAATGTCCGCATCGGGTTTGCTTGACTCAACAAAGCCAGGGCTTTCCTGGATATCTCCAAAGCTGACGCTATTCCCAGCTGGGTTAAAATCTTGATCGTCGAAGAAGCTGAAATCGGCGTCCGTAATCCCTTTCGTACCAAAGTCCTTTTCATTGATGTCCCCAAACAAGTCATCATCTTCATTGGTATCGTACAAGCCAGATCCAACCCCAAGGCCAGCTCCAGGGCCAAACTCCATTGTCACATCAGGATCCATACCATTCTTGATAGAACCACGATTGTTTTGTTTCGTCTTGACTTTATTTTGGGCCGCGGATGAGCCAAGGTCTGAGTCTTCAGCAGAAACTGCTGCAGGAACCACGATACCAGTGGTTCCATCTGGTGGTGTTGGATATACAAGGCTCGCCATTTGCATTTCTGGGTACAAAGAGGCTCGAGATAGACTCTCTACCCCCTCCGAGAGACTGGTAGGGACGGGTGATAATGCGGCTTGATTACTGACTTGGGGTTGTTGATCTTCGGGTGAAAGCTCAGAGCCCTTGTCCATGGACTTTGGTATCTCCTTAGTCCACCAGTCTTCCGCAAAATCGAGTGGATCACCGAATACAAGTGGTCCATCTTCGAGATCGTCGTCCACGTTAGGCTGGCTTGATTTTGTCCTTTTGAAGCAATAGATAGCTGGCCACAGTATTCGTTTTAGGGGTAGTGAAAATTTGTCTTCCTTGATGCGAGCGGCTTCTCCAGACAATTTAGAATAGAATGGTTCCCAGACCTCAAGCTCTACCCAACCATCCTCAGTAACTGGGTCAGGCGGCAGCCCAAAGTAGCCCAGCCATTCTAGAACGTTGAGCTTCCATCGTCCAGTTTCCTCTGAGGCGGAAAGAGAATGCTTGCTTCCCGCTGGTTGCGTTGTTACTAGTCTCGCAATTGATCCAGTGGGCGCAAGCCAGATGTCAGTCCCAGTTGGGCATTGAGGAAGACTTTCACCAGGTCGACTGAGGCGTGTCAGACCCGTCTGTGCTATTGTCTGTAAAGCGACAGTCAGCTTCCCCACCGATGTCAGTTGGACGTGGAGGGATGTCAAGGCTGCGACTGATGTGGGGCCGTTGTTGGCAGCGCTCAGGCCCTCGTTGAGATCGATTTCGACGGCATTGAAGAGAGTTCGTGGTCCAAGGGGGATAGCGTTGTTCTGGCGAACTATCTGAACGCTGAATGCAGCGGTGACAGATGAGATGAATGAGGCGTAAATTGCTGCAGAGCCGCCTGAGTTGTCTACTCGCTTGGGTTGCACAGGGCCGCTTTGCAATCGTTGCAATGGCGCGGGAGAATTGGCGTTTGCCGTCTGAAGATCTGACCGATGGCTTCTCGCCAAATCTGCTGAACTGACGCTGCCCGATGTCCAGACTAGATACGGGGTCAGCTCGCTACCACTATACAGCTGGACGTGGAATGAGCTGCACTTCGCTTACCTTTGAGAACGGTAGAACCGACAAGGAGCCGCTTAGTATCATCTCCTCGGTCATTCAGAAGGACAGGTTGAAGATGATCAAAGTCTGGGGTGGCAGAGAATATCAAAAGACCCAGGCGCCTTGGGTAACTCAGCACTAAGCTACCTTGACTTCTAAGCCGAAGCTCGAGCTCTTTGAGCCGGCTAATATGCTTCAAGACCGCGGGGCCATTATTGGGTCCATCACCAGGAGGATTATTGCCGCTGGTCTCCTCGGTATATATTCTCCAATATATATTAGAGAACCCATCCTAAAGCGACATATTAGGACGAAACCTGCAACTGGGTAGGGAAGACACCTACAACGACGCGTATGTTTGTGATGGATCCCCCGGGAAAATCCATGGTTTAGCTGGTATCCCAGAGTGAACCAAGGTAAAGAGCTAGCGAAGCTGTAAAGACCGAAGATAACTTCATTTCCGAAGGAGTTCGAACCAAAAGTAGTGTCTCACTCCGCAACCCATCGCATCCAATGTTGATAGATACGACGGTCAGCAATAGGGCGAAATGCGAAGATGGCGACGCCCTTTGGAAACAAGCAAAAGTCGTACGGTATAGGGTCGGTCACAGCAGCGACATCGTGGGACGAATCGAGGTGCGCGACGAAAGGAGCGACGGTATCAACATGACCAGCGGCGGAAGTTGCGGCGAGTTCCAGCACTCTCCGCGGCAGTTGATCATCGAGGTTCGCTGGGGCCCCGTGCGTCCAATCAGAGCCCGCCGAAATCCCCAGGGTCACGTGCCTGCTTTTATCGATAATCAAAGAAAAAATCATAGATAAAATCGCTAGTCCGCAGTCTCTCAGTCTGCGCATAGCCGAGGGGCATCAACACCAAGATGAAGCTCTCAAACCAGTCCGAAGTTCCGGTATATACCATTTCTGGCTCGAATACAGCCCGCCCACTACCAGAATGGCTTGCAAGACGACGAAAGCGCAGTTTGAAGGATGACCCGGAGTATGCGAACAGAATTGAACTGCTTCAAGACTTTGAATTTGAGGAAGCCAGTCAGTGTATTCGAGCCAGTGAAGATGGCGAATGGGTGATGAGCACAGGTGAGATGGTCTTGCTTCGATTTTGGCGACCGCGCAACTGATGTTCTTGTCTCGTATAGGAACCTACAAACCGCAAATCCACACACACCACCTTCCTCAACTATCACTGTCCTGGGCCCGCCACACAGATGCACTCAACACGACATTCCAGCTCCTTTCTTCCGACTACTCAAAGTCCATCCACCTTCAGTCCGATCGATCACTCGAGTTCCATACACCCGGAGGCTGCCACTATAAAACAAGACTCCCGCGGTATGGTCGCGATCTGATCTACGATAAAGTATCTACGGAGGCTCTTGTTCCGGCTGTCGGAGTCAACGGCGATGGTATGGGTGAGGTCTTCCGTCTCAACCTCGAACTAGGACGTTATATGCGGAGTTTCGAGGTCGATGTCGGAGGTGACGATTTCACATCAGCCGGAGGGGGCGCATTACAGGGTGGGATCAATACTGGTGCGGTCAACACAGGAGCCATTGCTGAAGAGAGCCACGGTCTTCTTGCCTTTGGTACTACGTTGGGAACCGTTGAGCTTTGGGATCCGCGAGCGAAGGGCCGCGCCGGAGTACTGCTTCCTCCAACACAGGCTGGGCCCGATGACCCAAGAAACGAGATTACAGCACTGGAATTCCATCGCGCAGGATTGACGCTTGCGACCGGTTCTTCGAACGGTCTGATCCACCTCTATGATCTCCGTTCACCAGTTCCTCTGCTCAAGAAGGATCAAGGATACGGCTTCCCCATTCACACTCTAAAGTTCCTACTTCCTTCGACGACTACTCGGGAACAGACCATGGAACCAAAGATAATGTCTGCAGATAAAAAGATTATCAAGATCTGGGACCCCCGAGATGGCGCACCTTGGACCTCCGTCGAGCCTGCAGTTGACATCAACTCCGTTGCCTGGTGCAAGGATAGCGGAATGATCTTGACCGCCAACGAAGGACGGCAACAGCACTCGTTCTTCATTCCCCAGCTTGGTCCGGCTCCCAAGTGGTGTTCATTCCTAGACAACTTGGTCGAAGAGATGGCAGAGGACCCCAACGATCCCAGCGCATTCAACGCCGGTCAAGCCGGCTCCGTCTACGATAACTTCAAGTTCTTGACCCTACCCCAGCTGAAGACTCTCAGCCTGGATCACTTGATCGGCAGAACCAACCTCCTTAGACCATACATGCACGGATACTTTGTCGCGCAGCGTCTATACGAGGAGGCCAGACTCATCTCAAACCCCTACATCTGGGAAGAGGAGCGCGCGAAGCGCATCAAGGAGAAGATCGATAAAGAGCGCGAAAGCAGAATCCGCGGCAAGAAGAAGGCCGCCGTCAAAGTCAACAAGAAACTCGCCGAGCGCCTCATGGAAATGGAAGAGAAGAACGAGCGCCGCAAGGCCAAGCGTGTCCTTAAACAAGGCGGCGACGAACCCATGGACAATCCCGAAGCTCCTGCGCCTGCTGCAGACGCCGACTCCAACGTTCTCGGCGACGGCCGTTTCGCCAAGCTCTTCGAAGACGAGGACTTCGCCATCGATGAAACATCTCGCGAATTCGCCCTTCGTAACGGTGGCAACATCCCCTCATCCGCCCCGACAGCCAGGAAGGAGCGTGGCCTCACAGCCGTGGAGCAAGAAGAAATCGACGATGTCCCCGGCTCATCAGACTCCGACGACTCTTCTTCCGAAAGCGAACTGGAACGCAAGCAGAAGCCCAAGCCCAAATCCAAACCCACCAACACCCGCCGCCAGCCCCAAATGCAAGTCTCTTCCTCAACAGCCACAACATCCTCCCGCGACCGCTCCTTCGGCTCCCGAGCCCAGAACATGCGCGCTAGGGAGAAGCCCGCTCGGCGGGCTACTGTTGTCGGCGAGCAGGAGTTCACATTCAACCCCCGTGGTAAGGGGCCAAAGAAATCCGCGGACTCCTTCAAGCCCACGACTGCTTCGGCAGATTACAGGGCCAAGGAGCGCCGGAGTGCTTCTGGAAATACGTTCCGGAGGATGTGAGCTTGACCTTTCCAATAGCATGTATGATATATTACTACCTATTTGTTTGGATACGCCCATTTGGTTTTGGTTTTTGAGCGTTCGTTATGGGGTTTCTCGCGATAGAGGAGTACAAAAAGCAACGATTTCTAATATTCCAGTTCTTTTTTTTTCTCGACGAATATGGTTTATATCCTTGTATTCGAACAATAACTCGTTCCGTATCTGTGCGCACTATCAACATATCTAAACCATGCCCAACGCCTCGATACCCAACAAGTCCCTAAGAAAAAAATGATAATCTTTAAGTACATTACAACCGTTCACTCAACCATTGAACATAACGCACTTAAGCTGCAGGAGATCAGAGAATGGAGATCTAACAATGTGAATGAAAGGAGTAGCCAAACCATAAATAGACCGAAGACCAGAAAAATCTAGGACGTAAAGAAAGCATTTTGATAAGAGGAAAATGAAAATGAATAGATATCAGAAAGCAACAGAGGAAAAGAAAAACAACACAAAGTTAAGCAAAAGAAAACAGAGCCTCAGGGATTCATCGTATCATTCTCTAACATTGCAATTGCCAATCGCTAGCAAAACCAGTCTATGGAAAGATCCCACCTTGTATGGAAGGTGGCCAAAACGAAAACAGAAAATCAGAACCAGAATCAGAGTCAGAACATCAGGGTGTATATGAGCCAACAGCCGAAGCAAGAATAAGTAGCCAAAATCCGTATGGAAAGTATGCGGACGAGAAAGTATAGAATAATAAGTCAGCGAGAAAATCATGAGAAGGCATCATGAGTATGTGGAAAGATAAGGTTAGGTTGTTCAAGGCCAAACGTGGAAGCCAGAAAGCCCGCCTCTTCTCCCGCTGCCTCTTCTGCTTCCAGGGTTTCCGCCTGATTCGGGCCCGTGGTTGCCTTGTCGACCTTCCTCGAGGCTTCTTCGAGATACCCCAAAGTCACTCATAGCGAACAACAAGGGCTCATCTTCTTCCACTTGAGTGGACGGAGGAACGTTTTGGCGGCCAGCACTGAATCGCCGTCCTACCCCGCGGCGATCTTCTGTGGCGCTGTTGCTACCGCTCACATTAGCATCGCGCTCGGGCTCCCGCTCTGCAAGATACGGAATGTGTCCACCGCGTCCAGCACTGTTAGAGCCAGAGCTGAGAGAGTGAGGACCCCCGGAAAATCCTCGAACACGGGAATGGCTGAAACGTCTTTGGTGTGGAGAGTGACTTGAAGAAGGGGACAGACTAATTGCTGGACCCAATGTCGAGGCGCCTCGTTGAGCGGTTGAATCTGGTTGTGCGGAAGCCCCCGTTTCATTCCCTGTAGCTGTACGTGTACCAGGCGCTGACGGAGCCATGGTAGGGCCAGCGTTATCGTAGTCATGCTGCCGTTGCATTGTCCTGAGACTAGTGTGGGATGGCTCCTCGGCCCCAAGACTGATACTGCGCATAGTGAAAATTTCGTCATCATCTATCGCAGTACTGCTTCGTCTATTGGCAGCTGAACTGGAGCGGCGGAATGTGGATGGGTAAAGTGCTGCGGGCGAGGTGGGAATTGGAATAGCAGAAACTGTTGAGGGTACACGTTCAGTCGTAGTATCATCGCTAGTATCCTCATCCGGTAGAGAACCATTGTCTTCGCGCGATTGGGATCGGCTAGGATCCCTGATATTATCGGCTATACTATTGGAACTCAATCGAGAAGGTATAGCGGGGGTATGAGGGGTATGGGGAGATATCGCTTTTCCCCCTGGAGATGATGCAGTAGAGATGGAAGCACCGCCAATCATACCAGGAACCCCAGATAGTTGCTTGCTGGACGCGTTAGATGAGCGGTGCATGAGCAGTGAAGATGACATCGAGTCAGAGAGAGCTGCGTTGGAATCTCGCATACCCCGGAAGCGGTTCAAAGCGGCAGATGTAGCTGTGGTCTTGCGGGCGAGGTTGTCTACAGTCGTCGAATTTGATGGGTTCAGAAGATCCTTCCGGAGATCGAGCATTTTCAGAAATTCTGAGATGTTCTCGTCATCCGCGTGGATCGAATCGGCACTGGTACCGGTGATCTCAGCAAGTAACCCGGAACCTGGTTGGGCACTGGACGATGTTGCACTGGCTTTTCCACTGGAATTGTCATCTTCGACCCTGTTGATGCCACCAGAAGAAGGCCTTCCTCGGCGGTGGCTGAAAGCGCTGCTGTATCTCGACATAGGTGCGGGGCGTGGGGACGCCGAGGTTGGTGACGGGGCAATATTATCCGGAGTTGATGAAAGTGGCCTTCTTGCAGAGGCAGCCATAGAGGGGGGCGGCATGCTTCTAGAATCAGATAATGAAGCTCGATGGAGACCAGTTGTCCGCGGCGAGGCTCCAAGTGGAGACTCAACGAGGGCTGGCGACGCGGATAAGGGAGGTGCTTTGAATGGTTGAAAAGATATGGATGGTCGCCTAGCAACATTGGGACTTGCTTCATTTGCAAGTACGGCAGCGCGGCCCGCTGGGCTAGGTCTAGTGGCGGTGACAGAGCTTCGGCGCGATGAGGTAGGAGGAGAGGGAGATGAAGCGCCTGATTCTCTTGCGGCCCTGAGCGCCGAGATTGGACTCGCGCCCGTCGTAGGGCCTACATGGTGGAAGGTTGACAAGCTGCCATATGCCCGACTCGGATCTGGGTCCTCCAAAGCCCTTCTTGTGAGCGGCGCCGAACCGACCTCGGGTACCAGAGCTTTGGCGTCCATGCCACGAGAAGGTAATGACGGCTGGAAGATTTCGTCATCAGCTCCCATGAACTGGGAGCTCAGAAGGGCCTCTGAATCGTCAACACGAAAGTCGCAACTTGTCCTATAAGTAACCTGGACAGAGAACGGGCCGGCAGGTGATTCTGTGACACCGAAGCTATATGTGTCAACTACCTTCGTATCGCCTCCAAGGATGGGCGTTGTCAAGCGATCCGGTTTGGATGATTGTTGAGGCGACAGCTCACTCAAAATCCGATACTTGATTCGTAGGGCAGGATTCGCTCGAAATCGTCCGTTCCGCTTAATGAATTTCCAGGCAGGGAGAAATTTAGAGTAGGTAAAGAGAGATCGAAAGAGGATAATGCTCTTTTTGTAGACCGTCGGCAGGATGGCGCCAAGGTCTGCAGGCAGTTTACCAGGCATATCGCCCAACTCTACTCTCCATTGCTCCAGCACCACATCATCCACGCTGGATGAGGGAGCTTTGACTGGCTGTGAGCTTTGAGACGTAGTCAATGCATCCATCACATCCCAGCGTTTTCCATTCTCGTCTAATGCAACAAGCGTTTGGTTATTCGTGAGCCCTTTTGTGTCCAAGTACGTCTCGATGATCATCGGCGGCGGCCGGTTGTCGGTAGCATCGCATGTTCGCCAAGTCAAAAGCTGATCATTAAGCACATTCGTCTCCGGTAGCTCGACATTGAACTATGTATAAATAATGTCAGCGGAAGCAACTCAATGGAAAGAGGAGGATCAGTATTTACCCAGCGATTGACTCGTGGTGTATTGGTATTTTTTAGGTAGGCAGTGGGCAAGTCGACACGGGAATGCAGGATTATCAAGGCGGCTTTCGTATGGTAGTTCTAGCATAGTGTTAAAAGGTAGTTCCAGAGCTCATCAGGTCTCCAAGATAAGGTTCAATCCATACCGTTATGATTTGGTTCACTTTTCCGATGGCTTCCGGTCCGGGTTGAGACTTCTGTTCGGAGTCGGTATCGTCTTCCGCCTCAATCCCTAGTCCTCTATTTGGATGTGATCTGAGGTCGAAGGCCGGTGAGTCGGAGCGACGATCGTAGTCCTGAGAGCGCGGCCGGGTCGAGGAGGTAGGCGCCGCCGGAGCGGGCGACCGCGGATGTTGATGCATAGTTTTCGCGAGACCAAAAAAAAATTCAAGAGGGGCAGTAGGACAATAATCCGGCGTATGTTCCGGATATCTCGTGGGGGTTGGCGTATCTGAATCAGGAAGGAAATGGGGGAGCGACGGAGCCGCTGCGGATGGCCATGCTCACGAACGGAATAGAGGCACAAGATAGTGGAAACGCAGCAAGCCTTTCGAGAGGGAAACTCAAAGGTGAGTCAAGCAAGGAAAGCACAAGGTAGATAATGATTTGAGGCTCTAAATACCAGGCAGCGAGGTCATTATTTGGCGAGTTCAGGCAACAGGGTGTTTGTGAGTGTGGTCTAGACAACCCTTGGAGCTTCTCCGCATTGACAGGCGGCTCCAGTTATCTGGTCGGGTTCCTCAGGTCCGGAGCAGATCAGCGATTCAGGGAGTCATGATCAGCACAGCGGTGACTGTAATACTGCTGCAAACCCAAAATGAAGGAAAGGGGAGAGGAGAGAAGCTGTGGTATGGAGGAGAGAAGGAGAGAAAGAGGTCTTGAGGAAGAAGAAGAGAGGTGAGTAAGTCCAGGCCTGCAGGTGCAGAGCGCTGAGGGTCTGTGACGCACGCCGGTGACTCGATGGCCCTGGTCAAGTGCCTCCGCCAGCCTCTCTTCTGTTCTTCTACCAATATCTCCCAGGCCCGCCTGAACAACACCCAAAATTCAATGTTCTGATTGCAGAAAAGGATCACTAGGCTTGGACCCTTGGTCTATGCTCGCCTTTCCCAACAAATAAGACGGCATTCGTGATCAGGCTGGTCGGTGGTGAGATGATGCCCACGGGACTTGGGGAAGGCGGTGAGGGCGCAGTCGTCAGGACTGCGGTCAGGTGCAGCTCTTGCGTTATCTCTCTCCCCTTCTTCCATCTCCCACTCTGCCAGACGGTCGGCGCTCAATACCTGGTCCTTCCCTAAGAGGCCCGGCTGCAAATCCCGCCCCAGCATGTATCAGCTGTGGCTATCAGGCACAGACCACTTCTCGAATGGCTGAGATTCTGAGACTGGTCGCCTCATCTGCAGCAATCTGCGTCGCGCCGCTCCAGGTGGAGTTCAAGGCGGAATCGCGCTCCAGGCACTCCCCGGGAGAGCTCCTATAGGACCTTGGAAGCCACCCCTTTCTTTGTTGTTGGCAAAGTTGAGCATTATTTGACCACGGCTATGGAGTCATAAACTCAGTGCAACACGTACTATGCTGCGCCAGTGTCGCAAGGCTGGTACTTTTGGTACTACTGTACCTAGGTACTAGCTCACAAAACCCTAAGTGTAGTCTATACTCGTTCTTGTGTGCATTTGGCCCTCTGTGGAGTTGAGAAATGTGTGATGTTTGTATGTCTCTGGGATCTTTCTACTATGAGCTACTATGAGTCGGTCTCAAATAACCTCTCAGAACCTCGTCCTACATGTGCAGTACTGTATCTGGCGTCTACGTCTCGGGTTTACAAATCTTACGGCTCGAACACGCGCTGGAAATCGAAACCAAGGACGTCAAGAATCACTCGACCACAGACTCGCTAGTATGGCACTGTTACATTCCGACTGAGCGTCATAGATCCCACAACCCGATTTCTGCCGATTACACTTCTACCAAGCTACCAAACTGGCAGTCTCTTCACGGCGACGAGGACAACCCACAGAAGCGAGCTTGAAGGGTTATACTCTCTACAATTTTGAGAGTCTGACGATCAAGAAGAAAGCCTGTATACTTTCCATTCCTGAACTCTTAAGTTAAAAAATGGACATGGATATGCTCCAGAATCCAGTCCCTTGTCAAAAAAGACCCTTGTATTCGAGTGCATATCATCATATTCCAAGAGTCCTATAGCCCGAGCCTATTGCACCCGCGAGATAAGACCTACGAGTAGCGGGTATACTTGAATGTGGTAGCCCGTCAAGCCGTGAAATAAAAGATTGACAGCTTCTAGTTGTAGTCCACTGAAGAGCAATGAACTCTCCGCGTTCGATGCTCAGCTAGCCCGGAAGCAGCTGTACGATGACAAGGTCATCCTCTGGAAACACATCGGAGCTTCACTGTATAGACTAGGGCGTATTCGTGGGAACGGCTATGCAGAGAACTTGGTGCGATAGTGCTCCGCGACTGCTCACTGCTGACTCTCAATGCCTCCGCACAAGCGTCTGGAGTAATGGGCGTGCAGATTCAGGGCAAGAGCGCTAGAGCCCCGCAAACATAATTAGTCGAGCACGGGCATCAGGATGGGATCGCGATTGCATCACAATAACCCGCGGATGTGCAGAGAGTATGAGAGTATGGAGTGCATGAGGGGGAGAAACGGCTGTCCTGGGCCTCTCGTCGGGGAACATGGAGGGGCGCACCACTCCCGATTGGCCACCGCGGCCTCTTGCTATCCATGGCTCATTCTGGCTCACTCAAGAGCTCTTCTTCCTGATAATCAATCAATCGCCCTCCCCTCTTCTAAGCACTTACATCCGACTTGATATCTGCTGTCGCACGCCGCTCTCAAGCCTCCATAACCCCTCGCCGAGACCGCTCGAACCCCGGAGATAACTGTCCGGGCGTCATCTGTCTAGTCATCGCCACCACACATGCGCTTCGCACAACGATTTTCTATCACTTAACGCGCCGCATCCCATTAAGGTCTTCGCATCCCTAGACGTACCGATCGCAAAATAGCCATCGCATACGAGTCGAAGACCCTCGACGACCTCCTCCCTTCCCCCCGTCAGAACACTCTTATCGCGCTCGGATATCCTACCTGTGCGTCCACCTCCGCGGTGAAGCTGACGCTCCGGTCCCGGGTTGAAAAGAGTTTCTGACACGACTTCAATACTGGGCACATGAGTAGCAAGCTTTGGGAATTCTTCCTACGCGATGACGTTGAGAGCTTTCAGCGGTTTCTGGCCAGCGCCAGTTATACCACTGGCGGCCAGCGAGCCCCGTCTGGAGGGGCAGCTTCATATCTCAACTCCGGAAGCCCCGGTTCGATGATCTCGTCCTCTCTAGGTGCATCGCCAAAAGCTAAGAACTCATTTTCCGAACGTGTCGGCCCGCGGTCGGTTAAGAACATTTCGCGGGATGAACTAAACGCTCGAGACCCGTATGGGAGGACCCTTCTACATCATATCGCATCCTCGTCGAAACCTACGGCCGTCGACTTCGCCCTGATTATTCTCGAGATACCGTTCCTTGATATCTATGCGCAAGATTGGGAAAGCGGCTGGACAGCGTTACACAGGGCTCTATATGCGGGTAATGCTACGATCGCGCAGGCTTTAATGGCACGGGATGCTCGAGATGCAACAGATTTGAGCAAACCAGGATTTCCAGGCCAGCCTAGCGGTGGTCTCATCAAGATTAAAGATCGAGAAGGCTGTAGCCCCTTCGACGTCTATGCATCGACGATCAATTCCCGAGACACGAAGCGCATCTCATCCGGCGCTATCTTGGACCCCTCTTCTGCAGAGGCATTACTGGATGATGCTTCTTCCGTCAGTTCCCTGGATGAGGAGGATACCCCCGAGTTTGCTGAGAAGCCGCGTGCGAGTCTATCTGGTGACGAGGTGTACACATTTGGAAGTAACAAGAATCTGAACCTCGGTGTTGGAGACCAGAACGACCGTCAGTACCCTGAAAGGGTAACTCTCACTCGCCCGGAACATCTTTTGCAGCGCTTCTTCCGAGAGTATCAGGAGCGGCACGATGACCCTAGAATTGGATCTGACTCGAATCAAGACCTGCCGGCTTTGATCAGAGCGAAACCGCTCAAAGTACAGACGATTGCCATGTCCAAATTACATACTGCAGTTCTAACAAACGACCCCGAGTCGAACCTCTTCATGTGCGGCTTCGGTCCCGGTGGTCGTCTAGGAACCGGAGATGAGGCCACGCGTTTTAGCTTTGTGTGCATCGAGGGCGGCGGACTGGCAAGTAGGAAGGTTGTGTCCATTACACTCGGTCAGGATCATACCCTCGCGATCACTGAGAATGGTGATATCTTCAGTTGGGGAAGCAACAAGTTTGGCCAGCTAGGATATGGTCTTCCAAGGACGAGCAACAAAGATGATGTTCCTGTTCAACCGTCCCCGCGACAGATATTCAACCCTTTTAAGAAGGAGGTCATCCTTGGAGCAGCTGCGTCGTCAATTCATTCCGTAGTATACAGCAACTCCGGCTTATACACCTTTGGTAAGAACGAAGGTCAACTGGGTCTTGTGGATTCGGATGCTCGGTCGCTCGACGTTCAAACAACGCCCCGGCGGGTGGGCGCCTCACTACTCAGCACCCCCATACAGAGTGTGTCTGCTACTGACCAGGCTACTGCCATCTTGCTTCAAAACCACGAAGTTTGGGTGTTTTCTCATTACGGCTATTCCAAGCTGTCCTTCAATCTGGAGGTTAACTCCAAGTTCATCAGAGACAGCTTCATGTCCACTCGTTATGAGACATCGACCAATCGCATAGTCAAAATTCGCACCGGCGGCAATACCGTCTGTGTGTTGTCGAGTTCGGGAGATGTTTTCACAGCGCAGGTCAACAAGCTGGAGCACCTTCCAAGTTTGACCTCAACGACCAATCCTTCTAAAATTCGCAATTCTCTTTCCACCCCAATACGCGTTTGGTCTGTGAAGAAAGCGCATATGGCCGTCAAAGATGTCGATGTCGGTCAAGACGGTTCGATTATTATCTGCACAGCTTCCGGCTCAGCGTGGAGGAAAGAAAGGCGCCGAAAGACGAAGAGTGGAAGCTCTAGCGAGTATAAGTTCGCCCGTGTTCCTGGTCTGTCTCGGGTAGTAGGCGTCTGTAGCAATGCGTTCGGAGCATTTGCAGTTGCCCAACGCGAATGCGATGTGACAAAAGAACAAATCAACGTCGATTCAACAAGTCTCTGGGCCGACATTTGGCCACTATCGCCATTCAATTCCATTCGCGCGGACTCAGGGCCAATGACCTTGGTCTCTATTGAAGAAACTCTTGATGATCCAGACTCGGTTATTACGATCAAGCAGGCGCTCTTGAAATCCCCTAATCCAGAACTCTTCTTCCGGCAGACGTCGACCGAGCCACCTGTTGGGACTGTCTGGGTTATGACCACTACCTCTGACATGCGGGTTCCTGTTCATGAGTTCATCTTGACAGGTCGCAGCCCGGTTCTCAGGAAAGCACTGCATAGCTACCGCCAGAAACACAGTATCTCTTTGCCGGATCTCTTGACAATCACGAAAGATAACCAAGGATACTGTCAAATTCTCTTCCAAGGGATCGATGACTTGACTCTGTTGAATATTGTTTTCTTCCTTTACACGGACACTGCCTTGGACGTCTGGCAGCTCGCTCGATCTTCACCAGCAAATGCCTATCGCTACCGCCAAGTCCGAACGGAAGTGATACGGGTAGCTTCGCATCTAGATATTCCAGCCTTGGAGCGTGCCGCTATGCTTATGGTCAGACCTCCTAAAAGTATGAAGGCTGACTTTGCTGCTGCGCTTAATGATCCTGCTTTCTTTGAAAGCGGAGATATCGTAATCGAGTTGAATGGTGATCAGATGATTGCTCATAGCCAAGTCATATGCCAGAGATGCCCCTTTTTCAATGCCTTGTTCTTTGGTCGTTCCGGCGGTCAATGGCTTTCATCGCGGCGGAAGTCCCCTCAGGATAAGATTCACGTTGACCTGAAGCATATTGATCGCCCAGTCTTCGAGTTTGTCCTTAGGTATATGTATGCGGATACAGACGATCGACTATTTGATGAGGTTCGGACGAAAGATACCCAAGAATTCGTTGATCTCATTATCGATGTTGGTTTCGTGGCCAACGAGCTGATGATTGATCGGCTGGCACAAGTATGTCAGAAGGCTCTAGGACGATTCGGTAAGTCGAATTCTTCAGGTTAGGATCTCTGTCCCAATACTAACGACCATAGTAACCTCACGCAATGTGTGCCACCTTCTCAATTCGATTGCACCGTGCTTCGTGACCGAGTTCAAAGATGCTGCGTTGGAGTATATCTGTTTGAACCTTGAAGATTTGATCACCAACAAGTGAGTCAATCAAGTTAACTTATTACCTCACTGATCCTAACGACATTCCAGATTACTAGGAGATCTTGACGAACATTTGATCCGGGCACTCGATTATGTCTGTCACGATAATCAATTGACGGCCTTTCCTATATCCCGGGGCAGGAACGCAATCGAGTATATCTATGAGAAATACCCTGAACTCGTTTCCTCAATAGAGGCCGACAAACGTCGACTAGTCGACTCGATGAGGCTCAGGACTCATACAAGCAAGATAGACTTGCACGAAGGAAAGTCTCGAACATTCGACAAACCTACAGCAACGCCGTCACAACCTAGACCGAAGGCAGACCGGCCTGCAGCTGGTTATGACAGCCCGTTGCTCAAGTCGAAGCACTCTACCGGTGAATTGATGTTCCAAATGGACGATGAATCATTGCTATCCCCATCCGATTCCGGGAAAAAGAAAGCAGTGGATCGCGGCATCAAGGCAGCTGATGAAGGTGGTGATACACCAGTACTCGGCTCTAGCCTCCTTGATGGATCTTTCGGCGGTCGAATCTATCTGGATGACCGAATGGCATCTCCAAAGGATGCAAGCGTTGCCAAGTCCCCCTCTGGTTTACAACCTAGCACACCTCAGGGCAAACTCAATGGTTCGGTCTCTTCTCCAAATGCCTCGCAGGTACCCTGGAACTCAACTACCGTAGTTTCAGGCGCCAAGAAGAACTTGAAGGACATAATGAGCGAAGCTTCGGAAACCCGAGTCTCCAACCTTAGCCTAGGAATGTCCGCGCGACGGGAGAACAGCAGCTCATCCGCCCCTAAACTATCGCAAAAGGAGCGGAAGAAGATGCAACAGCAGCAAGCTCTGGAGATGGCCGCCGCGCAGCAAAAAGCCAAGGAAGCCGCGCAAAGCCCCTGGAAGATTCCTGCCCCAAGCCCAAGCCCAGCCAAATCGCCATTCAATGCAACCGATCAAAATATACCATCCCCAACCCCATCGAAGACCCCTCAAAGGCCTGGAATGACCCTCCGCCAAACCGTTGCTGGCGCACCTTCCCCCAAACCCGAAAGCTCCTCAAAATCTACTCCTACCCCAACGAAGAGTCGCAGTGTCTCAGCAACTGCCACCAACCCTCCTCCTCGCCCTCAACCAGACACTACAGCGCCCTCTACGTCCCCCAATGATACCCCTTCAATTCAATCAATCCGCCACATCCCCCGACCAGAACCATACCAAACAGCCTTCCACTCCGACTCTCCAAGCTCCATGTCCCTAGCTACCATCCTAATGCAACAACAAACTGAAAAGGACGAGCTCCGTGAAGCCGCAACAGCCAAGCATAAGCTTGAGGAAATCCAAGCGGAGCAAGCCTTCCAAGAATGGTGGGACAAGGAAAGCCGCCGCGTTCAGGGCCTCCCAGATCCAGACGAGGAGCAGAACCACAATGACAATGGAAGAGATGGACGGGGCAAGCGTGGTGGTCGCAGCAACCAGAAAGGCTCGGGAGGTCAGCGCAAGAACCGCGGCAAGGGACCTCAGCCGCAAGGTGGTTCTGGCGCCGCCACTGGCGCTGGCAGTGCCGCAACGCCTCAGCAGAACACTGAGCATGCACGGAAAACCAATCCGCATCCGCAATCACACCCGCAATCACACCCTCGCCACCAACAGACACCGAAGAAATCGCGCGCTGACCCTGGTACACCAGGGGCTTCCTCGCGTCGCGGTAGAGGTGGTCATCGGGGAAAGCATAGCGAGGGTGAAAGAGCCTGAGCGGACAACGAAACCTTTACAACCTTGCCGTCACCACCATGATCAGCGTTACATCACATAGAGAATCCTCTCTCCTCACCGAAAACAGATAGACAGTGAGACTCGACCTCCTCATTCGTGTACATAGTTGTAATAGGGGAGGATATATCGCTTGTATTTCTATATATCCATGTTATCTAGTCTCAAGATAGAGATATATTTCATTCAACCTATCTGTTTGGACAAAGCCTTGATTTCAAAGCAACCGAATGTTGTTAATGATCCAATTAAATAGCCACTATATCAATCATCGAGTAGAAGTCAGAAACGGTCATATAAAAAAAGTCTATAAAATCCGCTAGCGGAAACCATGCCAAATGCCATATCGTATCATGATCAACATGCATGCTATATAGAAGGACAAAGAAAAAAAAAAGCCGGAAGACAGAAGCTAGAAATCACAGAATGCGTCAACATCGTGGAGGTCATACATAGCGTAAGCGTAGCGATGTGCCCTTTCCAAGGGTAGTATAGTATAGTATAGAAGGCACAATGGAGAGAGAAGGGGGTGGGGGGTAGGAAGTATATAGATGCAAGCAAGCGGAGAGAAAAGAGACGTGGCTATTTCGCTGGAACACGCTCGTAGAACACAATGTACGCTTGCTCGTTTTGCAGTCTGTCCTTGAATGACAAGTCGCGGGGTATAAAGTCCGTTGCTCGGCCGTCGTCGAATCGGCGCCAGCATTGCCGCGATGCGTCGCGGACTAACGAGATATAATGTCCGCTGCCCATGGACGCGCCAATATGGCGGAGGACTCCGTATGCGTCGTATGTGAATGGCGGTTCTGTGGCGAGGGTTGATGTGTCCTGGCTGGGAGGCGCATCGCCTGCCCTGGGATGGGTGTAGACAAAGTCGTCCATGCGGAGGCCGTGGAGGGGGAAGTCGACGGGAGTGTGAATCTTGCGAGCGCTCTGTGTCTTGGAGGCGGAGAAGCGCTTGAAGTGAACGACTAGGATTTGCGGGGCGCGAGTTATGATGATTTGCTTGGTTGCGACGCGCTCGCATTTGCAGTAGGGGCATTTCCAGACTTCGTCGCCGCTTAGCATTTCTTCTTGGCAGTAGCTGCGGAGACATTGGTAGATGTCGCCCTTGCCGGACGGTGGGATCTCGACGCTGATGCTGTAGAAGGCTTCATATGTGGTCGATGTTCGCTTGCAGGTTGTGCAGCGAAGCCTGCTCGCGTGTTGACCCGCGAAGAGCGATGAGATAAATGATTCTTCTCGATGGCAGTATCGGTCCCATTCTATTCTGGAGACCTTGGCCACGGGCATTCTTTCTCGCTGCATCTCCTCTTCAAACGTTAACGGCCTCAGGGGTGTCCGTTGCCAGTTCACGTTCAAATCTTCATGGAGGCAGTCCACAACGAAGTCGAAGAACTCCTTGGCATCTTGCTGCCTATCTATACCCCATTCCTGGTTCAGACGCCCACAGAAGTTTCGGAACGATGTCGGCATGATTACCTGCACGTCATTTTTCCACAATGACCTGATGAGGTTGGCAAACAGTCCTGGCATAACGCCCTGCGACCCTTTCCAGTTCTTTTGAACGTAATACCTGAATCGGTCATCAATGAAAAACTTGCTCATTAGCACCGTCGCACTCAAACATTGTACAGTCGAGTTCAAGTAACAAGTAACTCCGAAGTTCGCCAACCCAGTGCGGGGAAGCTTGAGGCGATTGAGCAACGAGTTCGAGGTGTACAGCGCAGTCTTGGTCGCCGAGTTTTGCCTCTGCAAGGGCGCTTGTATCTGTCGACCATCGGCCACACCGCTATAGCTTGGACGAGGGACAGCGGGTGGAGGTCGGGACGGCGCAATGGGGACGGGAGCTGCGTAATTGGGAGCCACTGGCGGTTCTTGCTGGGTTGTGACCATTGATTGCTGAACAGCGTTGGGTTCCGGGAAACGTCGCAAGAAATCCTCGTATGATCGGACAAAGGGCGAGACAGGGGTTCCGGCTTGTTGTTGCTCTTCCTCTTCTGGTTCTTCTGTGAGTGATTCGTCTGCCAGGTAGGTGCTTGCATCTATCTCTTCTGTCTTGGACTTTTCCAACCACTCCGTGAGCTCCTCAGGATTCAATTGTGAAAGCTTGCGAAGTCTTCGTTTTCTGATTTCCAGGCTAGAGTTAGCACTGGCCATTGTCGGGACTCTTCCAAGAGGGCGTCCCGGTCGTGCGACAGGCCGCCTCTGAATGGAGGCTAAAATCGCAGCTGTGGACGATGTGGCAAGCGACTGCTGTCCCATGAGATCGATCCAGGCGTCTAGTCCACCCAGTAGGAGTGTTGGAGGTCGACCGTCCTTTAGAGGTTTATAGGCGTTGAATTCGTATAAAGTGTCGTACAACGCTCGAAGATGAGGTGCTGTAGTACCCACAGGCGGACCAGCTAAATAGCTATTTGAAGCAGTATCTTGGTCATAATAGACCACCATATCGAACTCATTGCGCTTCTCGAATAAAGATTGTTCGTGCTCTGGTGAAACCACCAAGCGTTCCTCAAGTTCTTCTGCAGAGACGTTCTCCTTCAATGCCACAGGTTCTATACATATTATCGACTTGGCATATACATGGCCGCTGTCAAACTCGCCACGAGAGCGCACATCTATCAACAGAACACTATACCGTCGGAGATGGTCCATCAACTCCTCTGCAGTGATAGTAGATCTATGTGGTAGATCGGCTGTACTGCTAGTAGGGCCTTTGACCGGATGCACGCCATTTGGAGTCCGAGACCTATAGGGGCTGTCATCAAAACCATTAGGACTCGGACTACCACGGCCCGAGTTGATGAGGTGAGAGTATCGTGGGTTCATGTGACGAAAATTCTCCGTTGACGTCCTCGGCGGGTTCGATGGCGGTTGTGAAGGTACAGAGAATATCGGACTATAAGCAGGGTCTGGTGCGCGCGGAAGTGAAGTATTCAAAGGTATTTTTGGAGGTAATGAGGGCCCCCCTTGAGCGGCTCCCATAGTACGTGGTCCGAGTGGTCGCCTGGAAGGAGAACTCAATGTCGACCCATGAGTAGGACCATGAGAAACGTAGGAAGATGGACGAGGAAATCGGTTTTCGGCGCGCCCTTGTTCATGGTCTCCCCATTGACTCGACCCTGAGCTGGGGCTGCTGCCGGTTGGTGATGTCGTCTTTAATCTCGCAAGCCTTTGAGCAAGTGCATCTGCAGGCGCGGAATACCTATTCGGTTGCTCTTGCAAGCTAAATGCTTGATATTGTGACGGGCTAGGCATCCGGGTTGATGAATCTCCTGTCTCGCTTTGGCGGCCTCGTTGGCTTGTGGCATAGGTTCCCGCAGGAAGAATTTGGGAAACTGGTCGCCGAGCGCTCGGCGAAAACTGGCCTGTCGCTTGGCTCATACTCGCGAGGTTATTTTCCACAATTTGTTGTTTGATTGTGTCTACCGTTCCTTGTTTGGTTCGCACAGCCTATAATCAAGTAGTCAGTGGCAATGTCCGACTCATTCTGGGTCGACCTGTTTGAACAAGGGTGTGACTTGCCATCATCAAGTCCGAAAACTGCTTGTGCCAGCCCGGGATGCGGCTTGTCGCGGTCCGATAATCGGGATGTTGGGGAATGGTGTTTATCGTGATTTCTGAAGCTCGTACGTATTGAACGTATGCTTTGTCGAGTTGCTCGCTTTCCACAAACCCTTTGAACTTCGTAATGGCGTCTTGGGCCGTAGTCAACAAGTCAGGGAGCTGTTCAGACTAAGTTAGCCAAGACGGCACGTCAGCAAAGACCCCGGATCGCTAATCACATACCGACGTAGCATTGCTCACGTCTAGGGCTGCCGCTTCATCCTGCAGGTCCTTGATGTTGGGGAAGCGCGGCGAGGAGCCCTTCTGATGTCCCCCGCCCAAGACCATGGCACCTAATTTATGCCGGCTGAGAGTATCCCCCGGCGCGAAACTTGGCGGAGAAGGAAGCGCCGCAGTATCTGGGGCCATTGTACAAAGCTATGAATGGGGACTCATCGAAGCCGGGGGACGATCAGACAAGCGGAGGAAAGGCCGATGGCGGAACTCGAGATAGTGGCGGCGACAAGGCAGGCAGCCGTAAATGGGAACCCGACAAAGAGTGGTTCAGGCAGAGGCGAGGAGTGCGGGCAAAAGAGCGTATACGTAGAACTGTAAAGAGAGACAGAGACAAGCAGAAGTGCAAGGTAGAGAGCAGGAGGGGAGGTCAATCAATGCATGCTGTCGCTGTGTCTGGCAGCTCTGCGGGACGATTCTGGGGTAAATTATGTATGCCTTTATGTAATTTTATGTACTCCGTTACTGAAGCCCGCACCTGACAGCATTGTTCATCGCCCAATATATCCCCGGCACAGAGAGGCGGTGTGGCTAGCGGCCGCCTTTGCCTATGACGCCACACAGCACCTGCTTCGGGGCTGAGTCAGCGGGTGTTAGGCATCCAGGCCAATGGGCGCATCGCAGGCGTTACAACCTGGGAGCTCGAAGTCAACCTTGGAGCTCTTTCGTCTGTTTACGTCCGTTTCTCGCCCTAGTCTGATGGCTTACTGACTTTTTTCTCGCTTATTCTGCTGCAATTCGATTCATCGTACTTCTCAACTGATCCGGAGGCTGTTTCCTTTCCCTTTCGTGGCTCCTCACTCTCCCCGCATTCATCATGGCGGGTTGGTTCTCTTCAGCCTCACCGCTCGATGAGCAGGTTGAGCGTGCTACCGCGTCATCACTTGAGGATATCGCTCTGAACCTTGAGATATCCGATCTTATTCGGTCGAAGGGTGTGCAGCCGAAAGATGCCATGCGATCCCTAAAGCGGCGTCTTGAGAACAAGAACCCTAACATCCAAATCGCGACTTTGAAGGTTGGCCGTTTCTCCCTGTATTCTTCGAAAGCATCTTCCTAACGAAATCGCTCTTATAGCTTACGGATACCTGCGTTAAGAATGGCGGAACTCACTTCCTAGCGGAGATCGCGTCAAGAGAGTTTATGGATAACCTTGTCTCGCTCCTCAAAACGGAGGGCGTTCCGCTGAACCAGAACGTGAAGGAAACGATGCTAGAGCTGATACAGGACTGGGCTATGGCAGCACAAGGACGCATGGACTTGAATTATCTGGGAGAAGCATATCGAAAGCTGCAGACTGAAGGTTTCCACTTCCCGCCGAAGACTGCGATTAGCGGCAGTATGCTCGAAAGCAGTGCGGTAGGCTACACCATTCCATTCCGTCTCCCAAACCAGCCTAACCTAATGACGCTCACAGCCTCCGGAATGGATCGACTCCGATGTCTGCATGCGCTGTCGTACGCCGTTTAGTTTCATGAACCGCAAGCACCACTGCAGGAACTGTGGAAACGTCTTCGATGCGCAATGTTCCAGCAAGACTCTACCGTTACCTCACCTTGGAATCCTGCAACCTGTCCGTGTTGATGATGGCTGCTACGCGAAGCTAACCTCGAAGCCATTTACACAAGGTGATTTAGCTGATCGGTCCGCATTCAAGAACAACTCGATTACAAAATCCAATGTGATGGAACCTCGTACAGCTAGAGCGGAATCGGGATTTGATGAAGACCTGCGCCGAGCTTTACAGATGAGTCTAGAGGAGGCTGAGAACAGAGGTTCCAGTGGTTATGTCCCGCAGCCCAAGCCTGTTCAACCGCCTACGAATTCAGCTCCTCAACCGATTACAGACGAAGAGGAGGATGCGGACTTGAAGGCTGCGATAGAAGCCTCGCTCCGAGATATGGAACAGCACAAACAAAACCATGCGGCAGCGCTGAAGAGCACTGGCGTAGTCGAGTCGTCCCGGGAAACTCCTGCCGCAGCTGCCATGCCGAAGAACCCCTATGAACTCAGCCCTGTTGAGGTAGAGAACATCCACCTCTTCTCATCGCTCGTTGATCGACTGCAACATCAGCTCCCGGGCACGATTCTTCGTGAACCCTTGATCCAGGAGCTATATGAGAGCATTGGGGCCCTCAGGCCAAAACTAGCACGCAGTTATGGAGAAACAATGAGCAAGCACGGTAATAACCCCGTACCCTCGTCACAAGCGGCATAATTGACCGATATAGATACGCTCTTGGATCTCCATGCCAAGCTGTCCACTGTAGTCCGGTATTATGATCGCATGCTCGAAGAACGACTATCCAGCGCTTACTCGCAACATAATCTGGGGTACGGTCCTATCCCAGGAGGCACTCAATACCCCAACATCTACCCGTCCATGCCCACCAACGCGGGCGACGGAAAACCAGGGGCCGAGAACTTTTATTACGGCAATCCTGGCGTTGAGCAGCCTGGTCCTTCGCGTACGCCTTATTCGCAGCCGCAATTTGAACGAGAGACTCCATTGATGACTCCTCAAACGCAATCGCTGCCCCAGCCACAGCAGCCTTCTCCCAGTCCGCGCTGGAGTCAGACGACCCAACCCATCGCATCACCTCAGTCAACGCCCAGCCACGCATATCACAACAGTGCCGCCTATCCTGGTGCAGGCGCACCATCTCAATTCTATACCTCTCCGGGCTACCAGGAGCCAGAGAAGACGTACCAGCAGCCTAGGCAAGCAGAGGCCGAATCGCCTTACCAGCCGTCTCCAGTCACGAGACGCGATTCATACTACCAGTCTTCAAACTACTTATCAAATCCAGGCGAGCAAGTTACCCCCATAGAGCACGGGCAGACCCCGGGATACGCGCAGCCGCCACCCGAGTCACGGCCACCGCAATCAGGACATCCTCCATCCGCCGAGCCACCAGCCCAATCATATTATCTTCCACCGCAACAGCAGCAGCCGGGACAAGGCGGGTACCCGGGATATCCCCAGGGCAACATCAATTATCAAGCGCCTTATGCAGGCGACGTTTCTCCCATCAGCGCACCTCCCCCCACGCAATACCGGCAGCCCGCGCCATCTCGGCCTGTTGTCGAGGAGAGCCTGATCGAGCTGTAGCCTAGGTTTTCGATGCTTTTAGCTCTTGTTGGTGTTTTTGACCTTTTCTATGTTACATTATGATACCAGACGAATTGGCTTTTTCCTGGTTGCGAGATTGGATGTATATTTTTGACTCTGAGGCGGCAATGACAACTTAAGTGAATTCTACAGAATAGCCGTACCGAGTAATTTGCGACAGTGGTGAAGGTTTAAGCGTAGAGGCGAGTCTAGACTCTTCTAGTAAACCCATTGCGGCGATAAAAGCTGGATGGGAACGGCGGGAACCGTCTAACGCGTAATCAATTCCTCTCTCTTCTTCCTGGAACTCGACTCTCTCTTCATCGCCAACACCATCACTCTCCTCTCAGACCCATCTCTTCTCTCGATCTTGTTGCAGTGGTGTTTCAGACCATCCCCGATCTCATCTCTCCGCATTTCTCTTCCCCTCCCGAGGTCGCTCATCCAACCCCTGTCCAACTCCGTCATCTTCCACCAATTGCCTCTCCCCGCGCCTGTCAAGCAACAAGCTCGACGCCATCGCTCATCAATCAATAATTGCTTTTCTTTCTGTTCCCTTCTCGGTCGGCTCGGCCTGGTTGTGTTACTGATAGTTTGCTGCGGTGAAGAGCGACTACTTACTAGGCATTGCAGCAGGAGGGCCAGCTCCAATCACCGACACTGATTCGCCTGCGGTAGCTGCTTGCCGCCTAATTCGGACCTTGCTGCTGCTGCTGCTGCTGCTGCTGCTGCCGCCGCCATGCCGACACCTTCAAACAACTCCTCCCCCGTTAAGCGCCCGGGCTTGGGCCGCCGTGCTGTCTCTTCTCACGCCGTTGTCACGCGCCCGCCGTCTTCTTCAGACAAGGGGGAACTCTCCCAGTCGCACACATCTACCCACACACAACTCCAGCAGAAAGCTCCCGGGCATCGACCTCATCGGGCACATCTTGTCGGCGGGGGCCATCGCACCCACGGTCGGAATCCATCGACTGGCAAGAATCTGAGCAAGTTACAACGGCATTTATCATCTCAATACTTCGGTCCCGAAACACGGCCGCACTATCATCAGCGCAAGAAGTCAGCTCCGGTGACACCCGTTGCAAGCCCGCCGCGTTCACACGTCAAATGGGATGATGATTTGTCACCCCGTGCTACTGGATCTATAAAGAAGAACTATTCAAGTCCTGCGTTGCGACGAAGTAACTCTAGTGTTTTACCAAAGAAAGCTTTAGTAACCGACCGACCGCATACGAGCTCCGGAAAGAAGAAGACGGTCGGGTTTGAACTGGCGGATTCCACGGACGAAGGCGAGTGGGAGGATACAACTCAATCGCCTGAGAGTACGAGGCGGAGTTCCGTAGCGCAGTCGAGAGACGGCGACGAGACTGCAGTGCAGCCAGCGGAGCCGCTATACGATCAACTCACGTTTGTAAAACGGCCATACCCTCCGATCCCTCGAGCGACCAGTCTTCCAGAGCCCGCGAGCACTGCCTTTCACGGTGATAACGACGATCAGTCAACGGCTGAGGACGACGACGATAACGACGACAAGGAGCCCGTTCAGCGGACGCAGGAGCAATCGTCGGATACAGAGGAACAACCAGAGACTACTGCGCGACCAGCTGAAAAAGGTGACATATCAAAGCGAATTCTAAGTCCGTCGCTTTCGGCCAAGGCACCCCCCGCGATGTCGTCAATATCTGCCACGGCGACGCCCGCGCCGGTTGATACAATATCAAGAAACGCGTCTTTGACCAACCTGGCCTCGGGCCAAGATGGCTTACGGCGACCGATGTCTTCGGCCAACATTGCACACACGGGCACTCCAACTTCCCAGCCGCAGGGCTCTTCATCTATCGAGGGAGGGGTATCAAGGTTTATCAACAACAAGATTGCAACATCCCGCACCGACTCCGACCCCAACACCCCGTCTTCATTCCTCCCGCACTACCACCCGCAAACCCCGCCCTCTCCTAGAGGTGTGAAGAAGACTCGAGGCTCGCCTTCCTCCCGGCAACCCGGTACAGAGCCTCCCTCGCGTACTCAGCAAAAGCTATGGTTACAACGCACGGCGGCACTAAACACCTCACCTCCTGACTCTCATGGCGCGTCTTCGAGCGGATCGCCGGCTACGATGGATCCGGCATACATGAATGGCACAGCAAGAGTTGGTGCAGGACCATACGATACCGGACGGGCGCTTGTCAATGGAGCATCGAGAGGGGGGGGGCCGTTACACCACAACGAAGCAAAGCACAACCGCAAGACTTACGAAAAGGCCGCGATGGAACTCACCGTCGTCCGAAGATTCCAATCACCCACCAGCGACAGCTTCTCCCGCCTAAACAAATTGTTCCAAGCTGCAAAGGGGTCGGAACCTGCTAGCCAAGAGTCCCGGGGCCTGGGTAACCCCGTCAAGTCAGCACCCGCCCTAGTCCTCTTGCAGCGCGACGCGAAGCACAGCCGCAGCGAAAGTAGCAACACAGCAAACCCCGACTCGAGACAACTGATGGGAAGGAGACAGGCGGGTTCGCAAGCTGACGCTCAAGACCCTGCTGATCCTCCGCACCCGTCGCAGCAAATCCTCTCTACATCCGCCGATGACGCCGCTCATGGTTTGCACTCGCAGGCTCATACGCATGGGGCGGAACTGGACCATGCGGCCGACCCATTCCTACCTAGTGAATCTGATATGATGATTCGGAGGATGTGGGAGAGTCGTGAGGTTGCGAGCTCGGGATAATGTACTACTAGTAATTTTCTTCACTGTATCCTTTTTTTGTTCTTTATTGTCTCTTTCTCTCGTGTTTTTCTCTCGTGTTTTGCAAGTTCTTCAGCAGTGACGGCGCCAGGCGTTTCTTTCCACATCATAGATATGGACATGTTTGTTTTGAGTATATTTAGTTCCAAATATGATATCCCAGCAATCCATCATAATCGATTTAACAACATTATCAGATCTTATCAGTAGTAGAGAGTAGGTGCCAAGGGTGCTCGGGGTGCCATTCCCGAAGGCACTACCCGACCCAGCGGACCCCGAGGTTACGGCTATCGAGGGTGGGAGACTAGTACTGCGGAAGGTAACTTGGTAACTAGGCGGAGGAAAAGCGGAACTACAGTACTGTCAGTGCAGGACCTCAGCTAGAACAGGGCGATTATTAATGGTGCGTTGGTATGAGGGGTAGAATAT
The DNA here is from genome assembly GCF_047715825.1 of Aspergillus stella-maris. NCBI lineage: Eukaryota > Fungi > Ascomycota > Eurotiomycetes > Eurotiales > Aspergillaceae > Aspergillus > Aspergillus stella-maris. The sequence goes on from NW_027396795.1 coordinate 268,299, forward strand.
GCTGGACACTCTACAGTACAGGTGTCCCTCACCGCAGAGTAAGTAGGTAGATACTCGGGTGCTGGGCCCGAGTTGGAGGCTGAGGAGAGTTGGAGAGAGATAGCAGTGACCACGGAGTACAGTATGGCAGTGCGGGGACATTCCGGCCCCGAGCCTGAACGCAAGAGTGGGAGTGAGCCCAGAAGGGAAAAGAATCGCGGTGGTTTGCCAATTGGGGGAAGAATATCCTGTTGTTCTATACACGTTTTCCTCTCTGACTTCGAAGTTCTATCTAATTCTTCACTAGATTTTGAGTATTCTGTGGAACATAGCTATGCAGCCGGAGTCTGTAGGTATCAGTATCAGTATTAGTATCAGCGTATCTCGTACTGTGCGTATTTGGTGTGACTAAGGCGAAAATACACGCTTTCCGATTCGTTGAGGGCCATGTCAGGCCACTTTGACATGTTGAGAGTGATCTTGGGAGGGTGAAGACTCGAGGGTAGAGTAACTCCTATAGAGCAGCAGTAGAGGTATACATTGAACAGTAAAAGAAGTATACCGAAAGTGACTCCCCCCAGGTAGACCGGAAGCCATCCACGGCACTGGGCTTGGGGAGTGTAGAGCGTTGAGGCCCAGAAGGCGGAGAAGCGGTCGAATCACGTTCAGTCCAGGAACTAAAGCAGAAGATCTCCGACTTTCCACTCACCACCCTTTCGCTTCTCTTTCTCCTCCACTACTTCCTTTTCTCTGTATCTCTTGACTTGAGTCTTGTCGCTTTGCTTGTCGCACCTGCTTGACTACCTCCTTTGCCAGTCCTGTGAGTTCAGTCGTCTCCAATCCAGCTCCCCCTTACCTACTGCCTAGGCAGTCCAGTCCGATCGCCCTCCGAAAAGTTACCAGCGCTGGGGACAGCGGACAAACAGTCCCGCCGCTGGCTGCAGCGAATAGACTTGACCACATATCCCTTTTTGACGGTGTAACTAATTGGTTTGCTCTTTTCAAATCTAGCTCTCTAATTCATCTACCTACCCTTCCTATACATCTACACACCACCATCACAATGGCCGAAGCCAAGGAGTTCACCTTCAAGGAGGTCGCCGAGCACAATTCCAAGAAGGACCTTTACCTCGTTGTGCACGACAAGGTCTACGACTGCACTTCGTTTGTTGATGAGCACCCGTATGTTCTTTTTGGTTATAACTACTTGCGCCCTTGTTGGGGCTATATTGGGAAGTCAGCTAATTGATGAATCAGTGGTGGTGAGGAAGTCCTCCTCGACGTCGGCGGTCAAGACGGCACAGAGGCCTTCGAGGATGTCGGTCACAGTGATGAGGCCCGCGAGATCCTCGAGGGTCTCCTTGTTGGTAACCTCAAGCGCATGGTATGCTGTCCCCCACCCTCAAATTCACCCCTCCGTCTCAGTCTCGCCCCTTCGCGCAAACCTCAATTCTAACTCATTTCCGCCAAAACAGCCCGGTGACCCCGAACCCAAGACTCACGCCCCTTCATCCGGCGACTCCTCCTCCGGCAACACCGGCCTCGGCGTCGGCCTCTACGCTGTCCTCCTGATCGGTGGTGCCGCTGCTTACTTTGCCTACCAGTACCTCCAGGCCAACGCCGGTGCTGAGGCGCAGTAAGTAGAGAGGACGAGCGGTGTTGAGGGGTACAGGTATAATGGAAGAGATACATAAATGGGAAGGAGAAGTGTGAAGGGAAAATATGCATAAAGAAATGCTACGAAGACTCTTTTTTGTTGTTTGAAACCAGACTTGATTGATCGATCAGTTCTACCTATATCATGCTGTTGCATTTCGTTTTTCTCTTGTTATTTTTTCTTTATTTTTGAGATATTTTAATGAGACCTTATCTTCTTGAGATGTCTGGTTATTGAAAGGGTGCCTGGTTTATTCATTGAGTTGGATCATCGATTGTGTTGGCTTCGAATGCCAGGCTTCCCGCTGACTACTGAGGCGTTGCTAGGTATTACTCCGAGGCGCCACTGTCGGTCGATATTTGCTACCTAGACACCCCGCTTAGCAGAACTAAGAGTCGCGAGACTTCTACTCATCTGGTAAGAACGGTGTCAACGAACATGAAAACGCCGAGGGTCACTATAGTTCCTTAACATGTGACCGAATAGACCACTGCACCTCGCAAGGTCTCCCCAATTTGAAAGAACTACCACCTAGCTATGATCTAGAAAATTACCGAAAGGCAGTATCATTGTCACATCAGCAACTAACAGCGGGGTTAATGAATAATTGACATTCGGCGATTATGCTTAGAGAGAGAGAAGCGAACAGTACCTGAATACTATGTACCATACGTCCATGCCCATGCCCGCGGTGACCGAGGAGTCCGACGCCGAATCATCTTCAACAATGGATACCTAGACTATCCGTACCCACTGTACAAATTTGCAGACTATTCAGTATACCTAAGAAGGTGAACTTTCCAGTTCGGTACGTACGCTCATGATTCAGTTTCAATGTGGGGGTGAGGGGGTTACAGTATGCGGAAATCTATGTTTCAACTGTCAGGAGTCAGGACCTCTTACCAGTTTAACGAAAGGGTAAACCATGTGCACTCCGAGGCTGGAAATACAGTACCTATGTACTGTCTACCTCTGCCGCCCAGTGCAATTTGAAGTGATAGTTTGTGAATCTGAACCTTGGTCTTACCTCCACGATTAGGTTTTGATCTTCAAGGACTAGACTACTGCGTGGATATTGACCGAGTTGAATTGAAGGAGTAGAGGTCTGTCTGTCGATTATCTAACTGTCCAATAATGTATATAAGGATATTCAAGACGAAGGAGGCAATGTTTAATGGCCGGGGTAAGAGGGGAAGGGTTGGTATGCTCAATGCAAAGCCGAAGAGACGGCACAATACGTATGAGGAAGTCGTGAAGCAAAAATGAACACATTCTTTTGGTGGAGCAATACAAGGTTAGAAGAAGTATAGGAATAACAGGACAAGGAAGGAAAGGAAAAGAAAATGATATATCCTCATATATGTTCAAGTTAAGGTAGGTAGTTCTTTGCCCGGGCCAAGTTCACCTCCGTTTGTTGGGGTAGAGAGAGGTAAGGTGAATCGAGGGGACAAGTTCAAATTCAAGGATATCACCGGGAGACACCGTTCAGTCCGGCGCGAACCGCCTCGAGGATCAGATCCTTAGCCTTGTCGAGGTTCTCCTTGCCACCCTTGATTTCGATTGCCTCGCCCTTCGCCTGGTCCTTGGGCACGTTAATTCGGCAACCCGTTTGCTTGCGGATGGAGTTGATCTGGCTGCCACCCTGGCCGACGACGAAACGGTAGGTCTTGGGGTCGGGGAGGATAAGGTAGCCGGTTGCAGATTGCTGGGAAGCAGCGCCGATGGCTTTTTCCAGAGCGGCCTTGGCCTTGTTGACGTTGTCCGTTGATCCAGCGAGGACCCATGGGATTGTCTGGCTGGCGTCACCAGCGGGAGGGCTGTTGTCAACAACCTTCCATGAGTGGGCGTCGAGGGAGTCGCTGGGCTCATCCGTGATCAAGGGAAGCGAGGAGGCCCCGTTGACGGCGCCGCGCGAGTCATCGAGGCTTGGCTTAGGTGGGATTTGCTGGCCAGCGTGGTCCACAGTGACCTGATAGTCGTTGCGAAGGCGACGGAAGAAAGATCCGTTGTCAGAAACGACGTGGTGAAGATGCGTGGGGACATCAACGCTCACGCCCTGCTGATCCTTGAGCATGGCAAGAACGTGCTCCTTGGCCTCCTCGACAGCAGTGCTAGGGCCCTTGAGCTTGACATCGGAGCGTCCAGAGCCTTGCCTGGGAATGTCGAGGGTGACGTTGAATTGCGACTCGATGCCCCGTCGGGTATCGCCTCCACGGCCGATAAGGAGACGGTGTTGTGTTGAGGGAACTTCGAGGTTGACGACAACCTGGTCCTCGCGCTCTTGCACGAACTGTTCGATAGCGGCAATGATCTTGTCCACAATGTCTTCCTTTCCTTCCAGTCGGATTGTGGTGTCGTCGCTCTCAGCACGAGGGAATCTGACAAGTCGGGACGCGCTAGAATCAGTAGGGCCGCCGGCATCCGCAACAAGCTTGCGAATGTTCGCACCTGTAATTGTCAGTGAAATGTGCAGAAAATTGATAGTAGGTCAAAACTTACCACCACCACCAATCAATGACTTGTGGTGCTTCTTGTCAACGTTAATGGACTTGGTGACGGTAGCGTCGAACTCGCTCGAGCGCTGCTGGAGGACCTTCTTCGCTTCAGCAACCTGGGTCTTGGTACCCTTGATCTTGATTTCCACACGGCCAGAAGCATCTGGAGCATCGTTGACTCCGGGAACGTCAATCTGGGCTCCAGTCTCGCCACGGACCTTGTCCATTTCGCGCCCGCGCTGGCCGATTAGTGAAGGAATCTGGCTCTGAGCGACAGAAACTGTTGCAGAGTGAGAGTGATCGACAACCCACTGCAGCAAGCTGAGGATCTCGTCGCGCGCAGAATCCGCCCCCTTGCTAGGTCCCTTGACAATAACCTCGTCGGCAGCCTGTTGGGGACGCTGGGGGCGAACGCTACCAGCCTCGCTCGCGGTGTCCGCAACAGACTGGTCATCGGGAATGACCACAGCCCTGGGGAACTGGACGCGAACATTGTACCGGTCCTGGAGACGGTTGACGGAGCTACCCTTCTGTCCGATGAGCTCACGGTGGTACTGGGCCGGAACCTTTAGAACGTGGGTCGTCTCGTCCTCCAACTTCTTTCCAAGGTTGATGATCCTAATCTTGGCCGCATCAGCCTTGGCCTTGGGTCCCTTGACCTCAACCTTGCCGTTCTCAACCTTGATGTCGACATCAAATTCATCGCGGAGCTTGTTGATGCTTTCGCCACGCTTTCCGATGAGGAAGTTGGCATACTTTTGTGGGAAGTCGAAGGACGTTGTGTAGCCTCGCTCAAGATCATCCTTCTCCTGTTCGACAACAAATTCGCCAATCTTGGTGGCAAGCTCCTCCACCAGGCGGGAGGGTCCGCGCAGCGAAACGTCGCTTTGGGGGGTGGCTCCACCGTTGCGGCTCGGTCCACCGCCAACAAGTGCACGAACAGGGATATGATCTTCACCCTTCGCCTGCTGTTCACGAACGATGAACTTGCGAACCTTGTCCTGGTACTTGCTCGGAATTGACACTGTCTTCGCAACAATGTCATCTTGACTGCCGAGAGCATTCACGAGGTATTCTTGCGCCTCTTGCAGGGCCTTCTCGAACGCGGCCAGGTCGGTGGCAGACGGCCGTTGACGGGGGATCTCCAACTGAGGCGAGCTAGCCGAAGGACCTTCGTAGATGAGGACAACATCAGGGCTGTCCACTTCCTCAGGCACAAGAACGTGAACACCGTAGTCGGACCGCAACTGGGGAATGCTGCGGGAGCGCAGGTAAGGGTGGAAGTAGGGGTCAACGTTGAGGTGACGAACCCTAGCAGGAGGGTGCGCCTGGACGAGGTTGAGAATATCAGAACGGGCACGGATTGTGTTCTTGCCGTCCCGCGAGTATACCTCCCACGTGACAGGTCCATCAGAAGAGGGCGACAGTGCGATCCGAGAATCATACAGGCTCTCAAGCTCCTTGATGACTTGGCGCTGGTGCAAGTAACGAGTAAGGGCACGCGCATGAGCGTGGGGTCCACGGGGGGCGTTAGGGTGTTGACGCGAAAGGTCAATGCTAGCCATTTGCATGCTCGTGGCGAGATCCATGGCCCGGTTGATACCATCCTCGATACGCTGCAGCGGACCCGTAACGGTCAAGAACTCCGTTTCATCGGACGCAGGAGGCAGCACAATAGCACAGCCGGTTTCAGCCAGGAAGTCATGCAGCGCATTTGCATCCTCACCGAGAATGAATTGGTGTTGGCCCCGGTTGATGGCGAGTTGTCGAAGCGTCAATTGGCGCTGGAGGTCAGCAGCCAGCTTCTCAATTTCGGCACGAGCATCTTGCGTAGCAGTGCGCTCTCCGGATACAAGGATATGTCTGTCAGAAACGGGAATGAACTGAACTTGACCGGCCTCGGCCTCCTGGGGTGGAGGCTGGCTCTGCCACATATCGTACCGAGGAACGTTGATCTGGGCCTTGGTGCGCTCCTCAATTTCCCTCAGTTGTGCATTGTGAGCACCGGCAATAAATGGGAAGAACTCCGGTGGGATCGACTTAAGGCGAAGGTTCATGTTCGATGCCCGCTCCTTCACGATGGCTTCGATTTCCCGGCGAGCCATTTCCGCAGCGACGGCGTCACCCTCAATCAACACGTCAATGGTATCATTGTCCTCGTCCTCATCACCAGACGGATCCTCCGCACGAGGAACCTGCACGCGAGCACCAGTTCGCTGCTGAAGGTCTTGAACAACGGCTCCTTGACGACCGATGATGTGAGGGCGTGCCGATGTAGGGATGGGGACACGGACGGATTGCTGGACACTAGATTAGCGGGGCATAATTACGAAACTGCAAATGAAATCATACCTTAGATCCGACCTGCTGCGCCACCTGCTTGAGCGCTTGGCGCACTGCATCTACAGAGCCCCTACCCTCGAAGATGATGGAGCCTCCAGGTCCTCCGCGCATGTCAACGTTGGCCTTAGATCGCTTGGAGATATCACGCAAGATGTCGCGGAGAGGCTTCTTCAATTGGCCTCTTTGGAGCATCTGAGATGGTGCGAGGCGAAGCTGCTCCATGTGTTTTCCGGGCAGACTCATGATCCTAGGCACATCCGCTGGTAGATAGTTAGCTTCATTGCTTCATTTCATAACGTAGCGACAGCAGTATAGAGAATATATAGCGACGTACCTGTCGACGCACCGCTGGGCGCACCATTGGCGAGGGCGGCAGCAGCGGAAGGACCTTTTGCGCCCCAAGCGGACGCAGCCGGCGCCTTTGGCTTGGGACCACTTCCCAAGGCAGGGAAAAGCTCCTCTGATTGCACATCCAGAGTAGGCGCTTTTCGGGGGGCACTCTTCGAAGCACTGGCTGCCGGGGGTGTCGGTGCTTGCGAAGGGGCGCTGGATGTGGCCTCGGCCACGGCGGCGGCGGAGGGAGGAGGGTGCTCGAGGTCATCTTCATCCACAACATCCTCCACCGTAGGCTTGTGCGCTTCGTCGAGGGCATGTTGTTCCTCCAGCATGGCAGCCCGAGATTTGGGAGCGCCGTTGACAATGGATTCGGCAGACATGGTGATGGATGGGCGTGAGTTATCCGGTATGGTTCAAGTTCGTTATATGGAGATCTGGAGTCGCAGGAATTGCGTGGTATACTGCCCATTCGACATTGAAAAGGTTAGAGGGGGTGTTCTTATCAATGCTGTGGACGAAGTACTCACGGAGAGGCCGTAAACGTGGAACGGCCGCGGTGTCAAAATCAGAGGAACGGTTAATTCACTGGATTTGTTGAATCCAATGAACGTCAAATGAATCAATGCGGAATACCCTGTTTGAATTGATAGGGGTGATAGAAAAAATGAATTGCTAAATGCACCGGCTAATGGGAAAAGGTACTGCTCGATTGAACAGCACGCAGCGGAGAAATAAAAGGAGAAGAGAGGTTGAGGCGGCAATGAGGACAGAGTGAAAGAGGAGAGAAGGGGGTGAGGGTAAGGAGGAGGAGGAAAGAGGTGAAGAGAGAGAGTCAACAGGGAATTGACAACGGCGTTGATGGAGAGAAAGAGGAGGAGAGGATGAGGAGCAGGTGAGGACAGGACAGAAAGCCTGAATGGTTGGAGTGGGAGACTGGGGGAGAATCGCTCTGGCGGCCATTGGAGGACAGCGGAGCCGAGACGCACGGTGTGATGGAGCCTCAAGGGCTTCTGTCACTTGTCATGCTTCGTCCCCAACCAGTTCTACATGATGTGATCGCCATGGATTGGTACGACCAATTCTTTCTATTGACATTGCCCGTTGAGAGTCGAGCTGATAGGCGATTTGTGCCAATGAGGCGTATTTTCGCCGATCAAACGGCCGAGCAACTATGTACTAGAGGTTGAGGCTATTGACCTGAAAGGGATACATCTGAGTGACTTCAATTCATAGATTGCGTCAATTGCAATTACCAAGGCTGTTCATGCAGCAACTGCAGCTTACCACTCTTCGGAGTGTTGTCAACCTCGAGGACTGGAGGACTGGAGGACTTGGTATCCGGCGTTTTCCAAGCTTCCATCCATGGTCGGCGCCTGCGCTAGTTTACTTTGGGAATAGGGTTATACACCCGCCAGGCCCCGACTGTGCTATTGTATAAGTTCCCTCCATGGATTTCACCTATATGAATATATAATTTGAGGTAGTAGTGAATGTCCATCGACTAGTATAGGCAAGAATATATCAGGACCCTTGTTCTAGAGAGTATACCGAGTCTGCTTACGTATAGTACTCCATCGCCGTCTATAAGCCACCTACCATGGTGTATCGACAGTAGGTGATCAGTGCATCGAATTTCAAGAAGGTAAGTACGTGCACTCTGCCAGATGTTGCAGCACGTCGTAACTACCTGGCTTCGAGGGGGACGTTAAATCGATAAGGGCTCATGTTTATACTCATACCTCACCTATTAGGACAGTCGTTAACATCGGCAAAAATATATAAAGGACAAGCTGACTATCATCGACTGTTCAACCCAAGTCGACCAAGCTTTCAACTCTACGGCTACAATTGGAATTTATTATAACCTCGCTTCAAAGTTAACCCCTCAATTCTTCTGTAGGTCAGAAGCTGGAGGTCGGGGATACGCTTCTGCAAACGCACTCACGCGTAACGCCGGGCGGCGGCGGTTGCAGTGGACCTTGGAAAATCCATCTGCACGATATCGTTCCATTGACCTTCCATCGATGGACTCGAATTTAGGGCCGATCTAACTCTGAGATCGTCTATGAGAGCCAGACTCGGAGTGAAGTATACTGCCAGGCGAAGTTGACTATCAAATAGAGACTACAAAATGCTCTCCTTGTCCGAGCCCATTCGCAGTCGAAGCTCTTGGTCCCAATGGCCGAGTTGCCCAAAGACAACAGCAAAGAGCTCCAACTTAAGCGCTGCGTCGCAGACTCGGGACACCACTCGGACCTCTCAAACGGAGCTGCACTTGAAACCCGTGGCGCCCGCTGTCTCAACTGCTGCCGGGATGGTCGAAGCTTAGGTAGCCTAACTTTATTGAGGCATCCACTGCGGATTTGGGTTTGTCTGATTATTCCTCAGGATGCGAAGGACAAGTCAAATCTGACATCTCAAACGGCATTGGCGCGCGGAGCATGGATGGCAGGCTGACAGCCCATGATGCCAGTGTTACAAAAGGACGAAAGATTTGGCTGGACGCAGCCCGGGAATTTGCGAGGTCGAGCCGGAATTTACCCATTTGGCCGACCTGGCAAACGCTTCCAGTGGTGAAAACAAGAGCTGTTCCTGCAGAATCACACAGGATGCCCTTGATCGCTAACATATAGCATATTGTTCATTGGAACACGTCATCGCTCGTTCCGCGATAATGGACGCGGCGACAGGGAAGCAACAATGAGCAGCACACCCGGTTAGCTGCTTTGGACGAAGTGATGTGGCAGCGTTACCCTGAGATAACTCCCTGGGGATAGGGGAGTTAAACATATGTAAGGTAAGGACGGGAGTTACTAGGGAGGGATGCGGCCACGCGGAAATAACAGCGGCGCTAAAGGTTGAAGACGTTGGGCTTGGGCAGCCCCGCCTTCCTAATGAGGCGCTAGTATACACAGCGGGCTGAGAGCCTGAGGAGCACTGAGGCCGCGTTGGAGATGAAACTTCATGCCAGTGTTTTACACAGCTGAATTAAGGGTTGAATTCGCCGTTCTGATCGCAATCTCATCGACTGTTCACGAGGCCCTAAATGGACCCTCGCTGGTAGCCCTCGGCACCTGTCTCAGCCAATGCACAGGATAATCCTCGGTCTCGATGTGTCCAGAAGCCAGTCCTGACTCTACAAGGATGGGCCTGAGACGGGGCCAATGACGTAGGACCGACCGACCAAAATACGACAAGGAGTGCAAAGTCTGCGATGTAAAAGAGTGAGAGATTAAGAGATCGAATAATGTATCATGGTAGTATGGATGTATCTTGTGGGATAATAATGCAGCGAATATAAGAAAAACAAAGCAGGTGCAGCAGTATCCATGGATTGCAGAAAATCAATCATACTTCTTATTACTGACAGAATGTTTCTGACAAGTGGCCCGCCCCATCCATCGCATCCATCCATTCATCCTCTCATCCTCAATTACTCCGTTCTGCCTCTCGCTTGTCTGCCGTTCGGTCCAGCCTCCTCTAGAGACTAAATTGTCCTGGCTCCCCTTTTGTCTCTTCAGCACTCGCAATTCACCCTCCATTTCACGCTGTCACATCCCTCACCCAAGCCTCAACCGTGTCGTATTAATATTGCTTTTCCCTGCTCTGCAGATCCGTGTACTGAGCTGTCGGTTGTCTGCAGATTACTGCAGCTGGAATTTCGATTTCATCAGTCTGGCGAGAACTGACTGACTTGGACCTCTGTTACTGTTGCTACTCGGTGGTTCTCCACGTGCTAACCGCCGGCTTTTGTTCGTGACGGTCGCCCGCGGCAGCTCCTTTTGCAACTTCGTCCCATCCATAATCCAAACTCGAACAGTAATTGCCCTCCCTTGCGTCGCCCATTTGGCTCTTCCTGCATCCCCGAACCCTTCCACGTCCACCCTCACCAGCTCTCCACCCAGCCGCCCTCTGTCCACCTGTCGGAGCTGTCCATCCTTACCGTCCAGTATCACCCCAGATCGCCTTTCTCGTCCACCACTTCTCGTCCAAACGGCTCGAAGGGACCGCCAGAGCGCACCGCCTCACCTGGTGGCTTCCCCCTTCCCTCCAATCAAGCTGTTGAGCACTGTCACCTTGTCTCCAATCGTCCGACCTGTCATTCCCCTCCACCCCCCCTAACTCCGTGCGCCATGAATCACGACTCTTTTTCATCCTTCAAGTTTCGTCGCCCATCGAGCAAACTCCATAAGGACCCCCCTGGTTATGGTTCTCGCGCCCTCAACAGCCAGCAGAGCACCACGTCACTGAAACGGCACCCCTCCGCCCCAGTTTACCCGCGCTCTTCTGCCGCTGGCAGTCGAGAACACCTGCGCACCCGGTCCAACGCATACGGCTCCTCGTCCTCGTCACTTGACCAGAACAGCGCGGGCGCATCCCCGGTCCTTGGGAGCAGCGAGTCTGGAAATTATTACAGCAGCCAGAATTCTTCCCGATCTCGACCTCCTTACTCCGGGCGGCTTTCCTTGAACGATCAGAGCTCAGATGAATTAATTGGCGCCCCGTTCGACTCCCGGGGTATGTTAAGCGCTCTGGAAGAAAACACTGCGGAGTTCGACCGAAGCTATCAGCCTACACAGCCCGTCGAAAAGGTCGAAAAACCTCCGACTTTCCGATCGCAGACTGCCCCCAACACCCGAGCCTTGAGACAATCCGCGAGTTTTACGACTCTGCAACCCCGTATGGACACCTTTTCTCATTCCCCCAGCAATGACCGGGCGCCGAACACAAAGCGGTTCTCCGACGAGGGCAATCCGGTCAGACCTGCCGGGCCCAGCAGGAGCAAGAAAAGCAGTTTTTCAGGCTTTTTGAACAGCATGCTAGGCTCTCCTCGAGGCATCAAGATTTCCGCCCCCGAAAATCCCGTCCATGTTACCCATGTTGGCTACGATAACCAGACAGGCCAATTTACTGGTCTACCGAAAGAATGGCAACGCTTGTTACAAGAAAGTGGTATCACCCAGAAAGAGCAAGAGGAACATCCGCAAACTATGGTTGATATTATGAGGTTCTACGAGAAGAATGCCCGGGGTGATGATGAAGTCTGGCACAAGTTTGATCATGCTTACCCTCAACATCAGACGGCCGCGAGTCCGGTTACCCAGCCAGCGGGAGCGTATGGCACGCAACGAACGTCTCCTCCCACCAGCCCTCGGTTTCCTCAAAACCACGAGGGAAGCTTTGAGAATCCACGTGCGCCGCCTCCGATCCCCCGCGCTGGCCCTGGCCAAGCGATGTCCCCGCCATTGGGAGGCCTTGTCCCAAACCGAGCACCACCGAAGCCACCGACTCCTGCCAACTTGGTTCCAAGCCGGCCTGCTCCGCAGCCTCCTTCGATGAGCCCATTCCCTGCCATTCCCAACAGAGCGACTCCGGAAACCCATAGCCCTCAATACAGCACGCCACCCATTCCAGAGACTGAACCTTTGGCTTCCGAGCCTCAGCGCAGTCGGTCAAACTCCAAGACAAATGGATCACAGCCACAGTGGCCGTCGCTCAGCTCGACTCAATACCAGCAGCAGCAAGAGCAAGCAATGGCAGCAGCCCAACAAGCTCTTGCTCATAAGCAGCTAGAACGAAGTCGCAGCCAGCGCCAGCAACAGCAATCTCCTCAAATGGTCCAGAAGCCGGTCGCACAACCAGCACCTCCACAGCATGCCCCCGCCCCTGATGATGTTGCTATGGCCCAGGCCTCCCAAAACGCCCGTGCTCCACCGGCAGCTCGCCCTCGCCAGCGAGCTCGCCAGAGCAATGCCATGGATGTTCGAGCGCGGTTGGTCGCTATCTGTACACCCGGGGACCCCACAAAGCTCTACTACAACCTCAACAAGATCGGCCAGGGTGCATCTGGTGGCGTCTTTACCGCTTATACGAATAATGCAAATGAGTGCGTTGCGATCAAGCAGATGAACCTGGATCTACAACCAAAGAAGGATCTTATCATCAACGAAATTCTGGTGATGAAGGACAGCAAGCACAAGAACATCGTGAATTTCTTGGACAGCTATCTTCATGGGCTGGACTTATGGGTGGTCATGGAATACATGGAGGGAGGTAGTCTTACCGATGTCGTCACCTTTAACATTATGAGCGAAGGTCAAATTGCTGCCGTTTGCAGAGAGGTAAGTGCCTGGATAATTTCTACTTCAACGGAGCCCAGCTGACAAATGCCCCTTAGACTCTCAGTGGCTTGCAGCATCTTCACTCAAAGGGTGTCATCCATCGCGACATCAAGTCCGACAACATTTTACTCGCTTTGGACGGCAACATCAAACTCAGTAAGTCAGCCCTGCGATACATTCGTTGTTTTCATGCATCAAACTAACAACATCTAGCCGATTTCGGTTTCTGTGCTCAAATCAACGATTCACAGAACAAGCGAAACACCATGGTTGGTACACCGTACTGGATGGCTCCTGAAGTAGTGACAAGAAAAGAATACGGTCGCAAGGTCGATATCTGGAGTCTGGGTATCATGGCCATTGAAATGATCGAAGGAGAGCCCCCTTATCTAACAGAATCACCTCTTCGAGCTCTTTACTTGATCGCTACGAATGGCACACCAAAGATCAAGGACGAACACAACTTGTCGCCTGTTTTCAAAGACTTCCTGCACTTTGCCCTCAGAGTTGATCCTGAGAAGCGAGCGTCAGCTCATGACTTACTAAAGGTAATGCACCCACATTCTGATTCTTCAAGTACTTGGCTAACCGCAGTAGCATCCGTTCATGAATGTTTGCGCACCTCTTAACCATCTTTCACCTCTTGTTAAGGCTGCTCGGATCAGCAGAGCCCAGGAGAAGGCTCAAAAGGGTGGTGTTTAGATTCCTCGCCTGTTGGCGTCTTTATATGTCGATGTCCTCTATATTCCTTCAGATACCCATTATCCCTGTGTTCCATTTTTTGTCAGATGATGTGCCTTATCCTGTCTTATGACACCTTATCACAAGACCTCTTTTCTCCTCTTACAGGCTCTCCGGTTGCTTCGAAGCTAAAATGTGATAGACGGCGATGACTTGATGTTCAGCATAGGATTGCAAGCCTTTTACTCCTTGATTCTATGTCCACTATGTTCCTTCCTATGTTTCACGATGTTTTTGCATACCCGTATTGTTGACACCTACCATCGAGTGCCTGGTACATGATGAAATGTCGACTATGGTGCACACTTTTTCTTACGCCCTGGTTACAATGACTTGGTCTTGGGCCTGCATTGTATCATGTCGCCGAGCCAATGATCACACGAGTACGAGGTTTACAAGTCGAGCGTTTCGTGCAAACATCGAATAATGGAGGGAGCTGAGTATTTATTTATGTACCCTCGCTCACTCGGATGATTTTTTTTTTCTACCTACGGGAGTTTTATTGGTTTCGTTGTCCTCGAGGTCATTGATGATCTACGCGGTATCACTTTCTATGACGATCAAATAAAAGTGTATGGGGAATTGTCTTTGACACTTGATGCTATCATTTCCATAATATTTGCTCGATTTCATACCTTTAGCTGGCAAGAATTGCATGGATAGATGTCTACCTAGTCCTATCGCTAGAAACAAAAGGCTGGCCTCGTGCGCAGCGATTGGTCCCAGCACACAATATATACAGTAGCCATGACATATGTTGGGCATGGCACTCACACCTGCATCTGATGGCCGAATCTTCCCAGTACCTAGCTACATAGATAAATTGTAGATAAATTAGACTAACAGCTATCCCCAGGCGATATTTCTGCATTCCTAGCAAAGAGACAGCAAAAACTGGCAAGTGATGGTGCAACGGCGACATGAGGTGCATGTCAAAAAAGAACAAGCAAAAAGAAAGCCCAACGCGGGGCTCGAACCCGCAGCCTTGAGATTAAGAGTCTCACGCTCTACCGATTGAGCTAGCCGGGCTAGTTCATATCTGAGCTGAATATTTTTGTCATTATATTCCACCAATAATATCTGCCCGTACTTGTATGCTTCGACAAACACCGGTGCCTTGCTGCGCCTTGTGGCTGAATTAGGTAAGCGTGGTCTCCGCTGGGCGCCCGCAAACCAGCATCATCGTCACTCCCCGTCCAGCGATCAGGTTCCAACCATTCACCCGCTAGCTTTACGAAACCTCTCCCGTTCGCTCTTCTTCTTGAGTACCTTTTTTTACTCCAGATACTCATTCCCCGGCTGCCACTGCCTCGATTGAATCGTACTTCTCATCGCGGACATCCTTCAACGTCTCCGCGAGAGCTTCCAATCCAGTCCCCGCACCGAGTGTTCTCCGGAGTTTGGAACGCAGCCTGATCGGAGCTCCATATTTACGCAGCTTGCAGCCGCCCAGAACCACCTTATCGGTTCGCGAACGCTCCACGTTTCGTTCCTCTATTCGTCGAGCTTGCGAGATATAATTTGCGGAAGTGCCGCTTGATTCGAGATATTGCTTCGTGTTGCTGTAGTTCGGAGGGTTTAGTTGGGTACCAGCCATGTTTCGCGCGCAGCAGAACGCTTTCGATGACGCTGTCGGTATGGTGCTCCGGTCTACCTCTGCCTTGTTTCCCGGCGTTTCTTTTATGGACTGGATTGCTGATTTGTTCTTTTCTTGAATAGCCAAGGCGACGGATGAGAACTTGACCTCCGAAAACTGGGAATATATTCTTGTATGGGATGCCCGCTGGTGCCGCGATCTCGGAACAAGTAAACAGGATTTCTAACATTGGGCTCTCTTACTGTAGGATGTTTGCGATAAGGTGGGGGCTGAAGAGTCAGGGTACGTTGCTTGTCGCCCTCTGTTTCCCTCGACGTCGTCGCAATACCTCTGCTAACCCGGACTTTCATATAGCGCAAAGGATGCAGTCGCTGCTTTAATTAAGAGGCTCGCGCACCGGAATGCGAATGTACAGCTGTACACCCTGGAGGTTTGTGACACCTTCTCTGTCAACTGCTCTTATACTGACAGCAGTCAGCTGGCCAATGCGCTGGCGCAGAACTGCGGCCCGAAGATACATCGTGAACTGGCGTCGAGGAGCTTCACAGATGCTCTCCTGCGTCTTGCTGGCGACAGGGTAAGCCAACTATCTCCGATAGCTTCAAAAGTATACTGATCGAGCCTGTTAGAACACACATCAGCAGGTGAAGTCCAAGATTTTGGAGCGGATGGAAGATTGGACGGAAATGTTCGCCAGTAACCCAGACTTTGGCATCATGGAGCAGGCATTCATGAAGCTGCGAACGCAGAGTAGGTCTTAAATCATTTTTTGTGTACCATTCGCACTGCTTACAGTATCACACGCAGACCCGAACTTACAACCTCCATCCAAACCCGTGAAGCGAGAGATTACCGATGTCGACCGCCGGAAGGAGGAAGAGGAGTTGCAGATGGCGCTTGCTCTTTCGATCCGAGAAAAGCCCACATCAGGCCCTCAGCCTCAGGCCGAGAGCAGCAGCTCAGCGCCTGCACAGGAACCCCAAGCACAAGCAGCAGCAGCAGTACCCACCGGCCCTGTTCCTTCTGGTACCTCCGCAGCTACTGTCTCAAGAGTGAGAGCTCTGTACGACTTCCAGCCCTCGGAGCCCGGCGAGTTGCAGTTCCGTAAGGGCGATGTTATTGCTGTCCTTGAGTCCGTGTATAAAGACTGGTGGAAAGGTTCTTTGAGAGGCCAGACAGGCATCTTCCCTCTCAACTATGTCGAGAAACTTCCAGATCCCACCGTCGAGGAGCTTCAGCGCGAAGCTCAGATGGAGGGAGAGGTGTTCGGTCAAATTAAGAATGTTGAAAAGTTGTTGACCCTTCTGAGCACTCGCAATTCGGAGCTCAATGTTCAAGAGAACGATGAGATCACGAACTTGTACAACGCAACGCTATCAATTCGTCCCAAGTTGATTGAGCTCATTGGGAAGTACTCGCAGAAGAAGGGTATGCTACTTTATGCCATTCTATTTATCTTTTTTACTCACAGCTACCCTAGATGAGTTCACACAACTCAACGAGAAGTTTATCAAAGCTCGGCGAGACTACGAGTCTCTCTTGGAAGCATCTATGGCCCATCCCACGCAACACCAGTATGGCCGCCCTGGTCAGCCTCAGTACGGATACCCAGGCGCTGGAGCTCCCGGAGGGTTCCCACAAGGACCACCGCCGCAGCAGCATGATCCTCAAAGATACTTCAGCCCTCGCCCTTCAGGTTCGTGTCAATTGACATCTGCCAACTCGACGTACGCTAATGCACAAATAGACAACCAACCTAATGCTTCCTACTACCCCCCAACCACGCAATCGCCTGGACCAGTACCTGGTCAGGGACACACACCACCAGTGGGTGGGTACCATCAACAGCAGGCCCCAGCAGCAGACTCTTTCCAACCAGTCCATCACCGTCCCGAATCTACATATGACCACCCACAAGAGCTTGGAACTTCTGTCTATGACTCTCCCGTCGAACGGCTACACTACCCTTCTGGACCGCCCACAGGTGGCCAGCCGCAGTTTCCGCAACAAACGGCACAGCCAACTTCCGGCTACCCCCCAGATAATGCACCAAATGGCCCAAGCTCTCTGAGCCAGCCTCCTTACCCCCCGTCTCCGGCTGTCACTCAGCCTCCACCGCCAATGCAACAGCCCCCTCCCGTTCCTGGTGCAGCTACAGTCTCCGCGCCATATCCCCCATCGATAAGCCCCGGTGCCGGCAATTACCAGGCCTACAAGCCACCGCAACCTAGTAGCAACCCGGCATCATTCTATCAGTAATGCGCTCGAAACATTTAGCTTAGCGTTTCCTGTATGCTGGGTGTTGGCTTGCTTATCTGCTCATGTTTTCGGAGTTGGTCTGTTCGATGAGGGCTAATGCTTTTGGTCGCGGATCATGGCGTGTCTTTATGCTATATTCATGTATCTAACATGCTTCTTGTCACTATTAGCCACCTCCAGTCTTCTAGGGCCTCGTGCAAAGCCTTAATTGTCTAGTTCATCCACTATCTCCGAGACTAACACTGAGTAGATAAACTGAAGAATCCTGGGTGGCCCCACACCAGCCCAACACGTGACGGTGACTTGGCGCTTGATCCTCTGCAGCTGCCCTGTTGACAATCCGGGGAGCGACAGCTACGCTCAACGATTTTCTTCCTGCTTCTCATCTCACTTTGAGAAGGAGAGGAATTGGCCGCGTGATATTGATACCGCTTCAGCTATACCTTCCCCGCGCCCTGGTCGACTCTACGAGGCCTCCCATCCAGAACCTCCCCCGCACTCCGCCCAACGATGCCTGCTTTTGTCCGATTTCCGAATGGACAGAGCTAGGCCTTCATCACGACGTCGCACCGAGGGCATGATTATTTACTGCAGCTGAGACTAGTCTGGGCCTTGTCTCAGATATTCCAATGCCATGGAGGCAGACTGGAATGAGCTGGGACGCATTCAGTTTCCCCCTCCGACCCCCCACGCGCCGCCGACGATCGCATCGGCAGTAGCTTTCGACGATGTATCAGAGCTTTTGTGGGCGGGAAATGAGCTCGTAAGTTATATTAAAGCGCAAGTGGAGGAGTATGGTAAATTGATTTTCAATCTTTAGGGCCGAATCACCTCGTTCTATGGCCCCGAGCTACAGAGATACACCTCCGTCCGAGCCCATCCCGCCTCTGAAGGCCCGGTACGACAAATATTATTCCATGAGAGAGGAGTCATATCACTTTCCGCGAAGAGCGTGCACATGATTACACGACGTGGCCTAACGCAATGGCACGTTACCCACGACGAGATCACCGACCTCCGGTGCATGAGCTTTACGGCCCAGACAAACAGAATTATAGTTGCTGGAATCCAAAAGACGATGTTCACCATTGATATCGATAAGGGCGTTATCATCGATAAATTACGGACCGATTACCACTATACACTCATGAAGAAGAGCCGCTACCTCTGTGCTGCGACGGATACTGGGTCTGTCAATGCGCTGAGCTTGTCGGACTTTAGTGTTGTGAAGAGCTGGAAGGCTCATGGAGCAGCTATCAATGATATGGATGCTCGGAATGATTATCTGGTTACTTGCGGCTTCTCCGTGAGGCACATGGGGACACCGATCGTCGATCCGTTGGCGAATGTTTATGACTTGAAGACGCTATGTCCGTTACCACCTATTCCCTTTCACGCCGGGGCTGCGTATATTCGTATGCATCCAAAGTTACAAACAACGAGTTTTGTTGCGTCTCAAACGGGGCAGCTTCAGGTTGTGGACCTGATGAATCCCACTGCTTTCAAGCTTCGTCAAGCTAATGTCTCCTTCATGCTGGGTATTGAGATATCGCCATCGGGTGAAGCGCTTGTTATCAACGATGCAGAGTGCTTCATTCACCTTTGGGGATCTCCGGCGAAGATCCACTTCAATGAGATGAGCAAGGAAGTTGAATTCTCTGATGTTACTCCTCGGCCTCCCCCCCTCGATTGGGTGCCAGATACACCCTTAAATATGATCGGGATGCCATACTACCATGAGCGCCTTCTCTCTGCGTGGCCTAGCCATCTCTTGTTCGAAGTGGGCAGTCCGCCGGCCCTTATAGACCAATCTATCATTCCCTACCTTCGGCCAGGGGAGATGGGACATAATGCACCGAACCCGAAGAAAATACGAAGGTATCAGGTCGAAAACACTCGCGCATTAGCATCCTCGGAACCATCTTTGGTTGCGCCCAAATTCCTGAGTGAGAAGGCAAGAGAGCAAAGCAAGAAGCTGGACGATCCGGTTGGCGACACAACTGGAGCTCTTGCTGGCGCGAAGATCAGCGGAGAGACGGAGGACGACCCTCTTCTAAAATACAGCAACGTCGAAATCAAGTACAGCAGGTTCGGAGTCGATGACTTCGATTTCAGGTATGGCTCAGGCGGACGGTTGTTGCTGCGCGCTGTCTCTAACTTCTCGCAGGTTCTATAACCAGACAAACTTCTCTGGGCTAGAAACGCATATCGCAAATTCCTTCACCAACTCCCTCCTTCAACTCTTCAAATTTATTCCGATGATTCGGAATGTTGCACTCCATCACGCCGCCACCTCGTGTATAGCTGAGAGCTGTTTGCTTTGCGAGATGGGATATCTTTTTGATATGCTAGAGAAAGCTAACGGACAAAACTGCCAGGCGACGAATCTGCTGAAAACGTTCAGTAGCTTTCGCGAAGCCTCGAATCTGGGGTTGTTTGAGGAGAACCTCACAAACAAATCGCTCTCATCGGCGATTCAGGCAGTCAACAGATTTTTCCTTGGCCAGATTGCGCAGGATTATCGTAGGGTACTTCCAAGCTCAGATGACCTCGATATGAGGCTGGCAACTATTGCCTCGGAGTCTATTCGATGTATGCTTTGTCAGAATGAGGTTGGAAGGCCAGGAAATACACTCGTCAACGAACTTTTCTACCCCACAGTCGACCTAAAGCAAGCTCGTCGGAATCCCGCATTCCGATTCTCGAATATTTTGAGAGCGAGCATCGAACGCGAGGTACAAAATCGGGGATGGTGTGGCTTTTGCCGGCGATACCAACAATCGGCTATTCGAAAGACAATACATCGCATGCCTTTCGTCCTGATGATAAATGCTGCAGTCAATAACCCTATTTGCCGACGTCTTTGGACAATCCCCGGCTGGTTGCCAGAGGAGATTGGTATTGCTGTCGATAACGGTCACGTTCTCTGCTTCGAAGGCGAAGATCTGAGGATGCGCATACAGGGCAAGATGCCTGGCTTGATTGTATATGATCTTGTTGGCTTGGTGGCAGAGATCGATGTACCAGAGCATCAAAAGGCGCACTTGGTCTCGTTCATCAATGTCTCTGTTTCCTCTCGCGAGCAGGAAACAAAGAGTAAATGGCATCTTTTTAACGACTTTCTGGTCACGGAAGTGGACAAGGACGAGGCTCTGCGCTTCAACCAACCGTGGAAATCCCCATGTGTGTTGGCATTCCAGATTAGAAATGCGCGACATGGTGTGGATGATACGTGGAAGAACTCCTTGGATACTACTCTGCTTTTCCGTGACTGGTCCCTCAAGTAAGTCAGACTCGTCAATATGGAAGTTTCAATAATACTGACTCGATTTAGTGATGGACGGCCTGTTGAATCGCGTGTTATGCTCTCTGACGACGAGAAGCCGACACCTGGAACGCCGGTTGCTCTTGACACGGAGTTTGTCGATCTCGAGAAGGCAGAAATCAATGTCAAAGCCGACGGCTCTCAGGAAATTGTTCGACCAAACAAAAGTGGTCTTGCTAGAGTATCGGTCCTTCGGGGCTCAGGGGTGCAAGAAGGCACGCCCTTTATTGACGATTACATCTCGGTCAAAGAGACCATCGTGGACTATGTCACGCAGTACTCCGGTATCAAACCTGGTGATTTGGATCCGCGAACTAGTACACACAATATCGTGCCACTGAAGGTTGCATACAAAAAGCTCTGGCTGCTTCTCAACCTCGGCTGTGTCTTTGTTGGTCATGGGCTGGCGTCCGATTTCCGCAAGGTCAATATTCAAGTCCCCAAGAAGCAGACGGTCGACACACAGTACTTGTTCTTCCACCCTGGCAAGAATCGACGACTCAGTCTCCGCTATCTTGCATGGGCTGTTTTCAAAGAATACATCCAAGAAGAACCAGCAGACAACAATTCAGGCCACGACTCAATTGAGGACGCCCGCATGGCTCTACGATTATGGAAAAAGTTCCAAGAGTACGAAGACGCAGGTATCGTTAACCAGATACTGGAAGAAATCTTCCGCGAGGGCTCCAAGTTAGGATTCAGACCACCCCCGCGTAACGGCGTCGCTACTGTTCTCTCAAGACCCGGAACTGCAGTGACCATGCAGAACAATAGCGGCCGAAATACGCCTACGCCCGATGTTGGCGCTGCTGCTGCCGCCGCCGCGAGTGCCCCTACAACGCCGCGACAGGCGTTCAGACGGTCTATTGCATTGACTCCGAGCAACGGAACATTCTCTGGACCTGGGATAGGCGAGTTTTCTAGTGGGAGCCCATTGAAGTAGGCTCTTCCCCACCCTATCTCACATGACATGGGTCGTCAATCGTACCTATATAACGAAGAGATTTCGAAGTTGGTCTGCCTGGTTTGGTAGTAGGCAGGACTTTCTATGACTATGACTATGAATTGCGGCGCTTGGTCGATAGAGAGACATAGGGGTATTATTAGATGCATGATAATGGAATTTCTTACTTGTTATACCTTTCTGTAGATATTGTAGCATAGCCTGGTGTGCCGTACTATGGCCTATAGCTGGTACCTGAGCTCCGGTAGTCGTACCTTGTTCAGTGGCCCTCAGCTAAGGATCGTGCCTTCCTCGATATTGAGATGGTAAGCAATCATGAGGCAGGTGCGGCGGAGCTAGTTCGCACCTTCCTCATGTAGAATCGGGACATCAATATCCAGTGAAGGCAGGCGCGATGGATGGCCGGGGGCTCCATCGCTCCTTCCTTTGCTGGTACGCCAGGGTCCCGGCTCTATAGAGCCGCATCTTCTTTTCGCTTGATGATGAAGTCAACGAGCTCGATACCTTATTAGTACTCATAGGTGCATACAAACAAATATGCGTCATGGCGAAAGCAGCTTGACTCGCTCTCAGATTGTCAATCTAAGATTCTGCATTGGGTGCCCGGGATAGATACCTAGGGCACAGCTCAGCATGCCGAAGTGGGGAATGACGTGGTTTCGACTCACTGAACCGCAACTCTCCAGGAACACGATCTTGACCGGGAGCACCTTTGAGCTTTTCTGGACTTGTCGAATCTCTTCTTCAACAAACCCTCTTTTTACCTCTTCTGCTAACCTCTCTACTCCCCTTTCTGCACCCGCACAGCAGCGCACCGCGCTTACAAGCTGAGAAGCGCCTGCCCCTCCCTCATTCCCCTCCTGTCCTGCCCCGCCATTTCAAGAAACAACCTGCAGAATGTCTCGACACCGCATCAAGGCCGTGAGCTACGACGACGACGATTATGACTCCTACGACGATGGCTACGAGTCGAATGACCCCGAAGAGCGCGAGCTTCTTGAACAGTGTACCCGCGATGTACTCGGCCAGTTGGCGGACGGCGAACCCTCCGTGAGCGCGACTCGCGAGGAGGTCCAGGAAGCGCTGTGGCATTATTATAATGATGTTGAGAAGTCAGTTAACTACTTGAGGGGTATGTTTACTTTTGTGCACGAGGGATCTGAGTCATCCTCGAGGTAGTTGCTGATGCGTTGGAATTAGGCAAGAAAACGAAGGAGGTGGAGAAGAAAGCTGCGGCTGCGAAGCCGAAAGCGAGTACAGGTAAGCGAATTGCGCCCTTTTTCTTGTTCTTTATATCTGGTAGCTGGGCTCGAGTCTCGTGAATTTGGTACAATGGGAATGCTAGTGGGTATGTGAATTGCTTCTTGTGGTTTCGAGCGTTAGACTGACTTTTTCGGAGCTTGAACATGTTCTAACAGGCTTCCAGTGTCAGCATATCCTATACCCCTCGATATTACGCCCTCATCTCAACCCCACTTCTCTGCAAGGGACTTCTTCCGTGACTCTCCTTGGCTCAATATCCCTGCGCATCGAAAGGCCGATATCCTTGTCGAACCACTGTATCCTCGACTCGGGCTACTTGGTGGAGCACCGGAGAACGGCGGTGGCAAGATGTCAAAATTAGCTGCATTGGCTGCTGCGCGGAAAAAAAAAGAAGGCGAGAAAGCCCCGGTACCTCCTACGGCTGGGGCAAATGACGCTGCTCAGCCGTCTGCAGGTGAGGGAGCTCCGCTGTCGCTCCGAGAGAGACTTGCGGCTGGTGGCAAGCAGACTAAGTCTTCTGAGAGGACGCCATCGCTTCAAACGTTAAGCAAAAGCCGGTCTAGACAGTCGCCATCGCCAGAGAAGCCGCCTGTCGAGCAGAAGACGCCAGATGCCCCGGCCACTACGGGACTAGAGGATGCCGTCAAAAATGTTCAAATCGAGGAAGAAAAAGAGGAGCCCGCGGTCAATATCCGCGCACCCCCATCAAC
This sequence comes from Aspergillus stella-maris, assembly GCF_047715825.1. Classification (NCBI taxonomy): domain Eukaryota; kingdom Fungi; phylum Ascomycota; class Eurotiomycetes; order Eurotiales; family Aspergillaceae; genus Aspergillus; species Aspergillus stella-maris. The sequence continues at coordinate 292,090 of NW_027396795.1, forward strand.
CTTCGCCGTGACCATGGTCGGAAACGACACACGCCCGAAGATGACCGAGCCCAGCCACCTATACACAAACACTCTAGATCTGATCAAAATCTACGGCCAAGACCTCGCTGAACCTTTTGACTTTGCAGGACCCAGCCCAGACGATGTAGTCTTGAACGCTCAAAGTTCAGCAAAAGGTTTGGCTATTCGGCGAAAGATATGAGATCTACCCTAATGACATGCAGGCTTCAAGTCCAAACAAGCTGCTGCTAAGCCGCAAGGTGATAAGAAAGGACAGGCGGACTTGGCGGGTGGTATGAGCAATCTCACCGTCACTGAGAAGGTTAACGTGAAGAGCAAGAATCTGGATGTGCTTTCTGAGTACAAGAAGTGGAATCGGAAGAACGCTATGAACTTCGTGGTTATTGGTTTGTTTGCATTGCCTATAAGCATACTGAGTGCTTGCTAACAAGTGCTAGGCCACGTTGATGCAGGAAAGAGTACCCTCATGGGGCGCTTGCTTGCGGATTTGAAAGCCGTTGATCAGCGCACACTGGAAAAGTATAAGAGAGAGGCTGAAAAGATTGGCAAGGGGTCTTTTGCTCTTGCATGGGTGTTGGACCAAGGTTCCGAGGAGAGAGCACGAGGTGTTACTATCGATATTGCGACCAGCAAGTTTGAGACAGAAAGCACCGTGTTCACGATTGTGGATTCTCCTGGCCACAGAGACTTCGTCCCAAATATGATTGCGGGTGCTAGCCAGGCTGACTTTGCGGTGCTCGTTATTGATTCCAGCATAGGAAACTATGAGTCGGGGTTGAAGGGTCAGACGAAGGAACATGCTCTGCTCGTCCGAAGTATGGGTGTCCAGAGGATCATTGTTGCTGTCAATAAGATGGATACTGTCCAGTGGAACAAGGAGCGCTTTGAGGAGATTGAGCAGCAAGTATCGGCATTCTTGACGACTGCTGGATTCCAAATCAAGAACATCTCGTTCGTGCCGTGCTCTGGAGTCAGCGGGGACAACATCACGAAACGGAGTGAGGATGCGAATGTGTCCTGGTACAATGGTCGTACCCTAGTGGAAGAGCTTGAAGCCACAGAGCCTTACACTCACGCACTCGAGAAGCCGCTACGAATGACAGTCGGCGACGTGTTCCGCGGCAGCATACAAAACCCTCTATCTATATCCGGTCGACTTGACACTGGTAGCCTACAAATAGGTGACCAAATTCTTACCATGCCAAGTGGTGAGACTGCAACAATTCGCAGCCTAGAAGTAGACGGAGAACCTAACGACTGGGCCGTCGCGGGCCAAAACGTTGTTCTGAATTTGGCCAATATCGACCCCATCCACCTCCGCTCTGGCGATGTTGTTTGCCACGCATCCGCCCCAATTCCCAACATCACAAGTTTCACAACCAAAGTTCTTGCCTTTGATCATCTGTTGCCGAGTATGGTTGACATCCACAGAGGTCGCTTACATGTGCCTGGACGAATCAGCAAACTGGTTGCGACGTTGGACAAAGCGTCTGGAAACGTCCTCAAGAAGAAACCTAAGATTGTTGCGCCCGGGTCTGTGGCGCGCATTGTTGTTGAGTTAGATCAGGCTGTACCCCTGGAAGCACCCACCAGGGTAGTCCTTCGAGCTGGCGGCGATACTGTAGCTGCTGGATTGTTAGAGTGAAGATAGATAGATCTACAAATGAATTCCAATTCTACACTTTAGATCTACACTGGTGATCGTCCCTCGGTGACTAAAATTCAGGAACGGCCGGCAGAACAGATACCCACTGCCGACTGTTCAGCAGCGATGTTACTAGAATTATCTCACAAAGATAATGAACCCATGAATGAAGCATGGCTCTGGCGATGCCAATTGTCCTGATCAAAGAAGCCCAGCACCAGTGATGCTGCGCTAAGCCTCTTTTCGCCGTCCCCTGCAGGAACTAGTCCCAATAATGCCAGCGCTAAGCCTCAGCGGGCCTGGCGTTTCTTCGGCGTTCGATCAAATTCGCAGACCGCCCGGAGTGGATCCAGCAGAACTGGGGGCGGTCAGTGCAATGATGAGTCACCCGCGACCCTGGGTGGCGGGCCGGGCCAATCAGAGCACGAGAAGTAAACTTGTATGTGAAAAGGCCAGATGGCCGCTGTCCCTTCTTCGCCGCTCGCTGTCCATACAAGAAGGTGGCCGGAGCTTCTTCAAGTCCTCTTCTCTCTCCCTTCTCCCTCCATCCACCCACCCTCCTCCCTCGACATAAATCCTCGTGCACCCTCCCCGTCTCTGTGGTTGGGCTTGCCAGTTGTCTCTTTCTTTCTATCTCTGTTTTCCTCCTTTTCTTCGGAGCCAGAGATTATACTCTCAACCTTTTTCTCGCGACTTTTTGACCACGTTTGATTTCCGCTACTCGGACACAATCACACACACACATTCGCCATGTCGCGCGCCTCAGGACGCGGTGCGGCCAAGCCGTTCGCTGCTTGGACCACCATCTTCTACCTCCTTCTCGTCTTCATTGCGCCTCTGGCCTTTTTCGGAACCGCACACGCTCAGGACAACGAGTCTGATGTTCAGGACAACTACGGAACGGTTATTGGTATCGATTTGGGAACAACTTACTCGTATGTTTCTTCCTGATCTCTATTCTTCTGGTTTTTGTGCAGTGAAAACTAACTGTCTGCCTGCAGCTGTGTTGGTGTCATGCAAAATGGAAAAGTCGAAATTCTTGTCAACGACCAAGGAAACCGTATCACTCCCTCCTACGTCGCTTTCACCGATGAGGAGCGCCTGGTCGGTGACGCCGCGAAGAACCAATACGCCGCTAACCCCAAGCGCACCATCTTTGACATCAAGTGAGTTGCTCGTGTTCTCCAGTTTTCGGACTTAGTATGCTAACAGTTGTCCAGGCGTTTGATTGGCCGCAAGTTCGACGAGACCGACGTTCAGCGCGATGCTAAGAACTTTCCCTTCAAGCTCGTCAACAAGGATGGAAAGCCCAACGTCAAGGTTGAGGTCAACCAGTCCCCCAAGACCCTGACTCCCGAGGAGGTTTCCGCCATGGTTCTCGGCAAGATGAAGGAGATCGCTGAGGGCTACCTTGGCAAGAAGGTCACCCACGCCGTTGTCACCGTTCCCGCCTACTTCAACGACGCCCAGCGTCAGGCTACCAAGGATGCCGGTACCATCGCCGGTCTCAACGTCCTCCGTGTCGTCAACGAGCCCACCGCCGCCGCTATCGCCTATGGTCTTGACAAGGGCTCCGAGGAGCGCCAGGTTATCGTCTACGATCTTGGTGGTGGTACTTTCGATGTGTCTTTGCTTTCCATTGACGATGGCGTTTTCGAGGTCCTGGCTACTGCTGGTGACACTCACCTTGGTGGTGAGGACTTTGATCACCGAGTCATGGACCACTTCGTCAAGCAGTACAACAAGAAGAACAACGTCGATGTCACCAAGGACCTCAAGGCCATGGGTAAGCTCAAGCGTGAGGTTGAGAAGGCCAAGCGTACTCTGTCTTCCCAGATGTCTACCCGCATTGAAATCGAAGCTTTCCACAACGGCGAGGACTTCTCCGAGACCCTCACCCGTGCCAAGTTCGAAGAGCTCAACATGGACCTGTTCAAGAAGACCCTGAAGCCTGTTGAGCAGGTTCTCAAGGACGCCAAGGTCTCCAAGTCTGAGGTCGACGACATTGTCCTTGTTGGTGGATCCACCCGTATCCCCAAGGTCCAGTCCATCCTCGAGGAGTTCTTCAACGGCAAGAAGGCCAGCAAGGGTATCAACCCCGACGAGGCTGTCGCTTTCGGTGCCGCTGTTCAGGGTGGTGTTCTTTCCGGTGAGGAGGGTACTGACGGCCTTGTTCTCATGGACGTCAACCCCCTTACTCTCGGTATTGAGACCACCGGTGGTGTCATGACCAAGCTCATTCCCCGCAACACTGTCATCCCCACCCGCAAGTCCCAGATCTTCTCTACCGCTGCCGACAACCAGCCCACTGTCCTTATCCAAGTTTGTAAGTTTTTGCCAGCACCTTTTTCTAATTTTGACTCATTCTAATTCTTTCACAGTCGAAGGAGAGCGGTCTCTCACCAAGCACAACAACGTGCTTGGCAAGTTCGAACTCACTGGCATTCCCCCGGCTCCCCGCGGTGTTCCCCAGATTGAGGTTTCTTTCGACCTTGATGCCAACGGTATCCTGAAGGTTGGCGCCAGCGACAAGGGCACTGGCAAGGCCGAGTCCATCACCATTACCAACGACAAGGGCCGTCTGTCCCAGGAGGAGATTGACCGCATGGTCGCCGAGGCCGAGCAGTTCGCTGAGGAGGACCGCGCCATCAAGTCCAAGATTGAGGCCCGTAACGGTCTTGAGAATTACGCTTTCAGCCTGAAGAACCAGGTCAACGACGACAACGGTCTTGGTGGCCAGCTTGACGAGGACGACAAGCAGACCATCTTGGATGCTGTCAACGAGGTTACTGAGTGGCTCGAGGAGAACGGTGCCTCTGCCACCACCGAGGACTTTGAGGAGCAGAAGGAGCAGCTTTCTAACGTGGCCTACCCGATCACCAGCAAGCTCTACGGCTCCGCTCCTCCCACAGAGGAGGACGATGACGACTATGGCCATGATGAACTGTAAAATAACTTAGAGGGATTTCTGGAGTTTGCTGTTTAAACAAATGTTTTTATTATTCCCATTGGCCATGCCCTCTTGATCCAAGAGTCCAAACTTCAATTAAACCTATTCTTGGTATACGATAGGACAAACAACTAGCATGATACCTCCACATCAACAAATGATATGCATTACTTCACTTCTTCTCCCCCTCGTAACCACGCCGTAGGAAATAAAGATATCATGCCTCCATTCCAACAAACTCTTTCACAACCTCAACAATAACCTGATGATCATCCTCCTGCCTCAACCCAGAAACAACAATAACCCCCACAACCCCATCAACCCCCTTAACCCTCACCGGAAACCCACCCCCATGAATCGCATACTCCCCCGCCAGGCTACCAAGCGCAAATTTCTCCCTGAACGCGCCCTCCAACTCTAACCCCCCCTCAATCCCACTAGACGTAATCATCTTCTGCCGCATAAGCCACGTGCTCACCCCCCACCGTAACACGGTATTTCGTTTCCGCGCAACCCAGATGTCGTTGTCGGCTACTGTGCCTGGTTCCGTGGCGCATTGGAAGACGATGTGTGGTGTTGGGTTGCCGGAGCCCAGCGAGATGGAGATTAGGGCTGGTTTGCGGTGTGTGCTTGGTAAAGAGAGGATTTTGTTGCGCAGGGCTAGGCCGAGGGTCCATGCTGTGCTGGAGGTGAAGACGTTGAATATTGTGGAGGGGCTGGATTCTTGGGCTGTTAGGTCGCGGGGCTAGAGGGTGGTGTCAGTTAGTTACTTCGTATGGGGGTTGGAGAAATGTTGGGGTCTTACGTCGGTGCTTGGTTGGGGGAGAGGGCCACTTTCCATTGTGCTGGTTTTGTGTTTGTGTCGGGTTGAGTACGAGAAGTTGGAAGGTACGTAGGAAAGTGGTTGTAGAAAGTTGGAGGGGTAGAGCTTCACATGAGTGCAGTTGAATTAGAGCTTGTGCTAGAGCTAAGTTGACTCGGGAACCGGTGGAGTCCGGATCGTGACGTCGCCCACCCGGGGTTCAACTATGGATACTGCATACTCCCAAGGGACGTATAGAGTATAGCAAGATATAACTACTGAACTTCCAGCACAATTCTACCTGAGATCTCACCTCTCTCCATCTCCTCGTAGATGGCAGGCAAGTCTTTGAACGGCCGAACTTTCACTTCTGGTTTCACTAGTCCTCGCCGGGTCAGGTCTACTGCCTCCATACATTCCTTCAAAGAACCGATTAGGTTGCCCCGGATGTTCAGGCCCTTGATTACGATGGTGCAGATGGGCGTCTGTAAGGTCGTGCTTGCGGGTGGGATTCCAACGCAGCTGAGGGTGCCTCCAACTCGCAGCATCTCAACTGCATTGAGAAAAGCCTTGGGGTTGGAAGCAGTGACGACAGCAGAATGCGCACCTAGCCCGGTAATTTCGCGCACGCGCTGGATAGGGTCGGTGGTGACAAAGTCGACAAACTCTGTGGCTCCGAGACCAAGAACGAAGTCGCGTTTGTCGGGGGCATCGACGCCAATAACTTGAGCTCCCAGGACTTTGGCATATTGCACTATTTGGGTCAACCTAGGGTTGGGTATGCATCACGAGAGCGGGTACGAGCTTTACCTGCAAAATGTCCGAGGCCTCCGCCTGCACCGACAACGACAAGCCAATGACCAGCTCTGATGTTCGCTTCTAAAACGGCCTGTTCAAGTATCAGCTTTTGTTTCAAGGTCCAACAATGGTAGATGGCTTACCTTGTACGCAGTAACCCCAGCGCACAGAACTGGTCCAATAACCTTTGGGTCGACATCATCTGGGAGGAGAGTCAAGTAGTCTGCATCAAGCGCGATGTATTTCTGAAAGCTTCCATCTTCGTGGATAAGATGGTTTGTGGACTTCAAGCAGTATTGCTCTGTGCCAGCAAGACAATACTCGCATCGCCTGCATATTCGACTAGCGAAGCGAATCCCAACGAGAGCTCCTTCCTTCAGGTCCGACCCACAGCCAGGGCCAAGGGCCACGATACGTCCTACGCCCTCATGGCCGCCAATGTGAGGCAGCTTGAGCTTTGTAAGGGGGACTCCGTCAGGGCCGGCGGCGGTACCGTTCTTTGTGTGGAGGTCTGAATATCTTGTGAGCAGTTGCATGGTCGAACAAACACTAGAAGAGTCGGCAGTGGAAGACCTACCACTTTGGCACACTCCAGTGTAGAGAATTTTGGCCAGAACTTCATTGGTCCCAGGGACAGGCACAGGGTAGTCTTCAGGAAACTCGACAGGGCCGCCGAGGTCGCGAACGAGAGCCACAGTCTGAACTTGGGGTATTTCGGCCATCATGCACGTATAGACCCAGACGCTGTCTAATGGTTGTATTGAAAATAGCACAGCTCGGCGACACCCAACAGCCATAAAGCATGTTTATAAGATCCAAGGTCTTGTATTCCCCTCTTTTGCCCCCCTCATGTGATGTTAAATTGGAGAGGGAAAGACGCAGCGTGACGTTCCTTCTCCTCTTCCTTCACTTTGTCCCCGACATCCCCTTGACTCGACAACTGACAGTTCACCCCATCCTTCTATCTTTGGCAATCATCACCGAGCCCGGAGCTCTCGGATAACAGCTGTCGGGCATTTGTTGTTTGCCATTAAGTCGAGTTTTCCTTCTGAATTTCCGGCGCGCGTAGCAAACAGGTGCTTAACACAAGGAAACCCAGATCCCCCAGTTAAGCCAACGCCTTCCATTTGCTCATGGTCTAGACCGAGCTAACAGGGTCGTGCTTGTGTAGCCCCTCTTCTGTTCTTTTAAGTGTTCGATCGAGCAGCGCAAATTTCTCGTGAATGTTTGGTTGAAGGTCGTCGGATGCTTCATTTATGTTGTCGTTCGACTGCGAGCAGTATTGCGACGTCTTGTCGAATCATATTCTAGGGACCTTGCGAGACCTGCGACAGGTCTTGCTCAGTGTCACTGGTTAGGAATTTCCCCGTGATTGATGGAAACGCCGCCGGGACAAGAATTAGCTTGGAGACCGGGCCTCCGCACTTTCCCCAGACCAACTGACAGCTTTGCCGATCTTACCATTTTCTTTAAGGATATGGAGTGTCCCGAGGTGCTATTTGAGCTTCCAGATTGAGTAAAATAGCGGTACGTATTCCCAAAGCTTCCTTGATCACAGCTTGACTGACTTTTGCTCCGCCGTCTTCCAAGAGAGAACAATATGGAGCTCGTACGATGCCGAAAACCTCATTTCCTTTTCTTTCGTCATTCAACCCACAGCTCTCCGCGATACGCAAGCCCGATGTCGTTGCTCCGGTGGGATGAAGCTATTCCTAGAGCTTTTGAAGATCTGCGCACTATAAAAGCTCGCCGACCGTTCGAGCGCTAGCAAAGGAATTGTGCTTCATCAATTGGCTTGTTGTTCACAAAGTAGCGCTTTTGCTTCAAGATGCATCTCCTCCGTTTCTTGTCCCTTGCAGCCATTACCGTGGCTGCTGCTGCTTACCGCGGACCAAAGCGACCAGAACCATACTCAAACGTCGTCATCTTTGACCCCCCAGACAACTATACAATTCCGCGCACTCTCTACGCCCGTAACGAACAATTGCCCAATGGCGACATTCTAGCGACCTGGGAGAATTACTCGCCCGAGCCACCAGCTGTCTACTTTCCCATCTACCGCTCTTCTGATTACGGGAAAACCTGGATTGAAATTTCACGGGTCCATGATACAGCCAACGGCCTCGGTCTACGTTACCAGCCCTTCCTTTACTATCTCCCAGAGCGCGTGGGCCGCTTCCGTGCCGGGACACTGTTGCTAGCAGGGAGCAGTATCCCAACCGACCTGAGTTCGACTCAAATTGATCTTTACGCATCGAACGACTTGGGACATACATGGACGTTTTTGAGCCACATAGCTGCTGGCGGCGTTGCACTCCCTAACAACGGAGAGACACCTGTCTGGGAGCCATTCTTGTTGGCACAGTAAGTAGAGAACTGATCGCTCTTGTCCCGTCGCTCATAGTCTGGTAATCGGATTTAACAAGTGTCTCTAGCAAGGGCAAACTGATCGCATACTACGCCGACCAGAGGGCTAATGCCACTCACGGCCAAAAGCTATCTCACCAGGTCACTGACGACTTGATCAATTGGGGCCCAGCCGTTGATGATGTGTATGGTTGTCCGCAATCTATCTCTTAGTACTACTAACATTGAATGATAGTGCCTACCCAACCTATACTGACAGACCTGGAATGCCGGTCGTCACAAAGGTATTTTCTTTGCCATTCTAGGTATTGTCTACATTCACTAATTTTAAAAGCTTCCCAACGGTAAATTTTTCTATATCTACGAATATGGCTCCTTCTTCAACACCTCCGACTACTCATTTCCCCTATACTACCGCATCAGTGCCGACCCCGAAGGATTCATTGATGCTGAGCATCATGAGCTCATTGTGTCAAGCGGTACAATCCCGACTTCGTCTCCATATGTAACTTGGACACCGTGGGGAGGAAGAAATGGTACGCTCGTAGTCAGCGCTGGTACGCAGGATACCCTCTTCGTGAACCAGGCGCTTGGCCAGGGTCAGTGGACAGAGGTGCCAAACCCCCAGCCGCGAAGTTATACAAGGAATGTGCGTATACTGAAGGAAGATCCTCGGTTCGTGCTTGTCCATGGAGCCGGCGTGTTACTTGGGGAAGAGAATCAGGTCACAGTGAGCTTGTTCAATCTGGAGGAGGAATTGGCTGCTCTGTGAAGGGTCAGTTATTTGCAAAAGGAGCTGGGTATCTATGGAAAAGTAGGAATAGTAGTTGTCAAACTCCGTACATAGTACCAATAATCACAAAGAACCACTATACCAGTCGTTGGTCAGCAGTGAGGCAGGAGCGTGGGACGTCACTTGACCAGTCACCAGCCTCTTCCCACAGTCAAGACTCAAGATCCTTCCTCTACCAATCTCCATCTTTCATCAACAAATCCAGCTCGCAAAAGTACAGACGCTTTACTCCCAAAGAATTGTCAGCCTCCTTTTACTCCATTGAGATGAAACAGAAGTTAGTGTCTGCCATCGGCTGCTTTTGATTTCAAATCACAGTCCATGCTAACAGGCGCCAACTCGCTAGTGGATTCCGATTGCCCATCCAGTCCCAACAACGCACCCACCAACCAGAATGCCTTCATGTCAATGCCGACGCCCAAATGTTGGAGAAGTTCTGTTCGACGACGACAAGGAAGGACAATCTGCTCCGGGAATCGCCGTCATATGGTTCACCGGTAACTTGTGATTGGGTGGGTTACAAACCAACAGCGAGTCGATCGGTCCAATTGACTAGTCGACTCAGGTGGTCTGTCAATCTGTCAAAGGGCTCCAGCTTAAAGGCTGGCATTGTTCGCCGTGACCCATAGCCCATGCGCTGGGCCCACACAAGTTCCGGGAAGAGTATGTGCGGCCTGCGAGTTTGGAATAGTGGACGTCTGCCACGACCCCGTACGAAAGGCTCCGAGTCAGAATTTCCTTTTTACTGGACCTCCAGTAATACCCGGCATGCTCTTTCCCAGAGACCTGGTTGAGCACGGGGCTCGGTCCATCCCGTTCACCTTATCCAATACTTAGCGTTCACGGCCACGGCGGCGTCTACACCCTCTAGTCACGAGATAAGCGAAATTTCACTTTGCCAAGGGGTAAATGACCGTATTTCATTTACCATTTCTTGTGGCTTGCGTGTAGCCGTCTCACTCTAATTGGCGCCCGGTCAGATGATTACATATTCTGGGTAAAGAAAATGGTAATATATTTTAGTGTAATGTAGAGTTCGCTTATCTCGTGACCAGAGTCAAACCAATGGGCCCGAGTGCCTAAAATGATACATCAACCATAGTTTCCAACAGCAAGGCAAACCGGCAAACACACATACAGTAGTCTCCTGCTAGATGGATGCTACTTGCGGAGCCCTGGTGGTGCTGATACATTGGTGGCCGCCAGTCACCCACCGTGTTTGCCGCTCCATAATGCCATATCTCTAATTCCTGGCGGCAGTTCCCCGACAATTTGGATAGGCCTCGTTCAAGAGGAAGCAAGACCATTCCGTGAATGTCTCTTCAACTATCGTCGTTCATCTACTGAGAAATCAAGATACACAGCGGTGCGCGCTAAGTCAACCCAATAACATCAGCTGAACCAGCTCTGAGCTTTCTCTCCCTGCTATTGGCTCTGTCCCCAAACGTTTCGAGATCGCGCCACAATGGTTTCCTTCACCCAATTGCGTGGTCACATAGACTATTCGCAATGAGGAATGGGCGCCATGCATGCCTATTGCGAACCAGGCCGCCGTTGGTTTGTGCAACATCGGCTGGGTCAAATCCTCTACTGGTAGTGCATCGACCACTGCCTTGCATAAAATCAACCCTGAGAATCAACTAGACGGCCTGGAATCAAATCCATGCAGCAGTAGTACATGTATCTTGCGACTAGTTCCCACTTCTGGATCATCAAAATGATGGAGATTGCAACACAGTGTGCCCTTCCAATATCAACAGCGCACTTGGACAGGAATGTTTCTCTATCCACAAGCCAGGCGGGTGTTGCATCCTTCTGAGGGTCAAGTCAGGCACATATCCAGGAGAGGCCGATTAACACAGCATACCACCCTGTTCACTACCGATAGCCGAGCTGCAGATGCGAACCAGAGTATGACAGCTGGCCATCCCAGGCTTGACCCTCAAGAATCCAACCGCCCTCTCTTAGACCGTGATTGGTGACCCTGAAGGACTAGCCTATGATCTGGTTAGGTGAACCGCAGATCTGATACCACAATTGCCAAGGTGCTCCGTGCGTTACGGTATACGTGTGGGATCTGCGCCTGACACTGGCAGCTTTCCTGACTTATCCGAATCGTAACTCTCGAATTACCGGGTCTTCATTTCTTTTTCTCACGAGAGTGAAGACTCCCAATCACTAATGCTTTGTTCTCATTTTGTCGGGTCAGCCCTCGGCTTTTCAGTGCCTGCATACGGAACAAACCACGAGCGCAACCAATGGTCATGAATCCCATGTGCTGAAGAACGCTCTAGCCTGCATATATGCACGAAGCCAAATCCTCTGAGCCCACACAAATCGGTCGCTTGGCAGCCATGCACTACTGGTGGTAACGATACTATTGGGGTTGAACCTGTAATCTCTTGACCTGAGAGATATCATTGCGGATATCGCTGCCACCAAGCACCCACACGTACGCCTCCACCAGTGCATTGTCCATGAGAGGGGCGCGGTTTTATACCAAGAACGTCAAGGTGCCAAGGTCCATCATATAGTTGCTCTTGTCGGCCGCCTCCGATGGAGCCTTTGAGCCCTAACTATATCAAGGGGTAATTTGGACCATGACGTGCAACAACCTCAATTATTCCAGGCTCTTGGAACCCGGCCCTCGTTGGCGCAGGAAAATACAGGCAAAACAGACGGTGTAAGATCAATTATGGGTTGCGGACATACCATTTTGCTTGCCTTCGAGCATCATAAAGCTTTTGCTGTATGTCTTGTTGATGCTCAATGCCACACAAATACGCAGTGACCACGCACACCTCGCTAATATTCCCAACCCTGTTTCCCCAGAATCTGGTCCGCCTCGTCTGCTTCCTTTTTCCCGCACGGCCACAGCTGCCGAGCACTAACTCTGGTTGGTAACGATAATCCATCGCTGTCTTCATTTTTTTCCAAAGCGCTCTTAATCGGCAATCGGGCACTATCACATTTAGCCTCTTACTCTTATCGTTCTACCAGAAGATTTCCAGCCGTATCTCATTGCTTATTGTGAACCTCACTGATGCCAGCCCATCGCCATTCCAGACAAACTCTTACGCGACAATCATTTGGTATCTAAGACGCTTATTGGAGCAACCAACATATGCATGCTATCCTCCTCTATACCCCCTGGTTGAAACAATTGCCCCATTGAGATAATGCTCTCTTGGGTCCTTGGGCTGTCAGGACAGGGGTTGATACCTTAACAATTATTTATCCCGCCAGGACACATCAACTGATGAGGTGTGTATTTGTCACATACCACGCTCTCGTGTTTACTTGAACCCTTCTTTGCCCTCTTTGGCCAGTTTTCCAAGGGAAAACTCACCTCCATCTCGGCTCTGACCTCTATTGACCGCTTCTTCTTGATGGCCAACCACGCCAGCCTGGAAATCGCCGAATAATACCAATTCAATAAGAAACCTGGGTTGGTCACAAAGAGTTCTATTCCAACCCGCAAGGCTCGGTCTTCTAAAAATGTCTGGAACACCATATGAGCAGTGGTCATATGTCTCTGGTGGCAGATATGCCAACACCAGAGCCTATGCATTTGACGAGGACCACCAGAGACACATTGCGACGTCGAACATTCCCTATCTAACGCAGGAGCCACCGCGCTACCTCTTGCCCATCACCCAAAGTCATGAGGTGACACTGCAAAGCGCAAGCCAACCCAGATACTCGAGACACGGCCAAGCATGGGATAATGGCAGCGACTACAAGTACAAAGCTGCACAAACAAATACGGGCTCTTCGACGCATTATAGCATGCAACGGCCAAGCTTGTCAAGAAACACGGAATCCGGCGGATCTTCAACCTCGTACCATGATGCTTTGGGCCGTGGCCGGGGGTCTGCTAGCTCTGTTAGTCGGTTTAATGACGTGGATTCGCAGTAACATACCCCTCTCATAGTCATATATCTCCTTGGTTCGGCCCCCCAAAGGTATTATCGTGACCTTATTCTTTAGCATTTACTCGATCCTTGTTGCGCCTCACTTACGTCAATGTCCACCTGTGGCGAGTCCGCGATCTCGTTTCTTGTTATACCCTGCGGCTAATAGGTGGTTTTCAGATATAGTGGTAGTTCTGCAACCTTTCCGAGCCCCGTGCATTCCGACAAGAGCCCTGTCATCTATCCAGCAAGAGCATCTCTGCCAGCCTACCAGCAGCAACTCCCCATCCACCAACGACATGCTACAGCTGGCGTGCCATCTGGATTTGAGAACCTACTTCATCACTCTACGACGCCGTCACCACCGCCTCAACCACCACCACGAACCTTCAGAAGCCCCTCACGCTACCACCTGTTCATCAGACAGCAACCCATAGCCGCACGCGCCTGCGGTGCCGGCGATAGAGACCGTCGAGCCGTTGATCCACCGCCAATTATCCAAATACTCCTCACGGACTTTGATCCAATATCGGAAGAAGACAGAGCTACTCTCCAAGATCCGCGGTTCACAGTCGGATGCCTGCTCTACCCGATTCATGATCTCTCTCGGCGGAAAGACCCAGAATCGGCTGCTCCCAAGTCTAGAAACGCAGACCGCAAGGAAAGCAGGACCGCCGACCTGGGCCTATGTCTTGAAGACAGAAACGCCCCAGGCCAATCCACACCGCTCCTTTCAGGGAAAGCCTTCGTATCACCTTTCTACGTCGATGAAGATCCAGACCCAGTCACAGCGCCGCAACATCCCTCCAGCACAAACACCAGCCCTGACACCCATACCCATATCGCCAATCTGAAGCACCCAACGAGAAGATACACCGGCGCCCCATCCCCAGCAACCTACTTTATATTCTCCGACCTTTCAATCCGACAAGCAGGCCTCTACCGCCTTCAATTCCGCCTGATGAACTGGGGCTCCGTCGAAGACACAGGGCAGTCCATGCCTATCCTTGCCGAAGCTTGGTCTGAGCCTTTCCGCGTCTACCCCGCCAAGGACTTTCCCGGGATGCGGGACTCGTCACTGCTTACTCTCAGGTTAAAGGAGTTGGGGTTTGTGGAGTTGAAGACTAGAGGGAAGGGAATAGGAAAGGGAAGGAGGGCTGCGCATGGAAAGGACAAGGGGGATCTAGAGTGATGAGTTACCAACAATATATGAATAGGTGTCGAGGGGGTTAGTTTGGTTTTGGTGTTGGTTATATCCCGTTTCCTTTCCTGAGGAGCGATCTGTTGGTCGTGCGGTTTTCTCTATTTCTATTGCCAGCTTACGAATGAATGAATTTATGAGGTGTTGGGATGCGGCATTTTGGCTGCGATTTTCGGTTGCTACTGTTCCTCTTCGATGACTTTTCTTGGTATGCTTGTCACTTGATCGTACAGCTGGCAGATATATTCCTCAGATGGACTTGCAACGAGGAACGTTTGAATCCGTAATCTGTTCTCAGGCTACATTTTTAAATTCGACCATGGACGCAAAGCATGCCTTGCCATGCTAAACAACTCCTGGGATTAAAGACAATTAGGTATCAACCATGACGAACAAAAGTATTATACATCAAGCTTCTATATATCATAAAGCTCATATAAAGTACAAATTGGGCAGATCTCTCTGTGCTCCACATGATTGAGGGATTTCAAACATCATAGGTCTAAGGTCATAGTTTTTGTTTCTCCTCTTTTACCAAGTGGGAGTAACTTGATTTGCTGTTTTCGCGCCTCTTTCATTTCGAGTGTTGCATTGGTATCAAGCTCGACGGCCTGTTCCACTGACGCCTCTGCCTTCTCAATATTAGGTTTATGCTGATATAATTGGGCGAGCAAATCCCCAGAGCGAGCACAACCTTTCGCGAAAGCAACTTCGTACCATTCCTCCGCCAGAGAAAGATACTCGTGATAAGGGCGGGGGCCAAAATACGATAAGATTTTGCCAATGAGGCCTTGTGATGCCTCCTCATCTCTGGACTGTTCGAGCGCGGGATGGCGAGCTTCGTGCCCTTCTATTCGGCTGTTCTTCGAAGCTGACGTTCCAAATCGCGGATAGCGACCCAGATATATGAGATAGTATAGATTCGCCAGGTGTCTACAAGCGTCCTTGTCACCACCCGCAGCTGCTTGTCCCATGTACTCTTCGTAAGAGTCTATCCCGTGTGTGTGCCCCATAACCTGAGCATAGCGCCTCAACGCGTTGACGTCTTGGTATTCGATGGCCCCCAAACGCAGCACATCGATGTTACTCCCATCGGTCTCGGATGAACCAGCAACAGCCTGATTTTCGTTTGCACTCTTGCGTTCTAACCACAGGAAAAGCTCCCATGGCGATTCCAGCCAGTTCCCAAGCGTCAAGTCCTCACTTGGGCTGGGCTCTGAAAAGCTCGGCTTGATCATTCGCAATGCGTCACATATTAGGGACATGGCACTTTTATAGTCGCCCAGTAGACCTAAGTATTTAGCGTAAATGAGCATAGCTTGCAGATCGCGATCATCCTGGCTCTCGCCTTCGGCCCCGGTCTGGGTAGCGAGTGCTATTGCCCGTGCAATGTACTCAGAGTGTGCAGTCTGTGGGAACTCCCTCGCTTCAGATATGGGATATGGTTTGTGACAACGGGCCAATTGCTGCGCCGCAGTGAGGAGGTTTGAGAATCGCTCACCGGCCACCGCACAGGATAGGCGCAACCACCTGAATAATTCCGGCTGTACTCGGGTAATTGGGTGGCCGATCTTGAAGACAGTACTCAGGTCCACGCCTTCATCTGTGTGGGCAAAGGAAAAAACCAATCAATAACAGACAATGGGAATAGCGGGTCTCATCAAGTGCCCCAAGTCAAGAAAATAACTTACCCTGCGCAATACTCTCAACAGCAGGGGCAGACGGCCGGGAGCTGTATGCACCCTTGAGCACCGCTACCCCGACTCGTTTGAATTTATCCAAATATATGGATGAATCGATATGTTTGCTGAGTACGAGTTCGGTGTAAAGCCTGGAACTTGACTTTTCAAACCCCTCCAAGTGCGCTTTGAGTTTCTCATCTAGCACCGGAGCTTTGTTACGGGCGTGTGCAGGGCTTCTGCTGAGGAGACTCTGGGTCGGGAACGGGGTTCTGGTGGGTTGGGAACCCTGTTGCGCGATTCTTCGTCGAGTTGAAGGGGCTGGTACAGCATAATTGGGACGAGTGGTGTGGAAGAGGCGTGGGGAGGAGGAGGTTTGGTTTTTGGGTTTGCGGAGAGCATGAGTGTCAATTGCAGGGACGAGCGATGGTCGGGCGGTTGACGGAAGGAGGGGAGTAGATCCGTTGCGCCGGCAGGCCCAGGCCTGGATATTCGGAGGGCGAGTGCGCGACATAATATATTGATCGTGGGTGTGGAGGGAGGATTCGAATTGCGGAGAGACGAACATGAAGTCGGAGAGGGTCCGCGCGCCGACCAATATGGGCTGATTTTCTGGCTTTCACGACTGCATTCAACCACTAATCTATGCCTTCATTCTGTCTATAACATGTCTCATGGAAGAATCGAGAGCACCGTCATTATTGGGAAATTACAGTAGCCTACTAATACTACCTCAAGCCTGTTTATCCGGGACAAAAAGTACAATGCAAAGCCGATTCCTTCCATCTGGGCCCAAGAATTCCAAACACGTAGATGATAATATACATTCGCTGTTTACCTCCCACCCTCCGGTCAAATTATCAAAACACCTCGAGAAAGACACAGATATATGACAGGAAAGAGAAAACACATCTAACCGGAGAGCGGGAGGCACAGAAGCAATAGACAGAACAGCACCCTTCTAGAACCGTCCTCAAATCGTCTATTCCATGGTAGCCTTCGCGCCAACAGCCTTCAGTGTCTCAATAAGCTTCTCTGCCTCCTCCTTGGGCACGCTCTCCTTGAGCACCTTCGGCACGGACTCGACGAACTTCTTGCTGTCAACGAGCGACAGGCCGAGCAGAGTCTTGACCTCCTTAATAACCTTGGCCTTTGAGGCAGCCTCAACGGACTCGAGCTTCAGGTTGAACAGAGTCTTCTCCTGTGCCGGGGGTGCGGCCTCTTCCTCTTCGGCGGCGGCAGCACCGGGGGCACCGGCACCGGGGGCCATAGCAAAGCCACCAACGGGGAGATCGGGGATGTTCAGGCGGGACTGTGAATTAAGAACAAAATTAGTTTCAATCATGCAATAGATTGCGAGAAATAGCTTCCGGTTTTATGGTAATGGCCGGGGCTTGTTCAAGGTTGCGATCTGTAGAACTGCACTCACCTTTAGGCTAGCGACAAGGTCGGCGGTTTCTAACAGGTTCAATTGGCTGATCTGGTCGACAATCTGCGTAATCTTGGGGTTGAGAGGGGCAGCAGCAGCCTCTGTAGACTGCCACCTCCGGGTTATCGTCTGCTGGTATGAAGCGGAGAGACGAAGGGAAGCGGATGGGCGGACGAGCTGTCTGCAGCACCGAGCTGCGGCCTGGGAAGTGATTGACATTGTGAAGGTAGATAAGAGGAGTCGAGGATTTGACGATGGAATTGACGCGAAGCTGCGGAGTTGAATGGGGTGGACGTGACGCTCTCGTTCGATCAACAATTCAAAGGCGCAATCTTGAAAAAGAAGTCAACTTTCGGGGAGGGAAAATCTGGCGCCATCACGTGACACTCACACCAGTTCCGATGTCTATGCAGAACGGACACTCACATGGAGATACTTGGTATTTCGGGTTTTAATTTGAAAACTAACCAAACTGCAGGATACATTCCACATAAATTATGGTAAAACGCTTGCAAGCTCCGACAGCCGTAGTAGTAACTTGCACGTCTCCGCCCAGTCTCCGATCGTCTTTCCCTCAAAGAGTTATCAATACAATTTACATGAAGGTATAAACAGCATTAAGATCCAAGGGCGCTTCGAATACACTCGGAGCATTTCGCTGCTCCGCTAACCCCTGAAAAACGACTATGCGCGTCTAGTGTTCTTCTTCATGGAGCGTCTTTGCTCCTTCTGAGCCTCACGGTCGAGGTACTTCCGCTGCTCCTCCGCGTTCATACCACGAAGAATACGCTCTCTCTCTTCCTTCTTCAGTTTCTCAGCCGCCAGTCTGCGCTCTTCAGCCTTCTCTTGCTCGTCGACGCGGCGCAGCTTCTTGATTTCCTCCTCACGGACGTTCCTGATCTTGCGCATGACCTCAGGACGGAAGTGGCCGAGAGTCACAATCCTGTCAGGGAGACGGAGGTACTCGTTGAACAAGGGTAGGGTAGGAGCATATCCGGCAGCGGATGATGCGAGGTTCACGCAAAGCTGAACGCGCTTGCGGGGAGTGGTTTCCTCAATCCTAGATGATCATGAGACAATGCTTACTGGCTAGAGGCATGTTATTGACACTTACTTGGTGGGCTTGTCGACAGGCTGGTCCGTGACAATCAGGTACTTGAAGTTGTGGCCCGCTTTCTCAACAGCCTGAATAAGCTCGGGGGTGAGGAGAGTCTCGGTAATTTCAGCGTTCTCGGTCATGACAGTAACCCATTGGGGCAACTTCGCATTATCCTTGGTGAAAGTCATCGATGCGTCGTATCGATCGTTGCGGAAGTTACGCATGTGGTTCTTGTGGACGATAGCAAAGATAAAGCCATCGTGAGTCGAGTTGTTGACCTTAAGGGAAGAAGTATCGTTGCCGAGAACCGGGACCAAGTCCTTTTCCTTGCCATCAAAGGTGAAAGCGGTAGCCTCGTAAGTTTCCTCGGGAGCGGGCCAGCTGTCAAAGAAGAAAGCAAACACCTGGTCCATGTAGTAGGTCACTGGGTTGGCGCGCTTAGGCATCTTGATCGCAACATCGAGGAATGCGACGTTCTGGCGGCCGGTTGCGTAAGCAGAGAACTCCTGGGGAGACCTCTCCTTCAAGATCGAGTTTTGGCTAGTCAGTTCAACGGTGACAGAGTCCTCCGACTTCGAGATACCATCAAATCCAACGACCGCGAACTCGTTTCGGAGAGCAGTGGCGTGGGCGGTGGCCCATTCAGTCGCACGGCGGCGATTCTTGCGGGTACCCCAGAAATGGAATATGAGGATCAAGAGAATAACGGGCATGACCATGGCCTCTTGCATGAAGTCCTTGGGCGATGTGCGTTCCCACACCCGGTACCATTTCGTATACGGGACGGGCTCAGCCCCGACCTGCCCGAAAGGTGTCGATGGCGACTCGACGATAGGGGCGGGCGAAGGCTCAGGCGCCTTAACAAAGTCGGCGAAGTCTACAAGCGACGGAGAATCAGTGAGCGACACTCAATTGAAGACAGGACGTCCGATTGAAGGCTAATGAGGAGAGCTGGACCTACCACCATCCTCAGAGGCGGCGGACGGCTGAGCGCCACCGAAAACGTTCTTAAGGACTCCCGCCATTGCGAAAGAGTAGAATAGAGGGAGTAGGAGACCAGGACGGAGGCAGTTGAGAGTTGGGGAACCGCGAACGTGGCCTGGGGAGAAGGAGAGAAGCGAAAGGAACTCCGGGGCAAGTCAAGCGTTGGGTCCGGGTGGCATAATTAATTGACGTTCGCCGCAAAGGCCTAGTTTGGTGGAGCCCAGAGCTCCAAGTCCACCATTTGCCGCCACGGCCAAGAGCGATCGAGATACCGAATCAGAGGAGATACGAACAAGATGCTCTCGCAAAGCTGAAGCGCTGACTAACTTATTTATATTGCGATGATTCAACGAAAACTTTTTCATGCAAGCCATATCAAACAAGGTCCTACATTAAGGTCCGCTCGTCCTCAGGTATACCACCCAGAAGCATCTGAATCCCCAGACAATCGACAATGCACGCAATACAAGTAGAAGAAAGAAAAACTCGCACATTAGTGAGAGAGGTGGTATCCCGCAGAAAAAACAGAGCCCGCAAAGAATAAACGCCAATATTTTGTAACCGTACATCCCAGACCTCAAAACAATTCTAACACGCTTCAAATCAAGCTTCGAGGTCTAAGCTCGCCAGCTATAAAGATTAAACAAAGTAAGTTCGTAACGGTCGTTAGACACTCCAGGCCAGCCGGAGGCTGGAGTGAGAAGATATAGGAAAAGAGTAGAGAGTGGACGGCAGTAAACAAATATTGCCAGCGCATGGAGCGCATAGCACAGAATAGAACTGGTGTGCTCAGTGACCATAGGCCGGAGGCGGTGTTTCCTCGTGATTCAACCGGTCCCAAAATGGAGTGCATGAGCTAGAGCCCGATATTTTCTCATCTCGCATACGGCGCGTGATTTCTCCGGCCAGTCTCTCAACCAACGCTTGGTCAACGAGACTAGAGCCTGTCTTCTCATCAACAAAAGGAAGAATTGTAGAAGGTAATTGCCTCAAAGGCTCACTCTCGGGTTTCTCAGTGTGCTGCCCAAGAGGAGCGTGAGAGCGGATCGTTGCTCTTGGAGTCGCATCCAAATCAAAAGTCTCAGAAGCCCGACGAGCAGCAGAAGAAGAGGGCTCTCCGGACTGTCCAAGAATCTCGGCCCTGCGAAGACCAGGCCGAGAGATGCTGGCACGGTGTCGTTCGGGAATCGCCGGCAGGTGAAGCCCGACCTCAGGTGACAGAGGAGGTGTTGCGGGATCATTGGATTGCTCCCTCACAGCAGGGAGGGGAGCTGAATAGACGGAGGGTGCACTGGTAGACTCGGTGAAAGCGCTTTCATCGCTAACGCTCGCGGCATCATCAGTCGTCTTAGGGCGTCGAAGATCCACAACGCGCTTCTTTCTTTTTCTAGAATGCGCTTTAGAATGCCGGCCGGCACCCATGTTCAAGCCGTAATTACTGAAGCTATGCGTTGAAGTTGTGGATCGAGTTTGCGATGATACCATGCTAGCAGTATCCGGGAAGGAAGATGACATGTTGCCAGCCTGAGATGGCGTTCTGGAAAGTGCGGGACTGGCGAGTGGTACCACAGTAGCAGTAGGATCGCTAGCATCAGTCGGAGATGTCCAAGCGCGATATACAACCTCTTGGATAGAAGGTGTGAATAGTGATAACGTTCGCTGAGAATCGGTAAGGGCACCAAGCCGTAGAAGATTCTTCTGGGAGAACAAAGAATGCGTCTCAACGGAAGAGTCAAGTGACAGTGAGGCTATATCAGACTCGTTGAGCGCATTGCCGAGCGCGTCAACTGGGTCCTGTGGAGGGCTCGCCAAAGGATCTTGGCCAGGTCCCTCGGTAGTAGTGGTCAGCTTTTTGTTCTCTGCTTCGGCACCTGGACGATACTCCGGGACCAAAAGGTAGTGAGACAGGCGATGGATGATAACGGGAAGCTCGTCCATGAATAATATTCGAAGTTGCGCCTCTATCTCCTTCTGCAGGAAGTCTCGGACAAATGGGATCGAGTCGAATGTCGACGAAACCTTCAGCGACTCCAAGGGATCATTGCGGAAAACTACCGTGATTCCTTTCTGTTTCGAGAATACCAGGACGATGAAACCAGAGAGCTTGAAATCGGACAACGTGATTTGTAGAGGTATCGTAAGGGGAGTTCTAGATTTAGAAGCGGGAAGTCAGCAAAATGCGAAACAACGATACGTGGATCGCGGCTCACGCTGCAGCTAATGGTAATGGCGACGCAAAAGATGGCCTTGTCAGAAGATAGGTATTCAGGGGATTTGCTTGAACTCGAGTCTTGAGAGTCAAGAAGGCATCACCGGCGTAGGACATCTTGAAGATTCCACGAAACCGATCATCTGCCAGATCCCCAATCTCCAATATCTCCAACTCGGGCGGAACAGAGCCCAGGTTGAGCTCCGTAACAATAATGTCATCGACGATGATGGGAGGTTTTGGCGACTTATTGAGAGCGGTCGTTAGAAGATCCTGGGCGCGAGTGTAAAAATTCGCGTCCGCGGTCAGCGGCGACCAGTTGAAGTTGAACGCCATCGCAGGTCATTGAGAGCATGTATCTCAAGCGACCAACAGCGTGAAACGGCGTTATATAGGGCGATAGTGAGCCTCGGGGGGGCTTTGACGGGATGAAGAAAGGAAGGAGGAAGGGAAGAATGGATGGGAGGCTTTCTTTCTCCTGTGGGGGCGCGGCGATAAGAGGCAAAAGGGAAAAGACGGGAAGAAAAGGGACCCGGCAATGATCACAAGCCTGCGATTTTTGTGAGCCACAACTCGCGTGATCGACGCGCCTGGCCGTTTCCGCGATCGCGCCTTGAGGAGATTAATTGTATTGGTTTATTGAGACTTAATAACGTTGTGTAAAGGTTCAAGATATGTTGTCAACAACATCGCGTGCTCTTCGAGCTTTCTAACGGCGCTCTTCCCTCGGTCGAGACCGGGAAGACGGGAAGACGTCACTGTGCAGAACCTTCGTCCTTTTTATGGAGACAGCAGACTGGAGCAAGAGTCCATCTTATGATTCACGATCGACTCAGGCAACATGACCTCTCTCCACAATCCTCCGTGCTCCCCCAAAACAGCACTCTGCTGTTCTAGGCTTCTGGTGTGCTTCTCTTTGATTCTGTTTCATGCGTCCAACCTCCGCTAACGCTTCCTAGATCCCGTTCGAGCAGCTCGAGGCCCCCTTTGCTCGGCTAATGCTCCATCGCTGAGCGCCTTTACAAGTGTACCCTGGGCCTGGATCTCGTTACCCACTCTGTCTTGGCCTGCTACTCCAGGGCATTCGTACCATGGCTTCGCCTCTAAACATCGGACTCCCACAAATCCACGCGGACAAGGGGAATAAGTGTGTTCCACCAGCCAATGATTTCATCATCGGCACCTGGCATGTAACCCATTCCAGCCTTCCACTCTGGAAGGACAAGCGCAACGTCAACATTACCTACGAGGAGCTCCCTGCGGACTCATCAGGCGTCGTCAAGATCGACGACCTCGTCAGGTATCAGGGCCTTGAATCTGACAAGATCAAGTCAGTCCATGGGGTCGACACACCGAGCCCAGGTAATCAAGGCGCTTGGGACTGGCGAGGCAAAGGCTGGCTGATGATCGCGAGCTCGCACTGGGAGTGCCTTGGTTTTGGTCATACAGACGATAATAACAAATGGATTGTGACATACTTTGCGAAAACGCTTTTTACGCCAGCCGGGATCGATATCTACTCTTGGAACAAACAAGGACTTTCCGAGAGTGTCGTTGAGGATATACTCAAAGCTCTGAAGGAGCTCGGGGTCGAAGAGATCACAACGCTGGCCAACAGTATCCTCCCGATTCCACAGAACTAAACAAATAAACTGTGATTGATATACAATCTTAATCTCTAATCATGGAATTTAGTGGCTCTTCTCCGCATTTCGTTTGTACTCTCGAGTTGCAACTCGCCATAGTAGAAGTAGTAAGTACACGAACACAACAGCACGTGCTTGGCTGCTTCATAGGTGCATTAAATAAGCAATGCCGTCACCCCAACAACCACACGCTATTCCGTTTACAGAAAGAGGGCAATAGCCCGGCGGGTCTGGGCCGTTGGACTCTCCAACTTGACTCCAGACTTTCGAAGACAGGCAAGACCTCCTGAACAACCATCGAGAGCTACAGCTCAAAGCTGCGAGCGCTCTGAGAAACCAAGGATCATGGGGTCAGTTCAAACCCAGACATACGTCGAAGACACCCCTCCGCGACGCCGCACCACCAGAGCACCAACTACCTACACCTCGTCAAAGCGCAAAGTATACGGCAAGCGGAGAACAGACGCACCAAGAGCGGTCTTTGACGAGCGGAGCCCCGCAAAGTCTCAGGAGGTATTGAAGACAGAGATCGTTGAGGATACAGTCAATCGCATCCAGGCGAAGCTGGCCGACATTCGAATAGATGAGGAGCCGATTACTAAAGAAGATGAGGGAGCATCCAAGCTGAGCGAGGATGCGACTACTGCTGACGCTAAGGACCCTACACCTATCGCCATTGAGGAGCCTATTCCCGAACCCGAGCCACTCGCAGAGCCCGAACAGACTCGAGAGCCTACGCCGAAAAGTACTCCGAAACCGAAGATCTTTCAAACAATGGTGGAAGTGAGGATCACTCCAAGGGTTATGACACCAAAAGCGAAGGATATCTCGAAGGAAGTCCAAAATGAAACTCCTTCAAAGACTCCAGTTTCCTTGGGTATCTACAAGCGAAGCACAAGAAAGGTCAAGGCAAAGCCGGCCCGAAGAGCCTCATCCGGCTATGTTTCCAATGAAAAGGCAACATCATACGTCCG
This sequence comes from Aspergillus stella-maris, assembly GCF_047715825.1. Taxonomy (NCBI): domain Eukaryota; kingdom Fungi; phylum Ascomycota; class Eurotiomycetes; order Eurotiales; family Aspergillaceae; genus Aspergillus; species Aspergillus stella-maris. The sequence goes on from NW_027396795.1 coordinate 316,601, forward strand.
TGATATACTAGACCAGACCCTATCACCGGCAGCAGCGCAGGGCATCCAGAAATTCGACTCCTGGGCCGATCGGGCGGGTGAGATGTTGGAAGTTGTGAAGCTGGCAGAAGGATCATACGGAGAAGTTTATAAGCTGAGGCTACGAGAAGATATATGTCAGAAAGAGATGTCAAGGTCGAAGCTAGCACGGCTGAAGGCATGTGGAGATGGCGTCTTCAAAGTCGTCCCTCTACGAGCCCAGAGCGGTCCAGGCTCAAAGAAGTTCACGAGCATCGAGGGAATAGTGGCAGAGGTGAAGATGCTGAAGTACCTAGATCCCATACCAGGGTTTGCGCGCTTCAGGGAAGTCCATGTCGTTCAAGGCCGATTCCCAGAGGCTTTCCAAAAAGCCTGGGATCATTACAAGAAAACCAAAGACGATTGTCTGAACCCTAATCCATCAAGTAAACGAGCCTATCCCGACTCACAAATCTGGGCAATTGTGGAGATGGACGATGCCGGTTGCGAGCTTGAGAAGTTCTCGTGGTCTTCGATTTTCCAGGTCTATGATATATTCTGGGGCGTTGCCATGTCCCTGGCGCGTGCCGAGGAGTACGCTCTATTTGAGGTAAGATATCATTACCTCCTGTCTGATATAAAGCAAATCTAACCGTGAAGATAGCATCGCGATCTCCATCTTGGCAACGTCTGTATTCGAAGCACGCGACCAGATGGCCGCATGCACCCACCATCAGACTCGGAGATCATGCGGCAACCATACTCAAGCGGCTACGGGCTGAGCACATTGGGCACAACACTTATTGATTATTCATTATCGCGTGCGGAGTTGGTGGTCGACGAGACGACAGAATCATTAGAAGTGACCTCTTCGGATCTAGATAAGAAACAGATCTTCGATGCTATCGGCGAAGACGACAATGATGCTCTTCTGAGAGATACCTATCGACATATGCGTGCTCAATTATACAAAGGCAACCCCGTGGACACGGAGAAAACACCTGATGTCCCCGGAATCTGGGCTGAATATGCGCCCCGCACGAACCTGATCTGGCTTCGGTTCCTTCTCAAGATGCTTCTCAATAACAGAAAGCCTGAAGCCCCAGAACCCGCGGGTCTAACTCCATGTTCCCCGAGCAAGGACATTAGAAGGGCACCTGGATCGGGTAAAAAACACACAGTCACAGACACCATCCAGCCGGGCCTAGATGTCCGCAATAATGTGTCGCAGCTAAAGCGCACACTTGAGGACAGACTAAACGCCGTCCTTGAGCTCTTGGATTTGGAATATGGGCATCAGGACATGTGCTGCGCGGCGGATCTGGTTGCGTTTGCTATAGACGCTCAGTGGCTTGATGAGAAGGATTTCTTTTCTGCGGAATAGAGATGGCATATTTGGCATCATTTGCTGTTCTTGGTTGTTTTCGTTGTTGTTTTTATACCGCAGCATTGTGCATTTTTTGAGTTGGCATATATAGATGGACGGTTAGCATGGTGTTGGAGCATATGTTTTATGGTTGTATATATTTGATTGTTCGCATATTCTAGCTGAATCCCGTTTTGGTCTCGAATATCCTTAATACACTCGAGATTATATTCTTATTCCATAACGTCCATAAGGTAAAATCCAAACAATCTTCTACTTCGCATAAATTTCTGCTCTATGAACAACGCTATCAACAATGCAGTCTTGATCAAACAAACTATAGTCCGAGAGTCATATCCCATAAGCAACCTAACGCCGAGGCCCAAAATAAGGAGGGGAAAATATATGCCAGTCTAGTCTCTCACTACCCCGACGCAAAGAAACTCAATAAACTTCCCGTCGCCAACCCCGCAACAAGCATAACACTCATAAATCCACCCGCAGGTTCTCTTTCTTCAGCAGGAACAAAGTAGCCTGCGCCCATCATACAACAACTCGAGAGATACCCGTTCGTCGCGCCAAAAAGTAGCTGCACGATAAAGAGATAGAAGAAGTCGCTTTGCACGACTGCGCCTTTGCCATCGACGTTACAGAGGAGATACAGCGGGATGAAACCTGCACGGGCGATGGCCAGGATGAGAAGGGCATAGGGGCGGTGCGCCAAGGAGTAGCGAGGGTTGAGCACGAGCATTCTCATGAGGAGGTCGCCTGCGTTCCAGAAAAAGAAGGCGAGTGGAATGAAGACTGCGGGGTCAAAGAGACGGGAGGAGGTGCTGCTGTTGACAGATACAATTTGAGAGGTGTAAACGGGGAAGATCATTGTCATGGCGAAGCAGAGGTAGATTGAGATTGCGGGAAGGCGGAGCTTGAGGAAGAGGGACCATAGACCGACGGTCTTTTGCGGTTTAGAAGACGCTGGATCATCACTGTCGTTGATTGACTGATGATGAGATGACTGGTCGTCTAGGATGTGCAGGGACTGGCGCTTTGTAAGCCAGGCGAAAGAGACGAGCGTCAGGCAAGATACGCCCGTTGCCGTAATAAAGCATGCGAAAGCTGACTTCCAGGATGCATCTGGTGCTTGCTCTTCGTTATGATCCTCCTGCGGGACTGCTAGTGAGGAGAGCATTTGAGCTAGAGGCGGCAGTACACCTGCTACTCCCTGCCCGCCCATGATTGCCTGGGTATATTCCTCTCTTCCGAATCCTGAGACATAGGCGAATACTCCGTTCTGATTGATACCGGTGGCCATGCTAGTCCCAAACACCATGACCATGACAAAGCCAAAGTATACCCCAACTGATGAATCCTTGAGAACAACCGTAGAAAAGGCAAGTAAGGTGAATACGACGATGTTGATAAGCAGTGATACTATGATTCGTCTTGGGTAGGATGCTGACTCCTGTAGCTTGGCGAGGGCAAATACAGAGCCCAAGTTAGTGACGGTCGACACGGTCAGTATAGATGATTGGTAATGTGTCGTTGCCCATTTGTCTGACTGGAACCGCTGGTGGAAGAAGGGTGCGGCAGCAAGGAACATATTCCTAGACGCGAGGCAAGCTGGTTAGCATGTACGATAGTGTATCACGACCGATTGACGTACCAGGCCCATAGCATCGACACCCCCAAGATGAAGAACACCCAATACACAGGCCTCGAAAACGGCGGTCCCGTCGGGGTTCGAGTAGCGGGCGCATCTAGGTCATCCTCGTATGCGACAGGCTCTTGAATAGGCTCATACTCCGCTGTAGGAGAAGCGATCCACTTTCGTATGCGATCCATAATGTGGCTTGGACTTGTATAACCGTGAAAAACTTAGTCCATAATTGTTGATGAGTAGATAGAGCGGCGGAGCAAGTGCTCTGGAGCTCCGCAGATAGTCGCGGTTGCAGACGGAGTGACGTTGAGGCACCCCGAATGCCAAGACATAGTCACGTTCTCCATAGATTCAAGTGACAGGCATCAACTGACTTCGATCTAGGTAGGTATTGATCTATTTTGAAAGCGTACCTGGCAGAGTTGAGTTTTCTCTATTATGTCTATCTTAACAATTATGATAAGTGATCAGGTCTAAACCCGTCAAACCTGGAACTTCCACAGCTCAAATGCGTAATCATGTACAGGTGTATCATCACAGTGTCACTCAGACCTGCGCTGCGCGCAAAGACCCTAGACTGTGATTTGAATGCAAGAAAAGGCTAAAGAAAAATATAAGGTGTCGTGATATGTAAGTGTTGAGACAAACTCGAAGATCGCTTATTGTTGTCGATCAGATTTGTCGCTAGTTTCAGCGTCATTGTCCTCCTCGGGAAGTATTTCCTCAGGTTGTACTTCCCAAGGCTTCTCTCTGAGAGAGCTGTGAGGCGGCTGTGAATCCCCGCCGCTTAGCTGCCACTCCATCAGTTTCGTGAATGCGCCATCCGGGCGTGAGCTTAGTTCTTCATAGGTTCCCTGTTCAGCGACCTTTCCGTCGTTACCAAGAACGACGATTGAGTCAGATCGCTTAATAGTGGAGAGTCTGTGGGCAATGCTGATAGTAGTGTTGTTGCCACGGAGAAGTGCCGCAAGAGCGCTGTTGACTAGAGTTTCGGATTCTGCGTCAAGGGCGGAGGTAGCTTCGTCGAGAATCAAGATATCGGGGTCTTTGATGAGTGCACGAGCAATTGCAATTCGCTGCTTTTGCCCTCCGGAAAGTTGAGCTCCGCGAGGTCCCACCTGAGTGTCAAGGCCGTCAGGCTATGGTATGTTAGCATAGGGAAGAAACGAGACAATGGGCGACCTCGACTTACAAAGTCGCTGATGAATTGACAGTTTGCCTTCCTGGCCGCTGCGACGATTTCGGACCTAGTCGCTTGTGGGCTTCCATACGAAATATTCTCAGCGATGGTGCCAGAAAAGAGGACAGGCTCCTGTGCGACAACTCCGATCTTCCTCCGGAGTTGCTTTGCGTTCATTTCGTTCACGTTCTTGCCGTTGATCAAGACGCGACCCTCAGTGGGGCTATAGAAGCGCAGGAGTAGCGAAGCAATGGTAGATTTACCACCTCCCGAGGGACCAACAATGGCAACGTTCGTGCCTTGGGGGATCTCGAAGTTGAGTTCCTTAAAAATAGGAACAGCGGGTCTGGTCGGGTAGCTAAAAGAGACGTTCTCGAAACGAATAGGACCACGGGCAGTCACAACCTTGGAACCCTTGGTTGGCGAAATGGTTGGCTGACGGTCCTGAAGTTCAAACAATCGACTGGCAGCTCCCACACCCTTCATCAATTCGGAATAGAAGCTGGACATGCCAAACATGCTAGAGCCTGCGTAAGCCGTGTACATCAAGAAAGAAGTAAGCTCTCCGATGCTGATGGCTCCAGACTTGACCATGCCACCTCCTACATAGAGAAGCGCCAGAATTGTTAGGTTACCCATGAGTCCAGTCTAAAAAATCATCAGCTAAATCCCCAAGACCCAGCAAAGAGTGAACCTACAGAGCTGAAGAACGTAGCACTGATCAGCGATTCCTTCTTTCCAAGTTCGAAGATCTTTCGCACTTGAGTGTTATATCGGTTGACTTCGACAACTTCCCCGGCGAATGATTGGCTCGTTTTGACATTTCCCAGACGCTCTTCTGCAATCTTGGTCAGAGTGCCCAAGTTTCTCTGGATCTTGCGGCTGAGGTTCCTGATGGCTCTTCCGTAGAAAATTGCTCCCAGACCAATTGGGGGCAGCAATAATAATAGGATGCTAGAAAGCTTGAGACTGACATAAGCCATCATACCAAAGCCGGCTGCACCACTGACAGCTGCGCGCAGCCCATCTGAGAGGTTCTGGGTGATACTCTTGCCAACAATGATGGTGTCAGAACTGAGTCGAGAGATCAAGTCACCAACACGATTTGCATCGAAGAACTCAGCGTCCTGTACGAAGGTCTGGCGGAAAAGTCTTGAACGAGTTCTGGCGACGATGCGCTCACCGACAATTCGCAGGATGATGATACGGCCGTAGTTTGCCGTCGCACCTAGCGCGAGAATACTGGCCAAGGCACCGTAAAACATAGTAGGGCTCAATCCGAATAAGAAGTCACCGCCTTCTTCTGCCTTCGACGACGCATCAATGATTTTGCCGATGGAGAAGGGAAGGGACATGGTAATCGAGGACGATATCAGCAAGCAAATGAAGGCCAAAGCAAGTTTCCTTGCTTCAGGGCGTGCGATGAGCAATAGCCTCCACACCTCCTTGAATCCAGAGCTTTTGCCGCTAGCACCGTCTTTGTTGAGCTTTGCGCGAAGATTTACCTGCGCCGCTTGAGCTGCCTTTTCCGATAACTCAAATCCTTCATCTTTATCCTCGTCCTGCTTCTTCTTGTTTTCTGCGGGAGGGACCTTGCTTGTCGGGGTAGACGGGTTGGCTTCGAGAACTCGTTGCGTGGAGGAGAAAGTGCGGAGTTGTTCAAAAACTGGTGATCCTAAACGTGCATTTCGCGCATTTTGTGGAAACAATATGCTTGCTGGCCCATGGCTTCGGTCGATGCGATGTCTGCGAGTAACGAACGAGGCCGAAAGGTCCGAGAATGGCCGGATGACGACATCGTGAGTGCCGCGGCCGAAAGCAGCTGAATGAAGTTCAAGGCGTAAACTTGTCAGGATGCCTCCATTATGAGCAGTAACTGGCCTGAAGTGAGCCCCTGTGGCCCAGGAAGCCCGGAGGCTGAAGCCGCGCATTTCGGACTTGACAAAGCGCTGTGAAGGGCAGGTCAATATGATGTAACAGCCGGAAGACCAGATGCCATATCTCAGTGAGCAGCAAAGTATATATGTGGGGAGCTCATGACAGATGCGCAAAGTCAATTCCCGGGCCACAATTGACAGAACCGCTTTGAGATTTGGGGTAGAGTTGAATCAGATGCGAGTGGTTGCAGCTACCAAAATCCCGACGGAACGGAATCGTAGCCATCGGAGAGACCCGAGTTCTGCCGCATCTTACCGCCCATCATGAGGCTCCGATGGAAGGTCGCAGAGAGCAATCGAGACACCTCGAAAACGGGTCTTGTTGTTGGCACTATTGATCTGTGATCACAAGACCGACATTTTTCTTGAAGATACGAGTTTTTCACAGGCTATTTATCTTGGCCCATTCTCATCTTTGAATCTATTCAAATCTCAATTCCTCTTGTTTTGTACCCCACCTTTTCACCCCTCCATTGTATAGTTCTCCGTTCAAAATGGTGCTCGACTACAGCAAATGGGACGCTCTTGAGCTGTCCGACGACTCGGATGTCGAAGTGCACCCCAATGTCGACAAGCGGTCTTTTATTCGAGCGAAGCAAGCGCAGATTCACCAACAACGAGAGCAACGGCGTCACGACATCAAGACCCTAAAGTATGAGCGCATCATCAACGATGGCCTGCTTGCGCGAATTGAGAAGCTTCTCACATCCTTTAAAGAGAAGGAGGGCTCTATAACAAATCCAGAGGAGGTTATTTTTTCATATCTCATGGAAATTGCAAGCAACCCCGCACACGATAAGCCCCCTGCGGCTCCGGAGGGCGTCCACACGCAGCAGGAACAACCGAAATACTCTCAGATGATGAGCGCCTTGGTAGACCAGGTCAAGAAGGAGGTCGAAGAATCGAAATCGGACGATCTTTTCCAAGCATATGTGAAGGGTGTACTGGGACACAGGGACAAAGTGGAAGATCTACAAAAGCAACTTCTCACAAAGCTTGCCGAGCTCGAGAAGGAGGAGGGCAGCAAGATTACAAGTGAATCTATTCATATGGGCTTTGATACTTCGCACGTCAGCAAAGCGCAGAGCGCGGCACCAACGACAGGAAAGTCTAGCTCGGTTGAGCTTTTGAACCCGGGTGCGGGATCAGGTCCTTCGATGGAGGTGGGCAAGGATGACGATGCTGTCGATGACCCGGACAGCATACAGGCCAGCGCTTCAGCCAAGAAGTTTGCAAAAATCGACCGCAATGACTACCGAGCTCTGCATCAATACATCACGAATAACCCAAAGATCGTTGCGGAGAAAGAAACGGACGGTTTACTTGTTGAAGCTTTCAATAGTCAGATGGAGGGCAAGGAGGATTATGCTCGTCAATGTGTGCACCAAGCACTTCTACTACAATACTGTCGCTCGCTTGGTCCCGACGGTATTTCCCTTTTCTTCAAGCGGTATGTATGCCCTGGACCATTTACTAGGATATGGATTGCTGACCCTGAATTTGTGTAGAATCACGACCAAGGAACACCAAGCGGCTACGCTTTTCCGCAACGACGTCAACGAAACATATCATAAGATCAAGACCCGCGCCGCCGAACTTGCCAAAGACAGCTCCGCATCGAACGACCCCGCCGGAGTGGAACAGATTCAACTTCATGCCGTCGACCCCAACACTAAGATCACCATTAACATTCCGTCCAGCAACCCTGCCGAACCCGTCGAGGTCGAGGCCCGCAAGATCTTCGAGTCCTTCTCTAAGGAGCTACAAACTGCACTTGCATCAGAATCATTGGATGAGGTCAACAAGGTCCTCGGGAAGATGAGCGTTCCAGAGGCTGAGGATGTGGTTGAGAAGCTCGGGGAAAGCGGTATGCTTAGTCTCGAAGAGGGCATCGTCGATGCCACGACGGAAGAAGGCCGCAAGAAGCTTGAGCAAATCGAACTGGAGGGCAAAAACAATCAAGTGGAAGAAGTCGGAGAGCCAGGTGGTGATATCACGGAGTTGGATTGAAGTGCCAAAAGTACTAGCCATTTATGCATAATGTCTTGTATTTTCTAAATGCCAGTACATATACGGGGACTTTCAAGTATGTGAATACTCTCAGGAAGCAATTATTCAGAGTATTAAGGTTTCATGTCTCGAAATACAAATGATAATCACCCTCCATAAGCCATAGAAACTCCCGCATCCCTTCAACAACCAAACGTATGCCCACAGCAAGATATCAAAAGGAATAAAAAGGTGGCATAGAAGCTAAGAAGGAAACTGCTTTATTTACGTACATGAGTCGAAGAGAAAAAAGGGCCAGAAAATTAGTGAATCAGCATAAGATTAAGTTCAAACCCCACTGGCACCGGGGGCCTTCTCGTCCTTCTTGAGGTTGAGCAGCAACTCCCGAAAGCGCTCCTTTCCTGATCCGTTGGCACCGCCCCGGGTACCCTTTCCAGAGACATCCACCAGCTTCGCGATACGCTCCCAGCTTGTGCCTCCGGACGATGTGTCTTCGCGTTTCGCAAGGAATTGCTCGGCCTCGGCGGCGGTTTGGGCGCGGAGCTTATCCGTCTTATTGTTGTAGGACACGTAGAAGTCGTCAATATCTTCCTGGGCTTTCTTAACGGTGGATTCCTTCTTCTCGTTTGAGATCTCCGCTCGGCGAGCAATGTCCGCATCACGCTTCTCGCGCCATTCCCTAGCAGCAAACGAAGGTTAGCATATGATCATGGAGCGAGAGAGAACGACGACAGTCGAAAACCTTAGGGTAGGGGGCAAGGTTGGGACATACCGGACAGGCTCAGCCTCCTCCTCAGGGGCCTCGTAGCTTGAGAAGGCGGTTGGCGGGAATGGGGCTCCTGTTCCGGTGATCGTGCCGCCAGGACCAACTTGCTGTAGACATCAAGACACATTAGCCCACCGACATCCCACCGACGTATTTCCTAACGATCTCCATACCTCATTGTCTGTTTCTATAGCCGGGAACGAAGATTCAAACCCCGAAATCTCAGGTCCAGCATTGGCCTGTGTCTCATCCGCACCTCCGAGTAAGTCGTCATTGTTGACATCTGTAGCGGTAGCGTCTTGGGCAGTCGCAAATTGTTCGGCATCGTCGCCAAGGGCAGCTCTCTCGCGGGCTAAGAAGTCGCTCTCATCGGCTCCGTTGGTCTCGATAGCTTCAGTCTGCCCTATGATGTATAGTTAGCCTTAGGGGCAGTACAAGTAGGTAATGCGGGTAACTCACCCGCAGAGAAGTCCTCCAATGACGGGAAACGGTCGGCCATGGTGAGGTTTCTGTAATCGACAACAAATTGGGACTTCTTATATAGTGGTGTATTTGATCGAGAGGCCTGCAAACGAAAATTGATGAGAAAGTGATGTTCCAGGTGGCTTCTTGGAGGGAGTGTTAGGGAGACGATGGCTGAGGCCGGGGATTCTGCCCAAAAGGCGGTGAAGGAGCTCGGACCTGCAGGTGCAACGGGGGGAGCTTCAATGTTGCTTCTAGCTCAACTCTTGCTCAGAAGTGAACTATCTGAAAACGCCTTTTATCACTTTCGAAAGCGGGGCGGGTGCTTTTTTCTAGGATTTCAGGCAGTTGCAGTCTCGAGTGCTGTGTGAAGCTTCAAGTCGATTCTCCGAGCTCGGCAGGATAGTGTTCAGCGCAAACGGCGAAGCAACCAACACGCGATTAATCCAGGTTCCTCGATTTTCAAATATTTCAGTCATTCACCTACCGCTAGAGCTATTGCTCTTAAACACTCGATGCCATCATGGCTTATACCGATGATTCCGTGAAGGCTAAGCTATCGGCTCTCAATGAAACCCAGGAGGGCATCGTGACTGTTGCGCAATGGGTCATGTTTCACAGGTGCAAAAATTCAGAGTCAATTAATCGATGCCTTACTAACAGTGATAACTAGGCGACATGCTGAAAGGACTGCACAGCTTTGGCTTCAGAAGCTTCGCGACTCGCCGGCACCGAAACGTCTCAACCTGATATACCTCGCAAACGGTACGTATTAAAACGAAGAATTCTACGGTGCACGGTGCTAATACAGTGAACAGAGGTTGCACAGCAATCAAGGGCACGACGCAAAGAAGATTTCCTCATCGCATTCTCACCCGTTAGTGCTCGCATAATGGAAGCAAAGAAGGAAGGGGCGTTGTGTTAACACTAGACAGGTCATTGCCGAGGCCGTGGCATCTGCATACAAGGGCGCATCGAATGACATCCAGCAGAAGATCAGAAGGGTGGTTGAGGTCTGGAGACAACGGAACATTTTTGAGCCTCCAATTCAAGATGCCGTTGAGGCCCGAGTGGATGGTAAGTTAAGCTCGCCGCAGCCCATGGACTCGACCGTATGCTAAACTGACTAGACATCGATAAATCGCGCTCTACTGGTAAGAAGCCCTTACTAGGTGGCTCGCTGTTCTCCAGCCCATCTGGCTCGACGCCGTCGGAGTTGCAGCCCTTAGTACCACTCCAAATAGCACTTTCCAAGGCCGCTGTTGCCTCTGGCACATCTGATACGACTGCCACCGCGGAGTATGAGAAGATGAACGATCCTAATACCCCATTCCCGTCGCCTCCTGTGCATGCTGCTCGACTCAGCCAACTCCTGAAAACGCTCGCAAACGCGGAGAGTTCCGTATCCGAGGTCATCAAGGCACGCCTTGCCCTTATCGACGGCTTGGAGAAAATTTTGGACACCAATCGCACTGCCTTGGCAAAGGAAGAAGCTCTATCATTGCAATTGCAGGACAAGAAGTCAGAAACTGAATCAAAGAAACGGGACGTCGAGGACGCAATTATGAGAGGGCTCTCCGCAGAGAACACTCCTGCAGACGACCAAGGAACTCTCGGAGCAAGCGGTGAAGGCGTTGCGCGCCCGGAGGTTGAGGCTCTCACGCCGCCTCCTGTCGAGGCCATCACTCCGATCGGCTCGCCGAAGCAAGAACCGCAAAACACAGCGTCCAATGCCGGAAACGGAGCCGCGGGGTTCGCAGGCTTCTCATTAGGGCCTGACCAGCCCGCTGATGCGTCCATCCCGGGACTCACTGGGTTCGGCCAGCCTTCTCCGACAGCTTATGGCGAAATGCCACAAGAGAGCATGAACGGGTTCCACACCAAGAAGAGGAAGGTTGCTCACGAAGAAGAGGACTATGCTCAGTTCGCCGGCGGGGATCTAGACGCGGACGTTGCGGAGCTGTTAAACCAGGAGAGCCATGCTCAAAGCTGAGCCGCAATGAGCCTGCGGATTTCCCCTGTGGACTTGATTCCGGATCAGCTATTTATTCGGTCACCTTTTTTTTTTTTTTTTTGAATTTTAGCCATTGTCGCCCACCTGACTCATGCATCACTTACCTATTTTAAATATGTTGGAGTGATAGTTGATATGAACTACTATTGGAAGCACAAAGTTCTGCTTCATCGAATTAAAATAATATTCTCAAGGCTATCATCATGGTATCTCTAAAAAACACAAATGATTATCGATATATGTCAGGATCACTCCATTTACTCCTCGCGACCCGCGTCAATGACGGAGAGCGCGGCCGGCTATACGCGATGTCGTACCCCCGCGACCGTAGAGCGGGCGGTAGATTCTCTGGCTGGGCGGGAGGTGGAGGGGCTGGTGCGGGAGCAGGTTCTGAGGATGAAGAAGAGTGGTTCTTGGGCTTGACGAGGAGAACGATGATCATGCCTGCTACTAGGAGGATTAGGAGGAGGATAATCTTGCGCTTTGTGGTTCGTTTTTGGTAGCCGGTTGCCTGTACGATCAGTCAGTTAGCTTTGCTTTTTCGGACTCAGATCAGGAGCTTGTCGAATATGGTAGAAACGTACCACATTGAGTTCCTTCTGGGCCGATTTGACGTCGGTGTTCATTCTCTCCACGTTATAGTCTATCCGGTCGAGCATGGTGCCTTGGTCGATGACCATTGTTTGCAGCTCCCGGAAGATATCAGACAGCTCGATGATACCCTTGGCGATGTCATTGATCTCTCGCTCTCGTTGTAGGATGGCAGCGTCGTTCTGTCCGGTCATCCGTTGTGTTGTTTGCTGTAGGGTTGTTTGCGAGAAGGATTTGTCGGCGTCGGACTCCATTAACGATGGGTCTGTGTATGGGTTTTGTTGCATGGGAGTAGCGGAGCGATCGAACTGGGAGGCTGTGTCCTCGAGTCCTCGCAGTTCTATAAACGCATGGGTTAGCAAGCTGGTTCGGGATCGAGGGACCGGGCTGCCTCACTTCGTAGATAGGTACTTTGTTTCTTCCGGAACTGCGCGCTGGCTTCTTGAACTCTTGAAGCGAGTGATATCTGGATGTTCTTCGCCATAGTCTCGTCTCCGCTACTGACACCCCCTTGTTGTTTGGCCTCGTGCACCATGACCTCGATCCGCTTAACATGCTTCTGACACTCATGGAAGCCGCGCGTGATCTCCTGAGTAAACCGTTCAATCATTCGTTCGTCTTGTTTACGTATATCTTCATCGCCAAATCCCGGTAACAGGTGTTTGTGGTGTAATTTGTCAAGTTGTGCCGACTTCTGCGCAATGTCGGCAAGTAGGTCCGTTACATCTTCCTGGACATCTACCCAGCGCGGCGGGAGCACGTCCATCTCGATGATCGCATCGCCATCGTCGTCTATCCCCGTAGACTCGGAGATGAGTCGCCGGCTTTCTTCGGACTGCGACGCCGTGTCGGAGAAGCCATTGGGGGCGCCGAGGTATCGCGGCTTCTTCGCGGGATGATGTGTGAACGACTGACGGTAGGAGATATAGCTGCAGAGTCATATAAGTTAGTGTGGGCACAGAGAAAGGCGCATAAGCAAGGGTAGGGTCGTATGTACAGATTGGTGCGGTCCCGCCACATCGTGGACGATTAACGGCCGTTGATTACCCCGGATCCTGCTGTAGAGTGTCCTTTATGGTCGGTTGAGCATCATTGGTCACACAGACAGAATGAGACAGTACTCTGCAAATATTGACGAACAACGTAGCAAATTGTCTTGATTAAAGAGCTGTGAAGAAGTAGCAGAGCTGTTTGGAGGTCCGGAACTAGCACGACGTAACGGCGATCCAGCCAGCAGCGGACATCGGCAGCTTGATCACTGCTGCCCACGTGAGAGATCCCCGCTAGTCCTGTTTGGGGGTCAATGTACCTGGCCTGGGCCACACAGCTCCAGCCTCCCTCGACGTTACGCTGCTGAATAGGCTCAAAAGCCAAGGAATGTCTGTCCAAGATATGCGTGGACCCGATCGAACTATGCTAGTCGGCAAGGATAGATGTGGCAAAGAGTTGAGCTTGATCACTCTACGGGTTACAGAGCATGGGGTTTATGCACATCTTGCGCTGTGCCTGCCGATCCACTTCTACTCATGCTTTCAGGACTTGGTTCCTACAGGATAATAACCTGTTAAATGCCGACAGTATGCATAACCAGTCGCCGTTTCGACTCAATGGTACTCTATTCCGAATTCCATCACCCATTGATGGAGTCTTCAGGAAAATCGACAGCCATTCGCACCGGCTTTTCCATCCATCCGGAGATCAATCCAAGGAACCATGGTCCCTGGCCAGCAATAATCTGGCAAGTTGGCTGGTCCAATGCAGCGCTGCGTCTCTTCAGGCTGAAAGATTGCGTGGAAAAGCAGCGGGTTAATTGCTTAGAGGCGCCATGATATCCACTAGTTGTAGAAGCTCTTAGCGGCTCAACAAGAAGCAGTTAGGGCCGCGTGCTGTTTCTCCAAATCTCTGTTTGCCAAGGGACCACGTCACTATAAGATAGTCAAGATAATACGAGTTAGAACCAACAAAGACATTGGAAAGTGGGAGAGCAATAGGTGAGAGCTGAGCTGAGAATCAGCCTTCCAGCCCTTCGCGGATGGCCCAAGCCAGCGACTGGCCGGAGCGGGTCACGTTTTGGACTAAGCGACCGCCTTGCCAGGCATTCAGCTCAGTGGCCGCTGAGGTGGTCTATTATTATTGTGGTTTGAGGCGACAGGGGAGTCCCCTTAACTCTCTCTTTCCCCCCACCACCGCTCATCTCCACCAACGTCTCCTTCGCTCGTGTTATTTCTCCTCATTTTTGTCTCATCCTCATCCCATCTTCAATTTTCGCAACATCCTCTCTCACTAGTCTCACCATGGTACGCTTTACCTCTCGTCTCCCCTAGACATTGCGTCAAAATATATCCCCCACTCTGCGGGGCAGATCTACCGTTGTACTGCGCAGATGAGCTGACGACTACAATCACAGGCCGATTCTCTGACCGAAGAGCAAGTCTCCGAGTACAAGGAGGCCTTCTCCCTGTTTGTAAGTAGCCCTGAATATGCCGATATGGGTGCGAGTGCTTTCCCAGTAAGATACTAATTTTATCCGCGTTTAATAGGACAAGGATGGCGATGGTTAGTGCACTACTCCCGGCAACGCAATCGCATATATAGCGTCGGCAACAACTCTGAATTGTTTGACTCGATATTGACCTACAAACTAGGCCAGATCACCACCAAGGAGCTCGGCACTGTTATGCGCTCGCTCGGCCAGAACCCCTCAGAGTCTGAACTTCAGGACATGATCAACGAAGTCGACGCTGACAACAACGGCACCATCGATTTCCCAGGTATGCGATATACAGTTCCTTAAAATATCGTGTGGATGAATCGGTTACTGACCGCTTCCATAGAGTTCCTTACGATGATGGCCAGAAAGATGAAGGACACCGACTCCGAGGAGGAAATCCGCGAGGCCTTCAAGGTTTTCGATCGCGACAACAACGGTTTTATCTCGGCTGCCGAACTGCGCCACGTCATGACCTCCATTGGTGAGAAGCTCACCGATGATGAGGTCGATGAGATGATCCGCGAAGCGGATCAGGACGGTGACGGCCGTATTGACTGTACGTTGCCCTTACCTTGTGGTGGTCAAGACGATACTAATCAGACGCAGACAACGAATTCGTGCAACTCATGATGCAAAAATAAATGCCTCTTTATCTTATGATGTCTATCGTTAGCGAAGAAGGTGTGGACACTTCCCAACTGTCTCATCTTAGTTGTCATATCTTGAATGTAACCCATCTAATTGCGGATACAGCAATTGCTGGTTGTAAAGGCTTTTATTGCCCATTTCCTGTTCTCTCTTCGACTTATTACACCTATCTCTTTGATTGTCATGTAGGGTTGGGTAGGCTTAGTTTGATACAAACTTAGCAAGCTAAGTGCCCTCGATTTCAGTAATCCGGGTACAGCAGGCGGCACCGATACCACTCTTTTTAAACTTCGCGTTCCTTGCCCCTTACGTATGCTAGGTTTTAGCTTGTATCTAGTGTCATCCACATTTTCACTTCAGTCATATATCCTGTCTCTAACATGGAGTGACTTGCGCGGCCGGTTGACTTCTGAACGATGAATTGATGATTTCCCTATCAGCGACTGGCTTTGATATCTACATACTTTATAGTATATATAATCTGCCAAGCTCTTGTTTAAAGTGGTTATCACTTGAGAAAACATAGCCCTTCAATGCCACTTATCGGTTAAACCTGAAAATCTCCATGAACTGCCTGGCGACATCAACACCAGCATCTGGGTCAGGATCCTCATCCACCACCTGCCCACTCCCATCCTCATGCCCAAAAGACTTAACCCCCTCCTTACCCTGCTCTTTCTTCAACTCTCTCAGTCGCGCCTTAATCTCCTTCCCAACATCAGGCACAAGAATAGCCTCCCTCGCCCCCTCAATTCCCAGTTTCGCCCAGAACTCCCTGATCAACGACGCAGTAACAGCGTACTCGGCATCGATATCCGCCTCCTCGACACCATCTGGAAACGCCATGTCAATGCCTGAGTCTTCGTCTTCATGCTCAGCATTCTCTCCTGCATCCCACGTATAGGGATTTGACGCCCTCGCCTTCTTCGCTCTCCTCGCTTGATACAATCCTGACAACGTCGTAACCAGCGACGGACCCCGCCACTCAATCTCAATGACTGTTCCCCTTACCCGCGCAGCGGGCTGTGTCTGCCGTACATCGCCAACGCGGACTCTAAAGTCGCCGATCTCGTAGACGACGCCGTTCGGCACCGTGACCGTGTGTCTAGGCGCCCAGAAGGGCTGGCACGCATATGCGAAATGCTGATATAGAGAGCTTGTTGACGAGAGCGGGACGGTCGTCATTACCATTGGTCCTGTAGAGCCAGGTGCCTGCTGCGAGGATTGCGAGCTTGCTGGCGTCGGTGCTGTTGATGGTGTTGCAGTGCCGGGGCCACCGTCCGCAGACGGGTGAGAAGTGTATATAAATCCATGATTAGGGTAGTATGTTAATGAGAGAAACTGCATAATTTTGGGAGCTGTTGGCCGTTGTGACCCTGAGGGAGGAAGACATGATGGTGTGTCGCGCATCAGTTTGTGCTCCAAGGCCCAGCGGGAGACGGGTGTTGCCTCGTCCGCGAAGACAGAAGTGAGGCGCTCTTTTACTGTTCCCAGGACAGTAGATGTATTTGGATTTGAGGGAATGAAGAAGACCCTGGCTGTGTTAGCGGACGCATGGCATGATTGGGATGATGACGCACCCTGTCAGAGGCATATTGGGCGTTGTCTATGTGCCCAGTGGCTGCAGGTTCAAACCCAGAGTATCCAGCAGGGGTTTTCCGCTTGCTTGAATTCAGGTACAGTACCTTTAGGTACGATACAAATTATCGATTTAGAGTTGGGCTTCGGTCTACTGAGTTAACGTTAACGCATGTTGACAAAGAACGAAGCCAAGCTTGATACTGACCTCGAGAGCTCATAATTTCTGTTCAACCTCAAAACAGCATAGTTCAATATAGCATATATTGTATATATAAATGTATTGCAGAATCGTTTAGTGCACGTGAGTGCTATAGCATGTTGCTCGATCTCGGACTCTTCTTGCGGTTGGTGACAGCTCAAAGTCCTGCCTGAGGCCTCAGAGCAGCAAACCAAGCAAACATTCCGGGCTTTGTTATGGGGCCCGGGGTGCAGTGACGGGTCTGACCAGTTCCCACTTCCTCCACGCCATTATTGACCCCGATGATGATGTTCTTCGGCCGTCTGCTACCTCTCTGTCATTGTGAAACGTCTCAGCTGTCAAAACCTCGTTCACCACCAGAATATGAGAAAAACGTTGAGCTCAGGAGAACACCCCCTGTTTGAATTGCCAAGAGGCGGTAGGAGGCTGAGGCAAGAATAGCAGCACGCGATATGGAGCACCGCTCTGGCCCGGCCGTCTCAGGTCGCAGGGACCACAGCTTACGCAATGCCGGGCAGATCAGTTCAAGATTCGGGGCTTGTCTTGTCCTTCGACGAGTCAAGAGCTGCAGCATTCCTATCCCCAGTCCCCTATTTTCTGGCCAGACTCGGCCATACAGCCACAGAATGAGACAGCTGCAACACTAACAATTAAAGCAGGGGCCGTTTCGCTGGGCATTCCATCATTTTGCGTTGTATGCTTGAGATTCTGGCCATACAACAATGAAGGCGAGACTCCGCTATGTATCAGTTGCCCGTCGCGGCGTCGAGGCGTCCGCCGTCGACAGCCCCAAACTCCAAGAAGTGGAATTCAGTGGCGATCATAGTCATGTCACTGATTGAACCTTGATGATCGATCCTGTCGAGATCGGCTGTTCTCCATACCCCTTAGGCCCTTGATAGCTGGGGTTCCCCCCAGAGCCCGTTTGCTTTTGATTCTCCTCGCGTCTTTCACACACAGGCTTGAAACAACCTGGCATTGACATGCCATATCTACACTCATTGATGTTGCTAATTGATTGTTGATTCCTGATCTAGCTCCAGCTGTAAACAGCTATCCTCTCTTTCAATGCAGTTGAGCTCTATACCTACTTTCTTTACTTTGCTTTCAAGATCATGGCTTTGGTTCGAAAGAGCTTTGCTTTACCCGCCTTCATTCTTACCATCTTTATCTATCTCTTTTTTTCTACATTACCGCCTGGTGCGGAGAGGACGTTTATCGGACATCACACAGAATACCATCCAGACCACGAGGTAAACGGACTCTCGAAAGACAAGGGCCAGATACACTGGACCAAGCATGACGAACAGTACCCCATCACTGACTACTACTCGTTACCCACCACCTCGCCCTCGCACATTCCTCAGATCCAATACAACTTTCCCGCCGAATCATGGTTCACTCGCATGTGGAGGAAACGGAAGCAGAGCGCAGTGAAGGAAGCTTTCAAGCATGCGTGGAACGGCTATAAGAACAATGCTTGGCTGCGGGATGAACTTTCGCCTCTAAGTGGTGGATACAGGAACTCTTTTGCCGGTTGGGCGGCCACTCTTGTTGATTCACTGGACACACTGGTTATCATGGGCCTCATGGACGAGTTTGAGGAAGCGCTGCAAGCGCTCGAGCGTATTGACTTTACAACTACCGAGTCAATCCAAATCAATGTTTTTGAGACCAACATCAGGTATCTCGGAGGTCTCCTCGGTGCCAATGACCTCACAGAAAGCAAATATCCAATACTTCTGCAGAAAGCGACGGAAATTGCCGATTTCCTGTATGGTTCTTTCGACACCCGAAACAGGATGCCCCAGTCTCGATGGGAATGGACGAGATCCGCAGCAGGAATGTCCATCAAGCCAAGCGGAAACACCATCCTTGCTGAGTTAGGGTCGCTCAATCTTGAATTCACCCGGATGACCCAGTTGACCGGCGATCAGAAGTATTTCGACGCCATCCAGCGTATTTCAGATAAACTTGAGTCGGCCCAGAAAGAAACCCAAGTGCCGGGTCTATGGCCAATGCTGGTCGATGCCCACAACATGCGATTCAACGACCCTCGGTACACAATTGGTGGGATGGCGGACTCGACATATGAATACCTCCCGAAAGAGCATCTGCTTCTTGAAGGTCGAACCCAGCAGTATCAGCGGATGTACGAGTCTGCCATCAAACCAATTAAGGAGCGCTTGCTGTTTCGGCCAATGACTAAAGATGGAAAGGACATATTGTTCTCAGGAAACCTTTACGCCCCAACAAAACACAGTCGAAGGACAATCGAACCACAGGCAGAGCATCTTAAGTGTTTCCTTGGCGGCACAATCGGCATTGGAGCAAAAGTGTTCAGTCGAAATGAAGACCTATCGACCGCTCGGAAGCTCACTGACGGGTGCATCTGGGCGTATGATATCATGCCAACAGGTATCATGCCCGAGATCATGTACTTCACCCCTTGCGACAATGCCGATGACTGTCCGTGGGATGAGCAGAAGTGGTACCAAGGGGTGCGGTCTCGTCCACCCCAGCATGCCAACATCGCGAAGACCGATGCCGCTGCTATAGCTCTCATCAAGGAGCTCAAGCTTGAGCAACTCCCGGGTGTCACCGAGGTTGCTGATGCCCGTTACAACCTTAGGTGAGACATCATTCTTTTAATCTGGAATTTTGACTAATTTTGTCATAGGCCCGAGGCCATCGAGTCAGTATTCATTATGTACCGCATCACTGGCGACAAGAAGTACCAGGATGCCGCCTGGCGCATGTTCAAGAACATTGAGAAGGCCACTCGAACCAAGTTTGCTCATGCGGCTCTCGACAATGTCCGGGAGACGAACCCGATGCAGCTGGACTACATGGAGAGTTTCTGGTTGTCCGAGACGCTCAAGTACTTTTATTTGACTTTCTCTGAGCCGGATTTCATCAGCCTGGATGATTATGTGCTGTAGGTTCTCTCACAATCTGGAAAAGGTTGGGACTACGCTTACAAGATATCAGGAACACTGAAGCGCACCCGTTCAAACGTCCGTCATGAGGCCGACGACTCATTCCTTCTGCTTTTAGCGGTCTTTACATCATGGGCGGCGTTAACGGATACTGGGCTCGAATACATTCTTTATAGATTACTTTATTATACTCTTCATGGACACATACAAATTCTATCATCCAGTACTATCAATCAATGCCTTGGCGCCTGCGCCTCGAGATACCGATCCCAATACTCCGACTCATTATGCAACCCCCCTCCTGTACTCGCCGGCGAGTCATCAACCCCTTCAACTTCAATGGTATACTGCACATCCTTCCGAATCCTCATCTTACACCCTCGACCCTGATTCTGGTCCAAGAGCTCAATCGCCATATCGTCCGTCTCAGCGGCCCTCCCACCCTCAGGTCCCGGCCCAGTAACCGTAACACTCCTCCCCAATTCCTGTGTCCCGCTCCCCATCCCAGTCCCATTTCCACTCCCCATCCTCACAGGCGATCTCACACCCAGCGCACCCGCCCCAAACACCAACGTCCCTCTCTCCCCGCTTCCACCGGATTTATCCCGACTACTACTTTCAAGCGTTGAATCTCCCGCAGTCCCGTAGTTTGTACTCACGGCCGCCATGAACGGGCGCAGGCAGAAGACGCTGCATGAGACGAGTGCGTAGTTGAGCTCGACTTGGCCCCATATTAATGAGGGGATGGCACGGAGGGTTGGGTTGAGCGAGTCGAGGTCTTTTTGGAGGTAGGATATGTGGAGGACTGCAAAGACTATTATTCTGGAGAGGGAAGAGGATGTTAGTACGAGGAGCAGGGCCTCTTGGACGTGAGGGATCTGTAGGACTTACGGAAGCCGAAACACAAACGCAAAGGCAATCGTGAACTTGCGCTTCAGCGGCATGAACAATCCCGCTAGCAGAATGACAGCGAGGGCGAACAGGATGAGTTCCGTAGCGATATCCAACGCTACGATGAACTGCCATTTCGGTAGCTGTATGCTCTGCATCAGCCACTCTTCCGAGTCTATGGGTATTGTAAAACAGAAAGAAAGAAGGACGTACAAGATTCTCACACTGTCCACTTGCGCCCTTCCACGGCCTATTCAGTCCACAGTTTATCGTCAATATCAGAATCGCCGGTATGACCCAGAGCGTACAGAGGAGCAGTGTGCCCCAGGATGCGCGGTTGTGTGGCTTTTGAGGCGTGAGGCGGAGGTATATGCCCACGACACAGCATTTTGTAGTGTAGAGGGTGATCAGATAGAGGACGTCGCTGCCTATTATGAGCTGGAGAAGTTGTTAGATGTGTTGTGTAGTTGAGGGAGGAGCGTCAGGTGGTTAAGGGAAGGATAAAGCTCTCTTACCCGCTGAACCGCATTCACGTCTTCATCTTCCAAAAGGTCAATGCTTGTTCCGAGTCCCCTCGTGCACGCCTCAAATAGCAGCGCTGCTTGAACAACGGCGATGATCTATTGGTAGGTAGAAGGGTCATTAGTTTCTCATTCTTTTTCTTTTTGCTTGTAGACGCTGAACTGACCGTTGCTCCCAAGAGTATATAGTCATCTTTCCCAAACGGCGGATGCAAAGCAAGTCGCACATACAGCCGGATCAAAAAGCTGACCAGCGACAGAATTAGCCCTATCGCAACGGTGATTATGACCCAGGCACCATGATGGTCGTCATCTACCACCTGGAAGGGCGGCGAATACCCCGGGGGCACGTAGGGGCCTGGCATTGGTGGTTGGGTCAACAAAGAGCCAGAAAGATTCCGTGGCAGGCCATATGGAGTAAGCAGAGGGGTTAGGATGGTTATATTCCGGCGACTTCCATGTGGGCGCTTGCAAGGTACGCAGCAGCGGGATCAAGGTCAGTGTTTGTGCTTTGTATGCGTCTCTATGTTTTCTTTTCTTGTTTTAGGTGCTAACCGTGACAACCTTACGCCGCAGGGGAAAAGACGATAACTAAACTGTATCGAGATAAATCGGGAGCCATTACGGGAGATTGAGAGTCTTAGCCCGTGCTGCTTGCACGAGATTGACTCTGCGCAGTGCACTCCGATCATGCTGATAGAGCTCACTGTCAGAGTGAGGGACAAAGAAAAAAGCAAGCCTCCTGTCTTCCAGGATCAAGAATCGCGGCTGATCACCTCCTAAAGTCAGCTAGACCATTTCCTATTTGATCGAGCTTCTACCCAATAGTGTGGATTGCAGTTCTGGCCGTTTTCTCGATGCAAGGATGCGGCACGTTCAGCATTGCGCGTTGAGCTCACCTAAACGGCTTCCATTAGCGAGCGTCATCTTTCCCTAAACAAGGGGCTGCGTGCTTTCTTTCAAGCCAGCCATCGGTAATTGGGCAGCAACATTGCACAGAAAAATTCCGGCTCCGTCGCGTGATATGCTGACAGGGACTCCGGTGTGGCTTTGCTTTGCGCGAAAATTGAGGCTTCTCGTCTGATTTATGGGTGTCGAAGTTTGTGGTTACACAGCATGTGCTGAAGAAGGCAAAATAGGCCATGATTATGATTCCAGTGCAATGTGGGAGAGCAACTATGGCGTTTTCATGCAAGATGCCTTGTTGGCTTACATTCTCGCGGCATCTCGCTTCGATGGGGAAAGACCCTGCTAGGCCAGTGCAAGTTCAACACCGCGGTTCGCAGATGTTGAGCAATATGCACAGGCTTTGAAACATGAACGGTCCGGTCTAATGGGCCATCGTTGCCATTATTCCATCTATTGAGTGGCAAGTTGTCCAACCTCTCACTCCTTACGCAAGCGTGCCGGTCAAAAGTAAACAGGAACTCAAATCGCATTGCCTCCCCGGCAATATTCAGTCCGTCAACCATGCTCGGAGTAATTTCTAGGCCTTGGCCCGAACGAGGGTCTCATTTGGGATTTTCTCGAAAACTCCAATGTTCCCACATGGTCTCAGCTCCTTGCTTCTTTCTTCTCCGATCGAGCCTTGCGACTATTGATTTCGACGCCTTGCCTGTCGACTGAGGCCATGGTCCGATTTGGTATCAAAGTTCTCCCTATAGTCCCTGGTTGCCTCGTATTCCCATAGTCTTATCCGGGAATTCGATAACATATTGGGATCTGCCTTCTGTCAGTGCTTTCAGTGCAGCACAATTCACTCGCCATGGGTTCCAACGAGACAAGTCCTACCACCATGAAGAATGTCGCCGATCTCTCTATTGACTATGCCGGATATGCTGAAGTTCCTCGCAAAGGGACTGTAGCTCCCAAGTATATGGGTACGGTAATAGATCAGTATGACATGAGCGCCCTAGGCCGAGTCCAAGTTCTTCGCGTGAGTAACATCAATCTTGTCTGCGTTTGCCTGCAAATCATAGTAACCCAGAGCTAGAGGAATTTCCGATTTATCTCAATTCTCGGCTTCGCGTGCACGCTGATCTGCACGTGGGAAGTCATTTTGACGTATGATCCGTATCGCCATGTGGCAGTAAGACATATGTGACTCGGGGCTGACACCTCGACAGGCTGCTGGCTAGTGTGCTGACAGATGGAGGCACCGCCGGTCTGGTATGGGGCTTTATCATTGTTACCGCTGGGTTCTCTCTTGTCTTTGCAAGCATCGCAGAGATAACTAGCATGTATGTGAGACCCTCCTTGTCTTGACTGTGCTGATCATTCAAGGTCACCTACATCGGGAGGACAATACCATTGGGTATCCGAGTTTGCGCCTCGTCGTTGTCAAAAGTTCTTAAGCTACATTACTGGTATGTTCGATATTTCCTGGGGGAAGTCCCGCTAACGATGGTAGGGTGGCTCACTGCAATCGGATGGCAGTGTGCTATTGTGACTATAGCTATGCTTGCTGGTACAATCATACAAGGCCTCATCGTCCTCAACAATCCTAGCTATGCTTTCGAGCGATGGCATGGTACTCTTCTCGTTGTTGCCATTACTACGTTTTCAATCCTGTTCAACACGTTCTTAGCCAAGAATTTGCCCATGGTGGAGGCATTGATCCTTATCATCCATGTTGTCGGCCTCTTCGCCATCATCATTCCCCTCTGGGTTCTTGCCCCTCGAAACAATGCAAAGGCTGTCTTCACCGAATTCAACAACGGAGGCGGATGGAACAGTGACGGCACTGCGACTCTCGTGGGGTTTTCTACCACAATTACTTCAATGATAGGCTACGACTGTTCCGTCCATATGTGTGCGTACTCGCCATCCGTTGGTTTATCCAGGTCTAACTCTCAGCAGCCGAAGAAATAAAGGACGCTTCCCGAACGCTCCCTAATGCCATGATGGCTGCCGTAGGAGTCAACGCAGTGCTTGGTTTCATCATGATCATCACACTCTGCTTCACCTTGGGCGATGTCAACAACATCTTGGAAAGCCCAACAGGCTTTCCCTTTATCCAGATATTCTACAACACTACTCAGAGTTACGCGGCCACCAATACCATGACAGCCATCCTAATCATAACCCTAACCGCAAGCACCATCACCGAAGTCGCAACGGCATCTCGCCAGCTTTGGTCCTTCGCACGTGACAAGGGACTACCGTTCTCTTCGTTCTTCGCATACGTATACTCCCCTCTTTCCTCTCCACCTACTCAGAATTACTAACAAACCAAAGGTAACCCCAGGCTGGAACATCCCTCTAAACTCCGTCCTCGTCTCATTGGCCGTGACAATCCTCCTCTCACTGATAAACATCGGCTCCTACGTAGCCCTAACAGCAATCGTCTCCCTAACAATAACCTCGCTAATGTCCGCCTATATCCTCTCAATCGGATGCATCCTGCTGAAACGGCTCCGGTCCGAACCGCTCCCACACCGCCGCTGGACCCTCGGGCGGTTCGGGCTCCCCGTCAACATTGCAGCCATGGCATTCCTCCTGCCAGTCTTTGTCTTTGCATTCTTCCCGTTAACGGCTAGTGTCGACCAGCAGACTATGAACTGGAGTGTTGTTATGTACGTGGGGTTGATTGCGCTGGCAAGCGGGTATTATGTGGTGAGGGGCAGGTATCACTTTGTTGCGCCGGTTGCGCTGGTGAGGAGGGATGAGGCGGGGCTGGGTAATAGAGGGGCTTTTGCTAGTGGGGGGAGGATCTAGTGGAGGGGCACCATCTTCGATGTTCTTTTCCTAATGTCTGATACGAGGCGCTTTGGTGGTCTATTTGCAAGTAAAATGGGAGGTCAAGCTGTTTTACGTACATAGTTTTGTTGATTGCATATAAGTTCTCGTGATAATCCAAGGATCTCGTTATATTGAACCCTAGGAATAACACTTCCAACACATAGAAATCAGCCGACAGCGACTTCCGTGCCGCGGGGTTAGACCCTGCAAACTGTTCCTGACACTCCTTCTCCTGCAAAAGCAAACACGATCCAGGGCCAGTAAGGTCCCTGTTCAATCTGCACCGCGCAGAAATTTTCTTCAGCGAGTCCGCACGTGCTCAAGTAGTTGTTAGCAATACAAAGTAGACAGCGGGGCACATTGTCTACACATATACACTCGGTGAGGGTCTCTAGTTGCCTCGTCCATCCCCGGTGTACTTTTCTGTGCAGAAGTACTTCATTCTGTAGGTCACCTACACCTTATGGTAGGAAATCCACAGTCCTGTCGAACCCACAAGGTGCTGTGAGTGTGTACCCAACGACAACAAATTGCACGGTCCCTCTACCCCCGAGGGTCACGAGGCACTCCACGACAGCCTAGGCCAAGACAGAAACACGGCACGAAGGAATGGACAACGAACTGTTGCGATTGCGAACTTGCGACTCCGAGGGGCAGTCCCGCAGTGAGGAGCCATCTCCGCTGCATTGTCTGCCGCTTGCAGTCGTTCTCATTAATCCTTATCTGATTGGGTTCGCGGACTCCAGCTTGGCCCTTCGGGGATCTCGGTCTGTTCGGGGCCCGCCGAGGGGTAAGTCGGGTGGCCCGATGGCGATAGAGATATGGATTGTGTTAGTAAAGGGTAAAGGTTTAACTACAGAGGGGTGTAATTGTAAAAGTAAGATCTGATAAGAGATTGCGGGGTCATCTGTATCGGTATCTGTATCTGTCCACGCCTCCAGGGGTATCTGTACACTAACTGCCAAGAGTGCGAGTACATTTCTAGGCGCAGTATCAACGGATTTGAGCAGTGGGAGGAGCAGCCTTGGAACGGAGCTCCTCTTGGAGTAAAATCTACCTGACCCCAATTTAGGCCAGTCACATAGCTCTGATTACATTTGAAGTTGGAGAACAATATCTCCTCAACAACTCGGTCGGGGAGAGAGAACCCATGTGGGGAGGAGACTAAGAGACAGCCTGCAGCTGCCACGGTGTCGACACTACTCTGTGCTAACTGCTAAGTATCAGCACATGAATCATGAGTAGATCATACGGAGGAATGTCCGACAATGAGTTCACCAGAACGTCATTCTTGCATATATCACGCAACTCGTGAAGCCTGAAGCCCAAGATTGACGAGAATGACAGCTTGTCCAACACGAGCTCCTTCCCAAAGACCGTCTGCTGCCGTCTGGCCGGGCACGCGCAGCCGCTTCCGGACAACTATTAGCCTTACTATCTGATTGATCTGATACACGGCTGACGGACCGCCGACATCGGAAACCCCACATCGCTCCCTCCTTACTTTGGACGAGGATCAGATAGGGAGACTGGCAGCTGGGCTGGTGAGCTATAATTGACACACTCAGACATGTTGACTCGCATCCAATACGGATTTGTATCGAGAAAGGGGCAGGTCAGTTAGGAGCTCCCGCGCTGACGAAGGGAACCATGATCCATCATCACCGGCAAATTATTCCCGCAACCTGAATCGCAGCATGTCACGCGCGTACAGGCTGTAATTTACCGCGAGCAGTCATGAGTTATCTGATCCGGTCCGGTCACGTGTAACCAAGGTACTCTGTGTGTATCCTCTGCAACCACGACGGGACGGATTGCGTACTTTGTACAGGGTACTGCGTAAGCCAATTTCGGCGTCGATCAAATGAAACTAAAAGTAAACTATGAGCCGGGGAATCTCCATAGTTCCATCCGCAGTAGCGCGTGAAGTTCGAGAACCGCGACCTCGGGTGTCGACCGTAGCCGAGGAGCTGTGTCTCATTAACCCTACCGGCTGGGGGGGCCGGATCAGATAAGTTAGATCGTAATCTGATTACGGGCCTCTGGTATCTTCGGCTCCCGCTGGCCACATTCCGCTGCATCAGGCCACACGAAATCAAGTGACAAAGGGGGCTTGTCCTCCTGAATATCGCTCAGCAGTATGACGTGGGAAGTGATTCATAAACGATTGGCTTTGTTGATCAAGAAATTTATAATCGTTCGGTAATGGTTATCGGAAACCGCGACCGAGGAGACCTTCAAGCGCGTTCGCACTCTGCATGGAGTTGGAGCAGTCAGCAGATCGGAGAAAGCCGCCGTCTTCTCCACGGAGCCTTTTGGGTGTCCATATTTGAAGAACTAGGCGATAGCGCCCGAGGAGGAAAAAGAAATTATTGTCCTTTATTTTTTAGTTGAGAATCTGGACCTTGTGAGTAGTAGCATATTTGATTGAATTTTCCCAACCAAGTGATCGCTCTCTTGTCCGTTCTCGACATCCAAGTTGATTGTTCTCGGGTAAAAATACAGACGGTATGCGGGCGTAATGACGTGGAGTGGCGACTTGAGCACTGAACCTGAACCTTGCCTTATCTGATTCTGCTGCTCTCGGTTTTCCTTTTGCCCACAATCACAACTCTCGACTCAACATTCAACAACAAACAACTGACTGCGCTGGGGAGTCAGCCCACTCTTGCAACAAGCCCAAGACCAGTCCGCTACAGAAGCTAGCGAGTCTGAAAAACAAACTAGAAGCCTCCTAATTGTCACGCCCTCGTCTCTAGCGCTGCGGAACCAGTCTCCCGGTACCGGTTTGCCCCAGCCGACAGGTGCTTCCGCCTCATCCCACCTCCACTGGTCTCTTCCAATCTCGACTCTCCCGTTTCACTCCTGCTTTCTCCCTTGTCCTACGTCTAGACGCCTCATTGCGGTGTGCATTTGGTTGCAATTTCCCCTCGATCGTCCCCTTTTCCCGCTCAATTGGATATATTACACCTCTTTCGCCCCCCGATTTTCATCACCTCGGTCGATTTCTCAACTCGAATTCATTGTACTTGTTGACGTGTGCTCGGCGTGTATTCACCACTGATCTTCCGGCGGTTCAGACTCGCAATGGGTGAGTAGCCTCTCTGCTTCTGCTATAGGCTGAGATGGCCAATGCTGACGTCGCAGTCCACGCCGTCGTTCCCCAGACACCATTGTCGCCGAAGGCTGCGGCCTCACGGCCGACATATGCCAATGTTCATAGAGAATCTGGCAATGTGCCAATGTCATCGACATCACACCCTGATAACCCCGTTCCCGAAGAACCTCGAGTACGCGCGCTGTCCGTCACAAACATGAGCTTCGGTAGCTCGTCACCAAGCACGGAGAACACAGACTCAGATTCGCCCTCGACACCACCAACAGAACATTCCGACGAGGAGTTCCCACAAAAGGATGTCGAAGTGGAGGTCGATGATACCGGACGTCCGAGGCGGGCCTCTACCGTCCTCATCTCACAGGGTCCGGATGATATGCGCCGGATCTTGGAGAATGTAGGAGCGGGAGGTACACAGAAGCTTCAGGCCATGTGCTGTGGTGGTGGATGCTGCCGTCTTCAACCATTGAACCGGGCTCCAGGTCCTGTTGCTGTTATCAACCCTGTTACTCCCCCGGATAACAAGGCATTCCAGAGCTTGAAGCTCAATGTCGACCTTCTCACCGTGGACTCCGTGTTGACCAACATTGCTCCTTTGCCTGAGCAGAAGGTTTCCTTCTCGGCTGTTCCTCCTTCGGCCCTTGAAATGCATCTTGGACCAGTGGATCACCCGCCTCCTTTCGTCAAGCCTCACCCTCCGTACAATGTGTACCAAGCCCCCATTTACTCTGCCCGCGAACTCACAAGCTCCGGTGCTGAGAAGCGGACATATCACTTCGACATTGACGTAACTGACTACCCTGCCGAGAGTGGAAACGTTGACTTTGTCGTTGGCGGTGCCATTGGAGTGTGCCCTATGAACAAGGAAGAAGAGGTCGATGACATCTTCAACCAGCTTGGTGTCCCCAAGTACCTCCGCGACAAGAAGATCACAGTCCGCACCACGGACGGCCGATGGCCCACGATCTGGGGCAAGGACGAAGCCCGTGAACTCATCACAACCCGACGAGAGCTCCTGAACTGGTGCTCTGACATCCAAAGTTACGCCCCTAACAAGGGCCTCTTCCGTCTCCTCGCCGAATACGCCAGCGAGCCCAACGAGAAGAAGATCCTCATGTACCTCTCATCCGCCCAGGGTCAAGGCGCCTTCTGCGACCTCCGCACAAGCTCTCACATCTCCGTTTCCCAACTCCTCAACGCCTTCCCCTCATCCCACCCACCACTAGATCACCTTCTCTCCGTCCTCAACCAACTCATGCCCCGCTTCTACTCCCTCTCCCAAGACCCTCTCATCTCTCGCAAGCGAAAGGGCGACCAATACCGACGCCTCGTCGAAATCGCCGTCACAGTCGCCGAATCCGACGACTGGAAGGGCGGTAACCGCACCGGTGTCGGCTCGGGCTACATGGAGCGCCTCGCGCGCCGCGTCATCGACGCCCAAACCAAGGGTCTCGAGCCCGGGAACCTGGGACTTCATGTCCCCATGTTCCGCGGTCTGATGGCCAACCCGCTCGCGAAGCGCTTTGCCTCTGACGGCCCCATGCTCCTTATCGGTGCTGGTGTCGGAATTGCGCCGTTCCGCGGCTTCGTCCAGCGCCGCCTGCAATCCGCTAACTGCGCCAACAAGGTCTGGGTTCTCCAGGGCGTTCGCGACTCACTCCTCGACGAGCTCTACCGCGGCGAGTGGGGTGTTGATGAGGACAAGGTGCGCAAAGTCGTGCAGAGTCGGCGCGGCGAAAGCAAGTACGTTCAAGAGGAAGTCCGCAATCAAGCGGATCTCGTCTGGTTCGTGATCAACTCGCTAGACGGTCGTGTGTTTGTTTGCGGAAGCGGAAAGGGTATGGGTGAGGGTGTGGAGGCTGCGCTGGTCGACGTCGCCATGGCCAAGGGAAACCTGAACAGGGAAGAAGCCGGCCAGTTTTGGGAGAACAAGAAGGAGGCTGGGCAGTACATTGCTGTAAGTCAAACCCGTCCATTTTTGCGTCGGAAAGAAAAAAAAAAAAAAAGCACAAATAGCAGAGGCTAACAAGATGACAGGAAACGTGGTGATTATATACTTTTCGATTCTAAACTAGGTAGACTAGATGCGTTGGCGATCTCCGCCGAGTCCGTGCGTGTCGGGGATTCGGAGATAAAAAGTACTCAGCACGGCAGCTTACTCCGAGGACCCCAAGTCCCTTTTTTTGCTTTAGCGTGTTTGTAAATATTTTGTCGGACAGTTTATATATCGGGTATCTTGGGTTGTTATCTAGGCGTATACATGGTGGTTTGAATTTCATTCTTTCTCAACATCTTGTGATGTCAATGCTAGGTACGCTTCGTAGCAGGCTGGGCGTCTAATACGGACATAATCGTAAGGTAGTAACAGGGGGCCATAAGCTATGACTCTTCAATCATGCATGCAGTCTTACTCGGGCAGCCCCGTTCTTGTACTATAGGCTGCTCTAGTTGGCTCCCTGCCTATGAGGTGCCTTGTGTGTTTTGCCTGCGCCTCGGTCTTCGCTCGCCACGGCGCCATGCATTCATCGCGTATCACTTTCCTATTCTCTGCTTCTATGTGCATGGGCTATGTCCTTATTCGTCCGGTCCGTGAGTTGGGTCTATGAAAACGCGTATCTATGTATCATATCGGCTGTATAACCGCATGCTTGAACAAGACGCGGCGGCTTCGAGCGTCCTAAGTAACCCATTCAGTACATCTCTGTCTTCATCCTCGGTGCCACTGCGTTGGTCAAACACTTTACCCCCTCATCGTGCCTTTTGGTGTTCTCTCTAGTGCTAGCCTGCCTTGTTATCTTGTCGCCGCCTGTGATTTCTAGCTCTCTGGTTGTGGTTGGGGGTATATACTCGTGTCGTACTTGTTATGTTAATGGGTTCTTTTCGGCGCAGCCATTGGTCTTCATAATGCTGTTCCTTCACTCCATATTCAGGGCAGACAACACTGAGCATATGGCAGCATAATGATTTGGTTGACAGCTGACAGCTGCTCACACTGGGATGACCCTTTCACGGACCGACTTCCATCCCCTCTATATGTAGCACCATGTATATGGTTCTCTTTGAAGCGGGCGATATCTGTACGAAGGAACTGCTATCAGCGAGGTCCCTGTCGTCTACTTAAGTAGGTATCCTATGGTTGCTCTCTCATTGACCGTCCGCCCCCTGGTATCCCGCGATTGCTGCCGTGCACGGTGCGTAGTTGTATGAGGAAGGTGCGGCGTAGGCTGAAGCAAGAACAGAAGGTGCAAACCAGCCTTGGGGTAACTGGATGTGGAAGGTACTTAGCCACGGTCACGACTTCTACTTAGTACATCAGGCTGTGGTCGTTCCTTCCATTCTTTAACTCGGCTTTGGTTTGGGCAGTGTGAGCTTAGGCTTCTCAGGCGTCTGTGGTATAGGCGGTGGTTACCCTCTTGCAGCAGTGTTGAGTCTGTATATTTAGACGTGGCAGGGAGCATTTGGGCTTTTCGTGCTTGACGATAACGGAGTGTGTTGGGTTTATGGGGGAGGGGGGCGGCTGGTAAATATCAAGGCAGGGGGAAGAAAGGGCGGCAGAGAGAGAGATATATATATATCCAAAAGGAAGAGGCCCGATCAAGCACAAGGAGTCAATATTACTTGAATCGGCAATGACAACTCAAACAAACCATATATTCTAGATGATCGCGAGTCCTTGTACACCAAGCTACTCACTGGCTTATATTCCACAACACTACTGTATAAGAAGGTGGGTGGCACACAAGTAGCGTACGTACTTAATGCAACAAGCCCTCTTATACAACCTAAGACACGTGAATAGGGTAATAAGCCATTATTTAGCAATACCTTTCACCAATCAGCGTTGGTAGTACAAGGGTAGTACAAATGCCTTCCAAGCATTAGACCCGGGTTCGAGTCCCGGCCGACGCAGCCCTTCTTCTTTTTTTGCAGCTCCAAATAACACGCCAAAGTACTCGCGATCGGCCGAACAGCAAACGGCGCAGTGCCTTGTTTTTTTTTTTTTTTTTGCGCGCAGGTTGTGACTCGCATTGAGTCCATGTATACACAGGAACGAACGCACCTGCATTTATGCGCTTCTCGGATAAAGAAGTGGGTAGTTTCCAAAATTGGTGAGTTCTGAGCTTGCGATGGTAGCTCATTAGTTTGGAAAGGTATTCATCAACAGGCGTTGGTAGTACAAGGGTAGTACAAATGCCTTCCAAGCATTAGACCCGGGTTCGAGTCCCGGCCGACGCATCGCTTTCTTTTTTTATTTTTTCCCCTTTGCTCAAGAAGCATCCCATGCTCTACTGCATGATGAGCGTTGGGTTTCCCTGCAATGGCAGACAAAGTCTTTGTGATGTTGAGGGCTCGGGCACATGACCACGCACACAACCCTAAGCGTAACAGATCGGTTGCGTGGACATTGCGACGTCTCATTCACTCCAAATATTCCCAATATCATTGATTAAGATGTGGTACGCAGTGAGTTCCTGGGTAAATATCACACCCAAATAATCATAAGGTTCGTGCTAGAGCCTGCCTTAGTTAAACAGTGTATGTAAGCAGTCCTGTGCTCTCCCCACCCAAAGCATTGACAAGGAAAGTTTTTTTACGCACGGGAAGTTACCAAGCCCCTGTATAACAAATGCAAAGCATCAAGAGGAACAGGGGAACGAATAAATATGGAGTGGTTATCGAGAACCTCACCCCCCCAGCCCAGGGCTCTGGGGGAAACAGTGAAAGAAGAAGGACCCCGAGACACACCTAGGCTGGTGTATCATGCAAACCATCTCCACCACCGATGACCCATGCATGGCAAAGTGGAGGACAAAAGCCAGCCGAGTAATCAAACTCGAGCTTGCAAAACTCTGATCAGTCCGGGTTGAGCGCAGGTTGCCAGCGAGCGGGAGTGATCCTGCCTATCTATATCTTTCCCCGGTAGTACCACCATCGACACGCTCCAAAGGCCTAAGTACCCGTAAAGAAGTTCCTTGATATAAGAGATACACCATACAGTCGAGAACCTCTTAGTAAAAGTCGCGAGAGAGGAAAAACGTTGAGGGCACTAGACACGAAATCAATGGCGTCTCAATGTATGTCCACGGACGAATATGACCCGAAATCAGAAGGAGCGAAAGTCGACAAGATCTTCGCTGAGCCGGGTAGGAACGACCGGCTTCCATCTGGACCGTTGAAACAGGGAAGGCACGACGCTCAGCCTGAAGGCTCCAACAAGGAAGGCGCGACCTGATGAGGTGTGGCATAATACCTTAGGGAAGGAGCGAGCGTCAACCAGGATCTTCGCTGAGCTGGGAAAGAACAACCTCACGGGCCTCCCCATCTTGGAAGGAGCGACCGGCTACCTACCGAGCTACACTGGGAAGGCACGATCCCCCAGGCTGTTTCCCGTTAGGAAGGCGTGACCCGGCTCGGGCTGGAGCGGCAGAATGCTGAGGAAGGAGCGACTGGGTTCTCGGTGGCATGGGCATGGCAGGTTCGCGGAATCAAGCCGCCATAGCAGGGACCAAGGCATTCAACTATGTCTATCTTTAGGAAGCAAGAGCATATGGTGTTCCCACGAGTACTTTTGCAGTTGGCCGCTTCTCAGCGATGAGCTGCATAGCGTTTTGTTTTATCTGCACTGATTGAAGACACGAATGGATGGACATCAATCGATGCAGTGAACGCGAGCATGGCCTCTTGAGATATAGTCACAGTGGAAATAGTTGGCTGGATGTCTGGAAAATTGCCAAGGTAGCAGGTCATATACTCGTTTAATATTATGGTTGCATCGTGGTTCTACTGGGTCGCGTCAATCATTGATATGGCTTCTCTCAGAGGGTATAAGTACAGATACAAACAAGCACAGGGTCATCCACCGACCTTAGCCTCTGCATTTACCGCATTTTTGGCATAGACTAAATCTTTTTCTTCTTTCTGATTCATCTACATAGTACCTAGGTCCGGATACAGGGCATCCCGACATCGTCCACGATCGCCTCACCGACATGAATCATCCAAGTTCAAAGATAACTTTCCAAGTAAGACAACAGCAAGAAAAAGGTTGAGCATCTCCGCGGAACATCGGATTTACAAATACCAGCCGCCAACAGACCCAGCAGTCCCCTGCAGCGCACGGACATGCAAAGCACGCCTCGATGGACTGCATGCAGTCTGCACTTTGTAGATCGGTGGCACAGAGCGGACCTGATCTACAGCCGCAACGGCACGATTTCCAGGTTTTGCGGGCTATGATGCGTCGTTGGTATGCCAGGGGGGTTCGATTAGACTCTGGCGGGAAGTAAGGCACGGGGTTGGGGATGGTCAGCGCGTCGTACTTTTGTCCTGGGGACCTGGGGGCCCCGGGGGCCAGAGAAAGAGGTGACTGGGTTGAGGAATGACGTGCTTCTTCGACTCGCCAGATCCAATAGCACTGTAAGAGTGAGAATGGGGTCTCTGATAGCAGGCGATACGCGACCACTTTCGATAGATATAGAAAGGAATGTCATGTCTTGTGTGTTTGGGAACACCCTATATCTTATCTCTAGCCCAGCCAGCCCTACCACATAGCAGTGCCTGGACAAGGAATGCAAGATAGATCAGATCGGAAAGCATTGCGCCTTCAAATCAAGTCCAAGTGACATATTTTCCAAAACTATCAGTTTTCTGTCAGTGAGAGTGTCAGTGTCAACGCCACTTTATCAAGCCGCTGCACCTGCCAAGGTCAAATCAAGCCACAGCGATCAGTGCAACATATCCAGAACGCCCCCTTGCAACAACGATTACCCAGAATCTGACCGGATACCGGATCTCGAAGACGGGATTGGCGGGATGGAAAGCCTGACAGTACGCGCAGGACAGACGTAGTTAATGGCCAGTGCGGCACCCCCTTGCGTGAAGCGTTATAAGAATGTACGATGGCACGGTATCGGCGTTGGTATGCGGCGATCGACTGCAGCGCAATGTAGTATGTAGTATGTACTGTGTAGTATGTGCAGTATACAGTCAACAATATCTGAGTGTACAGAAGACAAAGTACTATACAGAATACAGCTACAGAGTACAGAGTGCACCCTACCTGCAATGCAGTACGCGACTCATGAATCATGCACACGCACGTCGAGATAGAGCCCCTACCAAGAAACCAAGACCTGGCACCGGAATTCGAAATGTCGGGAACCTCGGGGAGGAGACCCCAGCCTCATGGATGCAAACTCTTGGTCTTAGCGCTCTCCTTTGTCAGTCGTTAGTTCCTGGGTTACTGGAATCAGCTGTGGCGGATAGCTCGGCAGACCTCCTGCACCCGTCTTCTTTGTTCTGGTTTCTTTGTTCTCCGGCCAAGAGTGTAGGTAGCTGAGGAAGAGGCACTGGGGAACGTGACACAAGAGTGACAGCACAAAGAGCTCGGATGGGGTAGACCTTATTTGATAGGTAGGCTCTAACCTGGTTGGGATATGACTGCGACTCACAGCCCTTAGTTTGAGCCTCGTCTGGGGTTGAAGCTGCGTTTGGACTTGGTCGTGAAGATGCCTGATCGTAGGTAGGATGATAGTAGTAAGTTCGCAGCGAGGAGAATGATAATGGTAAAGTAAAGACCGCAAGCCCGAGAAAGTACAAGTCCTTAAAGCCAAACAAGGAAAGAGCGACCCCCTAGGTAGGTAGGTCTCGACTATTTACTCGAAAATGAAGGTCCTTAAGAAGTCCAGTCAAGAACCATAGCCAAACACCAACCCAACAAATCTTCAAGATCACTAATCACTGACCACTGACACTGACGGCTGACATGCACTAAAAAGTGACAGGATGGCACGGACAACCCTGAAGGCCGAGCACCGAGCTTGAATAATAGGCAGTTGTCAGACAGGCCCGAAGAAAGAAAGTATACTTCCTCTGCTAAGTGCTAAGAGAAGTATATTTAGCATAGATCGGCTCGGCTGACGATCCGATGGGGATCGTCGATCGGGTTGCTTGGTTTGGTTTGGTTTGGTAGGTAGGGGTGTTCGTGTTGGAATTAGAAAACTGGGAGCTGAAGAGTTTTTGCGAGACAGAAGACAAAGAAGATTTATCTGAAATACTTCAAGAGTACTGGAGTTGGCAGGTCGATAGTGACAAGTGCCGGTGCTAACGGAAGGCGGTTAAGTTGTACGACTTTCTTGTCTTGGGGGTTGGCACTAGTAGGACTGAAGCAGACCCGAGGCTCTGGGTCCATTTTTGGGTCTTTACTTGACACCTGAAAAACCTATACTGATCGAGAGGATAATGTAGCCGGGTTCACCGCATTTTACTGTTCAATGTTTACTTCACTGATCCCTTGCTTGTTCTAGAACTGATTTCATTGATGATAGCATTGTATAACGACTCTATGCATGGTCACATAATCATACTTGTACTGTACAGGTAAAATGTAGACGTAGATGGAAACTGAATGTTGAGGTAAAACCAGAAAAGACACCGCAAACCGTGTAAACCCCTTTGATGCATGTCGATTATTAGAGAAGGAGGAAAGGAAATCTTCATGCGCTGAAACGTCAATTCCCAGTCAGACTGTCCATGCAAAGCGTAGTAGTAGTAGTTGTAAAAGTCGAGTAGTATAGTTGTAAAACAAACGGGTATCAAGGTGCATCACTCGATAAATGGCCGGAGATCCTGAAAAATAAAGCGAGAGAATAGGAAAAAAATTAAGGAAAGAGACTTCGTGTCTATCCTGAGTGGCACCGCAAATCGTAATGTAAATGTACCTTGCGCCGTCTAACCTTGCGGTGGCGTCTATTGATGGATAAATGGCCGTAAACCTGACTCTTTCCCCCTAGCTGGGGATAGGTAATTAATGTCTTCGGTGAGGCGAAGACTCGGATTGTGACTCCATGTCGCTCAGAGGAGACTGTCGCTCCATGTCACTCCCGCCGGATCGCATTTGATTCCGTAGAGCAGGAAGTTGGCGTCTTCTCGCGTTGATAAACCAATTGCTGATCTAATTATTGTTAGAATGGGTTCTACCAAAGTTCAAGAAAGAAGAGAAAATACCTGACTGATCGAAAGACCTGTACGAGTCATGAACATTTGCTTGTCCTCTTCACTAGGATAAGGATGGTCCAAATGCTCATGGAACCACGCCCTTAGGATATCCGTGACTGGCTTAGGGAGATTTCCCCGTCGGCGCTTGTTCTTTGTATCGATAGGATCGCCAAGAATGCCGAAATTTGACTGAGGCGCATGCGACAGTGCTTGACGGCCATGGTCGTCACTCTGATAAGTCATGGGCGGATAAGGGTACCCCATCTGGCTGTGCATCGGCGGTGGCACGCCCCGGTAGGCATCGGCAGCCCTTCTGTCGTCCATCGGACCGGGCATGCTAGAGGCGGGAGGATACCCATGGGAGCCGGCTGACATTCGTGAAAGACTCCTGGGATCCGCGTTCATCCCGCGCTCGGGATACGATGACAGGTCACGGATTGGAGGAAGCATGGGGCTGGGGCGGGAAGTCGTGTACCGCGACGTAGCATTGGTGGCGCCTGGAACGTGCGCATAATCTCTTGGGTGGGAATCAGGTCTTGTCCCTGTCGACTCGCGATGTTCGAACGGCATCTTGGATGAAGAAGGGTATGAGGGGCGAAAGTTGGGAGGCAAGTCGTGTGATGATGTTGGCCGCTCGCGGGGCTGCCGAGAGGTGTAGTATGAAGTCGATTCGATTTCATCGTGTAGATGAGGCGGGAGCAGCTGGAATGACAGTATCAGTATGATTGTTCTTTGTTCGTGAGGAACAGGGATCATCTCACATCTCGAAATGACGGAAGGGCTTGGTTGTCAGCGGGTAGCCCGCTTGCATATGAGATGGCCATTTTTTTAGAACCCCCACTCCGGTCACGGTACTCTGACATAGAAGACGGACACCGAGAAGATTAAGACCAGTCTGACACTCAACTTTGAGTAACCAGGCAGTGGCGAGAAGGCGTGAGGCTGAGGATAAGATTAAAAGTCGATAGACTTTGGAATGCGCTTGCACAACAGAACCGGCCCGCGGCTCTTAACAGTGGAGCGTTGTTGTACCACCCGAGTGAGATTAAGATGTATGAGGTTGAGAAGAAGGAAGGTGAAGGAAGGTGAGGGAGAAGTAGACTTAAGAAGGTGGAGGGTGAATTGAGGAAGGTTGAGTGGAGAGATTGAGTAGTTGTAGTATAGAAGGAGGGAAGGAAGGGAAGAAGGAAGGGGGAGCGGTAGTGTTGATGTAGAGGCGACAATAATGAGAATGGGAAGGGGAAGCAGTTAAAAGGATCGAGGGCACGATGATGACGATGGGGAACAGCTGAACTCAACCAAGGTTATGCAAGGAAAGGGGATCCAGCATGACACTGACAGCAGCATTTCACTCTTTTTACCACTTAACAGTCTAATAAGGGTTACCAATTACCATGCTGCCAGCCTGCCACTGTTACAGACCACTGACTCTGACTCTGACAATT
This sequence comes from Aspergillus stella-maris, assembly GCF_047715825.1. Lineage (NCBI taxonomy): Eukaryota > Fungi > Ascomycota > Eurotiomycetes > Eurotiales > Aspergillaceae > Aspergillus > Aspergillus stella-maris. Next base: position 355,149 of record NW_027396795.1, read on the forward strand.
GACAACCCTACTGATCTCTGACAATGTTTAACAACTGCATCACATTGTACAAGAACAAATACTACAACTGGGATAATTGGCAGTCGCTGGGCCGGATGGAGACTGTTCCAATTGCATCGCACCCAAGGAAGAAGAACAGGGGGGGAGATCCGACAGAGGGCGCCGATCCTGCAGTGGATAAGAATAATTGACGGTGGAGCTGTGGTCTGTCCATGAGGGGAACGCCTTTCTTGCTTTTTCTGTTCTGGTTTTTGGTTTTGGTTCTGGTTTTGGTTCTGGTTTTGGTTCATTTACTTGTCGACTGTTCATTAAGCTTGACATGGCCAAGCATGAACTGTTCCTCGTCAACTGCCACTCTGCCACCCATCCCCCCGTTTCTTTTTCTACCCCCCGTCCCTTTTTGGTTCCATGCGTCAGCTTGGCTGATGGCGATGGATCCCCGTCGGACTTTTCTTGCTCTGAAGAAACTCTTCAGAGCTGAAGGTTCCCTTGTGACCGTTGCCCTCAAGTCTGTCCTGACCCCCAGCCCCAAACATTGCTGAAACTGGCGCCCGTTGGCAGGCTTAGACCAGTTCTACATTGGCCCTCTGGTAACCTCGACATTCCCCATATGGAGTGCGAGTTTAAAACTTTGCCACTCAAACGGAGTCGCCCCATCCAGGCGCTCGAATCAAGTTGCTGCCCTCACAGCTATGAATAGCCGTCTCTCATCAAATTAATTGTGAATCTCCCGAGGGTGGAGTTCGGAGTTATGTTGCAACATCCCTGCCTGGGACTTGGGATATGAAGGACTAGATGTAGTGTTGGGCATTGAAACATCCCGTAGCCCTGGGAACACGTCGTGCAGGCAGCAGACTAAAGTACCAACAATTGCGCTTGCTTTTCTTGCTGCAGCAAATGCCAGCCGCCGCAGCAAGGCTGTCACGGTTTGAGCGGGGATATGCTGGGTAAGGAATTTGAATTCCTGGTAAAAGGTTCCAGACCAATCAAAGCAGAAGAAAAAACTCGGAATGGCAAAGGGTCCCTGGGCTGCACAAATCACAGGCGCTTCTGGGCGGCAAGTACAGTGGTGACTCGGAGTGAGGGAGGCAGATCCACAATAATGTGGTCGTGTCAGAATGTCACATATCACAAATCCAGCCAGGATTCCGGCCTTCCATAGCTTATCCTCGCAGACTGCAGTAGTCAAGGAGTCAAGGAGGGTCCATAATAATTCATGCAGAATAGTCCCCAAAAAGCGAGGGTGACGGCAATGGCGCTGGGTCCGCGTCTTCCCGCCGCAAGGTCTTCATGGGAGTCTGGGATAGGATTATTCTGGGACCCGATCGCCAGCCTGGAAGCGAGTAATAGAGATCGATCTGTGACTGTTCTGAAATAATGAAGGGGAAGTAGTTATCTGGTCCTGGGTTATTGGGGCCCAGAATGGGGCCAAAGTCAAACTCTAGGAAATGATTCCAATTTCCTGCTCCGGTAAAGCTCGATCGCCCTCTCTCCACTTTGCTTTTGACGATGCCATGCACCTAAAGCTGCTTGCTGCAAGCCGCAGCACGCTCCAAGGCGTTCTGCCGTAGAGGAGTCGTTCTCGTTCGCAGCAGACTCGCAGACTCGCAGCACTGTCGGAAAGGATCCGCGCCACTGCGGCAGTCGGGTCGTCTCCTTTTTGTTCAAGACTCGGAGAAAAAGAGAGATCATCAAGAGATCATTCTCTTGTGTCAGATACGGATCTAGTGACTAGTCCAGCGTGGGGTAAGACCGAGAGCCAATAATTGGGAGTAGAGCCCGAGAATGTAACCAAAAAGGCAACGACCGCGATGTCCCTACAGAGTACAGTAGAATAATTGCCCCGTGCATATGACATCTCACGGTGAGTTGGCGAGTTGGAAGTTGGAACAAGCAAAGTGTTCCGTATGTTGGGAGCCCGAGAATGTGGTAGAGGACATCCATAGGACCATAGAACCATACTCTGTCGGTGGTAATCAACAGCGGACTTAGCGGAGCAAACGAATTCGGAAGGTGATTAAAATCCATAACCCAGAGCCATGGGTTATATCGATGGGTTATCCCTGATTGACCTCATCTTCGCAAACTCTAAGATCCAGCAGGATGGGGACCACGAGCATGACATGATGACAGTCAATTGGCGTTGGGCCCCCCACTGCATGTATCTTGACAAATCGCCATGGCCAGCTCATCAGCGCTATCTCGTGGTGTGCCGTAGCGTCTCTGGCAATTCCACGAGGGAAGCGCGATCACCACTGAAAGCGTGGCTGCCATCGGGATTCATGACTCGATCTGCCAGCCACTGCCCACTGGCGGCGATGTCAAGATCCACAGTGGGACGATCGAGAGCATCATGAATCATAGCGTGCCGAATGGGCCGGCTGGGCTAGTATTTGGAAGTAGTCTGTAGAGTGTAGATAGATGTGCAGAGAACACAACACAGTGGCCGGTCGCACTGCAGGAACAGCCAGGATGATCCCGTGATCCCGTCATTCCCTCCGACTACGGGCCGAACTTCATTCTCATCACCAACACAACACCTCCCCAACACCAACATCAACATCAACATCAACATCTGAACGCCCTTGAACCTTGGCAAGCTGGTCGCGACTCGAGGACAAATCAGAACTCTGTTGCTACTGTCGACGAATTATTTCGGTTGGTCTCTTTAACTCCTCGGAGACTGATGCTTTCTCGCGTGCACACTAATTTAGTCGTCCTCGTGGTCCGAGATCTGCACACACTGATTCGCTCCCAAATTTCGCCAAATTTTTGACGTCTTGAGACGAGCCTGTCACCGAACTGGGGGAGGACCACTCCATTCTACGGTAGCCAATCCAGATTCATGTTTACCAATCAAGCCTGTTCTGCACGGCGCAGAACCAGCAACCACAAAATGCCTACCCGAGCTGTGGCACTGGCAGCCACCGGAGACGTTGACTTCATTCTCACTCAGCAAGCGAGATCGGGCGTATCGCGTATTCAGTCCAGCATTATGGATGAGTATGACGAGGTGGCAGATTGGCGTTAAACCACTTCTTAGCCTCAGGCCCACAATCTGAAATACTAATCATAGATTCACAGGCGCATCCTCGGATCACGACTCCGCTTGGCTCCAGCCAGGAACATCCACCATCCAATTCCAGCTCGGCCACAGTGACCTCCGTGTTCCAAGTGACTGGTCTGACAGTCTTGACACCCAGTCTGACAGCCTGACACTGTCTGACACCGGCATGACAGCGGTGTGCGGATTCCCTCGTTTTGCTTACTCCGTTTCAGTTTGAGCCGTCCAATTTTTGGGTCTCTTGTTTCCTCCCTGTCTCGAGCCCAGGCGTAGAAGACAACGCCCATTTCGATCTCAATCTTGCAGAGTGCAGGGTGCAGGAATAAACAGACTGCAGCCGGGCTGTCATCCAGCAAACCTTGTCATCTCTGATGTTGAATGTAATTGGCTGGTACTGCAGATCCCGGCAGACCGAGCCAGATCTGGCGAACTACTGCGAACTGCTGCGGCTGCGTGGTGCTGCTGACTCGTCAGAAATGTGCTGAATTTGTCATTCTGTCAGCCACCAACAAGCCCTCACAGTCCCAGGTCCTTGGGTCACTGTTGCTGCTACCACAGTTGAACTCCTGAAGTAAGTTGGTTCAGGGTACTTCTGTTCCGTACAGAATGCAGAGCCTCTCGCCCGAGACCACTGATTTTTGGCTCTGACATCAGGCGTTCCAGAATTCTGTTTCAACCTTCAACCACGAGGTTGACTCCATCCTTAGTTTACCATACTAGCTCACCGTTGCCTTCTCACCTTGCCTGCCAAATCGAGACGGCTTTTCAATAGTCTATCCCTAGCTCGGTTGCCTTGACCCGACCGACTTCCCCCACCTGTGCTCCCAAGCCTGCCTGTGATTGAGCAATTCCTTGTTTCCTGGAGCCCCCCCTTGAAGCACGGAGTGTCTCCGTTCCCATGCGCACGGATGATCGACCGCCTATAATTTGCCCTGCAGGAGTTCATCGCAATTGCTAACCTGGTTGCTGGTGTCGTCCACTTGCCCGAAATAGTCATGACGGCCGTTGGCTTGTTCTTCACGGGGCATTTAGACTGCGACTGTGGCTTGTCGGTACCATATCGCAATTAAAGTCGGGGCTGGAAACTGGAGACGTCGCCATTTACAGTTAATCCCAGCGCCCTAGTGGCCACGTTTGTATGGCTTGACCAGCTTCGAGAAAATTCCTGTTATTGTGAGGATCCATATTTCATACTCCGCGAGTCCATGGAGTCCATGCTCCGCTGGCAACGCCACACTACAATCCCAGCGCCCGGCTTGATGGGGCTGGTGCGAGCCTAAGGACCTGCCTATTTCGGAATCCATCCCTCGCACTGCGCCTCTGAGGTCACGGGACCCCGATCCATGGATAATGCATCTGCCGCCCTGGAAGTAAGGACCATCACTATGGACAATGGATCGATGGATGCGAGGACCAAACACTGCTTAATCGCTCATCCCTTTGAAGTGGCCAAAATCCCTGGATACTGGTCGTGGGCTTGATGTCCCATGGCATTGCTTCAAACTCTCGCCGGCGCCCTTGGAAGAGCCCTCTCGGGACTGTCAATACCTAACCTTCAAGGCCAATAGACCCTGGCTAGATTCCTAGTCCTCGCTAAATATCTCTCTGTATCGGAACCCTGCTAACCTGACAAGCATGATAGTAACGCCACAGGAGCACTAGTGCTTCCCCAGGTTTTGCCCCCGCTACGAGACGACGTGAATGGCCAGACGAACCGATACGTCTGCGAACTCTAGACGGGCGCGCAGGTGTGTCCTGGGATGAGAGATCGGGGCTGTTCTTGACGATCCAGATGCCTTGACTGTCTGGTCCCCGAATGAACTGTCAAACGATATCTCGTCCCGGGCGCTGTTGCCGACCTACAATGCTCAGTACGCTCCATCAGAAAGACTGTCATCTCCGAGGCGCAGTTGATATCAGACTCTGTTCATTCTCTACACGGTGCACTCGAAGAGTGTTTCGCGGCAAGCAGTCAAACAGGGTCCGTCCTGTCAATGCGCAGGCGTCAAACATCACATATACCGACCAAGTCTTCATAGACATGCCCTTTGAAAGAGACAATGTCCCATCACCCTCAAGATGATAATTATCACTTCAAAGCAACCCACCTCCCCTCCCCAAGCATACACCTCTTTACATCCTCCGCCCTCCATCCCACAAACTTATTCCATCTCTCCGCCATCCCTCCTTCCACCAACTCCTCAACCTCCAACCCAACAAGCGCATCAACAATCCACTCCTGACACCGCCGCTTCCCATCCCTTGGCGCCGCCTCGCCCCTTATAACTGCAATCGCACGTCGGCGCTGCTCAGCCGTCAAATCAGCGATCTTGACCATCCCCTCTGCTTGTAGCGACCGGCGTGAGAGGTCTATGCCTTCGCGCGCGTCAAACTGGTACCAGAGTTTCGCGAGGTCAATTACTTGCACGTGCAGCAGGTCGCCGTAGGTTGCGCCGGGGGTGCGGAGGAGGAAGGACCAGTGTGAGCGCGATTGGGGTGATAGGCCGGGGCCTGAGATGGGGATGTAGAGTTCGTGAGTTGTCATGTTCGCTTGGTATCCGGCTGTCCTTATATCACGCTCGTTTTGGAAGAGCCTAGAAAGTAGACCCTAGAGTCGTGGAGTCCTAATCGCTGAAAGTCAGTACTTACACATGTAGTTCCTCCAGTCAAATATAGATGCCCCAACAGCAAGCATACTCAGGTAGTGCTCAAGCGCGAGCCTTAAAGCCATGGAATCTACCTAGCTACCTCACGAGTTCACGACACCTTCAATCATAGAATGAATCAAACAACTTACTTAGTACAAGTTCACCTGATCACATTACAGCCTCGAGCTCCTTTCGTGATTCAACCCAAGTACCCAATGAAAATCACCCAAGTCAAGCCCACGACCCTTGGCAGCTGTTGCCGACCACAGTACGTAGCAGCGCTTCCTAACAATACCCAGACTCCTCACAGACAATAGGTAATCGCCCGTGAATCGCACGACCTGAGATGGATATTGAGCTCGAAATCAGATGAATGACGTCCCCGCTCGCTCGCTCGCTCGACTTCGCATCGAATCGGGGATGGCGTGACTTGTCCCGTCAGCTGTCACTTAGGTAGTCGAGCAGTGAGATTGGAAGATGGAAGAGCCTAGCCCAGGCATCTCCGATCTAAGCGCTGGGTTTGGGCCAACCAGATGGGTGCTTTAAGCGCAGGCGTGAGATATTTGTGTAGGTGGGTTGGTGGGTGTTGTAAGCGAGGGGTTTTCATTGGTGTTGGAGGATATATAATTGGAGATAGGTGAGGAGGTACTTTTGTATAGGATACATAAAATTTGCTTCGGAATTTAGACCAAATAGTTTAGGAGGTTAATCTAGAAAAGAAATCATGCATGCATTTGGGCTAACCTATGTGACTATCGACATCATGAACTGGACTCCGAGGAAAAGAGGCGCACATCCAACAAAACAAACAGCCATCACCGCTCGGAAGAACACCAATCCAATCTCACCTGCATACTATCTACCAGGCACCTAACTTATCGTGCCTGCCAGATCCGAGATATGCAGTCTCCAGTCGCTCCTTCCAAGATCGCGCTTCATGGGTTCGCGCCTTCGATTCTTGGAATTGACCCGGGAGTTGGTGGTTCCTTCTTTGTGCGCCTCGCTTCCTGTCCGTTGCCGACAAGGGCTTCTTTCCTTCTATGAGGTTTGCTCCTCCTATGATCGGGAAGGGGGGTTCGTTCTCACCACCTGGGATCTGCTTTATAGTGGGCTTCAAGTCAACCTGAGGACAGAGTCGTTATGTGCAGATACAGTAGCTAAGGGAGCTAATGCATCTAGGTACTCCATGGTATTAACAAGTAAAAGAAGGCGGACTGAATAGAACAGTGTAATTTCGCATTTGCAGTAAGAGTATTTACTAGAATACAATATTAAGGTATCCACTAAGTAGATAGAGATACTAGACATGAATCATTCCAACAATGTCCGAGATCCAAAGAAGAAGAAGAAGAGGAAGAAGAAGAAGAACTCGAGCGCCGAGTCATCCGGCTAGAGCAGATGTAATTATCCAGATCACCCAGATCACACATCCAATGTGAAACCCAAGGCGCAATCCATCGAATATCAGAGTCAGACTTACAACCCACAAACTCCAGTCCCACTCAACTTCCCACTCGGATAAAGCGCAACCGGCAGGCCCGACTCAATAGGAACAGGCACACTCCCATCATCCGCAACCGTGATATCCGAGCAAGAGAAAACCTCCTTGAGCGTCAAGCCCGCATCATACCCGGTATTCGGGAGGTCAAGTGTATAAGAGCTACCGCTGGACCCATCATTGGTAAGCACAGTGATAACCTGGTTCCCGTCGGTACCCTTGCGCATGGCCAGGACGGAATTAGTGGTATGGATTGGGTAGTTCTGGTAGTCGAGGTATCCTGTTTCCTGGTAAATGACGGTGTTGCGCAGTTGATTCGCCTTTGCGATGAAGTTGTAGAGTTCAGCGTCGGTGTTGTAGCCTGATAGCCAGGTTGCTTCGCGGTTGTAGGGGTCGCTGCCGCCGTTGTAATGCTGTTCCTGGCCGGCGTAGATGATGGGGATGCCGTCGTCGAGGATCACGAAGGCGAGGACGTTTTTGGCGAGGGAAAAGTCTTCGGTATACCTATACAACTGTCAATTTCTGCTTGGGAGGAGGATCGGGTTAAAGGAGACTCACGAGGCAAAGCGCGGGTTATCGTGGTTTTCGATGATACTGCCCAGCAGCGACGTGTCGGAGCATGCGGACTTGACGTTGTTGATCATGTCGGCGAGTTCGCTGATGCTGCCGTCTGTGGACTGGAAGGCGCGGAGGAGGGGAAAGTAGCTTTGATTCGTTAGACTGATGATTCACTTTGGGATCTAGGATGGAGCGTGGGGAGGCGTACACTGGGTAGTTCATCACACCGTCCATGACCTCCTGGTACGGGCAGGTGTAGTCCTGACTACCCTGGAAGACTTCACCGATGCAGTAAACGCCCGCGGCATCGTTGAAGTCGCGCCAAAAGTCTTTCTGGACGTGTCGGACTGTATCGACGCGGAGTCCATCGACTGTTGCACGTAAGCTTGTGCTCGTTTCCATAAACATCTGACAGAGCGAATCTTACTGGAGTAATTCGACACCAAATTCCCAACCCAATCATTGAAAATACTCTTCACGTCGTCCCTCGTGGTATCAACATCCGGCAAACTAACAGAGTTCGTACTCAACCAGCACTGCTCAACCTGAGTCTGGTCATCGTAGCTTGAGATGTCACACGGGTCATGGAAGTAATCCCGAGAGTTCAAAGGGTTGAAGACACTGTAGTCAACCGAATCGGCTGCGCCGGAGTAGCCCTGTTTAGGTTCATTGTTGTCAGTAACCTTACACAAGGGCTTAAATAAGGTTAAGCTTATGCTGCACGCACCATGTGATTTGCGACGACGTCGACCATCAGATACATGCCGCGGTCGTGCAAGGCGTCGGCGAGGGCCTGCAAGTCCTCTGCTGTTCCGAGTTGGGAGTTGAGAGCGTAGCTATGCTTTCGGTCAGGCTTTTTTTCTGACAGCAGTATAGAGGTACAGGGGACTTACATGTCCTGCTGCCAGTAGCCGTGGTATGCATCTCCATACTCAGAGTCCTGGATCTGCTCAGTCACTGGTGTGATCCAGATGGCCGTGAATCCCATGCCCTGGATGTAGTCCAGTTGGTTGATGATGCCCTGCCAGCTGCCACCACAGTATCGCTATGTATTGGTTAGTCTAGACTCATATTCATGGCACAAGTAGACGCACCCCAGCACTAGTATCACACTCGGCAGTTGTCGAATTGTCCGTTCGGGCGAAACGGTCGGTGAGTAAAAAGTAGATCGACTGCGTGCGCCATTCTGCAGGCGTAGCCGCCAGGGCCGTCGCAGCGAGAGAAAGAAGGAGAGTCAATCTCATGGTGATGAAAAGAATGTACAGGTTGAGCGCACACAGCCAGCTATACTACGGCGGCCATACCTGCATATTTATGAGTTGCTTAAATTATATTATTGTAGGATCGCCTGACGATGCAGCGATTATTGTCCATTGATTTTCCGGCCCCAGTCGGATGTATTTGCATTGGTTGGTGAGGAAGTGCCGATCGTTCCAACCACGATGGAAGATTAATATTGCAGGGGCCAGTGGGGAAGCGCGTGCTGCAATTTTCAAGGTTTGTATCTGACAGGATCCTGCGGGGAAGGTTTGCTAGAGTGTAATTGGCTTTCTCTTTCTGCACTGCTGCAGGCACATGAATCGTGGTTGTGATTGACAGTCTATGATTATGCCACTAGGGATAGGCTACCTCAACAGGGCATGGACATGTCGGTGGTTCGGGGCCGTTGGTCGGCGACGCCGACCAGCCCCCATATCTGTAAAGTTCTTACCACTGCAGCGTCCATGCTTGACTCCAGGCACCGTCGCTGGTGACTTGTTCCAGTCCAATTACGAATAGGACCTGCGTTCGAGCATCATAATCTGCAGAGACCTGCTGTTCGTTGAACGTTACGAATGCCGGCTCGTCAGGGACGCCTAGAATGGTTACATTCGCCAAAGGGTTGCTTTCGCCCCATTCCCCCCGAGCCGAAACGCTTAGCCTCGATTGAGATACCGCAAAGTCGACATCGAGAGTGGCTTCTGGGTGGAGACTCTCCCCATCATCAAGAAACAATGATCCTGTCGCCGTTCCATCATTTCCCAGCGCGGCTAGCAGCGCCCATGGTGTTTGCCGAGCTTCTTTCGTCGTTAAAGCGGGTTCCTGTAAAGGAAGGACACTCCCGCCCCTGACGTATACTGGGATATGGCCGAGAGGCGCAGCAATCGAAGTATTAACTCCGGGTTGCGCGTCGACCGCAGTCTGCGTGTACCAATCATACCATACCTCCCCTTGTCCAACGCCCGGGAAAATGCCATGAACTGTATCGACTTGGGGCTCAAGGACCGGAGTTACCAGGATAGATGGTCCAACAAGGAACTGATTGTCAATCGCAGCCAAGGAAGGGTCGTTGGGAAACTCCCAAGCTAGCGCTCGCATAACGGTCGACCCTGTGGAGTGCGCATTCTGCATTAGCGTATAGAAATATGGTAGCAAGGCATATCGGATCCTCATGGCTGCCTTGGTCGCGTCAATGACTGAGGCCCACTGATACGGTTCCTGAGATATTGCCCCAAGGACGTTGTGATTGCGGTAAAACGGGAAAAAGGCAGAGAGCTGCATCCACCGATTGCAGAGCTCTTCGGCACTGTTGTAGCTGAACCCACAAGTATCAACGCCAAACATTGGAATGCCAAAAAGAGAGAATTGTAGTGCTTGCGAGATCGAAAAGTACATGGACGACCATCTGGAATAGTTATCACCGCCCCAGTGGCCCGCGTACTTTCCGGATCCGGCAAAGGTCGAGCGGGCGATGATAAATGGGCGCTTCTCTGGCGCAATCTGTGTTAGACCCTGGTGGGTGGCTCGAATTCCCATATGTCCGTAGAGGCTGTGCACGTCGTACTCGTGATACCCATCTACGTGGGTAGCATTTGGCGAGACAGCATGAACAGCAAGGTCATGACCTGTCTGGACATGATTGATCACATACGGCGGATAGTTGACATTACGTACTCCAGGCGTGGGCGACGTACGCAGGTATGAGGTGGTGGTGCTTGATGTCGAGGTTTCTGTGGCTGCAGCCTGGCTGGCAGAAGCGGCAGAGGCAGAGACGGCCTCCGTCACGTTGGAGATCTCAAAGCCCTCAGGATATTCGTACACCCTGTTGCCGGGTTCCCCAGGAAGCTTGAATGGGGGATGGACGGGGTTGAGAGTACGGTATAGAGAGCCGCAACTCCCCACACAGAAAGATGCAACCTCACCCATATCGTACCACACTCCGTCAAACTTTACTTTCTCATACCAAATTTCAAGCTCATTGGCCCAGAAATTGGCGGCCTCGGAGTGATGCCAGTCGGGAAAGACAGTGTAACCGGGCCAAACCGCACCGACATAGAGGCTGCCATCTGGGTTTTTGAGAAAAAGGTCTTGTTCGGCACCTCGAGTGTAGGTATCATACCTTGAAACGTCAGTAAGGTCTAGCATACAGTTTGTGAGACTTACGTATCCGAGGTATTCTCAGGATTCGGGATATACAACGCGGCGTCCACGATGGGCACGAATTTGCGTCCACCCTCGTGGAGATTGTTCAAGAAGGTTTCTGTGTCTTCATAAGAAAATCGCTGTTGATCGTTATCAAAATCTCTATAACCATGCATGTAATCGATATCGGCCCTAATAATGTCAACAAAATAGACCTTGATCGAGTATGATAAACTTACCAAAGATATTCCAGAGGAATCTCGAACTTTTCAAAGTTTGCGAGAACGTCTGCAAACACGGACCAGTTATTGTAACCCCATCGACATTGATGAAAGCCAAGCGTGTCGTACTTTTGCATAGCAGGGAGTCCCACGGTGCTGGTCTGGTATTGCTTTGTGACATCGGCTACAGTCGGCCCCGAATAGAAAGTGAGATCGATGCTTCCTCCAATTGTCCGCCAGGTCAGACCTTGGGGATTAAAGATGACTTCTTGACCATGGGCATTCCGGAGGAACACTCCGTGTGAGTACGAAGTGTATTCTTGCGCAGCGTCAGCCACGCTGGCTTTGACGTAAGTTTGTTGTCCAGCATCATCGACCGAGTAGTATCTTGTATCTACGTAAAACGCATGGTGCCCATAGATGTTTCTATACAAGTTAGCATTGACCACAACCTATGAGAAATGCATACTCGTCGATAGGATTGCCAATGTCGGCCGCGTAGGTGGTTAAGCTAGCGTTCCGCAAGATTCGCAACTGATTGATGCGCTCTCCTAAGCCGTACAGGTTGTATTCCTCTGGTAAAGATGTTACGAACTCGATAAATTGATCCTCATAAATTAAGACTGAGCCGGATGTATCAAAGAGCACCTCGCCGGTCGCCTTTCGGGTCACCTGAAAATTGAAGGTGGGCTCGTTGGACCATGTCACAGAGAAGTCGCTGTCTGATTCGGAGGCATCTGAGACCGCAACGGGTCTTGGGACAAAGTCTTCAGGAAGTATATACCATGACTTGTTTGAAGAGTCCGTATAGGTTGGGGTGATTTGTATGTTTAAACGATCCGTGTCCTGATACTGCACCTCCAGGGTCAACGACTTGACGTCCGTTCCGTATACATTGCACGAGTCTCCGGCCAGCCCTAAGCTGGCAGTGAAGCCATTGCTTGTCTGTTGCACGTTGGACGCTATGTACCCAGGACAGACTGATTGGGCATTGACGGCTTGGGGATCGTCGACATTGGCAATCAAGTCCGCCCCGACATCGATGAGGTCAGCAAGAGTGACTTGAGAGCGCTCGGCGGTCGCGGTCACGGTCGCAGTCTCAATCTCGGAACCGGGTCGTAAGGGATCCTGAGCGGCGCCTAAAGCTAGGGTGGACAGGGACCCAGCGAGGAGGCGGTTTAAGCGGACCATAGTGGGGGAAGACTTAACCGATCGTACGATGATCAGACAACTTCATCCACATCGACCTTTGCCGTTTATTTATCTTGGAGATTCGAAAAAGGTCGAGTCGAGGACAAGTCACTGTGCTCCGAAGGTAATCATGCTGTGGCACCCTTGGGAGATCATCCGCAAGCTACGGAATGTAAGGGGTGTAGGATGAGTGGTGAGGAACTCAGCGTAAGCAGTGGCGGTTGTGGCATGTTTGCTTGAGAGTAATGCGGGGAGACCGCGGCAGGTCCAGCCCGCAAGCCAGGGATTCAGGTCAAAGCTTCGAGCATGCTGGAGGATGATAGGATCTTCCGATGAAGAGCACTGATTGGTCAATTGTCCGATAAAAGACCGAGCCTATAACAGAGCTGATATATCTGGGATGGAAAGGCAACGGTGGAAGATGGGGAGATGGAGGTGGAGTGCGAGAAGTGGAGGAAGAGGAAGAGGAACAGGAGAAGCTGGAGAAGGAGACTAAGAGTAACATCCCCAGACGTATTGTTACCAAAGTTACCGGTGAGTCCTCGCTAGCCACAACCACATGCAATTTGCTTACCATGTCTTGCTCTCAGTCCTCTTTTTAATTGACTCTCATTTACTTGGAAAGTATGTATGCCTCTAAACGAAATCAGCCCAAAGGACCTTGTTGGTTACTGGATAACTATCATGTCGTGAACTTGAAGATGAGTTGTATGAGGCCGAACTCGGCGGCAGTGTGGGGAACATTAGACTGTTGGAGAACCGGCACTCGCAGCACTACTATCAACTGCATCGGTCAATCCTGCCTCATTCAAATTTCTGTCCTTCGGCTTCCCGAATGATAGTCCTAGCGAGGCTGCTCCGGCGAAAGCCCAACCTTCAGATGACCGAATATAGACCTCTGGGGAAAGGATTCCCCTGTTAGCTGGGGCGCCGGTCTGACAACGGCTCTGCTTCCTGGACAGGACATGGAAGGGCTTCGATGATACAGGGGAAGGCTTCCAGAAAATACCGCATCTTGTCATAGAACGTCATTTGAAACCGGGTCAGGGGTTCTGTAGTCCGCCCATGGCTCGGACCTGTGGTAACCTCGCTCGTATACTCGACCGTGGCGTATGAGGGAGAGTGCCCGACGAGCTTGAGCGCCGCAAGTAGCATCCAAACCATGAAGCCTAACGCGAAGAGGGCATATGTCTGGCATTAAGTCAAGACAAGTGATGGTGTAACGCGGGGCCCTTAGAAATGACTATAGCTGCAGATGCCACTAACCAGTAGTGCTAAGCAGTGGGAGTATACTTCTCCACAGGCCATCGCCCTTTTTCTCTTTATCCTCGTCCTCCCCGCGCCGCTTCCCCAGATTTTCCATCTCATGCCTGTTCTTGCAAAGATCGATCTTGTATTTTTGTTATGAGGAGCGTCGCTACATTATGGCCTCCACAGATTAGCAGCTCCCTGACAGTGTGCTCAGATAGCGCGTACCCCTATACCCTGCAGACGCTCCGCTTCCGACGCCGTTACCGGCAAACACCACTTCGGCTTCACCGGCAACATGGAGTCCGGTCCTGCTTCTCCTAAAAGCAGACCCTACAAACAGGCCTGTGACAACTGTCGCCGGAGGAAAATCAAATGTTCACGGGAGCTGCCGTGCGACAAGTGTCAGCGACTGCTGCTCTCTTGTTCCTACAGTGATGTTCTTCGTCGCAAAGGCCCCAAATTCCGGACCTTATACCCCCTGGCTCCGATACATCCATTAGTAGCAAGACAACGACAACTTCTCCAATGTGAACCTCAACGGTTCCCAGCAGAAGGAGAATGGTTCGCGGACCCTACTAGCTACCCTATGGGGGGAACGCCAGCATCACCACCTTTCACCACCGAGGAGCCCCAATACCTGGCGCCAGAGCTTCAACAACCATACGGTCAGATGCCTCCCCCGGAGCTTTCCTCGCCAGACTCTTTGAAATCGTTGTCAGAATCCCCCACTGCGGCCTTATTCCCTTCACCTCGAATTCTGACTCCGTCGGTGCTTCTGGCTCACGTCAATGTTTACTTAAAGTACATGTTCCCGATCATGCCCGTCGTTCGACGAGAGGAACTTCAGCAGGACTGTCATCAACCAGAGCGCTTGTCGCCTCAGCGATACGCTTTTCTGGCGTCCCTTTGCGCGGCTACTCATATCCAACTCAAACTCGACGGCGCAACGCCCGTCGCAGACACCTCGCACTTGCAACCCGGCGTTGATGGGGGCCTAATGTCTGGCGAAGAATTGCTTGGCGAAGAATTGCTTGCCGAAGCCGTTCGCGCAAGAAAAGATTGTGATCCAATTGAAGACATGAATATAGAGAGTCTTCTAACATCTTTCTTTCTTTTTGCTTCTTATGGAAACCTAGACCGACAGGATTACGCATGGTTCTATCTCTGCCAGGCAACTTCTATGGTCTTCACACTAGGCCTCCACCGTGAGCCAACATACTCCGAACTACCGGTCGAAGAGGCAGAACAGAGACGGCGAGTATTTTGGCTGCTTTTTATCACCGAAAGGTATGGGCTGTTCAATTTTTATGATAGTCAATGTTGACGTTTGCCCAGAGGTTACGCACTACAGCAAGCAAAACCAGTAATGCTACGAAACTCAATCCATAAACCACAGGTTCTTTGTTCTGACGTTCCTATTCTCGCCTACGGATTTATCAACCTCATCAATGTTTTTGAGAGTCTCAGCGTCAACCTTTACGACTGGATTTCAGCAGGTGGTAGAGACGGTCCATCAGACATGCCGCCTACCTCTGCCATCCAAGCAAACCTCAGTAAGCCCATTTCTCTCGAGGGCGTCTCAGAGATTCAGAAAGTCGATATCCTCATCACCCAGCAATGGCTGCAAGCTATGATGTGGAAGCTCTCGATGGCACGCGCAACCCAACAAGGCTCCCGGAATGAGACCGTCTTACCCTTTCATCTTCCGGTGTTGGTAGGTAAAGCCGTCTTGTCTGTCATCGCCGAAGCCTCACAAGGTGCCGTTGATGCACATGGAATAGGAATGGTGAGTACCTGCTAGTCTATAGACAATCGCGCTCTAATGTCTTTTGCAGGAGCAGAAACTCTTCGACCTCGGCGTCTCAGTCGCGGATGTCTCACGCTCATTATCGACAAAAGCCGCCAACAACCTCGCAGAATCGACCGTCGACCCCCGCGAACTTCTCTGGGGGATCCTATCTACACTCTCACGAATCCGCGGCTCACAATCATACCTATTTCCTTCACTCGTGGAGCGCTGTAAAGGCATGCTAGGCTTTGACTCTTCGCTTTCACTAGGCGACTTCCTCCCTCCGCTTCCTGCCTCGACGGCTGAACCACTCTCTATCTCATCAGAACCATGGCAAACGCCGGGACCCGACATGGACATCGAAAACAGACGAGGCAGTGTCGGCGGGAACTGGGAAATCCAGACTCTTCCTGACGACTCAATTGAGCAAAACGGTGAACCGGGCCCGGGATCGATGTCGACGTCCGTGTCTGGGATGCTTCCGCCGTCGAATATACCGGCGGAAGTAGGCCTTGCTTTTCAGCCTCAGCCAGGGATGTTGACTTGACTCGACCTCCTAACAGCTCGCCATCTTCTTTTTCTCCCGGGCTATAGCGCCAGCCTATCTCACTCCGGAAACCCCAACTTATATCTCTCAACTCCGCTCCACTTAACCGACAAGCAACGCTCACCCGCAGACTTATATACCCACCAAACTCTTCAATGTATCCAGTACTATGTTTCCATACTTCATGTCCCGCTACCCGATACCTAAGGACACGGTCGTGCCTTCCCTACGACGAAAATTCATCGCTCCTTCCTTAACCGGGTACTTGATCGCTCCTTCCCATTGCAGACGACAAAAGTCGATCGTTCCTGCCCCAGGACACCGGATGCCCAGTCGCACCTTCCCAAACTCGCTCATCGTCGAGCTGCGCCTTCCATAACGGGGGACATGGTCGTTCCTTCCTCAGCGCGCACATTACCTCCATCGCGCCTTCCCGATTTCCCCGACTCTTCGGAATCGGCCGATACTTCCTAGGCAGGGCGGGGGCACTCACCACCTACCTACCTACCTATAGACCTCCGTTGCTAGATTGAGCTGCGCGAGGCCCGAGAGCAACTCGCAGGCATGGACAAATGACATGACGGACATGACGGACATGACATGACATGACATGACATATTATACATACCTTACCATAAGGTACTTTACTCAATCATAACGTATATAGATTCAATTTATGACTTTTGAACATGAACATGAACGTGACATCGGTTCCTCGTGCGGGGGGACTTGGTAAGCTATGAGTCTATCATTGTTGATGGCTTCCAAGTTCCGAGTAGGTAGGTAAGTGGCCGTTGAACGGGCGACATCAGTGGATGTCGTGGTAGGTAAATGATAAGTACCTAGGTACCAATATCAGCGCCATGAATGGAGTCAGACCGAGTGTCAGCTCGTACTACAAATCGAACAAAGACGTGAATAATATGGGTGGCCTTTTTTGATATTAACTATAACCTCTCAAGCAAGATAATTGATGACCCAGTCATCAAAACAAAAAACTCCGTCATTGTTGACGTTCTGTGCAGTATGCACGATGGCAGCGATAATTAAATATACAGCGAAGCGAAAACAAGCAGGTGGACAAAAAGGCTGCGGTATCATCGAGACGTGGAATGGAATGGTATGTTGAAAAAAGTCATAAGAATCTAGGTCGCCGTGACGATTACCCCGCTGAGATGAAAATGCGGGGGCAGTAGTAGCAAGTAGCAGTAGTCTATAGAGCCGGTAATGTATGCAATGCCGTGGCGAGAAGGATGTGATTAGAGGTGAGATGAGGTGAGGTGAGGGGGAAAGTAAATCCACTACTGCCTGCGCCAGATCAATTCCATGATTTGGTCGCCGCGGTCAGCGTCGCGGCGGATATACCATTGCCGGACTTTGCCCTGGTCGATGGCTGAGTCGACCAGCAGGTATGTGACCTTTCCGTCATCTTTCTCGCGCAGAGGTCCGAGCTCGTGCATGAATGCTTCGCGTGATGCGCTGTGGTCACCGTCCCAGGTGAGCTCCATCGAAATGTCATCGGGAGCGATTTCTTCGCTGTACTTTGAAATCGAAAAACCGTTGGTGAGAATCCAGCCGTCGGCGAACCGGTACTTTCGCAGGAGACAGTCGTCACCGCAGATTTCGCTGACTTTGCTGAGCTTGGTCATGTCAGTGTTGAACCATGACTTCCAGTGGTGCACAGAGAGAGGCAGAGGTCGGTTGGCCTCGAAAAACCCCGTAGAGTCACCTCGGAAGTCCAACTGGCGCAATCGGTGGTCGATCGTCAAGTGCGCGCTAGAGTATTGGTAAACGCAGAGCGAAATCCTGCGGTCGCCAGTGTACACCATTTGTTGACAAGAGTTGAAGACCTCGGGTTTGGCGAGCTGTTCGACCAGAGGACGGGAAAGGAAAACGCCAGCGCCTCCAAATCCCATAAGCCCAAAGATACCAATTTGTGCAACACTTTCCGATACGCCCCCAATGTACATTTGTTGGGTGTGGTCGTACTTTTCGAAAGCCTCAATGAGTGCAGGCGTTGAGAGGAAGAAAGTATCGTCGTCAATGATGCAGGACCACCGAGTCTCCTCGCGGAGGTTCTTAGCCAGATGTGAGACCAGAGAAAAGTACCGGGTTTGGTACTCCTCCTCGGACTGCGTAACAAAGAGCTGAATACCAAGTCTCTCGGCCTTGGCTTCAACTTCGTGTACCCGCTGATCAGGCTCAATCAGCGCGAAAATGCGGACTCCAGTGTTTCCGGCCCAGTGTTGAAAAGCGTCCAGAGACTCGTTGAGTCTATCCAATGTCGTGGCAACACCAAAGTCAAAGTGCGAAGCGTCCACATGTTGAGGAAGCTTCGGTACTTCCAATCCCAGTGGGCTGTCCAAGGTACAATCGCCCCATAACAACTCCGTGTCCTGAGAAGCTTGTTTACCGGCCGGATGCCGATCGAATAACGGAGTGTTGAGGACTTGGCTCAAGGGTGGGTTTGGCGTAGAGACGGCAACGATTTCTTGGCGCACATACTGGGAAAGCTTCGTCACACCCAGGCGTTCTAGAGCATCGAAATCGGGCTCGCAGCCAACACTGGCTGTAAGGGTTATATTCGCAGCAGCGGGATCTGGAGTGGTATGGATAATTTCCGGTTCAGGCTGACTGCTGAGTTTCGAGCCGAATATGAAGAGTGTTCCGACCAAACAAACACCGGCGAGAAAGCGCGGAAGCTTTTTCTTCCACATCAACGAGGAATTCATCGGGCTTCGATCGCGGTGGCCGTACTTTGTGGACATAGCTCGAAGGTAGGGAATACGGTAGATCGTAGAGGTAAATATGCGACGGGGTATGCGAAACTAGCGCACTCGCATCGCGCGGTCTGGTAAGCTATGGCGGTGGTAGTAGTGTGGTAGTATGGTGGCCGCTCGGTAAAGGTGGAGGAGGGCGATAAGGACGGTACAGGAAGGAGGAACTCGAACAGTCGGATTATTTAGTTGAAGTAGCGACCGGAGGATGGAAAGGGCGAGACGGAAAAGAGTAAAAAGCGAGAGGCAAGAAAAAAGAATTAGTCTAGTAATTAGTCAAGTAAGAGAGAGGAAACAGGGTGACGGAGGTGGTGGAGAGACGAGGACGAAGACGGAGAGACAGTCTAAGAGAAAGGATGGGGGCAAGATAAAGAGGATCCCGACTCAGTCCAGACTACGAATGATCATCTGCAGCGATTCAGCACAGGACCAGGTTAAGGGGCGATCCACTTTCTTTACTGCTACGACCTGCAATTGTTGCTTTTGCCGTCTGAAAGTCTTTCCCTGCCAGTCGTTGTAGGAGCCGCGCGTCAGATTCTTAATCCTCCGCTGTGCTGATCCTGCGCCCTGAAGCATCCAGACCGTCCAGCTCACAGCAAGCACCGTCGGTGATATTATCCTGCTGTTGAGATCATGCCTGGTTCAGCCCTACATGGACAAGCCGGTGCAAGCTACGAGCACCGTTGTTTGACATGAAGCCTAGTTGAACAAGAGTTCCAAGCCGGATAAACTGCTGATGACGCGTATCGGGGCGAAGATCCTGTCGGAGGGCGGCTGGTCGCGACCCACGGATCCTTGGCGGCTGGGGGTTGTATAGATGGCTGCCGTATGATGTCGTGGGATTCACGGATGTTACCCAAGCTCGTTGCTCTAGAGCTCTGCGACTGCTGTCACCAGTGCTCCTTGTCGACGTTGTTGTTGTAGTTTGCTCTAACAAGGGGCCATTCTCCAAGTCTGGCAGGAGGTCACGTTGGCAGGGCTGGCCAGGCCTGTTCTATTGGTGTTCTATAATTGGCGAGCAAGGATCAAGAATCCCCTTGGCAATTGGCCTTGGAAATGGATTCTTGACGTCCTTAAAGATGATTGATAACGTCGGCTTTTGAGGTCGGATGTCTTACTCTTACTCCATCAGAAAGCACCGGCCTCCGCTGAACCCCGCACAATATGGTGATCCTGATCCTGAGCTGCCCATCTCCCCTCCATAACAACTGCGTCTTCTCTCCCTAAGGACTGCTACAAGGTGGTGTTGTGATGGATAAATTCACATGGTCAGGTGCCGGACTAAGTTTTTAGGTCGCAACAGCTGCTTCAGCTCCAAACACTGGTTAGTTTTGGTTAGTTTTTGGTGGCAATCTGGTACGATCGTACCCGCTTGCGGAAGGGACAGTGGATCTTTGTAAATACCTCAGGCAGAAACAATATAAGGCACCAGGGCATCAGCGGCACTTTCCGACTTTACTGACCTGTGACTAAGACGTTAGTCAGCTCATCTCTTCTACGGCCGCGCATAAGGACGTTCTCCGCGGAATCCCAATCGGGAAATAATCATTCCGCACGGGCACCAGCTGCACATTTGACATCAAGCAATATTGTTCCGCTAGCAGCTACAAGGTGTGGCATGGTATATGGGTTTCTGACGATTAACGGCCGAATTCCCTAGAGCCCCTACTCGGGCAACGATCTCCTCCCTCCCTGACGTCGACACCTTCCGACGCACGAAGCCACCATGTCCGCTCAGTCCCTCAGTGCGCTCCTCTCCAGAGCGTCCATTGACGACCATGAGGAAGTTATACGCTCTTGCGATGCCGCCCTGGCCAAGTCCAAGACCGACCTTCAAGCCCAACATGTCAAAGTCGTCGCTTTATTGAAACTCGACCGGTTCGCTGATTGTCTACGTGTGTTCGAAGAAGGCGGGGATAATCTAAAGAAGAGGGCCGCCCTGGAATACGGGTACGCCCTCTACAAGACCGGCCAGCCCGATGCTGCCATTGAGGTGGTTTCGCGCTTGACCGAGGGCCGAGGCGCACGCCACCTAGAAGCCCAGGCTGTACGTTCTCCGAATTCTAGACCTGGACTTGTGGCTGACTTGAATTCCTGATAGACATACCGGGCTGAGGAATTCCAACGGACAGCGGAGATCTACCAAGCGCTCGCTCGTGACACTGCAGCGACGGCGAACGAGGAGCACGATCTGCGAATCAACTCTTGGGCGGCAGATGCTCAACTGCAGTGGAAAGGCCACTCCGAGTCTGTCCGCCATACCAGACCCACGAGAGATGACCTGGAGGCATTCGAGACCGTCTACAACGCCGCTTGTTTGAGCATTGCAAAGGGCGAATTCGATCAAGCGGGAATGCTCTTGAAGCGTGCCAAGGGTTTGTCCACCGAATTCATGGAATGGATCTCAGTTGCTGATCCGTTCTAGAACTCTGCCGCACCTCGGAAGATCTCACAGCAGAAGACAGAGATGCTGAACTGCTCCCGATTGCCGTGCAGCAGCTGTACGTCTTGACTTGTCAAGGAAAGTCTGAAGAGGCCGAGTCGCTCTTGGACGAGATCTCACTCAAAGAGTATGTCCATGAAAAAATATGCCTGGGCCATGGCTGACAGAACGCAGAATCCCCGAGTTATCCACGAAACGCATCGGTTACAACAACGCCGCGATTGCTCGCGGAACTGGATCAAACCCTTATGCTCTGTACAAAGCACTTCACGAAGTACCACATTCCACAGACAACGACAAGCTGTTCGACTTCCAGCAGAATGTCATTTCTGGAAATCTCCACGCAGTTGATCTCCTTGTTCACAAGTACGACGGAATTATCCGATCCACCTCCAAGGCTCTCTCAAAAGCACCATACCCCTCCACAGACGCCAGCACGAATCTTCTATCCGTCTACAACGTCGCAGCGCATGCAAAGGGTGAGACGTCGACACAGGCGCTAAAGGCAATTCTTTCTGCAGTTGAAAAGAGGCCGAAGGATATTGGTCTGGTACTCACCGCAGTCCAACTCTATGTCAACCTAGGCAACATCACATCCGCGATAGCCACGCTTGAGAAATCACTCCAGATCCTTGACGAGTCAATCTCCGAGCAAGACAAGGAGACCCGCTTCAACCCTGGCCTTCTCAGTGTCCTCATCGCCTTGTACAAGCAAGAGGGACGAAAGACGCAAATCAGAGCCGAATTAGCCAAGGCTTCAGCGTTCTGGAGAGGACAATCCACCCAGCCAGAATCATTACTCCGAGCAGCGGGTGCATCTTTACTACACTCTTCGCTCAAGTCAGATTCTTCCCAAGCGGCAGAGCTGTTCAAGACTCTGTATGAAAAGACATCGGACGATTTGTTCGCCGTCGCAGGCTACGTCGCCTCGCACGCAGCCATCGACTACGCTTCAGTTGAACCCAAAGCCAAATATCTCCCATCCATTGAAGACCTCATCTCCGATATCGACGTCGCCTCTCTCGAGGCCGCCGGTGTCGCCGCTTCATCCTCCACAGCAGCCCACGCCGCCGCAGCCATCGCGGGAGCCAGAAAGCGTCCCGCCACCAACAAGGACCGCGTCACAAAGCGCATTCGAAAGTCACGACTTCCCAAGGACTACGACCCCAGCAAGACAGCCGACCCAGAGCGCTGGCTGCCGCTGCGTGACAGATCCACTTACAGACCTCGAGGCCGCAAGGGCAAGCAGCGCGCTGCCGAACGTACACAGGGTGGAGTTGTTACTGAGAAGTCGGAGGAGACTACGCCGTCTGGACAAGGGCAGCAGAAGCCTCAGAGCGGTGGAGGCGGAGGTGCCTCGAAGAAAAAGAAGAAGGGCAAGCGGTGATTGAGCCACAGATCTAGCCACGACGTTTAATTTACCTATTTTCTGATGCAAACGAAGTGTATATCACGACGAACCATCCATAGAGCTGTCTACAAGTACCTACCTACCAATACACGTTATGCCAACCATTCCACATAACCCCAAAAACAAAAATAACCCGAACGGCGTCCGAATAGTCCCACACTGCCGATCATACTGCTCGAATACACTCTGAAAAGGCCTCACATCCGCAACGCCATCCCTCCCCGTCGTCGGCACACTCTCACCCCTAACCAAAAACCCATATAAGGCCTCTAGTTCAACCCTATACGCCTCCTCCCACGTACTCACCGTCTCAGTCTGCATCAGCCCCCCGCGCTCATCGGCCGTCCCGACGACGACTCGTGCCGGGTAACCGCGCGCGTAGGGGAGATCATAATGCATTGTTACCGTGTTTTCGAGACCGTATATTGCCATTTGGGCGTCGCACCGGGGGACACTGTCTGTGCCTGCTTCGTAGAGGAGTGTGAATGGGTAGAAGCCGTGGCGGGGACCGTGGTCGTGATGCGGCGGTTGGAAATTTGAGGATGCAGAACGGAAGGTTGACCCGTTGTAGTGGAATAGAGCTGAGTAGAATGGTTCATTGACTGATGTTTGAGATGGAGTCCAGGTAGCCCAGTGTATCGCGCATTAGACCTAGGTCGTGGGCACCCAGGGAGGAGAGGAAGCGTGCTAAGGAGAGGCGGGTTGGTGAGGGAGGGTCCGGGCCGAAGATTTCGGATAAAAGAGCGTTATTCAGAGCTTTGTGTTCTTCGTCTTAATCTTTGGTTCCTTCGCTATCTTCTGAAGATGTGGCTGTATGGCCTCCGTGCGGACCAATTATCATTCTTAGTCTTGCGTAGCAGATCCTCTCGAGACTTGCGACTTCGTTCTTGAATACATCTGTGAAACAGGGTGCGTAGCGGCGCGCACTTGCGACGAAGACTTTTGCGCCATTGGGGACATTCTTTTCAGCGTCAAGTATTCTCTTTGCGGAGGGTATACTCAGTGACAGCGGCGTCTCGACCATAACGTGTTTCCCGGTATTGAGGGCGGCGATTGGTGTATTTCTCATGGTAGGCGGAGGGGAGGAAGTTGAGGATCAGGTTGATGGAAGGGTTTGAGAGAATTTCTTCTATGCTTGCATTCTGGATCTGGGGGTCTGGGTTCGAGGCTGTGTGGATTGCGACTATGGTGTAGAGGTTTGAGAGGGATTGCAGGGCTAAGAGGTAGATTGTTTGGATTGAATGTGGGCCTGAGGCTAGGATGCCAATTTGGAGGGGAGAGGAGGGGGTCATTTGATTGTGGTTGAGATAATAGTAGTATATAAAATGTAGTGCTGGTATAAAATTTTGATTGTATATAGGATGTCCCTCGACAGGTAAGAGGGATATGGGGAGGCAAAGACAGCTGGTAGAGCTAATTCGAGGGAGAGCCTAGACTCTCTAAGATTATTCCGGGAGACCCTGCAGAGAGTGTCAAACTGTTTGCGGGATTGAGAATCTGGCGGGTGAGATGAGGTCTGTGGTTAACCAAGCAAGGGATGGAACAGCGCTGCGAGCGGCACGTCAAACGGAAGTTCATTCCAGTCAAGATATACTTTGAGAATACTTTCATCTGGGGAAGCGTTCCGTAATGATATCAGAGAATCGATTGATTATTCTATAGAGGTTTACAGGATATTGGTCTCTTTGCTTTTGTAGCTTCGTAGAAGATATAGATCTGCGACCCCGGACGAGCCGGGTACTTTTGTGGAGGACATGGGATACCTTTACAGATTAGAGAACAGTACAGAGTAACACATAAATTAATGATAACATCATGTCATGCAATCAGCCTTAAGGCCGGATACTGTGGCTGAGACGCTTGTCCCCAGGTGTAGATGAGGCAGTGTTTGTGCCTGTCTGGATCCACAGTGAGCTCAGCCCTCCAAAGTCCAGCATCATCTTGTCTCCGTCACAGCTTCTGGCCAACTATTTATTCTCTCGCCATCGCGCTCTCCCTTTTCGCCTCCTTGTCATCCCTCCAGTTCCAGCCACAGTACAGTCATCTACCATGGGTGTAAGTCTGCCTTGTGTTCCTTCTCCTATATCAGCTGCTGCTGCCCCGCGGCTCTCTGGTTTACCCCGCCACTGCTACTCCTGCTTCTCTGTAACTACACCTTGCGAGGAGATTAGATCATCAGCCTCCAAGAGAAAAAGAAACGATCAGCTAACTGCTGCACTTTTGCATCATCGAATAGTTCGCGTCCAAGATTGCCAACGCCCAGATGAGCGCCTCCAACTCTGGCGGCGGCGTCTATGGGGGAGCTCCCCCTACCGGCTACACAGGTGGTCCTCCTACGAGTGGTGCTCCAGCTCCTGGTGGATATGTAAGTCTAAACGCCCAGAATGTTGATGCCTTGCCAATCCATACTCTGCCCCTCCTCGCACCACTAATTTTTCAGCTCAGTTCCAGCTAACGTCATGACGTTTCCAGAAGCCGCCGCAATCACCACAACCGCCGCAGCAGTATCAAGCGTATCCCGGCGGCCCTGGTGGACCGGTAAGCTAGCTTTTCTTTCTTTCTTCGCCTCTTCTTTCTCGCATCTATTTCCCCGAGTGCGACTTGACTGCTTGTCATTTGTTTGCCAATATACGCGCGTTCTCGTTCTCGCTTTGATTCACATTATTCATCCTGCCCCTCATCGCACTATTCGCCCCTCCTGTCCGTCCCATTAACACCTTTCGTCATTCCTTCTGTGCTTCATTTGTAGCCATCTCCTTTGCAACCACAAACCATGTCTCGACCTTATTCCGGTCAAGGCTATCCTCCGCCTTCTGGTCCGCCTCCTAACCAGCTGCGTCCGGGACCTTCCCCGTCGCCTTATCCGACATCCCCCCAGCAACAATACCAGGCGTACCCTCCAGTTCCGCCGAACAAGCCTGCACCATCGCCTGCTTACTCCGGGGCGCCGCCTCAGTCATATTCCCCGGCACCGTATTCACCACACACGCCTCAGCCTCAGTCTTATTCTCCGGCGCCATACCCTGGAGGTGGTGCCCCGCCGTACAGGCAAGGTCCTCCTCAAGGCTATGCGCCAACCCCGCCCCCGTCTCAGCCTTACGGAGCGCCGCCCGGACCAAACTATCCCCCGCAGCAGCCTTATGTATAGATTTCCTAGCACTTGTTGTTTCGCATGCGTTGTGCTTCTTTTTGCGCTGTTTTATTTTGTTTTGCTTTAAACGGGAAGCTAACACAACCATGTCTTCCAGTCTCCAGGATACCCTCCCCAGCCCCCTCAGAATGCACCATACCCTCCCGGCCCTCCCGGCGCTCGTCCTCCTCCGGGACCTCCAGGCCAGTATGGAGCCCCCGGCGGCCCACCCGGTGCTGCTGGACCTGCTACACCCCAACAGATTGAGGCCTACCGTCAGGCCTTGATTGCTACTATTCAAGAGAAGAACCTTCAGAGCTTCTACCCTCCCGATAAGCTGGACAGACTGGTGCAAGGCCTTTCTCGAGATGGACCGGCCAAGGTCCAGCGCATCGTGAATGAATTCTCTCTGCCCATGGAGATCGCCATGGATGTCATCAAGCTTTCGCTCTACGATATCGTCCTGTACGTCGATGACAGTGGTTCGATTGAGTTTGAGGAGAAGGGTATAAGAAAGGAGCAGCTGAAGCAGATCCTCGGCATTGTCGCGACAGTGGCATCTACCTTTGATGAAGATGGCATCAGCCTGCGTTTCATGAACAACGACTTTATGCAGAACAACATTCGCAGCGTGCAGGAAGTCGACCAGATCATCTCCAACATGCGCTTCGCTGGAATGACACCTCTTGGATCTGCCCTGCGCTCCAAGGTGCTTGACCCCGTTGTCGTTGGCCCAGCAAGAGCAGGACGTCTGCCAAAGCCTGTCCTTGTCATCACAATCACCGATGGACAGCCGGCTGGAGAGGCTCAGGATGCCGTTGCCCAAGGTATCCGCTATGCTGTTGACGAGGTCTCCAGGACCCCGTTCGGACGTGGCGCGGTTGCCTTCCAATTCTCGCAGGTCGGAAACGACACCAAGGCTCGCGATTTCCTCGGCAGTCTCGACAACGACCCTAGCATCGGTGGCTTGATTGATTGCACATCCAGTGAGTTGAGGAAATTCCAATTTGACAGACTCTGGCTAACAGGTAGTAGACTTCGAGGTTGAGCAGGACGAGATGTCGCGCGCTAACCCACCTGTCCACCTGACCCGTGAACTGTGGTGTGCTAAGCTCATGCTCGGCTCTATCGATTCGTCGTATGACACCAAAGACGAGAAAGGCAGCGGTGCATCTGGCGCTCCCCCAGGTCCTCCTCCAGGCCAGTACGGTGGCTACGGACAGCAACCGCCATACGGACAGCCCCCTGGTGGTCCTGGATACGGATCGTCTGCGCCATACAACCCAGGACAACCAGCTCACAGCCCCGCTCCTTACCCTCCGAGCAGCCAGGCGCCCGGAGGCTACGGACAGCAGCCGCCATATGGACAGCCTCAGTACGGACAGCAGCCGCAGTACGGACAACCTCCACAGCCTCCTCAGTCTCCGTATGGACAGCCGCAATATGGCCAGCAGCCACCACAGCCCTACGGCCAGCAGCCGCAGTACGGTCAGCCTCAGTATGGACAACGGCCACCTGCGGGATCGCCTTACCCCGGCCAGCAGCCCCCTTACGGTCAGCCGCCCAGGTACTAGAGGTGATTAGCTGACTAGAATGACTTCATGTACTCTTTTATGATGAATTTCTTTTTGTTGTCGTGTCTTTCCTCAATGCCGTTTTGACGGGAAAAAGGGCGTCGTAGGGACACGAGGCGCTTGCTTTGCCAAATCATGACTGCTTGCTAGTTCACGAGATTGCTGTACTCAATTCAAGAATGATGCTCCAATCCGTGCATATCAAGTAAGGAGGAAATGACCTGTTGGAGATCGTAGACAAAAACAGCCAGGTCATGTGACAAGGAGCGTGTGGGCTATGGGGCATCTATATGGCCTCTATGGAGACACATTGGAGACCTGACGCGGGTGGCAATTTACTCGCAGCGCCCTTGGAAGTTTCTCCGACGGGCCAAAGACGCGGTGCCCCGCTTGCCACGGAGCTCAAAAAGTGTCTCAGTCTGAGCCAAACTGAGTGTGACTGTGCGACAGGACCAAAAGTCGAGGCTTACGTTGCAGTAGTTGGCATGGGTTGGTTGACGAGTAATGGTTCGAGTGGACGAGAACTGGAGGGCAGACCCTGGAGGCTGTGCAGACTGCAGAGGCAATAAGTGTCTGGAGTCTGGACTGGTGGGTGGGCCACTGACATGCAACTTAATTATAGTAGCTAATCTGGAGCGATGGCGATGTTGGTTGCGAGTTGCGAGTTGCGACGGTCGCAAAGGTGTACTCTTTTTTGGATTAGTAGAACTCAAGAGGTTGCCTGGGTAATGTTGAAGCCTGATCTCTATCTAGATATACAGCTTAGTGGTTAGTGGTTACAGTAGTACCTGGAGTGTCAGGGCGTTGGAACAAAGGAGCCGCCTCCACTCTGAAGGTTACGCGGTGTCCAACCACCGTCGCCCCAGTCTTGCCTCCACGCCAGAAACGCTGCAACATCTTCACAGTCCCCATTCACCCTGGTCACTTCCTCTTCTCCTTCTAATTCTCTTCTCTTTTCTATACATTTGCTTTCCTGCTGTATATACTGTCGCTGTTAGCGTTGCTGCTTAGAACTGCCGGTCGGCCCTCTCCGCTGCTGTTTCCGGCCTGGACTAGACTTTCGACTTTTGGGTTCTGTGCCTGACCAGCTGCAAACGTGGTTCTGTCCTGCACTCTTCCAGCTTCGTCCTTCTGCTTTTGCTTTTGCTTTACCCCTTGGGAAGTTGCTCTTTTTTATCGCTGCTTGCTCTTCTTTTCTTTCTTCTGCACATTTTTCCTTCTCGATTGAAGGATGACTCCAATTCCTCGCCAAACGTCATAATCCGACCGCCGATCAGTGATCAGTTTTTCGACCGGTCACTCCTGTACAGATTACGCAGAGTCTGGAGCCGAGACGGATCGATTTAAAAGACTAAGAGAAGCAGAGGGCCGTTTTACCTTCGTCCCTGCGGGGAGTCATTAGTTGCGTCGCTATGTCTTCCCCGACCAGATCTCCAGATTTCACCCCGAACCCCGAACCGCACTCAACGGACGACCAAAATGCCTCACCCGATGCGCCCTCACAACACCTTTCGCGATCAGCACAGCCTTCAAGAAGCCATTCGATGAACACAGCCGATTCAAGACACACGTCGCCATCGCCTTCACGAACGTTATCAGATGCAGCCAGGAGGCCTTCATACCAGCAACATGTCCGGTTCTCGACAGATCTTGAGCGGCCAAGTGAGCAGGATGACAGACAATCAACGTGGGACCGCCGGCCGTCATCGAGAGGTCTATCGATAAACACGAATATTGCGAACTCTCAGGGTCCGTCGTCAGGTACATCGCTTAGTGCCAACCCCACGCGCTCGACACTTTCGCCGCGGTCAGCGCTCTCCCCTACATCACCTGGAAGCCCAGAAGTCGGCCGATCCCGATCTCGAAATCGTGGATACTCACTGCGGAGGACATTATTTGCGAAGAACATCGAGTCAGCATCGGCTCCATCATCCCCTGTTGAATTAGCACCGGTTACAAAGACGGAATCCGAAGTTGCGGAGCAGGAAGTGCCGCAGGCGGCGCCCCGAATTTCGATATCTGCTGAAAATGAACAAAATGAGAAACAGGAGGCTGACACGACTACTGCGCAGAAGTCTATGTCGGGTTCGGCTTCAGACAACGACCTCACCGCATATTCTTCTGAGACGATGGACCTGAAGGAGGAGAAGAACTTGGCTTCGACGTTCTCGTACGACCAATGGAATAAGAAGAAAGCGGCTATTACAACGTTACAACTTCGCGTTGAGGCTTTTCTGGAGACTATCCGCAAGACTATCCTCCGGATTAAGACAATCCCGCCTAGCAAGGATGGCCGTCACATCGACCTTGAACCCACACGGATCGAAGGCCTGATCGATGAACGCACAGGAAAGCCGTACGTACTAAATTGGATTCGGTCCAGTCGCTACAGTTTATGGAGTTTCTTTCCTGTTCAGTTCTTCGCGCAATTCACCAAGCTAGCGAACTTTTACTTCTTGGTGGTTGCGATCCTGCAAATGATCCCTGGATTAAGTACAACAGGAAAGTTTACGACATTGGTGCCGCTTTTGATTTTCGTCGGTATTTCGATGGGTAAAGAAGGGTTCGACGACTGGCGGCGGTACCGCCTGGACAAAGAAGAGAACAACCGCTACGCCGCAGTACTTCGTCCTGGGTCGAATGTAGTATCTCGATCTGTCACTGGCGACAGTGCATCTTCCTCAAGCGATGCGCAGGATTGGGATCAGGTCAAATGGAGCGATATCAAGGTGGGCGATGTGATTAGGCTCAGACGCGATCAGCCCGTCCCTGCGGACATGGTTCTACTCCACGCAGATGGATCCAACGGTGTGGCCTACGTTGAGACGATGGCTCTGGACGGAGAGACGAATCTTAAGAACAAGGCACCGGTCCAGTCTGTGGCAAAGGTGTGCGAAACCGTGGAAGGCATCTGCAGCAGCTCGATCCACTTCGCCGTGGAGGACCCGAACCTTGATCTCTACAAGTTCGATGGAAACGTGACTGTTGCCGCTGGAGAGAAGACCCCATTGACGAACAACGAAGTTTTGTACCGTGGCAGTGTTCTCCGTAACACTGAACGTGCGGTAGGAATGGTTATCTACACAGGCGAAGAGTGCAAGATCCGAATGAACGCAAACAAGAACCCTCGCATCAAGATGCCTTCCCTTCAAGCCAAGGTCAACCGCGTCGTCATGCTCATTGTACTCTTGGTTGTGATGCTGGCTGGAGCTTGTACTATTGCGTACAAGTTCTGGGTCCAGGACACTGAAAGCCGTGCTTGGTACCTCGCAGAAGCCAGCGTCAGCTATGGACCGATCTTCACTTCTTTCCTGATCATGTTCAACACGATGATTCCGATCTCACTTTATGTGAGTATGGAAATTGTCAAGGTGGCCCAGATGCTCTATCTCAATGCCGACATCGACATGTACGATCCCGAATCCGATACACCGCTTGAAGCCCGGACTTCGACTATCAACGAGGAACTAGGTCAAGTCAGCTACATTTTCTCAGATAAGACTGGAACCTTAACAAACAACACCATGAAGTTCCGCAAGATGAGTGTTGCTGGAACAGCATGGTTCCACGACTTTGACCTCCTTGACGAGGAAAAGGATGGAGGGACAAAGTTGATTCACAAGAAGCGCAATGTCAAAGGAAAGAAAGCTGTTGGCCGTCGCTCTAATGCATCCGATATGCGGCTGTCTCGATCTCTTGCTCGACCATCCATGTCTACACACGACGGAGCGCGCAGGAACAATATCACAGTGGCAAACACTCGTACCACCGATATGCTCAGGTACATCCAGCGCAAGCCGTACACTGTTTTCGCCCGCAAAGCTAAAATGTTCATCCTCGCCATGGCGCTCTGCCATACTTGTCTTCCGGAAGAGGATGAACTCGGCAACACTACGTTTCAAGCAGCATCGCCGGATGAGCTCGCGCTGGTCACAGCCGCTCAAGAGCTAGGCTATCTTGTTCACGACCGGCAACCAAATACTTTGACGGTCAGAACATTCCCTAACGGCCCTGAAGAAGCACCTGTCGACGAAGTCTATGAAATTCTCGATGTGATTGAATTCTCCAGCGCCCGAAAGCGCATGTCCGTCGTTGTGCGAATGCCGGACCGCCGGATTTGTCTCTTCTGTAAGGGTGCCGACAGTATCCTTATGAAGCTGTTGAAGCGCGCTGCTCTCGCACAGGAAAAAGTTAACGAGATCGAGCGCCGTGCGAGCAAGCGCAAGGCCGCTGAAGCAAGCGAGGTCATGAGGCGGAACAGCGAGTACCGCAGTCGCAAGGACAGTGGAGTCCGCAATAGCATGAGCAGGCCTAGCATGAGCCGGCCCAGTATGACACGCCGCCGGTCGAGTGTTTCTGGCAAGAACGTTTCTGCGCTTAGAGATAGTATCGATGTCTGGCTTCGTGATCGTGAGACGGATGGTGGACTTTTGCACAGGAACAGCGACGTCGAGTACTACAGCCCTCGACCTTCTGCGCAGATTGGCCGGCAATCGACAACATTCTCCGACTCGGGCAGCTCGGTTCACGAAGATGAAGAGGAGGAACTGGTCGAGGAGGCGCTGGTTGTTAACGAAGGGGCTGTTTTCGAGCGCTGCTTCCAGCACTTGAACGACTTTGCCACTGAAGGTCTCCGAACGCTCCTCTACGCCCACCGATTTGTCGATGACGCTTTCTACAACGAGTGGAAGCAAGCATACCAAGAAGCGACAACTAGCCTTGTTGACCGACAGGAACGAATTGAAAAGGTGGGCCAGCAGATCGAGGAGCAGCTCGAATTGACGGGTGCCACCGCTATCGAGGATAAGCTGCAAAAGGGAGTTCCCGAGACGATTGACAAGCTCCGTCGTGCGAATATTAAGTTGTGGATGCTTACTGGAGACAAGCGTGAGACGGCCATCAACGTTGGCCATTCTTGTCGCTTGGTGAAGGACTACTCTACCCTTGTGATCCTCGATCAGGAGATGGGCAACGTTGGTCAAGAGATTGCGAATTTGACTGCGGATATCACCAAGGGCAAGGTCGCTCATTCTGTGGTTGTGGTTGATGGTCAGACTCTTTCCATGATTGAAGGTGATGAGATGCTTCGTCCTGCTTTCTTCAAACTCGCTATCCTTGTCGAGTCGGTGATCTGCTGCCGTGCCAGTCCCAAGCAGAAGGCTTTCCTGGTCAAGTCCATTCGCCAGCAGGTTCAGGATTCTGTTACTTTGGCCATCGGTGATGGTGCCAATGACATTGCGATGATCCAGGAAGCTCACGTTGGTATCGGTATCACGGGTAAAGAGGGTCTTCAAGCAGCGCGTATCTCAGACTACTCGATCGCTCAGTTCAGGTTCCTGCTCAAGTTACTTCTCGTTCACGGTCGTTGGAACTACATTCGAGCTTGCAAGTACACACTCGGAACATTCTGGAAGGAAATGCTCTTCTACCTCACACAAGCGCTTTACCAACGCTGGAACGGTTACACCGGAACAAGTCTCTACGAGTCTTGGAGCCTGAGTATGTTCAATACGCTTTTCACCTCGCTCGCCGTCATCTTCCTCGGTATCTTCACCAAAGACCTCTCCGCATCTACCCTCCTCGCCGTCCCCGAACTCTACACAAAGGGCCAACGTAACGAAGGGTTCAATATCCGCCTCTACCTTGGCTGGACATTCATGGCCACATGCGAAGCAATGATTGTCTACTTTATGATGTACGCCCTCTTCGGAAACATCCTCTTTACAGAAGGCAACATCAACGACATCTTCTCCACCGGCCTCGTAACCTACTCCGCCTGCGTAATAATCATCAACACGAAACTCCAAGCCCTCGAAGTCCACAACAAGACCTACCTCTCCCTCGCAGTCTTCATCATCTCCGTCGGCGGCTGGTTCCTCTGGAACATGATTCTCTCTCGGCAATACGACATCAAGTCCGGCGACGGCATCTACCACGTCCCCTCCAACTTCCTCCTTCATTCAGGCCACGATCTCGCCTTCTGGACCGTCCTGTTGATTACAGTCGTCGCAGTCCTAGTCTTCGAAATTGTCGTATCGAGCCTCCGCGCAAACCTCCTCCCTACAGACGTCGACATCTTCCAAGAATACGAGAAAGACCTCGACATCCGGAAACGCTTCGAGGAGGCCGCGGCGCAAGAACTCCAGCAGGGGTGGGATCACGGCAAGAAGAAATCCAGCTTCGAGATTGCGTGCGAGGAAGCGGAGATGGAGGCGAGAGAGAAGCACGTCGCGGAACTTCTTGCCAGACCACGCATCATGAGCGATGCAAAGAAGAATGGGTCTGGCGCTGGTGTCTATGTCCAGTCTGAGACGCTTTCTGGTTCGAATTCGGGATCTGCTTCTGCTTCCGCGTCGGCTGTTGCGCTTAGTGAGCAGCCCCGTGAGACGGTTGTTGTTACAGATCAACGACAGGGTTCCGTTGCGAGCGCTGCGACAGGAGCACCCAGACGGTCAACTGAGATTCATGAGATGCTCAGTAAGGGCTTTGGAGCGATTAGGAAGGGTCATTTGAAGTGATCTCTTCCAACCAAATCCTGACTTTATTATATACCTATTTCTTTCCTTTCTTTCTGTTGTCTGTCTGTTTGCTCGATTACATGTTCATCTGCAGGCGTTCTGTTCTCGTTCGAAACGTATACCCCGGATTGGTTTGTCGAACTTTGTCGCTCATTTATGTTACTGTATAGTTGATGGCTGCAGTGGTCGTGTCTTATACTATACCCAGGACAGCCGAAAGTCTACGTCGTGTATTATAGCGAAGAGAGAAGACGAAAAGATGGAGATGAATAATAAGATAAGATGACGATTATACAAGGTTTGATTATTGAATTAATAGTACCATACATAATGACCATGGTCGCTTTCCGTAGCTAGCTAGGTAGGTAAACAAGCGGATCAGAGCCTGTGGCATCAATGTGTCGTGGGTTCATCGCATACTCTAGCACGGAGGCCGCTCATTTTGTTACCTCTTCATCTTGGCCCTGGTCTAAACCCCTTGCCTGTATCCATCCAGTGCTCTCTGCTCGAGTTCTTCAGATGATGAATGAAAATCCTGCATCGCGGCATCATCGGCCATGGGCAGTCGTGTGCGCTTAGAGACCGATGCGTCCTTCCTACTTCGACAGGGTAGAGTAGAACGAACCATCTACCGCCCCCCCCTGGCATACCGTCCGTTCCTGTAGATGGTTGTAGAACTTGGAATTTGTGTATTCGGTTTCCACCAGCGACGTCCCTTGGCATCTGTTAGTTACAAGACAGTCAAGTCATGTTATGATGGAAAACTTACTTTTGCGTTTTGCAAAATCTCAAAGTCAGCACCAGGGTTACATTTTTCAGCTCGGTGTTGTGGCCCAGTGTCACGGCTACATCGCTCCAGCGAAGAGAGCAGGAGTTGTCGTACCCTCAAGATAGGCTGATGTCGCCCGTGCGGGCACCTGTCGCTGTCATTATCACCGTGGTCAATGCATACAGAGCGACTTGGTCCCAAGACCTCGTGCCATGATCGGACGCATTGCTCCACCACGTGTCGAGCATGTCCAACACCGTGGCGGAGCTAATGCTGGCTCTCTTATACTTGTAATCCCTCGTCAATCTCCCAGCATGACACATCTTATTGAAGAAAGACTGGAGCCTCGATTCTGTTCGGACGGTGATACAGTCGTCGATCTCTGCTTTAGTGTGGCGATGTCGGAGCATTTGAAAAGGAGGGTTTGATAGCGGACGATCGTATTTTTCGCTGAGTGTGGTGCCAGTTAGAGGCTTGAAGACTTTCATTAAGATTTAGATGGAAGTGAGGATGTCCTCTGAAGTCGGGGCGTCGGTAGGAGTCCTTGATGACTGGTTAGCACTGATCCTCTATCACGAAATGCCGAACAGTGAGAAGACTTACTTGTTGGAGGCTTGGCGGTATATCTCATTCCATAGCTTGTCAGTTCGAGCGAGCTGCTTCCGGCAGTTTGGACTTCTCGCAAAGGGAATGCCTGATTCGTCTTCTTCGGCCTCGCTGTCGAGTTTAGTGACGTCGA
The DNA here is from genome assembly GCF_047715825.1 of Aspergillus stella-maris. Lineage (NCBI taxonomy): Eukaryota > Fungi > Ascomycota > Eurotiomycetes > Eurotiales > Aspergillaceae > Aspergillus > Aspergillus stella-maris. The sequence continues at coordinate 390,679 of NW_027396795.1, forward strand.
GGTTCCTGATTCTTGCAAGGGTGGTCGAGACTCTCCCGGAGCTGTTAGAACGAGATTGTGACATACTAACGAATGTGAGTTGACAGATAAAGATGGCACAGCCTCCTGCTAACTAGCCTTCGTGCCATTGTGTGGCAAGGGACAGAACTTGACAGCATACTTTGGACGGGCAGTGGGATATTCAGCCGCATCAATGTGGTATGAAAAGCGATTGTTCACGAGTCCTCCCATCGTCTTCAACCAGTCAGAGTACTCTTCGGCAAACGTTTGCCCGGCCGAGACTCTTCACTCTTCACTCTTCACTCCATCAAGCACCTACTGAGCAATGGAGAACTGTATGCCCTATTGCTGGCTGCCCTTGGAAAGAGTATGGTGTCGCATCATCTCAAGTTCCTTGCGGAACATGAATACCAGCTTGGGGCTCTCGCTAAACCATGTTTTGAAGACATGGAGGTCTAGATAACAAGCCTGCTTCAGGAACGAAAGCGGCGTATCATCTGTAATCCCCAAGTCGAACTCCTGCACGACCATGCTTGCCAAGTCATCCCATTCCTTATCCCCGTTGGGGATGCCAGGGAATAGGCGGCTTGGTTCTCTCAAGTAGGGTGCAAGCGTGTTCACTTCCAGCGGTTTGTTGAGAAAGCAGCTGCAGACCATGAAATCTCGAGTTACAAAGGTCTCAAAGCTGTCTTCTGATTCCGTGTGCTCAGAGAGCATGCACAGCTGGTATTTGAGATCAATTGCTCCTTTGTCCTTGAGCCCAAGAGCTCTTGCCAGTTCCTTGATGTGGTTATCACACACGAGCGGGTGTATGAACATGCTGATTTGTAGCTCACTGCGCTTTAGTTAAAGGATGCCCAGCACATCTTTTCGGTAGGCTGCGTCCCCAGCCCATGTCTCACCATCGATAATAGCCATCTCCTTGGGGTCGAAGAAGCCACTGCGGGCGCATCTGCACCTAGCCTGGGACTGAGGTTGAGCGTGCTCCGGCTCTTGCGTGGGTTCGGAAGTGAATATAGGCTGTTCTTGCCCATGCTCTGTCTGCTCCGGCGCTGGCTGCTCTGGCTGTTCTGGTTCTGGCTGTTGAAAAACAGAAAAATCCAATCCCCACTCATATAATCATCTGCTCCATGGACGAATCGGTGGCATATCCCCATTCTTGCCATTCGTCTTTTGATTATCTGGCCTAGGGCTGACCCATAATACGGGCGTACCCGCGGTACATGGAAAAGGGGCTAACAAGCATAAAGAAGTCCCAATTAGCGAGTCAACAAGGACAAATGGGACGGGCGCGAAGAGGAGGCCATGGTCGATACCTTTAACCTCATGAGAGTGTTGAATCCCATCATAGCAAATGGGCGTCGCATGATTATCAGGCCTTCTATTCTGTATTCTCAACAAAGAGCTTATCGTAATAGAGCATAAGTAGTTCTTACATGATAGATAAGAGACCCAATGGATAACGCGTCCTCTATTCCAGGTTCCCTGCAAGCTCGCCTCGTAGACTACCTAATGTAGCCGTAGTATCCCGCACCCAACTACTTAGATTACCGCATCACCGGCATAGAACTATTCTAAGCTTAGTGTAGAATGGATTTATGCATTTATGTAAGCTAAACATGGAGTAGTCTACTAACACCATATTATACTTAAGCCTCTATTCCCTACTACAAGCTGGTCTCGTAGACTAATGTTGCCGTAGTCCCTAATCTACACGAAGGCTTGAGTTGCCCATCTCCTTAGATAGCTGCATAATTGACATGCATAAAACCATTTTAAACTAGTTTAAAACGAATTTGTGTGTTTCTAAGCTAGATCAGGGAGTTATTTCAGTAGCACGATGTCACGCTTAAGCGACACGGCCCTTGAGACAAACAGCCACCGCTAAGCCTGAATGCCCGAGTTGGCCTGTTGTGCCGAGGATTGGTAAAAGTATAATGCCGGTTGTTGTAGAAGGAAGGACCTTAGCAGAGTTAGGATAGGAGGGAGCAAGGAAAGTGCAGCTCGGGAATGTCAAATCAAGGAAGGTGCGATCGGGTCGAGTGGGCAGCTGCGATTCTGGAAGGAACGTTGTCGTTAACTGTTAAAACGGAAGGAGCGAAGAGTAGCTTGCATAGACCTCTTGCAGGTGTCGTCTAACCATAGTCTCAAAACGAGGAGGCCCGTGCTTGAGCTTAAGCATGCCAGAAAACTAAGAAGGCAAATGGAATTAGATTATGGACATGCGTGACCCCGGCCGTGAGCCTCTATCTATCTGCTCGTACATTATAGCTGAGCAGGGCACAACTGTGCAGCTGAGGCAGAAGCGTTCAATGATCCAATGATGGCGCGACGATGAGCTTAACTCTCGAGCGCTGACCGTGAGAAGACAATGTGATTCGCCAGTCCGTGTTGTCTGTGGAAAGGTGGCGCAGCCATAGATTAGGTCAGGAGGCTAGAGCCAAGAGGGGAAGCTTAGCCTTGCTGACGGCGCGATGCACACTATCTGGGTCCACGTTGATACCGAGGCCGATATCAGTGCCATTGTACGCCTGACTATTGGCGTTTCTCCTGGTCAACGTGCGCGAGCTTGAGTAGTGTCTAGCTCTCCTTGATAGGGGTTTGTTTTGAATTCTCAACGTCTTTTCGCTAGCTGAAGCATGACTCGTGAATGGGAAATCACCTTGGTTGGGTGTAGCTCGGACCCACTAGATCTGGTACTGACCGTTTTAGGGTGCGGCTGAGGTGGATTCTGAACGTGGTCGCTATGCCCTAATAGCTTGAAAGTGAGAGTAGATTGTGAAGATCGATTTCCCGGGTAGTCTCTAGACGCGATTTGGTTGGAGGTATAAAAAGGGGATGGGCCCCTCTGGGGGACTTTGGGTGAAGAAACAGAAACCCATTAATACCCCATCCTTATTTCTCGAGAATCACACTCACCATGGGTTCTATCGGCCAACCAACCCCTACTAAGGCAAAGCCTATTGTTGTCATCGTTTGCCCCCCAGAAACAGGACACACAACACCCCTCCTCCCCCATGCCGCGCATCTCACAAAGCAGGGCTATGAAGTCCACATGATTGCAGGGCTTCCGACAGAAGGTCCCATCCGCCGAACCGGCGCAGAATTCTACGCCGTTGAAAGCACGTGGACGCCCGACAAATACGACAAAATGATACTCCTCCCCGATGGCCCACCGCGCCTCGTATTTGGCCTCAAGAATGTCTTTGTCGACTTGACCCCCTCGATTATGCGAATCCTCCAGAATGTGCTGGAGAAGTTGCGCGCAGAGCAGTCCGAACGCGAGGTCGTGATCGTCCAGGAACTTGCGTCGATGGCCATCTGGCCTTTCATGCTGGGAGCACCTCTACCGAAGGGATATGCTCGGTTCCCGAAGGTGATTACAGTTTCAACAACGCCGCTGGTCATGTCTAGCGTCGATACAGCACCCTTTGGGCCAGGCCTGCCGCCTGATTCGAGTGAGGAGGGACGCGCGCGCAACGCCGCCATGTACAAGGCTGGTGAGCCCTTGTGGAATGAAGTTGCTGAGTACGCAAACGCCAAGTTCAAAGAACTCGGTGCGAAGAGGGAATTCTCGGGATCGCTACTCGACTTCCTGACTGTTGGCGGTGCAGACCTTCAGGTCATGCTTTATAGCTCGAGCTTAGAATATCCCCGCAGCGATATACCATCCCACATCCGCTTCATAGGTGGGACGCCGCGCAAAGAGGTCGACCCGGCGACTGTGCTGCCTGAATGGTGGGCGGAAATCGAAGCGGCGAAGCATGCCGGAAAGAAGGTTGTTTTTGTCAGTCAGGGCACGGTAATGGTCGATTACAATATGCTTGTGATCCCAACCATCAAAGCAATGGCTAATAGGGACGACTGCATTGTCGTTGCAGTACTGGGCGTGAAGGATGCAAAACTGGAAGACGTAACAGTGCCGGCCAACGTAAGAATTGTCGACTACCTGCTGTACGATGCGATTCTTCCATACGCCGATGTGTTTGTGACAAACGCTGGATTCGGTGGCTTCATGCATGGCGTGATGAATGGTGTTCCCATGGTTCTAGCTGGAGTAGACCGTAAGTCCCCTGGATTGCACTTGTGTGAGTGCTAGTGCGCTGACCATAGCTCGAATACAGAGGATAAAGCTGAGGTATCGGCACGCGGTGAATGGTCTGGAATTGGAGTCAACCTACGAACAGCCTGGCCAGATGTTGAGGCCGTCCAAGAGGGTCTCGATAAGATATTTAATAATAGCATGTATGAAACACGTTGCATGGAGATACGACGGGAGAATGAGGAGCTTGATTGTTTGGCACAGTTGGAGCAATATATCTCTCAGTTGTAGTGCGGTTAATTATAAAGGGACGACATTGTATATAGGCATGCTTGAGTGAAGATATCCCACGAGGTAGAATAAGAATGACTTCGAAAAGACTTCAGTTACCCGTAGGAAGGGTTCGACCTGGAAGTCTATCAGTGAATGCCGTTCATTCAGGCGAGACTATTATCAAAACATACGCTGCTGTGACATGCCAGCCTTACTCTACAAGATCTTGTTCAGCCGCGTTTAGTGAGACGCCGCGTGATAGGTCACGACTAGTTTGTGCTAATCAAGACGAATCAGTCTTATACAGCAGACCCCCTTGCGGTTAGGGTAGGTATAACGTTTGGACGAAAACAGGTAGGGTCGGTCCCTGAATGTAACCACTCTCGCACTGCGAACTGCTGGAATGCCCTTTAGCAGAGTTGGCGACCAGTATGGGAATGATATGCTATCGGGATTATGAGCGTCGGGTATCTCACATCAGCCGACACAGGCCATCGGACTCAACTCAGCGGCCGAGCGACAAGGGGCTGCGCAGCTGACGCCCTTTGACAGTGGTTGAATTTGCCGTCAGCGAGTACAAATCTCATTCTTGGGCTCTCAGTGTTCAGCAGCAGTTATTGACGCAGTGGCGGCAGATATTACAGAGTTGGAAGATTTCGGGCTCGATCTATGATTCTTCAGAATAATACCAAAAACATGGTCTGCGATGGGACGATCCTTCGGAGTAGATACGGTGTCCGGCCGAGTCCATACGCCGAGGGCTCCAAGGATCCAATCGCAACGTGGCAGCCGATTGCCTTAGCACAGGGCGCGAATACGTATCAATCGGGTGGTTCAAAGGTTTCTAGCCTTCTAGCCATTGATAAGACTCGGGGTTCAAGGATGCCAAGGAATAATACAGCTTAGCTGTTTTATGTTGATTACGTCGAGAAAGAGCACGAGTCTAAGATCGTGACCTTTGAAACAGCATCGTGGTGCTCCACCTGATCTCAAAGATGCTGCTCCGTTTTAATATATCGCGAAGAACGAACTGGTTTGATCCGTCGATCTGGGTTTCAAAGGAGATTCTCGATCGATCCTTGAATTCTGTCAGTGCTCACACTCGGCGTCGAGCCCGATTGCAACACCTGAAGATTGAGTTTGTCGAACGCGCCGGGGACTGTCTCCAACTTGTGAAACACTCCTGCCTGCACTGCCTTTGCTGACCATGAGAGAAACACGATAGAACGCGAGTCGTAAGGACGTATCGGAGTGAATCGTGCCTGTGCCTTGCAGGTTCGTGGACGCAGGTCGCCCGGTCGGACGGTCTGCGCTTTCTTCGCTTGGCCAATCGAAAAGCCCCAAAAGTGCACGGATCACTGTGGGTGAGGGTTTCACACTAACCGCTTCCGGTAGGTCAATACCTGCTCCAAAGCTTGCTGTACGGGGCCTTACAGAGTACGCCTTGCGCCAGGCGGGGGCAAAGAATGGATAGTAGAGCACGGTCAGGTCGGTGGCAGGAACATCAAAGAGTAAGTACCTTGCTGTTGAGTAGGGGCAGTTGTCGAGACTCAAGAGGTCATCCTCGACCAGAGCACGAGCGACTGCACCACCTCCACCCCTGACGCAGCCTGTCAGTCTCCAGGTACACAGCCAATGACAAGGCAGCGGGTGCGGGTACCTGGATTCAACCTGAAAAGCAACAAAACCGGCTCTGGCGGAATTATTTGGGGGGGGGAGGTATCGAAATCAAGAATAGAGCGACCGACTGGGCGCGACCGTCAGAGACCCGTGGAACTCGAGTCTCGTAGAGCGTCACTCCCTGAACCCCTAACAGCAACGCTCCTCGTGTGAAAGGTGGGTAGAAACCAGCCTGCGGGAACCATAGAGCATGGCTTGCTTTTGGCCCCTGGCGTCCCAGGCTTTCTCGTCGTTTTCCCTCCACCGCAAACCCGCAGCTTGAGTAGAGGGCGCGCGCCTGTGTCACTTATCCGCCATTATCTGAAACCGTTCTGGAACAAGTCTAGGTCACGCTGCGTTCTCTTTCTGACTGCTCACGCGGGGCATATAGTTTCTCAGTAGTTTGTGGGCTATTATTGCCTGTGTTGCTCGATTAGGAAGCTAGTGATTGAAGTTGTAACACATCAGGGTGTTAGACTTGGGGAGAGTTCATCAGATGGCTCGGGCGGCATGGGCGCAAAGACGATTTCGTCAAAGTCGACCGTTGGTCCGCGAGGCTTGGGGGATAGCCAATTGATCGGTGGCCGCCGCCTGCGAAGCCAGCCATCCGATGATCCGATGAACTGGTTGGTGGATATCCACGCGCTGACATGGAACAGGGTTAACCTAACGATGCGAGGTGAGCCTTGAGCGTGAGGTCCCTGGCTTCAACAGGAATAGCCCATCCATCGGGCAGCATACTGAGTAAGGAGATGCAGCTGAAGCAGGGGCCACAGCGGCGCCATTGGATGGAGTGCGTTGTCTAGCAAGGAAGCAGCCAGACTTAGTAGGAGGAACTGTATGAGGCACTGTAGTTCAGTAGTATTATAGTTGAAGAGAGGATCTGAAGATAGTGACAGTGCTATAGAACTTTCTCTTGAAGATCTCCAAGAAGTTCAACAAGAACAGACTTCCAGGTTGTTGACTGAGGCAGTGAGGCCCGCTGTTTAGCTTACGAATACCTGCATTACCATACCATACACCACCACACTAAACTATCCCAGGCTTAGTGAACCCCAGACTAACCTGTTAGGACTTAGGCTCTAGTGCTCTCCAGCATCTCCTGAGCGTCCTGAGTCCTGAACAGGAACTGAGACGACCAAGTGGACGCACCCGCTTACCACAGTCACCACCACGAGCTGCCGGTCTGGCCTTCGCCCTCCACTCCGCTCTCTCTCCTCCTTTCTCTTCTTCTCTCTCTCTTCCTGTCTCTCCATCCCATCTTTTCCATCGTTGCTGTTTTTCCTTTTCACAGTCATTCATTTGATCCATTCTTTTTATTTACTTTCGCTATACTGTCTCGTCCGTTCCACTCTTTAACGGTCGATTCTGCCCACTCATTTCGCGTACCCAGGACGGTGTGATCGCTCATTATTGTCACCCTCACCATTCTCGCTAGTAAGCCAGACATACAGACACTCAGACGAACAGTCAACCCAAGCTCATCGTTATCAACTCGATGATCTATTGATTTCAAGTCTACCGAACACTCCCTCCACGGTCGCGAAGAGCCAATCATTCTCTTCATCACAAACAGCTGCCTAGGTCAGCTTGGTCTTTTTTGACACTTTATATACCTTCAACGCCTCTGCGACGCGCTCACCGGTCAGCTTTGCGTCTGGGTATCTGTCTCCCAGCCAAAGCGCATCCATTCTTTTATATCCGCACTGATTCTCTCGCGCTTGACGCTGCTGGGGGATATTTCAGACCATCCATCCAACTACTGACTGTCGGCCGGATCGTCATCTCAACTCTTCTCTCCCTCGACCAGTTTTTTGACCCTGGTCGTATCTCCTTTTTGCTACCGCTATACACTTCGCTCAATCCCTGCAAACATGTCTTCGACAGACACTCCCGACCCGTCGACCGTGTCGACTTCCAAGACCGCGGCTGCCAACGCAACTACTTCCCCCTCCTCGGCTGCCTCGACCCCTTCCCCATCCACTTCTAGTGCCACAACCGCTCTCTCGACCTCAGCTCGGCGCCCGCAGCGGAAAAGTACCCTCACTCAACAGCAAAAGAACAACAAGCGCCAACGGGCGACGCAGGACCAGCTAGTTCTTCTCGAGGTGGAATTCAACAAGAACCCCACCCCCACGGCTGCCACACGAGAGAGGATTGCCCAGGAAATCAACATGACTGAGCGTTCCGTACAAATTTGGTTCCAGAACAGGTTAGTTGCTTGCAATTCGATCTCGTCAGTGTGCTAACAAGGATTTAGGCGCGCAAAGATCAAGATGCTCGCCAAAAAGAGCATTGAGACTGGCGAGGGTTGCGATTCGATCCCCGAGTCGATGCGTCAGTATCTAGCCATGCAGTTTGACCCCAGCAAACCTGGTGCGCGAGACCCATTTGGCCGTACTGGCGGATATGGAGCCAATGGTGCATATCCCAGTGAACCTACTACCTCTGGCAAAGTTGGTATGTACAGCTCAAGAACTTTGTCGCTGCTTATTTGCTAATCATCTTAGTAATTCACCATTTCACCTGTCGATCCCTAACCATTGGAAGCTGGAGACGCATTGGACAGAATGCGATGGACTTGGTTGTTTTCTATTCTCCCGAGAAGGCTTGCATGACCTACTACATCAACAATGATGCGGCTGGATACAAGATCGAGTACCCTTTCTCCTACATCAAGAACATCACCTTGGAGTCTGGTGACCAAACCCCGCAGCCCAACGGTGCGCCCGCACGGCCTTCCGGTCTGGTTGTTGAGTTGAACCGCCCACCCCTCTTCTACATGGACTCCTCCAACTCTGGTGGTTTCTACCAGTGTGGCGACTTCACCGAGGACCAGCAGGCTAGCTCGATTATGATTCACCGTCTCGGAGGACACCCTAAGGTCCTGAGTGTTCAGCTCGCGAAATTGGTGTCGCTGGAGTCCTTCCAAAACCGCCTTGCTTACGGCAACTACCCAGCCAACGCACCAATGTCTCCGCCTTTCATTCAACGTCCCGCCTCTCAGCCCAACCAATTCGCTGCCCCGTTCATGGGCATGTACGCAGAGAACCCGGCTGTCATGAACCTCCAGGCCGCGCGGGGTCACAAGCGTCAACGAAGTCGCTCCGTCCCTGTTGCTGTTGACTTTTCTCAGTTGACAGCGCCAATGACGCCGTTCACGATTCCACCGCCTCCCCAGTTCAACCAGGCAGATTCTGGCATCTACGCCCCGATCCCTCAGTCGGCTCACTCGCTTGCTGCAAACCTCCGCATCGACACTTCGTCCGGCTATGGTTTCGACCCGCGTTCACACCCCATGTCGGCTACCACAACCGCGTCTCCTTCTGACTTTGCCAGCCCTGCCCTCTTTAGCGCGGGGCCTCACGGCGATTCTACCCCAGTGGCGGGCATGGGAACCCAGTTCACATTGCCGTTTGTCTCGCCCGCTGTTGATTCGAGCGTAGCCACTCAGGCCGCTTCCCCGTACTCGAACGTCAGCCATGTTGATCCCATGATCGCCAATCACTCGCCTCCTCTGGCGAATATGTCGCATACATCTCAAGACATGTATGGCGTGGGAAGCGAACACCAGTCCAACTACACAGAGGAGGGCATGCCTATGGGCGGAATGTACAAGCACATGAACTTTTCGGTGCCTACGTCCATGGGTCTTGAGAACAACACCTTTGAGATGCCCATGCACTCCATGTCTGAACACAACTCTCCCGCCATTCATGGCGATTATCAGGGCTTGATGGAGAACGTCGACCCTAATTCTTTGGCTCATAGCTCATGAGCCACCAATCGGCGCAATCCATGACTTGTCCCTGACCCTGGCCATCTGGCTTTGCCTGTCGAATCGTTCCTGAAACATTGGAACCCCAAAATTCCTCGCGTCCCGGATTTGTCCGGCGAGCATCATCTATTGAGCACCTCCATGAATAGTGGAAACATTGGGTAGCTGCTAATACTTCGTTTTACAGCGAAGAGGGATATATCGCTTTTAATTTGGTATATATTCCGAGCATCTTTTAACATTTTCTTTGTATTAATACTCTTCTCCTGCGCGGCTGGTCCTTTGCGATTTTTCAAGCCGACTTTCTGTTGGCACTTTTTTCCTTGTTTCTCTGCCTTTTTGCCTTTTGACTTTCTTCTAACCTGCCCTGACCTTTATGTCTTTTTTTTACTCTTCATTTTTTTTATTTTCTTCTATTTGTTTATTTTGATATACCTGGTCGGGGCAACTAACGCGGTTATGCAAGAAAGTCGGACTAAGATGGTGATTCCCTTTTGCTTTTCTGGTCGGCGGGATAGGATTGTTTGCATATTCCCTTTGTGATGGTTTGTGATTTGAGTCTTGAGTTTCGATCTGCATTTCCTCTGTATTGGCTTGTTTATAAGTATGCTTTACAGGAGCCGAAATTCTCCTGCGACGATTGAGGTTAGTACGGTTAATCTACAGATTCACTCACATTTCGTCTATTGTCTATAATGAATAAGTACAACGTACATGGGTATCAATGCTGTAGTCTACTGGTCTGAAGCTCTCGGCCTCGGCGCCTTGAACCCCCTCGACTCCCTCAAATACCGCTCAACCCAAACCTCCATCTTCTCAAGCACATTCCTCTTCCCCTGCGTAACCTCCTCCCCAACCCCATCCCGAAGCCAAACACTCCAAGACCCCATCTCCTTGGCCATAAGCACATCCGTCCCCAACCTATCCCCAACAACCGCAATCTCATCCGCGCGCTGCGTGACACCCCGCTCCCGAAACCAATCCAACACTTCCTTTCCGCAGAATGGCTTCTTCTCAACACTGTTGACCTTTCCATTTTCCGATTCCGTAGCCACCGGTAATCTGAAAACAGGAATGTTCAGCCCCGCTAACCGCTCTTCAATCTCCACCGCTTCATCCTCGTACCGCGGATGCGACCCCGCGCGATTCGACACAATGAGGATCGAATTCGGCGCTGTGGATAAATTAAACGGAGACGTGGGACTCGTGCGAAGAGCATGTAGATGCGCGTAGATCTTCGAGGGAAAAGTGGTTGACTTTGCAGGGCAGAGCGTGTTGTCCTTGTCGAGGACGAGCGCGCGAATTGTTATCCGCGGTTTATCTTGCGGTGAGGGTTCTTTTTCGGAGCTTGGTTGTGGTTGAGGTGATGATGGTGGATACTGCGCTTCGAGCAGAGGGCCGATTTGCTCGGGGATATGCGTGAATGTCGGGACTGTGAGGTGTGGGAGGAATTGAGAGGGTGATGAGAGGAGGGTTTGGACTGCGAGGTTGAAGGCGCGGAGGTTGGTGTTTGGTGGGTTCATTTTGCCTTCCTTGTAAACATTTAATTGCTGAGAGACACGCTCGGTGGGTGTAAGGTAGAGGGAGACGAAGGGTGTGGCCTCTTTAGACCATGGCCAGAAGTAAAGAACAGCGGAGGTTGCAGTAAGGTAACAAGTGAGGTGAGCTGATAGCAGTAGATCTCCAGAGTCTTGGCAAAAACTCCAACGGACCAAATCCTCCTCCGCCATCAGACTTCCGCGCGACAACCTCGACTTCCACACCACATCGCCCTCATTATTGTCCACCTACGGAGCTCAATACTAGCTCCTTATCCCTGTCGATACTCTCTCTTTTTGCGCACCGTCATATATCGTCAGAATGGGCAAGTTAACGAGCACGATCGGTATCCCGATCAAGCTTCTCAACGAAGCGCAGGTACGCCGCAACCGTCCTACAGCGATGGAGTAAAGCGAGAGACGAAGCAAAGTCACTGACAAGCTTTAGGGCCATGTCGTTACCCTCGAAATCACCTCCGGCGTCGTCTACCGCGGAAAGCTCCTTGAGGGTGCGTTGTCCCTCTCGCTCCGCTCTTCCACACATGTACCCACGATTATCAGCGCAGACGTAGCTAACATCTAGCAGCGGAGGACAACATGAACGTCCAACTTAAGGATATCACGGTCACAGCGCGCGACGGCCGCGTCTCCCACCTCGACCAGGTCTACATCCGTGGCTCGCACGTGCGGTTCTTCATTGTGCCTGACATGCTGCGGTACGATCCTCCCTTTACTTTTCGGTATATGCCCGAAACTGAAACTAATTTTATGTTCTTGTTACAGAAATGCTCCCATGTTCCGCTCAAGAGGACAGCGCGGCAGAGGTGTTGGTCTTGCCCGTGGTAAGGCGACGGTGCAGAGGGCGCGGGGACAGAGAAGAGGGTAGATACGAGTGTTGAGATTAAGTGAGAGGGATTTGAATGAATAAATCTGGTCTTGTCGGCGTTGGTCTTCTTTTTACTAGTTTTTCGAATGGTATCATGGTTGAGGGGAAAGATAAAACAATACTAAGGCAATTTGATGGGCTTGACTGTCAACCATACAGCTAAGCTACTTTGACTATAAACACATTCCTTGATCCATTGGAATCCATGAAATTGTTCAAATTCGCTTTCGTTGTTTCCTGGTCATTATCAGGCTCTTATGATGACTAGTAAATAATTGGTGACTCGGAGCTCAAGCATCAACTCCGCCACCTCTCCGCATCAACCACAAAATTCCCCAAACCACCAACCAACTTTCCTCAATTCTCACCTCCCTGCACAACACCTCTCTCTCTACCAGTCCACGATCTACGCAACTAATGAACAAAACTTTCGAGGATCCACCACAACAATGACATCCGCACCCTCCAAACCAAGGGACAAAAAACCTCAAGCAATCCGCAACTCCCGCCGCCTCCTCATCCTCTCCCCCTCCACACACGCCCAGTCGCTCATCCCCTCGCTCCTAAAACAACTCACAGGCCACGGTCCCTCAGAGACACAGCTCCAGACGGCGAGTTTTGCAGGCTACACGACGCATCCGCCGCTACGCATCGAGAATCGGTATTATACCGCCGAAGTACCGGTTTGGGTTGATGAAGTTCCGTTTGGGGATAAAGCTAAGGGGGAGGGTAAGAAGGATGAAGTGAGCGCGGAGGCAGATCCTGAAAAGTCGAAGCCTACAGATGAGGTCAAGAAAGAAGAGGAGGATCCCTCGGCACAATGGTCCCGCGAGTTCTCGAGCGGCGAAGCGCAGGTTGTTCGGGATGCCATCGGTGCCGTGATGATCTCTATTCGAAATCCACAGCCTAGTTCGGTACCGGATGTGCCTGGGTCGCAACCCGTCGACGACGAAGATACCGAGGAGGTACGCACACTCAAGTCCTTCGTGAAGGCCGTCGGTACTGTGCGCGGATTAATCGAGGAAGAACGGGGTGAGATAGGTTCTGTTCCTGGACTGCTGGTTTTAGGAGGAGATGGGAAGAAAAAGGAAGAGAAGAAGGAGAAGAAAAAGACTGGTGGAAGTGGTGAGGATGATCTGGATCTAGGTCTGGATGATACAGATCTAGGCGGCGATGGACTTGATGCGCCTTTCTCGATTGGCTGGTGGGAAGACCAGCTTTGTGAGATTGGGCTCATTGGGTTTGAGGTTCTTGAGTGGGATGGGAGTTCGGAACCGAGCGGAAAGGAAGAGAGAAATCAGTATGGAGGTGCGTTTGTCTCCTGCCTCACCGAAAGATTACAATGATCAAGCTACTAACAAACCCATCGCAGAACTCCAAGGCATACCCCGCGTAAAAGAGCTCCTCGAAACGCACGAATGGTCTGGAGCTCCCGACGAAGACGAAGAAGACATCACCGGCCTCCCCTCCGACGACGATGAACTCGAGCGCGAGCTCCTGGGCATGGATACCTCACCCAGCGGCTTCAACCGCGAAGTCGACCAGCTACAGCGCGAGATGGTCGGGCTGCGCTTCGCAATTGAGAAAGGTGGTGGGAGCGGCACTGGCACTGGCACTGGCACCGGTGACTTCAACTCTGCGGATGAAGCAGAAGGAGACGAAGAGCTGCGCGTTGATGCTGTCGAGGCACTGCTTACGCGGATGCGCGCTATAAAAGGTCTGAGTCTCCGTGATTTGTTATGATGTTTGATATTTTGTTTTGGGTTTGTTAGGTGCTAACAGACCTGGATTTGCAGATATGAGTGCTGAGTTGCCGGAGCAAGATAGGAAGAGGTTTGCGGCGAAGGCGGTTAGGGATATTATGAAGGAGATCTAGTTTCATTTGGTGTGGTCTGATCTAGTTTGAGCAGCATTTCTCATTTCTTTCATCTAACGTTATTATGAACTTGGTATCGCGGTGCGATATCTCTTTCGGATATGCGCATTATGCACCTCTCATACGAATACTCCTGATATAGATCTTTTATACAACGTCGTTCTTGCCTGCCTCGCATATACAGCATCCTAACCTTCTGTCGCCTACTGAGTCTTCTTGACCTCCTTGGCAGCAGTCTTGCGCCTCTGCTTGATCATGTGCGTGTACATCACATACGAGCCTACAATAACTCTAGTCAGTAACCTTCTTCAACCGCGAGACAAACCCAAGGAGAAACATACCAGGAACATAAATAACCAAAACAGCCACGATCCCCCAATACGCAAGCGGCAGCGTCTTCGCCGCAGGGGCCAAAGCCTTGTAAGAGAGCGCACACTCGCTGCTGATTCCAACAGGGTAAAGAATGTAGAAAGTGTTGTACCTGCAAGTCAACCAAATTAGCATTCATCCTCAACCTCTCCCTCCAAAAACATTGAAAGGGCAAAACAAACCTCAACCACTGCCACCAAGAAGGAACAGTCTCAACGCCTCCATTAACCTGCATAGTAAAGAACCCATATCTGATAACCTCCGTAATCCCCCAAGCCAACAAACATCCCAAGTAAGCCAGCTCCGCAATCTGATCACCGCCGCCTACCAAGCCAAAAAGTTTGCCTGATCCAATCAAGTCGCCCTGGAACGGGTACAGCACGGCCCAGACGACGAAAATCCGACTAGCGACTTGCATTGCGGTTGTGATGACGGGGGCGCGCACGATTCCGATCAGACTGTGGAGAATCTCCAACAGGGCGAGAGATTGCGTTACTTGCAGGAGGGGAGAATAGGTATCGGCGAAAACAGCGGGGATGTCGAATGAAGTTGAGCCGGAGGAGACGAATTGATTGATGAGATGGCGGACTGTGCGGATTGTGAGGATCGTCCAGCAGAAGAAGTTTGCGGCGTTGTAAAAGAGGAGGTATTGGCGGGTTAGGCCAGAGGGGCCTTTAGTAGCTGGTTTTGAGGAGGCCATTGTGGTGGTTTGCCGGAGATTCAGGTGAGAAGTAGAAGGTGAAGAGAGGGGGATGGAGAAGAGAGAAGTTGTTGAGAGCAGATCTCAGCTCGGTCTTGCGGTTGAGGAAACACGTGGGCTTGGAGGCTTGGCGTTGTTTTTGGCTGGGGTAAAATAGTATATAGGGAGGTACACTTTGATTGAAAGGGAAGAGACCTGAAATTGAAGCTAATTTTGGTGCTTATATACAGAGACATTCTACAATATTTACTCTACAAAACTACGACGAAGCGTTCAGCGACCTGGAGCTTGAAGCTCTGGGCAGCTGGGAGCTTTGCGCAACGGCTGTGATTGGCTCGGTAACCAGTTCCAGCAATAACGGCGCCCCGTACCTTTAGATGTCTTGTACAAAGTACGATTTCTTATGGTCAATTCTCGAAGATAAGATGATCGATAGGCGGTTCAAATTAACTTCTTCGGTACTCTTGCATAGATTTGAGTGCAGTTCGAAGATTCGGGGAGATCCGAAGCCACATCGAAAGGGCTATCAGAACCAGGCCGCAGTCCGTTTCTTCAGGAGTAGTAAAACAGTGATAGTCTACAGTAATTTCACCATAAATCTAGGCGGGTATGTAGTATATAATTAATTCTTCATTAAGTTAACTATCTTGTACTTGTCGAGCATACTCGAGGATTTTTCCCCTTCGATTAATCATGGCGCGGAATGCGCGGCTTTACCGAAGCTGGTAATCGTTGATGTATTCTATAATGCACTTCATTAAGCTTCTCCAATGTGGGCTCTGAAACCCGGCAAGGCGCCGTGAGCCTCGTGAAATTGATGGTGCTTGGGCTCTGAAGATCCACTCAGAGCACGGTCGTTAAGTTATTTTTGTACAGAGTACGGCCGAAATTGTATATGGCACAACTTAAGCTCTCAGCTGTGATGAAAGTCAGTAGACGCCAAACCGTTGACACCCACGGTGTAGGAATGACTCGGCTATATCGGAACAAATTCGGGCTCCACAGACTCCTGTCTCAGGCAGACGGCTCGTAGCCTCATGGAGTCATGGTCCATGGTGCTGCTGGGATGACCGCAGATAGTAACCGCCGAGGTGTGGCTCGATTCGCTTGATTCGAGGCTAAACTTTTCACCCGAGAATGCCCTACCACGATCAAGGAAATCGTGGCGGGGTCGTAGCATCCTCACCGCATCTCACGCTGGATTTCTCAATTGCGAGGGGGAGGCCCCGTGAACAGCTGACAGCCTAGAATGAGACCGCGGGATTTGAAATAGTCCGTAATTCGACGAACCTCATGCAGCTTGATGTCACATTTGGTGGACCACATCAGCCCCGAGCCCTGAGATCTGCTTTGGGCGCGGTACTCCTTATGGGCGGGATGAGCACCCGAGCCAACTGCAATCGTATCAGCTAAGTCGCATGGTCCACCTGGTAGCAATTGGCGATTGAGGATGTCGAAATAAAGTTGATATGGCGAAGCTGGCGTTCAGTTAGCATGATCAAGATTTGACATTGAGGCGTCCACGGTGCCCAGGTGAAAGTTGATAAGAGACTGATGAAAGCAGCACAAGTCAATCTAGAGAAGCGTGTTCTGGTCCTTCTGGAAGGCCCAAGCTTTGCGGGCTTGGCTTCAGCCCCCATTTGTCAGTCCGGCCCCACTATGATGCCATGGTCGAGATGACGTCCTCTGATAGGGTGCTGCGCCCTTACTCCCTCCAGTTCATGGTCGCTTCTGTCAACCCCACGACAGACTGGACTCAGGAGACCTACCGAAGTCACCCCGAAATCCGCATGCAACCTGACTGCATGAGATAGATTCCTTCGAGTCTTAAGACTCACCTTTTAGAGGTCGATGTTTGGGAGTTCTTGGTAGACTTTGACAATTTAGAAACCCCGCACGGTCTCATACGGGGTATGACGAAATAGCAACGGCTAACGTTTTTTCAACCAACAGTTGGCCGTTGTCGACGAGAATTGAACGGTCCCTTGGGGGCTAGACCGTTCGCAATGATGCTGTGACCGGTGGCAGACGACAGGGTCCAGCTTAGCGAGGCGCTTTTTTTTTCTTCTCTCAGACAGGAGGCTGGGTGCGCACTGTGATTTGTGACAGTCGAATAAAGACGGGGTCTGTTCTGGGGCTGGGGCGGACAAACGGGGGAGTAAATCCCTTTATAACCACAAATTCGACAGCTTCCAGAAGGGGAGAGAGTGACGAAAGTGAAACACGACAGAGGAAGGTTTCCACGTGTTTGGAAGTTGGGAGTTCATAAATTGCGAGATTGTCAGGTGGTAATGTGCCGGTGGATCGCCGACGTCAGAGTGCGGCCGATGACCTCAGCGTGCATGCCAGTCCGCACACTTGACAAGGTTGTCAGCCTGCGATGGTGATAAATAGCGGGCGTCTCTGTGAGTGCGATACGCTGCTTGGTTGTTGGCCACGGTCTATTTATCCTACCAGTTCTTTTGGTCTTGTCAATATTAAGGTTGTCTGTTCATCTGATGTAGTAAGAGATGAGGCTGCCCTGGGTGACCTCATCCGGTGCCCCACACGACCGCGGGATTTCAGATTTTCTCGAAGGCTGCGAGTCCGTGATTTGGGATGAAGGAATAAGGGTGGCCGGCCACGGTCAAGCGCCGTGGTGAGGCAGATGTGCCTGCTAAAAGCAACGACCCGCTCTTTTGGCAATAATAATTGTTAAGACAGGTCTGTAAGGTAGACAGTAGTAGTGTATAAGATTATGAGCAAAGTAGTGCCTATCGGCGTCCGGCCAACCCACTTGGTTCCCCTTCAGTTTCTCCTTGTCCCCTCCATTTTCCATTTTTCTGGTTCCCAACCTCCAAGGGGAAGATAAATTTGAAAAAAAGACTTGTCCCGCGGACCTCACTGACACTTCCATTTACCTTGCACTCGATCCTCCCCCGCCAATCTTATACCCCGGCCACTCGCGTCCAGCCATTCTATCATCATCAGGTGGGAGTTTTCTTCTTTCTGACTCTGACTTTGATTACATACTCTGTTTCTGGTTCATAGCTTTACCTTTACCCCTCCTTCCCATTATTCCCTACATCTCCCTCCTCTGGTCATATTATCAGTGTACTAGAGTATCCATCTCCCTCCCTACCTACTATCTCCTTCTCTTCCCCTCCCCATCTCACCTCCCTCCTACCCCTTTCTGTCGGTACCCTCAAGCCACACCCCCCGCCAATCGATCTCCATCTCTCCTTGCCATCCATAACACCGGCTGATCATCAACCGGGTTAATTTGTATCCCTCTTGCTTGTCCGTCTTCCCTCGTAATAGCCTTATTGCGTAGGGCAGGCACTTATATACCGCCAACCTTGCCTTCTGTAATCTCGCCGTGAGCTCATGGAACAGCAAACTGACATGCATTTGAATCAGCAGACGCGCTTAGTAACTCCAGTATTCCTGCCCTTCGGGTGACTTCTTGTCTTTGGGGGAGTATCTGAGATACCGTGGCCTTTCCTCGCCACCCCATCACCAACCCAGTCCATCACCAAGCAGTCCATCAGCGCAGTCAGCATAACCACACCTTTCCATAATGGCGTCGTCTTCATCAACTACTACCACCAAGCCCACTACTGAGCCTACCAAGGCCAAGGAGGAGCCTGAGCCGGTTCGTGACATGCCTCCTCAAGTCGCAGTAACTTCAAACTAATATCTCAGCAGGCCAAGCCAACAACCCTCGCAGAGATGTCCGAACACATTGACTCGGCCACATTCGAGCAGATCCTTGAAATGGACGAGGAAGGCGAGCATGATTTCAGTCAGAGCATTGTTTACGGCTTTTTCGACCAGGCCAAGACCACTTTCGATAACATGGACACCGCTCTGTAAGGCCTTCGTCTCCGTTCAATCGTGCTCATCGAAGATAAATGCTAATATCAAACAGGAAGGAGAAGAAGCTTAGTGAACTCTCCTCGCTGGGACATTTCCTTAAGGGATCATCTGCCACCATCGGTCTGACCAAGGTCAAGGACGCGTGCGAGAAGATTCAGCACTACGGCGCAGGCAAGGACGAGTCGGGTACCACGGACGAGCCTGATGAGGAGAAATCTCTCAAGAAGATCGGAGAGACCATCGAGACAGCTAAGAAAGATTACGAAGAGGTAGAAGCTTTCTTCCGGAGATACTTTGGTGAAGAGGAGCCGCCTGCCGAGAAGAAGGAAGAGAAGAAGGATTCCTAGATGGAGAGACTGGAAGGACGCGGTAGAAGCAGGAGGTTGTACTACTGTTCGTTAACTGGATATACCACGAGGGTGGCAGTGGACCACAGTCACCACACCACGCCCTCACCCTTACACAATGCTCGCATACCATTTGCAACTCAGGTCAATGAAATCGAATTCGAAATTCTCACAAGGTACGATCACGCGCGCAACAGACTCGAAGACCCTGTTTGTCTCAGGCTGTGGCCATGTGCCCCCAATCTCTGAATAGTCGCTTTGAGTGCCCGTCGTTAGAATTGTATGAACCATGGATTACCATAATTTTGAGGTAGATATTAGGCCTTGTCTTGCTCTTACCTGCCAGACTTATGAATGATGATGATGATGATGATGATGACATGTGAGCCATATACAGTACACTTGGTAGCAGAGTATCAACAAGAGTAATTTCAAGGAAATCGCTATATGGGATGCCAGTCACTTGGCGTAAACAGAGCAGGATCGACAGATCAAACCATAGCAGCATCTATTTATGAACGAAATCCCCGAGGCTGCGGCCTTTTCGCATGTTCCTGGTGGCACAGGCCGGGGGTGGACGGGGTCGCTTAAGTACTGTGCAACTCGAGCTCCTTCTTGCCTCACCTCACTTCACCTCACCATCCTTCTTCCACCTCCCTTTCTCCCACAACCCTCCTCGCTCCTGCAGCCTTGAGGTAGCTCAGCGTTCATTATGCAATTGGACGCCTCGTCGTTTCATCTGAGCTCTCGCCAATTACTTCCTCTCCTTTTTCTCCCGGCCGGCTTATCCAAACGAACTCATCAGCTCGCTTTCCTTCCGTCGATACCGTTCCCTTGGACTGCATCATCACAGGAGAACATTTTGACCCCTCACCACTAGCGTTTGTCGCCGACTTGTCCATCTGCGGCATCACCCCGACGGAGCCGACAAAGGGGCTTTTTTCCTTGCTTTCGAAAATCACGACCAGTCCGTGCGTGGTGAAATGGTAACACAGCAGACGCTCAAGCGGGAGGCGATCGACAGGGATTCCGAGTAGTTTGCTGCCAACAATCAGCTCTACTTGCAATCGTATGTTCGGTCTTCGTCCTTATATACAAGAAATGATAGAGTGGCAAGGTACCTGGCCAAGATACGTGCATTGTGCTCTTCCAAGCCAGGCACCAAGATTAATCCTGGTCCAAAAGGGTGTAGGTTTGCTCTTACCACTTCTATAGGCATGTAGCGGATAGTGACAGGGCAGATGGCAATCCTCAACGGCTCATGTCGGCCCCCCGGCTGATTACGCTTGAGAGCTCGTCCATTTCCCAACCTACTAGGCATGTTTAATCTTCTCGAGGTTCTGATTAGACCAGAGCTCTATGGTACCTGACTCATCGCCTACGCCATGCTTGCTCACTTCAAAAGTCGGCGTCAAAAGTCGCAGGGCAGAGCAGGGCAGTGCAGATCCGGACAGGGGGTGACAACAACGGCGCTGCATGCATGCATCCCCAGTCACAAACGAACAAGCTTCCCTTTCCCGCCCTCGAAATCAAACTCAATCCATACTGGAGGTGCATTGCGTTGCGTCGCCCTGACCGAATTGCCGTTGCGACTGCCTCATCTCAATTCCCATTTGATGCTCACCCAGGCAGGACTACATCCTCAAGGGTCGAAAACAAACCGTTCATGAATTTATGACTCGTTAACACTGGACGAGATCAGTCCACCCCCTATGGAGCCACTTTTTTGTTTCCCATATCGCTACATTCGAGGCCGTTTGTACGACGCTTCTTTGCCGCTTTGGACATAGGCACCATCCCGGCGCATGTCTTGACTGGTCGTGTGTTCCTTTCAATCAACTTGGTGGGTGTATTTAAGTTTGACGATGGATGGCTTTCTTTAACTCGGACAATGCTGTCGTTCATCCTTGCTGTGAACAGTCGACGCTATCTACTACCTAAATCCAGCCACTGAAAAGGGTTATAGACAGTCACATATCATCCCTCCTCTACCTACCTTGCTTCACCATAGCACAGTACACCAGTCCTACAGACAATGCCTCCGGTAGGACCCCGCGCCTCGAAGGAGGAATTCATGGCAGCCCTTGGCCTCAACACCCACAATCCTCAACATGAACAGTTCTACCGGGCTATGCGGGTACGTAACATGGTCATCGTCCTTCTCATGCATTCCCTTTCTTCTTGAAGCCTTGTGGTTCCGGACTAATAGAAAGCTCAGGACGAGACAATTTTGGTCTACAACCATCTCAATACCTCCCCTGCGAACCTTCTAGACACTCTCCCTACCAAAGATACGAAGCCGCCGTACTTCTGGCATCACATCAAGCCCGAGCGCCAGCAATGGGCAATTCGCGAGATAGCACGCAACGCAAGCCCGCGCACGCGACACCTTTTCGCTTCGGGTGAGACAAACGGCGAGTACGGGCCGAATTGGGTCGCCGGTTGGCTGCTCTACAGTGTGTTTCGGAGTCGGGATGTACGGAACAATCGGAACAGAAGAAGAGGAGATGAGGGTCAAGGTAAGTCTTTATTGGGTTGCAAGTAGAAGTTGATCAAACTGTATATGCTAATGAGATTTGTTGAACAGGACCAGCGACGGGTGCAGTACAATCGTCGTCGAAGCCGATGCCACCAAGTGACCCCGGTCAGCCGAAGAAGGAATACTATGATCCAGTGCGGAACGGTTAGATGCGATTGGAACTGATTGGATTGGGTTGAGACCGACTTTCAAATTTGTTTCGCGTGGGACTGGGCATAGCATGCATGGCGTAGGGCACGCGGCGAATGGCTTAACTTTGATCTTGATTTGGCTTTCTGGCATCCAATGCTTATTTTGACTCTTGCTCTCTACTTTGTTTTCATCATCTTCTTGTTTGCTTCTTGGGTTTTATATGTTTAGTACCCAACCTAGAATGCACGCGAAATGTATCCTTGATCCCAGCCGATGATGGCTACACTAGCAGTCCTTCAGTCCTCCCCTCATCCAAGCAACAACAACCACGCACAGAGACGGTAAAGAACAAGTTCAGCGGCACCTCCGCGCAGTGATACTGATGTGCCAATTAACCCTCATCGTAATGGATGAGAGGGAAAAAAAAAAAGGATAACATACAACAGTAGGGATTCGCATGTGGTCACCCACCATACTACTAACCTACCGGCGTGTGGCTTAAGTACGGCTGAGCGGACGGGAAGCCCTGTTCTCCACACCCTGTGGTCGTATGTACTAGACTTCTCACAAGGAGAGTTCATATAGTGCAATTCAATAGAGTACAGTATACAAACACAATTGCCACCTGCAAGCCATTAAGCTTACTCTGATGCCGCCGAGTCCTTTAGTTGTAGACCAAGAAGAAAAAAAAGCGAATGGTGATAGTAGTCGCAATGAACATTGCAATGTTCCGGCTATACAGGAAGGAACGAACCCCATAAGGAAAGAGCGATTCAGAACGACGGCTTGACTAAAAGAAGGGAAGGAGCGGCTCTCTGTCAGTATAAAAGGAAGGCGCGACCTTCGCCGTCCATATGGCGAAGGAACGAACATGCGAGTATATAAGGAAGGTGCGGATGCGCGTTGACAAGGAACGACCGGCGACGAGGGTAGGAAGGAAGGCGCGACCCTCATGAATTACTTTGGGAATGAACGCCGCCATGAGCTTGTCGGGAAAGGGCGACCGTCCTGTTTTGGATGACGAAGGAAGGAGCGAGCACTGGGTTGAGATATGGAAGGTGCGATCCAGGTATGGAAGCTTTTGGTGTCTTTATATATATATACACATAATATTGTACACTAATGCTCGGGCTTATTTGGTACTCACATTGTTCCCGTGTGCGTAGTACCAAATGCTGTTTATATTATAGAAGCCAGGGGATCACATCAAGCTATCACCACACACTGGCAAATGTCACCCCGGACCCGCAAAATTAGTATACAGTGCGAGCCCAGTGACTGAGTATGCTCTGCGTCCTCTGACATGATCCTCTGACATGGCGGGCACAGAAGATGACAACGAGACTTAGGATGAGCCGGATGCCAACTGGTCAAATATTCTCTGAGATAAATTGTGAGAACCACTTTGACAGGGCAGAATCAACACAACGAGGTTGCCCGAACCAGCTCATCGAATGTCAGGTTTTTCGAAGAAGCAAAACTCGCTCATTGGAATAAATCTCACAAAATATTGTGCCAGATCGTTCACCCCATGCCAAACATGGCATGCTTCGCGGCCTGGAAGGCGTGCATAGAGTAGGCCCTTAAATTCCGGATCTCTCACTCTTGGAAGGGCTTCACGTGGAATGTTGACCTGATCGGGGTCAAACCTGACCTCCATCGCAAGCAAGGTGCCGTCGACTGCGGTTCGCTGGTCGGCAACAAAGTATGGGGTGGGAAAGCCGGCCTCGTACACCTCACATAAGGCTTCCCAGAAGCCCCCTATTTCCGGACTCGAGGTGTCCTGGCCTCTGGTTGTGAAGGGTATCATGCGGTAATCCTTGGCCATCCCATTATCGTTCTCCCCTCGAGTCTCGATCTCGCGCATGATATCCTTTATTTGTGCATCACTGAATATTCCCTCGGGGTAGAATATCAGTACGATAGCTGCGTTCGGGTTGAGGTATCCTGAACTGCCCAATAATAGTGATACCCAGTAAAAAGGTTGCTCAGAATCTTGGAGGATTTCGACCTGCGGAGGGGGAAGTTGATGAATTTCTCTCTCCTCCACCTCTCCCTGTAGCCCGTGAGTCTGATGCGTAGGTGCCAGCAAATGCCAAACCATAGGCTCAATGGCGGTTCGCGACACAAACATAGAGCCACCAGTTCCTTGATGGACTGACGCAAAGGGAGATGTCTCGAGTTTGGATGCTGCTTCCGAAAGTCCATTTTCCGGATCAATTGGCGCTAGAAGGAAGATTGCTGGTTGTATCCCTCGCCCACCTATCATTTTTTGGTATCGCTCCACGTCTAACCGGTCAGCAACTCGATCATAATTCCAAGGAACTAGATGCACTTTCACTCCTTTTGAAGCTTCGAAGGGAAAATTGGCGCAAGCCTGTTTTAAGAAGGACTCGGAATCCAAAACCAAGACTGAGCAGTCGGAGTGACTCTCGTCGTTTTCGTGACTGTCGCGACTGCCGTGGCTGCCTTCGCTGTGAGCTTCGCTAGTGGTATTTTCATCATTGCTATCGTTATGCTGATTCTTCTTCTCTTCGTACGTCTTCCCCAACGTCTTCCGCAGCTCCTCAAGATACCTATCCACCTGCCGTTGAATGATATCTTGCATGGCCTGTATCTCATCTTCGGCCGCTGGGAAGAGAAGGAAAACGTTCAAATTCTGACGTTGGATCGGGGCCGTGAACCCTAATATCTCCTCGGGGTCATCATATAGACAGTCAACAACCTGACGTACAAGCTCCGCTGGTAGTGGTGTGGTTCTCAAGAGTGCTTCACCCATGTTCATCTTGAGCTCGTCGCGCCCTGTCAGGGAGCCATTATTGGGCGCAAAAATTGCTCTGCTGGGGTCATGGACTTCCAGGCCCCGGTGGAAGAGATCTCTGTATGAGTTGCCCGTGCTCCGACTGATGGTTTCACGTATATCGGGGACTTGTCCATGGCGTTCTAGGAGGATCTCCATGCTCTTCGCCTTGCCAATGGTGTGCCGTTTAGCGAAGACGCGAAAATTAGTCGATTCTTCAGCACCACTCCCATGCCCAAGAGCTCCGAAGTGGACAACGAACAGAGGCGCACAGACTGAAGGGTCATCAAATTCGTGTAAGGTCAATTCTGCCTGGTGAATTTCACCCCTAAGCTGGTGTCTGGTATAGCCATCAGCGATAAACAATAGATCATACCCAGCCTTATGAGCCTGAGTAGCAACACTGTAGACATTGGCTTTGCTGTCCCTGTACCCGCGTCTCAGAGCATGTTTATCTTCGTCTCTGGAGGGCTGCATTAAAATCGAGTTGTGAGGGCGCCATAGTTGGATTAGCGCAGTTGGCCCTTGCCCGTTCTCGTCCTTGACAGACTGTTGAAGAAATCTCGCAATCTTAGTTTCTTCCCCAACCGTCAGATCTGTTAGGCAGACGAGAAGGACAGGGTGCTGGTCTGCTGAAGGAGCTGGAGGTAGAGGATAAGAGAGCTTTTCGTAATCGCGATTCGCGTTCATTGCCATTTCGTAAAGAAGGCGGTAAACTGGATAAAGGGAAATAATGCGCAAGAAAGGCGTTTAAAATGGTAATCTGTAGGGCTCAAAGAGCGAGATGATGAACGAGAGTGTGTTGATCAGGGTATGTTGTGGGACGAAGTAAGCATTGAGTTTCAACAGAAGACGCTAATTGGAGCGTTGTGGGGAACTTAGAAGAAACAAAGTAGAAACAGACTGTTGAAGAATAGTTGAGGCATATCTGAGGAATGTCGATGGAAAGGGGAAGGGTTGGGGGAGGAGAGCGAAGGGGAAAGAAACAAGAGAAGAGCGAGAGAGTTTTGAGGTGCAGTTCTGCGCGCGGTCAACTAATTCCCACCGACACCACTTTATAAAGGCTAGACAACGCCGCCAATGCTTTCAAGTCTCAAATGAAATTCAAAAGTGATGGACATATGTACAAGTGGCCCACCAAATTCTACTATATACAATCTAATCATAGAATACAAAGGAAAGAAAAGAAAATGTGCCCAGAAGCCTCATGGGGAGGCCCTCAATCATTCGATCCATCCTTCTCGTCTGAGCTTTGGTCCTTGCGCTTCTGCTGGTCTCGTTCTTTCTTCAAAGCTTGAACGACTCGCTCATCGCGCTCATCGTGCTTCTCGTCCCACTCCGTATCATAGTCAGACGAGATAGTCTTGATCTCTCTTCGCAGCGCATTTCCCTCAAAGATCAAGTTCTCCCAGAGCTGGAGATCCACCCCTCTTAGCTGGTAGAGTTTCTTCTGGCGTGCGTTGATAGTAAAGTCGAGAGCTGAACGGTAGGAGATCTCACGGTTGTGGTACAAGAACCAAAGGTAACCACCCATAAGTGTCGACAAACTGGCCAGGTACGTAATCGGCTCCATGGTATCCCAGCCCAAGCTAGTTCCGAACGTGAGTTTGTAAACAAGCAACCACCAGGAGGCGAGGACACCAAAACCACCAAGAGCCACACGCTGAGCACCTCGATGAGCCAATTGGTCACACTCGTTCTTGATATCTGCGATCTGCTTGATTCGGTCCGAGATCTTTCTCAGCCGCATGCGAAGGTAATGCGTCCGCTCATTGAACGAGGGAACAGTGATCTTGATTTGATCCAGTCCTAATGGAGCACCTTCAATAGCAACAATAAACTCTCCCGCACGTGCGGCATCTCGAATAAAGTCACCAATTTCCGTAGCATGCGACCACCGCACATACCGCTGCTCAGAGTCACTGTTGGATTGCGGCTTCTGCAAGGAGCTGTAAGTGTCCATTTCCTCATCGGGTGGCTCTGATGTCTCCGGATTGCCCTTGTCATCCGCAACCGCAACCTCTTCCACTTCCATTTCCTGCGACGAGTCGACATTGTGCTTAGTGTTCTTGCTGCGTGCTTTTCGTGGGTGAATTGGACGGTTTTCATATTGGAATGCAATGAAGGATACTCCTGGTTGCCTCTGGTGTCCATCTTTTTCGTCTTTGATTGGAGGTAACTCGGCCTGGATCAACTGCTCCAGGTATGACAACGGTTGTTGAGAGTGCGTAAGGATAGCGATGGTTTCCACATCTGAGTAAGTCAATATCTTCCTTGAGCCTGGTGGTTGACTATAGCATACCTCGAGGATGATCAGTCGGTAGTGGAATTAGTAGCTTCAGTAGTCTCGATGGTGTAGTCAACAGTTTTCCTGTTCAGTATAAGCTTCCATTACGTATCAGCCGGTCGACCCCATCAACACATACCTCTCTGAGCAGACTGGCCAAAAGCATCTCTGGGCCATGTCTCCCGCCGCAACCTCTCTTGTCTTTCCTCCTCTACCTCCTCAGTTCCAGACTTAAGATATGCACCCGATTGCGTCGATTGCTTCCTCGAATCGGTCGAGAACAATTGTCGATGGAAACCGGTACCCAGCACGGACGGTCCGAATGGCCCCTCAGCACCAGCTATTGTCTTCCCAGCACCCAGTGTCCCAGCGCGAACCCCTTGACTCCACGCCTGGCTCTGACATCCAGCCAGCAGATGTGTTCGACGTACGCCGGCGGCGAACCCTGGACTCTGAAAGGGCGAAGCTCGCAGGCATTGCAGTGGCAATTGTCCTCCACCAGCTCGGATCTCACGCGTTATGATAGAGGCATTCTGGCCTCGAAACGCCGCTTGCATTTCTCGAGTTTTCCGAAAGGCAACCTGCTGGGTATCCTCGTCGTGCGAAAGTTGTCACGCGGATAAGTACTCCGTGCTTATCGTAGCGCCGAGTCGCGGTAGGTAGGTAGGTAGTATGCGGGGAAAGAAGGAGCGTAATCCAATCGTCTCTCTTTCACAAAAGTAACAAGAATAAAAGTCGCTCAAAGCAATTTAGATGATCAAGTCTATCGCACAAAGATTTCAATTCTGTTTTTCAGGAATCATGATACATGGCCACGCACTGTGTTGTTCCCTGATTGCATCAAGGGTGATGTCATCTTTAGCACATCACGTGACCGAGAATCAACGGTCTGGACGCTGGCCCGTTGTTCTAATTTGGTTCACTGCCGCTATTGGAGGATTGTATGGTTTCTATGGGGCTGGTTATGCCTGAGGAGTTTCTACTTTGGCCTGATGTACGGTGTGTAGCCTGCCATCTTGCACTGATGTTCAGGATTAGTCTATGACTGTACTTTGTAGTTCTGGGGCTTTAGAGTTAAACAGGAATTATATCCTCTGAAACATGTCATTGAAGAGATAGATAGATATATAGAAAACAGTCTCGCGATGAGAAACACTTCGATCTATAGTTGGCTAATCATGATTCAGTCAGTCATGTCATAAGTTCGTGGTCATAAGTCGTTAAGTGGCGTTGGTCGTTAGTATATAAGAAGTCAATCGCTTGTATTTTGCAGAATTTTCGTCACTCTTGTCGTAGTCGCCGTGAGTTTCGCAAGTCTTTCTGTCTTTGTCATAATCGTGTCGTGTGGGAGCTTTCCTTTCCAGCGTTAGGGCGAGCGTTGGGCTGCAGAGCCCAAAGTCTGGATCCGGAATCTCCTGGCCTTTCAGCAGTCCGCGCCTAAACGCCCCTCGCAAACGCAAACGCCCTCGCATGCGAATGCGGGTGTGCATGTCCATGAGAATGGGCATAGTCATACCCCTGCCCCCTCATCCCCACCCTCTCAGCATCATAACTCTCCGGACTACTTCCCCCAGACCGACTCCCATAGCTCCCCTCACTATTAGAGATATCGCTCAACCCCGCAACATCATCCGGGTACCGACTGCTGCGCGAGCGGCGGCCCTTTCCAATGGCAACGGGGATGCCCTGCACTACGCCGCCGTGGTCGTGGCCGGCCGGGTACTTGCCGTCATTGACGGAGAAGTTGCGGCAGATGAGGTATGCGCGCATTGCGGCGTTTTCGCGCGCGAGCGTCTCGGAGGCGCAGATTGTGTCGGTTTGGTATTCGCGGTTGTTGACGCGGACTATGCATGTGTAGCCTGGCGCGGAAGCGTTGGAGTTGGAGCTGGAGCTGCCACTGCTGCTGCTGCTGCTGCTGCTGCTCCCGCTCCCGCTGCCGGCGCTGGCGTAGGATTCGTAGAGCGGCTCTGGCCAGTGGCGGCGGCGGCAGAGACCTGTGGATACTTGTGGTTAGCTAGCTGGCTAGGCATTGGATGTTGAATGTGAGATTTGAAGTGGTGATTGGGGTTTGGGGCGCCAATGGTAGTGCTTTTCTGGCGACGTAGCAAATCATATCTACTGTATGTAGATAGGAAGGAATTGACCGGTTCCGTTTCTTGTATATTCCAACGGTGCCAATTGAAGACTTGCAGGGGTTTCAGACTTCTGACAGGCAACAAACAGCACTTGAAAGCATGGCGCAGGACCCAGAAGAGCCTGATTGGGGTAAATTTCGACGGCGAGGCAACGAACGATCTGGGACAAAAATAAAAGGACTACATACTTGCAAGGTAAAGAACATAGTACATCTTGAAGTAAGGCAGGTGCCCAATGGGTAGCGTGGTGTACGACGAGGTTAGGACAGTATTCGCTGCCTCGAATTTTCTTGTTACTGCACGAGATCCCGGCAAGCACTCAAGGTGTACTGAAGCGAGCCCTAGATTAACGGATGTTTGTTTGATGCCCAACGGCCACGTTTCTCTGCTGCAACAATTCGGAGATCCACGACAGGGGAGATGAGT
Organism: Aspergillus stella-maris; assembly: GCF_047715825.1. Lineage (NCBI taxonomy): Eukaryota > Fungi > Ascomycota > Eurotiomycetes > Eurotiales > Aspergillaceae > Aspergillus > Aspergillus stella-maris. The sequence continues at coordinate 420,324 of NW_027396795.1, forward strand.
CGAGAAGGCTTAGGATAAACAAGTTGAGACAAAGAGGTGGGAATCCACAGGGCATTTGAAGCTAGCGATAGCCCTAGGGAGACAGCAGCAGTAGTATACCCTGCACTCGCAGAAGACGAGAGGGAAAAAGAAAAAGGACGGCGAAGGCCATCCTGTTAGCTAGGTATAATCAGCTCAAATAAACCAGGTGGGGTCCATAAAGCAGCGGGCAGATGTCAAGGGCAGTAAAAAGAAGCACAAAAATAATATCGAAGGCGGAAAGGTAAAAGAAAAATGAAGAAAAAAAAATAATAAAATGGATTGGAAAGTAACGGCCTCCAACCGGCGCAATGCGCTTCTCCACCAAGTCGGTGGACAGAGAAGAGGACGAGGAGGATCTAATGGTCCAGTGCGGTCCTAAAGTTCCCTAGCCTCAATCGCCTCGCTTTCTTTCTGTTTGGAGGTTGAAACTGTGATGTGCTGGCATGGCTTGTAGCCAGTGATTCAGCATGAAAGATCAGGATGTCCTGACCCATCTGCCACGGTGTAATTTGCCGCTGATCTAGGCGGCGAAGATTGACACGGTGCTCAGGATTTCCGGCCAAACCGGCCATCTCGGCCTTTGAGGACCCATGCGAGGTGAGTACCGGTTCCCAGGTTGTGAGCCATTATGGAATGTCCTTGATTTATTCCTCTTGTTGGGATTTCTGTGATGGCGACTGTGTGGGAGTAAGAGGACGTGGCTTCTCGAACCCCGCAGAGACGATTAGAACCATAAACCGCCATCCTGGCGTTAAGAATCAGCAGTCAAGAACGACCTGCATATAGTGAAAGCGAGAATGGGGAAGGCTCTTAGAGAGCCCGCTAATGCAGACAATGATGATTCACAATGAGAGGTGGCTCATGTCGCGCAGAGACGCCCTGGTCAAAGTCCCTTAATGGAATCCATTTTAGGTCCAGGGGGGCGATTGAGAGGGACGGAGATGGGGGCAAATTCAGGACAATATTCATTGTGATCCTGCAATAGTTGCAATGGGACCTAATTGTGCGCTTTGGCATTGGTTAGCTATGCTAAGAGGCGATCATGCTCAGCGTTAGCTCGGGTTATGAACCGAGAAAACGTGCTCTCCGCTTCCTGTCGGGGCCAGATTTCCTCGCTGAATTTTCTTTTCAGTTGTGCGCGTATGAAAATAGACGCCGATCATCTGTATGATACAAATGTTCCGAGCTGCGGGAGTCAAAAAAGGGGATCATGATGGCAGTATCATTTTCCGAGTTGGATCAAAGCATTTGGCGGTCATCTCAGAACAACAGATTCCTGGGTGGGACGATAGGCTGGCAGTGGAAACCCGGAGTAGTCTGGACTGCTAATCCGTGGGTCAAGAGCAGATTGGCCCAGCCAGGTCTTGTTAATGATCTTGACGGGCAGGCATCGGATGCAGTGATGAGTTGGCAGTTTCGCTTGCTTTCGCGCGGCGGGGAACCCATGCCACATTTCGACACGAGGTAAACAGAAGAAGGAAGACTTAAAGCCTTGCAGCGGCATTAGCATGATCCTTTCTATTGCTCAGTGATATCTCTGGGGAAATTCAAATTACCGTCAGCGGGCGCCAACGAGTTGCTGGATCAGCCTCGATTTCCCTTGGAAGTTGTCGTTGTCGGGGTCGGCGGGTTGCAGCACAATTCCTGTGGCCGAGTCTGTGCTTGGTGCTCTGCCAACGGAATTCATTATCGCAGCGCTATGAGGTTGGATTGAGTGGAAGCCGATGGCTTTGATTGACCCCTCGTCCCCCTCTCGTTCGATTGTTCCCTCCGATCTGGCGATTCTAGTGTGCTTTGGCCATGTACTCGCCTGCTTGTGACCAAGCTGAGCGGTTTATGGTGCATGAACTTTGAATCAAGGATGACGAGCTGATTTGTTGATAATGCTGATGAGAGCATGTGAGAAGGAGGCTGAACTGATGTAGAGAAACAAAAAGTGAGAGACGGGAGAAGGAAAAAAAGAAAAGGAAGTCTTGAAAGTTCTGGTTGGTGTTTGAAGCCAACTGAGTGGTCGCTTCAGGAACCAGTCTCATTGCAGCAGATACCCACGAAACAATAAACAATCAAGTCCTACTTTGTAGTAACAATAGACATACTCTAGAAACTCCAGGATCTGTAAGGCCGATTTCCTTGCTTTGCCATACAGCGCTACCCAGTTCCGCGTGGCCGCCAAAGCCATGCTCGGACAATAATGCTAAGGTTGCGTGACCGAAGACACGAGATTGGATCTTAACTCCGGTAGGCTACTGTACATGAGCATATCCCAAACAAAGTTGGAAGTCAAATATGTCCTATCCTATCGTGGCCTATCTCCTCAGCTTGGATTGGAGTTCACTTTATTCTCCGACGCTCTTCAATGGCTTCTGTTCACACCAGACGCGCATTCTTTCTGCAGCCTTGTGAGGAATAAGGTATAGAGGATGAAAAGCTGTCAAACAATCATTCTGGTCGAAGACATTGACATCGGATACTCTGTCTTCGGACTCTTGAGCTGAACGAGACTTCCATGAGAACGCGGAAGCGAACTGCTTGTCAGAAGTAGCGCTCGAATTCGTGTGGTAGTGATCATGCTGGACGGAACTGAGACCAGTCAAAGTATAGCATGTATGATAAGCATCAGGATGCCTTGAGATCCAACAATTAGTACCTCTGCCAACGTATTTAAAAGTCAAGGTCTTTACTTACTTTCCGGGCTTGTCGCGAAGTCCTCCGTTCTTCGACTGGCAACAACCCAGGATATATCTTGTCAGTCCTTCACGACTGTAGAGATTGCCGACCGCGTTCTTTAGAGGTGCTGAAGCGTCCTGAGTACCATTCAATGCACCCTGAACCAAGGGCCAGCAACTGCCAACCCAGTGACTATAACACCCATCTACCAGCTTATTGGTTCTTCCAGCAAACCCCCCCTCTGGTGCATATTGTCGAGCAGATAGCCAGGATAAAAGCAAGGGGACATCCATGCACCTTTTGATATCAGCCAGTGCCACAGAATCCACAGGAGCATGACAAAACTCACTTTGGTACAGTCACCTCTGGTTCGCCAAGGATGCATAGGCACGCCAATGCACAGTATGCGTAGGCGCCATGCGCCTCTGAACCTGGGCTTCCGGATATTCCACCTTCGAATGTCTGGCCTGGAATATGGATCAGTTGTATTCAATGACCTGGTAGGTGGAGAAAACGTACATCGAGAGATGTATTCCGAGAGGCCGTCAGTGAATGTCTGCAAGCCATGCGCTCGGGCTTTGGCATCAGGAGGCAATGTGAGTGGCAAGTCGAGAAGCGAAATAATCACCATTGCGCAGTAGGCGCCTCTAATCATGTGTTTAGTCAAGAAAATCTGGCGCACGAGAGGATGGAAGGGGCAGGTTTACCGCACGTCCTCTTCCCCGCCGTCAAAAACTGTGATGCCTCCATCCGGCTTCTTTAGTGTTCCGAGCCATTGCCACCTATCTTCCGGTTAGAGCGCTTTAATCCCTTTCGAATGCGAATTCATATCTCACATTGCTTGGCGATCAATGAGATTCAGTGCCTCTTCGCCGCCGACCATAGCTAGAGAGAGCACTGCAGCATAGCTTGATGCACAATGCGATATTTGGCCATGGCCACCCCCAAAGCCACCTGTGGGATTCTGCATAGGGGCAATTGTAGAGACCGCACTAGGAAGAAAGAAGGCTTAGAAGGATTCGATGCAAGTCATACAGAGTAGCGTCGGACAAATTGAGCCGAGTGTGGCATATAGCCAGGGAATACCTGCAAGCAAGCGCAAGATTGGAATTCAAACTGAGCAGTTGCTTACCGTTCGCGATGCCTACTCAGGTCTTCACCGAACAGACTCAGGGCAGCCAGTCCCCACATGACCATCCAAGGTCGGCTCGCATCCATTGCGACAAAGCCGGCAGGATAGTCCTCTAGGGAATCGTACAGATAGCCAATGTGCTCATCCCGCATCAGGGGAGGCACGCCGTGGCGATTCAGCGGACCCTTTTGACTGCTGTGAGAGCCACCCAGAAAGGGAAGGACCTTGCTGACTGTTTCAATTTGTAGTTCAGTTGTTTCTGTGATGAGCGTATCACGGATTAATGGTAGCTCTTGGAAGAGAGCTGGCACAGCCGATTGCGTTGTAGGTTCGGCCATTTTGGCACTCTGGCTCGGTGACGGGGTGTCGCTTGTAAGGGGAACAAAAGACCTGCTACTCGTAGAGCGACTCGCCTGCACTTTCTTGGGCGGAAGCTTCTCTACCTGGGCCGGTTGGCTGGATGATGGGAATCGAACCTTTCGACGTTGTTTCCCTGTGGCAGCAATTACCGGCATGAGCTGAAGAGATGGAAAAGGAATATATAGACAGCGTTAATTTAGTCGACCATAGGCCTCTCAGATTCAAGACTGGTAGTATTATTGTAGGAGGCTGCAAATATTGTGTGGTCCGATTGTTGTGATCCCCTTGACAATCGAAGCAGAGATCATTGTTTTGTCCTGTTCCCGCTGACCAAATCATCAACTGCCCCTCGCCCCAGTACCGCCAGCCAGCCAAGTGCGACTGCGCAGACCACCACAACACGAATATCTCAGGAAGAAGGTCCCCTTGGACTGATTATTGCTAGATCATTGTCTATACTTTACTGTTTGATACCCTACAACTGCATCTTGAGCACTGTGAGACGAGTCTGGTCTTCATTGCGCCCCGCCAAACGATAAGTCCCGTGACTCTCTACTCTGTATTGCCGAATACAGGAACGATCGGCACTAGGTTGACGTTCCATGTCCCAGCCTCGTTCTCAATTCCTCCGTACACAAGTCCTCTCCTCCAAGCACGTCCCATCCGGCCAGAGGAAAATCTTGGATCTGAACGAGAAAGTCTCTTTCAGCGGGTCTTATTACCTCCATAATGACGACGGAAATCAGACACCGCTCCCAACCCTCCCAACCACCGAGACCACGATTCATATCGCCTTGGAAGCCGGCCCGAGCTTAGCGGTTGTTTATTCGCTGTTCACAATCAACTAACGTGACAGCTGGGGTGGCCTGCATAACTCAGTCCAGATTTAAAGTTATTAGTCGTACGCTTATTACTACTAATTGCAGAGCGTGTCTAGGCTTCTCACCCAGTCAGCAAGCTCTTTCTGTTTCAATGTCACAGCAGCCCGTTGCGCCGATAACGACTCCCAACGCTTCCTTTGAATCCGAGTCGGAGAAAGAAAGAGGCCAAACGGGTTGGACAGGCTATGAGATGGCTTGCAGCCGCGGAGGGTCTATCTGCGAGTCAGAGCGCATTTATTTTAACGACGGTCACAGTCAACATCTCGATTCGCCTAGATTCATCGGGTGGGGTTCCTCCAGGTTTACTCAGAAGAGACGCCTGCAGAAACTTTCTCTTTCGGCCTGTATCTTGTCAGCTCGAGCTTTTTACCATTTTGAGATGCTCCGTGATGATGCGTCCATCTCCGAAGGAGCTTGATGGTAGACTTTCCACCTTGCAGCTCGGTTGAGAAGGAGATCTGATCTGTCATTCGATCTTGGGCTGCGCCTGAACCCTGATGTGATGTTAGTGCCCGTCGCCCGCCACTTGGCCCTCACAACTTTCAGGCTTTGTCCGGGCCAAACGGCCGGCGCTAAGGGACCCTAGGGTCTAGGAACAAAGGGGGGTGCTTGTCGTCGTCGAAATGGAAGAAATGGATGAAGGCTTCGCCTGATATTCCAGTCCGATTCCAGTCCGTTGTGGTTGCATGGAATAGTCACAAGCTGCGGAAAGAAACGCTTAGGTGCGTGACAGTGAGACCAGCATGCGTTATCTGCTCCATCTTCCGCTGCCCGGCACGTCGCCACGATCGTCCTTTTCCTCACACGTCAATAATAAGCCAAGTGAGAACGGGCTTCGATGCTGTACAGGGAACAGTAGCGCGCGCGAATGGAGATTGGAGCTAGCGTCTCGTCAGCCACCTCGTTGGCAATGAGGGCTACGTACGGTACATCGGTACATGTGTGCGGCTATGATTGATTACCGATCGAGAGAGTGGTTATTATTGGCAGTAACTGACTAGTAAGGTTATCTGAGCTTTGGCCAGAGCCAGTCAGTGCATGACTACTCTATACGGAACATGTTCAGAAGCGAAAGAGGGCGCCTCGACCTGTTGTTCTTGTTCCCCTCGCCGCTTGACACTGTCACTGTAGCATATCGTAGATAAAAATAGAGGAGACGGGACGGCACGCTCGCCTCAGCAGCATTAGCAGCAGACCAAGTTGAAGATATTAATCAGTCCTCGGACAGCTAAATTTACTCCGAGGAGCCCTGTCACAGTTGCTTGACAAGGCCGTGCTTACAACAACCTTGTGCTTCAGTGGCAGCGGGGTTCAGTCCGGGCCAGGCTTTCCTCGCTTCCCTCAATATCCAAGACTTCCAAGGTCCACCAGCCAACCGTTATTGCCACGCCCGTCGATCGGCGTGCTCCATCCTCAACAGATCTGAGGCGATGATTTTCCACTGATCTTCCTCTCCCGAGAGCGAGTCCCATGTCTCCTTGCCCGGCACGCCCGCACGGTGCCATGGAACTATCGGTAAATCAAAATGGGAGTCTACTATGGCTGAGTCAACAACAATTGTCAACACAAGAACAAAATACTCTCGGAGAGTATCTGGGGAAGACTGGGCTAGAGACTCAGTCCGAGACTGACATGTCAGCAACTTGGGGTCAAGCGCTGAAAGCTGTGGGTAGAGTTGTAGACACTAGCTCGCTCGTTATGGGCCAATTTTTCGTCAGTGACCAGACTGGCGCGATCGCGATGCCCATCATGGGACTGGCTGGTTGTCGTCTTAGTGGCCCATCATCGCCTCAACCGAGTCAATCCCGGTCACGGCGTTCAGTAAAATATACAACTAGGCCGCAACAGGCAGGGCTTCGTGCTGGGCCAGCGAGTTTGGACCAACAGCAGCGCCACGATGGACGCCATCGCGTGGCATTAACGAGTGGGCAGCGTCTTATTCGAAGGGCCAAGCAGGGCCCCCACTTGATAGCGATAACTCCTTCCCAGGATCCCCTAGCGTATCTCCGGCTCACGCACCTCCCGCCCCTTCACCGCTGCTTTGCTCCCCACCGCTCTCTGCCCGCCATGGGCTCATCCTATCGTCGTGCCCTCTTCTTCTCTCTCACACCCCCGGATTCTGGGCTTTCTGCTCATCCGAGAGAGCCTTTTCCCTGAGGCTTCGTGTCATAACTCCATCCTGCTCTCTTTCTCTCTGTACGACATCCTCTCTACAGCCGCCTTCACCTTTCCCTTTTGCTCTTATTTTCACCTATCTGTCCGCCAGCCGTGAAGATAGGCCGTTCACATCATGTCTAATCCTGACTTGACCGGCGACGGGTTTATCGGGCTTGATTACGACTCGAGAAATTACATTCAGCCTCAGTCATGGCCAGTGGCGGTGGACCACCAGGCCTCCCGCCGGACGGACACTTCGAGAGATATCTCACCCTTACAAACCAGCGGTCACTCGTTCGATCCGACGGTAGCCCAGGACGCCAACCTCATCGTTGACTGGCAATTTCAGCATCTTCAACCCCACCTGCAATATACTCAGAACGAGGCAGCCGCCGCACCTCAGTTCACGGCCGCGAGCTATGGCATGACTATCCACTCGTCCCCGGTCGACCTGATGTCGGGACCTCACGGGCAAATGAGCACGAGCTTGTTGGACGGACCTTATCTTCCCCTCGCTGCGCCTGTCGACATGGTTTCATATCCATACCAAGACCTGCAAACGGATTTCCTCGGTTTCCAACCTCACGGCCTGCCCGATATGACTCAATACACTGCAACACAGAACATGATCGAAAGCAGTTCGCCGACCGACACGTATCTCGAGGTCCGGTCGCTCACTAGCTCGAGTAGTGACAACGGTTGGAGCATGATTGAGCCTCGTCATTCGCACGAGTTTTCGTTCCCAGATCAGGTCTTTATCAACCCAACACAGACTCTCCATGACAGAAGTCTTTCGGAATCATCTTACTCGGGATCGTACGGCAGCTTTGTTGACGTCTCCAACCCCGTCAACTCACCGTGCTCCGACACCAACTTCGAGTCAGCTTTCAACAGCCCTGTCAACCGACGCGTCTCTTTTGATCACACATCTCATGGCTCTCAATCACCGACGGCTATCAGCCCTGCCGCCATTGTTCGCCCAATTCAAGTACCAGGCAAGAAGGCTAGCTCCCCAACTCGCTCTCCGACCGCCTCGTCTTCTCCACCAAGCCGGAAGCCGTCTCGCAAGAGCCCGATCGCAGCGAAGACTGCTGAAACCAAGGTTCGCAAGCAATCATCAGGAAAATCTGAGACTACGGAGAAGAAGGTCGGCAAGCGCAAGGGTCCCCTTAGGCCCGATCAGAGAAAGCAGGCTAGTGAGATTCGGAAGTTGAGAGCTTGTCTGCGCTGCAAGTTCTTGAAGAAGACTGTGAGGAGCCCTGTATCTCGCTTTTGTGTCTTTAGCTAACCGTCATCATTAGTGCGACAAGGGCGAGCCATGCGCGGGCTGTCAACCTTCGCATGCCAGGTTATGGCAGGTTCCTTGCACTCGTATTGACATTAAGGAGATCGGTTACTTCATGAAGGATTGGAAGGCTGACTATGAGCGCCACATCACTCTTGGTTTTTCTGTCGACAACATCAAAGGGTTCTCTGCCCAGGAGAGGACCCTCTTTGTTACTCACGGTTACGGCCAAGTTCTTCCGATTAACGCTCGCGAAGTTTACGTGCACAACGACCAGTGTTTCAGCATTGACTGGGTCGAGACAATGAACCGCGAACCCAGCCAACACGAGGTTGAGACCGCCAAACTGTCTGCCGGTATGGAGGGTGTTTCACATGCTATGCTGTCCGACTACTTGGATCGCCATATCGACGGCAACGGCACGTTTGAGAAGTTTGTCGATGACTACTTCGAGGGCACTCCGTTCCTCACGCAGATGCTGAAGACCGCGTTCCGCTACTACTTCCGCACGAAAATGCCCGTGATTCGCAAGGCTCTGAAGCTTATCCTTGCTTACAACCTGACTCTCCACGTCACCATGGTAGAGGGTCTAGGCGAGGAGGAGGGTTTCCTGGGCAAGATTCAAGACTGCGATTCGAAATTCAAGGGCAAGACCATGGCTCCCGTCATGATCAACTTTCAAATCAAGTGTGCCATGGCCAACATGTGGCGTGAATTGCAGAAGGATGTCTTGGAAGAGCTGTCAAGCCTCTACTCTAGTGTCTACAGCGGTGATAAGCTGAAGAACTGGCCTACAATCTTCATGTTGGCGTCGATTCTTCTCGCGGTCTGGGAGGAGATGCAGTTTGACTGCCACTACCGCACTCCGGTGAGTAATTCTATTGTTCATGACTGTGACCACTTTTCTGACAGTTTCCAGGATGCTGCCGCAGTGGACAAATTCTGCACTGACATGGAGACAACTCCTGTTGGTGTCATTGTTGGTCTATTCCAAGCAATTTCTCAAAAGCTGCCCTCGTTCTCCGACTGGGAAACATCGAAGCATCACCACCTGCTGCTCTCGAACCCCGACGTCTGCAACACCATGACCGAGGTTCGCCAGCACGTCGAGAAGTTCGGTAAGCAACACGCAATATTTTTCGACTCACATACTAATTCTTTGCAGAGAGCTACCTTCGTGGCCGCTCCGCCTCCAAGTTCAACCGAAATGACTTCGACTGCCTTTCCAACAAATTCGTCTCCAGACTTGTGATTCGTGCGAACTAGAACGATATATTGAAGCACATAGGTTACAGCTCGGCACTTACAACGATACGAAAAGTTCAATGAGATATGCCAGCATTTATGATCATGAGACTCGTCAGTGATGCTTTTTAGCAACTGTTTGTCCAGTTATTGATTTGTCTCGGTCACTCGTCAACTTATATTTCCTTTTTGTTTTGGGAACTGGTATTTCCCCCCATCTGTCTCGCAAGTTCAGCCTGAAGCACCTGTTTGATCATTTATTGAAACTACGCTCTTTTTGCCTCGTCATTTCGCGCACAGTACTTACAACAGCGATGATGACGATCATGATGTTACGATATGTACGGTCTCAAAAAATGTTCACAGCAAATCATGGCGACAACTGAGTTGTCGAGTCGTGCTGGAGGCTAGTTCTCGCTTCATGATGCTGCATGGACGTTTACAAATGTGTATTTAGTTAATTTCTTTGCTTTCTGACTTCCTGTGTTAAGTATTTCCGTTGGGTTGGTGGTGACTCCGCTCGGGGAAAGTCCGAGGGGAGGAAGATCCATTATGGAGTCGAGGGGTTGGTTGTTTTACAGGACCAAGAGAAACGCTCTCGTTGGGGATTTTTTAGTATATCACCTGCAAGAAATGAACTCAAAGATGATATCCCGTTGATCTTCAAAGCTAGTTTCTCCTAACTCTCATGTAGCTCGACGAACTGAGTAGACACTAGGTAACCTAAGTGTTATCGCTGCCCCCGAGGTCCCGATAAACCTGATTTTGGGGCATCCGGCGTCCTCCCTTGCGTTTGTTAGGTATGTTTACGTCGTTTTTACTCCAGTCTTGCACTTGATAGCCACGTGTACAGCACTCTAATCCCCTTCCGGGTGTCACTTTCCAGAAATACAGAAAGCGCATTCAGCATTCCAGTGCATTATTCTGCAGCAAGGACAGGGCCTGATTGCGAAAAGCGGGGGAACCGCATGCGACGATCACCTGATCCCCAGAATGGGCGCTAGTCCCGCCGTCTCCAATTGAGGTGCCCACCATTTGCCCACTCTGTCCGATAAGGACAAACAAACGTCATTCTGCCTATTGTCCCGAGTCACCGCTGAATGGCGCGACGGACAATCCCCGGTCATCTCTTATTATGGGACTACTGTCGCAGGTTTCGGAGTTCCTTTACCATTAGAATATGTTACAGAGTCCTTATTGTGGATGTGAGATGTATTGTTGCTTTGCTACACGGGTTCTGATTGATGAGACTCTCTACCTGACATGTGGCGTCGGTGGCGGCAACGGCCTGGCCTGGCCTGCTTGAGCGATACTGCAGCGTTATGCTGAGGTGCTTGAGCCGTGGGCATCAAATTGCCTTCAGGACTTGTGCCCGATATCAGCCTTGGTGAGATACGGAGTGTGGTGCCGAGGATTTGCCAGGAAGGCCCCGGAACAGGGAGCTATTAGTGGCAGTGCTTGAGTCATCGAGTGGCTGGAATCTTGTCGGCCTGGAGGGGGGAATCATTGTCCGTAGAGGCGAAAAGGTATTGTAAGAGTGTATGGAGAACAACATAGCAGTAAATCATGAAAGCCGAAGACCGAGCAAGTTCACTTTGTCCCGATGGTTCTGGTGGCAGGGGGCCAGTGAATGCGCGGCGAAGATAGAAAGCAACGGAAAATGGTGGTAGGCGCCAGAACGGACCAAAGGCCGCGAAGCAAACGGCCGGGTGCCTGCGCAGAGAACCCGCCTTTAACTGTCTTAATAATGAACGAGTGAATGGTCCTGCCAATCTGCTTTCAGCGTTCCATTGACATCACGTTATCGGCGAGGCGCTGACCGACTGACTAAGTGGCTTCGCCTCCCCTCCTCATTGCCCCGGAAGGTACTTAAGGCTCGCTCCTTCCTCTTCTCTCGTGACCGCACTCTCTTACACCCACACCTCTCTTACCACGGAGACTCTTTGACTTGACTTTCCACTTGTCTCTACCTCTATTCTTCTCTCTACATCCTCCTCACCATCTGCAGTACCTTGATCCACGTCTTTCATCGTCAACGTCACCACCATGCAGATCTTCGTTAAGACCCGTGAGTTCTCGCCCTACGCCTTTGATAACAGATTTGAGCAAAGCGACTGACTTGTGTTCCCCCGACAGTTACCGGCAAGACCATCACTCTTGAGGTCGAGTCCAGCGATACCATCGACAACGTCAAGACCAAGATCCAGGATAAGGAGGGTATCCCCCCGGACCAGCAGCGCTTGATCTTCGCGGGCAAGCAGCTTGAGGACGGTCGTACTCTTTCCGACTACAACATTCAGAAGGAGTCCACCCTTCACCTTGTGCTCCGTCTTCGTGGTGGAATGCAGATCTGTAAGTTCCCGGAATTTGCCACCGGTTGGCCACCGAGCATAAACAGCATACTAATCACCGAATAGTCGTCAAGACCCTCACTGGCAAGACCATCACCCTTGAGGTCGAGTCTAGCGACACCATCGACAATGTCAAGACCAAGATCCAGGACAAAGAGGGTATTCCTCCTGACCAGCAGCGCTTGATCTTTGCCGGCAAGCAGCTTGAGGACGGCCGTACCCTTTCCGACTACAACATTCAGAAGGAATCTACCCTTCACTTGGTTCTCCGCCTTCGTGGTGGTATGCAAATTTTCGTCAAGACTCTTACCGGAAAGACCATTACGCTTGAGGTGGAGTCATCGGATACGATCGATAACGTGAAGACCAAGATTCAAGACAAGGAGGGTATTCCTCCCGACCAGCAACGTCTTATCTTCGCTGGTAAGCAGTTGGAGGATGGCCGCACCTTGTCCGACTACAACATTCAAAAGGAGTCGACACTTCACCTTGTCCTTCGCCTCCGTGGTGGTATGCAGATCTTCGTTAAGACTCTGACCGGAAAGACGATCACATTGGAAGTTGAGAGCTCCGACACAATCGACAACGTAAAGACAAAGATTCAAGACAAGGAGGGCATCCCCCCAGACCAGCAGCGTCTCATCTTCGCTGGTAAGCAGCTGGAGGATGGACGTACGCTCTCTGACTACAACATTCAGAAGGAGAGCACGCTACACCTCGTCCTCCGCCTGCGTGGTGGCCAGTAATGTCTCTCTTTTCTTCGAATCTTACGGCTCATCTATGGGATAGCTGGCTTGCGCGGCGTTGGATGGGTTTCTATTCTTTACGGTTGATATTTGCATACCTTATACCTTCTTTGTTGTTACCTCCATGTCACCTTGACGGTGTAACGATGTTCTATCCTTTATCTACTGAATGAAACATAACCGTTTCTCACTCCTACAATATCTCCACCTTAATCTTATCTTCGTAGCGATCGCTCTCCGTAAGCTCTAGCATAGTAGTCCCGCTGTACCAGAACCCCAGATCTGTCCTAGTGACCCTAGACATAATGTACGTAAATAAACAAAATGATCCATCCCACTGCGAGCATGACATGCAATGCGCCGCTGTTTGGTGTCCTTATCAGTCTCGCCACCTGCGAACATCACGTGACGAATGCGGCGTGGGGAAATTCAAGCTGCTGGATCAATTAATCCTGACTTTCCACAGCGCTGGGTACGAAGAATGAAGCTTTCTCGCAGATTCACAACATGAGAAATCGACCGGGATGCCCTCCTACTTCTATCATCTCGCGATCGAACTCTTCTCACGACCACAGTCCGACCTGAACAGCTTTGCAAAAGACACAGCCTTGACGACCTCACTATCTTTTGAATCCGCATGCGAAGCTCTCCTCCCCTTCCAGAAGCGACCGTCCAGCTTTCATAACCGAAGTATACACTCCCAGTCACAGTTACATAGATCCGGAAGACCTGAACCCCACCCTTCGACCATGAACAACACCCACCCCGCACCGAACCATTCCTCCCTCCACACGAGCCCTTTCGCGCGCGCATCCGCATCCGACTTCGGAAACGACGAGCGACTGGATAAAGTCTCGATTGAGTGCATCGATATGATTCCCTCAACGCCCGTCGGTAGAGGAAACGGTACCGGCAATCCGGTGACAACGGGCATCGGAACCGATATTCTAGGTGGACTTCGCACAAAGGGCCAGTACACGCCGCTTGATCAGAAGACGGCTGAGAGTGTTTGGGGCATTGTTCATCTGTATCGGGATGCGCAGGAGACGCCCTATCTGGGGGCTGACGATTATCCGGCTGAGTTGAAGGGTTCGTCTGCTGCGGCTGCGAGACGGTCGTATGATCAGGGTCATGGTCTTGCAGGGACAGAAGGGAGCAGTAGTGCTGGTGGGAAAGGGCGAAGACGAGATGGTGGAGATTCTGTTGGGCTAGCGCGGCCTGATGAAGACTGCACGACGCTATGCGTGCTTGCTGTTCCGTCTTACATGTCTGCTTCTGATCTTCTGGGGTTTGTGGGCGAGGCGTCCATGGACGATGTCAGTCATTTCCGGATGATACGGACTGCGCGCGCGAATAGGTATATGGTTTTGATGAAGTTTTGGAGTGGTAAAAAGGCGAGAGAGTGGCAGAAGGAATGGAATGGGAAGGTGTTCAATAGTATGGAGGTATGCCAATACTGCATCTCTACCGGTGAGCTTTTACTGACTGTTATTTCCAGCCTGAGACGTGCCATGTTGTTTTTGTCAAGTCGGTCGAGATTCAAGGCATCGATCCGGCTACAGAGAGCGAATCGCACCCTACAGCACCAGCCCAACGACCTAGTTTAGCTGGTACATCACAACCCAGCAGTAGCAGCATAGCTCCGGCGACACTATCAACGAAGCCTCTAGCACCTCCTACGCCATCACTGATAGAACTACCCACCTGCCCCGTTTGTCTGGAGCGAATGGACGAGACCACCGGCCTCCTCACCATAATATGCCAACACGTTTTCCACTGCACCTGTCTTCAGAAATGGAAAGGCAGCGGCTGCCCCGTGTGCCGATATACCCAAGACGACTTCCGCAAAACATCTCAAGCACTCCCCTTTGATGAAGACAACGCCGAAGCCGAATGCTCAGTCTGTCACTCCGACGTCAACCTCTGGGTCTGCCTTATTTGCGGCAACGTCGGCTGCGGCCGGTACGACAGTGCACACGCCTTTGCGCACTATACGCAAACCTCACACGCCTTCGCCATGGACCTTTCCACCCAGCGCGTCTGGGACTACGTCGGCGACGCCTACGTCCACCGCATAATCCAAAGCAAAACAGACGGGAAACTCGTCGAGCTCCCAGCAGCCGATAACAGCGCCCTCGATCCACCCGACTGGACAGACGCCGTTCCCCGCGAGAAGCTCGAAAATATGTCCGTCGAATACACCCATCTCCTAACCTCCCAACTCGAATCCCAAAGAGCCTACTTCGAAGGCATCCTCGAGCGCGCCGTCGACAAAGCCTCCCAAGCGACCGCCGCCGCAACAGCCGCCCAAGAAGCAGCCGACACCGCAACAGCAACACTAAACAGCATCCAATCCCACCAAAACACACTTACAACCGAATCAATCCCCACCCTCGAACGCGACAAGACACGCGCCGAGAAACGCGCTGAGAAATTCGAGAGCATGGCGCGGAAACTGGAGCGCGAGTGGCGCGAGGAAAAGACGATTAATGAGAGCCTTATGGTGCGCATTGAGCATTTGACTGCTGAGGTTGAGGCGCTCAAGAGCAGTAACCTTGATCTCCAGGAGCAGAATCGGGATCTTACGTTTTTTATTAGTGGGCAGGAACGGTTGAAGGATCAGGGGGAGGAGATTGTGCAGGGAACGCTGAGTGTGCCGGATCCGCCGAGCGTGTCGAAGAAGAAGGGGAAGGGACGGAAGAAGTGAAGTAAGATGCTATAGCGAGTTTGGTGGCTTGAGGATGTAATATATGAGGCATTTGGAGGTGTCTGCTTTTGCTTGTCATGGCCGGCTTCGATATATTCCTGTGGCTTCGGGGTATTTCACACCCTCTCTATCACGACATGGCTTAGTCTAGACTCAACGCGATAACGAATTTGAATGATCATTCCTTTTGGAACGGCTTATGTTTCCTAGTATACAATAAAACCTCTATGTTGTAGCTGTATATATGTATAATACAACCCAACTCAGTACCAAACCAAGTCAAGCAAGCAATGAAGTAAAGAAATTATTTATACACCCCTCCTAATAGCCCAGAAATAATTACCCCAGCTCTCGGAACCAGTAACAAACTTCCACCCCAGCCCAGGGAAATAAACGACCCCCTTACGAATCCACCTCATCCCGTCCAGCGCCTCACTTCCGGCCCTCTGCACCGAACCACCTTCAATATCCCGAGCCCTCATGAGCCCCTCAGCCGCCCAGCTTTCCAGCTCGTCAGGATTGACAAATTTGCTCCACTCGTGCGTGCCCTTTGGCACAACACCAATCGGCCAGGGTGCTTCCGCGATAACCTGGTTTATAAAGTAGGAAGGCAATGAGCGCGCTATTGTTGAGCCGATTAGCCACCCGCCGGGATTTAGGAGGCGGAGACAGTCTGTTAGGAAAGTTAGAGGGCTGATGGAGGCGTTTGTGTCGATGTGCTCGATGACTTCGAAGAGGGTAATCATGTCGAAGCCGGAGGCCGCTTGGGCTGCTGCAGTAGCAGGGACGAGTGAGGCGGATGGTGTGGGTGTATTTGTGTTCTCTGCCTTTTTTGATCTCGAGGCAATAAGATCCTCTAATGTGCAGTTTATGTAGCGGAAGCGGTCCTCCTCTAAGTGCGCCGAGACCTTCGGGTCCTTGCGCGCATGGTCGCGCGCGATCTGGATAAGGGTTGTTGTAGGGTCAATGGCTGTTATTGATGCTGCGCGGGTGACGGTTTGTGACTGGGCCTCTCTTGAGCCAGGGATGGGAACTGTCCGTGCCAATGATTCAGCGAAGATACCGCCGCCGCAGCCAACGTCGAGGTAGTGTAGTTTGTTCGGCGCCGGGTTTGATTCCGATTGTGTCGCGGGAGTAGCTGGAGAGCCCTCGGCAAGGCAGGTGGCAATGAATTCATGGCGGAGAGGGTTCATGAGATGCAGGACCCGCGAGGGGCCCATGGGATCCCACCATGAGCTGGCGAGGGAGGAGAAGTGGGAGACTTCGGAGGCGGAGACGGAGGAGGGGCCGGTGCTTGTTGAGTGGCAGCGCCGAGGGAGGGAGCGGAGGAGCGAGGATATTGTGCGCATGGTCGGTCTAGCTGGTGGTATAACCATGGTTGCGTGAGCTGTAGAGCTCTAGCTCCAGCTCGTGGTGTATTGGTTTGGAGTTCTGCGATGGATGAGGGGATGAGTGGCTATCGGGCGAAGATCTATGGGTTGTTAGGTTGATTTCAAGGGATAATGTAGAGAGATAGGGCTTTCACCATGGCAATTGACTGACTGTATAATAATTGAAATCTGGAGTAGTGATATTGACATGACATGAAGCTGCGACGGAGAAAATGGAAGATCTACAGAACAAACACGCCAAGACCTAGGAGACTCAACCATCGCACCGTCCACAATGGCACTCTTACACTCTTGCACTCTTGCACTCTGCACTCTGCACTCATGCTATCTCCCTGACACTAGACATGCAGCTATGTGCATCATCTGGTCGAAACATGTGTCAATTAAAGAGATTATCCGGATGGAAGATCGATTAGAGGATCATCAATCAGAAGTACCGACATGACACAAGGCAATTGTATCAAGCGTTCTGAGAGGCTCGGATACAGGCCGACACGTTTCAGCATCAAACCTCCGGTTTGATCACAAATGAGGCAGGACACTGGAGGCTCGGGCCTCAGTTTCCTTCACAGGGAACTCTGGAATGATCTACTGTTCCTTTGTTGAGTGTCTTGCATTTGCCGAATTTATGAGTGCCGTGGGCGATTCAAAGACCTCTATAGGCGACCATTTTATGAGGAAGTGCCGCCTCACCTTTTCTACAACTTTGGTAGAATACTTACAGCCAGATCTATCAATCCAGAGCACATACCCTCTACAGCTGTACGGCATGTCAATCGAAACCAAGCCAAATGGTAGCGACGTCAAAGCCCCGCCCAGATTGTCCGCATTGGACATCTGCTGGACTTTGATTACGCTGGTTGTCTATGCACCTTTGTCGGTATTGGCGTCCTTATGCTACCGGAGCAGAGCGCTTCAATGGGAAATCGTCAAGGAGCAGATCAGTTATGATCTCGTATTGTGGTATGAGCCAACTGCCAACAAGGAATAGATGTCTGGTCGAAATGCTGACCTTTCTAGCTTCGGCCATCGTCTTCCGGTGTCTGTAATACAACGCGCAAGCGATAAGACGGGAAACGTCATTAGACATTCACTGCGCTACGCCAATGCCCCCTTTCAGGTTGCAGAGAGAGTGCAAAAGTCCGAGTTTACCGGATACTGGGTCTATCGTGACATGTCAATTGATTCTCGGCCCCAGGACGCGGACCTCGTCCTCTTCCACCTCCACGGCGGAGGCTATGTCATGGGCCACCCTCTTGACAATGCTCCCGAGCTACTCCTCATCGCAGAGATGCTGTCGCGGCGCAACCACTCTGTGGCTGTGTTCTCTCTGGAGTACGGTCTTGCACCCAACGCTCCGTTGCCGGTCCAGCTTGACCAGACAATGGCTGCGTACACCTGGCTGATAGCCGAACTCGGCATTGCTCCGTCGAAACTGTGTCTTATCGGCGAATCAGCTGGCGGTCATCTGATCCTCTCTCTTCTCACGGCCGTCTATGAGAATTCGTTAAGTGGAGCGTCGACTGCTCTTCTGAAGCCCGCCACAGCATTTCTAATCAGTCCATGGGTAAATCTAGACCCGTGCGGTCCCGACGCACGCGCAAGACCAGAGGATCTCGATTTCCGCAGCATCACCTTCAAACCTGTTCTCGAGCGCTTCGCAAATCTGATCAAGCACGGAGCATTACCCGGGTATCTGGAAGAACACGGGAACTTTGCACGTTCAGGCCGCAGACACGGCTCGTGGAAAGACATCCTTCCCGCTTCAACGTGGGTCTCAGCGGGTACAGCAGAGCCGTTGTTCCGCTTCGATATCGAGGCGTTCGTGGAATCTGCGCGACGCGATGGGGCCGATGTGAGGTTCGAGCTTGCAGAGGGCAAGATGCATGTTTGGCAGTCCGTTCAGGCTCGGGAGGAGGAGGGGGCGTTCCTGGCTCTGGCGTTCGGCAAGGACGATGCAGCACTGATGCCAGGGTATCGGCACATCGCGGAGATGCTATGTGCTTGCGTGGAGGGCCGAGCGTGGTGAGGCCAGACCTCCGACTTTGAGACATCCGTTCTTCCATTTGGCAAGAGCTTGCAAGACATGCTGTGCCAAGTTCCAACATGGCAGTCCTATCCGATTCCGAGTCAACTAAAGTCACCATCGCGCCTTCCTTGAGTCAGAACCTACACGTACCAACTCGGCAAGCATCCACAACCGTTGCGCCTTCCGATCTCGGCGAAGTTCCCACCGCACCTTCCTAAGGCTCTTGAAATCGGAGCGGTGACTGATCCTCCCGATATGGCAGGTGCGCACCATAGGGCAGGAATGACCGTTAGCCCCTCCATGTCAGCCTCATTTTACTGAAGAATGAAGCCCGAGCCGCTCACCCGGAAGGATTTCATGATCCATGGAACCCGGAACTTATGGGGGAGATCGCACCAGTCCCGGTATCCATCACTGCTAATCGTTCGATCGATGATGCAATTCTCCGGGTGATCCTGTCGATGCGCTAACCTGCGCAAATACGCCATTGATCACTTGACGATTGTCAGTTTTCAGCACGACTCAGCAGCACGGAGCACACACGGCAGGAGGCGGCCTGAAGCGCCAACAACCATGGGCATGGGGCCTCGAGAGGGCGCGCCAATTTATCGACCATGTCAGAAGTCCGGACTACAAGCCTGATTAGTGATTGCTCATTACCAAGTCAATCCGGGATCATGACTGGGTAACATCTCGTCATAGCAGTCGGGCCTGCAAAAGAACAGAATACACAAGTACCAAGTACCAAGTACCAACTACGCAGTATGCTCGTGCAGAAATAGAAATGCATCCACCCTAGCCAGATCCACTTGATCCCTAACAGTGTGGATTTAATTACCCGTACGTACTCTAGGGCCAAAGCCCCGAGCTCAAAGGGAGATCTCTTCTTCGCGCCTTCTAGAAGACTTCTCCTTTTGCTTTTAGTGCTTGGAATGAGCTCACCGTACTCCGGAGCTCCGGACGGATGTGCAACTGCTTATCCTCCATCGGATCATCATCAAGGCTGAACTCAAAAGAATGGACACTCGCGAGATTGTCCGCAGTGTTTTGATCCACTATCTAGTCCTGAGTAGCCCTGGAGATTGGGGAGAGAGTGAGAGAGTGAGAGAATCCGAGAGAGTCAGACACAATTACGTAGCCAAGCCCGGATGCCCCAGTGTCTAGGAGATCAAGAAACGTAGATCGCATTCTACAGCCCTTCTAGAAGCATTCTGTTTCTAGCAATCCAGCGGTATGACTAGTTAGCTTGGGTGGATTACGTATGGAATCAGTGCTCAGTTGCTCACATGGAGTCAAGGATGATGATGGCCGTTGTGAGTTCTTATCCACTCTGTTGTTTTGGCGCTCCACTCTGCCCCTAGATAGTGGACACTAATAATAACGTTCGGAGTCACGGAGTCGGGTTATGGAGTCATGATGGGCGAAGCGAAGGACGATGGAAATGGAGATCCCTTCTACGCTCCTTCTAGAAGAGTTCTGCTTTTGTCGCGAGTGGCTTGTGCTACTTGTCCTAGTAGGAGCCCCGATGGTACCTAGCCTAGGTAGGCTTACGTGGTTGCACGGGGTATCCTCAATCCTGTGGTTGCGTTTACCGCTTGTCCTGGTAGCCTAAGCGCTAGTTTATTGTTGATAAACAAAGCGGTGATCTTTATTCGTGTGGCTGGGATCAACATGCTTGATGTTTGGAGGGGGATCTGGAGTACCTCTGTAGCATCTCGGTTCTCGTACCTCGTGGACCATGCATGACGTACCCTGTAACGCGAGTGATAAGAAGAATTGTTGGGTTCTGTCAATTGCCAAGTCGTCTAGATATTCGCAGCCTGCTTGGGCGCTACTTTGCGAAGGGTGGGTGTAACGAGATACTCCGTAAGTACCTGAGGAATGGGTCTTGTTGACTTGCTGTGATACCTACGCCGTATATTTTGGGAGAGGGAGGGATATTTTTTGATAAACGACCAGGCGAGGAGCGGTATTGGAGGGGAGGGGCGTATCAAGTATGACTTGCTTGTTTCAGGGCCAATCCCATGCATGGTGGTATAACGGTAGGTGAGGCTATGTAGTTGGTACTTCCTTGGCAGGTAGTGACCTGGTAGACTGTTTGTACACTTGGATGGACCAATCGCTGTTGTAGGGTTACGCTGTACAAGCAGGTCAGATGGGTGCCGGCTGGGCGACTTCGATGATCATCCTCGCGTTGACTGGGGATGCCTTGCAAAGGAGGCCAGTGCTGGGCGAGTAAACAAACCAAAAGAAGGGCACACAGAGGTCTGTGGAACGCTTCTATGCCAGATCGGGACGCAGAGGGGCCTTTGACAAAAGTTCCATGGCAGAAACGGTCCAAACCTGGGGCCAGGAGGTCACGGCGTACAGCATAATCAACACCGTCAACAATACTTCCGAGCAGCGCGTAGTCAACTCTCCTGATTCAGAGTCGGGACAGCCAGTATTCTGTTGGCTCTTGCTTTGTCGAATCATCAAGCTCGATGCGAGATGGAGCCCCCTGAGCTTCTTTTACCGATTTCAGCAGGATGTCATTATCGCTAGACTAGAGGTACCCATAACTCTGCCAGATATATGGTGGGTCCTGGAGTTATTATTAATGGTCCTTAGTGAACTAGTTGGAACGGCTGAGAAAAAAACTGGACCTAGCCTGGGATGCTCAAATGCGTGGGGCAGATCCTTGAACCACCGATTCGCATCATCACGGACCTCTGCAGAAAGAGTTTCCGAATGCTGAATGCTGCAGGAGGGTTGAAATGGGGGAACAGGAAAAGATGGCGTTAATTACCACAGTCGCAGCCCAAAACCAGAGGTTTGACAGCATCCCACGGACTTGTGCTTGGTGTTGTCACACCAGCGTGGCCATTCTCATTCGAAAGATAGGACTCTGCGTCCTCGCCCAATTGCCGCGCTCACGGCTGGGGCCGGAGTGGTTCAGGCTCTCCCAGGCTCCCACGAGTCGCCGATGGTGGAATTACTTTTTTCTTTCTAGAAGGTCTTTGGAAGGAAGTGGGTTGGTCTAGCGTGCTGTACGAGTCCGTTTAGTGGCCTTAGCGCGCAAGGCACTTTCCCATGTCAAGGAACCGGAAATAGCAGGCAGGACGGGCCCCTTGGCCAATCCCTCTTCGTCAAGGCGAAATATCGTCGTAAGTTCCCCCTCTGTCTCTCACTAGCATGAATAGTGGACGGACTAAAGCCCGGGTGAGGCAGGGATGAGGCCCCTGTTAGATCAAGCAACCTCCGTACAGAGTAATATGCAGCCAGAACAGAGATCCACTCTCGTTCGTACCCCCTGAAGGTCTGACGTAGGTAGCAGCGATGATAGTCTTCCCCATGCCGTCCAACGTGCCACGCGGTGCCCAGTTCGAAACTTTCTAGAAGGAAATTAGCTTTGCGCCGTTGTTGCTCGTGCGAATCCGACCACCGAAAGGGACCTCCTTTATTCCGTAGGTATTATTGCCCAACGCGCTGCTTATGATTGGCACTCTTGACTTGTCAGAATATGCCGCATTGTCGCTAGGCGACTAAGTAGAGTCATGAGTCGTTTGGAACAATGAGTGGGCGAAGCACCGGCGTTCTCAAGCAGATGGGGGCCGGCGTGCAGGACGCAAGTAGGAACTAGGAATTGCTTTTTCCATGAGATGTTCGAAATCGACGTCTTGCTCCTTCAGGCTAAAGAAATGGAGCAATAGCGATCGCGAGAAGCGCTTGAATGGCTGGGGCATGGCGTCTGATTGGGTTCGAGGCGATCGCCCTGTCGCACGATGGACAAGTTAACGCAGCGCATGGCACTACTCGCGCGAAGGGAGATTAAGAACTAGAAGAGGCTTGCCTTGGTTGTACCCCCCTCAGTGCTTCACAGGATCAGGGTCATGCGTTCATCGACGCGGTGGAATCTGGATCGAAGCGTCGATTGCATCAGATCCATGCGGGAGAGCTCCTGAATATCAGCATGAGGTTATTCAGGGTCTTGACGGGGACACAGTAGGCAGTCTAGTTAGTAGTAGACTCAGTAGTAGACGACTCGACGGTTTCAACTTGCAAGAACGAGTGGCCCATTCGATCGTCGTGTATCCACCGGCGAAGATGAAGACGTAGAGGAGCAGATGGATGGAGAGAGTGCCTGAAACCTGCGTCAATTTCCGCCGTCTATTAATATTCGCGGGCTTTCTTGTCTGTTTGCGAGTAATCCTGAACTTTTCTTGAAGTTGTGTTCTGCTATACTTCAGTTTCCTACTTGATTCCCGCAAGTCACGAGGCTTCCCGTCTCCTTCTGTTTTGTTCTTTGTACTGAACTCTCTCTTCCCTCTTCCTTCTCTCCCCAGGGCCCCTCTGCGGTGCCAGCTCTACCTCAACCTATCGACCATCATTCTGTAAGTACTACCTGTTTGTTTCCTGAGGTCATATTTTGCGCCCCCTGCGATGACGCACCCCCATTCTGGTGCCTGCTCAGCTGCGGTGCTGCGACTTCACTTTTGTCGGGTGCCCGCAGGATGGTCCTTGACCAGGAATGCCCTGGGTGCCACCATTCTTGCCAGGCGCTTCTGAGCTCGCTCCGCAACGTCTTCTTCCTCTTTCATACTCCCGTCTCGGCTCCAAATCATACCACCGGCTCAGCTTTGGGAGCGCAGGACGGACGAGGCGCGCAGAGCTTTCGCTTGAGCAACTTGCTAACATCTTGTCGCACGCTCTCCAGCACGATTACACCGGACCACGTTCTATTCTCCGACATACTTGAACTGTATTCTTGAAACCCCGATAATCGGCCCCAGATCACCAGCATATCGACCCGTTGGTATCCAGTCGCCGGAAATTGCCCCGTACTAGGTTGACGGCCTGAAAAATCGCAACCGTTCAAGCATCGTCGCGCCGCGCTCCTTTCGAGTCCATTTATTCCTGCCTTTGCGCCGCGGTCTCTATAATTACTATCCGTCAACCTGACAGATTTGAGGCAGTGGCTGTGCTTGTTGGGCTGTGAACGGCTGAGATTGACGTGTTCGCTCTGAATCTCACCCGCTAATCCAACGCACGTTCGCGACATCTGAAACTCTACGCTGGGACTGAGATCTCGACTCTCGAAGCCGGACGCAGTTTGCACTTTTCACCATACTTTCGCGCCTCGTCGCTTTTGCCTCAGGCCTATTGCTCGCGCTCCTCCCAATTGGCCACTCCCCTCAGCTACAAAGAAGCTCGGCAGCGTCGCAATTTATTGTCGCGTTTCGTCTAGCCACTGTTGCGATATTTAAACGTGAGCAGACCCCGTCGAGTTTCCCCTTTACGGTCCTTTGTGAGACTTTTACGGCACTGCTCATCTAAGAGCGTTGTTTTTGTCTTTGTTTCCCATGTCCCCATTTCCTTTCGTTTTCCGCCCAATTTACCCCTAACCTTGGATTCTGGGGTAAGCATACAAAACATTGTTCTAACCTTACTTTTGATTAAATAGGTTTGGCTATTTGCCGACGCGTCTTCACCTTTTGCAAAATATCTCTCATCGCGCAGACCCCAAAAAGAACTCCGACGTGAGTTCTACGACAGCGCGTCGTACAGGCTACCCTGGCTACTCTGGAACATCTTTCCGATTTGTCCTGGCCACCGTTCCTCGGCAAACAGCTGGGCCGGGTCATGGACATCACAAACATCCTGAACAGGAAAGCTTCCCTGGCGATGGTTGCGCCAGATCCTCAGTTCGACCAACAACAATTCATGCAGCAACAAACAGTCTCAACGTCCCCAAGGATGAAGTCAGAACCTGGTGTCTCCGAGGCGGCTGATCAGCCTGTCCTCTCATATTCTCACGCTCCACTGAACCAAATGCCCAACATCAATCAAGACATGCGATATGCGGCTCACGCTCCCAACCCCCAGTTGCCTATGATGCAGGGCTCCTATGCACCAGCAGGGTACTCCGCTGCTCCGATGCCGACCAGTGCCTCCCAAGGGCGTCCTGAGCCTCCTCCCAAGACTTTTCACTGTGGAACGTGCGGGAAGGGATTTGCTCGCCGGAGTGATCTGGCAAGGCATGGTAAGAGCGCTCTGATGTCCGTTTTTGTCCGAGTTTCAATATCTGACTTGTTTTCTTCTAGAACGAATCCATTCGGGCATCCGTCCCCATGCTTGCGATTGGCCGGGTTGCGGCAAGCAATTCATCCAACGGTCCGCTTTGACAGTGCATTCTCGAGTGCA
This sequence comes from Aspergillus stella-maris, assembly GCF_047715825.1. Taxonomy (NCBI): domain Eukaryota; kingdom Fungi; phylum Ascomycota; class Eurotiomycetes; order Eurotiales; family Aspergillaceae; genus Aspergillus; species Aspergillus stella-maris. The sequence continues at coordinate 445,479 of NW_027396795.1, forward strand.
CACAGGAGAGAAGCCGCACATGTGTGAGAGATGTGGCAAGGTACGAAGATCTACTCATAATAATTTGTGTCCACACTAACCTCTACTGTAGCCCTTTAGCGATTCCTCCTCTCTCGCCAGACACCGCAGGATTCATTCCGGCAAACGGCCCTACAAGTGCCCTTACGCGAATTGTCAAAAGACTTTTACTCGTCGCACGACGCTGACGCGCCACCAAAATCACCATACTGGAACAATCGAAGAGGCTGCTGCCGAAACCGAGGCCAACCTCAGAAAGAACAACGAAAGGGCAAGAATGGACGGAATGTTCTCTGAGCATGGTTCGGTTCACTCCACGCCCTCTCCCGCCCATCACCCGATCTCGCCAGGTGGTGACCTTCCTCCGCTGAACATCCACCGTTCGGCTGGTGACTACTACATGGGAAACGGCTCTATCCCGCCTCATGTTCGAGGGGACTTCCAACAGCCGAGCCCCCGTGCATCTCCAACTGCGACATCTCCATCTCTATCAAGCTACAGCAGCGCTCCGCTGGTTCGGCCGTCTATGACCTCTCATCCGTCGGCCTATGCACCTCCCCAGCCTCTTGAGCCCCCTGCCAACAAAGACCACCGACCAAACAGTGTCGGTGGAAGCCCGCATATGTCCAGTCTGGGATGGGCTTCGCCTTCTCACTCCAACATACCATCTCCTGTGTCGGCGCCTGATTTCGGCTATCCTGACCCGAGTGGGCCGTCGTACCCCGGCTCAGTACCCCCTCACATGTATTTTCCGAACTCGACAATCCGGCGACCCGCGAGCACGGAGCCCGAGAACTATGAGCTGAGACCAAGGCTCGGCGATCCCTCATGGTCTACGCCGGTCTAAAGGTACCTTGAACAGAGAGCCATCAGTGTGATCTGTCTTGGAACATAACAATTCTCCTTTGTTCTGCCATTTGACTGTTTTCTTCATGCATTTTCTGCTCCTATTTCTTTCTTGCACGTTTTGCATCTCATACATTGTTGTGGCTTTATTCAGCATACCATCATGTTAGCATCTCCCAGTGTCGGGCATAAAGCGCTGGAAAGGAGTCTGGGAAATAGCTGCGCTAGGTTGATCAGGTTATTATCGCCATAATGGGGCGTTTTGATTTCTCTTTTGTTATCGTCATCATGCGCGCGATTATGATCGAAGGGAACGGAAACGAAGCATCTATAGAAAGGGAAACGGGGTTATCTGGTTGATTGTTTTGTTTTCTGATACAAGTAAGGCCTGGTTTGGTTGGATCTCGGATGGGCATGGAATGGGATCATCGGACACTGGGGTTATGAGAATTTGTTTGGTTTCTTGTCGTTCTTATTGTTGCATATTGTCCTCTTATTTCTTTTGTTGTTATGTTAATGTTGATGGTTTCCTTTGTCTCTATTCTGCTTATCATTACCTACTACTGCCCCTCTGTAACTAAATGATTATCCTGTACGATATAGACACAGCAAGGATTCATTTCCGTTTATTGCTTAATATGATACCATACTCTTGACTTGCATCCACTCCTTCACACCTGTGGTCCATCCTATTCCTGCGTTATACTAGCGCCTGGCTCTTCTGAAATCATTGAGGTTGCTCGCTGATAGTCTTAGTAGCTGCAGCTGACCTCCATTAAGGACACTTCGTCGCCCCCACCCCTAGCAACTGTTCAAAGAAGGAAATGAAAAGGGTCGCTCCTTCCTTGTAAAGAGGTCGAGGATCGCTCCTTCCCAAACAAGGTCCGTTCCTGCCTTGTATGTGGATTTCAGTTGGGGGTCGCGCCTTCCCTCCTAACATTGCGGTCAGCCGTACCTTCCTTTTAAGGGTCGATGGCCGCGCCTTCCATTTTTGGAAGAATCAGTTATGGGCTGAGAGTTTACTCATGTTTTGTTTGATAATGAGGAATCAGGTGTTAAGATGGACTGCCTAGCTATAGTACTCCTATACTGTACAGTGTAGTGGTGGAATCAGATGTACTGTACAGTCAACAAACATACCAACCTAGCGATGAACAACCGCAACGACAGTATTTATTCAAAACGCCACGCCATCCGCAAGCTAGAATAACGACGGGAATATGATGCAAGAACTCCATGACCATGACAATGACCACTCTGGAACAAACCAGATCAGTCCACTTCTAAGCCAATGTCCGAGTCCGATGGTATGCCCCAGGTAAATCACCGATGGAAAAAAGTGATCTATTGATAGACACCCGAGAAATTCGATGCCGAACCTAAAACATCGGGACAGGAACAAGTTTGCGACGACCCCCTCAAAGCACGCCCAACGAGTCCAGCGCCGAATTCAGCGGCTGATGTACCCTTTCCTGCGGAGAGGAGGCCGAAGCGGAGGAAGACTTCGGAGGTTGTGACTAGGATGGAGATTATGATTAGGACGATTATGATCCATGTTTGGTCTGTTCAGTTCATTTTTGTTAGTGAAGTTCCTATGAGTGTTAAAGGGGGTGGGATGAGGAAACGCACGAGAAGTTTTGCTATCGGCAATACCGTCAGACAGTATCTCAGCTAGGTCAAGGAAGACGCGGCACCGCTCGTTCAAGACTTGAATGCGCGGTTTGATTTCGAGGTACTCGCGGACAGCGATGTAGAGTGGGTATAACGTTGGTTCGCTTTCCCAGAAGAAGTTGGGGACGTCGAGGACGTTTGATGCTGTATGTCTGTTAGCTCGACTGCGCGGGTTATGGGATGGGTTTGCAGAGAACTTACAAAGGTTAACCTCAACACGACTCTTGAACAGCTTTCCTAGGATACGGAAGACCTCCTCTCGTTTCAGACCTAATTTACCCGTCATTGCCAGACGGCGCGGGACGTCCTTTGCCTCGGCCATCTGGCGAGCCATGACTTCTTCGAAGAAACACAATTTCGTACTTTGGGCTATGCCGTGGCTAATAGAGAGCTTGATCATGTGGTCGCCGCTGCGGAGGGTAATCATATCGTTGTAGACGCGAGGGCGTGAGATCTCAGTCGAGTATTCAAAATGGAATTCTTCCGTCTCAAAGTCCTCTTCAAGGAGGGGGAGTGTTGCGAGGGTTATGGGGGTTCCTGTTGCAGAGGAGGTTGCGAAGGCGAGATCTGCGAGAATATCCTTTTCTTGCTTTGCGGTGAAGTTCCAGAAGACGACGACGCCGTAGCTGAAGACGAACATCTCCGCGACATCGTAGGGAAGACGGGTTGGCGTTTGTCGCGAGTGGTTGCCTGATGTGTTGTTGGCACCAGAGTTCGGATGGCTGCCGTTTCGTTCTCGTGTTTCGTGGTCCATATTTGAGTGGCCTTCGTCGAAGATAGAATGTTCTTCCGACTCTATGTAGTCCTCATCGTGATCGCGCAGCTCATTCCGCTCAATCTCCTCATCTAATAAGGACTTTCCACCAGGTTTCTTGACCACCGGACTGCTCCGTACCCTGTACCCTTCATGCCCGGGCAATAATGGTAGATGATAAGCCGTATAAAGACAATCATCGTAAAGCTTTGTCCTTCCCCCATGCCTATCCTTGACAAACGAAGAAATAGACGTCATCTTATAAGCCTGCGCCGTGCAATAAGCCGTACACCGGGCCAGCTTCTCCGCACGACGGGCCTTGGGCAATCGCTCCGCATAACTCTTCGCCCTCTCAGGCCCAATAAACCTCCTGCGCAAGCGATCCTCCTCCGCCAAAAGTGGTGCAAGGTCATTATCAACCCCGAAGTCACCGCGCAATCTCTTCTTCTGCGCCAGCAGCGTATGTCTCACAGAATCAGGATCCATCCCCTTTTCCCTCGCAAGTCGCTGAACCGTCTCTTCATCCACCGTCTCCTCGCCGAAATCCTGATCGTCACCCTCCTCATCGCCCTCGTCTTCCTCCTCGGGCTGTGGTACCTCATCCTCAGGTAACAGCACAAGCTTCTCACTAACCTTTGTAGTTCGCGGCGGGAGATGGGGCTGCGCCGCTAACCGTCTATTCACTGCCGCTGAGCTAGACGCACCCGCGCCGCCAGCTGTACTTCGACCCGCGCCGCCAGCGCCAGCGCCGATCAGGCCGCCGGCGGCAGAGGCAAGACGGGAGCGGGGTCGAAGGCGCGTAGCATCGGGTGGATTCCGCTGCTGCATCGAGGGGATATCAGAGGCGTATTGGAGGACATTGTCGACTGTTATGAAGCGGGTTGCTGGGGAGCGGCGGCGGCGCGGTTGGGTTCCGGCGTGTTGGTCTCGGGAGTCAGTTACCTGCCAATTGATGAGTTGAATGTGCGGATAAACTTTTGCGTAGGATGGAGTAACTTACCAGGACATGGGGACTCCGCTGGTTTGGACCCCGGCCTCTTTGTGAAGACATAATTGGAGTCGGGTAGTCGGTCGGTCGGTCGGTCGGTCACAACGAACGATAGTAGGACTCAGTAATGTAGGTATCGATATCTCAATCCTCCTTCAATCGCGACCAGCACGACTTTCCTGGATCCTCGATCCCGTCAAAAACTATCCAATGACACGATTCCCTTCAATTCAACGATAACATGCTATACCGCCCACACCAACAAAGAAGCTGCAAGATGACATTATCGATCTCCAATCTCAGAAGCTTCCTGTCCCTCTCTCTCACCGCCTACCACTAACAGGGAGATTAACAATCAATGACGTGGTTGTGCGAGTTCTGCCGCATTATTTCGCTGCCTCATATGTAATCTGGTACAGCCTCGTACGGCCGATACAGAACGCAGGTTAAGTAAGCCCAGACTGCGCATTACACAGGCGTACAGGTACTGAAACAGGTTGGCCGTCGGTGCTGGGGCCAGCGGCCAGCCACGTGTGAGTGGGGAACAAGGCCACAAGTGGCTTAGTTGATTGGTAGGGCCGTCTACAATGGCACTGCGATCCGGAGTTCCAATAACTGCCCACGGCCGTCGCCCAAAGTAAGGATGTAAAGAATGGGTCTGACTCTGGGGTAATTTACCCTCACCTTGTAGGCCTGTACCGTCGGATCATCGGTATAGCGAGCGGCAGTTAATGAAGGAGCCGAAATGATTGCTGGGCTTCTGAGGATTCGAGACAGGGGTATAGAATTACCCATGGGCTGGCTATTCTAATAATCAGAAATATTCCGAGCGTTTTGGTCAATTGAGCAGTCGATTCCTGATTCCTCCCGTCGGAGACTCGGACGACACTGTGGGGACCGTGTCTTCAGGTCTCAGGAATCCTCATCCATGGGTGGTTGGACGTCCTCAAATTTGCGCCACAGAGGGGTAAGCCGGAAGTGATTGGAGTGCGGGATATTTTACTACCATAGATCGGGTAGATAGACTACATTTGTCAGGAAAATTAATTTCAGGCAAACGATAAGTTCAGGAAGTAATAGCTTTGTGTGTTGTCTATAAACTCTATTTGATTTTTGGGCTCGAACTCCTTGCAGATAAAAAGCCCAATCTCCTTGCCTATATCAAAAAATAAAAGTCTATAACGAGGTGTTATCCCTATCCGTGTTCTGCTAGGTATAAAGACGGAATGTCTGGAATAATATGCAAGTGACGATGCAGTTCGGTGTCAAGTTGAGACACCCGGAAAATGAGAAAACGATGCTTCACGCTGTAAATGCAATACAGAAAACAAACAGAAAACTGTGCTGTAATAACCAAATCTGCTGAGTTTCAGGGGAATGATGTATGATATATCCAAAATCCATGCTATCGAATCATTCAAGTCCGTTTCGAAGTCGCCGATCTTCATCCCAGATCTCCTTCTTCATGAGCTGGAGTCGGGAATGCTGCTTCTGGAGCTTTTCGAGTTCTGCTCGTGGTGGGTTTGCCTGGCCCGCCAGGGCATCGTGCAATGAACGGTACTTGGCGTAGAACTTTTTGAACTGCTGTGACTTTTCCCGCAGCCGTTGCATGAGGAGCTCGCGGCTCAAAGGTGGCGATGAACTTCCAGTGCTACCGCTCGAAGTGCTCACAGCCCGGCGTCGTTTGTGATCCAGATCGTGCAAGCGTCCAGCGTTCTGAATTGGCGGTCGTTCTAATTCTGCTTTGCGTTTCAGGGAATTTGTCGTCTCGGGCGGTCTCGTCACTCCGTTTGGCTTGGCTGGCTGCTTCGCGGCAGGTCGTTCCGATCTAATATGCAGTCTCTGTGATATCAAGGGCGATGAAGAGGACGAGCTAGACGAATTGTTCTGACTGGACGACCTGCTGTGACCTTGTGGGGCAGAGGTCTTAGCGGGAGAAGACGCGAGGGGTGATGCTTTGCGAGTAGGCTGTTGGCTAGCGGGAAGAGATGACGGCGGTCTTTTGGCGGCAGCGGGTTTGCTGGTGGCAGGTTCTGGCTTGCGCGGCGGAGCTTCAGGCTGGTCGACTTTGGGTGTCGGGACTTGCGAGGGCTCTTTGGAAGCTCGTGTGTCAAGGGGTTTTGGTGTCGATTTGGCTTTAGGCGGCGTGCGCTGCGGTTGAGACTTTTCCGATGACGATGCCTCTGGTAAGTCTGTATCGTCGTCGTCTGAATCGTGTACATATTCCGCCGACTTGAACTTGCTTTCCAATTTCGATGGTGGCTTCTTATCCGCCTTTTTGGTCACACGACCAGTCAAAGTGCTGTTGGCCGCAGTCTTGGGCTTTACAGCCGGCTTCTTCTTCTGAGTGTTCATACCGGACTTGGGCGTGGCGTTGGATTCACCAGGCTTGACACTGCCAGCAGATTTGTCGGTTTCCTGGCTCGTTGTGTACCCCTCTTTGCCGGCATCTTCAGAGACTTGGATACGGGGGGTCGCGGCCTTTTGAACCGGACCTGTCCGCAAGTTCAGCCGCGACAGACACTTGCCCTTTCCACGCTCTTCCTTGGGGAGTAAACTTTGCCAGAGCTTGTCCGAGCGTGAGATCCTCATTCGATCAAAGGCCGAGATGGCATTCTCAATCGCTTCCTGCCTGTCTTCCTGAGACGGGTAAGGAAACTTCCACACGTCCAGCTCCCTGAAGACCTTATCTCGGAGATCGAATTTCTCGGGGTTGATTCGGTTCTCGACACCGTATTTCCGAGCCAATGCTGTGCAGTCTTCAATGGAGGAACGGGTTTGTCGGGCGAGGAACTTGGTTGAGACGGCGCGGATGGCTAGGAGGTGAATGAAGGGAATTTTGAGAGCTTCGAGGCGGAGGCGGTCCTTGTTTTGAGAGAGTGGCGCTGAGGTGGGAGTGAGAGGAGTGAGAGGAACCGGTGAGCGAGCAACGCCTAGGGCAGGACTCGAGGAAACCGAACGATTGGAGTTTGATTTACTCTTCAGTAAACGGTCTTTCTCAAGCTCCACCTTACTCGAAGGCATGCGAGCGAGGAGAGCCGCCTGCCTTCCAGTGCTTGACCGGCTGTCACCCGCTTTGAGAGCCCTCACTTCCGCAATATCATTGATCATGTGTGTTTTCTTGGACTCCTTCCCTTTCTCAAAGGCACTTAAGCTCTGCTCGAGGTTGGCCAACGCCTGGTCTGTGGCCGCGGTTGCCTCCTGGGCTTTCTGGACCTCCAAGCTGTGACTCAAGACACCAGTGAAATATAGCGATCCATCGTCGGTGGAACTGTTCGAGTAGATCTCGGATCGTTGGGACTCGGAGGAGGAATGAAAAGACTGTGACTTGTTGGAGCCGTAGTATAGGGTCTGGTGCTTTCCGAGGCGGATTCGAGCTGGTTGATCGGCACGGAGGCTCTCAATTAGCTCGTCGAGGGTGCTTTGGGCGAGGTTCAGACGCATAATCTGAGTGGTTTTAGCTGTAGCATCGTCCCCGAGGTTGTCTCTGTGTAGAGACAACCCGGACTCGGGAACTCGTAGGGTCGACATCATGCCCGGCAATGGGCAATCCAAGTATTAACGACAGTGTATATAAGATGAGGAGGATCGGCAGATAAACGGGAGTTGAAGTCGGCGATTTTGGATTTCAAATCCAGTGTAGAAAAGGGAAGCAGCGTGCAGGCTGCAGGTCATCGGCCGAATAGACGGGAGGGAGATTCAAGACAAGAGAACGCCATGAATCAAGCAACGGCCGAGTATGAGGATTAAGAGAAGGTTGCTATGGCAGGGCGAACGAGGGTTGGGAGGCAGCAAAACCCATGGCAGAAAGGGTTCTGAAGCCGGGCAAAAAGGCGAGGAGCAATGTAAGAGGAGGAGAGGGAATCGGGAGAAAGAGGGCGAGATGAGATGAGATGATGCCGAAGAGGAAGCAGGCTTGGGAAGCGTAAGGCGGAGCGTGAGGGCGACCAGTGACCAGACACGGCGTGGAGCAGCGGTATTCTGGGCCGTATTGTTGTTGTTCGGGGTCCGTTCTATTTTTCCACCAGCTGGCTCTGGTAGGTAATAATCAAATACTACTAATAATAATCAGGATAATTAGCTGAGTATCGAAACTCCGACCAGTATTACCAATGATGTCTTTCGAAGCATTATTCATCTGCTTGATTAATTAATTAATCTTGCTCTTTATTTACCGCTTTCGCGAACTTGCAGGCCCCGAAAGCCTGCCGCCTCTTGCATTCAACTCGTTTTATCTCAAAGCAGGATTGTTTGCCCATTGGATACCAGCTTTTGTCTGGCTGCAGTCTTTCTACCTATCTTTCTAGCACTGGCCAGAAGGACATGACTCGCTGTTCGGACGGAATATACAGAAGCGACGAAGAATAATAGGAAGGGAGAGGTGATAGCACGGCCACTAGTACGGGGAACGGCGCGGTGGATGGAGTCATTTGCTGAGGTAGCACTAGTTGTGTAGGGCAACCTTGAAGACAGCCAGAGTGATTATTCCTGAAGAGTCTTAGAAATCCGCATGTCAGTCATACCTGACCCGCAGCTAAACAGGGCAGTCAATGACCCTGAAACATCTACATCATTATTAGCAAGGAGGAACCATGAATAGGAGACGGGCCTTCTTCCATCTAGTCTACTCTGCTCCAGGATTATTGTTGTTTGTATCGAGTTTCAAGAGTTCTTTGGTCCGAATGGCTTTGAAAGTATCAAGATCGGAGCGTGATCTGTCAGTCAGCTGGTCCCTCGGCCAGGCCCCATCAGCCCCTGTAACAGCGTAACAATTGTAACAAAGCAGGACCTCTCTAGCCACTGCGGTCCCCCCACTCTCCCGGAAACTAGTAGAGTGAACCACCAGAGGTCCAGAGGTTCGGTTACAGGTCTTCAATGTCCCAGTGCTGAGTGCTCAGTCGATTTTATAGTAAAGGATATATCAGTTGCTCAGAGTCCGTCTCTGGAGGAAATTTTACAGGCGTCGAAGTTAATCAAGATCGTAATGAGGGGAAGCTCGCAGTAAAATATGAGAGTTCGTGCCTGAAGGACTTGGCAGCCACCTCGGATGCTGTTGTACCTGTACGGGATGCGATTCCGAAGCAACGTCCCGAGGAACTAGGGAGCTGGAACCTCTTTTGTGCCTCTCCAAATGATGGTCTATGCGCATTGAGAGTTTGCTGCTGTGTTCTGTACAAGCACGAGACCTGGCTCTAAACCATATTGCTGTTGTATGAGACGAGCAGCCGCGGCATGTGGTGGAAGTTGATGTGCGTGGGGTTTCGAACAAAAGCCGTGGTGTTTGGGAGCTGGCAGTCCGAACGGTCAAAGCCGCCTCTGCAGTCTGCTGTCGATCTCAACGACCAATCGGCCATAACTAATTTGGAAGCTATGGTCTGCTCAGCCACCTATGGATACTCTGGAAGAACTGTATAGTGTGTACTAAGTATAGAGCGCAGTGGATTGACTATTCTGTTTTACGTGGTAAGAGCGCTCTATCCTCAGCTTCTAAACAGGAAGAAGAGAGGCTTGACAGCGCAGTGAGAGCCCGAACCTTACGTTGCTGCTGCCTCTTCAAGTGGAGTCCTCGGTCAGGTGTCTTGGGCTACTCCCGCGGGATGGGGGGAAGTCAACTTGGATTCCTGCATCATCTTGTTCCGATCGGGCCTGTTGGAGAAAGAACGCCAATTGAGGGGTTGGAACTTGGAAGAGAAGCGCCAGAAAAGAGCCCGCCTATGCGAGATATCGAGCCAGCCTTTTGGAACCTGACCATCACGAAACGTGCAGGCTATACTCCGGTCTCCAGGAAACCCTTAGCAGCCCAAGTGACCGAAAGCTCTGAGTTGGACTCGAAAGCATCCATTCTCTCTCTAAAAGATACCAAGAGTCATTACGTGCATATGGGCTATGGCCGCTTACAACCATGCTTCTGAGCAGATGGTCCTCTTACAATACCGAAATACAGAGTACAACAATCGCCTTGGATCGTCCATGGGTGGTAGATCACCCGCAGAACCATGCTTTGCTCAATCCTAGTCGCTCGTTCGCTGCACGGAACTTTTTTGCACTCTGTACGTCGGGTATGGGCTGGCCATACTTGACTTCTTGTGCAGCTACAGCGTGACATCAGATCAAGGGCAAAGCACACTCGACGAGCCTGTGTCACCGTGGAAATATCGCCCAGCGTTGCTGAGTCGGGCTAATTAAGTACGAGCGACATAGCACAACCCAACCATTTAGCAGAACCCACCATGACTCCCTGCTGTTTTGCCACCGACCGAGTCTGACTGTCCTAGCTCCCTAATGGATTCGGCCGTCCGACGTCCGCGTCGAAGAAATGGAAGTATGAACCTTTGACACCCCTCAGGGCGAAGATCTTCAGGACCAAGATCTCCAGAGACTCCAGTCCAGTAGATTCCCCAACCCCAGCCACTGGCCAGCACCCGAGACAATCCTAGCTAGTTATGTCCTGGTGAAATCTGGTGGTTGAACCGATATCTCCACAGGAACCCATGAATATCGATTGGTTGGGAGAGTCCGCTTGCTGCACAAGAACCGACATGTAACGATTTAGAGAGTGTTACGGCTCGCGCGCTAAAGTCGAACGACACGGGTGTGCCCGGTCCTTCCAACAGCGCAAGCGGAGGGCCAGTGGAGGGCCCCAATTTCTTACGAGATATCGCCCGCGAAGAAAAAGCAAAGTCTCGCAGGCAACGCCGCAGGCACGGTAAGAAGAAAGTTCGCGCAGGAAATAATTGGTTCCCGGATGACTGGGAGGACCAGAGTCCGAGGCGGGCCCTGAGGTTGGTTGGACCTCCCTGCGATCCATTTCGGTCAGTCAGTTATGAAGGGATGGCTGCGATGTCCACGATGGATTTGACAAGACATCTTGATTCGACGATCTTTGCTCAGATGCTTTAACGCTTCTGATACATATCACATACGCGTGTGCTTTATAGTAATGCCGTTTCCTGTTCCAGACTCCGCGTTAAGCCGCGCAAAGCAAGGCAAAGGCCCGATCCGACAAGGACCTGGAAACCCTGGTGAGATTACACTTTCAAACTCCAATGGTGCGCCCGAGGAATGCGCGCAACAATGCATTTCATGCGCAGACCTTGCGCTGAGCCTGGGTTTGGTGAGCCTGTCGCCCGGGTAGCGTGCCTTCCCACCAGTGGCTGGCTGGTTGGACCTGGAAAGACGATGGATGTAGGAAAGGAACCCGACGACAACACTGCATTAGGCCCTCCGCTGATGCAGGTGGAAGATCTGGGTCAAGTTGCAAGGGCCTCACATTCCACAGCCGGTGATCGAAGCCTGGTGGTCACTTAGGCCTCATCGAGGAGAGTTCACGTGCGACCAGGCGATTGAGATCCAATCCATACAGCCACTTTATTGATTTCTAGACGCTCTCTATCGCTGTCACATTAGGCGCAAAGATTGCCACAAGGACAGCGAAGTAACTTGCTCCGGGTTGTTAATTATCAACCAACTGGAAATAGCAGCGAAGCTTCAACACCGAGCAGGTCCGCCATTCCAAGACATTATTGCATGGGCATGTCTTACAACGTCAACCTCTACCCTGATCTGGCACCCTGTACGACTGCACACCAGGTAATTTACCGGCTCTTCTTAGCAGTGATTCTTCTCTACTTCCTGTTGAAGAATATTTAACCATCTTTACAAGACAGCCCCTCAGGTTTCGGGTTTCTTTCTTTATTTCTTTCAGCCCCATGTCCATCGCTCCAATGAGCAATCCAGCGCTCTCGACACCGATGCAGGGAGTCTAGCCCAGTGACAGCCGCCTAAGAAGCCATACTCTTGACAGCGCATCATTGACTGCCTTACAGACCCTGCAAGAACCCCCAGCGTTATCATTGGCGCCGTTTCAATGTAACGTCGTGGTCGTTGAATTATGATACTGTACTTACATACCTCGTATCACTAGGCCAAACATGGAACTTAAGATGAAGTCGAAGTGCCGCAAATTAAGAAACACTGATCGACGTTACGGAACTCCCTCCGCGCAATGAAAAGTCAAAGCACATGTCCACAGGCACAGAAGCTATAGCAATCTCCAGTCAATTCTACCTACTAATACCAAATAAGAAAATGCCGTGAAACAGACCAACCGCGGCCAATGACCCGGCAGTGGCACTACGCTTTCAGTCTCCGAAACGTGCCTCCCGTCGTACTCGTGCTCCAGCCTTGGTCGTCGAGGTGCCTGTGCCTGACACTCAACCACGAACCCCTGTCTCGACCTCGTTTAGTTTCAACTCTGTTGGCTTCAACAGTTCGACTTGAAGCTAAAAGAAAACAAAGAATAACCCCCAACATTCCAAGCCACAATCGTTCGAGATAAGAACCTCGAGTCAGTTCTCTTTACTGTACAAAGTCCGAAAAGCCAAGAACAGGGCTGGGGCGTGGATCACTAACTCTCACGATCTATTCCTGTCTTCCTGCGCCTCATGATCGCCTTGCTTGTGCGCCTCTCTTACCATTTACGAGGCATACAGAGTACAGAGTATCAGTGTCAGTACGCACTTCAAATACTCTCTACCTAGATGCAAGATAATTTCGGTCCAGGCAACGTTCTAGCATCTTTCTGGAAAATGGCCTCCTATCCACTGCCCACTGCCCAGCTTGACGTACCCACGCCCAGTACTCCATACTCCATACAGTACGTGGATTCCACGTCAGGACAGCGCTCGTTGTCTTCGTAGTACCTAGTACTAAGCACTCGCCTTCACCGTATACAGTATACGCCCTGACACAGCGGAGCTGTTGCCTAGGCAAAGTACGTCTGCGTCTACACCGTCTTTCTTGTTGTGAGGGCCGGGTGGCTGCCGCAGCGGAGCGATATTTAGGGGGCGGGTTGTGGCTAGCTAGCTAGCTAGCTAGCTATCGGTGTGGATAGGGATGTATAGCACTAGGTATGGAAGTACTATTCTCTGAGGAGCCTGAATACAATTGCTAGACCTCTTGGGCTTGGGCACAATGTGTCAATAATCGGTGATAGTCTTTCTCTTATGCCGTTGGGTTGGAAATTGGACGGGGTGCGTAGATGGTTAGAAGACGATGGCTTCTACAAATACAAATCATTATGTCATACGTAGTGGCTTCTGACTAGGTATCTACACTGCTCTCTTAGATACCTAGGATAATGCAATCCAATAACAGTCATCCAAGTGAATTTTAAAACGTGCCCCTAAATGCTAATAGAACAAATCCGGATATCAGTACAAAGACACCCCCTTCTATAGAAGTAGGCTATTTCCAATCGAGCCCATCTATTTCCAACTTCCACCGTCGTCATTTAGTCGTTTATCTATTTAACCGGTAACCTTGAAGATGGACTCGGCGAGACGCTTGACGTTGCCGGAGGTGATACCAGCGACGGAGATACGGCCGTCCTTGGTGGCATAGACGGAGTGCTACTCATGTTAGTACGATATATTCAACGTAGTGTGAGAATGGTACGTACCTCCTTGGCGAGAGCATCCATCTGCTCGGGCTTGAGACCGGTGTAGGCGAACATACCGATCTATAACTATTGTCAGTACTTCTTCAAATTTGGCTGTAAATGGTCGTACCTGGCTGGTGATGTGAGACCAGTCGTGCTTGCTGCCAAGGTCCTCGAGGTTCTTCTTGAGGAGGGCACGCATCTCGATGATGCGGTCGGCCATACCCTTGACCTCACCGAGCCATTGCTGGTTGAGAGCGGGGTCGTTCATGATGGTAGAGGCGACACGGGCACCGTGAACGGGAGGGTTGGAGTACATGGGGCGGACGAGAATCTTGATCTGAGAGTCGACGCGCTTCTTCTCCTCAGCGGACTCGGTGACGAGCGAGAAAGCACCGACACGCTCACCATAGAGACCCTAAGCACTGTGTTAGTGGGCGACTTCCATGGATCAATGGTTTTGATCATACCATGTTCTTGGCGAAAGACTGGCACAGAGCAATGTTGTGGCCCTGCTCAACAAAGTGACGGGGAGCAAAAGCATCCTGGTCAGCGTTACCGCTGGCGAAGCCCTGGTAGGCCATGTCGAAGAAAGCAAAGTGGCCCTTCTCCTTGACGACATCGCTAATCTTGCGCCACTGGTCCTTGGTAGGGTCGACACCAGTGGGGTTGTGAGCGCAGGCGTGGAGCAGGATAATACTGTTGGCAGGAGCAGCCTTGAGGTCCTCAATCAGACCCTCAAAGTCCAAACCAATGGTGTCCTTGTTGTAGTAGCGGTACTTCTCGACCTCAAGACCGGCGTCCTTGAAGACGGCGTTGTGGTTGGCCCAGCTGGGCGTGGGGAGGTAGATCTTCTTCGCGCCAGGGTAGAAGCGCTGGAGAAAAGCACCACCGATGCGGAGAGCACCAGTACCGGAGATGGACTGGGTGATGACGAGGCGGTCCTCCTTCAGGACGGCAGAGTCGGCGCCGTAGGCGAGCTGAGCAGCGGCCTTGGTGAAGGCAGGGATACCGGTGATGCCGGCGTATTCCTTGTCGAAGCGCGATGCGACAACCTTGTCCTCGGCGGCACGAACGGAGGGCAAAACGAAGGGCTTACCCTGGTCGTCACCTGTTGGAAAATGACATTATTAGCTATACGTTTGCGGTGGAGGGCCCAGAAGCGCAGTAGGTGATGAAAATTGATAGATTGGCGAGCAATCGTCGAAAGAACTAGGTCGGGATCCTTACGGTAAGCTCCAACACCCAGGTTGATCTTCTCGTTGAAAGAGTCGGCCTTGAAAGCCTCGGTGACACCAAGGATAGCATCCTAGAGATCAATCGAACCACAAGGTCAGAAAATTTATCATTTCGATGAATTGAGATGGAATTGAAGCTTACAGGAGGACCCTGGGGAACGTTGGCCCAAGTGGAAGCATATCTGGCGCCAGCAATCACGGAGCGCACGCTAGCATCGCGGGCGGCAGCCTTGCGGCTGGCGATTCTGAGGGTAGAAAGCATGGCGGATGGGGAATTGGCTATCAAACAAGAATGGGAGAAGAGGAAATCCGGGGTAGAAAAGGAGATCAAGAGATAAGAGAGCAAAAGAAACAAAGAAATTGGGAAGGGGACGATCGGTCAGCAAAGGGAGCGATAAATAGCTGGCACAGATTAGTGTGGTCAGAGGTCGGAGATGCTGCGGCGCGTTGACTCATGTGATGATGTGAGCTCTCCTCCTCATGGGCCGATCGCGGGTAAAAGACCGACCCTCATCCGGTGCGCAGACCGGCCGATGTTTACTGAATATTTGTTCAGAATGCTGGTTTTAGAGTTGATTCAATTTTTAGTTTGTTCTATTGTGCGAGTCGGATGTTGCTATGATGCTATGTAGCCTCCTGTATCTCCGCATCTCCACGTTCTCTCCAGCCTGACTCTCAAAGTCAAGACCTGAGCACGGTGCACTTACGTACATGGTTCAAAGAGGACAAGACTGGTTGCTCCATAAAGCGTCGGTGAGCTCTTCGAATGGAATTTCCCCTCGTGCGGGGGTATTGATGATTTAACCGACCAAAAGCAAAGCTCTCAAAGCACCTCAGCAATGATCTGAGCAGATGTCAATTTGAAATAGAGCTAAATAAACTGACTGGCTATGCCTTCTGTTTTTGCATCTCTGATATTTGACATTCTCTAAATACTTACGAAAATACTAGACGGAAGCTCATGAGGATGAAACGTGGATGTCTTCTCTTCGCACTTTTACCCCAAATCTCCAAGTTCATGCCGGAGCAATTTGCATCACTTTACCCGGGATCGCCCGGACGAGACGCTTTGCATTATCAGATCTTACCCTAAAGTCAATGGGTGTGGATTGGGAAGGTATAATAATCGTATAAGCTGTACAGTCTATGCTATTATAGGGCAGCGGGTTAAAATCTAGCCCAAACGAACTCCAGCTTGACCCTTCTTCCGCGCAGTAGCACCAACCGCATTGTTCATACCGGTGTGTTGACTGCTGTCGAGGGCACTCATAGCCTCGCGCTTCTTCTCCTCTTCAATCTTCTTCAATCGCTTCTCGGTCTTCATCTTGCCGCTGCCCTTGCCGTGGAACTGGTGACTCAGGTGCTTGAAGGCCTCCTTCTGGTTCATCGAGCGACCAAACTCGTCAATGTACTTGAGCTGTACATCGGGCTTGTACTCGTTGTTGAATACTTCTGCCATATGCCGGGCTTCTTGTTGATCGCGCTGCTTGTTCTCCCAGCGCGCGTATTCTTCTCTCTCGCGCGCGCTCATGCGGTCCAATTTTCCTGAAGCTCTGTCGCGCTCACGCTGTTGGCGAGCACGTCGTTCGGCGTCCGTCTCCATGCGGTTCTTCTCCGCAATGAAGAGATTGCGGTCGCGAAGGAGGGCATTAGACTCTGCTGCGTCTGTTGACTTAACTAGACCACGCTTCTTGAGCATACCCAATGTAGCACCAAGACCTTGTGATAGCGTAGTTTCCTCTTCCAGGCCTGTACCAGTAAGTTGACCCTCAGCTTGCGATTCTTCACTCTTGAGACGCTCTTTGAGGTCTTCTTCGTCTTCGATGTCATTATAAGACCGTTCCATATCCACATCGCCGCCTTCAACTGTGGGCTTCTCGTCCTCCGGTTCTTCGGTGTCGGCGCCGGGTGTGGTCTTCTGGCGCTCACGAGACTCGAGAAAAATTGGTTTCTGTAGGTTTGAGACAAACTCTGATGTCTCGTCAATGACAAGGCCGGGCTCTTCTTCGTCTGGTGTTTCGACATCCATGGGAGTCTGTGATCCTTCCTCTCGAAGTTGTCGCGCAATATCCTCTGGTCGGGCCTTTTGTCGCTTCTTTAGCGCAGCCCTTCTTTGCCGGGTCAATGACGCTTGTAAATCATCGTCATCCACAAATGAGACATTCTCATCGACGATTCTTCGAGATGCAGGAGCCGGCGCACCGTTGACGGTATCGACGTCCATTGACGCACCGTTTGGCGTATCAGCCGATTCTAAGGGTGGGAGAATATCGTCGTCGTCGCCGAGGGCAGCCCTCCTCTTCGTAGTTTTGGCCTTCTTTTTCTTAGGCTTCTTGACCTTGATGTCGCTCAGGTCCATGTAATCCGAAGCAGGAGTTTCGGCTTCAAAATCGAGACTGATGACGTTCTTTTTCAACTTCTCGGACACCTCTTGCCGCCGTACTTCTTGTTCCTCTGCAGTAGATCCCTTTGCGTCTAGGGTGAATCGCTTGCGCTTTTTGCCGTCGATTTCTTCGTCGTATTGAGCCAGAATGCCTGTATTTTCTTCGGTCGGATCGTAAACTGGTTTTCGCTTCTTGAGTTCTATCCTCTCTGCGGCCTTCTCCCTATCCCGCAAATCGACATTCTCCAGCTCATCTCCGTCTTCTTCATTCTCATCAATAGTCGTATCCTTCAATGTAAGAACGTGGTCCTCGCCTCCACCAAAGTCCCCAATCTCATGCCCGACCTTGATACCAGCAAGATCCGCAGCCGTATATTCCGCCATTCGTTCACGCTCCTCCAGTTCCTCCTGCAATTTGCGCGCCCGCTCCCGTTCGATCTTCTTCTGCTTCTTTTTCGTCCCCAGTAACCAAGCCTTTGTGTCTATGTCAGCGTCCGCACTCTCTCCTAACGTCGCTCCTTCAAGCTTTGCAGTTCGTTGCGCGATGTCGCGCGCCTTCTTAATCGCCGCATTTCGCTCCTCCCGCTTCTTCTTCGCCGCGGCTTCATCTTGTAGTTTCTGCCAATTTCCGGAGGCTGCTGCTTCTCGCGTCTCGATTGTGCTCGCTGGTTCTTCGTCGGGGGAGTCGTCGTTTGACTCTTTGAACGATGGGCCTTCGCCGGGGACTGGAAGAGGCTTTAACCCCAGGGCGGCGCGGATCTTGTTGTTCTGTTCGATGGAAATAGCGTCCGCCATATTGTCGACTGAGAGACCTATTTGGATGTTTTGGTCGAAAGCAATAACGTTGGTGGCGACGCAGCGATATACTTGAAAAGAAGATCAAAGCCTCCCGCCTCCGATGCTAGTAGGACTTGAGTTGGAGGCTTGGAGCCCAGCGGCTGTGCCTAGGCCAGGTCACATGATCAATTCCTCCTCGGTAGAGTTTAGCGCGGCCAGCACTAGCGCCGCCCGAGCTTAAATTCGACGCGCAAATTTTCTGCTTTGTCTTCTTTTTCTTTTCCTCTTCATGAACAGAACAACCTAGATCTGTGTCCAGCGATCCTGGTCGTGGGAGGGGAAACTCTTCTGCGTATCGGTTGATTGCTGGGCAGATCGACTGAATGGAGGCACTCCCTTTCATTAATTTGAAAAAGTTTGGTGTCAATATTTTCCGGTCGACAGATCTTAGATTAATTGTTGGCATCGGGTCGTTCACTTCGGTCTTGAGCTCCCTCTGGTGAGCTCGGCTGGAGTTCTCGTTGTCGACGGCGTCATATTCCTGTTCCCTTTACCGATCCGGCCGTTGGCTGATGAGGTTAGGGATAAACCATGGCTAGCCGACATTCCTTGAGGAGATATATAGATTTTTTAGGTAGTTTGTAGGTCCGAGTGAAAGCTCTACCATAGTAGTACAGAGTTTGCATATCTTATGCTCATGCTCTTTCAAACACGCCATATCCTACCGACGAAAAGCAAGGGTATCTACAATCGTGTGTTCCGGCCAACACCATACACCTGCCCTGGGGCATCCGTCCGACAGAGACTGCTGGAATGGCTCACAGCAACTTCAGATGTCCCGTCACCGTATCAATAACGCTCTTCGGTCCCAGAACACCCAGCACCGTCCTGCTTCCGCTTGCAATCTGGGTGCGTCCGGCATCCTGGATGACCCGAGCGCAAAGCCCTAGGCTGATAGCTTGCGCCTGCAGCAGCTGCAGTTCCTCCTCCGACTTGATCTGCAGCGCGATCTTCGCTTGACCTTGTGATTCCCAGCGGCGCAAGATCGAGGAGCTCGACGGGTTCGCGACGAGGTATTTGTAGCAGGCTAGTGTTGCGTGGGAGCATTGAGCGGCGATTTTACCTGTACCCTCGAAAATCATTAGCATGTCATTGCGAATCCTAGCGGAAGACGAAAAAAGAGAGGGAGCGGTAAGAAAAGTCTCACCCTTCGTCATCCCCAAATCCGTCCTCACAACAAGCACAAGCTTAATCTCCTCGTTGTTCCCTTCAAAGTTCTTCAGTTCGCTGCTATCGCCTTCCTCCTCGTCGCTCTCTACCTCTTCCTCCTCTGACCCATCCTCTTCATCTGACGAGTGCGTGTGCACCTTCACATTGTAGCTATTGGGCCATCCTTCTTTCTTCTCCGAAAACAGGCCGAGCGATGCGCCTTGGCCCAGGAAGTAGCCTGTCACGCCGCTAATGATGGCGGTTGCGACGACGTATGTTGTTGTTGAGGGGGTGGCGTCGGCCATCTTGTGCTTTTCTGTATTGAGGATGTAGGTAGGGTGGTTAAATAGGTCGGTCGATAGTGAGGGGAGGGAGTTGGTGGGTGCAGGTGGTTGTGCGGAGGAAAGAGATATTTCGAGGCGGATTTTAATTTTGGTTGATTTGCGGCTGCTAGGCTAGCGCGCTGTATATAGATGACGTTGAGAGGCGGCAGTAACGCAGGTCCCTTCCCACAACACCACAACAAAGCAACAAGGAAAGATAAATGGCAAAGTGACATGGACTTCGATGAACTGGCCGAAGACGATGGTTATCAGCACAAAGAGGGCCACTTCTCTACAAGACATGATCAGCTTGATCCCAAGACAATGGGTAAGGCAGCCAGGTCAATGAAAACCAGATACAACGCCAACAAAGACACATTTGACTACGATCAGCTTGAGCAGTCGAGTTTCATGATGCTCAAGGAGAACTATTTTTTAATTAGTAGCACCTACCAAAAGGTTACATATACAGTATTCATCCTAGTGGGCCTGTGGCATGACTCAATTTGCAGGCCATGGTCTGTACTTTATTTTGAGCATTAGGACGTCAAGCCTCCAGAGGCCAGTCATACTACATAGCAGACAAAATGCAAGAGAGGCATAACTTCTGGAGCCTCCAGTGAATCAAAACATGCTCAGTAGTTACTTTTTACTAACACAATCTCAGAAAAAAAAAAATTCAACAGAATACCATGAGCTGGAAATGTAAAAATAACCAAAAGCTCCATGGTCCAATCGTCAGATCAGGAGGTACCGCTAGATTGTAATATATACATCCCTTAATCATGGTATTGAAGAAACAGTAAACCTTACACCTAGCAAGACTCCTAAGCAGCACGACCGGCAGGAGCTCCTGTGCCAACTCGACGGCTCCTAATGAGGAGATTAGTGGGCGGATAATGAATATTCGAACACACTCGATTGACTTACATCATTGTTCGGCTAGCCATACTGATGATGATCATGAAGAGCCAGCTGGGGACAATTCCGAAGCCATAAATAACGTAGCCCAGAGGCACAAGGAGGCCGTACTGAGCAAGCCAGCCGTCAGTCGGGTGGAAGGCACCTTCGTAAGCGGGCTTGTCCTCGAAGATCTTGTCGGAGTGAATCTTGTAAATTGCCTCAGGGGTGACAGTCGTAGAGTTCACGTAGACGATGTGAAGAGGAGTAGACGGGCGCTCTTCGATCTGAGCCGCGGGGACCTCGAAGTACCAAACGGAGGGAGCACCAGCAGACCAAGCTGAGCAAAGAAGCTGGTTGGATTCACAATCGAGGTAACCAAGGTTGGGGGAAGTCGGGTCGGCGGCGAAAAGAAGAACGGATTCCTGCGGGCGAAAAGTTAGGATATACTTAATATAAATAGACCTTTTCTGCGTTTGCCGTGGCATATCTGGATGTACTGACATTGAATGACTTTTCGGCCTTGTCGCAACGACCGAAGCAAGTCTTGTTTCCACCAGTAACAAAAACAAACCAATCCTGAGCATCCTGGGTCGGCTCAAGAATCGACTGCCAGTTGGTTGCGTTGAAAGGGGTGACGGTCTTTTCTTGGACAACCTTCTTAGGGGCCTCGACTATCTTTTCGGCGACAGGAATCACCGGGGTCGCAGTGGGCAGATAGGCCTTGGCTTTGTTGAACCAACCCTGGACACGGTCTGCGAGAGGGACCTGCTCCTCAGCCACAGCGAGCGCTGGGAGGAGGGCGAGAAGAGGGACGAAGCGCATGGTGCTGGCAATAGGAGAATCACGCTTTGGTAAGTATAGACCGACAAACTGGGGAACATTGACGATGGAAACACAAACCTGGGCTTATTGTTCGGGCGACAGGCGCACTTTGGAGGATGGATTGATTGAAAAGGCCAAAGTACAGGCAGCAGGCAGCTTGGGGGACAACAGGGAGCTGGAGATGATCAGACGTCGAGACGAAGAAGACAGAGTACGCGCGACAGCTGGCCTAAACCTGATTTGGCAATCCGCGACTCGCACTTGCAGCACCGGGGCGGGGAACCCGACACTTTGACACTCTAGATGTTGTGGATAGATCTCCTAGTCTTACTTCTGTAGATCTCGAAAAAGTCGTGAATCTTCGAAGGTTGGGGATGGAAAAAAGCAAAGACGTGCTCAGCTTACAGGTTGTTTCTTGTCCTCGACTTCGCGTATTACTCTCAAACAGCTCCTGCATTCTCGGATTATGTCATCTTGTTTATTTCCTTTTTTTTTTTACCTACCAGTACACTCGAAGCTTGCGCTCTCAGTACCCCCGTTTATGGACGAAGCTTGACAGTAACAGACAATACTTACGGGGAATTTTCTTGGATATGTCATTCGTATACCCATATCTGTGAAGCCTGACTGCTTGCTGGTTCATACCTCATGGCTACTGTACAAAGAACCCGATTTGCCAGATGCTCCTGACTGAGAGATTTCCAAGCTTCGAAAGCTTATTACTTGACTGCTATAGATGAATCTGAGCTCGAAGGCATGCTCGGTATTCGAACGCGGTTGCTCTTTCCTAACCTTGCTCTTTCCTCGAACGGCATACCTCGAAATGAGCTGCGAAAAGCACAGCGATCATGCAGCTATCTCTTGAAGACAATACTTTTGGCGGCGTGATCTTTAATGCTGAGATATTCTCTTACCTTGCAGCAGTCAAGTTACGGTCTATTGATTTCCTGCTTATTGGATATATCACTTCGTCACATTAGTTATGCAGAGCCGACAGAAACCCCAAAGTCTTTTCTGGAGCTTGATTGCGCTGGTCACTATCACCGCATGGCTACCGGACCTTGCTGCCAGCGCTATTGTGAGAAGAGAAACGAGTTTTGACTTTGGTTTGTAGTAAGGAACTCGGCGCTATCATGAGCAACACTGATATGTGTCTTCCTTAGGTACGAGCCTGTCAAATGTCTCCAGCTCTGAGCACAATGCCACTGCAACTCCGGCAAACCCGCTCAATAGGTTCTCTGCCGGTGACTTCCCCGTCTGCACCGACCTAGAAGGACCCTTTGTGCCGTTCTGTCTCCCAGAAGACGGCGCGGATGTCCAGGTTGACACAACCTACTATGTGACATGGAATGCTGATTTCTATCCCCTGAACGCAACAATCACGATTGAGCTCAGATATTTCGATTCGCTGGAAGGTTCGTCTGCCTTCACATCCGAGAAGACAGATAATAGCTATGGGTACATCCCGCTTCACATGAGCAAAGAATGGCTCCAGGGCAAGCAAAACAATACTTTGACTCTTTACATAATTGAACTTGATTCCACCCTGGATCGAAGAGCAAGCGCGCGAGAAGGCCCTACGATCAGACTTCACCCCAAACCCGTTGAGCACTACAAGCCATCACCGCCACCTCGATTCAACAAGCTAGCACTGTGCATTGGCCTCCCTGTTACACTCGCGGTTGTGATTGTCGTCGTGGTTACTCTCGTTTTCTCCATGCGAAAATCCCGAGAAACAATAATAAGCAGTGCGTTCTGGAATGCTCGAAGGAGGCATGGTGGGAGCAAGTCTAGGTCCCAACGCCTGAAGAGTGACAGCAAAGAGAGCAATGACTCTGCTGACTCTGCGGTCAAAAGTCATACGCACGACGTCGAGGCCGGCTTGCTAGAAGGCACAGGAGCAGAAAGGTACAATCAGGATCTTGAACGTGGTAGCAGCTTTCCATTCAGACGTGACGTGTCAAGAATGAAGAGTTGGATTGTGTAAGTAGCGACATAGTCGTTCATCAGTACTACCATTGCCCCGGGGGAACCTGGGAAAAGCGGCCCCTCTGCGGGTAGCTGTCAAAGTTTACTTTTTGTCGAGACCGATTTCACGCAAATGTTTGTACATTCTTTGAGAGGTTGGGTGAGTCATTGATGCGAGGATTATCATTTGCATAAACATGTTCAGCGTCGAGTTGTTTACGCAAGACAGTCGTACATTCGTTGGAGAAGAGTGAGTCATTGATGCGAGGACTGTCAATTGCATCAATGTGCCCAGGATCAGCATGTTTACCCCAAAATTGGATCCAGTGCCGACTACAGAGTATCAATTGAAGTTCACAGTTATAAGTTATGACCCAGGCTTTATGTACCTATCATGGCCTAGCAGAACTCTATCAACCGTCTTCCGGCCATGGCTCATGATTCCGACAACCCCGGATAGGTGCCGGAGCCCTGGGACGATCTACATGAAGTCACGGTATCAAGTTAACAACCAAACCAACCAGCTCGGGGAGAAAGGCTATTATTGTTACTAGCCTCTGCTGCTACTGCTAAGTCCAGTATAGTACGGCCAACATTTGGAGGAGTCAATGACGTAGTCACGTAGGTATGGGAGGGAGATCTTGAGTTTCTCTCTGCCCACTTACGTTGGTAACCTCCAGTTCTAGGACCCAGAAGACCCAGCCAGGGAACGATGAATGAACAATTATTTCAAAGACAGATTATCAATCGCGGGCTTTCTGGCCATTGATGGAGGCTGGAGCGTATCGAATGTGTAATTCGATGAACAGAATTCGTCTTGCGACCGCCCTGCCGATATCGGGCCTCGAAGAACGCGAACGCTGCTCAAGCTCAGCAGGGCAGTCGTAGTCATCATTTCGTCCATGGTCTCAAGTACTTTTGAGCAATGTCAATTAAATAGATGTCAATAAGAATCAGAAGCGATTATTGTGTTTTGGTGCAACGAGCAAGTGGTAAAGCCTAGCTTTATAGAGTCCTTGGCCGGCAAGTTGCTCAATCCTAGTTTAGAATAACCGTTTTCAAGATACCTTCCGCCGAAGTGCTCTATACCAGGTCTCACGCCATTAGTTTATCAAGCTGGCAGAAACACAATTCAGGTAAACAAAACCGCAATTTTCAGGTGGGCTTTGCAAGCTGCAGGCCATGGACTGCCCTTTACAAACTCGGCTGTCGATGATGTATTCGCACGTGACTTCATTGCGGAGTAGGCTCTTGGACTCGAATCGAGTCAAGGCTCGGTGAGCTGGTACGGGTTGAGGGAGAATACAAGTACTGGCTATGGTTGTAATCAACATGCCAACGCACATTGGCTGCAAGTTGCAACAGTATGGAGGACAGACCGGGGAAGTTGTTCAGGACGAGCAATAAGAAGGAGCATAGGTCATGAGCCTTCCAATGAAACGCAGGTTCCCCGTAATATGGAAAAATTCCAAAGGCGTGCAGCGTGCTCGGCGCAGCCAAATTTTTCTTTTTTGCCGCTACAGTCATTGGAGATCGCCCGCTTCGCCAACCCCACTCACCTACCTTTTCCTCCCTCCAGGCTATGACTCTTAACTCTTTCCCTCTACTACTGTGCATATAAACACCTGAATTGCCCCTTGGATTGACTGTCAGTAACTTCATCCGTTTCCATTCCTCGACTCCCAACACACTCGAGTCTAACCTTCCGCATACTCCAGACTTCTTCTCATACTTCCTCGCCTCTGATCTACAGACTTCACCCCACCATCATTTACACAATGTGCCCCGGTGCAGACAACGAGCCCAATGGGCAAACCAATGGCGCCAATGGTCAGTCAATCCCATCGTCTACGATACTATATGACAGAATTTCAGTGCTGACTTCTTGCAAGGCGACCACTCCGGCTTCACTGCCATTCAGACTAGACAGAACCCTCACCCGAGCCAGTCCCGCAACCCCTACGGTCACAACGTTGGCGTCACCGACTTCCTGAGCAATGTTTCCCGCTTTAAGATCATCGAGTCCACTCTCCGTGAGGGTGAACAGTTCGCCAACGCTTTCTTCGACACTGAGAAGAAGATCCAGATCGCCAAGGCCCTCGACGACTTTGGCGTTGACTACGTGAGTCATTTCTGAGCTGAGCGCTGTTTTGACCGCAGGACTGTTCACTGACACTCGCCTATTAGATTGAGCTCACCTCTCCTTGTGCTTCCGAGCAGTCAAGACTTGACTGCGAGGCTATCTGCAAGCTTGGTCTCAAGGCCAAGGTATGTTACTGGTAAAGGAGTATTGTATACAGGGTCTAATGAGTCAACAGATCCTTACCCACATCCGATGCCACATGGATGACGCCAGGGTCGCTGTCGAGACCGGTGTCGACGGAGTGTAAGAGCTCATGCAATCTCAATTCCTCGATTGAATTCTAACAGATATACAGCGATGTCGTCATTGGAACTTCTTCGTACCTCCGTGAGCACTCTCACGGCAAGGATATGACCTACATCAAGAACACCGCCATCGAAGTCATCGAATTCGTCAAGTCCAAGGGCATTGAGATCCGATTCTCCAGCGAGGACTCCTTCCGTTCCGACCTTGTCGACCTTCTCTCCATTTACTCCGCCGTCGACCAAGTCGGTGTTAACCGTGTCGGTATTGCCGACACCGTTGGCTGCGCTTCTCCCCGCCAAGTCTACGAGCTCATCCGTGTGCTCCGCGGTGTTGTCAGCTGTGACATCGAAACTCACTTCCACAATGACACTGGTTGCGCCATTGCCAACGCCTACTGCGCTCTCGAGGCCGGTGCCACTCACATCGATACCTCCGTCCTAGGTATTGGTGAGCGCAACGGTATCACCCCTCTCGGTGGTCTCATGGCCCGCATGATGGTCGCCGACCCCCAATACGTCAAGAACAAGTACAAGCTAGAGAAGCTCAAGGACGTCGAAGACCTTGTCGCCGAGGCTGTAGAGGTCAACATTCCCTTCAACAACTACATCACTGGCTTCTGTGCTTTCACCCACAAGGCCGGTATTCACGCCAAGGCCATTCTTAACAACCCTAGCACCTACGAGATCATCAACCCCGCTGACTTCGGCATGTCTCGTTACGTCCACTTCGCTTCTCGTTTGACCGGCTGGAACGCCATCAAGTCGCGTGCTCAGCAGCTCAATGTTCACATGACTGATGACCAGTACAAGGAGTGCACAGCCAAGATCAAGGCTCTTGCTGACATCCGGCCCATCGCCATTGACGATGCCGACAGCATTATCCGTGCCTACTACCGCAACTTGAGCTCCGGCGAGAACAAGCCCCTCATGGACCTGACCGCTGATGAGCACGCTCAGTTCCTCGCCAAGGAGAAGGAGCTGGCTGCCAGCGGCGTTGCCCACTAAATGGACAATCAGTTTCCTACTTTCGAAACGTCCAATGCATTTTTTTGATGATCTGTTCCTATAGGAATAGAGTCACTGTGTGATTGTTTTAGAGCTTTGATCATATTCCCCCAGCGACTCCTTTTACGAAGTGAGACGTGGATTTTTTTGTTGTCTGTCATGATTTGGTGTTATCTATGTGGTTTGGGTTCTTTCAGGTTATCTTTGGGATTCTAAAAGTGTTATTTGTCCCTGAACCAAAAGCAAGGGTGTGAGTTGTTGGTGTTCTGCGAGCTTTGGTTCCTACGTGAACCCTGTTTATAAGCAGGCTCGGTGTTCAAGTCGTATAAATGAGAATAAAGGTACAGAGACAATTAGACCCAGTTTAAGATACATTCTGTATAAAGTGCATATGAAAGACTCTATATACAGTACGTTGAGCGATAATGGCGTTGCGACAGATATCAGCCTCGCAGAAGGCTGCCTAAGACGTCACGGGCTTTCCTATTCTGCCGGGGCATGTGGTGGAACCTAGAGCCGAGGTCTGGCTCAGTGGCTACCATTATCAAAGGCCTTCTCTGCAAACTTGGGGTTGACTCATCAAGGCTGCTCATCACTGAGTCTTGCAATAGGAGCGTTATTATTCCTGCTATCCTCTCGCACTTCAAATTAATTTACCTGACATCCGATATCCGGCCGTTGCCGCTGCCGCTTCATCACCCCCCTCCCGCGCATTCTTATTCCTCGAATACCGACCCGACCATTATTACATACACCTGAATCCGTTGAGCACAACCAACGGCTAGTCGAGGAGTAACGGGACGAAAGATGGCATCGTCCAGCTTGCCAGTTGCCTTGCAGAATAAGCTGCTTGGCTATAGCAGGGCGCCCAACGCCCAGCTCGCTATCCTCAACCTGGACCTGTAAGTGACGCAGCATCTCCAGATCAGAGTTTCCAGAGTTTAACCTAGCATTGCGCTCTTCAAATAGTCTCCGCAACATTGTATTTATTCTTTTCCTATATCGTTACGCTCGAAAGACGTTCTATTCCCTACGAGGCTACGGCTTCTTCGGCAGCCTCCGAAATGTATTCTTCGCGATCCGTCTCTTCTTCTACTCCATCTTCTTGAAATTCCCCGGTGTCCGCGGACAAGTCGACAAGCAGGTCACGACCGCAATTGAGGGTCTTGAGTCGAAGCTTGTGGCCACTGGGCCCGGCGTCACACGGTACCTGACCCTGCCCAAGGAAGGATGGACGCCCGAACAGATCCGCGCTGAGCTCGACAAGCTTGGAAACATGGAGCACACCAGATGGGAGGATGGTCGCGTTAGCGGTGCTGTGTATCATGGTGGAAAGGACCTTCTCAAAATCCAGGCCGAGGCGTTTGAGCAGTTCGGTGTCGCCAATCCTATCCACCCTGATGTGTTCCCTGGTGTCCGGAAAATGGAAGCCGAGGTTGTTGCGATGGTATGGAATCTCCATGATAGATTGATCTGTATAGATAGTGGCTGACCCGGACGGACAGGTTCTTGCGATGTTTAACGGTCCTACCGATGGCGCCGGAGTAACAACAAGTGGCGGTACTGAGTCCATCCTTATGGCTTGTTTGGCAGCACGTAACAAGGCGCGCGCTGAGCGGGGTGTCACTGAGCCCGAGATGTGAGTTTGCAACTTTGTAAAATTGGAATAGATTACTGACTTGCTGGAAGGATTATTCCCGATACTGCCCATGCTGCGTTCATCAAGGCTTGCAACTACTTTGGCATGAAGCTGCACCGCGTCCCCTGCCCTGCCCCCGATTACAAGGTCAACATCGCGGCAGTGCGCCGTCTCATCAACTCCAACACTGTTTTGCTTGTTGGTTCTGCGCCGAACTTCCCCCACGGCATTGTCGACGACATCCCCGCCCTGTCTCGCTTGGCCACGCATTACAAGATTCCTCTCCATGTCGACTGCTGCCTGGGCTCATTCGTGGTTGCACTTCTCAAGAAGGCCGGCTTTCCGTCGCCTTATGAAGAAGAGGGTGGCTTTGACTTCCGCCAGCCAGGTGTGACCAGCATTAGTGTCGACACTCACAAGTACGGTTTTGCGCCAAAGGGTAACTCCGTACTATTGTACCGCAACAAGACATACCGAAGCCACCAATACTTCATCTACCCTGATTGGTCTGGTGGCGTCTATGCATCTCCGTCAGTTGCCGGGTCGCGACCAGGTGCATTGATTGCGGGCTGCTGGGCTAGTCTCATGAGCGTAGGCGAATCTGGTTACATCAAGAGCTGCCTTGATATTGTGAATGCGGCGAAGAAGTTTGAAGCTTCCATCAATGAGCACGCACTCCTTTCTGCCAATCTCCGAATCGTCGGGCAGCCGATGGTCAGCGTCATTGCTTTTGATAGCAAGAACCCCGCCGTCGATATCTACGACATTGCTGATGACCTTTCCTCGAAGGGCTGGCACCTCAATGCCCTGCAGTCTCCACCCGCCATGCATGTCGCTTTCACAATCCCCACAGCTGCTGCAGTGGACACTCTTACCACTGACTTGATTGCGGTCGTTGAGAAAGAACTAGAGAAGGCCGAAGAGCGGAAGCGACAAGGCAAGTCATACATCGTCAAACGCGGCGATACCTCTGCCCTGTATGGTGTTGCTGGCAGTATGCCGGACAAAAGCATTGTCAGCCGCCTTGCAGAGGGTTTCCTCGATACTCTGTACAAAGCTTAGAAAAGATCCTCAACGTTGGATTAAACGTTACCTGTTAATATGCATGCGAGCGAGGGATAACTGGACCTTACAGCAAATTACCCTGATTAGCTCTTGACATAGGGGACACGGCGTTCTGGTGCTTTATTGATATCCTGTAGCCTTTTTTTGGCTTTAAAAATATTATTGTTATCGTGCTTTAGATAAGAGCAGTATGGACAAGTTCAAAATTTCATGACTCCGGAGATCAATGGTATAGACATATAGTACAGTGACAGAAGTAACATCGCTCAATGCAATAGAAGCAGCCGGCTTTGCTGTCCCCTTATCTCGACCTGCCCAGTGCCCATACAGATACATCGTCAAGACAAGCAAGCCTCTAAGCCTCAAGCCGGCTGACACTTCGTCGAGATCTCAGCCCCAACTCCAAATAACCCAAATTAAAATTTATACATGCAGCATAGAAGGAAATCCGCGAAAGCAATATCGTATCAGGGCAAAGACGCCTCTCC
The DNA here is from genome assembly GCF_047715825.1 of Aspergillus stella-maris. Classification (NCBI taxonomy): domain Eukaryota; kingdom Fungi; phylum Ascomycota; class Eurotiomycetes; order Eurotiales; family Aspergillaceae; genus Aspergillus; species Aspergillus stella-maris. Next base: position 475,403 of record NW_027396795.1, read on the forward strand.
TCTCTATCTCTCTCTCTTCGACCCAGATTCCCTGGACTTAAAGCCCATCAACACCCCTGCTCTCAACATAGTACCCCGGATCGGGCTTCCGCTCAAGATGAACCTCCTGCTTCGTCTTTCTTTCCGCAACTTCCTCCACTGTAACGAGCTCCTTAACCTTCATGATCTGACCGGCTGTTGATTGCGTGACGGGGTGGAAGACGGTGCCCATGCGCTTCTTCAATCCGAGGGCCTTGAGCACGTTTGTTGTTCGGCGCGGGAGACCGATTGCGGAGCGGACGAGTTGGATGCGGAAGTAGCTCATTTTGGAAAAGGCTTGTAAGGGATTGAAGGTGCGGGTTTGGTTGTGGTTTGTTCGAGTGGTTTGTTGCGATGCCCGCGGGAGTCGTGGTTGTGTATGAGAGTTGGCGCTGATTGTGTGTGGATTATTTTCGAGCCGATGATTAAGACGGCCGAGAGGTTATGCGAGTAAGCAATTGGCTATGCACAATTGGGCCGAACGGTGTGGTGACTGGTGACTGAGTGAAGCTATACCCATCGCCGGGAAATTTTGGCTTCCGCCAGGTCGCCGGGCGGAAGGTCACGTGGCGTGTGATTCTGCCGGCCCCCGGTGCTATCTGGGGGGTAGGTAGCCTAGCTTCCCCGTACCTTGATCAACGATGACAGCGTGACGAGTGTCCTCATGGAACAATGAATTGACCTAATTGGCGCTCATGATTGATAAACGCACTTCCTAATTGACTACCTCCACCAACATGGCGCTCGGCGACGCCGACAGAACGGTGGCCATGCCCCGGCTCGAAGACCTCCTCCGACACCCCGAAGATCTCGACAAGATCAACGGCCTGAAAGCCGAGTATACACGCAAAAAGGCCGCCGTTGATGCACAGCTCCGCGAAGGACTCCGGGACCAACTCGCCTCCGTACAAAGCAGCCTGAGTGCCCTAACAGAGGGCCAGCGCCAGGTATCGAAGACTCGCGATGAATTGCAGGGGATCGATCGACTATGCGCGGAGTCGCAAAATAGTGTCGATGATTTTTCACGGATTGACCAGCTTGCGAAGATACAGAGGAACTTTGAGGCAACGTTGACTATGAAGAAGGGTTTGGAAAGCTTTAGCTCGGATTTGGCTGAGATTGAGGAGCTACTGAGGGAGGATGATGAGGAGTTGGAGGATCAACCGAATCTGCTGCGGGCTCATATGAAGATTTCGAGGCTCCGAGATTTCAGGGACGAGGCGATGGATCAGGTGCGCAGAGCTGGGGACGCAAGTAATGAGGCTACGTTGGAGGAGTACTTTCAGGGACTGGATGGCGTTATCGACTGGTTCGATGACCATCTTGGTACATTGTGTATGAATCTCATTCCGCTTGTGCAGAGTGATAACCCAAGTATGGTTGTTCGGCTTGCGGTGGTTGTTGCGAACGAGGAGAAGAACGATGAGACAGTTCGAGCGTTGCAAGAGGCGCAGAAGGATCACCAGGAGCTGGCTGATCGGTTCAAATCGATGAATGTTGGCCCCAAGACTGTCAGGGGATACAAGGAGAAGTTCATTCAAGCTATTGAGTTCTATGCTCAGAACCAGTTCGACGACACGAAGGAAAAGTTTTTGGACGATCCCGATGGGTTGGAGAAGAGCTTCCGGTGGTACTTTAATGATCTCTTCGTTGTGCAGCAGGGGATGCAGTCTCTCATGCCGAAGAAGTGGAAGATCTTCAAGACATACACTGATGTTTATCATCGCATGATGCATGATACGCTCATTGAGCTTATCAATGATCCTGAACTACCGCCTGACAACTTACTTGCCATCTTGCACTGGAAGGAGAAGTACTACAAGAAGATGAAGAAGCTTGGCTGGCAAGCAACCGATCTAGAGTTCGATATTTTGGACAACCGCGAGCCCGAACTCATCCGACAATGGCAGAATGTCATCATCAATGCGGTCGAGGAATGGATGAACCGCATCACAGAAGCAGACAGAAAGGCACTCGTGGAGCGCATACCCGACTCTCTCGATTACACCTCGGAAGGCTATTTCCGTACCCGGACCCTACCGGATATGTGGCGTATGCTCTCCGAGCAGGTTGGCCAGTCAAGGACATCTTCGCGCCCAGACCTGCTAGACGGCGTCATAGACGCAATGTTCCGCGTCCTCAAGGGTCGCCAAGCAGCCTGGCAAACCCTCATCGAGGAAGAATGTGCCAAGTACAAGGGCCCCGGCGGCGACCAACTCGACGGCCTACAACTTCTCCAAGACTGGCTAATAGCCGTCGCAAACGACCAAATCGCCTGCATCGACGACAATGATGAAACAGGCCAATACGGTCACTTGACGCGCTTCCGTCGGGACATCGAGCAGTCCGCGGACCCCAGGTACATGGCCGCACGCGCAATCCCCGAACTCGACACCCTGCGCGACGGCTACGTCGATCTGAGCACTTACTGCCTGACACAGTTCGTAGAGGTGACATTCGCCGTCGACCTCCGCAGCACACTCCAGGATCTCTTCACACAGAAGTGGTACGGCGATTTCGCCGTCAAGCGGATCACCTCGACGTTCGACGACTACATGGCCGATTACTCGCCCGTTCTGCACCCGTCCCTCCTGGAAATCCTCATCGAGGAACTCTCCGACGAACTGTTGGTTCGGTACCTCTCTTCCGTGCGCAACAAGGGCGTCAAATTCCGGCGCCATGCAGACCCCTACACAGACAAATTCAAGGACGACGTCCTTACAGTCTTTGCCTTCTTCCAGAAGTACCCGGAATCCTTCGAAGGCACTATCAAGCAGAAGTGGCGGCTTGTTGACTACCTCGTTCGACTGCTGGAATCAGAGAAGGGACCGCCCGTTGTTGCGGTCTATGAGGACTTTAAGACCGAGTACTGGGATGTGCAGCTTTCGTGGGTGGAGACTGTGCTTAGGACGAGGGATGACTTTGAGAGGAGTATGATTACGGCTGTTAAGGCCAAGGCGGCCGAACTGTCCGTTGAGCGGGGGATGGAGACTCTTATGAGTAGGGTTCGGTGATTTTGAAGCCTGTTTTGGCCATGTGCCTTTCACCTTAGCGAGGCGTTTGGAGTTGTATGCTACTGTGTCCGCAAAATTAACTGTTCCCAAGTTAGAGGCTGGGATGTTCCAGTTCATGCATATGAAACCAGATATATCATGCTGATACCTCATTTCCACCGTCGGTATTTCTCTCACCCCTCAAGCCTTCTGCCCTTTCGGCCCCGCGTGCTTCTGGTTTCGTGAAATCTAAGCTCCTTTCCTCGACGGGCATATACTTCTGTCCTAGCCGCGCATTCAACCCGCTTTCATCGGCACTGGGACCCAGTTTCTTCGCGCCCATCTCGCAAATAGAAAGCGTTTCGAGAGAGAAGTCTCTTGCCCAGAGGAAAGGATAGCTATCTTGCTTGCCTTTATCTTCACTGCCACTGGATTCGCCGGGAGCGGCAACCCCATCTCTTACCCGTGGTATCGTCCTCTCGCTATCGGTGTAGTAATGGTTGAAGTGTTGGAGGATATCCTTTGCCCAGATACCATGCCTGTTGCCGCCCTTCTTCTTTTTCATGTATATTGTATTTACCAACGTGGCATGTAGAAGGAGCGGACGGTGTTTAGACTGGGCTTTTGACTTGGGCTCGGACTCGCGTTTGGCAACCTCATTGAACATCTCTTCTGAGAGAGGTGCGGCTTCTGCAGTCGGTGCGCTGGAAGTCTTTTCTTCGACTGACGTTGGCTGATCTGGTACCGGCTGCTGTTGCTCGATCTGCGAGATAGTTGCTTCGCTCTTTTGAGTCTTGGGGGGTTCGTCAGACTGTTCCCCTACTAGAAACCCAGCTTCTAGAAATTTATTCTGTAGGGCCTTGCAGAATGCATGAAGACGCAGTGTGCTATCAACCGGAAGAGCGTATAGGACTCTTGCAAGGTTTCTTTTGGGCGGCAAGGGTTTCAGGCCTTCCAATGAAATGGTGAATGGGTTTAGAGTAGTTGAATCTGCTGGAGGAAGTTCGCCCTCCGAGACGGGCTCAGCGGAATCATCTGGGGATATACCAGATCCGTTTTCTGGATTGCTGTGTGGCTCTCGACGCTTCGCTTTTCCTGCTATGCGCTTGTTTGCTTCGCCCTCAGCCTCACTCATTAGAGCAACCAAATCTAATGAGCGGAAGAAATGTAGTGCTTCATCAAGGCGTTCCTGAGTTGGAAGGCTCATGACTCCAAGGGTAAGATGGAGCGTTCCCACGGGGCGTATGGCATCGTCAGGAATGCGTGGTTCTGGCCGTTCATTCTCGTATTGTGCTCGTACATTTCCTTCCTTGGATTCAGGAGGAAACTGCGCGATGGTCTTCTTGAATGTGGCTAATGAAGATTCTAGTTGCGGTAGAGAGACGGCATTGACGAGCGGTATGCATAGGAAATGCGTTAGATTTGGCTTCGGTGGGCGATTAGACCATCTTTGGCCCTTGTTCTCGTTGTTCCTGTTGTTGTTTTTCTTGTTCCAGTTATTGTTACTGGTTCTGTTACTGGTTCTGTTGCTGGTCTTGTTGGGGTTGTTGGTGGTTTCTGCCATGGTTGTCACCGTTGGTGCAGCAGTCTTGGAGTAATAAGAGCGTAATAAGAGTGGCCTCGCGGGCAAAAGGAGCCTCATTGACGCTGATGGGCAGAGAGGCGCGTCAATGTCAATGGCAAGTATGAACGAAATGACGATAAGCTTCCCAAGCTCGGGTGGATCAGTATTGGTGACAGACGATCCCGTGATTGGATACTTGCATGCAATTTAGTGCGCAGCGGACAAAAGTGATGCAATGAGCTTGTGCTTCTTCCTCTTCTCCGCTTCTCCTCCTCCAAGCTCTCTGTATCTACTCATTACCAATCCAAAAAACATTAATCCAATACAATCTCACCCATTCTTATCTATACCAACCCAACCACCATGCTCATCCGCCGCACATCTCGCGCCCTTCTCTCCTCCACCTCCTCCCTTCCTCGCCTCGGAGCTGCCACTAGACTCTCCGCATCCGCCCGCTTCCCAAGCTCAAAGCCCATCACCCAGCGCTGCTCTCCCCGCCATCAGGCCTTCCACTCGACCCCGGCAACTCGCAAGGGAATCACACCCGGCTCATCTGACCCTCCCGCGCCGCACCCGGAGTCCTCCAATGCCGCTGGAGCGAAGGCGCATGTCTCTGAAGCTTCGACATTGACGGATCACGCCTACCACGAGTACTCGGAGCATTACTTGAATATCCTCCTTAGTGAGGTCGAGGTCGTGCAGGAGGAAGGGTCTGATATTGATGCTGAGTATAGCGTGAGTCCCAAGAATTCCTGCTTTGCGCATTGAGGTTTTTTAAGTTTTCCTATTCTTTCTTTGCCTCGGCTAGCTTGGCTAGACCGACCGGGCTGGACTGGATGAGCAACCGCTTGAACTTCATTCCGAATGGTCAATTGAGACTAACAATTATCTTTATAACAGGCCGGCGTTCTAAACATCGCTGTCCCCGGCGTGGGAACCTACGTTCTGAACAAGCAGCCCCCCAACAAGCAAATCTGGCTTAGCTCGCCTATTTCGGGACCGAAGCAGTACGACTGGGTCGTTGAGGGCGATCAGATGCACGAGAAGCAGGATACGCGACCATTTGTCAACGGGCAGTGGGTTTGTCTGCGCGACGGCTCGAACCTGACGGATTTGTTGAATGCGGAGTTGGGCTTGAGCTTGCCGAAGGATATTTACAGCGAGGTTGATGAATAGAGGGATTTGCCTACGAGGCTTTATGTTATGAGTTGAGGAGTTGGTGTTTGAACATGAAGAACGAGCTTCACAAATATACAGATGTGTGGGGTTGGTGTAGGATAGGATGAAGTTGTTAGTCTAGCTTCGTTTAGCTTTGGGTGGATTTTAGCTATCAACGTGGTGCCAATACAGTTAACGCCACAGTTCTTTGCGCCGTTTGTCCGGCTAAACGACGACGGTATATAGACCTTCCACGTTGCCCGATTTTGCCCACGTAGTGACAGGTCCATCCTGGTGCCTGTCAAATTGCCAGTCTTCCCCATTCCGAGCTATAGTACATGGAGGCCGTGGAAATATCATCCACCCAGCCGAGCCATGCGTGAACCGCCGCAAATGATATCTCAATGCGATCACAATCGGCGCAAAGCATGTGTCTGGCGGCGCGATGACGGCAAGAGCGACGATTGCGGTTTGACTGTGGTTGTCCTGTAGAATAACGGGCAGTCGGTTGTCGTTCGCGCGTCAAGAGTCATGGTGCAGTGTTCGGGTTGAGTCACTGCTTGATCGAAGCCGCACGACGAACGGCGCGTCGTTCCCGGTCTTCGGCGCAGGCGCGAATATCCACCCCAGTATAAATCTCTTCCTTCCAATGCCTGAGTATTCAACGCTTTACGCCGCAACGGTAGTCTCCTCCGCCTTCGGGTCCTCCTTCTTGGGAAGATCGGACTGTAAAATTAGCCTCGCCGAATCCCAAAGCACAAGACGAAGAAGTAAAGAAACATACCTGATCAAAGATAACCTTGATCATCAAACTACAACTCGGGCAAACAGCAATTTCCTCGCCGTCGCGTAGGTCGTCAATGAAGATCTCGAACCGGTCGCCACATGGGCACGGGTAGTGGTAAATTTGCAGGTTCGGGTCGAAGGTCATGTCTTCGATTTCAATCTCATCGTAGATGGAAAGCGCTTCGTCGGCCATTTTGTTGAATATTTGCGAGAGGTTTTCTCTTGGCAAAGGAGTGGTTGTTGTGGCGTTGGCAAAGTCTTGAATTTGTTCGCCGAAGGGAAAACTTTTGGCGGGGTGGTCACGTGCTTTGTCGGAGTCATGTGGGGGATAGTTTGGTTTGCGGGAGTTTGTTTCGGTGCCGCAGTGTATGAGTGCTACCATCGAAGCGTAGACCTGGTGAAGGGCTGATCAACAAGTTTACCTGCGTAGTCTCTGTATCTCCGACTGGACACCTTCTATCTCCCTGACTAGAGATCCGTACCGACGGGCGATCTCCGCAATAGGCCCGGACCTTGCGGCGCCCCTCCTTAAATGCGAATCCGCATCTTCGTATTCTTTCAGCTCGTCCAGTGCAAGATGTCTTCTCTCTTCCAGCCGTGATCGCGTATCACATAGGTGCTTGTGGTATCGCGAAAGCGCAGTATTTACTTCCGATGTGTGAATTGTAGCTAGAATGTCGAGCCTCATCACCCTGTCGATTATTATCAGTTTGAAACCCATGTACACTTAGAACTGCAGCGCAACATACCTCAGTTTCCCCTCAACCCCATGCGCTACCGTAGCAAGATGCTCCGCCTTAGCCTTCGTCGCACGAGCCAACGCACCATGCTTCGTACGTTCCAAAAGGGTGACCGTCCGTTCTAGTATCGCTGCCCGCATGGCAAGGACCTCCGCCGCCGTTGCGGCCATACGCGTCCTCGCCGCGGCAAGTTCTGATAGCTGAATATGGCGTAGTGCTTCCACTCGCTCACGTATCTGTGGCGCTAGGGGACTCAGGCGAGCTGCCTTCGCTCGGTTGCGGGCTTGAATCTGCGAGCGGGGTGCTTCAGTTGAGGGGTTTGTCAACCCGCTCTTGTCGCCTGCGTTCGCAAGTGCCCGGAGGTCGTGCACAGCGGAGGCCAGTATCCGGTTGAAGTGCGGCATTATCACTGGTAGCTTTGTGAAAAATTGCTCGATATCTGGTGCTAGAAAGGTATCGACGTCCACATCGTCGCGGGGATCGTTGAGTAGGGCGAGCTGGTATGGGGAGGACTCGAGGTAGAGGCTGACGACAGCAAGTGGCTCGCGACACTGGTCCATTCGATCATAAGTTTGAATCTCCATAGAATGAGCAGGTAGCTTTGCGTACATCATCCGGTAACTCGTTATCGGGGTTAAATGCCAGCTGCCAGAGTGTCTGAATCTTGATTTGTTTTTTGATGTTGCGCGTTTGGCAGTCCCTCAATTCCTAGGATAGCGTGTCAGGATTCAACATTCATTCGTAAATCAGTATTGGAGCATTATGCGACAGGCGTACGCTCAAGATTTCTTTCCTGGCTGGTTGCGCATCATTGGCACGCGTAGAACCATCGGGGTTAAGGATGGTGGTTGTGAGGCTCTGGTAGAGGCGTTTGAACTGTGGATTGTTTGCCAGTATTGTTGGGTCGCATGGTGGTAACATCTCGGCAGCTGCTGCCGTCCGCAGACAAATAATTGAATCTGTCTTGAGTTGGAAGAGTGAAGTTGAACGTCGTGCGTTCTCTTGACTCTGGAGGTGGACGGCGGTGAACGTGACTTAGCGCTGCCTAACTCTTAAGGTTCTCGCCGAGGTTGAGATCTACAGAACCTAATCTCTGACGCACTCTACTATTGGAAAAGACGTTCATAAAAATACAAGCTTGGTTTTTCTTGCTTCCATATCCGCATTCCTCTCGTATAGTCATACATGCTCCTCGGGGGTCGCTTGCACCGTTGATTGAAAAGCGAGCAAGGTATATCCCCAAATTCAACCTAAGAGCCACCACGCCTTTCGCAAAGACGCACGTGAGAAAGAGATCCTTAATAAACACCGTTTTGCATGAGAAGAGCACCGTGAAACGAATCCCAGAAAATGATGGAAGAGCTCAATCAAACCCTTCACGAACGCGCTGAAGAAAGAACGCTTATGTACAGAAAATATCAACGCCTGGTATGTGGATCAGATCCTGAGTCGTAACAAGGCAGGAGAATGTAAGACGCGGCAAGAGTCAAAGAAGGACCGGCGAAATCGTGTTGATTTCTTGAGGGCCAAGTTAGAAGAATGACGTGCAAGCTAAAAGCTTACTCCTCCTCGCTTTCCTCGGAGTCATCTTCAGAGTCACCGCTGCTGTCATTGGCCTCAACCGAAGGGACTGGGTCTGGAGAGCGACCACTGCCACCGCCTTGGAAGCGGGAGAGGTTACTTTCGAGCATGTTGATTTGAGCTTCTTGCTCGTACTTGCTCATGGGCTTGTTCTTCTTGGGCTTAGGCGGGGCAGCGTTGGAGGCGACAGGAGAGGATGCTTCATCTTCGTCCACGACATGAGGAGCGTGCTTCTTCACGAACTTGAGCAGCAACCAAAGAACATCGTTAGGAAGTTCGTCAATGTCGAGCTCAATCTCGGTTTCTTGTGTACCCTGCAGATGTTGATTAACTCTAAGCTCATAACGACAAGGCAAGTAAAGGTAAACTTACTTTGAGAGCTGGAACATTGGTCTGGATGATCTTGAGTGCCTCCTGCATCTTCTTATCAGGAAGCTCGCTGATTCCCTGGGAGATAATCTGTTTGTCGTGATAGGAGACATAGCGCGGCTTTTCAGGCTTCGACGACTTTACGCCACTCTTCTTGTCTTTCTTGCCAGCGCCCGTAGCTCCACCCTTTTTACTATCCTTCTTTGACTTGGTCTTTTTGGGTGGTGTTTTCTTCTTCTTCTGCGTCATAGCCTCCAGCTGTGAAGACATATCCGCGATTTGTTTCTTCAACCTGGCGATCTCTTCTTCATCGTCGCTTCCAGCATCATCTTCATCACTCTCTTCTTCAGACGACTCTGCACTGTGCTGTTCGGGTTGAGGTTCGTGCGCAAGAAGATAACGTTCCTTTTGCGACCACTTGCTATCAAAAATCTCTTCGCACTTTTCACCTGCCAAATAGGTGGGGTCACCGGGCAGATTGAACTTGTAACAGTTCTTGAAGATTTGGCGAATATCATTCTCGAAGTCCTTGGCGTTCTCGTATTGGCCCTGTTGCAGTTTTGCGCTAACAGTGGAGAGATCCATCGGCTTCTTGATAATGCTGTGGTAGGTGGGAATGTTCAAGGCGACCGGGTCTACCGGGTAGTAGAAGGGAAACGCATACATATAGTGCTTCTGTTTGTGCAACTCGTCAAGAACCTCCTGGCAGAACTTGAGCTCCCATTGAAACTTCTTCTTCTTGGGCTTTGTGGAATAAGGAAGGTCACGTTTGGGTGGGTGAATCGAGCGCTTGGGCCTTCCATCGACATTTGTGGAATCTCGTCGAATGAGAGGCAGTCCCTCGGGACCCAAAGCGAAGGTAGTGCCAGTAGCATGAGGCGAACCACCTGATGGTCGTGCCACGGTCTGTCCTCCAAGGGAAGTTCGGGGTTCCCGGCGAGCGGCAGATGTTTTGGTCGCGGATTTCTTGGGCTTCTTTTCCTCCACCTCGCCAGGCGTAGGAAGGTTCGCTATTTGTTTGTCGAAAGTGGCCTTGATTTTTTGGCCTTCAATGGCGACGGTGTGGTCGGGGCCGTTGAAGGTCAAAGAATTCTGAACCATGAGATTGAAGTCATGGACAACGCTCTGTGCATCCTGATACACATTGTTCTTCAATTTCTGTTCGATAGTGCCCAGGTCCATCGGCTGCTGGATGACCTGAAAGTAACTGGGAATGTTCAATTTGATGGGATCGACGGGTTCCCTGTAGAATCGCGAGTCATGGGTACGCTTGATGCTCTGAACCGCTTTCAGGAGGAACCTGTGCTGCACCTTTGTCAAGGCACTGTCACCGTTCATGCCCATATCCATATGTCCTTCTGTAGCTGGTGTCGGAAGTTCCGGAGCATAATTTGTTAGACCCTTAGTATCAATTTTTGTCCGCTTGGCAGATGGTTCATCGTCGGGCTCCGTATCGCGCTCGCGGGAGAATTTAGTGGGCGAAGCCGGTGCATCCCGCATTTCTTGGTCGCCGCCAGATGGTTGTGTTACTTGGACATCGGCAGCAGCACTTGTTGGACCGGTCTCAGTACCAGCGTGGGGATGGTGAGGAAGCTCGGTCTTTGTGGACGCAGTGTTCGGCGATTGCGTAGTAGCGGAAGTAGAGGAGGCTTGTGGTGCGTTTTGCGAAGCAGGAGTGTCCTTCGAGCTATCGATACTGGTACCGTTGGTCGACTGCTTCGATTCATCGCCGGCGGGCTTATCATTCACCATGGAGTTCGCATCCGAAGGCTTGTCCTGTGGGGTACTAATTCCGGCGGCTGGCGACTTGGGAGGGGAAGTGGCGACACCATTCTGCTGATCGGAAGAGTGCCCATTCACAGTAACATCCTTCTTAGGTTGCTTCTCATTTGTCTCAGATCCATTAACCGACGAAATCGGCTTGGAATCGTTTACCGTAGCTTGAATACTGAGACAAAGTCAGCACGGTGCGCTGCAGTGAGCTTGGAGTGAGAGGTGAAGGCACGTACCTTGTGCGACCAACGTCAGAAGAGTCTCCATTTGGCGACGGCGGCAGCTGAGGCTTCTCCTCTTTCAAGACAGAGGGTGCCTCTGGAGGCGGCGTCGCCATGAGGTTGTAAGTGATAGTTCTGGCCCTCCTGTCGCAAGGAAGAGGGCGCAATACGGATGTCTAACGGCGGCGGGGCAAACAGCAGAAGCCGGGCCCAGCTATCGGGAGTGAATTAAGAAACGGTAGCAACAGATATCAACTGGATAGGTAAAGTGCGCTACCAGACTAACTGTATCGATTCGAAGCAGTGGCGAAAAGAGAACACCGGATTAGATGACAGAAAGCGCTAGAAGAGATGTTGACCTAGCAGTCACAGAGGTAGCGATGCGACGAGGGTGGGATGGGAAGATACAGGAATAAATGGGAGAGACGGGGAGATGGTCGCAAGTCGGAAGTGGAGAATGCGACAAGAAGTAGGAGGAATTTATCTTGCCAAGCGACGCAAGCTAGCGGTCACGTGGGCAAGGTATGACTCAGCGGGACCAAAGAAGGAAGGCGCAAGTGAGGTCACGATAAGAGTTGGAAGGAACACCCGGCAACTTCACGTGCGACAAGCGAGGCAAGTGAGGGAAGGATGACACTTTGATGAAAGAAATCTGAGACTAGGCACCCAAGTCCCTTTATTTCTTTGCTTGCGCGCGAAAGAAAGAAAAATGAGGTGATGTTGTTTGCTTCTGTGGCTGGTGACCTCTGCGACGCGAAAGAGAACGCGCTAAGGCCAGAGGAGCTTCAAGAAAGATAAGATAGAGCAGGCGGTGTGGCAAATCCCTGGGAGAGACAGGGTTGCGAAGTGGGCGGTCAAGGGGAAAAGTCGGGTAAAAAGGGATTCCGCAGTCAGCTCCAGAAACAGAGACTGAGAAAATCAGCCTGGGTGGGAGAATCCTTAAGTACGACCGGCGCGTCGCGCTGTCCAAAATCTCCATCCGAGTCACTAGTCCCAATTATTCTAGCTCAAGCCATTCAGCAGCCCATGATTGGCTCCGAGATGACGCGTTCTATAGGTTGCCGTCTACGATTGGCTGCGGCCTACCTTCCCTGTGGATCCTCAGTACCAGATTCCCCTTTGTCGGAATCGCTGGAAAACACGCTGAAAAAAAAAATAATGAAAAAAGGGACAGGCATCCTCAACCTAACCATAACATCATCGCTCAAATCTTCGCCTGGAGAGTTCTGCCGAAAGCTTGACAAGGCTGTAGCCTCCGAAACACGCCACCTAGTCAAGGTGCAAGGCTTTGTGATACCGAGGATGAGTGAGATCAAGAATAATGACAGACCCAAAATATGTTAGGCAGTCATGGTGGGATCGCAGAGCAATCATCTTGTTTGGCCTGCTCGGGTGGGCGGTATGTTGCGGAAACCAGGACCCAGCCCTGAGCCCTCCCTTACATCCTGATGCAGCTTAGCGCCATAGCATCGACGCAGGCAAGTCATGATTCATACCTCCTGCCTACCGTCTAAACCATGAGCCACACCATGGCCATGGTCAAACTGAGGCTGGTGATTCACTCGGTAGGGCGAATTCTCCGTACATGATCGTACAAATCAAACGAGTAGCAGTAAGCAAGTTGCTGTTGAACGTAGATCTTTCGACACTGTCGTTGCGAAGTAAACCCTTAAGGTCTGATCCTGTTTCATGAGTCTAGCTGCCTGAAGAGAGGGAACCGTATGTACCAATAGCTCTGACCAGAAGGGCTCCGGTACGGTATGGATGCTAAAAGTTGCCTCTGCAACGGTTAGTGACTGCCTGAAGCTCAGAGCGCATGCTGTGTAAGCTGCAATGTGCTACAATCATGTAGGCACTATCGCGAGACGCCCCTTTAGAATTTTTGGTAGTTTGCGGCCGAATCGAGTGAGTAGGTGTTAAATGCAACTCATTCGAGAAGATCATTGGGTCTTGTATGAAGGACCAAGAGATGGTGATGGGCTGCTGTAGAGTTGAAGACCGAATGATTAGATAAGACAGCTCCAGCGCAGACTAACCCGGAACAGGCAAAGCGCATTTGGCGACCAGGCTCTACAGAACTTTTTTTCTTCCTCGCTGCAAGAGAGACAGACCGACTGCCAGCAACCAACATCCAGGTGTCGCTCCTAGTCGAATTCTGGCCGGAACACCCCCTCACCGTCTGGTGTCCTTGCTCGCGTTTTCTTCTTTCTCATTTCTCCGTTATCGCACATAGACTCGATTGAAAATGGGCAAGAAATCGAACCAGAAGCCGGCCTCGAAGACGTCCTCCGCCGCGGCGTTCGGAGCCGCCGACGCAACGATCACAGGAAACAAGTCGTCGATGCTGAAGGCCGCGTTCGCTCCGTCGGACTATCAATTGGCCCTCTTTGCGTCTGTGATCCAGGGTCTTGAGGGGCAGAACCTTCGCATTCATGATACGAATACCGGTCGGTTACAGTGTGAGCATGTCTTGGGGCCGAAGGAGCTGGTAACGTCGTTGGACTGGGGATACTATGCTGGTCGGCGGGATCAGGCTAAGAAGAAGAGAAAGCGCCCTTCTGACGTTAATGGGGCGATTGACGGATTCGACAAGGGCGATGTAGTTGTCGCCTTCGGTACCAGCGCTTCCGATATTCGCATGTACTCGCCCGCGGAGGATAAGATTGTCGCAACTCTTACGGGCGCACATACTGGTGGAGTGAAGGACTTCAAGTTTACACATAACAAGCCGCAAGAAGGATGGAGTATTGGCGGCGATAACAAGCTGGTTCAGTGGGATCTCGTCACCGGGCAAGCTACCAAGTGAGATTATCTGGACCTGCTCCAATTCACCACTATGCTAACCAATATTCTCAGGATCATCAACCTTCCAAGCAGCGCATCATTCACCACACTCTCTCGCCCGCTCCCCTCCAACACGCCGCTCATTTGCGCATCTCAAACTCCCTACATTGTCAACCTCGAAGATGAATCTTCACCGGTCACATTCCCTGCGATGAAGAACTCGATACACACCGTTATCCCATCTCTCACAGAATCCGCCTCCGAAGGATTGTTCCTTGCCTCCGATGGGGACCGCTACATTAACATCTACGACCCCAAGACCGGGCAACTTGCGATGAACCTGGTAACTGAGCGAGAAGCGAATGACCTGATATTTTACCCGAAACAGACTTCCGACTCGAAGCTATCATTGGAGAAGCAATTCCTGGCCGCCGTCACTCAGGATGGTACAATCGAAGTTTTCGCGCGGCCATTCGTTAGGCCCCAAGCGGCAGGTTCGAAGTCCAACAGCCTCAAGGCGAGATCCATGCAAATGACCAAGCGCGCGGACGCGGCTATTAAGATCACAAAGTCTGCTTCATCGGACGACCTGGTTCCCGTTGCTGCAGTGTCGTTCCAGGGTTCCAACCTGCTTGTTGCTTGGGCGCACGGAGGCATCGTCCCGCTCTTTGAGCGCGTACAGTTGTTCAACAATGATACTCAGGAATTGGCCTTTACTGGCGTGAAAACCATTGCGAAGACGAAGACCAGCTCCATCCTTAACTCAGCGACAACAAATGGAACCAAAAACGCCAACGAAAGTCATGTTAGCGAGAAGCGGATAGTCGTTGAGCAGGGCAACTTTGCAGATGATGATATAGACATGGAGGACTCAAAGGATGATGCCGTGTCTGAGGATGATAGCGATGTTGACGATGACGATGATGACGCGCCTACGAAACAACAGAAGCAGAAGGAAGCAGCGGCAAGCGACGTTGAGATGGAAAACGCCACGGAATCAGGCGCCGAGGACGAGTCCGAAGATAACGAAGACGAAGAAGACGACGAGGCAGCCGAACCAACCTTTGGCGAGCTCATGCGTGCCCACGCCGCCGAAGAGATCGACGTCGAAGGCGAGCTCGAAGACGACGTGCACACCCGCTCCCTCATCCCAGGAAAGCCCATCACAACAGTGCAAGCCATACCCTCGGGCGTCTCCCTCTCCACCGTCCTCTCCCAGTCCCTCAAGACAAATGACAACGACATGCTAGAAGCCTGCTTCCACACCGGCGACGCCGCCACAATCCGCACAACCATCCAACGGCTCGACTCCCCTCTCGCCGCCATCCTCCTCCAACGACTAGCCGAGCGCCTCTCCGCCCGCCCAGGTCGCTACGGACACCTCCTCGTCTGGGTGCAGTGGACTTGCATCGCCCACGGCGGCGCCTTATCAGGTAACAAGGATTTGCTCAAGCAAATGTCAACTCTCTTTAAGGTCATGGACCAGCGCTCTTCCACGCTCTCTTCTCTCCTCCTGCTCAAGGGCAAGCTCGACATGCTCGATGCCCAACTCGGCCTACGTCAATCGCTCCGCGAAAACGCCGACCAGATGGACAGCGACGACGAGGAGAACGTCATTTACGTCGAGGGCTACGACGATGAAGACGACGACGACAGCGACGCCGAGAATACCAAGGCAATTGCCACAACGGCGATCGACACCCCCCGCACAAAGGCCATCCGCGGCGAAACCGACATTTCCATGCTCGACGACGACGGCGAAGCAGGCAGCGAAGACGACGACGAGGAAGATGACGAAGACGATCTCGACGAAGATGCAGACGAAGGAGACGTAACTAACATCCTTGACGTCGAGGCTGAAGAATCGGCCGGTTCTTCCGACGCCGAGGAATCCCTTGACGAGGACGAGGATGAAGAGGGTGACTCTGACGCTGAGAGCGCCGCGTCCATGGACCAGTTCATTGCTGATACGGAGGATGAGTCGGATGGCGAGGAGCTGTCGCGGCCTCCGCCGTCGAAGAAGGCGAAGGTTGGCGCTGGTGCTAGTGCTGGAAAGGGGAAGAAACAGGTTGGGTCGGGAAGGAAATAGACTACCATGTGCTCTACTTTTTCTTTCTTCAATGAGTACCTACTTAGATTTTATACCCTGTTCTTTTTCTTGCATATGCCTTTGTGCGTGCGACCGCACCGCAGCAGCTGCACTTTGGGGCTTTCGTTTGGCTTCCGTTCTCGTTCTACCGTCTTTTTCTTATGTGCGCACTTAAAAGTATAGGGAAAGGCATTTCATTTCTGTTCTTCTTCAAACGTCTTTTTTTGGTCTTCTGCCGTCTTCAGGTTGAGTTCTGATCCCACGGGTGTTCTGAGCTCTTGTGTTCATCTACATACATTTTTTGCATCTAGTTGAGCTGGTTTTGTGCCTGTACATCATGATTAAACACATTTTCAATCGCAGGGATTGAGATGATTGTCGCTTTTCTCAACGTTTGGTCGTAATGATAAACAAAACTCGATTTCTAATGATACGCTGGCCAGTTGGTATACATCTTCGTCATTGATAGAGCACGTAAGAATAGTTCAACTCTATACCCTCAAGTGTTATACTAGCGAATGATCTCTCTTCCCGGGTTCTCGAGTCCTTCAAGCCCTTCCAATATCTCACTACCACCGTAAGGACCAGACGTCGAAGATTTGTGCTTCGTTGATCCGCTCCACACTTCGTGGAATTTGACACTCTGATCACTAGACGCCACGATGATACATCCCTCCTCCACGGTACGTGAGCACCAAAGGCCCCCTTCTTTGGCCCTGGGACGTACCACTACACGCCCCATCAGACGCCGGGCTGCGTTATTTCGTTCTCCTCTCGTAAGGCTATCGTGGACTTGTGGGGTTGAGCTGGATGATTCTTCTGGAATGTCTATACCGTCGTAGAGGTATGTCGGAGGGCGTCCGGGATAGCTCACAGCACAAAGGGCACGACCGCAGTCGACAGCGGCATCGTTAGCCGGTCTGTCCCAGCTAGTACCATGAGGACCCCACGGAATTGCTGCAATCTGCTCACAGCTCGGCCAGGCAAATATAGCAATCCGGAATGGGTGTTCCGGCTGTGCGAAGCCGAATGTAGCGACTAACTCTCTTCTGGTTTTGCTCCATATCAAACTCGTAACCTGAGCGAAGACGTTGATGGTAGCCAGACATGCGCCGGAAGGAGTATGAAAGAAGTGGATGGCCCGGTCGTTGGACCCTCCTCCAGTAGCAAGTAGAGACGGCTGCCATGGGGCAAACGCAATAGCCTTCACGGCCGCGGCATGTACCAATCTATGCTTTTGACGATTTGACGGGACGAAGACAGTCCGGTCTCCCCCAGAAACAACTGACCCCGTATTGGTCAGGACAGATGGGAGTGAGGATGACAAGGATCGTGTACGTGCGGTAGTCCAGGTCGGAAGAAGATTACTCAACAGATTGCGCTGATTGAAGAGCCGTCGACTTGCGTTAGCCGCAAAGCAAGAAAATGAATTGGGACAATTCATGCTCTCCGGGTGGCAGTTCTGGTGTGGTAGGCACGTCCTGGAAGAAATTCCAAGCTCGCGGGCAGGAATAATGTCGGAAAGTTCGAAGAGTAGGCAAGCGTTGTCATTGCCACCGGTTGCTAAGTAGGCACCGTCGGGCGACCATGCGATGCCGCATATTTGTTGCGTATGAGCTGATATTTTGGCTAGCAGAGTAACCCTACCATGCCAGCCGAAACGGTCTCGCGCCTCTTCATTCGGCCATTCTACTGAATAGTACCAGACATTGCCAAGATCGTCACCCACCGCAAGATCTTCTGCATCCACTTCGATGTCTTCGAACCTTTCGGATAGCCTCTTCGACTTCGTCTGCTTGAATGCGACGCAAGTGAGGGTGCTCGAGTGGCTGATCTCGAATCTCACATCAGAGTCGAAAGTGCTCCACAGGCTCAACATGCCAGACTTTCTACCCACAGCCAGGATGCTTCGGCCGCCGTTCTCTGAAGAAAACGATATAGACGTCACATAGTTCGAGGTGTCATGCTCCCCGAGGGGCGGATGCTGTACCCCAAACGCCTCTGACCATAAATAAACGCGGTGTCCAAGTCCGACAGCAAGAGTTCCCGCGATGGTGGAATAGGCCAACGTCGAACAATAGAAATCATCGCGCAGGAGAGGAGCATCTAACGTCCGAAAAGGGAGGCTCGGGACTATTGTTCCTTTGTTCTTTCTCGAATTCGCTGCTTCACCTGCGCCTTGTCTTGTTAGTTGGTCCCGTGCTCACTGTTTTCCTAAACCCTACTCACAGGAAACGAACGAGGGAGATATGTATAGACGCTCCAGACTTACATTGTCCACGCTCTACCCTTCTCCAAGCGTTGTCCTTCCATACCAAGGGCGAAAGTTGCTCAAAAGCTGGCGACGAGGGGCTAGGTAGAGGATCGAGTACAGACAAAAGGTTAGAATTGTTTAACACCCTTGCTGCAGGGTCAATGTCCAAGGCAAGAGCTATCCGAGATTCGTATGTTGCACGGTCCTCCGCTGAAGATCGAGTCTGAGGCAGAAACTTTGCAGCATACATTGGCGCCGTCGTTCCGCTCGCAAGTATGCCTCTAGGGCCGTCCGATGCCACTGTCGACCGTCTGCCTAGCGCAGCCGAGGTGCCACCAACAGCCCAAATTGCTCCATTGCTCACTCGTCGTGTTCCATCCCTAGCCCCGGTAGAGGCTGACCTTCCGGCGACAGTCGAGTCGCTCACAAGGTGAGGCCCGAAGTGGGGACTAAATACACGGCCGGGTCTTGTAGCACTCTTTGATCTTCGCTTCTTCTTGGGTGTAAAAGGGTCCTCTCCCGGGGAGCGACGGCGGAAAAGTCTCTCATCAGGCGACAGATCTTGAGGGTCTTTTCCAATTCTATAGGGTGTAGATGGGGCGCCAATTGGCTCTCGTAGCGGTATGAACCTGTCTGGTGAAGCCGGGCTTGTGGATTCGCGTCGTGCACCTGCAGCTTGTCGGCCTCCTCTCAACTTTCCACGACCACGATCTGGGGATCCTTGAAACTTCGACAAGCCTGATGCAAGGCTAGACGGTCCGACGAGATAGTCGCAGTTGTATTGTCTGACTCGAGTTGAGGAGGTACTTGTAGTAGCAGCTGTTGCTGTTGATTCGTGCCCTGTGGAATCCGACATTGTGAGTAGAAGTATGCAATAATTCGATATGCCGGTAATGTATTGGGATATGGTAAGCTTTCAGCTCATAATCGAAGTTATCGTCGTGATAACCGCTGGGATGTTCAGCAAAGATAAGTGGTGCACAGAATGGCCTGTATGTATGTGCTTGAAGTCAACAATATATATAGTGAACGGACGCAGCCGATCAGGTGTACGGAGGCTCAACCACCAAACATAAGACTTTCGGCTCACTCGGAGAAGGCTATGACGCTCATCCCGCTGAGATAAATGAGAGAGGTGGTCGGCAACTGTCGTTGCTGAGTGGCAGCTGCTTGTATGGACAACAGAGCACGTGACCCGCTTGATCGGGAAGCTGCCTGCTTGACCGGAGCCCTCCAGCTTCCAGACATCTGTCTCAAGCCCCATCGATTTCTGACACATTTTGCCCCAGCTCAAGGAGGAACAGGCAGGGAAAGCACGGTCCTCACGCACAGATAAGAGAGGAACTCAAAGTTCGTCATGGCTAGTGTAATGAACCCTCTGCAAGTGGATAGGCAGCCAAGGTTAACGGGAGGCAGCATGGTATTCCCCGCCACAGCGCCCTGGAGCCGACTAGTGAAGCTCGTCAGCAGGAACTGCTCAAGATTGAAAAATACCGCGAATTAGAACAAGCTGTTCGTCAAGAGGTAGATCAAAATTAACACCCATGCTCGTGCATTAGGCACAGCCCACTAATCCAAGCGGAATAGATCGCGGGTAACCAATATACGCCAGAGACGTTACAGAAGCTATCTGAACTGCTGAAGAAGAATCCCGAATATTACACCATGTGGAATTACCGACGCCGAGTAATTCGACATCAATTTTCTCAGACCGCTTCTGAGGACTCACCAGAGGCAAAAGTGGAACGTTTAACGACTCTGATCCAGACAGACTTACAATTCCTGATTCCCCTCCTGCGTAGCTTTCCCAAATGCTACTGGATTTGGAATTATCGCATGTGGCTTCTCAATGAAGCCAAGCGACTTCTGTCCGAGCCTCTAGCTTGTAAAGTATGGCAGGCAGAGCTTGCTTTGGTGGGAAAGATGCTTAGCCTGGACAGCCGCAATTTCCATGGCTGGGGCTATCGACGCTTCGTGATAGAAACCCTGGAGAAACTCACCTCGGAAGAAGAGAACGAGAAGAGCTTGGTTGAGGCCGAGTTTGACTATGCAAAGAAGATGATCGGCACCAACCTCTCCAACTTCTCTGCCTGGCATTACCGTACTAAACTTATCCAGCGGCTACTCAGCGAGAAATCAGCGAGTGACGAAGAGCGAAAACAGATGCTTGATGATGGTACGTAATCCCCCCATGCAGGTCCACAGGAAAAGCAAAAAGGGACAAACAAGAAGTTGACGCGCATTGCTTGCGATAGAGTTGGACTTGATTCATCGTGCCTTGTGCGATCCTTACGACCAGTCGTTATGGTTCTACCACCAGAACCTGCTGTGTACCTTTGATCCAGCCAAGTCAAGCCAGACAATGGCACCAAACCTCACCCAATCAGAGCGGCTGGAATATGTTCACCGTGAAATCGAGGAAATCCAGGAAATGCTGGATGGGGCTGAAGACTGCAAGTATCTGTACCAGGCGCTTATAGATTGTACCCTGCTGGCCGCCAGGGTGGGAGGAACAAAGCCCGAAGGAGAGCAAAGGGCACAAATATTGGACTGGCTGTCTGAACTGAAGAAGCTGGACCCTCTGAGAGCGGGACGGTGGCTAGAATTGGAGCAGTCGCTTTGAGCTGGGCTCATCCCTTGCTTCAACGAGGAATCTGTATAGGAAATAGGTAGTCCGGAACCATACAAGGCCCCGTTTGTACATAAACAAATCCTTTGTTACATGTATAGCGAGAAAAACCACAGAGTTGAGCCCACCTGTTCGAAGAAGGATAAAGCTTGTTTAGACTGATGATGCGCAGACTGTGTTGTTCCTGTTGTTCACCCCTGGAGATCGCGTGGAGTATGTGCGTTTGCTGCTCATCGAGATCAGGAATGCAGCAGTGCAGCAGCCAGCCTGCCACGCGCCAAACTAGCCCAGCCTGTGAGCCAAAAAACTGGGAGATTGTAGATTGCAGTAGACGACCGAAGGATCGAAGGAAGTGAGAAAGAAGGCTTGGAAGCCGTTGGGGATAGTAGAGGTGAATGCCAAGCTTTCGCAGGCAGTGCTAAGTAGATCAGGAGCACCACCAAACTTAGTATGGGCGACTCGCTATTGTTGTTCTCCTCCTTCTACCACCTCTCCTTCTCTGCATTGCATATTCCCTTTGGATTGTCTCACAATCCCTGCTTTGTCCTTCAACTTGATTAGTTTGGCTTCAGGCCCGAATTCCATTCCACCTTCTGCTTTGCGATCCTCATTCCCATTCCATCCATCCGCCCCTCAAGCCGCTTCTTTCCCTCTCCTAATCAGACACCAACCTACTCGTCGGCTCGCTCTTCACTCTCCCCTGCCATGAGATAATCACTTGCCAAAGCACCGCCTGTTTCCGTTTTCTCCGCCCCTCTTTCTTGATCGACTCCAGTCAGAATCGAAATCGATATTGCATTCACCCGTCTTTTTGGCCCTGGTGGTCAACCCATAAAATGTCCTCCGCAGCAGATACCAGAGACTACGAGGGGGTACGTGACACCAAGTTCCTTGGTACTTCAATACATCCTGGTCGGAAACTCACTGTTGCCTTCTTATCCAGGACTCATTTCATGAATCATCTGAAACCCCTAATGAGAACACCAGCCTTAGCCTCTCTATACCGCCGAGCAGTTCAACTCGATCGCTAACAGACAGCCCCCCAAGCGGCTCTGTTGCAACACCTCAGTTCGCCGACGCTCCTCACCCTCGAACTCCGGACGACGAGAATAAAACCGATGACGAATTTCACGAGGCCGGCACGGACGGACAGTCCGAAGCAGAGGTAACTCCCCGGCGACAAAAGCCACATAAATCACCCTTGTTGACAGCACATCGGCTTTCCACAACATCTCTCGACGATGTAAATCTCACCGGCAATGTCAACCAGGATGGACCCCATGATAAAGCCGAGGCTAGTCGAGAGACCGAAGTAGCCTCCCCCCCTGCAATGCCGTCCCGAAATTCTACCTCAACACAAGGCTCTCTTCTCCAGGGTCTATCAGGCAACCTTCCGTCTGTGCCATGGGGCCCTCCTCCCCAGAACAAAAACCCACCCACTGCTGCGCCTGCACCTCCCCCACCGCCTACTCGGAAAATATCCAGTCCTTTTGCATGGCTCTCTCGGGCATCGACCGGGAGCAAGGAAGCTGTGCCTACGGCGCAGACTGGCCGACGAAATACCGCTGCCTCCATTTCGACGATTGGTAGCAATGCTGAAGGTGCTGGGGAGCTTGGGAAACCGCAACGAAACAGCCTGAAGGACCAGTTCAAATTACTTCGGATGCGGGAGGAAGGTCACATCCCGGAAACTGATGAAGCAAGTGTAAGATCCGGACGCACATCCGGCCGCGCAAGCATTAGCCATTCAGCCACAAGCCCGCCTCCCAGTATCCCAGAGGAAATGGAGAATGATACACCGATCGCGCCGTCAGTCACTTCTCCTTCAAGTCAACCATCATCCACAGTCAACCCAAACCTTGCACCGGGAACAGTTTCAGGCTTTTCGGCCTCTGCGAGCGACGCAACTGCACCTGTGGACTGGGAGCTGTGGGAAAAGCTAGTGAATGATGGTCCTCAGGCACTGAAAGGAACAAGCTCCGAAGAGCTGAATGCTGCGATCAAACGAGGAATCCCGCAGACCATTCGAGGAGTCATCTGGCAGATCTTGGCTGATAGTAGAAACTTGGAATTGGAGGAGGTTTATAGGGAGCTTGTTGCACGAGGTACAGACAAGGAGAAGCCGCGGACTAATGGCATGACGAACGGAAACGTAGAGAAGGACTCGGTATCTTCTTCGCGTTCGTCCATCCGTTCAGAGCGCTCCAACTCCGTGGCCCCTTCAAACCACAGTGCTTCCCCGAGTCCTTCCCATGAGGTTGACCCCGACAAGCTAGCTAAAGAACAAGCTGCAGATGAAACTGCTAGAAAGAAGAAGGCAAAGGATGATGCGGCAGCACTCCAGAAACTTCAAAAGCTTGAGAAGACTATCCGCCGAGACTTGGGAGCGCGCACAAGCTATTCTCGATACTTCGTCTCACAGGGTAACCAGGAAGGTCTGTTCGGGTTGTGTAAGGCCTACGCACTATATGACGAGGCTGTGGGATATGCTCAAGGGATGAACTTCATTGTCATGCCGCTGTTGTTCAACGTGAGTGGTTCATAGCTTCGTGACTTGTCTCAACGACTAACATGATTGCGCATAGATGGACGAGGCCGAAGCTTTCACCCTTATGGTCAAACTGATGAACCAATACGGGTTGCGGGAGATGTTCATCCAGGATATGCCCGGTCTACACCGCAGCCTTTACATTTTCGAACAGCTACTCGAAGATCTTGAACCGGCCCTCTGTTGCCATTTACGGCGACGCGGAGTCCACCCGCAACTTTACGCTACTCAATGGTTCCTGACACTCTTTGCTTACCGATTCCCACTGCAACTTGTTCTTCGTATCTACGACCTTATTCTCGAAGAAGGATTGGAAACCACGATTCTGAAGTTCGCTCTTGCTATTATGCGGCGAAACGCTGATGCTCTACTGGCTATGAAAGATATGACACCACTGACGGCGTTCTTGAAGGATCGGTTGTTTGATGTCTACATCGACAAACAGCCCACTCCGTCATCCATTCTTGAATCCGGGTTCTTCGGGTCCTCTGGAGCTGCCGACAAGGAAATCTACAGGGCCGATATCATGGTGCATGATGCGTGTGAAATTCCGCTTGACCAAGCGACGATTGCCACATACACCGCCGAATGGGAAGAGAAGGAGCGTTCAGAGAAAGAGCGCGAAGCCGAGTTGGCCCAACTCAAGCATACCGTAGCTATCCAGGCTGCACGCATTCGTCTTCTGGAGGAGCAGACAGAGACATCCGATAAGGAACATGTTCAACTCGCTTCGGAAGTTGTCCATTTGAAGGTCGAGAACGAGGAGTTGTCCGACATGAATGATGCTCTGAAAATGCAGGTCAAGGAGCTCAAAGTCGTGGTCGATAAGCAGCCTCAAGAAGTGGAGCAGAAACTCCAGACTGAGATGGATCGCATTATGAAGCGCAACCTGGAGGTACAGAACGAGAACCGCGCAATGACGGAACAAATGGCGGAAATGGAAAAGGAGCTTGTGACGGCTAAGCTCAGTTACGCAGAGGTAAGAGACTCCAAAGACAAGCTTTTGGCGTCAACTAACAAACGGCTTTTAGATCCACGAGCAATACGAAAATCAGAAGCAGAAGTGGAATGACCTCCGCAAGGCTCTTGACTGAGTATCCTATTCTATACGTTTTCCCGCCGACTTTTGGAACTCCCATTGGTCCCAAACCCCCCCTTTGTGCCACCTCTAATGTACATTTCCTGGCTACAGTCTCTGGTGCTCCTGGATGAGACCTTAGACATTACTGTATCATGCTTATGTTCATGTTCCATATCATATCTCGAACGCGCATCTGGTAACGGCCTCAGTTAGTGACAACCAGCGTGTCATGAGTGTCATGTGTCTCTCATGTGTCTCCTTTCCACTTTCTCTTTCTCATGCTGGATGTTATGCGACTTCCTTCCTTTCATTCCAATCCATCCCTCCAGAGGCGGATAACGAAGAGTAATGGTCTTATACTGTATATCACGAATAGAGCTTTGCCCATTATATTCAGCCTTCCCATTCTCTGAATACATATCGCCAACCCCGACCTTTTCCTAGAGACAAATCTCAAAGTATGCTCTCAAAATAAGTCGTAAGCACATCCTCCCTCACCGTCGCCGCAACAGCCTTCAACGCCTTATGCGCCTCACACTCAGTGTCATAGTACTTCATATCCTCCAGCGACGCGAACGTCGTCTTAACACTAAGATTGAAGCCCTTATTGCGCGGATCCGGGTACGAGGGCCCGGCAGCAGCAGCGAGGATATATGGCTTGCCGTCCTGCTAATCTGTTAGTATCTATTTCTTGGAATATTGGACTGGGCAGGTGAGAGGGGCAGAGGATGGGAGGTACGGTAGGCACCTTGACAGCCGTCTTTGCAAGAACCTTGTATTGTTCCAACACACGGTCCCGGCCTGCTTCGTCGGGGATCTTGAAGAGGGTTATGCGTTCGATTGGGGCCATTGTGTTGGGTGCTGGTGGTGGGGTAATCGTTGATGATAAGAGGCGGTGGTAGGACTGGGTAGGGAAGACTAGAGAGGTAGGTAGGTAGGTAGGTAGGTACAAGTCAGGATGCGACTGGTTGAAGAAGAGTCATTGATGAGGAGGATGGGTATACGTACAGTCCCGACGATGGACAGATTGCGCCTCTTTATAGGCGGGGAATCTAGAGAGGTGTCGTGTGCGGGGTAGGACATGGAGCACGGTGCACATATTTTTAATTGGAGCTTATTATTTTTATTAGCTAGGTACGGATATACAATTGAGGAACCTAGTGGATGTCGTGTTGGACTGGATTGGAGAGGCTCAGTATGGGTGTCTGGAATTGTTCCGATGGTTCGGATACGGCTATTGTCGGATGTTGACGCGCGAACTACCTATAGAACGAACTGTGCAGAATACCTCCTATGGTGCCTGGACATTGTACAACTAGTTGTTTGTCCTACAACATGATGCTCAATGACTTTCAGTCTATAGGCACAAGACTTATCCTCTACTTCGCTGCTGAGACGATGGTGAACTGCGGAATTAAGCAGGCGGGGTTATTCCGTCTCGGGTATTTGTTTTGTCGGGCCGTGCGGAATACCTGCGTCGATATTCGAGATGGCCGATTGAGGACTCTTTCGTGAATACAATCATCCAATCAGCTATTCAAGCGTCGTAAATAACCACTCGATGTATATGGTCTGCATTCAGCCATCGAGATTGCCGTGGTGCGCTATTCGTGCATTGTTGGCGGCCGAACCGTTCGGAGGGGTTCGAGGATCGGGATAGCTCCGAGTCTTGAAGATGGACTTGCACCTTGCGTACGCTGCTGTAGCGGAGTATATGGTTGCAAGTCTTTGTCGAGCTCCGATGGTTATGTCTGTCATGAGAGACAGAAACCGATGGTCCGGGTCGGGCCCGTCAGGACGGAGGTCTTGCGGCTAGGCCTCGCTGAGAGGTCAAGTGTGAATGCGCATGTGTCGGTGGTGGTGTGCCGCCTGATGCGCTTCTCGAAAGCGAAGTAGACATTCTCCAGTGGGTGTAGACCACCTATGATCATGCGTTTCACAACCTCAATACCCAAAACCACCCATGTATACCCCCCAACAAACAACCTAAGCATCATTGACCGGCTCCGGCCGATTCTTAAACACAAGCTTATACTTGACGACCTCTACAATCTCCAATTCTTCCGTCTCAATATCCCCAGCGATTTGCCCCTGCCCTTCCCCCTGCCGCCTCTGGATAATGGCAAGCGGTTTCGGCAACTTCTTCACTTCCCCCGTCATGCGCTGATACCGTCCGACATAAAGATAGGCCCTCTTCATCCACGCCGTGTCGTCCTTGCCGTTTTGAGGCGAGTAGTCTGGGAAGAGGAGTTTGCCGACGGGGGTTTCGTAGGTGGTTGTGGCTTGCGAGGGATCGGACTTGGTAACTTCCTGTGGGTCAGAGTCGGTCTGCTCGGGGAGATTGATTGTTCCTTGGAGTTCGAGGAGGGCGAGGCCCGAGGGCGTTTGGAGGAGGGTTGGGAGGGGATTGTGCGTGTTGTCGCGTTGTGTGGACGCGCGGGGATGGAGGGGGATTGTGGGCATGGTTTTGGGATTGGCGGGTGTCAGGTATGTATATTCTCAAAGGAAGAAGAATATAGACGTAATAGAGTGATGAATGCCGGTACCTTCACGTAATCGATGTTGTCTCGTAAGCTTGGACCGGTTGTCTAAATTGAACGCGCAGAGGTTGATAATCGCGAAATGTTTCTTAGCGCGTTCTGACTCCGCGGAAATTAAACTGGGGTTCTCGGCGATCATCTGCAGGCCCCATGTCACGCATAGGTCACTGAGGCGACGTACCGCTTTGGATGTGTCTACAGGAGGCATAGATAGATATTTGAGTGGAAGGGGGAAAATACCACTAGGCTGAGAGACGCTGCAGGGCTCTCATGTTGAGAGGAGTTCTCATTAGTGCCCGACATACATCACGTTTGCGAGGCTGTTTATACAGATGAGAACCACACGCTTGTTCAAGTATAGAGGGAATGGAATCTGGATTCAGGCATCCCATAAAGATGTTATAAATAAAAACAAACAAAACCATCGTGTCCTTGTCGGATTCTATTGACATCCGGCGAATGGAACTAGGCTTGCGGTGAAAATTGTCGATGAAGAGCAAAACTTCATGGAGTCAGATACCGTCGTTTTTTGGGGGCGGATTAGAGCATAATCATCGGTAGCGAGCAATGGAATAATTTTCACTCTCAGTCTGCAATAGCAACGCCCACTCGCCGAGACGGTCCCAAGTAAATGGACTTATAATCTTCAGAGGGGTGATGATTCCAGAGCCAAAGACGCGCAGGGGCGGCAACTTTTCCAGGAACCGGAGGGGTGTAGGTAGTCGAGATGTACCGGACATGCTTGTGATTTAGAAAGTGCGGACGGCCGACGCCTAGTGCCATTTGAATGGTAAGGGTAAGCTAGGCCCAGGTTCGCTCGCCAGGATCTTTTGCACAATGCGTAGCTAACCTCAAAGATCGTCTCTCGAACGGTTTTGGAAGACAGAAGCTTGGAACCGCTGTCATACTGATGTCTGAGGTCCAAACAAATATGATAGCATTCAGCGCCAATAAAAGGAGAGCTTTCAGGTAGCACTCTTGCCGTAGCAGGCATCTTCAAGGTTGTTAAGCCCTCGGATCGCCTCACTGACGACCTCTTCATCAGTTGCCCCGACCGAGCCGTGCATCTTGCCGTAACGCAGATCACTCATCTCACCAACGGTAGAATTGAGCTCAGACAACAGGGTGGCAGCTTCTGCGTCGACTCCAGCTATCTCACTTTCGATACCAACGCAGGCTGATTCCATCGCTGACAGAAGGCTCGATGCCGAATGATAATCATGAGATGATGCGGAAGTTGAACCAAACAATTGGACGTCCATGTCCATTTCGTGGTGGTCTTTCAAATCAGCCCCATCAACGCCGGTCTCCGCGAGGGACTTTCGGAGTTCCGCCTTCTGGCTTTCTCCTCGGCGAACTTCTTTGTCAATGTTCTCACTGACGATGTCCATGTCTTGCTCTCTGAGCTGCTGTAGTTCACGGTACAGGACCCTGATATGGGGATGAGCGCGTAGGCGCTTTGGAAACAGCTCTGTGAATTGCTGCAGTGACATGACTGTCGGCAGGGATGCCGCAGACAGCAGGAAATTACTGAGAATAGATGTCTCTGAAGGAGCCATGACTGAAGCAGGTGATTTCGAGGTTTCTGATAGGTTTGGTCTCGAGAAGGCTCGTGAAAGGACAATGAGAGATGTGACAGGATAAAGTTGCCAATGGCTGGGAAACACGAGAGTTCAATCCAGATGATCGTAAACAGAGGACTAGAACGACCGGAGAGGACTAATAGTGAATGAGCTTAGGCTCAAGCGTAGTAAAAAAAAAAAGGAACGTTGATGTTGGATGGCGAATGGAGAGATGTTCCGTGGAGAGGCCGAGAGAGGAGCGCGAATTTCCCATTCTGTGAGGCACGCGTTAAGTACCTAGGCAGTTCTTCCGCTTCCTCGCTCTCTGCTTCTCTTCCCAACCCTGCCCTTGCCAACACCAACTCCATTCCACCAAATTCCGAAATTTCTGATACTGTCTGTCTGAGTATCACGATAACTTACTTCTGCATTGTTCTAATTGATCCCTCGACTGTCAATTGCAAGTCTTTCTCGAAACTTTTCTGAGCATCAAAACTGGAAATCCCAAGTCTTATCTTGCTTCAGATAGAGCTTCAGGTTACTGCTAGTCCTTATTAGTTGGGTCATTCAGGTCTACGACCTTCTACGCGCCTTTGAGGTGTTTTACGTGTCCTACTGCATTGGGTGCACTGCGGGTGCCCCGGACCAGGATCATATCTCCCCGAGACCGGGCTATCAAGTGACCGGCATCAATCGAGAATCAGCAATCTTGCTGACTTCGGCCACGTCCTCGCGCTAACAGGCTGGGAATCTGCATTTTCATCAAGCTGCTCATCAACCTTTGAGTCCCGACAGCAGCCGATCTCTGTGTCCATCCATTTGCCTGAACCTCTATCGCCATCAACATGGCGCCAGCAAGCCAGACCACCTATCAAAAGGACGAGAGAGTCCTCTGCTTTCACCACGAGATCCTCTACGAGGCCAAGATTCTGGACCTTCGACACACAGATGCTGATGACCGAAAAAGCCCGTACGAGTATCTCGTCCACTACAAGGGCTGGAAGAACACGTAAGTATTACTTATTTCTCGAGATATCTTGAATAGACGTTTCCAATGCTACGCGTTTTGCTAGCTAGTGTTGGGATACCTCGCCACAAGGGAGGAAGATTCGGGCTGCAACACCCCCTGATTTGTCCCGCGTGGTGAATCGCACCTTCGGTGGGGAAAATAGGAGCGCGTCTTGCGTGAGATTGGAAGATCATTGCTAATTCAACTCAAACAGATGGGATGACTGGGTGCCTCTAGATCGCCTTCGTAAGTTCACGGAGGAGAACAGAGAGCTGGCGACAACTCTTCGTCGTGAAGCCGAGGCTGCACTGCGTCAAAAGAGTACCAAAGCAACTGTCAAGAAGAGAGGAGGCTCCGACCGCAGCTCTGCCCGCGGAAGCGAGGAAAGACAGACTTCTGTACCCGGACGAGGGACCAAGAGGGCCAGAGAAAATGACACGGAAAAGGTTTGCTTTTACGCTTGCACAGGCTGCCGCTAAGTGAGGGGGGTTGAGGCCACCACTTCACGCCAGCATACCATGCGCGAATCGTGCTGACCATACTTATCTAGGAGGAAAATTTCTACACTCGACCATCCGTCAGAATTGTGATGCCAGATAATCTCAAATCGCTGCTTGTTGACGACTGGGAAAATGTCACCAAGAACCAGCAAGTGGTGGCGTTACCAGCCAAGAGCTCGGTTAATGAGATCTTGGATGAATATCTCAAGGAGGAGAAGCCGAAGCGCACCGGTTCATCTGACTGGGATGTTCTGGAGGAAGTAGTTATGGGAGTGCGCGACTACTTCGACAAATCCCTTGATAAGATTCTCCTGTACCGGTTCGAGCGCGAACAGTATCGGGCACTCCGCAAGAAGTGGGAAGCCGAAACGGCAGGCAAAGGTCCTCTTGATATCTACGGTGCAGAGCACTTGACCCGTCTTTTTGGTATGTCTTTCAAAGTCACCTATTGACTTATGCCGAGCTTCTCTAATCTAAGCGTCTAGCCACCATGCCCGAGCTCATTGCGCAAACGAATATGGACCTTCAGTCTACGAACAGACTCCGCGAAGAACTCTCCAAATTCACAATCTGGCTGAGCAAGAACTCGAACAACTATTTCGCCACGCGATACATGACTGCCGGCAATGAGTACATCGAAAAGTCCCGCGGAGTCCCCAATCCTACCCCCGGCACTGCCACGTCGCGGTTAGTGTGAAAGGATCCAACAACAAGCACGCGTTTGTAGGATCTCCTCGGCGGTGTCTATCTTTACCTCTTCCTTTCAGTCATGTCTTCCTACCTTTCTTTTCCTCACTCTAAGTTTTGTTTATTACTTGTCTTTATCATCCCCAATATTCGCACAGGGCAGCAGGAACGGTCTTTCTCTCATTCCTCTCGCATTATCGGGTTCAACATCAACAGGTTATTTCTTGGTTTTCTATGATCTTACCTAGTCATTAGAACGGCGAATTTCAGGAAATGGGAATGCGGCATGCCGTTTAAACTAGTACTACAACCTACATGAATTAATCTACTGGCGACGCAAAACACGGGCTTGAAGAAGCGAATATTCACATTCTATAAGTAGAATTTCCATCCAATCGAGGTCATCAGGACATATACAGCAAGCTACATAGTAAACCCAACAATCCCTTCTAGAAACGGCCCCCTTCGAGCCATTTACAGACCTGAAGGAGAAGAAGAAATAAAGAAGAAGAAAAGAAACGAAAAGCTCGCCACAAATATAGACTAGACTGCCCTCCTTAGACAGAACCAGCCCAGTTCAGTTCCCCGACTACGCCACCAACAGCGTCGCATCCTCGACAGCCCCGCGCGCAGCACGCTTCAACTCAGGCTTCCAGTCTGACTCGCGGTATCGTGTCCAAGCGCTTAGACCCTCAGGCGGCTGAATGCTCAACGTATCGTACCCCTGCTTGATGATGCGGTGGACTTCGCGCGGGCCGAGGTTCTTCTTCTGAGCCGCGGGGATAGGGGTCGGTGTTTGAGCTTGGGACTGGGTGTCGCCGTCTGCAGCTGCAGGTTTTTCAGCGTCGGTGGTTGCGGTTCCGGAGCCTGGATTGAAGAGGAGAGCGTAGAAGTGCGTTGAAACAGAGATGAGCGTTTCGACGGCCGCAACGTGGATATCCTTATTGGAATCTGCGCCCGCTGCACCCTTTGCAAGGGTCGAAGATGAAAAAGAAGATGACCTGAGCGAGTATACGTCGCGGAATTTAGCGATGATGGGCCCTGTCTCGACGAGTTTGTAGAAGAGGTCGTCGTAGGATGCTGGGTCGGGGAGGAAGGTGTCGCCTGCGGATACGCAGAATGCGACGAGGTCGACGAGGGATGTTGTTAGTGTTGTGATGTGTGGGCTTGTTTGGAGGTCGGAGACGTAGGATGTTAGGAAGCGCATGAGGGAGAGCAGGTTACGCCAGAGTTCGGACCAGTGGTAGGTTAGGCGGATGCGGTTCATGGAGAGGTAGGTGAGGATGCGGAGGAGGATGGCGATTGTGTGGCTGTAGAGGAAGATTAGGAATTTGATCTAATCTTGGGGAGGGGAACGTACCTGTAAAGTTGGACGTCAAGGCGACGTCGGAGGTTGTGTGAGATGGCGTCGATGAGAATGTCGAAGATGGCGGTCGCAAGCACCCTGTCTCCGGTGACGACGGGAAGATATGGTTGTCTTTGTCTGCAGATGCGGACTTTTCTCTTGCTCTCATCGCTACAGAGAAGCTTGCAGGAGGTTGAATCTTCGGAGAGAATTCGAAGAATGAAAAGACTCAGTTCGGCGTAGTGGCCGACTCTTGGGGAACGGTATGCGTGATGCAGGAGGTAGGAAGTAAGGGAAAGGAAGCTTGAGAAGGGAGACTCCTCAGTGTCCTTTTCGGCAGCAGTGTTGATCAAATGGTAGCCAAAAAGCTTGTTCGCATTAGTGAAATCGTACGTTGCCAGAAGAATGGCGGCTTGTTGCGCGGGTCTGATATAGTGAGCAATTGCGACAGACCGAAGGATGTTGACTTGGACCTACAAAGCAGCAAACATCTCCTTGGCCTCTTCTAGTGAGGGAGCCCTTGGCTTTTCCTTTTTATTCGGGGACAGAACCCCCAGTCCGAAATACATCAGAGTCCCCATCAGGGTCCAGCCCTCCGGGGAATCGTCCTGTACTGCCACATAGCCGTTTCTCAGCGCGCCGCATGAGGTACCAACTCCTTTGACAATCTTTTGGATGCTTGTCTCATTGACGAAATCGTCGAGCCGCAGCTGGTACGGATTTTGGAACTCGAATTTGTTGTAGTTGGC
Source organism: Aspergillus stella-maris (assembly GCF_047715825.1). NCBI lineage: Eukaryota > Fungi > Ascomycota > Eurotiomycetes > Eurotiales > Aspergillaceae > Aspergillus > Aspergillus stella-maris. The sequence goes on from NW_027396795.1 coordinate 508,383, forward strand.
AAGCAATCCAAGGAGCAGAAACGGCTCAAAGACTTGCATTGGCGACTCCGATTCGTGAACAAGCTTGAGGATCTAGTCAGTTTTTTGCTTCGTACAAACATAAAATATCAGAGTGAATAACATACCTTCATAATTGACGGAAACAAGTCCCGATGGGTAAAGTATGATACTAGACTTGTCTTATAAGCCCCGCTCGTCATGGCAATGGCTGTCCGGATAGCTTTGAATCGTATCTCATCTGGAAAGTTTTAGTTGGAGACGTTTGGTATTGTTGGCATCAAAAGCTCACTATTGCTACCGCCGCGAATTATGCCATCTAAGACAGCAACGAAATTCGAGATTACTAGGTCAACCCTGTCCAAGCCGGCCAAAACAGTGATGACGTCGGAGCTCGGATTGGTGTACTTCTTCTTCAAGATACAGGCCAGAAAGACCGTCAATGTCTGTATATAAATTAGAACCGCAGGAGCATTATCTAAACAAAGAAATTTTCTTACCTCTAAGGCATAGGAGTCGGTAGGAATGGTTCCGGAGGAAGCCTCCCGAATTGCACGAGAAAAGAGTTGCTGCGTTTGAACCTGACATAGTCAGCACACACCCTCCATAACGACCAGTAGTACTCCATGACCGACCTGAAGATTCAGTGTCTCATCAGGAGTGAGAGCCTCAAGTATGGAATTCAGCTGGGCCCGGTCAGGCGGCAGCAGGAAGAGTTCCCTCCAAAACCCTTCAGAGGGCTCAACATAGTCTTGAATCTACAGATAAATTAGCAAGTATTTCGAGCATTTCTAGCCGCAAGGGAGCTGGTACTTGGAAGAGGTTCTCATATAGTTGGACAACCTTGGGTTTGAAGATTTCAGGTCTACTTTGCTGCGTTAAAGGGGATTCCATGACGGTAGACATGGTCCTCTACCGTCATTGCAGGAATACGACGAGGAAGGAAAGATGTGGGCGTTGGGGAAGGGAATGACAGGAGACTATGCGCTCGTTGACCCCATTTAGATATCAAAAGCAAGTTGATGCAGATAACAGCTTAACCACCATCAGGCCTCAGGAACGGACACATGTGACAGCCTTACAAGTGGCTTGAATTCGAGCCACATCTTGGCACTACTCATTGGCTGAGTCACCAAGGGTCACATGATTCTAATTCGAACTCACCTGATTACTTTTTGCCTCAGGCTATACTTCATTATCAATCGTTCTCGAGGGAACTCTTACAAGTCCCTGCAGAAGATCCAGTGGGAAACAATTTAATTGAAGTGGATAACGAGTCTCATCTGACCCCAGATTCATGACAAAAAGGTTGATAATCATATGCTGAAAGCTCAGGCGAACGAGCGTGGCGCCATACGGAGTAGAAACACCTTGACGGTGATTGGTGCAGCCGGGTACTCAGCACTGGGCTGCCCCCGTTTTAACCGATCCCGCGCTCAACGTCTGCTGGACTTTTCCGCAACATCAATTGCTTGCGAGTCACCTCAGCAGAACCTCATTCTTTGCCCGCAACTTTCACACATAGACCGCATGAGCTCTCGCTAGACAATATCTTCTCATCTTCAGACTCTCTCTTCCCTTTTCTTTCACATCATACATCATGTCCCTTCGACCGACGATGCAATCCCCGGTGACATCATGCGCCTTTCTCCGCTGTGTGCAGCAGCCTTCGAGCATTCGCATGGCGCCAAAGTACCGACTGTTTTCATCATATGGGAACGCTTATCGATCCTCAAAGCGCGATATGCAGACAGCTACCGCATACCGACCGCACACTCTTCCGTCGTCTTTCCCGATACCCCCAAGTCCCGGACACAAGGATCCCTCCATCGCCGCTGACTTCCTCTCCCCCCGTCAACCCGCTCAACAACGCCCAGAGACCCAAAAGACCGAACAGAGGACAGAAGGAGACGAGAGTGCACCCCAGAAGTCGAAGCCCGTCGAGTCCACTCCCGCCACCTCAACGAAGCCCGCGGAAAAGCCTCGCAGGAAGCTCCGCCCTCGTAAGGCTGCTATGAAGCTGACGCCTCTTGCCGTTCAACAACTAAGAGGCCTATTGTCGTCGCCCGATCCCAAGTTTATCAGAGTTGGTGTTAAGAACCGCGGCTGCTCTGGCCTAGCCTACCATCTGGAATATGTGGAGAAGCCGGGCACTTTCGACGAGGTAGTTGAGCAGGACGGAGTGAAGGTCCTCATCGACAGCAAGGCCTTGTTCAGTATCATCGGTAGCGAGATGGATTGGCAAGAAGACAAGTTGGCGGCCCGGTTTGTGTTCCGCAACCCGAACATCAGTGAGTACCATCGTTCGGCGTATGTCTGGATCTTGAGCTAACAGGTTTTACAGAGGAGGAATGCGGCTGCGGCGAGTCGTTCATGGTTTAGCCCTTTTCTACGACCATTATTTTTCAGCCTCTTATAACGACATGGCTTCGTTAAAATCGTGTTAATCGGTGCATCGGACGGCGTTCTTCTTGAATGATTGCTTGGTCGAAAGTTTTCTCAATGATTCCCGGGATATCAATCCCAACTTTTGTACACTTATATAAAGCTCGGTCTACTCGAAGTTGATGTCTTGAGAGGCCGTGGTTTTTTCATATGTCAGTACTCCGATGAGGCTCACATCCTTAGAACAGACAGCAAAATCAACGTAATTGAACTATGAAATCGAGCAAAAATCAGCGTAGAGGTATCAACGAGAACGGTCAACAGTGGACTATTCTAAGTTTATTGGAAGATCTTCGAAGGCGAGACTGCGGGGAGTTCGGGTCAGGTACAAGATGGGATGCAGTATACTATGTAGAGGGGAACGCAAGGAGGGTTCCATGCGGTAGAGTCTAGATGACGGTTTGGTAATTGGCCTGAATAGATACAAGTTCAAGAACAATGAACACGACCGCCTTTGAGTCTCATACTGGCTTGTTCTTGCTGTTCCATCGTTCATTGTACAGAGTGTGATATCACGTGGCGTTGCACTTAGCAACGTCGTGGCAACCCGCACCGCATTACTCTCTACCACAACACCAAGTTTTGGGAAGAGGAGTTTCCTCATGATACACCTTTACACCTCAGGATAATCACCACATAACAAATGGCAACACCACCAAGCTTAATAAAAGCCAGCCCTCCGGCTCCCGCGCCGGAGAACAACCCCCTCTACCTCACAGTCCGCTTCTCCGCATCAATCCCAGATCTCCGCCTCGACATCGACTACCCCGAAACCACCACAGCCGCGGGCCTCAAACAAGCTATCCGCGCCCGTATCCCACAAAGCCTCTCATCGCATCGTCTCCGCCTGATCTACGCTGGTCGTGGTCTCGAGGATACGGCGCCTCTCGCGGTCTCTCTTAAGCTTCCTCCACCACCTACTCGGTTTGTAAAGCTAGCATCGAGCGCCGATAACGATGCAGATACCGACTCGACAGCTAAAGACAAGGGCAAAGCGCCCGTTCGTGAATCACCGCGACTCTACGTTCACTGCTCAATCGGCGATATCATTTTGAGTGCCGCGGATCTCGAAGCCGAAGCAGCGGTCGTCTCAACACTACGGAAAGACCAAGAATCGCAATCTGAAGATGATAGTAGCGGCGCGACACCGAAATCCCGCCATGGTCAAACTCAACCCTCCTCATCTACCACCCCGGCTCCCCGCGGCTTCGACCGCCTCCTCTCAACCGGATTCACAGCCGTAGAAATCACGGCCCTCCGGTCCCAATTCATGGCCATCCTATCTACTTCCCGAACACCAGATACAATGCCCAGCGGCGCCGAACTGCGCGAGCTCGAAGACCGTTGGCTGGATGAGGGGTCTTCGGCTATGGGAGCCGGCGGGGTAGGCGGTGGTGGCGGGGAAGGGGTATCCTTTGCAGATGACGATGGCGGGTTTGGAACAGGCTCGAGGGGCGCAATTGATGATATGCTTTGGGGCGCGGTCATGGGGTTCTTTTGGCCTGTGGGGTGTGCGATGTGGCTTAGGCGGGAGGAGGGGGTTTGGAGTTGGCGGAAGGGACTTGCCGTGTTTGTGGGGGTTGTTGTTAATATCGCGTTTGGGGCTATGAGGATTATGAACTGATGGGAGGATGACTAGGAACTATGGGAGGTTAAAGTTACGTTCTCTATGATTTATGACTATTTATGCCCACGATACCCATTTGTCATTTAGAGCATTCGAATACTATCCTTTTGGAATTTGAAACCGAGAATCATCGATATGCTCAGTAATTAGTACAGTTGATTATCATGAATGCTAAACGGATATTGTTATCATACAACGTCTGTGGTTGTCGTCAAAAACTAGAGCAAAGTCACCATGAACGATTGAATCAAATTGGACGCCCGCTTAAACCCAATGTCTAACTGAACTTGCTGTAGATAACAGCGAAAATCAAAAGAATCAAAACAGTGATAATAGCAATGGTGATTAACCGATTCGTAGCCATCCTATGCAGAATCAAAATTAGTACCGACCTCGAATAGGATCGGTGAGAAGTAAGGGTGACAGTACCTACGGGCCATTCCCTTCAAAGTCTTGATGCTCGTATCCACGTAACCCTCACTTTGCCCAAGGTTATCGCGGGTATGTTGAATAGTCTCACGCTGGACCCCTAGATCGCGCAGGATATTGGCGCCAACGCCTTCGGTTTCCAGTGCAATTCTCTGGCTCTCTTGCAGTCGCGCGGAGCTCCGTTCTAAACGATCGGTTCCGGAGAGAAGTTGCTGCCTCTGCTCCAGATGTTCATCCTGCGGGTCGTCGGTGTAGCGATCGCCAAAGAGCGCCTTCCGATCATCAGAAAGCGATTTGAGTTTGCGCTTCGCCTCATCAACATCGGTTTGGTAGTTGCGGAAACGAGAGTTGACTTTCGATCGTGCTGAGCTTGGGATGTTCTGCTTTTCCAAGCGCATTTGGTCCAACTGCGGGGAAGTTAGCTCGCTTGCCAGGTTTCCTTGTAACACACTGGATTCATGATGAGCCAACTCACCAGCTCTGTTGCCTCTTCTAATGAGCGCTCTGCTTGTCGGATGGTTGAGTTGCGCTGCTCGCCGCTTTGCTCCGCAATCTGGTCGAGCTTCTGGTTCAGATCGGCTTGGACGAGGTTAAGCTCCGTCTCATAGCTGCTGAACATTTCGGAGCCAGCATCGGTATCAAGTGGGTTCGACATGGTGTCTTGACGAGCGGAGTTTGTGTTGGTATGAAGCGACTGCTTGCGAGATCTCAACGGGCCTCGGGAAAAGAGGTGTCGGTCGATAAGACGGCGGAGGCTGGAACCGGGAGCCGGCGCTGGTGGATGGCGGCTGGTGGGACGGTGGACACCCGAATGGACGACTCGATTGCAGGCAATATACGGAGTACGTTGTCGCTGAAACTCTCAAGAAAATCAGCAGCGAAAAGCAATGGATTTGGACGGTGATGGTGATGACGATGGGCGAATCTTGGGGCCTGCGGACAACTGCATCTGAGGCCATGCGCACGTGATTGGCTGCCAGTCCGTCTCGTTTTGGGAAGCTTCATCTTTGTGTTTGCTCTCACTCCGTCGTTGACCACTATCTACGAGAGTCGGTTTTGAAACTCCGCTGTTTCTCGATCTATTCTCATTGCCTGTGTACAGGAAAGCTTCTATATAAGTATGGTCGAAAATGGCTGAGATGCAGGAGATCACCAGAGCCCTGATTCCTCATTAACCGCTGGCGCCTTATCCAATTGTCTCCACGGGGTATTTATCCAAAGCTGCAGGGACTGGCGGTTGTAACACATTCCTCCACGCCACCAACATCTACATTTCTATTCTCGGTCAGCAAGAGTTATACTCCGCAGGAAAGTAGGCCCCTTTGCGTCAGGCCGACCCGTCATCTGATACGATCAGCCTCTCAAGGTTGCATACTTCGGCATTCAGCGTCCGTGCAGCTAAGCCCGAGATAGCTCCATGGCTTGCGGGATTTACTCGCCTTTATTCACGGGTTATTTCTTGCTTCCATACCATTGTTAGGCCTTTAAACTGGACCATTTCCGTTCATGTCCTCCTCCCCCACGTATGGGCAGAAGCTGTGGCTTCGACTGGTGTAAAAGAATCCCGCAGCCAGCGCCTACAGCTCCATACAGCTCATTTCTTGGCTCACCTTGCTTTGTTCCGCTGAAATCAATCAGTCGAATGCCAACTCTACCCCAGGTTTGATCGCTCATGGGGGTGTCTAAACAACGAAAGGTCGCTATCGTAGGCGGCGGCCTTACTGGAATCGCGACGTTCTGGGCCTTACAAGGATCTGGTGTTGATGTCCACTTATTTGAAGCTTCGCCGACACTTGGTGGCCATATGAAGACGCTGTTGCTGGAAAGTAATAACAATCAAGCTCAAGTTGATCTGGAGTTGCCAACATTCAACCCCAATGCTAGCCGTTAGTCCTATTTCCCCACATTTGCTTACCCCAGACTGACACTTGTCCAGCCAACCTTTCGTCATTGCTCCATCTTCTGGGAATTTTTACAACAGCAGTACCATTCTCATTTGGCGTTCTAGACAACACTTCTGTCTTCAAATGGCATATCAGCATCTTGAAAAGCATTCTCCTTAGCCCTTGGATACTCTTCAAGTTGGAGACTTATCGGCTATTGTTGGACGCCATCAGTTTGAGATGTCTCGGTGCCGAGGTATTGGCCAGCCCAGCATCTAAAAAAGGCGACAGCGTTTCGACTGAGAGCTATCTGTCGAAAGAAGGATACTGCGAGAGCTTCCGAGACAGATATCTTACTCCATTGCTTTCCACATTATGGAGAACCAACGCAGGGAGGTTCCTGTCAAGCTTGCCTGTCACGGCATTGGTCCGCTCCTTGAGCGACCATCAACTCCTTTCCACATGTGAAGCTGCGCCAAAATGGCGTCGTATCGACCCTGGGGTAAGGCATCTGATAACGACAATGGCTAGGCACTTTCCGCCAGAGAAGCTGCACCTTCAATCAAAAGTGGATGAAGTCACCCGACGGTCTAAAACTCAATATGACCTTGTGACGTCCAAAGGGAGATATATGCACTTTGATCATGTCGTACTGACAGTTGATGCGCATGAAATTCTCCGATTGCTAGGTTCAACCGTAACCGCGGAGGAAAAGAGTGTCCTGCAAGCCCTAGGAGTGACCAGGAATATCGCTGTTCTACATAATGATCCACGTGTAAGCCAACTCTGCCATCTCAATTTTTCAATTCAATTTACTCTAAAGCGCACACTCTCCATATATCCCGCTGAACTATGTCTAGCCAGCTAGAAGCACCGCTGCGCCAGGGTCCAACTTCATTATGGCGTCCAGAGACCACCGTCGACAGGACCCCATTCCACCTAAGTCATGCATGCGATACGATGTCAACGCCCTCCAAGACATCCCAGCCTCCCGCTTCGGCGACTTCTTCATAACCCTAAACTCCATCTCCCCACCACACCCAAGCCTAGTGCACGGCGTCTGGGAATACACCGAGCCCGAACCCTCCATCTCATCACTCACCGCGCAAGCCCGCCTAGCCTCTATCCAAAACACCCGAGGCTTAAGCTACGGTTTCTGTTGGACCGGTCGAGGCGTGCTAGAAGATGCAATAACATCGGGCTTTAGGATAGCTATAGAGCACCTCGGCGCGATGGTTCCATTCGACGTGGTTTTTCATCCTCACCCACTGGATAGATCGGAGTTTGAGGATAGACGGGAGGGAATCCGGCATCATTTGGTTAAGACTGCGTTGCAGGCAATTAGGGCTTCTGTTCTTCTGTTAGAGATTGTACTCTTATTGCTTGGGCATGTTCGCGCTGCTGGGGTTGGATCTTTGGGGAAGGAAAGAACTCAGCTTAACCCTGCTAAGGCGGCTAAATAGATAGGGTTCGAGTTCCATGCGTTGGGCATGTCAACTTAGTTCCGAGCAGCGTCTTGCTATTTCTTGCAAATCATTAGAAGCGAATAACATATCGGCATCAACGTGATCATTGTTTCTAAAAGAAAAAGCCGAACTTTCGCCTTTCCAGTACATGAATTTCCCAAACAACCCATAAGACATGGTATACATAGCTATTACTCAGTTAACGTCCCCGTTCGATCTAGTGAAATTTTCCTTTTACGCCCTAACAGCCCTCCCATCAGCATCAAAATGTTCTTCCTCTCCTTTCTAGAGCAAGAACTTTGAACTGTCCTGGCTAACAATAGCCGCGCTCCTCTTCGCATCCAGGAAAAGATCCTCAACCTCCGTGACATCCGGCTCCTCAATACCACCGGGTCGCCCATTGACCTTGGCCAGGATACTCGCCGGCGTCAGGAGCTGCAACGCATACCGCAGACTGACCTTGCTGCCGTGCTCGGCGACCTTGTCCAGTGCGGGCTCGGTGATGTTAAGGCCTTCCGTCTTGGCGCGCAGGCGGATAATGGTCTTGATTTCGTCGGGGGAGTAAGGGTGTGTGGGGATGATGAGGAGGCGGGCGAGGAGGTCGGGGGGGATGCCGTGGGCGGCGGCAATGTCGTCTGTGCCGCGGATGACGGTGTGGCCGCGATTTGAGGCGAGGATGACGATGGGGGAGATGGTGGATTCGAGGGCGCGGTTGAGGTATGTGAAGCACTCGATGTCGAGCATGTGGACCTATTTGAGGAATAAGTTAGGATGACGCTAATGAATGTGAGGGACAAGCCAGGAGCGTACCTCGTCGATGAAGAGCACACCGGGAACCAGCTCGGCGACACCTTGGTCAATGTAGCGGTTGACAACCTTGTTGATTTCTTGTCGCAGCTTATCTGTGATTTCAGTCTTCTTGGGCTTCATGAGCTGGCCCATCATGCTCATAACGTCCTGGCCACCCTGTGGCCGCGCGTTGGCGATATCCAGGTCATGTAATGTTACGTCTTGGACAATTTCCTTCTTCTTGTGGACTTCACCCTTCGGAACGGGAACGTACTCCTCAGCCTCGAGGTCGAACTCGGTCGCGTAGGCATCGGATCGTCCAACTCGCTTGCAGGCTCCGGTGTTCGCTTCAATGTAAATGACATCTCCGACGGTGACACGCTCCTTCTGAATGGCTTCGTAGATACTGGGGTCGAGGCGTAGCTTCTTTGTGCCCTTCGCAGACTTCAATCCAATGATCAAGTGGCTGATTGTGCGGCCGTAGCCTCCCAGCGGATTCTCAGCCTCCTGGGGTGTGAGTTCTGTGACTTCTCCTTCGTATACCTCCTTTGTTTCCCGTACGCGAAGACCTAGATATAACGCGTCAGTCGGTGCCGCCTTTTCTCAGCCCAAATCAAACATTTCTTACCAATGGCTCTTCGAAAGTTTTCCATGAGCGCCTCGGTCTTCTTGACCTCCGCAGAGTAGATTTCACTACCAACAATTGGGCAGAAGGGAACCTTTGTTCCGAGCTCTTGAGACACGGCGAGAGCGAGTGCAGTCTTTCCGGTTCCTGGGCCACCAGCAAGAAGGACCGCGCGGCCAGCCATCTTCTTCGCCTTGATCAAATCCACCACGACACCGGATGCCTATTTGCGAAATTGCGTTAGTCAACTTGTGTATGCCTTTTTGACAGCTCTAGAATGGAGCTTGTAGTAGCAGCAAAGGGCCATGCACACCTCACGAGCGGTCGCTTGACCAACCCATCCATCACTGGAGACCTCTGGTGCGCCATCTGGACGTAATCCGAGACCCTTGATATGCGTGTGGGCAGCTGTTCTGTTGTCGCGCGAACTGCCCTTGATTTCACTAATTTGAACCATGGCGAAGAGGATTGCGGCTTCGACTTAAGCACGCGGAAGTTGCAGACCGAGTAGATAGCCGAATAAATCAGAATTCACACGACAAACTGAATTGAAGGAACGGGATTGTTGATAATGAGGAAATTGATGGTCTTGCAGCAGGTCTGGAATGCAGCTGTTGCGGAAATCCGTTCGGATTGTGCCAAGGCGGTCAGCCACTCCAAATTCTTCGTCCGCCGTAGACGCTTCTACTCCGTACATTGACACCCACTTCGTCTCTGTCATGATCCAGCACCCTTGAGTTTGACCCCAGAAGCAATTGGCAAATTTGCCGACTTATTCCACCATGTTCTCCCAGTCCTCTCTTTCGTCGGCTTTCCGAAGCCTGTCCTTGACAGCTTCAAAACGATCATTCTCTACGACACAACCGGTGCAGAAACTCCCAAAGCTACCGGACTACATCCCACCCTATCCGTATAACCCAAACTACATGTACCGCCAATCCAACACCGGTCTCTATGGCGGCTCAACGATTCAATTTGGAAACAAGATCTCCCAGGGCCGCAACGAGGGCAAGACGCGACGATTTTGGAAGCCCAACGTGCGACGGAAGAAGATGTGGAGTGAAGCGCTTCAACAATGGCTCTTCATCAAATTGACGAGGAAGGCTTTGCGGACAATCCGGAAGTCAGGAGGACTGGACCAATACCTGCTGGACGACCGACCCTCGCGCATCCAGGAGATGGGAGTCTTTGGGTGGAAGTTGCGCTGGCAAATAATGCAGACGGACACGATCCAAGAACAGTTCCGAAAGGAGCGAAAGAAGCTGGGAATACCGGAGCCGCCGTCTTTTGAGGAGTGGTTGAAGCAGAAGGAAGCCGAGACGAAGACATCAGTGGACGATTATCTCAACATTGACAAGCTCACAAAGCCGACTGTTAATAAGGAGAACCATTAGCGGCGATTTGCGGAAGCATTTTCGCGTGCTTGTTCGTTGAGCGTGTATTATACGATGTTTGCTAGACATCTATTCCCGGATATCAGGGACTAGGATCTGTTAAGGGGTTTGCGCGACATCTCATTACTTTTTTCCTCTTTGCTGTATTTATACTCCACAAGATCATATTCACTTTATCAATGATACTAAATTTACACAATAAATACCTCCAGTGACATTCTCCAGGGTTCATTTCCCGAAACGTTCGCGATTTCCATGTCTTCGGTCCAACGATGATCCCGCCTTCGTTTTCCGCATCCGGTAGTATTATATACAAGCCCGGCCCCTCGCTTCACCCTCAACTTTCTCTTCTTCGAACTTCTTCGAATATGGAGGATAAAGAATTGGGATGACCGACAAATGACTTTTCAGCCATGCAGTTTGCCGTCCCTCCTCGAAAGGGCCATGCCGCTCCTCTTTACGCGCATTCCTCATTCCTCACCTTCCAGCGTCGCAAACAACTCAAACTAGTCGCCATTCTGAGCGTTGCACTATTAGCCCTCTATTTTCTCTGGCCGCAGTTTTCCAGTAACAGCACCAGTCTTGCGACAAGCTCAATTGGAACCGGAGGAGTCGTTATAGTGACCGTCCTCAACCGAGCTTCCTACAGCGACACCTATCTACAGAAGATCATCAAGAACAGAAAGGATTACGCCGAACGACATGGTACCATACACCATTCTCCAAGAACTACCAACCCTGACCTTGAGCACAGGCTACACAAACTTCTTCGCCAACCTCTCCGACTACGAACCCTACATCGGCTCATCCCCACAGACCTGGGGAGTCGTCCCCGCAGTCCGACACGCCATGGCCTCACATCCAACAGCAACATACTTCTTCCACTTAGACGCACACGCCCTATTCATGAACCCCAGCGAATCACTCGAGTCTCGCTTTCTAAGCAAGCATAGACTCGAAACGCTTATGCGCCGTGATGTCCCCGTCGTACCGCCCGATAGCATCATCAAGACCTTTGCGCATTTGCGCGCCGAGGATATCGACCTGGTGCTCACTAATGATGCGGAGGACTTGAATACCGGGAGCTTTGCGCTTAGGCAGGGTGACTTTGCGAGGTTTCTGTTGGATACTTGGTTTGATCCGTTATATAGGAGTTATGATTTTGCGAAGGCGGAGCTGCATAGTTTGGTATGTTTTCTGCTTTTCTTCATTTCTGATACCGTCTAAACTGACTCCATTTGTATCCCAGGAGCATATTGTTCAGTGGCATCCGACTGTCCTGGCTCGGCTGGCGTTGGTTCCTCAGCGCGTTATCAATTCCTTTAGTAAGGACTCGCCTGGCGCTGGGGTTGATGGGACCTACAGAGATGGGGATTTGATTGTACGGTTCTTTGGATGTGATACCGCTCCAGCGCGGAATTGCCAGTGGGAAATGGAACCGTACTACAAGTTGTGGGCGAAGAGAGTGAAGCTCGAGTAGTTCTGCGATGGCCTTTTGCATACTTGTATGAAGGTCCATTCGGTTTTGCGGGTCCTGAGCGTCAAACATATCTCATTCTATCTCATAGCGAATGTAACTATTTATGATGATTAGATACTAGTGCTGCGAAACTTTACATAGAAACAGCAGGTCGCCTCCATTTTGGAGACCCTATAAAACCACTATTCCATCAAAGCGGAACTCAACCCATCCTATTTATCCGTCTTACCGGACAAACATCCGTTGCATGTGCATCTCACAAGGCGTGTTTATTCAGCTGCCGGATACAAGGCCAAGGCCGTTAGCTTAGCGCGTTCAGCTCCTCAGCCCCCCGTAATCCGATACTTAGATTAGACCAGGAAGCATGGAAAACTTCTTGCGCTTGTACTTGTCGCCGAACTCCTTGCGGTAGCGACGTTCCTTCTTCTGAGCCCAGAGAGCCATCTGCGCTGCTGCGACGACGGTAAAGACCAAGACGCTCCAGCTGAGACCGCTGACGAGGTAGACACCAACCCACGATACAACCTCGAAGAAGTAATTGGGGCAGGTCACGGCGCTGAAACCAAATCCAGAGGGAATACCACGCTCGGTGGTTCCCGGTCGGCGGAGATCACGCAGGACAAGGTGGGTGTTGAAGTTTGCGAGTTCTCCAAAGACGTACAAGGCAAGACCACCGTATATCAGAGCCGGGCTAACCGACTTAGCAGCGGCAGCATCAGGACGGAAAACCCAGTAGGCGATGTTGCAGCCGGCCAGGAGCCAGTAGTGACCGCTGTTCTTGACGATATTGCGGGCGGGCATGGTGGCATTGCTGAAGCGGTGGACGAAGACTGTTTCATACTCGCGCTTAAGGAAGTGGAGGGTGAGAAGAGCGCAAACGATACGCTGGACATCGCTGGGTTGCGGAATGGTATCGAAGTTGAAGTACACGAATGGGCGGAATGGGTAGAGGACGAGAGCTGGGATCAGGAGGGGCCCGAGGTACTCGATGATGAACACGGTGCGCCAGCTAATCTGGGGGCCTAGAGAATGAAAGGTGAGCAAGAATTGACAAGTCGCACAAGCGGGCGGCCTAGCACATACCCAAGTCCTTCACATGGAGTACAGCCTTGTCCTTGAGTCCGGTTCCCTCAACGGTGCTCTCCTTGGTGTTGGGGACCACAGACCGGTCAGCCGCCTTGGTGATTCTCAGACGATGAATGGAATAGCCCGAGGCCTCTGCCAGGCGGTTATAAATCTCCTGGGTTGATGCATCTGTCGCAATTTGAACCTCCTTAGGGAGTTTCCTGATGGTCTTTCCTATACAACGAATCAGCATTTCAACATTCTTTCCGGACCATGTGCATGAAGTTTACCCCGTGATTGAACCACCACGGTGACGGTTGAAGAAGCCATTGGAGCCGAGAGCACGATTGAAGAAGTCGACAACACCAAAGAACTCTAATGCAGCTAAGCAAAAAGAAACAATGGCCGTCAGCTCTGGGTTCCCGGAAGTTCAACACGGAAATGGTGGGACAGAGAAATAATGTTGGCCTGGAAGCTAAGGGAACCAAGGAGGCTAACCTCGGCCAGAGTCACGTGCATTCGACACCCGTCCAACAGAAGTTACAGAAGGCTTGAATGCGAACAATGGCATGGTCTCGATCCCTGCCTCATCTCGGGTCGCACAAAACATCCATGCTCTATACGCGGACTCGTTATCGCCATTTGGTCTAGTCACCATGACCGAACGCCATGCGGCATTTTGGCGGAGCCAAGTCAATAAACTGTTCAGCTGTGGTTGCCCGGAGTACGAGGCCCTAGTCTTTCAGCTTCAGCCATCTTCTTGTGGAGTGCTGAAGAGGAGTCGTCGTCAATCTCTGGGATAGACTGCGAAAATCTTTACGCGGGATAGTGGGTTTCAAAGCTAGGACTCGCCGATCGATGTGCATGCTCGTTCGATACATCCTCGATCTTGTACAATCCGAAAGTTCTGAATCAGACTGATGCTTGGCCAGCGCCTTACGCATATCTCTAATTGTTGCGCCAGTTGCTGAGCTTACCGCAAATCAGCAAGTGCCGCATCCGAGGCCCTCAAGATGGCGTCACTACGGACTCTGGGTCTCTTCCTAGGAATCCGACTAGGCCGCTAGGCTTATCTTCATCACCCTATGATGTTCCACGACATTGTCATCGATCGATCCTTCCAGAGGCTAGGAATGGACAAAATGGTTACGATTATGCGCCGTGTGAGGCAACAATGGCATCACACTGCCGCGCGACTGGTTATCATACAACTGGACGAATTAAAAACATTTGGAATCTCAGCTTGCCCGTCTGCCGCTGTCAGTGGGGCTTGCTAGTCAATTTTAGCAGCGATACGCCGATGCTAAAGATCGAGGAGACTAGGGCCGAGCCTTCGGGCTTTCCTCTCCATTCATTATAATTCTAACACGTTTTTAGTGCCGTTGCCAATTGGCAATAATACATAGTTACTCTCGTCCCTGTTAGATCTCAGCCGCACTGGTTGCCCCGTCGCTCGAGAACTCCTCTAGTCTTGATGTCCGGCGTCTACAATATCGTATAAAATGAGCCTACCCTCCAGGGTTCACCTCTCCAGTTTCTCATTCCTTAATCGACTATAGGCCTGCTTGTATCTTAGCTCTTGGGTCCTTATATCCTTTTCTATTTGTTTTCCGGAGACTGTATACTCCTAAATTGTGTTTGAATTGCTTCTCAGTCGACGTACTTGCTGGAAGAGTACTCCTCGATTTAGAGTCCCTTACGGTATGAGCCTTCCCTTTCATGAGTCCAAAGGACGTTAGGTTACTGACTTTTCATATAGAATTGTATATATTTGTCGCTTTTCTGTATATACTGTCAGTCGAGTCGAAAGTCCGCTATGGATGACTACAAAGAACCAAGCATCATCAATGGCTTCGGCAACACCATCTCCCAGGTGGAGAACGTCGTTGCCGCATCTTTAAGACCGTTGCCGACGGAAACAGGCAATGGGACCTACATAGCAAAACCAACTCAAACTGGGCTGGTCCAAGACCTTCCCCATGTTGACCTTGCTGATGTCCGCACCCTTGTCGATGTCGTCAAGAATGCTGCCACTAAACAGCCGGTTGATGACAAGAAGTACATCATGGAAAGGGTGATCCAGGTAAGCCCTAACTTACTGAGGGATGCCCTGTGATTCAGACTGATTGATTTGTAGCTAGCTGCTGGCTTGCCGGCGACCTCGCGAAATGCTGCGGAACTGACCAAGTCGTTCCTGAACATGCTGTGGAATGATCTTGAGCACCCGCCACTCTCGTAAGTTCCTAAAATATATGCTAGACTCCAGAAGAAAGTCTAATAGGCTACAGGTATCTGGGTCCTGATTCAGCATACCGTAAGGCTGACGGCTCAGGGAACGTAAGTACCTCATCCCTAACTCATCTCGCATACGTGCTGACTCTGACGATGATAGAACCACTTCTGGCCCCGCTTAGGGGCTGCCGGCACTCCCTACGCCAGGTCCGTTCGGCCAAAGACGAAACAGTCCCCAGCTCTACCCGAGCCAGAGACACTTTTCGACTGCTTGCTTCGCCGAAAGGAATTCAAAGAACACCCGAACAAGATATCGAGCGTTTTGTTCTACCTTGCTTCAATCATCATTCATGGTATGTAAAACATCATGATGGTTTTTGACAAGGCTTGACTTTCTAACACTCGTCAAGATCTATTCCAGACTGACCCCAAGGACGGCTCCACGTCGCTGACGTCTTCTTACTTGGAGCTCTCCCCTTTGTACGGCAACAATCAAGACGAGCAGAATCTTGTTCGCACGTTCAAAGATGGAAAGCTGAAGCCTGACTGTTTCTCTACGAAGCGTGTTCTAGGTTTTCCTCCTGGTGTTGGTGTGCTTCTAATCATGTTCAATCGCTACCATAATTATGTGGTTGAGCAACTTGCCGCAATCAACGAGTGCGGTCGATTCACCAGGCCTGATGAATCCAGTATCGAAGCGTACGCCAAGTATGACAACGATCTCTTCCAGACCGGACGATTAGTGACCTGCGGGTTATACGCGAACATTATTCTGAAAGATTATGTTCGAACTATTTTGAACATAAACCGGACAGACAGCACCTGGAGCTTGGATCCACGGATGGAGATGAGGGATGGTCTATTGGGCGAAGCAGCTTCAATGGCCACCGGCAATCAAGTTTCAGCGGAGTTCAACGTTGTCTACCGTTGGCACGCGTGCATCTCAAAGCGCGATGAGCAATGGACTGAGGACTTTCACCGCGAGATTATGCCTGGAGCTGATCCAAACACTATGTCTCTGAAGGAATTCGTTGCGGGCTTGGGACGGTGGCAAGCAACACTTCCACAAGAGCCCCTGGATCGTCCATTCGCTGGCCTTCATCGTACAGCAGACGGGTCGTATGATGACGACGATCTGGTTGATCTTTTTGAGAAGAGTGTTGAAGACTGTGCTGGTGCTTTCGGATCGTCGCACGTCCCTGCAATCTTCAAGAGCATTGAAGCTCTTGGTATAATGCAGGCTCGTCGGTGGAACTTGGGCACGCTCAATGAATTCCGTCAATACTTCAATCTAGCTCCTCACAAGACCTTCGAGGACATTAACTCCGATCCTTACACTGCGGAGCAGCTGAGGCGGTTGTATAATCATCCTGATCAGGTCGAAATATACCCCGGTGTCATTGTGGAAGATGCAAAAGTCCCTGTTAGTCCCGGAAGCGGACTGTGCACAAACTTCACCATTTCCAGGGCGATCCTTTCGGATGCCGTTGCGTTGGTCCGCGGTGATCGCTTCTACACTGTTGATTACACACCCAAGCATCTCACAAACTGGGCCTACAGCGAGATTGAGCCCAATACTGCCGTCGATCAGGGCCAGGTATTCTACAAACTGGCTCTCCGCGCATTCCCTAATCATTTAGCTGGAGATTCAATCTATGCTCACTTCCCCATGGTCATCCCTTCTGAGAATAAGAAAATCTTGACCAATCTTGGAGCTTCTGAGAAGTACAGTTGGGTGAAGCCTAGCCGTATTCCTCATCCGACATTTATTAACTCTCATGCCGCCTGCATGTCTATTCTCAACAACCAGGGTACCTTCAAGGTAACCTGGGGCAAGAAGATTGAGTTCTTGATGCAGCGTGATAAGCATCTCTATGGAAAAGAATTCATGCTGTCTGGCGACAAACCACCAAATGCTGCATCACGAAAGATGATGGGGGCCGCCTTGTATCGCAACAAGTGGGAGACTGAAGTCAGAAAGTTCTATGAACAGATAACTCTGAAGCTCCTACATCAAAAATCCTACAAACTCGCCGGCGTCAATCAAGTTGATATCGTTCGAGATGTCGCCAATCTTGCTCAAGTGCACTTCTGCTCTAACATCTTCTCCTTGCCGCTGAAGACAGAGTCCAACCCTCGAGGTGTCTTTACGGAGTCGGAACTGTACAAGGTCATGGCCGTTGTATTCACCGCCATCTTCTACGACGCGGATGTTGGGAAGTCGCTTGAACTGAATCAAACTGCCCGGGCAGTGACGCAGCAGCTAGGTGAGCTGACTATGGCCAATGTGGAGCTGGTTGGCAAGACAGGTTTCATAGCCAACCTGGTAAACCGCCTGCACAGAAGCGACGTTCTCAGCGAGTACGGGATTCATATGATTCAACATCTACTGGAAAGTGGTCTTCCACCAGCGGAGATTGTATGGACGCACATTCTACCTACAGCTGGTGGAATGGTGGCCAACCAAGCGCAACTTTTCTCGCAGTGTTTAGACTACTATCTCTCAGAGGAGGGATCCGTTCATCTTCCTGAGATCAACCGACTGGCCAAAGAGAGCACCCCGGAGGCAGAGGAGCTTTTAACTCGCTAGTAAGTGGCCAAAGTTCTACTTCCTTCCCAACTGATAGCAAATTCACTGACCGACTCAGTTTCATGGAGGGTGCCCGACTAAGGTCCTCAGTCGCTTTGCCGAGAGTGGCTGCGGAGCCCACAGTTTTCGATGACAATGGTGCAAACGTTACAGTTAAAGCCGGCCAGGCCGTCATTTGCAACCTTGTGAGTTAATAATAATAATCTCTTTCTAAGATGACTACCTTATCGGAGGTCATTGCTAATGAGTCAGGTTTCCGCATGCATGGACCCCGTCGCATTCCCTGAGCCGACCACGGTGAAGCTAGACCGAGACATGAACCTATACGCCCACTTCGGCTTTGGAGCCCATCGGTGCCTAGGAATTGACCTTTGCAAGGCCGGACTTAGCACAATGCTCAAGGTCGTCGGCGGTTTGGACAACCTGCGTCGGGCTCCTGGTCCGCAAGGTCACTTGAAGAAGCTTTCAGGTCCTGGTGGAATTGCTAAATATATGAATGAAGATCATAGTGGCTTCTCTCCATTCCCGACCACTATGAAGATTCAGTGGGATGGGGAATTGCCGCCACTGAAGGAGGATTAGGGAAATTGCGGGGACGATGTACATTGCTTTTGTTTGGTAGATATGAGCACGGATTTAGTTGGAGGCTATTTGTTTGACTACTTTTTGGCTTCTACTCGCTCGTTTGCGATTTTGAGCATTGGCATGCTGTTGTCTTCTCGGTTTTGATCGAGGTGTGTGATTATATATATTTCGGCGGCGTAGCCCAGTATAGGGCTGAGGCTCTATTCGCTGGCGACGCTTCTCCGAAACTGTTTCTAGATAATCCGCAACCACAGCGTAACTTGTTGATACTACTAGCTTGAACTTAACCTAAGTACTATACGATTTGATTGTCTAACCTTGCTATGTCCTATAAAAGAGTTACGCTACCCAAGAGAGTTGGATAGTGCTATGCGTTGTTACTCGTTCTCTGGCAGGTCTGCCTAAGATGAGGGGCTGATTCTAGGAAGTCTAGCGACAAGCAAGCATATATGTCCTAGAACAGCCTAGAACATCAAACCCATAGTAGTAATGTACGAAAGAACAGAGATAACATAGTCTCAGTTACCGCTCAGTCAGGAAGGGCAAGAGGACATGAGGGGAGGCGGCTATTGCTCGCAGCAGGAAACGCTATGGCCAGGCACGGTACCATTTGTTACATAAATTACCACTTTTTATGATAGAGGATCGCCTCACATCGGTATAAAATACGATGAGTGGTAATGACGAGAGCTTCGGGTTCCCCCCATCAGCCATCAACATCATCATCATCAACCACCAGTCCATCTTCCGTCTGTTGCTTGTCTTCCTCACTCCCCCACTTCCTTCATCACTCCTTTGGCCTTTTGCCTCTCTTTACCCTCACTCTTATATTCACCTTTACCCTCTATTCTACCCTTTTTGTTGCTTGCGCACTTCTCCAGGGCTGACGACCTGCACCGTTTCCCTGTTGTTCTGCCAGCGGCTTTAACTTACTAACCAACCTAGACCAATTCACCTTCCATCACCTCGCTCCTCATCTCTCAAGCACAAGACCTGCAATTCACAGTCGGAGCAAATTCACCTTTTCCATCACCTTCACTCGGTTCATTGTACACCGTCGAAGCTCGCCGAACCAATCTCTTAATCTTGCTCCATCTTGCTTTCCCCTTCTGTCAAGGAAAGTCTCCGAAAGAGGAAGAAAAAAACGTCATAAAAGATTCTCTGACACCTCACCTCACCACCACGCTTTCCACGACCCGCCGATAACGTCTCTAGGAGGTGCACTCCTGGGCTTTCAGATTTTTTTCCCTAATGATTGCCTGATTGTTCAACCCTAGACACTATGGGGAGAATCAAGAAGGTCGCTGGGCAGAAGCATGAGGCTACTCTTGTAAGTCCCGCCTTTTTGAGGCCCAGCCTACCTGCGCTGTCAAGAGTACAGTTGAGCTGACTGCAGAATTCCTCGATAGTCACCCTACCTTTCAGAGTTTATAGCTCGTGCGCTTAACATTCCCGTCCCAGAACTTCCTTCTCACCTCCGCACATTTTCTCGCGTCTGGCCTTTCCCGAGGGGTGATCTGTATCACTGGATTAATGTCTTGAATCGCTTTGATGAAATTCTGGACGCCGTCATTGAAAAGTATGATCTCAGCAATGGCCCTCAAACGACGCCTTTTAGCCGGCAATATCTGGAGCAGTGTTATACGAACGGAGACAGCAAGCTGAGCTCGCGAGACATCGGGTCTAAGCTTGTTGCTTTGGATTATGACACTGAGGGAGACAGAGAGCTTTTGGAGGCCATACTGGACTTTTCTCGACTTCTTTTAGAGAAATGCGGCAACCGCAGTCTGTACAATAGCAGTGAGCGCTTGGGCGAGTTGCTCAACACTACTTCGCTGAGTCTTCTCCAATCCACACTTCGGTTATCTCTCTCCCTGGCACAGAGGTATCACTCGCGCCACCGCGGTGGCTCCCATTTTCAACAGAGCCTGTTGGCAACACACTACAACATCGACCTGGAGAAATTGCAAAAGATCGCGAGTCCTTTCCCTCGCCCTACTGTCGCAGGACGACCAATTTCCTCGCCACTTGGTCCCAAAGACAAGTCGTCTCAATCCAAGCATAACGCGAATGACCTCACGTCGCTTGTACGGGACGACGATGGTTGGGAAGATTGGGGCAACGTCTACCTGCTTTACTATCCTTCGGGCTCTGCTGAGCAAGCGAAAACAGTCGCAGAGAGCGGGCCCAGTTCGTCTCTTCCGAACGCTCCCACTACGCCAACACCTTTGCGCCGGACACATTCAAGCGGTACTCCACGACGGATCCCATCGACAGAAGACTCACCTGCGTCGGTTGTCAATACACCCACCGGCAAACAGGATGAAACTCTGCCCGGTGGGAAAACACTGGACATTCCAAGAACGAAGGTATTTTCGGCCTCTGCCGAAGAGATCATCTCGTCACACTCCCAAGAACTGCCAAACGAGTTCAAGTACGAATTGTTGAACAAAATTCGCACCGCAAAGGCGCTGGGCACTTCTCGGTCGGCTAGAGAACAGATACTCGCCATAAGAATCCTCGCAATCACAAATTTGGCGTACATCTATCCGGAACCGCTTTTCCAACAAAAGATTCTCCAGTTCGACTTGGAGCACCCTAAGCGCCTTCAACTCGCTTATCAACTTGGGGAGTTAGTTCACCTTGGGGCTAGTGGTGACCTTCCGGTCTCTCGAACAGTTCAGACTTTCTCCATTCAAGCACTTGATGCTCTAGCAAAGCACAAGGCGCGCGCAATTGACGTCTGTTCTGCCCTGAGTGTCAACGTGAACCACGGCGTCTTGATGTTCTTGACCAGGAAGGCCGTCAATGAACTTAGTGTTGAAGGCGATGAGAATGACGCTACTGGCCAAGATGAATGGCGAGATGCTCTTCTCGCTTTATTACGTACTCTTCCTGGTTCAAGCACTAGAACCCCCGAGACCCTTGTAGCTGCTGGATTAATTCCTATGTTTGTGGATGTCCTCAACCTGCGCACCGACAAGGCTCGTCGTGTCTACTCCCGTGTTATGGAATTCCTTGACAGCTTTGTGCTCGCGGTTCGTGATGCCTTTGGAATACTGACGAACGCCAAGGGGTTTGATGCGCTCTCAGACTTGATTGATTATGAGACTAAAACATCATTCGAGAAGGTATCTCAGGAGGCAGGTATTCCGGACCAGTATAAGACATCTTCAATCGATTACCAGATCCCCTATTTCCAACAGCAGACTCTCCGTTGGTTGTTCCGCTTTGTCAATCATATAATGCAGCACAATGGCGGCGGGTTTGATCGAGTTCTTCGAAATCTGATTGATTCTCCCCAACTTCTGACTTCTCTGCGCCTTGTCATTGAGAATGCACAAGTATTTGGCTCCCATGTGTGGAGTAACGCTGTCAATATCCTCAGCAGCTTCATCCATAATGAACCCACCAGCTACCAGGTCATCGCCGAGGCTGGTCTGAGCCGGAGCTTCTTGGAAGCTATCACCCTCCAACCGCTTAAAGGTCCGGAGAAAGCATCGGCTGAGGGTGTGCCTGCAGAGAATGCGCCTGCGGAGGCAGGAGGCGAGTCTACAGCGCCGTCGAGCACTGTAACTGGTTCTCTGGCGGACCAGAGACAAAAACCTAGAGATTACACTATCGCGAGGCCTGAAAATGCTTCTCTGGCTTCTGGTATAATGCCTGCAACGGAGGCGCTCTCTTGTATCCCTTCAGCATTCGGAGCTATTTGCTTGAATGGCTCCGGCTTGGAACTCTTCCAGTCTTCGCACGCCTTGGAAAGCTTTTTTGAGATATTTGAAAACCCTGCACATGTCAAATGTCTCATTAAGGATGACACAAACCTGGTTCGATCTTTGGGTAGTACTTTTGATGAACTAATTCGTCATCACCCGGCTCTGAAGTCATCAATCATGACCGCGGTCATGATTATGATTGCACGTGTCGGTTTTCTGTGCAGAACCAAGGCCTGGAAGTATGGTATGGGCGCCAAACTATGGAAAGAGGACTCACAGAAGCAGCCGACCCTCTCTGGGGAACCTTGGCAGTTGCTGAAGGCAATTGGTATCGATCCCGCCGAACAAACTGCCGCTGATGATAGCCAGGTCTACGGTGTACCCTCCATTAATACCGCTGCCACACTGCCTACTGGTGGAAAGCTCAGCGTTGGCGATGTGAGCGGGCTTCTCCCGCCTCTAGATTCACAAATTGAACCTAAGGACGAAGACAAGGATGGTATGACTACGACTGACTATCTATTCGCTGTGCTGCGATTTTTGGGAGCGTTCTTCGAGAATCAGTCCAACTGCACCTACTTCATAGAATCTGGCGGCGTTGAGTTCATCTTGGATCTCGCTACTCTACAAAGTCTGCCTTTCGATTTCCACAACTCTGATGCGAACCAGGAGCTTACGGTGCTGGTCCATATGCTCGTTGAGACCAAGCCTCACTTGATTGTACCATCCCTTGTCCGCCGCACTGAGCGGATTGTTGACATGCTATCCGATTTCTGGAACTCGACAGAGGAGCAGGGGTTCTTCTCCCCGTTGGTTCAACTGGAGAAAGAAGGACAAGGCAAGGCACCCAGCGCGGCTGGCGAATCAGCTAAGACTGCAAGAGACAATGGTACCTTCTTTGCGAAGCACATGGTGTCTGCTCTTACCCTCATGGATCTACTCCGTGAAGCGTTTTCTCTACCCCTGTATCAAGCAAGGCCAAGCCAACAAACTTCTGTGTTTTCTCAAGTCAATCTGGCCGACCGATACAGTTCTCTCGTGAAAAAGCTTGGGAGTCTGCACGCTGCCTGCGTTTGGGAAGAGATTCTACTGGAGAAGAACATGCCGGACACCTGGGACCAAGCAACGAAGGTTCAGCCACCGCCCTCTGAGAGAAATATTGACAGCCCTGGTATCTTGACAGAGGGTGTCTCTACTTTACTACCGCCTGAGCCTCGTCAAGATGGAGGTAGTAGTTCTCCCAACCCACAAACCCCGCAGCCGCCTGTCGATGCTCCCCCTAAGCTCAATGAGGGAGGAGTCGCATTCAAGAATGTACAGGCGCTACGATACCTACTGAGCTCCTTACCTTCGTCCATCACTGGATTCCTCCACAACTTGGGTCTCGGGCTCATTGGTAAGAGGAGGACTGATGCTTATCAGAAGCAAAACGCGCTTGCAGTTGCCGACGTTATCGCTGGAGCTGTGCTTGAACAGCTGCAATTCAAGCCTGCCAATTCCAGTGGCAACCCCAAGCTCAAGTTCGCTTACCTCATTGTCATCCTCTCGTCGTTTTCTCACCTCCTGTTTGAAGGTAAATTTCGCTTTGTGATGTGTATTGTTCTATAACTGACATAACTTCACAGCCGCACCGGACCGACATCACTCCCAGTACCTCACACTTGTCCTGTTTGCTTTCAAGAGGGGCAACGGACTGAAGGTTCTCAAGGATGTCTGCGATCTCTTCGTCCGCGAGGTCAAGGCCCTTTCGCCACCTGAATCTGTACCTGACGCCGAGAATGATGTCTCTGCAAGACTGACGTCTGCTTACGGCGGCATCAAAATAATCCTCAGCTTCTTCGCTGAGCTTGCTTCCGGAAAGAGCATCGTGGAGTCGAGCCAATCGCAGGCTATGTCATGCAATGATCGGGATCGTGGGCGCCCGGACTTTTTCCAAGCAGGTCAGTTCTTGGTGGAACTAAGAATGGAGATCTTGCCTATAGCGCGCGAAATGTGGAACTCCGACTTTACGACCCAGTCTACGAGCTCCGTTGTGAAATGTCTCGTCGATATCCTTCGATCGTCCCTTGACGGCGAAAACGAGTCGGGGGCCGTCCGGCGACCTGACGCGCAGCCAGCACTTGTGGATGTGCAAAGAAAAGGATTCCCTATTCACAAAGACCGGATCAAGGCATTGCAGGAGAAGGGATTTGAGAGCGAGCTCGTCCAGGAAGCACTGTATCGTTGCAACAACACGCTCTCTGCCGCTGAAGAGTATTGCAGATCTCGAAACTACATTCGAACGGCCGATCTCATGCCACCAGATTCCGCAGACATGGAAACAGCTCGTCCCAGCACTTCTGGTGATGGACCGGAGGACTTGGCCGGTGGAGAGCCGCCGTCTTTCGACACAAACTCGTTCTTTGATCGGCAGTCGCTTTCTATGTTCTTCCCTCAGGCCCACGGTCGTAACGCAGATGATGGCGATGGGGCCCCAGGTGTGCCCCAGGAGGTTGCCAACATTTTGGAAAACCTCTTGAACCCGGCATCCGTTGATGACGATCGTGACGAGAGCGCTGCCAGCAACCAGCCAGAGTCCAGTAATACTCGGGCGAGTGCCTCCGCAGACCCATCTGAACCGCGCCCTGACCAGCAACCGGCAAAGCGACGGGAGCTGACCGCGGTTGAGGACTTGGATGCTGAGAGAGAAAAGGTCCGGTCAAGTTTGATTGAACGATGCTTAGATGTACTGAACGAGCATCATGATGTTTCTTTTGAACTGTCTGACCTGATCGCATCTGCTGTCAAGAAACACCGGGATCCAGAAAGCTTCAGACGTGAAGTTGGTGAGCTGCTTGTTCAATCCTTGGTTTCGTTGCAAATGGAGAACTTCCAATCTGCGGGCAAGAAGGTTGCGGCTTATGCTCATCTCTTGGCGTTGGTGGTTCAGGACAAGGAGATGTACAACGCTACGCTATCTGAGTTGAAAGAGTGTTTCGCGACATTCATTCAATTCATCGCCGTTCCATCCGAGAAATTCCCGGAGGAGTCGTTCCCCTGGGTTGGACATGTGTTGCTTGTTCTTGAAAAGCTTCTCTCCGACGACTGCCAACCTCCTCAAATTCGCTGGACCCTACCTGATAATGCTGAATCCATGTCGGTGGATGATGGACCTGCTCATTTGGAAGAACCTCTTGTATCCAAGGATGAGAAAATGCAGTTGTTCGAGGTCCTCGTCGAGATCCTTCCTAGGGTTGGCAAGGACGACACTCTGGCTCTTTCGGTATGTCGTATCCTTGTTATCCTCACTCGGATTCGCGACATTGCCGTCCGAATGGGCGAGAAACGAAACCTTCAACGCTTGTTTGTCATGGTCAAGCAGCTCTCAAGCTCTACAAATGATAAGCTTCAAGGCGCTTTCATGCTTATCCTACGGCATATCATTGAAGATGACGACACAATCCGACAGATCATGCGCAGTGAGATTGTCGCCAACTTTGAGTCGAAATCTTCGCGGCCGATTGACACGACAGGCTATGTTAGGCAAATGTATCATTTGGTCCTCAGGTCTCCAGAGCTATTTGTCGAGATCTCCAACGATAAGCTCAAACTACGCTCTTATGACAGCCGACAACGTCCCCAAATATTGACCCTGAAGTCTGACAAAAAGACTGGAGATGCGAAGTCTGGCCAAGAAGCTCAAGGTGCACAAACAGCTGGCGAAAAGAAGCCTGATGCTCAAGAGGACAAGGAGAAGGGCAAGACCCCCGAACTGAAAACTCCTGTCGTCGAGAAGCCGGATGGAGTCATTCACTATCTTCTTTCCGAACTTCTATCGTACAAGGATGTCGACGACAAGGAACCACCAGCAGAAAACCCGGAGGGCTCCGCGGCAGCTTCAGCGCCTGAGCAATCAGAGCCTCAGACTGATATCGAGATGTCAACCGATGACCCTACTCCCTCGGTTTCAAGCACTGAGCTCCAAGGTTCGCGAAGCAACAAGAAGACGGAGAAGCCCGCATTCTCAGCAGATGATCATCCAATTTACATCTACCGATGCTTCTTGCTTCAGTGCTTGACGGAGCTGCTTTCTTCCTACAACCAGACCAAGATTGAGTTCATTAACTTCTCTCGCAAGGCGGACCCCTTGGCCACGACACCTTCCAAGCCTCGCTCCGGAATCTTGAACTATCTCCTCAATGCTCTGGTCCCTGTTGGCACTATGGAGCATGACGAATCTGTGGCCTTTAAGAAGCGCAGTAACACTTCTGCCTGGACGATGCGTGTTTTGGTTGCTTTGTGCACCAAGACGGGAGAATTTGGTGGCCATGGACGGCGACGCAATGAGCAGAACCTCAACGAGGATGACGAACCCGAGCTGGCGTTTGTTCGAAGATTTGTCTTAGAACATGCTCTTAGAGTCTACAAGGACGCAAACGCTTCTAACGAGCCTCTGGACCTCAAGTATTCTCGATTGATGTCCCTTGCCGATCTGTTTGACAAGATGCTTAGCGGCTATGCCTTCGTCTCTGGAGACACCGCCTTCCCATCTTCCACGAAGCAGCTTGCCAAAACCATGTTTGAAAAGCATTTCATTTCCGCCCTTACGGCTTCCGTTGCTGAGATCGATTTGAACTTCCCGTCGTCTAAGCGAGTCATAAAGTACATCTTACGCCCCCTAAACAAACTTACCCAGACTGCGGTTATCTTGAGCGAGACCTCGGATATCTCTACCGTTGGAGGATCATCAGAAGATGACGAAATTTCTTCCGCAACCTCCGTCTCTGATATGGACGATGAGCGTGAGGAAACCCCGGATCTATTCCGTCACTCTACCCTGGGTATGCTGGAGCCTCGCCACGAAGAAGAGACCAGCTCTGAGGAATCGGAAGAAGAAGATGATGATGAGATGTACGATGACGAATATGGGGATGAAATGGACTACGAAGAGGAGATGGCAGAGGACGATGGTGAGGTTATTAGTGACGAGGAGGACGAGATCGATGGCGTTGGCCCAATAGAGGGCCTTCCCGGCGATTCTGGTATGGACATTGAGGTCGTTATCGATGATGAAGATGACGACGAGGATGATGAGGATGATGAGGATGACGATCAGTCTGATATGGATGATGATGAGATCCTTGCTGGCGAGATCACTGGCGACAGAGATAATGAGAGCCTCGACGAAGGAGATGAAGACGAATGGGAGAGCGAAGATATGTCTGAGGACGATGACGAAGCAGACATCATGAACCAGCTTGAAGACGAATTGGCAGACATTAGACATTCAGATCAACGCCATGATGGAGCGCGCCTTGATGACATCTTCCGTGCTTTGGGTGAAGTTGGAGGTGGAGTTGAAGACCTTCAAGCAGACAGCTTGGGAGATCTGCATGATGATATCGTCGACGACGAGTTGAATGAGGATGATGGTTTGTACCCAGACTCTACTGCAAGTTGTATAACTTTATTACTAACATCATGTCCAGAAGACGAAGAGATTGATGAGTTGGAAGAAGAGCTCGATGAAGCTGACGATGATCAAGGCTCCTTCCACGGCTTTGACGATGACGGAGACCTCATTGATCCGTGGGGTTGGGATGGCGAAGAGCCGCCGCTACCTCGCGGCCATCGTCACCACCACGGCTTCTCCCGTGGCCCTAACCCAGCTTGGGCTGCCGTAACCGGCATGCTGCCCAACCGTCATGGTATCGTTTCCGTGCCTTCATACCGTCTGCAACGAACTCAGGTTGCGCCCCGTGGCAATGACGACGGAACGAACCCGCTCCTAGTTCGCACCGATCATGGCCCAGAAGCGCCCGGACAACGTCGGGGAGGAGGACCCGAGGCTTTCACCGACTGGGTCCACGGTATGGGCCCCTTGTCATCAGGACGTCTGCAGCCAATGGACGGTCCCGTCAGCTTCATGCACGCTATTATGCACGCCATTGGCCAGGGTGGCCCAGGACTCGGCGTCATTCACCGCCCTGATGGCATTCATGTTCATGTTGACAGACATGCTGTCCTACCCAACCGGATCCAAGATATGTTTGGGCTGGGTAGACCTCAGGCCGCTCCAGCACGAACTCGGGATGATCCCTCCCAGGCAGTTAGCTTTGCCCTAGCAACAACTCGAAGCCGTTGGCAGGAGGAAGCCCGCATTTTGTTCAGCAGCACATACGTTGAAAAGACCCAACGCGTTGTCAATTCGCTGTTGAAAATTTTTGTACCTCCGGCCATCGAGGAGCAGAAGAAGCAAATGGAGGAAGAGGCTAAGCGGCGAGAGGAGGAGCGTGCCGAGCGCGAACGCATTGCCAAGGAAGAGGAAGAGAAAGAGCGGAAGCGGAAGGAGGAAGAAGCTGCTGCTCGCCAAGAAGAGGAAAGAGAACGACAGGAAGCAGAGCGCAATGCGCCACAGGAACCTTCAGAGCCAGTTCCAGAACCCATGGACGACATTCAACAAACTGAAGCTCCTGCTGAAGCAGCCCTTGAAGCTGACGCCGCTGCACAGCCAGCTCCTGCTGAAGCAGGCCCCGTGGAACCTGCTCGCCGTGTGCACACAATCATTAGAGGGCGACAAGTTGATATCACTGGCATGGAGATTGACCCCGAATACCTTGAAGCTCTGCCCGAGGAGCTGCGGGAAGAAGTGATAATGCAACAGTTGGCGGAGCAGCGCTCACAGGCTGCGGCCGCGGGCGAAGAGCCCAGTGAAATCAACCCCGAGTTCCTCGAGGCATTGCCTCGGGAGATTCGCGAAGAGCTTCTGCAACAGGAAGCGGCTGATCGTCGTCGTCGCGAACGTGAAACTGCTCGTCGGCAAACTGGCAACGGTGGCCCTCCCCCTCCTCCTGCCCATGCTGAAGAGATGGATGCGGCAAGCTTCTTCGCTACGCTTGATCCAGGCTTGCGTTCAGCCGTCCTTGCTGAGCAGCCCGAAGAGATACTTGCCAATCTCGGCCCTGAGTATGTCTCAGAGGCTCGCGCTCTCTCCGGTGGAAGAGGCCGTCTCACCCAATTTGGCGACATCTCCCGAATGGATCGCCAGAGACCCGAACAAGTTGAGGACCAAGAGCCCAAGAAACAGCAACGCCGTCAAATCGTACAAATGCTTGACAAAGCTGGAGTTGCTACGCTACTCCGCTTGATGTTCATGCCCCTTCAAGGCAACGCTCGCCATCAGCTTAACGACATCCTCCACAATGTTTGTGAGAACCGTCAGAATCGGATCGAGGTTATCAGCCTTTTGCTTTCTGTCCTCCAGGACGGAAGCACTGATGTCTCTGCCATTGAACGCAGCTTCGCTCAACTGTCGCTTCGTGCGAAGTCTCCTGCTGTTCAGAAAACACCACAGTCTGTGAAGAGGAGCCTTGGCTTCCAGTCATCCAACGTCAGCAATGAGGTCACTCCCATTATGGTCGTACAACAATGTCTCGGGACACTATCGTTCTTGTCTCAATACAATCCTCACATTGCTTGGTTCTTCCTGACAGAGCACGACCCCGCTTCAGCCCTGAAGTTGAAGGCACTGCGCAAAGGAAAGGGCAAGGAGAACAAAGCGAACAAATTTGCTCTCAACGCCCTGCTGTCTTTGCTGGATCGGAAGTTGATTTTGGAGAGCCCCAACTGCATGGAGCAGTTGTCAAGCTTGCTGGCAAGCATCACTCAACCCCTTACCTTACTCCTTCGCCGCGAGAAAGAAAAGCAAGCGGAGGAAGAAAAGGGCAAGAAATCCGAGACTACCGAGGACGAACCGCCCTCTGAGCCGCAGCAGCAACCCGAGACTGCCGAAACAGCTGGAGCTGAAGCCATTGCTACGGACACAAACATGACCGATGCTCCTTCCACCGAAGCAGGCGGAGACTCACAGGTTGTCGCGACGACAGAGCAACCGGAATCCGGGACTTCCGATGCTAAGCCGTCTCAAGGAAAGGAAACAAAGGCCGAAGAGGACAAGCACAGGAGACGTACCATCGAGCCCCCAATCATCCCTGAACCCAACCTGAAGCTTGTGGTGCACGTTCTTGCGGCCCGTGAGTGCAACGGAAAAATTTTCAGAGATGCCCTTTCCACCATCAACAACCTTTCTGCTGTTCCTGGCGCTCGGGATACTATTGGCAACGAGCTTGTCAGCCAGGCCCAAACTCTGAGCACCACCATCCTGACCGACTTGGATGAACTGATCTCTCACATTCACGAAGCCCAGACTGGCACAGACATGCAAGGCTTAGCTCTTGCTAAATTCTCTCCAGCCAGCTCTGACCAGGCCAAGCAACTTCGTGTCTTGACAGCCCTCGACTACCTGTTCGATCCTAGCCGAACCGACAAGTCCAAGGAGGCCCAAGAAAAGGAGTCCGATAGCCCAGCCAAAGATGTTCTCCAAACCTTGTACGAGAGCTCGACATTTGGACCTCTATGGACAAGACTTAGTGAGTGCTTGACACTCATTCGCCAGAAGGAGAACATGATGAACGTCGCAACAATCCTCCTGCCTTTGGTTGAAGCTTTGATGGTTGTCTGCAAGAATACCACACTCAAGGATACTTCCCTTGCCCGCAGCAGCCGAGAACTGTCTGTCTCAAGCGGTGCCGGCGACGCAGGAGTGAGTATGGAAAGCCTGTTCTTCAAGTTCACAGAAGAACACCGCAAGATCTTGAACGAACTGGTCCGACAAAACCCACGCTTGATGAGTGGCACCTTCTCCCTCCTGGTCAAGAACCCCAAGGTGCTGGACTTTGACAACAAGCGCAACTACTTCACTCGCCGGGTCCACTCGCGTGGAAACGAGCCCCGTCACCCCCATCCACCTCTCCAGCTGGCTGTGAGGAGAGACCAGGTCTTCCTGGACTCCTTCAGATCTCTATACTACAAGTCTGCGGACGAACTCAAGCACGGCAAACTGAATGTTCGCTTCCACGGCGAAGAGGGTGTTGATGCCGGTGGTGTGACCAGGGAATGGTTCCAAGTTCTCGCCCGTGGCATGTTCAACCCAGACTATGCGCTCTTCACCCCTGTTGCTGCCGACAAGACTACATTCCACCCTAACCGCTTGAGTGCCATTAACCCCGAGCACTTGACATTCTTCAAGTTCATTGGGCGGATTATTGGTAAGGCGCTTTACGAAGGACGTGTACTCGACTGCCACTTCAGCCGCGCGGTCTACAAGTGCATCCTCAGCCGCAACGTATCAATCAAGGATATGGAGACCCTAGACTTGGACTATTACAAGTCTCTTCTTTGGATGCTCGAAAACGATATAACCGACATCATCACCGAGACCTTCGCCTTGGAAACAGATGCATTCGGCGAGAAGCAGACCATTGACTTGATTGAGAACGGGCGCAACATTCCCGTGACTCAAGAGAACAAGGAGGAGTACGTGCAGAAGGTGGTTGACTACCGCCTGGTTGTCTCTGTCAAGGAACAGCTGGACAACTTCCTCAAGGGCTTCCACGAGATCATTCCTCCCGAGTTGATTTCCATCTTCAACGAACAGGAGCTGGAGTTGTTGATTTCTGGTCTACCCGAAATCGAGGTGGATGACTGGAAGGCCAACACTGAGTACCACAACTACTCTGCTTCGTCCCCTCAGATTCAATGGTTCTGGCGAGCTGTACGCTCCTTTGATAAGGAAGAGCGAGCCAAGCTGCTGCAATTCGTCACCGGTACCAGTAAAGTGCCGCTCAACGGCTTCAAGGAGCTGGAAGGCATGAATGGAGTGAGCCGATTCAACATCCATCGCGACTATGGCAACAAAGATCGGTTGCCAAGCTCGCATACATGCTTCAATCGTAAGTTTACTTCCCCACCTCAAGTGATTACCTGAATGTCTGCTAATTGTTGTGACAGAGCTTGATCTTCCTGAATATGACAGCTATGAGACTCTGCGGCAGCGTCTGTACACGGCCATGACTGCCGGTAGTGAATATTTCGGGTTCGCATAAGTCGGTGGCTATTTGCTGTTATTTCTTGCGGCGGTCTTTCTTTCCATGTTGTAATGCCCAAGCATTTCACGGCGTTTCGACAGTTGACACATGAGTCTTTTTTTTTGCTTTTCATATGTTTTTCATGTATCTATGTATCATCCGCCTATTAATTGGCCATGGGCGGAGTGGCTGAGATGCTACGGGGCCAGTTGAAGTGCAGGTCGACTGGTTTCTGTGGGCTATCTAGATGCCTCCTTTTTCATGTATTTCAAGCTTGTTTTCTGGAATCAAAAGCGCGATCTTGTAATAACCCTGGTCCTTTCATAAGTTCATAAGGTAGACCTGTAGTCGTAAGTATAGTGGTAAGTATAGCGGAGTATCCGTTTGGAGCCTTGGGCGGTGAGGCGTGGGGTCACGAGAATCAAGCAGAAAAAGTCGTGCCGACCGATGGCGGGGAATTCTTTGGTTTTTCGGAGGTCCATCCATCGCTCCGCCTGCTTGCTGGATCTTCTATGCATGAATATACCTAACTGCTTCTTCTCTTTTAGTGCCTCCAATCCTTGACATACTTTAGCTTCTCCAAACCAGCCCATCCCGCCTACCTTCATTCCCCCCACTCTCCGCTCTTCCACACAGTCACAGTCGTCATGGCGTCAAATTCAATCAAGCTGTTGACCGGCAACAGCCATCCAGAGCTCGCCAACCTGGTTGCTGACAGGTGCGATCCATACCCTTACGTATATCAAAGATACCAATGGCTAACCGGATCACTCTTCCAGGCTCGGTATCGAATTGACCAAGATCATGGTCCTCCAATACTCCAACCAGGAAACAAGCGTAACAATTGGAGAGAGTGTCCGAGACGAGGATGGTATGAGCGCCCTTACCGGCTCTCCCCTAGTTCTTTCTTGCTCTTGATTGAGGCTTTATCTGTTTCGGGCAATGTTCAAAAAGTTGACTGGCGTCCTTGTTCCTTCGTCGGTTATAGTATTCATCTTGCAATCGACCCGGCCGAACGACATCAACGACGGATTGATGGAGCTGCTCATCATGATCAATGCCTGCAAGACTGCCTCCGCACGACGAATTACCGCTGTCATCCCGAACTTCCCGTACGCGCGCCAGGATAAGAAGGATAAGAGTCGTGCGCCGATCACGGCGAAGCTCATGGCCAACATGCTCCAGACTGCTGGGTGCAACCATGTTATTACGATGGATCTGCACGCGAGTCAGATCCAGGGCTTCTTTAACGTCCCGGTTGATAATCTCTATGCTGAGCCTAGTATGCTCAAGTGGATTCGGGAGAACCTGGACGTTAACAACTGCGTTATTGTTAGTCCTGATGCTGGTGGTGCCAAGCGGTAAGTGCAATGTTTGCGGTATGCACTTGCGTATACTGATTATGTTGGACAGTGCAACTGCTATCGCCGATCGACTGGACCTCCAGTTCGCCCTTATCCACAAGGAGCGTGCTCGTCCCAATGAAGTCTCCCGCATGGTCCTTGTTGGCAGCGTGAAGGACAAGGTCGCCATCATCGTTGACGACATGGCTGACACATGCGGTACCCTCGTCAAGGCCGCCGACACCGTCATCCAGCACGGCGCCAAGGAAGTTAACGCCATCGTTGTCCACGGTATCCTCTCTGGCAAGGCCATCGACAACGTGAACAACAGCAGCCTGAAGCGCATCGTTGTCACCAACACCGTCCCCCACCAGGAGAAGAAGGAACTCTGCGACAAGATCGAGACCATTGACATCAGCCCTACACTTGCTGAAGCTTGTCGCCGCACGCACAACGGCGAGTCTGTTAGCTTCTTGTTCTCTCACACCGTTGCTTAGGCTTTTCGTCGGATTGATTTGGGAAAGGTCTTTGGACAGTTTGCGAGGGGGTGTGGTGTCTATTTTTTTTTTTTTTTTTATCTGTTTTATGATACAACTGCGAGTAATGAAGCATGAACTGGAAACAATACTCTAGGGGACTCTGTCTTAATTTTTGTTGCGATTAGATCGAAAAGTTGATAGCGCTACTATTGTTTCTTCTATCTGCGGCCTTTGGGCTATGAGTCGATGCATTTGTATATATTCTACGGAGTACTATGCTACCAGAATTCTTTGTTGTTTTTAGAGAATGATACAAATTTCATCTCATGAGAATACATTGAGCTTCCTCTACTGACTTGTCTTCTGCTTAGCCAGAATATGAGTAAGATTATCTTGAACCAAAAGGATTGGACCGAAAACAAGGATATTTCGTCCATATCCGCGTTGTTCAGCGCAGAGGTTGGTTAGTGGTGATAGGGCTTTGTTTCAGCGTGCCTATGTACGTACGAAACAAGGATTCTAAATATAGTTGTCGAGCGCTTTGTCCCTGAACAACTCCGATTGAGCATAATATAATTCTTTTCTAGAAATATAGTAAAACTGTCCCAGATAGGACATTGTATACGGATGGATGGCTATGTTGGGACATTGGGAGAACCATCCATGGAGACAGTTAAGGGCATTGATTGAGACTGGGGCATCGGGCAAGGCGAGCCATGGACTACAATAAGAATATCCAAGTTTAAAGGTCATGAAAAAGTGCATTTTTATTTTCGACAATGTCCACAGTCCAGCACGAGGAAAACAAAAGAAAACAGATCTGGTATAGATCGATGCTTGCTCGCCCCTCTTTGCCCCGGGGTCTCCTCCCAACCAAAAGAGCTTCTCTTCTCCCTTGATTCCACGCTACACCACACACACCACACCACACCACTGAAGCGATATCATATCCTTTTTTTCTTACAAGAAGCGGGAAGAGATGGTAGGTATGACCGTCGTTGTCTTGACTTGATTCTTTATCCGTTTTTGCATTTCCTTTCCTTTCCCTAGCCATAACAGAGAGACGTACGTAACCCGACCATTAGAAACCCCTCGGAGAAAGAAAGAATAGAAACCAAAACACCCCTCTACTTCCTCATGGAAGACGCCCGTCGCTTGCGGAGCTCGTCCTTCTTGGCCTTCTCTTCGTGGACGCGGGTGGCGAGGAGCTTGGCGTAGTCGTTACTGTTGTTCAATTAGTTCCAGTTCGATGTTTTGCATGTAGGATATGGAGGGAACATACGCAGCATCGCGAGCAGCCTCAGCGCGGCGGCGCTTGATGGCGATGCGGTGACGCTTGTGCTGGAGACGCTGGGGGGTAACCAGACGCTGGATCTTGGGGGCCTTGGTGTAGTCCTTCTTGCCCTCCTTGGTGACGGTGCGGCGGATGACGAACTTGCGGACGTCGTCCTTGTCAAGACCGAAGAAGTTGCGGATCTTGGTGGCGCGCTTGGGGCCGAGACGCTTGGGGACGACGGTGTCGGTGAGACCGGGGAGCTCACCCTCACCCTGCTTGACGATGGAGAGGGCAAGGACGGCAAGGTCGAAACCGGTGATGGCACCACGGACGGACTTGCGCTTGCGCTCACCGGTGCGGCGGGGGCGGTAGCAGCTGTGGCCGTCGGCGAGGAGGAGACGGGTACGGGTGGGGAGGAGGACTGTGAAGAATTTTGTGAGTTTTCTGGTCTGTTGTGCTTGTTGTTGATCGGTAACAGCGATTGCGGTTACATACCACCCTGCTTCATGGGGAAACCTAAAATCAAAATGTTAGCAATTGGCCCTCTGGTCAAATATTGCAATAGTATTCCCCCGCCAAATACGTTCAGGATTCCGGTATTGTTGCCCAAAATCCATCACACATTCGCAGAGAAATTCGTATTCAGATCTCGAAAGAAAAGTCCAGCCGTACCTTGCTTGTCGTTACCACCAGTGATCTTGAAGAGGTAACCCTTGAATTCGTCACCGAGAGAGTCGCCGGGGATCTAATAACCAGAAAGACATCGCAATCAGCCATTCCATTCTCATCCATTTGTTGTGTGTTGTTCTTTTCGTTTTGTTTCGTGTGCATGATTCGGGTATGTAGGGATTCGACTGACTTCGGTGCCCATGCGCTTCTCCATGAAAGGACGAAGCTTGCGCTCATCGTCGACTTCGACGATCTTCTGGGACCCATTGGCCGGGTAGGAAATGTTGAGCTTCATCTTGACGGTGATGCGCGGTCAAGACGGAGGGGCGCGGATTGTCGACGGTCAAAGTGGTGCGTTCGTTCAAAGTTCAAAGTCGAGCGGTGGATTTTCGTATCGTAGGCGAGATTTCTGTGGGCGCTACCACGTGACTATGAGTAAGCTAGCCCTAACCTTCTCTACGCCTGAACTACAAGGCACTCAACCTAGCTTGTGCTTGGCTCCTTATTGGCCTGAGATATAAGGCAGGAACTGATCCGGCATTCCGATTCAGCAGATCGCAAAGTCTTGGTGGTGACCCCTCAGCATATTGTGCGACACGATTATGTGTAACTGAAGTATAATTCTTCTGTGCAAAAGTACTTGATACTGTAGCCTAACTTGTACTCTGTACCTACCTCGACTTCTCCATGTTGCGCTAACGTAGTCTAGTGACGCAATCACCAACGTGGGCATCGAGCGGTTAAGTCTCCAGAGCCAGACTACTGACAAACTAGAAAGTCCATGCCGTATGGAGAGAACTTACTCTCACCTCCCTCCTTTTCCTCTCTTCTCCTCCTCCCACCCCTGACATATGTATATATTCGCCTCATACTGATATTGTTACGACACTCTATCGTTCATTTCCCTTTAATACCACCCTCTTCTACGGTCATTACTCCCCACCTTTCCTGTCAATCTCCGCTCCTCGGCACTCACGCGACACTCCATACCCACCCGGGCCATCTCCGGTTCGCAATCTCTCAGCCTCCTTTCGACCTTTTTTTTCTCTCCAGAGTTTCAAACCGACAATTGCGGTCCCAACTGGCCTCCTGACTTGCAACTTGACAGTCTGAACTCTGATATCATCTGCGTCCGGACAAAGAAAGTCTCGGCGATCACCAGATTTCTCGGCGCCGAGCTCGACCACCCCGGGAAATCATTTCTTTGTATAGATCCTTTGTCTCAGGAATACGCGCCCGAAAATGAGGCTTGCAAGCAAGTTTCACATCGTCTGCGCCTTTGCGGTGTTTAGTATTCTCCTGTCCGCCTTGTTTCTCGGTTCGCAGCACTTCTACTACCGCAAAGTTGGCGATGCCGACGAACCAATTGTCGAGTTCCAAGCACCAACCTCACCTGACCGCAGGTTAGTCGTCTTTGGTGATACATGGAGTGACAACAATGCCAAAGAAATCCAGGGTGGTAAAGTCTGGACCGACTGGCTCTGCTCTTCCGTAAGTTCTTGGGTACATCGGGATTATCGAGGCTAAGCTAACTGGAAAATGCCGTTTGTAGTTTTCTTGCCATCATGAGAACCTTGCGCAAACCGCTAAGTCTCTGAGAGGGAACTATATTGGGTCTGTCGTGGACAATGAGGAGCTCTCGGAGTCGGGCAACTTCCTCAGCCTAAACAAATCACCGTTGGCTGATTTCAAGGCCCAGGTCAGACAGTGGCTGACCACTGAGACAAAGGCCTTCCTGCATCTAGACGAGAAGGCAATTCATGATCGTCGCAATCGCACCATTGTGGTGGTATCCTTTGGAGTCTGGGACCTGTGGAACATGATCGAAAAGGACTACGATACAGCCGCCAAATCGGTTGACCACAGCATTGAAGTCATTATGGACCAACTCGATGAGTTGTCTCAGAACTGGGATGGTGACGAGCTTAGAATCATTTTGACTTTGGTGCCGGATGTGACTTTCCTTCCGGCCTTCCGGCCGCACGGGGACCAAAATGTCTCGCAATACAAGGAGACCGTCAAGCTTGTCGGAGATTGGAATACCAGATTACGAGGCGCAGCACAACAATGGGGCAAGGGGACGATCTATCTGTTTGACACTGAATCCTTTCTTACCGACCTCATTCGAGACCGTCAGCTCTACGCAGCGGGCGTTGAAGAATCCAACGGGCTAGGAAAGAACCAGGATCCCGGTTGGGAGAACGTTGAGGATGCGTGCGTTGAAAGCAGTCAGCAGTGGGTGATGACATCCGAGACAAAACGCTGCGAAAACCCGGACAAATACCTTTTCTGGTAAGAGGAAGAATATACTTTCCCTTGGCTGTCACGAAGCTTAACTGACCGCATTGTAGGAATGAGATGCATCTCGGTCCATCCGCCCACCGACTCATGGGAACAGAGGTCTTCCAAGGCATCAAGGACATGTGGCTCCTGTAATCGAATATGCGACATCAATAATTTCCTCTAATTTATCGAAGGTAACTGTTTGAACCGTGGATGTCTGTGCATGGAACGTGGCATGCACAGTTCTTGCAGAAATCTATACTTAGAGCTAGCCAACGGCCGGTTCCCGAGACGACTCAGAAGCGAGCGAACGGACTTTGCGGAGAGCTGCGTCCCCGAAGCAAAAAAAAAAAAAAAACAGGCTTGTCGCCGGCTCCATTCGCAGTGACTGCAACTGAGGAGAAGGTCTTTAGACATGGTGTTCACCCTAAAATGGGAAATAGACGCCAGCATGACGACCAGCGCGACTAGGGTAGACGCGGGAGTGGCACGGTAGTATGAGGCCGGAAAAGTATCGATGGCCGAAGAGCCCGAAGAGCCCCAAGGAGGGCGGCAAGGGTTCAAAGCGGAGGAAGCAAGAAACGGCAGGCTTAATGTAACGCAATGATGAAAGTAGGTGTGGGGGTGGCCATGATCGGAATGCGCAAAACGCCGGTAGGGTTGGGATGGAATTCAAGCTCCAATTTGGCGACGACCACCACCTCGACCCTCAATCAAAGTCCAGAACAGTTCAAGTTCAACAGAACAAAAAACCAATATTAAGGGATAGGGAAGCTGGGGCTTCTGGTCGACGACAGCGAGTGGGGACGGATCTGCTAGTTCTTTGTTCGCCCATTCTTTGCTTCTTTCTTTGTCTCTCGGAGATCTGTTCTTGTGTTGGCGCGGATGATGGTTGGAGGCGCATAATAGGCAGCACTAAGGCGACTAGAGTGCTTGGAAGGGCGCTACTGGCACTCACTGGCTAGCAGTCACACCAAAATTGAAGCTATCCTGCCATGCGCTGGCGCCATTAGTGGTTGTATTGGTGGTGGCCCCTGCTGTCACGCCGCATGCGGGTTCCGAACAAAGAACAATAATAATGGCGATTACTCCTGGGATCAGGATCCAGGATCTGTAAATTCAGCTCACTGCGACCTTACCAGCAGGGTAAATCAGGGAATCATCGTATTATGGGAGTGATGGGACCTACAATCCAAATGTCTTACTGCGTTTGGCACTCTGTGAATCATACTCTGTATCTTTCCCTCCACACTTCACCACTGGATCAATCAGTCACTTCCTTCCAGCCAACGGCGCAGTAGCAAAAAACCAACGGCCCAGGATCAGCTCTGGACTCAGAGGCTTGGTTCCTTCAACAGGAGTTCAATCCGAACAAAGGACTTGAAAGCCCAAAGTCCCACGACTCGCAGCCTTCGAAGGCCTTCCCAGGACCACCCCCGAACCCTACACCTTTTTACTACTTGGTACTAGCACTCCTCGTACTTGTTCAAAGAAAGAAAGACAAAAGGCAAATTTGCGAATCGGATTAATCGTGTCTCTGCCTCTTTAATTATTTTTATCTTTATTGTTGTAACAGCTCGCAGGCCCCGAGGCTACGTCTGTCGCCCAGAGGCTTATACATATCGGCTTTCTTTCTTCCTTTCTTCGTGTCTCTCCTCTGCTTCGCCTTCCCGCCATCTTCTTCTTCTTCTTCTTCTTTGAACACTGCCTCTGCTCACCTCCACCTTTCTCTCCAGCGTCTGCACGCACAAGGACATAAATAAATGTCTTATGATCGAGTTCTCCCCCGGCCTGCTGGTTTGCACCATGAACCTGCACAGCAAGCCCCTCTATCAAGACCGACCAGTAACCTTTCTGAATACAAGATAATGAACAACGACTCCGCCATGGCCGATCACCTACCACACAAGGCCCCTTCCTATCGCTACTCCGCAAGCCTGCCCAAAGTCAACCTGCTGTCTCTTCATCGATCGAGGGTTGACCCGTCAACAAGCCCATCGACTCTCGATGTAGCTACGCCTTCTTCAACTCATTCTATTCCCATGCGAGAGCGGCCATCAGTGGCTGAACGCTCGCCGTCATCTAGTCCCGACAAATCAGTAGCAGACCCTGGTCCAAGAGGCTCAGTCACTCAGTTCTGTCTCTGCCAACCGGATCCCAAGATTCCTCGACCTCGAAATGGTATGTCATTGTTTTCTTGGTCCGCGTCAGGAACAGTTGCTAATCGACTCTACTTGTAGCCTTCATTCTGTACCGTCAACACTACCAAGGAGCAGTAGTAGCTCAAAACCCCGGCTTGGCTAACCCCGACATATCTAAGATCATTGGCGAGCAATGGAGAAATCTTTCACAGGCTACCAAGGATGAGTGGAAGGCTCTTGCGGAGGTAAGCTAACTATAAGCGACAGTCTACGTGCTCGTTCAGTTCGCTAACAAGCATACAGGAAGAGAAAGTACGACATTCACAACAATATCCCCAATACCGGTATCAGCCCCGTCGCTTTAATCGTGATGGTTCGAGAAGCTCAAGCTCAGGCCTCAGTCACAACACTGCCGGTGCCACGATCTGTAACCGATGCGGTGGCCGTATCATGAACCCACCAGCTTCCCCAGACACCGTGTTCTCTCGAGACTCCGTGAGCGCTGGAAGCGCCCGGGCTTCTCATGATTCGGTAATGAGCCGAAGCTACAGCGCAGAACAAGGACCGAGAGGCATGAAGCATGGCAATCATAGCTCCGAGCACCGTGGCTCGCGCGCACGTCAGTGGGAGGGAAGTGGGTCGATTTCCCCAGACTTGAAACGCCGTCGGACAAACCCCCATGTGCAATACAGACCCGACCTGCATCGCGACAGAAGCCCGCCGAACTCTCCGTACGGCGTTCCACCATATGCCGCTCGCACGGATAGCATCAGTACTACTCGAGGCCTCGGTCTCTCAATGCAAGCGCCGCGCGGTCTTCATCCGGTGAAAGAGCACCCCCAATCGGGGAGCCTTCCGCCGTTGCACACCGCAGCGTACCTAAAACAGTCTTCTACCAATACAAACACACCCGTCAGCGCATTCCCACGGGAAGCTGTCAGTCTTGAAACCGCAGTGAACAACATTCCGTTCTTGAGCAAGATTAAGATCCTCGGCCAGATAGCTCCTCAGCTTCCACTGTCCTTCCATGAAGGAGACCGTCGACGGCGCGGACCGGTGATTGCAGTGGACGGACAAGACGCAGAACTAGTTAAGACTGTAACCGAGTACCTCCACGACGCACTACAGAAGGAGGGCAAACTCCACCCCCGCATCTTCGAAGGTCCTGAGATCTCAGATTCTCAACGAGAAGACAGCGCCGAGCCCGTGGACACTGCCAGCAAGCAAATGGAGTACTATACCCAAATCTCGAAATGGCGTCAAATGTCCGAAAAGATCAAGAGCTTCGTCAAGGTTGAAGGCTCGCGCCACCCCTCCGAGGCAGGTTCAGGCCACGAAGAGGAGACTGGTCCTAACGGCTCTCCTCACATCTCGCCGCGAACCATTATCCCCAAGGCAAGAGAGGTGAACATGAGCTCACCACCCGAGTCCAGCGAAACCGGCTCTGAGTCTGCAGGTGTCGCGACGCCTGTCGCAACGCCCCCAGAGACAGCTAGTGCCCACGCCGAGTCCCTCCCGGTCGCTATCGTCCCGCAGTATCAGCTTACAACATCCGACGCCTACAGCTGTATGGTACCCATCGATGACTCCTATAGCATCCCAGATCACTGGCAATGGTGCGCGTCTCTATGGCGCGGCCACGTTGGCCCTGACATCACAGTCTACGTCCGCGAGTGTGACCCGCAGGAGATGAAGCAGTTCGGGGGGCCCGTGGAGATCCGCTTCCGCGATGCAAAGACTGTTGTTGTTCGGCGACTCGCTAACTCGCCGAAGGAGTTGGAAGAGAAGGTTCTCAAGCGGTTAACCTTTGAGATTGAAGACTACCTTACCCAGTAGTCGCGAAAACAATGTTCTTTAGCGCAGGAGTTCCGTCGCTTGGTATTTCTTTTCTTACTTTCGTTGCTTCTTACTCTTCTTCCTTTCATTCTGGTTGGTTATACATCTGGTGTTTTCCCCTTTGTTATAGCATTGCGGTAAAACTCGTGGGAGCTGATGGTTCGATATCGTTTGTTCAGGTTATTTGTTTGCGATTCTGGAGTACTACTACTGCTACATATATTTACATACATGCGCCGCATCTGGCCGACTGGAGGATTTCTTTTGATGTTATCAGATCCTGGAGTTTTGAATCAACTTTCTTTCAAGATAACTTTTCCCTGTATTCCTGAATTAACATAATTTAATATTTCACAACATAATTTATTGCTCCAAATTTCCATTCGTCCTCCTATAATGTTCAAATTCCTGCCTGAGGCCGCAGTACTTTTCCCTCAATGAACAAATTAGGCAAGAAGTGGGGCGGTAAGACTTTCCAGCCAACCACAACTCTCCCCGATAAGAGACCCTAAGAGCCTCGCCATCAACCGCCTCCCAGTTCAGTTCATATTCCTCAATCCGCCGTCGTATATTCCTCCTGCGGCATTTCGAGGAAAGGCGCGGACATCTTAGACTAATGCTCGCACTAAAAACTTCTTTTCGTGGTGTACACCGATGATCCATCCTTGTACTTTCTGATGAGGCTCTCCCGTGGCAAGCCCTGATACCGCCGCACTGCTCCCAGCCTTCGAGCAAGTTACGCCAAGTTTTCGCAAATTGCGCATATTCGGACAAGTACTTGATACCAGCCTCGTCAGCCATGCAAGGCTGTAACACAACTGCTGGGGAACCCCGGGAGGGCTTGACGCCCCTGATGGCTCCGCCACTTCCATCGTCATCATCGTCTACCTCTAACACGCCGGGGGCCAGAGCAGATTCACCATCAATGACGACACCGACGACTTCTGTGACGCCTACCGCTACGTCTGCTGTTGGGACTGGGAAGCCGAAATCCGAGATGGCGCTTCTGCTTGCGAATCTGGAGTTGTTTATTGCTGTTGGTGTTCTTGAGAAGCCGAGTGGGGGTGACACTTCTGCGATCCAGGATCATACGACGAGTT
This sequence comes from Aspergillus stella-maris, assembly GCF_047715825.1. Lineage (NCBI taxonomy): Eukaryota > Fungi > Ascomycota > Eurotiomycetes > Eurotiales > Aspergillaceae > Aspergillus > Aspergillus stella-maris. The sequence continues at coordinate 551,738 of NW_027396795.1, forward strand.
TCCCGGCTGCGGAAATCGCTAGTCTGGAAAAGCATAGCTGGATACGGACAACCACTCTGACCGATTGTCTGAATCCGCATGGTTCCTGTGTTAGGGTTTATGTTCTGCCTGATGATGTTGGAAGGAAATTTATCCCTCGGTCGAGTACGGCGTTGAGGAGGGCGTTGAAGGTTGTTATGTCGAGGGTTGATCCCTCGCCTAGGGCTTGGCATGGAGAATCTGGGTCTGGGGAAAAGGTACTGGGTGTGTCTTCTGCGGTGGTGGAAGATGAGTCGTTGTGGTATATCTTCAACACGTTGCAGGATCCGAGTCCTGATGCCAAGACAATACGGAATCCGTACGCGAAGCAGGCAATGCAGGATTTACTCTCAATCACGTCACCCTGGGAGACCGAAGACCAAGAAGGAAAGACGTTCACTGGTGTTCTGGGCTTGAAAACACCGCTCTATCCGTACCAGCGGCGGTCCGCGGCTACCATGATTCAGCGAGAAGTACAACCTCACCAGATGCTCGATCCGCGACTTCAGCCTTGTACCAGTCCGACAGGCCAGGTTTATTACTATGACAAGGAGAAGGGAAGCATTTTTCGGGAAAAGAGGACGTATTCGGAAGCCCGTGGAGGGATTCTAGCCGAGACCATGGGCTGCGGCAAAACGTTGATTTGTTTGGCGGTGGTTCTAGCTACGCGCGGCCATTTCCCTCAGATCCCCCTCGAGCATCAGTCAATGGAAATTCCTGAGAGACCCCGAACCGGAAGTCTCCTCGAGATGGCGGCGGCGACTGCAGGTCGGTTGTCGCTGCCGTGGAAAGCGCATTTCGATCATCTGAGTCAGATGGGCGAGCATTACGATCGATGCATTAAAGCTTGCGAAGCGAGTCGCGGATCATACACTGTTCACCCACCTGTGGTAAGACACACGGGACGTAAGAGCGCGGATCATCTTCGGTTACCTGGACAGCATCTTCAGCTTTGTTCTGGAACATTGATCATCGTGCCTCCTAACCTCCTTGATCACTGGTTAAAGGAGATTGCAACACACACGGAAGACCTCAGGGTCCTCGTATTGCGGAGCAGTGCAGATGTGATACCCTCCGCCGAGGAATTCTTCCAATACGACATAGTCCTCTTCTCACGGACACGCTTCGAAAAAGAGGCCGACGATTTCAACGATCGGGATTGGCACCGCCACAAGGAGTCTTCACCCTTGACAAAGCTGCACTGGCTCCGTGTAATTGTCGACGAAGGACACAATGTAGCAGGCCACGGCTCGAAGACGAATATGATGCACCTCCTCGAGCAAATCCACGTCGAAAGACGCTGGGTCGTTTCTGGGACACCCTCAAGCGGCCTCTACGGCGTGGAAGTCAGTCTCGCTTCGCAGGAGACACATACGGAAGATACGGATCTGACGGAGGCAACGTCAGCTGTGCTGAGCGGGCGAAAGAAGACCGGGAAGGCAGTTGACCACGAGCTGAAAGACCTCGACAAGTTGCAACGGATTGTGGTCAACTTCTTGGACCTGCGGCCCTGGTCAAACCCTAAAGATGATGATCCAGCGAACTGGGCGACGTATATCAAGCCTGTCGGCCCAGATGGGAAGCGACGTAAGGCGCCATCTCTTCGTGCTACGCTACAGGGTCTTGTTGTGCGCCATCGTTTGGATGCTATCAACAGTGAAATTCCTCTGCCGCGATTGCACAACAAGGTTGTCCATCTCGAGCCGACGTTCTACGACAAGCTGAGTTTGAACTTATTCATCTTCATGCTCGCCGTCAACGCGGTCACGTCGGAGAGAACAGATCAGGATTACATCTTCGATACCCGCAACAGGAAGCATTTGAGTCGTGTTGTTAGCAACTTGCGACAAGCTGGATTCTGGTGGGCGGGTTCGGACTTTGAACTGCAGGGGACTGTGGATGTTGCGACAAAGTACCTCGCCGACCACCAAGAGAAGATGCCTGAAGACGATATTGCGCTTATCACACAAGGCATCAAGATCGCCCAGATGGCGCTGGACTCTGGAGGCTGGAATGGATTCAAGATGATGCATGAACTTGGTGTCTTCGTTACTAGTTTCCCAGAAGACGCTCGTAATTTTTGGGCCCTGGATCCTGCCCAAGCCAATAGGGAGCCACTTCTGTTAGGTATCTCGCAAGCTCGTCTCGCTCAGCAGCATGTGACGAAGCACCTTGGGTCGTCAGATCCAGCTGAAGGTCTAGCTGGCGCAGGTATCAAGATTCGAAGCGAACTCACTAACCGCGAAGGCTTCGATGCATCAACAGCCGCCCCCAAGAAGACAACGCCCGAAAGCCGTATTAGGAAGAAGGCCAAAGAGACCTTCACCAAGGGTCTCTTCAAAGACCTCCCACCAGACTCACCCCTAACTCAAACAAAACTCATCGCCACAGCTTCTGCAAAGCTCACCTACCTCCTCGACCAAGTACAAGAATACCACAAAACCGAGAAAATAATCATCTTCTACGACAACAACAACTCGGCCTACTGGATCGCCGAAGGACTAGAACTCCTCGGAATCGACTTCCGCATTTACGCAAATACACTCAAATCCGCCCTCCGCGAAGAATACCTAACTCTCTTCCGCGAGTCCGAGGCCGTCCGCGTCCTCCTAATGGACCTCAAACAGGCCTCGCACGGTTTACATATCGCTCACGCATCACGCGTCTACATCGTCAACCCGATCTGGCAACCTAATATCGAAAGCCAAGCTATTAAACGTGCGCATCGCATCGGGCAAACGCGCCCTGTCTTTGTCGAGACACTCGTGCTGCAAGATACCCTCGAGGATAAAATCCTACAACGCCGCAAGGCAATGTCCGACACGGAGATCCAGATGCAGGGCGACCTGCTGGACGACAGTACCATGAGCTCAATTATCCAGAATGAGCGGTTCATACCCATGCCCTGTTGCGCGGGTTATACATCGCTCGCATATCTAAGCAAACCATCGGGTTTCTTTGATCGCCATCGGCTTCCGATTCCTGATAGTGCTTCTAAAACCGAAAACGGCCGTGCCGATGGGATCGCATCGCGACCAATGCCAGTTACGCCTACCAAGCGGAAACGTACCGTTGGCTTTGCGGCCTCGCCTTCTACGAATGGCGTCGAAGAAGATCTCGAGCCTGACCTCTTTGCTCCGAGGAAGCGGTCGCCTCCACGACTGAGGTTGCAGTTCCGAAATGAGAATGGGATTATAATGGAGTCGCCTAGGCCTAGTCCGAGGAGGAGCAATTCGTCGCCGAAGATCAGATTCGCGGTTTGATTTGGTCTAGTCAGTACGTTTGGAGTGGGAGTTGGGGTTTGATTTATTTGTCCTCTATGGTGTTTAGGTGCTTTAGGTTAGATACGTTGTACGACTTGTATACCCTCCAGATAACTGAATGTGATGAATGTTTATTCTATATATCTCCGAACCTCAATTCCCACTACACAAAAGTATAGCAACCTAGTGACCTAGTATAGAGCGATCACCCCCCGATTGGAATAGTCTCACCCCCACTGAATGCGGCAACCCCACAGCCCGCGGGCCCGCGATAACATCATGTCACATGACATTCGATCGAGATCTATCGCCCATCCCACTTCGACGCCATCCGATCGATTTATCATCCATCCACCTCTTCTTTACCTGCTCAATGACAGTTAAAGGTATATGAGCACTGTTGGATACCAAATGAAGGGATAAAAACGAAAGGAAGGAGAGAGAGGAAAGACGATGACAACATCAATAATCGCCCTCTCGGGCCCCTCCTCAAGCGGGAAAACAACCCTTGCAAGGCTCCTGCAGCGGATATTCAGCAATCAACCCGAAACACCAGAACAAAATCCAACACAATTGAAGACGTTCATCATACATGAGGATGATTTCTACCATCCGGACGACAAGTACGCTCCCCACTTTCCACCACCCCTCCCTTTGCTATCAGAACCACAACCACAACCACACCCAAATCACAAAGAAAAAACAAAGAAACAAATCTAACCATATCTAGAATCCCCTCCGTAACACTCCCCTCCGGCAAATTAATCCAAGACTGGGACTGCCTCGGCGCACTCGACATCCCATTCCTCTCCTCGGCATTAGGCTACGTCCATGGAAAGGGCCATTTGCCGCCTCGTCTGCGCTCAAAGGAGGATCTGAATGATGTTTCGCCCAACAGCGGTGTTGAGGAATCTCTTGTTGAGGAGCTGAGGAATTTAGTTGCGGAGAGGGTATCATCTTTGGCTTTGAATTTGAAGGGAGAAGGAGAGGGTGTGACGCTCGCTCTTCTAGAGGGTTTCTTACTCTACGCGCCGGGGAAGGATACCGAAGGAGGGGAGGGGCATGGACTCCGCGACGTCCACGACCAGATTGATGTGAGGTTTTTCTTACCCGCGCCGTATGATCTTGTTAAGGAGAGGAGGGAGGCGAGGAGCGGGTATGTGACTATTGGGCCGGCGCCAGGGTTACCGCAGCGGTCGTCGACTGCGGATGTAAAGGATGACGAGGGAGAGAAGGGGGAGGAAGTAGACCTTGAAAAGGAAGACGATCGGCCGCCGCAGAATTTCTGGACGGATCCGCCGGGGTATGTGGATGATATTGTGTGGCCGCGGTATGTACGGGATCATGCGTGGTTGTTGCTTCCTGAGGATGGGCCAATGGAGTCACTGGTCTTGATTGAGGGGGATGAGGAACTGGTGAGGAAGGTTGGGCAGGGTGTAAATGTGAGGATGGATGCCGGGGTTACTGTTGCCCCCGGCCAAGGAGCTCTGCCGATGGCTGATCTGTTAAAGTGGGCGGTTGAAGAGGTGTTGAAATACATGGAGCAGCAGTACAACAAATGAAAATGTTGCTGTCTGTCAATTTAAAATTCCCACTGATGCAGAAATAATACCATACAAAATACCCCAATATGCGTCAACGCCACAGCGCAAGCCATCACAGAGGCCCCGTCCAACCAAGCCAATAGTCAATTCTGTCCCTGATCGGAATTGAAGATGCCGCACGCTCTTCGTTCTTCTTTCCGATCCTCGTACTGCTCAGGTCTTCATCATTGTCCACGAATGCCTTTACCTTTTCGTCCGTATAAGTGGCCGTATACTTGTCCAAGGTGCTTGGGCGGCCAATAGAGAATTCTTGATCGACGAACTCCTGGTTGCTCTCTGGTCCCTCCGTATAATGAGACGAAGATGGCGAGACAGGATATTCCGGGACTTGCACGAGGTTCTGAACTGCCGCATCTCTCAAGTTTGCAGACATGACACCTCCAAACCACAGAAAAGCAAAGCAGACTGATCCTATTATCAGGAGCCCATACAGAAAGCTCGGCAAATCCTCGTCACAAGATGGGAGTTTCTGCTGAACTGATTGTTTGATCTGAGATATTTTCGACTGCGTTGGTGCTGGCTGGGGATAAATGCCTTCTGGGGCCTCATCCATGGGAACGGTGGCCGGCCCGATGTGGTCATAGACCGGGTCCGGAATAGAATCACTATTGGTCCCGAATTCTATGGCCTCGCTCGCGGAGCACAAGTACGAAGGATCGTTCAGTACCTGGAGCAAATCATGTCGGTGCTGCTTCATGTTCGTCTCAGGACTCGCCAGTGTCGAGTATATTCGAGGAGCCCAATATATTGCTCTGACCCCGGGCACACCCAATGCCCACCGCACATGAAATATGTCTAAGTCCTGGGGAGAGCACGTTATACGGAGACGAGACAGTCCAGCCCTGGTGCCCTCTTGAGCCGTGATGTAGATCTTCTTCATCGCGTCTTTCTGAGAAGTCACATCACATTCATAACAACCCTCCGGGCCCCCCTCCAGATAGAGATTGATGACACACTTATCAGCCCAAAGAAAGCGATTCTCTAGCATTATAGAACATGATGCATGGCATACCATCTGAATTGTCGGCTGGTCAGTCTGAGCTTCAATGGCTGCCGGTATGACCGTATTCTGACAGATGATTTCATGGTCAACAGTGAAGCCACTAACCACGCCGTAGCACTTTCTGTCACATGGGCAAAGGGGGATCATGAGATCTCCATTGCTCACGAAATCGGCCATGAGACAGTTTTCAACAAGCGTAATCCTACCCACGGCCGTAGTCTGAACCTCAAGACCACGATCCTCGGGCATGAGGAAGTAGAGGAACCCTGGTTTGCTGTGTCTAGTTCTCGGGATACCTAGGACTCCCAGTTCGGTCCACCCTTTCTCATCCGGGTACATCATAGACAGTGCTGCAGTTACGGTGACCTTGAATGTTGCTGGTTGCACTCTTTGAGAGTTTGTGATAGTGACGAGGCCATGGATGGTTCTCAATTCAGGTTGATCTGATGAGGCCGGCAACTCAGTTTCAACATGCCTTTGAGGGCGGCTGGGCCCCCTCAAGTACCTTGGCAAACGAGTTGGTCCTCTTTCATGAGTCATAGTGTTAGGCTTGATGTCCTTGGGCTCTATATCTGCTCCTGGCTGTTCGTTCTGTGTATGCGGCAGTTGCTGGTCTTCGACAGTCTCCGCCACAACGATTGTGTCACTAGGTATCTGAAAGCGAACCCGAGGCTCCCTAATTGTCTTGTGTCTCGTATTATCAGCCCCTATTGCTCGTTTTCTAAGGGTACCTTGTTGCGCAAGAATACATCCCACGGCAGTGTTCGCAAATTCTCTCAACGCCGGGGATTCGGGGACATCCAGATAGCTAGTAGAAGACGACTCGGGATTGTATCTCTGAGATAGCTTCTCGGTGACAAAATCCTGACTTGGATCTTTTGATTTCTCTTCATTCAAGATGCCTATACCAGTCGACTTGTTTGGACTTCTAAGGCTTCGCGGGCTGACATTTTCGTTCGTGATTATTGTTGATGCCATCGGTTCGGATCTCTTAGGGCTTCCGGTAGATATATCTGGGCTATTGAGACTTTCAAGGCCAGAGCTAAATAAGCTTGATGTTGTCGTCGATCCCGGTCTCTTCGGGCTTTCACTGGATTTGTGGGGGCTTCTTAGGGTGGTAACACCATCCTGGACACCAAAACCTGGTATTTTCGTGGGTCCTGGCTTCGATGGGCTTCCAGCTTGTTTATCCGGACTGTTGGGAGCAGTACACCCCTTGGTCACGTCTGAGGTTGAGTTCATTGCGGATCTTTTCAGGCTGCCCGGAGGTTTACTTGGACTCTTAGGGCTGCCCTTATCACTCGCGACTACCATGCTCGGTATTTTGGTTGGCGACGGCTTCTTCGGGCTCCTGGGATTGGCAATCTCTCTTCGGCTGATTGACTCTGCATGTATCTTGCGGTTGGTGAATGCTTTTGGCGCTTTAGTACGTTCGTTGTCGGCGTCCGATCCAGAATCAGGGAGATGAGCATCGGTGGCGCTCCGTTTCCGCGACTTTGTCGAACACTCAGAATCAAGCTCAGGAGAACTAGATGCAGGTATTGTTGTTGACTCGGAGGAGACAGGGCTTCCCAGTGCGGGTTCGGCATCGTAAAAGCTTGCCGCGTCATGAGCGATTTGATCAGTCACATCTGATTCTTCGTCCAGATCCAAGCTCGGCTTAGATTGCGATAAGGGAACATCCTCAAAGACATCTGCATCATTGGGAGTTGGTACAATGTCATAAGTAGCATCACCGCCGAAAGGGGAGAACCCAAACAAAGGGCTTAGAGGTGCGTTTATATCTTCCAAATCATCTGATTTGTGTTCGTCCTCGGTTGGAATCCTTTCCATCGAGTAATGTTTGAGACATGCACCGGGGCTGCGCAGGTCCAGCAGTTGCAAGTGAGTGTTGGGAACACAATGGACCTGTATAAACCACCTTGTCCGTCAGATGCGAAAACGCAGTCACGCAGAGCAAGAAAGGAATTGACTTGCCTCGAGAGAGATTTTGATATCTGCTTTTTGCTCATACTCTCCGTTCCAGGCACACCTGATCTCCAGTCCTCCGTACTCGGGCTCTGGAAGAGGAAGTTGGTGGCTCCTGCGATACGTGCTCATCATGTGTTACGCTGTTGAAATGCTACTTTGCCGCGAGCTATGATCTGACAGATGAAGGTCAGGCAGTCGAATTGATTCAATAGAGGAGAAGGATCAAACGTGTGTCAAATGAGTGGGAAGGGAAAGACGGAATGTTACATGTCTGGACTGAACAGCTCAAAACAGAAGGAACAAACACCCACGACTGGACCGACGTCTCTCCGCCAACCACGCTGCATACACTTTCTTCCTCACACTGCATAGAGCTTCACATCAGCCAATTCAGTACCAGAGTACACTCTCTTGGTCAGCAAAGAAAACAGTCCATTGCTTTCCTAGCAAATAGTGCTGTGTAATAAGGATATGTACAAGGAATTGAAAATTTACCTTGTCCCCGTGGAACCCATAGTAACTTAAAAAAAACAAAGGATATAGAAATAGCCGCCCAGTCCTGTCAAACCAACCGGTCACCCTTTTAAGCCCTGGCGCCTTTTTATCCCGGTATAAGAGTATCGTTTCCGATGAAAGTAAAGAACCCATGACACCCATACCGCAGTCTATCAGAAGCATAGCAGACAAACAAGGAATAGAGGGAAAGCATTAAAATATCATGAAATTAATAAAAAATCGTGGGGGAAAGCTGAAGCCGGGTATAGTGTCTTTACCGAGGAGTTCCGTTCGCAGATCCTGGAGGGTCAAACCCAGTGTGACCTGTAGGGACACCATAACGATCAGCCTCGCCGGTTCCGAGAGGCTGCGAGGGAAGTATAGGGGTGGCCTGCGGCGACTGTTCGAAATAGTTGCGCGTCGCTGCGCCATTCGTTCCTTGCGGGTAGTTGCGACTCTGTTGCAAGGGCGGCAGTACTGCAGAACTAGCGGAATACTGGCGCGGATAACCTTGCTGCATCATCGCTCGAGTCGAGTCTTGGGTCTGCGCGAAAATATATGACCAGTCAGCGTCTTTCTCCCGAGAAACGGGCCGGTTAATCCATACAGGTGTGCCCGGTTGATTTACCATACCCAGCGACTGCATAGTTGCCTGTTGACTTGGCCGACCCTGAGCGCTTGGATCTTGCATCTGCGGTACCTGAGCAGATGGGGAAATACCATACGACATCTGGACGAAAGTCAGTACTGTGTTGCGATTCACCCCGCGCCCAAAAGTCCCTCGCGCATTTGTGGCCTTTGGGATCTTATCGTGAAGGTAGCCAGAATGTTTGGGGTTGACGAACCGCATAATCGGGGACTCCAGTATGTCCTGAGGCATAACCCATCATCGGATTTGGGTATCCTGTTGATTGACCATATAACGCCGTAGTTTGAGGATATGCATCCATCTGGCGCATCCGCCCATCTGTATCGTACATGCCTCTAGTACCAAAGTCGACCGATGTCCTTTGACGCTTGACGGGCGCATAGTATGGATAATCCCTAGTCGTAGGCTGGTAACCGGGCGCAGCGTAACTTGTTCCGGGTATCTGCATGGACGTTCGCTCAGGGGGAGAACGCGTAGGGATAGCCTGGGGGAACTCTTCTGGTCGTGGTGCTGATCTCTTTCTACAAAAACCTGTCAGCACAACCCTCAGTCTGCTAGAATTGCCATGCGTCACTTACATTAGGGTTCGGGGCTCCTTTCGGATCCTAAGTTTCACGCCTTGATCCGCAAAGGACCTCGAAAGGAAGGTCGACTCGGCCATCCCTGGGAAGCTCTTGGGCGGCGAGACTGTACTGGGTCAGCGGGTTTCGAGTGACGACTGGCTTCCATCAGCAGGACTTACCGGTGAAGCGCTCTGACAGAATGGACTTCAAGCACACGACCTCATTCCTAATCGCGGTGAAGCCGCCGTTAGCTCTCCATTCTCGAATCGCTCGACGCAGATTCTTCAAGCTTTGAGCTAACTTACTTTCGCATTTCAAACAAGGTGAATTTGAGCCGAAAGTCTCCTTCAATTTTAATGGAGAGATCGCCCCATACAAAGAATCCTCCGTCTAAATTGAAAGTCAGCCAAAGATCGTCCTTCCATGCGGTATTTAGTTCATTACCTGAGTTGTCAATGTCCTTCAGTCGATGTAGCGAAGAAACCAAGGTCCCAGTCAAGGCAGTCGACGGCGAAATAGGAGCTGGGGCATCCTCTTGCGCATCGTAGAGGCTGCAGCACATGAAAAAATAAGGACTCTGTAGATAATGTCTGAGGGCGCGAAGCGAGTGGTTAATAAACTGGCTTCCCGGTTGCAAGCAGAGGACTCTCTATCACTTACTGAGATAAATAGGTCCCTTCCTCCCTCACCCGAATTTGCACAATCGGCGGCGGGTCAACGGGCTTGCGCTCTGCGAAGTAGATGAAGTCCCGCGGTTAGCTTTTGATTGTCCGCTTGAACGTGCGCGCCGAGCCAGAGTGAGATCTCTCACTTACCTTTTTCCTTTCCACCGGCCACCCGTGCGCGACTGGGGTTTTGGCGCACGACCAAGTCAAAGTCATCACTGTGAAGAGCTTCTGTCAGCGGCTGTTCGAGCTGTCGCAAAGTCGGGAGCTCATTGAACTTGAGTTCATGCTCCGATTGAAGCTAGGAACGCACCTGGTGGAAGGACGAGGAAGGGAAGGGTCTGAATAATTGGCCGCACTCATCAAGGCGAGCTCTTTGAGGGTGACTGGCGATAAAAGCCAAAGGTTCCAAACAACAGGATATCCGTCAGGAAGAGAACCGTGAACCAGAGCTTAGCTGAACCGGGGCACCGTCTAGAAAGGTAGACAAGCCTAGGGTCGACGCAGGATCACAGGAGAGTGAAAGAGAAAGGAAGGAAGTGAATCCCTGGGACCCAGAAGAATAGCTCTGTCGTTAAGCTGGGGGGAATGATACTGTAGTGGGGAGGGGAATTCGGAGGGGACGATTAAAGATGGCACAGGGTAGTATGATTGACGGGACCAAGGCCAGCCCAGGCGAAACTCAACAGCTCCAGTGGAGCGAAAATAAAAACTGCAGAGTTGTAGCGGCCGGAACGAGCGAGCGTTGCAGCGGCTGAGATAGAGCTTGATGTACCGCAAGCGGGAAGTTGCTGGTGTCGTCAGAACGCAAGCGGCAGTCGCAGAGGCAGAGCCGAACGCAGCCCAAAGATTCAACGCTCCAGAGCTCCGGTTCCAGGCAAACTTTATCAGCGCAAGTCCACCACCACTTTTTCAATGTTCAGCTTCACTTGTCGCTCTGCCAGTAGTCCGCGCTCGAGTCGCTTTTTTGGATTTTTCCTTGTCGCCCAACTTTTTTGGGCTCCCGTCTGTCTTAAATGATCGTATTTTCCCTCGCGATCAAGACACTTTGTCTCTTTTGTTTTGCGCGAAAAGGGCCTTTTCCCTATTGTCGCCGGCACTTGAATTTTGTCCCAAGGACAGAAAGAAGAGTTCAAATTTCGTTTCAAATGGAGAGGTTCCGACCGTGTATCTGGCGGACTGACCAATCGCAATGCAATGCTAGGGTCGATGGAAAGGCTGGAAACGGATGATGCAAGGAACCAAAGACCCAGTAGTGCTCAGACCAGTGTTTCTAAAGTCAAAGCAGGCCGAGTTATAGGCAGGCGAGCAACAAGTGGCGGCGGAGGTGATAGACGGTAGCTGAATGATGGGTCTGAAGTCGCCTCCGTCCGGACCTTTGAATTCTGGCGCACAGAACAAGCCCCGAGGTTAATAACAAGACATAATAATGAAAAAAGAATGACCCAATGAATGGTACAATAAAATGAAAATGGTCGTGACGCAAAGAGATTTCCGGCTCGGGTTTTACTAAGATCAGACGACAGCCAGCCAGCCAGGCGATTCACACTGAGTGGAGCTGTACCAGAAGTCGAAGATAGTAGTAGATGTTTAGCTGCCTGCCGACCTGCCTGCCTGCAATCGACAATGACAACTCCAATCTTTTGCGCGCTCAATGAAGCTGTTTTGTCGCCCTCCGTCACTAATCACAACGACCACGGTTGGGCAAGCGAGCTGACGTGAATATCAAGTCTGACGATCCGACGCGAACCGGTGTACCATGGAGATGATGCGCACATTGGCAGGTCCCACTGGATCAAGAGGGGAAGCCAGGAAAATTAAGTCAGATTTCAGTTCGGCGACCTGCGCAAGCCTGAAGTCTACCTTGCCTAGCCAGATCGCCTGACGACCGATCGAGCTAAGCACGAAATCCACTGCGTTTGCGGGCAAACCACGACTCGCTTCCCCGACCACACCCCAGTCCACAGGCGTAACGGCTGGCCTGTGTGCAGTCAAGATGGAGCCCGGCTATGCTAATGCAGGTGACCTGCCCCGTATCTGTCCGCCACAACCAGGGTCTGTTGCTCCTCCCCGTGACTCCGGATCAATGGGCGGTTTGGGGTGTGCAGTCCTAGCAAAATGCCAGTCAATCATGATTTGGTTCCCAGCACTAGTAGCGAGTGTTGGAGAATTCGGGAGCCGCTGTGCTTATCCAATCATCTGTACTTACCTAAACCTTGATTGTATTTCATGCGTTAGCGGCGAGCCTCCGTTGATAGTATCTCCTTCCTTCCCTCCGACTAAACTGGCCTTTCGACCTGTCAGGCACAGAATACTTGGATGCCTAAAACATTGCCATTAGCGACCAACTGATTCTCCAACGAGGCTATGCTGGTGAAAGTGTTACCAGATTAGGAAAACACGAACCTTATTAGCCTCCTCAAGTCCCAGACAAAGAGGAACGGCGGGGGGAGAGCACGGAGTCCCTAACACCGCCCTCGAGAACAACCGTTAGCACCTTATAAGGTTTCGGTCACGTTCTCGTAGAACTCGCAAGGCTGTTGTCGTCGCGCTTCGAGAAAACAAGGTCTTCCCAGACGCTGCAGCTTTCCTCTCAAGCCGGAGAGTAATACCCTACCGACGTCTCGCGTCCCTCCTATCGCTTCCTCACCGAACGCGCCTCCTTCCTCCGTCGAAACACTCTCGCGGTTCTCACCTCGGTACCGAGCAATAATGCGTCTTCGGTAATGGTTGATGCGCAGGCTTACATCACCGTCGGGGCACTGGACGCTTCAATCGTGATGGGTTTCAAGTGAAGAGAGCCGGGCACCAAGCAACAATGGACTCCAAGAAGGATAGAAAATCCAGGGGAATGGATGACAATATAATACAAAGGGTACCTAGGCATTTGGAAGCAGCGCTAGGCGAAAATAAAAAGGGTGTGGGAATAAGAGTGGACTCTTCCAACGTGCAGTTGTGCAAGAGTCACTCACAGTCCACTGGCTGCACTGGCTGCACTTCCTGCATTCGAGGAATCTAGCGCGGTAGATGCATCACATCGCCTACGCCTTGAGTATGCAGGTGCAGAGATCTGCCGTCCAGCGCCCGCCCAGGAATGAAAAAGATCGATCCAAGCAGTTGATTCGATTTGCGCACCCTAGCCAGACCCAACCGTCGGCACCGATCGATTAATTTGATCAATGCGGCGACGACATAAGAGATTCCAGCCTTCTTCACAATCGGTGCAGTGAGATGCTCACTGGTCTAAGAAGAATTGCAGTAAATGAGAGCTAACTAACCTTACTTGGGTGGTGTGCTGTGGTGACTGGGGCTCTTGGTAGGACTAGGTACGCTACCCTCAGTCAACCTTGTCAGTAGCTATCAATATCGAAAAAAGCGCAGCTGTGGAATGTTACAGTTGCCCTAGCCTGCAGTATCTGAATTGCGAACTTGGTCGCTGGATAGAGCTTCGCCAACAGTATTCCCAGAATACAAAAGGATCCCAAGTGGTGACGGCTGCATCCGGCAACATAAAAAGGATTTCGATAGTCTTCTTTAACGGTGACCCTCCTGCTCAGGCCTCGAATCAGAAATTAGGATGGGGCTGTCTCTGGTTCTTGACGTTGCTTTATCCTACCCGTAAGTCAATATGTCAATGGGACCTTAGCCTGTGCTCGAAATACCGGCGACGCGTGGAATCAAAACCAGCAGAAAAACGTCCTTGCAGAAAGGTGTGACGAGCGACGATGCCACGCAAGGGCCGAATGGACCAATGGGGCCTAGTTGTTCAGGGTCTGCTGCAGAATGGTGCGAACACCCATCTTACCCCTCCTTGAAGTCGACTCCCCTATCTGGCAAACACAAAAGAGAACAAGCAAAGACAAGGCTGGAGTTGATCAGTCGAGCCGGACAGAAAGTCAACAGCGTCATAATTCTAGTCGTAACCAGTCGCTGCTGACATTACTTCTCGCCAGCGTACGTGCGAAAGGGAGAGGGATCGCTCGATGTACAAAGTATGAGAAGAAGTCTCTGGTTCTTGGTTCGGAAGTGGAAGGTTTTGTCACCAGGAGTTGTGCCGCTGCCATGACTTGTAAGTTGACGGTGGTGAAGATGCTTCTGGCGCCCGGCGTACGAAATATACCAGGCTCAGCTGCAGCCGTCGCACGAAAACTCAGGCACAAAAGCAAGAAAAAGAAACGAGCAGAGAAGGAAGAGGGCGAGATTCTGCTAGAACGATTTGTTAATCGACAGCCGCCAGCTTGGTTCATCAGGAGAGCACTCTGGCGCCCACTCTCCTGTCAGGATCAAGCTAATTTGCGCCGAAGCGACAGCTGTGGGTTCGCCAGAGGAATCAATCCTCCTGCAAGTGTCGGCTGAACTGGTACATCACCAGGACTGCTTGGGGGTCATTAAGAGGACTCCATTTACGATACAGTAAACCAAAGACAGGCCTGCAACAGCCGGCAATATTTTGCCGGGAAAAAAAGTCCCTTCTCCAATTGCTTGGGAAAGTGGGTTGTATCCATGGAGAGGCACAGAATACGGCGAAGACTCGTTGGTGGCAGCTAAAGAGTGTGGGGGTCAAAGAAACGCACGATGAAGTGTTTGTGGGACTAGCGGTGGCCTCTCCCCATCTGGCCAGCAGACAAACAAAGTGCTGAAACTATATCCTTGAACCCATAACGACCAGGGACCTGTGCCCGAGCAGACGATCTGCGAGCACCCCCATCCGAACCAAACTTCAGAGGGCGCTTATTTTACGCTCCCGTTATGCTTATTCTGGGTCTCGGGTTCGTCCCAAACTTCAAGGCCACTTAGCACCGCTAGCATGCTGCATGGGCCATCCATCGCCCATGGGTCCGGTTACCCAAAATGCACCCAGGAATATGATCGCAAGCAGCTGATGTCCTGAAGAGCAAATGAATTGTCGACAGGTCAGATATCGAACTTAACGATCTCCTCTTATTGCGCGAGGGATTCTGTGCCTTTTACTGAAGGATCAGGATGAATTCCCGCTTCACGAATTCTGAAACCTTTACCGACAGTCCTCCGTAGTACTAGAAGTCAATCCTGATAATGATAAGGTCTGGAACTGCAGGATTCTACTGATTGAAAACGTCATAGCCGCATCAATCCGCGCAAAGAGCGGTAGGTAATGTCTACATGTCGTTGAATATCGGTGTCCTTGCGATGCCAGCCATGGCCCTTACTTTGAATTTCCACTCATTGTCGGCGACTCCGATCAGTTGAACCCTTTTTATCATCATTGGCAAAGTTAATGTTAAGCCGTCTAGAACACTAGAACTGATATACCCCCCTCGAAGTACCTTACACTCTCTAAGCCTCAAACCCGTAGCCGGGCCACGGTACCTAGACACTACCCAAGGAGACGGCCGGAGCCGAGGTACACCACACTAATATCATCTCCAAGCCTCCAACAACGAGCCAAACTCAACCTCCCACCAAAATTTACACAAGCAGCCTATCGCAAGACGCCCATTCAATCCCCAACACCAAATATGTGAGCGAACGGTCCCATTTGCCGCAGCGCAACAAATCATCATCCTCTCTACGCAGCGTAAGCCAACCTTACTTGAGTAGTACCTGCATCGCAGCCAAGGTACATGCATAACCTCGATGAGTGCTAACGAAGAGACCTCACTGGTGACGTTCCTCGAGTGCCTCCTCACAAGTGGCTTAGCCGCAGACCGCAGCATGCATTCCTGGATTTCGTCGCTGGATTGAGTTTACCAAAAAGTCCACCTCCTCCTCTAACTGTACTTTTGCATGCATAACGACGGGCCGTATCCGACTAGCGGAGAGCGCCAGAGCGCAAATTGATGGATCAGATTTCTCGGGTCCGGGACTTGACTTGACTGGCAGCGGAGTGGATTGGATACGGATATTACTTTCCAGGCCAATCTAGTGCAGTCTAGTGAATCGATGGCTCGAAGATTTAGGCAGATAGTTTGTTTGTCAGCCAGCTGAAGGATCCTGAACCTGAAGGATCTGGGAACTTGGGAAATTGGGATTCCGTGGGTTCGGGTCGGATTCTGCGCTGTCATTTGTTGGGTTGCTTTTCCCTGGTTATAGATCATTTCTTGCTGATTCGAGTGTTTGGTGCAGTCAGACTGCAGTGCAGAGCCAGGTTCGGTACAGAGTACTGTACGCTGCACATCAGCGAGACAGCGACGAGAGATCAGGTCGGCATGCATTGTGCTGACAAATTGTCTGGAATGTCATGTTATCTTACCTACCTACTTATGCAAGGACTCGGTCTTGTTGCTGTCATCGGACTGGCTGATATGCGTGATGCGAGGGGTGGCATTGAGACGTCGTGGATATAGTGTACAGATAGTAGTAGTGCTAGATACAGACCAAACACCAGAGAATCTTCGGGTAACAAATATGACGGGGAAAATCAAAAGAAGATCGGATATATACAATGCCCGCCTGAAAATAGGATCTTATAATACAATGAATCGAACCAAAAAGAAACAATAATAGTACAAGTGTCGCTCGATGGTACAAAAAACTCCCTTACCCTTCTATCAAAATCACGATGAATGCACATCCTTCTCCTCCTTCTTGAGGATATCCTTCTTGGGAATAGGCTTAAATCCAGTGCGAACAGGTCCAAGGCCAACCGGACCATTCATAAACATCTGTATGAGGACCGCCGCAGCAACAGCGACGTTGAGACTGTCGACGCCGGCCGGATCCGACCAGTCTCCCATGTAACTGTATCTGGCAGCGGGAATAGAGACGACGGCGTCGGCGTGCGATTTAATGTGTGAGCTCAGCCCGAGAGCTTCGCTGCCGAGCATGATAACGCTTGGTGCTTGGTTGATCGGAAATTGGTAATCTATCACGCCTTCCCCTTTGCCAGGTGCTGATGTTGTTGCTGTGGGTTGGTTGCTATGGATCGAGCCACTGTCGGCGTACGTAGCGGCCGGGCTGACCGCATCAGCATGATAGAAACGCCATCCGTTTGCCCTCGAGCGCTGGATAAAGTCGACTTCGTTCCTAACACTGAGGAAGTTCATGTTCTCTGCGGCACCGACGGAGGTTCTGATAGTCGCAGGGTTTAGCGGAGCACAGTTGGGACCGGCGAAGACTATTGCGTCAACGCCTAGATAATAGGCTGAACGAATGATTGCGCCGACGTTCCCTGTGTCGGTGATTCCGCTGAGGAGGAGGACAATAGGGTATCTGGTGTGTTGCTGGTGGAAGGGACGGATCAAGGGAAATCTGTCCTTTGTACCGTTCACGGCGGCTTCCTCTCGAGATTGCGGTGCAAGTTCGAGCCCAAATGTGTCATCACCAAGTGCGAACGGTTTAAGTGCTAGAGTGGGTGTCTTTGGGAGTGGCGATGCCTCGATGAGTACGCCGTTGTGTGCCCTCGCCCCGCTCAGCTTGCCAAAAAGCGTGTCCCAATAGCCAAAGACCATTTTGACTTGGATGTTCTTCGAAAGGGCCAATTTCCGCAGCGCTATTTTTCTGGGAGACAGTGGCTCATCTTTGGTCATATACATGTAGAGCTTGTATAATTTGCGTGTGCCACAGCGTACCGCGGCTTCAACGTTTCGAATCCCGAAGACAAACTCGGAAGCCGCATGAGTGAAAGGAATGTGGCTCGGCGGCTTGGAAAATTCCTTTGCTCGTTCAGGCATTTCATCCGTGTATCTGTGGGCATTGGCGCCTCTTACTCTCTTGAATCTTTTGGGTTTTTCAGATTCAGGATCGAGTTGCCAAGGGGCAAAAGTTCCTGTTCGAACAAACTCATCTGGATCGAACTCGACTGGCTTTGCCTCCCGTCCGACTCGGTCACCACGAAGTCCGCCGCGTGCTCCGAATTTCGATACATGATTCGATATGCGACTGCTGTCTGGGCGATAAGGTATATTCTCCTCCCTGGATCTTCGCAAATTCTGGGACCGGTGCCGCTGATATTCCCGGGGTAGGCCACTAAAGTCTCCTCTGCGAGCGGGTTGAAGTTCATCAAAGTCCGATGGCGAGAATTTATCATGGTTTTCATCTTTGTTTCTGATATTTCGAGATTTGAAGGGCGTGTCTCCAGAACGGGGCCGGCGGCGTTTGTCGTAGGACTCGCGTCTATCATCTAGACTTTGAGATGCGCGGATTCCGTAACCGATGGCGGAATTGATCGAGACATATCTGAGAGAAGTTCGGGGAGAAGAACAGTCATATGGTCGCCGCAATGAGGACTGGACTATCCTTAAAGGAGAATAAAGAGACATGTTGGCCTCTTATGAAGAGAAGCTCATGAAGACATGAGGCTTGGGGGAGGCGTATTTTTTATGATGTCGCCGATAAGATAACAGCCCGCATCATTGTTGGTCCGGGCTTCCGGCATCGCGTCCGACGCGGATCCTCGATGTCTAACGCGGAGAAAGTGTTAAAGTTGTCGGAGGAGCAAGCTTGCCTCGAGCTCCAGCTTTGTTCCTGAGGTTGTCGCTCCTTCCTGCTTACCTCGCTGGCTCCATGGCTTCTTTGACGACCCTCACTCTCAGATCCGTTCTCTTGGTCTTCTCGCAATCTCTATGAACGACCGTCGCCGATTTCTTTATGAGTAACAGAGATGGAGAGCTTCTCAGCCACCGCCCGCAACTGGGGCGCTATGTTTGGCCTCAACACAAGAAAGGAGAAAGATGAGCCTCAGTTTAACGGTCCTCAAATGACGGCAGTTGAAGTTCCAGTGCTTCCCACTCTGGACGAATACGAGTGGCTCCATGGGCATTTTACTGTTCGGTACATAATGCAAGAAGTCTCGTCGGAAGACAGTCACAAGCCTTCGTACCTTGTCAAGCTCGAAAGCCGTGAAACCGAAGTAGTACGTACTACCACCCGTACCATGCCCATGCCTTGTAAATGTGAATTGGATGCATTACTGACCCCGCGCCTTGCTCACTAGATTACTTCCTTGCGCTTGCAGTCCCTCGAAAATGGCGCAGAAGCACTCAAAACGTTTCAAAACTCGCGTGTGAAATACCGTGCGCCAAGCAGCGAGCCCGAATCAGAGAGTGAAGAGGAAGCGCAAGATGAAGCAGAAGAGGAAATGGTCGAGAGCAGCTCCCCTGAGCCCGAATTGAATGACAGCAGGCCAGCGCGACGCGCAAAAAGGACGAAATTTACCGAGTTTTTTGGAGTCATTAGTAGCGATGAAGAGAAAGCCGCAAAGTCAGATTCAAGTGACGATCTCATTGTCACGTCCAGGTCGAGACGAAGTGGGCTTCGAAAGAAACGTCCGCAATACCGAAGTGCTTTGGATAGTGATTCGGATATCGGCGCGCGAGCAGGTACCAGGACATCAACTCGGCAGCGGAAAGTTATGCGACGGAATCTTCGCGAGCTGCCGGAGGATGACATCTCTGAATATGAAGCTGTCCTTTCAAAACATCAAAAGTATGTGGGCACCAAGGAGAAGTTCGAAAAGATGTCAACAAGCGATCCCTTCCGCTCTCGTCATCGGAACACCTGTGAAGTCTGCTCCATCAAAGGAGACCATCCTGACAAAGGGCCATTAATGTTTTGCCAGGGCTGTACGGATGCATATCATCAGATCTGCCTAGGTCCCCGTACCGCCCGTGAGCATCTGGTCACCAAGGTTGCAAGCGACAAGTTCATCCTTCAATGTCGTCGTTGCCTAGGATCAGCTCACACAAAGGATCCGAATTTCCCTCACCAGGGATATTGTACTGGCTGTAACAAGAAAGGGAAGATGTCTGCGCCTCTGAGGCAGCGCCTTACATCAAAGCAAGAGCAACAGCTTCGAGAGGAAAATGGTGGTGAAGATCCTATAACAACGGTCGAATCATATCTTATCAACAATGAAAATAATCTCCTTTTCCGTTGCAAAGCCTGCCATAGATCTTTCCATTTCGACCACCTTCGTTCTTCTGGTACGTCATCTTGGCAGTGTCACGATTGCCTGTCCCTACCCGGTGAGGTCAATGCTATGGTTGCCTGGCGGCCGGTAAAAACCGCCACCAAGAATATGCCAAAGACACCTGAACTAGAGAAAGAACACCTCATGAAATGGAAAGGAAAATCTTACGCTCATTGTACTTGGATGCCTGGCAGCTGGGTTTGGGGCTACGTCAATCCAGTCATGCGCCGCGCTTTTCTAAAATCAGATAAAGCTCAGCTCCCACGGATGACTGCGCAGGAGGCCATCCCCGACGATTACTTGCGGGTAGATATTGTTTTCGATGTCAAATATTCTGATGACGACCTTCATGTTTACGGCGAGGATTACGAAGCAGACCTTAAACGCGTCCATCACGTATCCCAGGCCTATGTGAAATTCAAAGGATTGCCGTACGAAGATGCAGTTTGGGAAGTACCGCCAGGGTCAGACAATACCGACAGTTGGAACGACTTCAAAGCTGCATATGCGGATTGGGCTAAGAAGCCATACATTGGCACGCCTAACCAGAATTCGCTACGCAAGCATCTCGCCAACGTGAGAAGGCAAAAGTTCAAATCCAAAGATGCGCAGCCAAAAATCATGACTGGCGGCGAGATCATGGACTACCAACGGGACGGCCTAAACTGGCTTTACTACAAATGGTTCAAGCAGCAGAATGCCATTCTTGCCGATGAAATGGGTCTTGGTAAGACAATTCAAGTCATCGGCCTCCTCGCAACATTGATTCAGGATCACAAATGTTGGCCGTTTCTCATCGTCGTTCCAAATTCAACATGTCCTAACTGGAGAAAGGAGTTCAAGACCTGGGTCCCGTCAATCCGCGCAGTCACTTATTATGGCTCATCCTTGGCTCGCAAGCTTGCACAGGAGCACGAAATGTTCATAATAGGCGACCCGGATCTGAAATGTCAGGTGGTTATAACTTCTTATGAAACAATGACGGACGACTTTTCTAGAAGGGTGCTGTCGAGGATACCATGGGCCGGCCTAGTTGTCGATGAAGGGCAACGACTCAAAAGCGATAAAAGTCAAATCCATGAATCATTGTCCAAGATGACTTTTCCTTTCAAGGTTCTGATGACTGGTACTCCTCTGCAAAACAACATAAGGGAGCTGTTTAATCTTCTTCAATTCTGCGATCAGTCCCAAAATGCTGCGGAGCTGGAAGAGAAATACGAGACTTTATCGAAGGAGAACATACCGGAACTCCACGAGCTCATAAGACCCTTTTTCCTCCGTCGTACTAAGGCTCAAGTTCTTACTTTCCTTCCGCCAATTACACAAATTATTGTGCCTGCCACGATGTCGGTCCTGCAGAAGAAACTTTACAAGTCCATCCTTGCGAAGAACCCTGAGCTTATCAAAGCCATTTTCCAGCGAACAGACGAGCAAGAGCATCGTCTGAAGCAAAGCGAACGTCATAATCTCAATAACATTCTCATGCAGTTACGGAAGTGCTTGTGTCACCCTTTCATTTACAGCAAGGCGATCGAGGAGCGGACCGAGGATCCTGACGTAGCCCATCGGAATCTAGTGGACGCTGCTGGAAAATTGCAACTCCTGCAACTTATGCTGCCGAAGCTTCAGGCTCGAGGTCACCGAGTCCTGATTTTTAGTCAGTTTCTAGAGAACCTGGATGTTATGGAGGACTTCCTTGACGGCCTGGGTCTTCCTCATCGCCGTCTTGACGGTAGAATGACTTCGCTGGAAAAGCAGAAGATGATTGATGATTACAACGCTCCAAACTCACACTACTTTGCTTTTCTTCTCTCGACCAGATCTGGTGGCGTGGGAATTAACCTTGCTACTGCAGACACTGTTATTATCATGGACCCAGACTTTAACCCTCACCAAGACATGCAAGCTTTGTCTCGTGCTCATCGTATCGGGCAGAAGAACAAGGTTCTCGTCTTTCAGCTCATGGTTCGAGGCAGTGCGGAGGAGAAAATCATGCAAATTGGGAAGAAGAAAATGGTGCTAGATCACGTACTCATCGATCGGATGACGGCAGAGGACGACGATGGGCAGGACTTGGAATCTATCCTTCGTCATGGAGCAAAAGCTTTGTTCGATGACGATGATTCTGGGGACATTATTTATACCCCTGAGTCCGTCGATAAGCTTCTTGATCGCAGTAAAATGGAACAAGCTAGCACCGCAAACGGGAACGGCCCTGCTTTCGAATTCAGCTTTGCCCGGGTTTGGGCAAATGAAGGTGGCATTTTGGATGATCAGCTTCACGTCACTGAGGAAGATACATCTATAAATCCTGATACTTGGGAAAAGATTTTACAGGAACGGGAGCGAGCCGCAGCTGAAGAGGCAAGGAAGAAGGCAGAGATCCTCGGGCGCGGTAAACGTAAGAGGGCTAACGTGGACTACGCTACCAATGAGCCGGACCCCTCGCCCGAGAAACCGCGTGCGAACCAACAGGCCGAGAGCGACGACGAATTTCAGGGTGAGGATGCAGCAGCGGAGTCTGACTATAGCTTGGAAGACGCTGCTAGCGATCCCGACATGCCCGTCAAGAAGCTCAAAAGTAAGTATCCTTCGCAGCCAAAGTGCTGTCCTCGAAACTAACCTGTGTCACAGTTCGGCCGTTTATGCGAGTGGTGCCTCCCCCACAGCCTCCTCAGGAACCTCAACCACCGCCGCCCAATGGCGTGGGGATGGATGGCAATGTGGATAGAAACGGGGAACCTTGTTTCGTCTGCAATCGCACACATCCTCTCGGGTCCTGCCCTTTGAAGCTCGCCGGGGTTGAACACTGCGGTCTCTGCGGGCTCGCTCACTTTGGACACGCCCGCACATGCCCGCACTTGAAATCGGAAGATCAGATATCAAGGATGATCGAGGCATTAAAGCAGAGCACTGAAGACCGGCATCTGGTGGCGTTAGCGAAGAAGTACTGCTACGGTATCAAGGGTGATCTCGCGCAGCGCAAGCGAAGAGAGTCGGGAAATGCTGCAGACGGATCTGTCAACGCGAGCCCAGCTCCTACAGCTCCTCAGCCAGCTGGTATTCCTCGCGCGACTCAACCGACGGTAGACCTCACTGGCAACACCGCGAATGGAAACGGAAACGGACAATCTGGTCCAGTCGGGGCAGGCTGGTCTCAAACAAATGATCATGAAATGTACAGTGCCTTGAACAACTATTTATCTGCAAGAAAGTGATCGTCTTGTTCATTCTTTTGGCAACCTACGGTTTGACGGTGTTTCAATAGCGGGAGTTGGGCGGATCTCTCACTTTTGTTATGAAGTACAAATATACCATGGATAGGTTTATTGAATGAAAGAATCGTCAAAAGAAGATGTGAAAAAGCTAGGTAGAGTCCGGTGGTTGGGGACAGTAGTTACGGGTAAGGTCACATGGGGCCAAGATATATATAGCTGGAGATGGGGGAACCTTCCTCGGACTCCGTCCTTCGACTTGAACTACAGTCCATCAAGACTGTGCCCACCCGATTGACTTACGCGGTGAACATGGGCGCGTTTGACGGCGTCAGCCACCCACAGGGAGCCAATAGGTTCCAGATTGCGAACTGGGATGACTTTTGGGGATAGCAGAAGGTCTCGAACTGGACCGACCCACCGACAGTGGACGAGGAGTCACTGCATTCACGCCATATATCAAAAGTACGTACTTGACCCAGGCAATTGAGGGAAGGCTGGGGTGTACCGTTGTTGATCTGACAACTCGTTTCAGAGACTTCTGTGGGCTGTGTTACCTAGCCAATTGTCTGGACCAACAACAATCAACCGAGACGCGAGCAAGCGCTGTCCCAGAACGCCATTCCAGGGATACTTTGAGTCCGACAATGGGGTTCGAAGCTTTGTTTCCCAGCAAAACTGGATAGATACACTGGGCGAAAAGAAATAACCAGGGAACAACAGGCGGAACAGTGAAGGTAGAGGGCGCAGCCTGCAAGCAACCGGGATATGGTTGTACTGGCCAGGTAATCGACCCATGGGCAAACACTGGCAGAGGTGAGTGGATCGTTCTTTCTCTTATCTTCTCTTTGGGTGGTTTCTTTCTGCTCTTCCCTTCTCTCTTCTGTTTGACTTCCCATTGTTGATATATCCAGGATGTTTCGGCATTGTGTTGTTCTTTGCTTGCTTTTTTCCCTCGGATCCTACTGTCTATATTCTCTTTAACAGAGGATAATTGAAAAATCCCCTGTTTGAACTATATATCATAACATTCTCTGTCAACCCTGTCTCATGTACAGAGTGACAGAGGAAGAATATAACCCCTGTATACATTCACTGGACCCATCCCAAGTACCAACGTTGAACCCCAACTTGTCCACCACGAGCATATTTTTGTCTGCCCTACTTCTACTGGTTCGAGTCTAGGTCCAGTGAATCACTCTTTTTTTCTGCCTTCATTCACTTTTTCATCATAACACTTTTCCTTCTCTGCCCCTCCCTCGCTACACACTCCAGGCATTTAAGCAACTGTCCACTCCAGTACTGACAAAATCCTTCTTCTTTTCTCTTTCTCCCATTCTTTTCTTTCCTTTTTCTCTTCTGCCTCACTTTCTTCTCAGTTCATCGTCGCAAGAAATCTGATCCAGTGAACGTTGAGCTTAGATGAAAATGTCCTCGACTCTCCGTCCTCAGTATTTCTGTTCTCGCCCTAACGGCGCCCTCGTCCCCCTTATTGCCGTGGATGAGCTGCCGTCCAGCATTTTCATTCATGGTGCACCTCCAGCATTATCCGCTGCTGAGACCCAAGGAATGACGAGCCTGGGATGTTTGGGTCCTCGGGGTCAGATCTACCTTGTTGAAAGTTCAGCGCCAGCTGCAAGCCGTTCGTCATCAAACGGCGGCACGAGCCAGCAACCCCGAAGCAGCGACTTGCAGGCCGAGCTGGTGAATTTATTCAACAACAACAATCTCTCGGCCGATGAGCGCAGCAAACTGCAAGCCTTGATCCAACACATGGCCTCTACCTGGCAGATGAACAATCCTTCAACTGCTGGGGCGCTGGTTCCCCGGAACGGAGGTAGCTATGGTAACGGAGTTGCCCAGCAGGTGAGAGTTGGTACCTCCCTAACGGCATGAATATGCTTAATATGGAACATAGCTAACGCCTGAATAGACGAACTCCCGTAACTTCAAGAAGGAGTTCTGCTCCTACTGGATTCGCCACGGCGAATGTGATTACTCGCAACAAGGTAAGAGCAGAAATGAAGCTTTGGCAACATAAGTGACTAATTTAGCCTCAAATAGGCTGCCTCTACAAGCATGAAATGCCTTTAGACAAAGAAGGGCTGGACAAAGTCGGCCTCCGTGACATTCCCAAGTGGTATCGTGAGAAAACGGGCCACTCCAGCCTTTTGCCCAATGGTCATGCCCACCCGCGGCCGAACACTTCGTCTTTGAAGAACGATACCACACAAAAGCCAATTCAGTATCCTGCGCAATTGGCTGCTAATGAAGCAGGCCAGCGTTCTGCGGGTACCAGCAAACCCCTTGATCAGAGAACTGTCGTCTATCGTCCTGCTCCGCAGGCGTCGGGGTTTGCTGGATCTTCCCAGATGGCGTTCAACTCCATGATTCCACCCATGACTCCCTTTCCCCAACCACAGCCACAAGCCATCGTTCCGAGGCAGATCAGCACTGGCAACAGAAAGGCTGACTTTATTTCGTTTGACCACTCGACTCAGGACTACATGTCAAGCAGCAACATGCTCTTCTCGCCGCCCAACGGAACCAACTTGGATGCGCCCAGGAAGACTCCCCACGAGGATCTCGTTCATAGCCTTCACTCACTCACCATGAGCCCTGGCCTGCCTAGTGCCGACCACCTTTCGAGTCCATTTGACCCTGCTGTAGATCCAAGCCGCTTCAACAATGTGCAAAGATCACGCCGGCTATATGAAGGCATACAGGATGCCATATCTAGCGCTGCAGAGCTCGCCGAGGCCAACCCCCTGCACGCCTACCATAACCAGACCGCAGCATCTTCCAACAGTGCATCTCCCGCATCTAAAGCCACCGGCTCTCAGCTCACAAGCCCCGGCTTAGATATTACTCGCGGAAGCACCACATCTGTCTCGCCTCCGCACGATGCCTCTCCCACCAGCCAAGCACCCGCCGTTGGCCCTGTTCCTAACACTTACCTTCGCCGCGGGAACCAAAATGGGTCTAGACGTGCTTTTGATGCGTTCAGTGGCAGGATGTCTCGCAGCCAGCGATCTGGCGAATCCTCCGAGGATGACCTCAAAAAATAACCGATCTACTATCACTCGACGCCGCTGATACCCATAAATCCAATTTCGTAATAGACTTCTTCCACCAAGGCGCACGACACCCCCTAGTTTTTCTCTATGACATTTACGTCAACATCAGCAATTAGGGCAAACTCCTTACCACAAACCTTTCCTCACTCCACTCTACGATACGAAACGACACACATGACCGCCTCTCGCCTATTTATACAAACAACCTTTCACCACGGGGGTCTGTCCATTGTATATGAATGTTTGCGGCTCAGTTTGGAAACAATAGTTGAGATGGGCTTGTCTCATCCAAACCATCGATGTACGATCTTGGGATAGCTACAGCCAGCCAGCTAGGCTAGGTGTTATTGACTTCGCATATAGCTGCTCATGCTGGTTGGATTATCTCGTTCGGCATCTACTTGTTCCATTCTCTTTCTCTTACTTCTCCTGTTTAATTATTTACGGTTTCGTCCATACGTTGTTGCTGTTTTTTTCTTTCTCTTAATGATAATCCCACCTTTCTCCTTTCCTATTTCAGTTTGTTCTTGGTTTCTTTTCGTTTCCCCTTCCTTCTTTCGTTTCTCTTTGATGACGCGTTATGTACTATAATGGGACAGGTCCTCTCGTTTATACTCGGGAAACCGGGGAACTTTTCGATGGCGGCGAGGATAAAAAACATAGGAAAAAAGGTGGAAGGCAAGCCGTCCGCAGTCAGCAATTTAGGGCAGATGTATGTTCTCTAAATAAAAGTGATGATGTTTTTCTATTAATTCTCGGTATCATGCCACCGGTTAGTTGGATGTCGTATGCGACAAAAAGTAATGGCTAGAGGATATTACTTGCTACTATAGATGTAGGAAGGCAGTAATCTGGTAAAGTAGTAGGTGGTAGTATAGTATTGTACATTGAATTGACATGAGAAGATATGCGGGAAAAAAATGTAAACGACCCTGCGCCGTCCTGTGATGGTAAGTAAATAGATAGATTGTACAACAATCGCCATGTAACTGACGGGAGCCTGCGGCCCTCTTTTGCCCCTCTACCGGTTCTTCGGGGTCAACAGTTTCTGCACCGGCCTCGACATTCTAGCGCCAACTTGCGCCGCAACCTTCTGGCGCTCCTGCGTAGCGTGAACCTGCAGCGCCGGGTTCAAAGCCGGGAGGGACTCAATCGCCGCCGCAACAATCACGTTCCCGTCTACAACACTGCCCTGTCTCTGTGCCGACAGCCGTTTTCGTTCGGCGCGGTTGGCCTCAAGCTGCTTCTTGCGCTCCTCCGTCATGGCCCATGAGTCGGGGAACTGGTGGCGCACCTTGGGCTTGTGGTGGCGGAGGTCAAGCGGGATATCAGCGAAGGAGTCGCCCTCCTTGGCTTCCTTGAGGAGCGTTTGAATGATGTCGCCGAGATACCGTTTGTTCTGGGCGCGGGTGTCAAATTTCTCGCTGGACATGCGGATGATGTCTGTGTCTGGGTTGTAGCGGGGGCCGACGAGCTTGAGGAAGGTCTGGCGCTGCGCTTCGGTCAGGTATTTGGGGGCGAGGTCTTTGCTTGCTAGCTCGACGACGACCTTGGATTCGGCGGGGTGCGATTCACCCATATATGTAGTGTAACGGAAGCGGAGGATGTGGGTTTCGGGAGGGAGGGTGAAGGGCTGAGCCAGTTCTGGTGGGTGTCAGTCAGTCCTCCTTCGGGTAACTGGTGAAAGAGAATAAAGGATACATACTGCTTAGATGCGGCATATCCCAAGCGGCAATCCGAGCATACTCTCTGATTTCGCGATGTAACTCGAGCTCCGCGTGAGCCGCGGACGTGATTTCGTCGTCGTGTACATCGTCATTGTCCGGAACAACACCAAACTCGTCATCTTCATCATTCGCCCAGAAACCGCTGACCTTCTTTCGTTCCTCGGTGAACTTCAATGGAGCCTCCTTGTCAATGCCGTTCACGATGTCGTCGAGCTCCGCAAACATCGTACTTCGCACTTGCGGATTGTTGAACTCTGCGACAGCCCTGCGCTGCTCGGCATCAAACTCCACGCGCTCCTCCGGAGACATCATATCGTACATCATCCGCTCCTCTCGAGAAAGCAAGTCCGGCGAGTATTCAGGTGCAGGCGGGTAGTCTTCGGGACGGGGGTCTTTCGGCTGGACGGGGTCCGGGGGGTCTTCAGGCAAGAGTGTCGGCGCTGATGCGGAGAATTGACGGTAGGGGAGGGCAATTGGGCCTCTGCGGGCCATGACCCGGGTGGAGCGGCCCAGACACCTTGCTATTAAGACCATTGTGTGCGGGGGGATGAGGCTGTCTGGCTGGTTTGGAGAGATTTCGGCGAAGTTGTTTTTTTGCGGATGGTGAACTGGGCTTGGCGACGCTAGTCCGCTTCGGGCGGTCACAGGACAGGGCCGGGGAAAGCAGTCGATGAGCCCGCACTCCGCTCTTCCCCTACCTAAGCCCATCATGGAAGCCTATCGGGAATAGAGCAAATGCGGCCTTGGTCTGCATGCTGATATATACGTGAATGTCCTGAATATACCAACGAAATTATTGCGCCTTCCCGTGAACATCGAGCCCTGCGAGTCCCATCATGGACCAGCAGCCAAGAAAGCTATGCTTTGTGACTGTGGGAGCTACAGCTTCGTTTTTTCTCTTGCTGAGGGCGATTTTGGACCCTGAATTCCTGAAGGCCCTGCATCTGCAAAGCTATACCGACCTCTTGATTCAATATGGAAAGGATGGGCAGCATGTTTTTGACGAATTCGAGGAAAGATATCCACAAGGTGATCCCAGCCGTCACGGCGTAACGGTAGTGGGTTTCGACTTCAACCAAGCAGGCTTGGACGTTGAGATGCGTCTTGCTAAAGCTAAGCCGTCTGAGAACCGAAGCAGTGGGCTGGTTATCAGCCACGCTGGTAATTGAATCCTTAACCTAAGGCCGAGAGCTCGACTGACCATGTACGACCAGGCTCCGGGAGCATTCTCTCAACACTGAGATTTGGCATCCCACTTGTCGTGGTGCCAAACCCTACTCTCCAGGATAATCACCAGGAAGAACTTGCCGAAGTATTGCAAAACGAAGGCTACGCGTTATGGAGCAGCTATAAGTATGCTGGACCTCCTACCTGTCTATCCTTTGCGGCTTGCTGATTTCGTACAGAGACTTGCCTCTTGCGCTCGAACGTGCCGAAACTCTACGTGATAAGATGCTCAATTGGCCTCCGGTTCAAGGTGTGCGCGAGAGGGCGCCGCAAAACCTCGAAGGCGTCGTTTCGGAGGAGATGGGTTACTTGGATTAGGATTGGAAACAAGCATGGTTGGAATGCCGCTTGATTGGCTTTAGCCCCTTAGTTATCTCGGATCAGAGCATGGCAGGGCCTGCGTGTCCCTTTCTGTCTCAATTAGCATCTGTACCAGAGATCAATGCATTACAAACCCGTCTGTCCTGTCAAAGCGTGGTTGTGCCGTATACTTGTCCGGGTGGCCCGAGCTTCTGTGGAGGCCTTCTCCTAATTCGGTTGGTTTCAGCCAACGCGCAGAGAGGAAAGCCTCCTGTTCTCAACAAAGACCTGCCAATTCTCCTGTTCCCTCTCTCCTCGCCATTTCATCTCCTGAATAGAGGTGTCTAATCGCCTACTTATCCTCTCCCAGCTTCACGTGTCCTGACTCAACACCCTGGCCGCGGGGCCGCCGCCTCATAAACAAACCCGCGCTTCCAAAACATCTCCCCGATCCCTCAAACGAACCTCCCACGCTCATTCCTCCCCGCAATGACTGAAACCAACCTTCACAACGCCCCTATCGTCATCGACAATGGCAGCGGTACCATCCGCGCTGGGTTTGCCGGCGAGGAAATCCCCTCATGTTACTTCCCATCGTTTGTCGGTCGGCCAAAACACCCGCGGGTCATGGCCGGCGGTCTAGAAGGCGACGTCTTCATCGGACAGCGAGCCCAAGAACTGCGCGGCCTGATGAAGATCCGATACCCTCTCGAACACGGAATCGTGACGGACTGGGACGACATGGAGAAAATTTGGCACTACGTGTACGAAAATGAGCTCAAGACACTCCCCGAAGAGCACCCCGTGCTCCTGACCGAACCGCCGCTCAACCCGCGCAAGAACCGCGACATTGCTGCCCAGCTTATGTTTGAGACATTCAATGTTCCGGCACTTTATACTTCTATTCAGGCTGTACTGTCGCTTTATGCCTCCGGGCGGACAACGGGCGTGGTCTTGGATTCAGGGGACGGTGTCTCCCATGCGGTCCCGGTGTTTGAGGGGTTTGCGATTCCAAACAGTATTCGGCGGATTGATGTTGCGGGCAGAGATGTAACGGAGCAGTTACAACTGCTGCTGCGAAAGACCGGAAATGTGCTTCATACCAGTGCGGAGAAGGAGGTGGTGAGGATGATCAAGGAGAAAGTCTGCTACGTTTCTTTGGACCCGAAGCGCGAGGAGAAGGACTGGGTGAACAGCTACAAGTCGGAGTCGAAGTTTGCGGACTACGTATTGCCCGATGGGCATAAGATCAAGGTATGTCATCTGTCTTTGCAAGGTGAAGTACAGGCTAATATTATGTAGATCGGCCAGGAACGCTTCCGTGCCCCCGAGATTCTCTTCGACCCTGAGCTCATTGGCCTCGAATACCCCGGTGTTCACCAGATCGTCCAAGATGCCATTATCCGCACAGATCTCGACCTGCGCAAGTCGCTGTACCTCAACATCGTTCTCTCCGGTGGGTCAACGCTCTGCAAGAACTTCCCAGACCGATTAATGCGCGAGATCAAGCGGTTGGCTGTTGAGGATATGAAGATTCGTATCTCTGCACCCGCGGAGAGAAAGTACACAACCTGGATTGGTGGTGGTATCCTCGCCGGTCTAAGCACGTTCCGCAAGGTAAGCCCCTCGATCACTATGGTGGAGCTGGTCACTGACAGCTTGTAGATGTGGGTTAGCGCAGATGAGTGGCACGAGGATCCCGAGATCATCCACCGCAAGTTTGCTTAGACGATGTCAGTCTCGAATATCCAGATGTTTTGCCGTCTGCCTCTCGAAAGGCAGTTGCAGTGTGGGACATACCTGGGCCGTAAACCGCGGGGCACCCTAGACCTCAGCATGAAGACCGATACATCTGACTCTATCTCGACTCATAGAATATGGCCGCTTTTGATACCCAATCTCCTTTTTGAGGCCCTGTTTATCCAACAGCCTTCTGCGCTCACTCATCGTCGCTGACGATCATCATCTGCACGTGCACTACAACCGCGAATAATGCCAGCTTACAAACTAGCATGCATATCACCCTCACCACCATCCAACCATCCGATCTATTGTGTACTACAGAAATTTAACAAAGCAACGGGCGTTTTCACAAGCAGGCTGCGTTACGGATTCTCAAACCTCTTTCTCTTCTACCTGTACCGTTCCTCTTCATTCTTGTTTAATCTGCAGCGCTGGATATCAATAGACCTTAAGTCCCTAGCTAGGACTCTGAATGTAAATAATGGAATCTGACTTGGGATAGAAGTGCTTCCTTAAACCCTGGCTGTGCCCCGTCTGGCAATAGTTGCACCTCGTAACTTTCATACTGCGCGTGTCACGGTTCCTTGGGAATTCTCTGCTCGGCAATCAGCAACCCTGAGTTTCAACCATCGTACATTAATGCGGTCCACTAGTAACACTCAACAGACTTATCGCTACAAACAAGATACTGTCAACACTACATACAGAAGCTGCTCTGCGAACCATGAAATGCTCTTTCGGCGTAGAAATTATCTCAGTTTCTACATGGAAGACCTGCTAGCATGCTCTCCTTTCTGTGATAGCTAGTCGCTCCTTCCTTCAAAGTGCTTACCCAGAGTCGCGCCTTCCTCAGAAGGCCCAGTAGTTGTAATCTGATGCCCATCACTCCTTCCCCAAGACACCGTTTGCTCTGGGTCGTGCCTTCCTCACATGGACCCCGGCTAGCCGCGCCTTCCCAGGTTATACTGAGACAGTACCTAGGTCGTTCCTTCCCTGGTTCCGTCTAGGTCCGTGTTGCTCCTTCCACATAGCGAACCTCTGGCTACACCTTCCCCGTGGACCTTGCGGGGTCGCGCCTTCCGTATGTAGGGCTCATTGCCAGTCGTTCGTTCCTTATCAAAAATTCCGAGCTGATCGCTTCTTCTCGTGGCTACAGAATCTCTTTCGGTACCGGTATGTAGGTAGAGCTACAGCTGTCTAATGCGACACCCGTTGCTTCCTCTCAACGCTCAGCCGGGATTGTTCCTTCCTTTTATGCAAACTTAGGTAGGGAGTTGTTCTTTCCCTGGAGCGTCGTGTCCGAGGTCGCGCCTTCCTTAGCTGAAATACGCACCTTCCAAATCAAATTACGTTGGTCGCTCCTTCCCAAGATGCTCCGTCAGGCTTGCGCCTTCCCTAATTTACAGCCGTTCCTTCCTACAATACAAAGCAAGCTGGTCGCTCCTTCCATCCTTTCAGGAAGAAAAGGCCGTTCCTTCCCTGGGACATCAAGGCCCGAGTCGCGCCTTCCTTAGATGGGACGTGAAGCATGCATCTTCATCGTAGATATACGTTGGCCGCTCTTTCCCCCGTATACCGTGGCAGGGTCAGGGTCGCGCTTTCCCTAACTCCAGGAAGTCGTCCCTTCCTATTCCTATAAAATGAGATAAGCTGGTCGTTATTTCCTCTCTCGTTGCGCCTTCCCTATTGAATCCCTTCAGGCTCGCATCCGTCGCTCCTTCCCTTGGTCATGCCCACTGGACATGAGGTGAGGTGAGATGAGTTTCTTTCTTTCTTCACCTACACCGCAATGTAAGGCTGTGGTCAAAGCTTCCCAAGACGTCATACCGTACACTGTCCGTGCTTGCACTGATGGAGGGGTATCAAAGGCTGTGGATACTTGGGTAGATCGTGACTCAAGCAAAGCAAAACAATTCAACACCGCTCGTTCTAGCCTAACTGCTGACTCGTAGGGCGAGAAATGCTTTCTCGGTTAAGAATCAGGAATCATTGCGCCATTTTGCCTGGGACCTTGAATCGGTACTCAGGCTCGGGCGCTCATTGCCACTGATTGTGATTCTGGGCATTGGCGTATAGAGTAATTTCTTCGACAGTATCCAGCGTAGGTAGGTATCAGGCAAAGGTGTTGGGCGAATGGGTCAACAATCAACACCCGACCATCAAAACTTGCTGTTACCTACCTAACTCTTGGAAAGCGTAGAGGATCATTGCCGTTAGGGAGTATAAGATTGAGTTATAAAAATTTTCACGCAGTGGATCGATCACAAGTTAGAGCATGGCAGGACAAGGCAAGGCCGTTTCAACAGCCCTGTCGCCAATCATGATCGTGACGTTGAGTGGACGGTGGACATCTATACATAGAAATTAGGGTTAGATCTGGTCCTGATCGAGTCAGATCCACGGAAGAATCTGCGTTGCCATCGGCATCAAGACAGTACAATACAATACGATGCTACCCCCATGCAACAGGGAAGAAAATAATTAGAAATCAAGGTAGAATAAACTAGAAGCAGGCGACATTTTTTTTAATTCGGGATATTTACTTTTTCGAGGCTATGTTGTGCCCTGTCCTGTGACGTGCCCGAGATCTGAGATTTTCTTTGCTCCACGCCGCCACGCTCGTGGGCTACCCTTAGCTAACCGCAAGCCTAGTCCTACCCGTGGCGTGGACGTCATCGGTGATCGACACGACACGTTGGATGCGTTCCTGAGAATCCTGGTGACCTTCAGGAACCGAGATGATTTTCTTTTTTTCTTGATTGATCTACTAGGCAGAACATTGTTCTAGAAATAGATTTAGAGGAAATGAGAGAAGCAATGTTTGGTCATGCAAGTGATGGTTGTTTTTTTTGCTTTTGATTTGACTGATTTGATACTAGCTAAGTACATGGGGGGTAACCTAGAAAATAATGGAAACGAAAATGCCGACTCCGTTGTGGCAGGTGCAAAGACCGTGCCGGTGTCCCAGACAAATAATCCAAAGGGGTATCCAAAGGGTATCCAGATGGATAGTAGGAAATAAGAAAGTCCAGAGACTGGGGTATCATAGTGTTGAAGGTAGGTTTGAGAGGTTGAAGTAATGTTGGTGTCGGTAAGAAGATATCGAGAGAAGCGAAGTAAAGGATTAAAGACGTAGATAGGGTGTAAAGAGATTTTTTGAGTATCGGAGAGTGGTGATTGACGACAGAGGAAAAGAGACGAAATGATCGAAAGATAGGTAGATAGATAAAATCAAGAACTTTTTTGGTGGTCGTAAGTCGTGATGTCGTAATTGGTTTATGGAAACCGAAATCCAAACGCCGCTATGCGTTGGAATGAAGTCGCTAAGGTCGAGTCAAGATAGGAAGGAAATGAAGAGCTATTATGATATGCTTCTTCATGCCATGCCCTTGATCTTTCCCCAGCCCTTCTCGAGGCCGCGGCGAGCCATGTCGCGCGCGCGGTCACTGGTTGAAGAGAGATTGCTCTTGGCCGAACCCTGGCTGGTCGAGGAGAACTTGCGAGAGAGAGTGCTCTCGTTGTCGCTGTCGCGGTGGATCATGTTTCCTGCGCCGCCACGGCCGACGTGGTAGACTGGAGCGCCGCGGCGCATCTCACGCTCGAGCTCCTCGTCGAAGCTGAAGATGGCGCGCTCGCTGCTGCGGTGGACATTGCCGGCGCCGCCACGGCCAGAGGTGTATGTTGTAGGGACGCGAGAGTCCAGGCGGGTGAGAGATGCTGGACCAGTCGCAGTGCGAGAAGGAGTGGTCTTGGTGTTCTTCAGGCTGATGACATTGCCTGAGCCTCCGCGTCCCGTGTGCAGAGCTGGACGGCCGCTGTGAGGCACAGAGGGGTGAGGCTCGACGAGGCGGTAGTTGGCGGGCATGGTTATAGATGCAGTTCTATGCTAGAGTTGATGCAAGAACGCTGTAGTCGAGGAAGACCGAAGTGATCAGGAAGATCAGAAAGATTAGGAAGATCAAATGAGGAGAGAAAAGTCTTTTGTGTGCTTTCTTTGCGAACTTGTAGTCAGGGAACCAGAGATTGCAGCGGGGGCAGGAGCTCTATATAGACTGGGTCCAGGAGAGCAGTTCCGGGGAAAGCAAGGCCACAAGGGCCAAGCAGGGCACGCAATTGCGGCAGAGCGCATGATGAGTGGCAGACAGTCGTCAGAGGGCCCGTCGCACCGACTCAGAGACCCCTTCCAGGCACACCGCGACGGTCACACGCTGAGTCCGCAGTGGAGTTGGTCGTGCTCATCGTCAATGCGCTCAACGCAAATTTTCTATGAGGATCCATCTGAATACCACCTGCGTTATGTTACCGTATTTTTACAGGACAACATAAAGCAGCATTCTTTTTCTGCACCAATAACAGTAAAGAACAACAGGCATATGATGGCTGTGCCCCCAATAATTGGCTTGAGCTGACTACAGTGGAGCACATCTCCCTGCTGCTTTAACAACCACCTGACATTCCATCGGCCAGTCAACGCCGTGGCAAAACGTAACAGAAATTGGGCAAACCCAATGAAAGAAGCGGTCGGGGGCATCGTGGTTTCGTGAGGGTAATGGAAACCACCGCTTTGTCTGCTTTCGGTTTCCACGACGATGATGATCTCTGGGCATAAACATGCTACAGGCTTGGTCTTTAACACGTTCATCAAGGGGTGGCCGATAGTCAACTCAAACTGAGCATTCGGACTATCTGCAAACCTGTATGCCTTCAGGATTCTCCGTCGACTACTGTACCTGATCGTAGATCTGGCGCTTACAGCCGCAGCACGGCACCGCTTGCCGCCCAGCAACCGGGAAAATGACTCAACCGACTCGTCTGGAAGGAAAAATTTGACCTTTGGACCCCCGCAGGATCGAGTGAGCGGCTAGCTGTCAAGCACAATTGCATCATCGCATCGGCTGCGATTTCAGTTAACGGCAAGGCATCGCCATCTGGCGCCATCAGCTGAGGGAATTTCGAAGCCTGGGCTGCTTCCACGAGGCAAGGGCGTGATTTGATGCAATGGGTTCGTTGATGAGATGGCGATGCGCTCGCAGCAACGCAGCCTCGCTTGGCAGGAGATCATTGAATGTTCCTTGATGGGGATTTTCTCACCGATTCGCTTGGCAAGAACGCGATCTCCAGGAGGCAGCAGTCAGGAGTCAGGAGTCAGGAGTAGACTGGTATTCTACGGTGTATCACGGCATGCTGTCTGGAAATGATGAATGACAGGGCAGCTGCAATGAGTAATGGATACTACAGCTATACATCGACCAGCTGCAAGGTCGTGGGATGAGATGCATTGCGCAAACCACAGGGAGGATTACCCCAGATCTGCCACGCAGGGCTGGCCTGGGCCCTGGCTGCTTAGTCGCTGGCTGACGAAAGAGGAAGCTGGCTGCCAAGCGGTTAGAAGTGGATTTCCAGTGGACTCTGAAAATTCTGCTGCTCCACCTTGCTCGCACCTTGAGGGCCGCGTCTTGCCGTCTTCCTCTTGCACCTTGGTGATGAGTCCATGATGACTTGTTCCTTGGTGAGAGGATGTCGCAAGAGTCATGTGCTGTCGCATGGCTTACCGCATGATTGCGCCTCTCTTTGATGTAAAGCCAGCCACAGTCAAGTAGTAAATTACAAAATGCTACCTGACGGGGGCGACCGAGCGAAAGAGAGCCAGAGAGCCCCTTTCCCCGGATTTCTGCCCCAGAAAAAGGCAAAGTGGCAGGTCACATTCGGATGTCGGCATGACGTCCTCGCCGTCTTCCTTTTGCCCTCGGCTTTCCTCCTCTATGGATTCAACTTGCAGCATCACCTGACGCTACTGTCACTCTGTCACTCTATCACGGGCTGCTTCTCCGCAAACTCGAATCTGAAATTGGGTCTGTCAAGGACCCCTCACGAGTCACGCCCCATGTTTCGAATCTCCTCATCCAACCCCTCACGAGCGGTCAATTTCCATGCCCCAGTCAGGGGTTGACGAACAGTATCTGTTTCCAGTCCATCTCAGATGAGTAGTTGTAGACCCAATGCTTGTATACCAACAGCCGCTGCTTTGACATCTCACAGGCACGTGAGTTGCATAGCCTCACTTAGAACTTATCT
This sequence comes from Aspergillus stella-maris, assembly GCF_047715825.1. NCBI lineage: Eukaryota > Fungi > Ascomycota > Eurotiomycetes > Eurotiales > Aspergillaceae > Aspergillus > Aspergillus stella-maris. The sequence goes on from NW_027396795.1 coordinate 589,222, forward strand.
CGATATCTCACGATGGGTCTCTCTAAACCTACCCAACAAACCAGCCATCTTCCAGAATGCATGGTGATGGTCCCAGAACAGTACGACCAGATGTCAAGGTAGAAGGGTTTACCCCAAAGCACATCTTGGTCGTCGAGGATAAGTCCGGGCTCCGAATACCCTCCTTGCAGCAGTAGATCTGATAGAACCATAGCAAAGTCAACCGATTACTCGCAACCAAGCTCTTCCAACGCTTTAACTGCACCGTCACAGCCATAACCAACGGCCCTGAAGCCCTCGCATACCTAGCCGACCAAAGGAACCCCCGCCCACACCTGATCTTCATCAAAGTGAGCCAGCCAGTTGTTCTCCAATCTCCATGCCAACGCATCTATATACTCTTTCAGTCACGAGCCCGCAGATCTGCCACGGTCTAACTCCTTCCCCAGGTCTACTCCCTCGGTTCTACCCCAGACGGCCACGAGGTCGCCGAAATAATTCGCACTCATCCGCCCTTCATCCATGACCCTGTCCTACAATTAACGCCCGTTATTGGGACGATCCCTCCAATAACGAGGTTCGACCGCCGCAGGTATGGGTTTATTAACGATTTCTTGGAGAAGCCCATGAGGCTGAATCAGGCACGGTGGGCGCTGAGGACTTGGGCGAGGAAGGACCCCTGGAGGGTAAAGCTGTAGCGTGTTTTAAGAGATTCGTATTCATTCTGTCTGTAAATGAGGAGCTGTTGACTTTGTTCCTGGCTTCTGGCCAGGGACTGACACCTTATGGCCTGAGGCAGGAGCATATTATTTTGCCTCACCTGACCGCCCTGAGATAGCATCGCATCGAATATCTTCATTGTCTCCGCATGAGGCGATCCCATTGAACAGCAGCCAAGGCTAGGAAGCCTCATTGACCACCTATTTAACCACACCACGAGGCACTCTCTTGCATACTTGACTTATTCTACTGCGTGACCGGGGCTATATCACACCAGGTTCACAGGAGCAGCTACGGCGCTCAACATTCAATATGCCGAAATATAAGTGTTCCCCTCCTCTACATTTTCTTCGTTAGCTAACCTTCTAGGCACTCTTCTGTAGGTTGAAACCCGCGAATCATTCTATGATTGAGCCGATATACCCTCGCAACTCTGCGCAAACTACGCGATTCCATTCAAACCTGCCGCGAATCCAACCCATGTGCTAACACTCCGCTCGATATATAGGCGACTACTGCGATGTCTACCTAACGCACGACTCTATGAGTGTGCGCAAGGCGCATAACTCCGGTCGAAACCACCTGAGGAACGTCGTGGAATACTACCAGCGTACGCACCCCTACTCGCCTTTCTAACATATCTACGTTTGCACCGCGACAGTTCAGGTCGGCTTACAATTGCAATTGCAGAAATCGGACAAGAAAAGGCACAATCGGTCATTGATTCGATCACGAACTCGTATGCCGCTGAGGGACAGGCCGTTCCGAACCCCGCGATGGCTCCCCCCGGTGCTTTCCCGCCGCCGTTTGCGTTTGGTGGTATGGCTTTCCTACCCCCTCTTCGTCTTTATCATGGACATGTAAAGGATACGTGACTGACAGAATTGCAACAGGCCAATTCCCTCCTCCTCCATTCGGCATGCCTCCCCCCGGCCCAGGCGGCGCTCCCGCAATGCCACCTCGTACGTCCTATCATCCCTAAACTCCCATCCAACAACTAGCACCACAAACTAACAAGCCATTCTAGCCCCCGGCGCCCGAGGCCTCCCCTTCCCTCCCCCCTTCCCCCCAACCTCCGGCGCACCCCCCGGCGCCGCAGGGAACCTCCCGATGCCCCCCCTCCCCAACATGCCAAACCTCCCACCCGGCTCCGTCCCACCACCAGGCCAATTCCCGCCACCAGGCGGCATGCCCTTCCCGCCTCCAAACTTCCAGGGTGGTGCGCCGCCTGGGTTCCCGCCTATGCCTGGGGCCCCGCCTGGTGCGCCGGGGTTTAGTCCTAGTCCTACGCCTGGGCCTGGGCCTGAGGGGTTTGCGCCGCCTCCTGGGATGGCGCCGGGAATGGGTGCGCCACCGGGGATGGGTGAGAAGCGGTGATTTATGGCATCTTATCAGGGTTTCTCTGATTAAGTGTGGGGACGGAGATGGGTTGTATGGTATGGTCTGTACGAGTGGGAGATGATATAGTTGGGTTCGCAGCTCGATATGTCACGGATCTAAATCTGCTGTTTTCTCGTTTCTTATTTCTTATTTTCAATTCTGGCGTAACATGCGGGTTTCAATTTTCTCAATTTCCGAGTACCTGATGGGAAAAACTACTACTAGAAGCAATACTTGAATGAAGGAATTTGCATTTGAGGCTGATGACTATGTACTTGGTATGCAAGGTACTGTCAACATTAGATACTGGAGATGGTCCTCGTATCAGACGGCGGGCATGCTCGACCACTAACTTTGTCAGACGGGCATCAAACCAGTAAAGTACTGTAGTACTTATTGTAAGGACCTGGCTCTCAAGTACCTTAGTGCCAGCTACCTACCGCTGCCCATACTCGAAAGGCAAGCCTCAGGCAGTCGCAGTTATGAGCGGGTTGATGTCAAAGTGACATAAGATATATATATGGCTTATGCCCATGAAGTCTAGGTGCTACTACTCTTTTACAGCAATCAAGGTTGAAAATTGAAACTACGTCTTCCGACGCAGCAATAAAATTATGGTATACTTCCATAAATATAGTAGAGCGATTGGTAAAAAAAAACAAAGGACAGGGCCATCGGATAAGCCGCTGTCAAAACACAAAGACCGCAAACCCAAGTCCTGATCTCCAGATCCAATGCTTCAGAACGCCGAGTATAGATATAAGCAAATCAAAAAAGAGGTAAGGAAATCCTGGTGTCGGAGAGAGAGTAGGAGGTGAGGTAGTGGGAGTTAAAAAAAAAAGAGAAAAAAAAAGAGAAAAGAGAGAGTCCAGTGTATAGCACAGTATACGCGGTTGACACAGTGATAATAATCAGTCGAATAGAGACAGCGATATAAAGAAGAATTGAAAGGGGGCACTGAGTATGCTGAGTACCGCTTAAGTTGGAGGGAGAAAAGAAAGAAGGGAAATGAAATAAAGCACGGGTCGAGCGGTCAAATTACCCTTCCCGTACTCGGCCATAAGTTCATCTCTTGAGCAGCAAAGCTAATAAAGCAATCGTTGAAAAATAGAAAATGTAAAGCAAACAAATCTTCTTTTAGTGGTCATAACCTGCGCCTCTTTGCCATGGGCTTGCGTTGTTCTGTGTTCGGTACCCGTTTTGGAACGGTGATGATGTGAAGCTCCGGGGTACCGGCGATTGTGACCTTTGAATGGCATCACCAGGACCTCTTGGGGGAGAGTTATCGCTAGGGAATAATGGTAGCGATGGGTCAACGGGCGAATGAGGAGGTTGATGGGGGTTTGCGATGGGGTTCGGCTCAAGGTTCTGTCGGCTAACGCTGGCGCCGTTGCCGCTGGAGAACGACCCGTTGTCGTCAGCGAATGGATCGTTCTTGTAAGGCGTCGACTTCATGTCGCCGCGAGCGGTAGCACCCAGGGCATCAAGCTCGGTGGTGAGCTGTGTCTGGGATTTTATGAACGAGCCACGGTCATCTCGCATAGGCTGGTAGCGTGTGTCGGGGTTCTTGGAAACAATGGCGTAGATTGAAGCGATAAGCACCAGGATCAAGAGCACCAAAGCAGCAACAGCGTTGATGACGAAGAAGACGACACCCATGACACCAGTGACCAGACCAGGCTGGTTGAAGACATCAGAGAAGAAGAGCAGGAAGATGGAGTTCAGGAACTGAACGGCCGCAATGGTGATGTTGTAGATGTTGGTTTTCTTGTCCATCCAGGGTCGCAGGACGCTGACAGCGATCAACATAGCGGCCTCAATGATAACGTAGGCGACGGTTTGCACGACAGGAGCCGGCTGACTGAGACCAATGAACATTCCCTTGATGAGGAGATAACCTAGCCAGGGGATAACGAAGTAGTAAGCCGTGGCGCGGTACTGCACGTACAGGAACCCCCACTTGTTCAAGCAGGTCGGGTCAGAGTAGAGAATGTACGCCGGGTTCTTGTGCAGCGCGATCGACCGCTTAGCAAGGCTGATGACCTTGAAAGAAGCCCAACCCAAAGCAGCAAACAAAGAGATAAGCATGATCACAGCAAGCACGATTTCAGCTGGAGAATCGTTGCGAGTAAACTCCCACAAGCAGAGAATGCACATCTGAGGGAAACCGATCAAAGTAAGACGGAACAGAATACCACGTGCGACAACTCTCCATCCATTGCGGAAGTCCTGGAACTTGTCGCTCTTCATCTTGCCGTGCTTCACGAGGAGCTCACAAAGTCCCTTGAAGGCGACGACGAGAAGCATGACAATGGCAACGAAGACGACGAAGAAGATGAAACCGGTCAAGAAAATGTTGGTCTCCTCAATTCCGGCAATAAATCCTACACGTTCAATACCGCGCACTTCCTTACTTTCGGAGGTGACCTTCTCGCCTTCGGCTCCATCACGCTTGCCCAGAGATCCCAAAGATCTTCCGACGAGTTCGACTGCGTCGTAAGACCTCTTCTTGAGAACTTCTACGGAGACCGTCGACAGTTCCGAAAGGATTGTTGCAGCAGTGCCACCGGTGGAACGCTGGTACCAGGTGCAAATGTCCTGAAGGAAGCCGACGCGAATAATACCCATACTCCATTGGAAGTTCTGAGTCCAAGATTCAACGATGGGCGGCATGTGAATCGAAGTCATACCAATCATCGCCTGGGACTGGTAGAAGCTGAAAAGCGACATCGCGTTGGCAGCAACGTGCGCGGCGGTGTTGGAGTGTCCGAGACCAGAGGTGATGGCAGAAGCGGTCAAACCAAGACCGGCGATAACAGCCGTCGTCCATCCTACTCCTTTCTGGTAGACAGTCTTACCGTTCGAAAGACTCGCCTCCAAACAGGCAACACTCTCGTGGGTAGTGGTGGAGTTAATGTAAATTCGGACAGAAGCATCGAGATCAGGCACGTTATAAGCGATGCCTAGATGTTCATTGATGTTAGTGCCATTGTTCATATTGTCAGTCGCGGCCGAGGTACGTACCTGGAATCTGACTGGCAACATCACTTCCGATAGTGAGAGGGGTGTCCTTGATGTTGATAGCACCAGTGTTCATGGGACAAAGACCCTCAAAGTCCAATTCGCACGGGTCCAATGTCTGCTTGAGAGCAGTGTAACCGTAAGCATCGAGAACAAGTGTTGCTTCAACATAACCAGAAATGGAGGAGACTCCATCGAAACCGATCACAAGAGAGTTGTTATCGGGCGTATATCGGACGTTGAAATATGTGGCCGTGAAATTCGAACTTTCTTGACATAGCGTAAGAGCTTTCGATTCGATGAGCCTGTCGGCGGCTACGAGAGGAGAATGAAGGAAGGCGACCAGAAAGCAGAGTAAAACCGATAACGACCGCATTCTGACGAATTGATGTCCGGAGACCGACGGTTTCGCTAACAGGACGTAGATGGATAGAGAAAAGACTTTATCGCAATAGGTGAGGTAGCAGATCGATCCAACGTGGTATTGCGATGAGTGCTATGCTTGGCGCCGCCGGATGCGGAAGGCTTTAAGAAACCAGTTCTGGGGGAGACGTATGGAAAGTGGACCGCAGTATGATGGGGTAGAAAGTAGCGTTTCGTGAAGACAGCTGTGAGATCGAACAGTGAGAGAAGCGGGATGCGGTGACAGTTTACAACGTCATTTGGAGTAGTTCGGTGGAAAAAGAGCGGAGCACCAGGAGGGTGAATTGAAATTATGGTCGAATAAAATCGAAATAGCGAGGGTTGAAAGAAGTGAAGAGTATCGAGGAGCGAAAGTCGAGGGGTTGGAGCGGTTCGAAAGCGAGCGTGGCGGCGACAGCCAGTATTGCCGGGGGGGTGTGGAAGAGGGAGGTTGGATGGATGAGCGTCTCCTATATCCTAACCGGGGGAATCCGATTTGAAGACTCTCGACAGGACGGGAGAGATGAACGAGGGGAGGAAGAAACAAGGCAGCAAAAAGAGGGGGAAAGAAGAAGAGGAAGTGATGACGGGGAATGGAATGGAGGTTGACCCAGGCGTGACAGAGACGGTTCTTCAGGGGATCTCGTCGCGGTTGGGAGAGAGACGGTCGGGAATGTCGACTGAGACTGCGAGAGAGACGGAGTGAGCGCCCAGAGACGCTGGAATGCGGAATGGGGATGGCGCTGACTCAGCACGGGGCTGCACGCCTGGTTCGCCCAATGAGTGGCCGTTGCTATTCTTAACTGCACTTTGTTCTGCAGTTCCAAGTCCAGACTGCCTGCAACCCTGTGGTCGGAGGCAAACTCCAGTCTCTCTTGGTTAAATGGAATTCTGTTCCAAGAGTCTTGACTTCTTGTTGTCGGCTTGTCGCCCTCAGCAGTCAGCGTCTTGCCGCTGCTCAGCATCAGCGTTAAAAGACAGCGAATAGTGCACGCGCGTCCTCAGGGGATCGCAGTTCCAGGCCCAATTACGGATGATTCCCATACGCTTAATCCACTGGATCAGCTTTTGATTCGTTCCCACTGATAGTCGGCGTTGATTCCTTCATAACCCACGACGTAACGCCCAGGCGATTGCGACAAGAGCCTGCTGCTGATGCCATACCTCATTGTGCTCCTGCCAAGGTCGCTTTCTCATAAAATCTGTTCTCTCGCCCATGGTTTATTCTTCTGCCTACCGCCTCGTGGAACAATGAACAGCCATGTTTCAACGCTATTAATAAAAGAAATTATGGTTATGACTGAGAAGCTAATGAGTCTGCAACTGAGACCTTGTCTTAGCTTGGTCCCTTACAGAACGGCCTCGGCTTTAAAGAGCCAACGCTCTCTTAACTAGTTCTCCAGCCTCAAGATCCATGAACACCTCTTCCACCAGATCAAATTCGATCTCAGAATGACACCCAGTCGCACTACTGTATGAGGAACATCAAACAAGTCAACGAAATGCCCAATCAGACGAATTTCACTTCTTTTTTGCATTGTCTTAGCGCCGAGTCTTGTGCGAGCCCACGCGAGGATTATTTGTTCGCCCCCGTTGCACAGCCCCCTCCTGAAAGGTACCAGGTACGAGTACGGCCAACCGCCCTCAAAACGGATAATGGAGTCCTCTTTACTATGCAGTATGCTTGCAATTTAATCTCTCAAGACAGCTTGTTCTTTGAGCGAACATCGCTATGCTTTGTTAGGCTACCATTTTTCCATTGCAGTTGTCAAGGTCCTGACAGCCGAGTGCGCGTCAGCTGCCTCTTTCCGCACGTGGAGTTGAAAATGACAGCTGATGTCCCCGATGAGCATCTGACATGGATTGTGATCTTCAAGGGACCTCCGACCGACACCTGGTTAACATCATACAACTGAAGACCACGATGTAGTTGCTCTTTGAACTCGTCATGACTATGATATAGCAGATTGGCACGATTTTCAGGACCAGTAGCCCTCATTGTTGCGGACCGAATTCAGGGCTCCGGGTACCCGAACCGTTAAGCAGCCTTTGTGCTCTTGTTGATCGAGTCAGGATAGCCTTTAGATCTCTCTATTCAGAACCTTCATTGGCACAGAGCATGTTTCAGCCGCCTGGCGTTCCAGATACCGTTTTCTGGAAGATCTCAGTAGACCTATACTTCCAGTTTGTATAGCACCATTAGAGTACCAGGTATTACTCTACACAAAGTACGGGATGCCCCTGGCAGGACAGCCAGGCGTCAACCAAACCACTACTGACAATGAACAGAATCTTCCGCATAGTGCATTGACAGCAATGCAATGACGTAGAGCCAAATACTCCTGGAGACTCGATCATCCGTCCCCATCCACACCACCCGTACTAAATCCAACATAGCTTCCGCGTCGCCAATCGCCGCACGGCATAAGCGTGATAGTCGAGTGTTTCAGTCTTTGAGTTCTTTCAACTCTCATCAACTGTCCAGTCGCGTCCGGTCGCGTTCATTCGACGATTCAAGACGTGGAGATCTCAGTGGGGCTGATGGCAGGAAGATTTCGATCTACATGAGTTTGAAAATCAAGTCTCACTCTCAAACTGGGAGATGGAACATTGGACACGGTTTCAGGATTTGCGGAGGGAGTCATTTCAGGGACAGTAGACAGTGTTGCCGACACCGCCTGGCTTCCAGGGTTGACTGAGACTCGGTACGTCAGCTCAAAGACTCGCCTTGTATAGATCAGCACTGACGTCGTGTTCATTGCGTGCATATCAAAATCATAAGCCAACGAGGTTATCCCCAACTACTGATTGACAGCCCATATGGGTCAACATACTATTTGAACAACCCCACAGTACACCCGCCCACATCATCGCAAGGCAGACTCTGCATTTTAAGGGTCCAGCGAGAAAGCCTTGGAATTATTCGGATTCGTCCGAGGTTCACCGACATCATTCGATGGCTCGATGGCTCGAGGCTCGAGCACGTCAACGGCCGCGCAAACCATGCAGGATTGCGGGAAGCTCAAGGGCGAACACGTCTTCCGCTGCTGTATGGAACTATTTATATCTACCCGACGGGAGGCTGGCCTCGGTATAATCGGCAGACTACCTACGTAAGTAAACCTGTAGCTAAAAGGCTTTCAGACGGCCGGATCCTGTGAGCTTTTGAGGTTCTCTACTACGGTGTGTGTCGGTCGGGAGCATCTCTCGGAACAATAAATGCTCTACTTGTTCTAAGGAGTTTAGTAATTTCTACTTTCTAACTACCATGACTTGACTAGACGAACCATCTGCGCAAGCCCACTATACCTACAACTCATACATTAATATACCAACCGGTGACCCGAGTTTAGTTCGCCTGAAGACATGGAACGGCTAAGCGATACATTGCTTCCACATATGTGAACAGGCCTCAGCGTTTCAGGAGGAAGGAACGCCCGCCTATTTTAGCTCCAGGTCGAGCTGAGGAAAGAGCACCCAGCACCGTCCACCGAGGTCGCACCTGCCGTATTTGTGGACGCGCCCTGTTGTTGTAGAGAAGGAAGGAACGCGTCCTCTCCCATCGCTCCTTCCCTGAAACGGAGTTAGGTGTGGATTGTACTTTGGGAAGGAGCCCTTCAGCTCGCGGCTGCGTTTTCTCAATGTGGGTATACAGATACTCATTCCATTTCATTGTAACGCAGCGACTAAAACATCATTTCTCTTAACGTAGCAAAGGAACGCCATTCCTACGGTACCCCTACTGCACGTTATCTATCAAACAGCCAAGACCAACAACGCCTTAGTACCCAAGGACAGCAACGACACCCTTCAGATACTTCGAACAAACAGCACAAGCACTCGCAAACATACACACCCCCGTGAACACAATGACCCACCGGTATCCCGCGGGTCCCGATCCCTTACTATCCCCATACGAACTTCCAGAAACGAGGGCACCGCCAATTGGACCGGCAAGAACATTGCCCACGCCCTTCCCGAAATTCAGCAATGCAAAGACAATAGGGCCGGCCGTCGCGTCATCAGTGATTGCAGTGCTCATTCTCGCCCAGATAGCCGTGAACCCTGCGCCGAAGAAGCCGTACACGATTGCGAAGACGATGAGGGGTGGGAGGGAGGAGGCGAGACGCCACATTGTGAGGGTTGCTATTGCGGATGTTACAGTTGACAGGCAGGCCAAGAGGGGAAGCGGCACTTTGCGGTCGGATAGTATGCCAAAGGTAAACTGGCCGAGGACTTGGCTGATGCTCATGAGGGCGAGGAGGAGGGCACCGCTCCTGCTGTTGGGATTGAGGGATAAAGATGATGCGTAGGAAGGGAGGTACAAGGTCGGGAAGAAGTATCCGAATCCTTGCAGGATGTTGGCGACAGAATATACCCAAAAGAGGGGGCTAGAGAGAAAGGCCCAGTTGACTCTGGGGACTTGAGCTCGCTCTGACAGTGGCAGACGGCCCTTTAGGAGAGGAATTAAGGGACCAGTCAGTAGAAAGAGAGTCACGGCCACAGCGCGCAACGTTTTCCTGTATCCGTATTTTGCTAAGAGAGCTTGCAGGACGAAAGGCATTACAGAGCCTGAAAATCCAGAGGCGCCGCAGAGAACACCGTAGGCCATGCCGCGGCGCGCGATCCAGTACTCGTTTACCATGGTGAGGATGGGATAGTAGAATATGAGGAATCCGAGACCGTAAGCTGCACCTTGCGTGAGAATGAGGACTTCTAAAGTCGATGCGAAGGACCCAAGAACGAGTCCAAAGATACATAAAGGCCCTGCAAGAGTCAGCCAACACAGATCAACATACATCCCTGGTTACTAGTCAAGGCAAACATCCAACCCAAATCATCTGCCTTCGCCACCGCTGAAACCGCTGGATAAAAGGCATGATAAACGGTGCCCCAAGATACCCAAAGCCAGAAGCGATGGTTCCCACAACGGGGATATAGCGATTGTCAGCAAACTCCGGGACCTTGGAGTAGTAGTCTTGGAAGACACCAAAGGAAAGCGGGAATCCTATACGGAAAAATGATTAGGCTCATTCCAGAAAAGTAGGTGTCAACAGGCATACCCCAGAGTAATGTTTCGAATACAAATGCTGCACAGAGCAGCCTCCATGCTGCAGGTCCTCCATCTACCGGCGCGAGCTCTTGTTCTCTAGGTTGATCAGCGCTTGTTGGCTCGCGGTCTGTGGGTGCGACCAGCTCGATATCATCCATTGCAAATAATAAGCAGCGAATTCCGACAGACAGGGAAGTCGGTCGAGGTTCGAGATAGAGTGCTCGCTGTAGATAAGCTTTACGCTTGGACGACCATGAACGTGATTAGCCGAGGTATATCAGAGCCCAGCTCGGCCTGGACCTACTAATATGCCATGGTCCTGAATCACAAATAGCGTACAAAGTATATACATTATTTAGGTACTCAATCTGAGCTTAGAGTTCAACATTCTCGGCAGCCCTAAGCGCTTTCAAAAACCTCTTCCTCAGGTCCTCCTCGTCCTCAAGCCCAACACTAACCCGTATCAGATCCCCCGGCACACCAAAGCCCGCCGCCCAATCAAGCTCATAGAAGTGCGCTAGCAGAACATAAGGCGAGACCAACGTGAAATTTGTACCAAGGCTCGGTCCCTTGGCCGTATCAATCGCGTCGAAGAACGCAATCGCGGCCTCAATCTTGTGGAATGTAAACGAGAGTAAACCGCCGTATCCGCCGTTTGGCGTGCGGCAGTCTTCGTAGAACTGTGCAGTTGGGTTGTCCTTGGGGTAATATATTTGTTTAATAAGTGGGTGTGCTTGGAGTATACGGCAGATTGCTTCGGCATTGTCGTTGATTTTGCGAATGCGGGTGATGAAGTCCCGGCTGTTGCGCTCCATGAAGATGATGTCTTCGGGCCAGTAGGTGTCTTCGTAGTTTGTTTTGAAAGTTTCTTCTAGCTGAGGGTAGTATCTGCCTTCGGGATTAAGGATGGCGCTGCCGCCCATGACATTACAATCTCCCGAGAAGATCTTGGTGAGACTACTGACTACCACGTCTGCATATGGCAGGACATGGACATTGACAGGGTTTCCGATCGTCTCGTCGACGACCACGCCAAAGTCATATGTGTCAGCTAGCCTGCGTATCCGTTTGAGATCGGGACATGTGAGCAGCGGGTTTCCGGGAAACTCGCAAAAGAGAGCTAGATATCGTTCGCCATACTTCAAACGGGCTTCAAGGTCATCTAGATCTTCTGACGAGCCCTGCCCGTAGAAGAGGCAACCGGGGCCGAATTTCTGTAGTATCTTGAGGGTGTCAACGTAGGGAAAGCCGAACATTATGCTCTTCAGTTGACCCCTGGATTCTAACAGCATCCGGTGTGTGTTGAAGATGGCGTTCATCCCGCAGGGATACAGGTAGATGTCGTCGTCTGAAAGATCCTTCACTCCGCGTGAGTCTGAGGTCATCTTTGAACTTAGTTCAACCGCAAGATCAACTTCGCCTAGTAGAGAGCCTGCTATGCGTCGGCGAATTGCGAGTTTAGCGTTGTCAACGAAGGATATATCCAGATTTCGACCGAAGCGCTCTTCAAGGAACTGTGTACTCTCTTGACCCTCGGCTGCACCATCCTTGAGCATCTGTTGAGACCCTTCCAGCTTTTTTGAAACAACTGTCTTTGCTTTTGAATAAAGTTGATACACGGAATCTCGTTGGTATCTCTTTGGACCTATCCTCTGAGTCAACTTGGACGGCGACGACCTGGAGTCAACCAGCTTGCTTTCCGAGAAGAGTGCATGACAAAATTCAGCTTGTCTGCTCGAAATACCATCTCCAGAGTGCTGCCAGTATTGCTTAGCTACCGGGAAGAGATCTTCATGGAAGATTGCGGCTGAGACTGAAGGCGAGATCTTTGCGGCAAGTTCTGATGACTCAAGGCTCTTATCGAGTACCAGATCAATTATCCTGACGTCCGCAGTGAAATGATGGTCTGCCTTTGCACTCATAAAATCGCAACATCTCTGGGCGGCCTTGTTAGATGGGAACAACATGGCTTTCTGATTTGGAGTTCCATATTTGACAGTTGGAATGTCGTTCGCAAAATCAGTAATGAGTTTGTGGATAAAGAACCTAGCCAGTCAGCTACAAAGTTATCAATGTATAGGCGTGTAAGCAATACCGCGGATAGCCATTTGTTATCCTGTCTATAACCCGCCGTTCACCCTTTTCGTAGTCGACGTTGTCTTTCCACGTCGGCAGGGACACGCTCACGGCCTAAGACGATTGTTAGATTTGTTATTTCAAAGAGGCATAACTTACATGCGGCGTGAGGGAGGGAATTGAATCCCCGAGCTCTACATTTGACATTCTGGTTTATTCGCTCAAGGGATCAACATGAGTCTAGGAAGATGTCAATAGAAGACTGGTGCTCGATAGATAGCAGCAACAAGCTAAAGTCCGCTTACCCCAGCTAGGTATGACTCAAGGTCGAAAGGTGCTCCTCAAGCGGGGTCTAATGGTGCTTGAACGCCTCCTTTGAAGACCTAGATCCTTCGCTGACGTATGCACCATGTACATTCAATTACACTGCATATGGACTTCTAGGCCGTTGACGCGACGTCTGGTGTAAATACGCACAGGTGTGAAGGCCCGCGGACGAGATATATAGTTCGCTAAGAATGCATGGAACCTGGTCGCTTCTTCCTAGAGTCCCCAAGACACGCGCATGGTAGGCGCAACCGATTGAACAGCGTAAGTCGCTCTATTCTCAGTTGGTGTTCCTTGTTGTTCTATAATCCTGTCACTCGTGTGGCAGGTGCGATGAGTGGACGCCGGTTGCGCCTTCCTTTCTTGACAGATATCCGTCGTAATTGCCCAAGCAGAAATTCAATTTACAGGTTGCTAGGTGATCTGGGTGCCTTTTGGTCATATCGGTACTTTAACCTTGTCTAAATTAAGCACCTTTTAGAACATGTAGTAGGGGTTGTGTCTCCTGAAATTACGCAGTTGGTGCCTGAGGCAGCATAACACTATCAGCTTATCAGCACGTGATGCGGAGACAGCCGCAGAAAAAAAAAGACCGGAGCTAAAAATTCGTCTTCCCGCAGGTTCGCCAATCGATAAGTCCAACCACGAAGTCTTGTTTGAGACTTTGAGTACTATCGCCAAAATGCCGGCCGCCGTGGATACCGCAAAGACCATCTCGAAAAAGCGCAAGAGAAAGCACGGCTCGAGCGCCCGCGATGCGACCGAGAATGGAGCCGACGCTCCTTCGACTTCAATCGCCGCCGCGAAAGATGGAGCCGAGACCGATGCTAAGGCCAAGACGAAATCTTCAAAGGAGAAGGACATCAAGCTTGCGAAGAAGGTCGTGAAGGAGGAGGCCCAGAAGAAGCGCAAGGTTAGCGACTCGCCTAGCGGTGAGGAGAGCGGGAGTGAGCAGGAGGAAGACGAGGATGAGGATGTTGAAGAGATTGTTCGACAGGAAGAAGATGGAGAGGAGGATGTTGCTGCTGACCTTCCCTCCATGGATGCCGTTAGCCTGCCGCAGCCCGATGGTGGCCCTAAAAAATTCACAGAGTTGAACTTGTCGGAGAAGACGCTACAGGGTATCAAGGAGATGGGCTTCGAGACGATGACGGAGATTCAGCAGCGGACAATTCCTCCGCTCCTTGCTGGTCGTGATGTGCTTGGTGCTGCGAAGACGGGTTCCGGAAAGACATTGGCTTTCTTGATTCCCGCAATTGAGATGCTTAGCGCGCTGCGCTTCAAGCCCCGAAATGGTACGCTTTTTGCTATCGCTATCCTTGGAATCACAAATTCTGACTGATTTTCTTCATTAGGTACCGGTGTTCTAGTGGTGTCCCCGACGCGCGAGTTGGCCCTGCAGATTTTCGGTGTTGCTAGAGAACTTCTCACTGCGCACAGCCAAACATACGGTATTGTTATCGGAGGCGCGAACCGACGAGCTGAGGCAGAGAAGCTCACAAAGGGTGTCAACCTACTCATTGCCACCCCTGGCCGTTTACTCGATCACCTGCAGAACACCCCCGGCTTTGTTTTCAAGAACCTGAAAACCCTCGTCATCGATGAAGCAGACCGAATCCTGGAAGTTGGTTTCGAAGATGAAATGCGTCAGATTATCAAGATTCTGCCCAATGAAGACAGACAGACAATGCTTTTCTCCGCTACGCAAACCACGAAAGTCGAGGATCTGGCGCGGATATCGCTCCGACCGGGACCTCTGTACATCAACGTGGACCATAGGAAGGAGCACAGCACAGTCTCGGGTCTGGAACAAGGATACGTTATCTGTGAGGCTGATAAGCGGTTCCTCCTGCTCTTCTCTTTTCTCAAGCGCAACCTCAAGAAGAAGATTATTGTTTTCTTCTCCAGCTGCAACTGCGTGAAGTACCACGCTGAACTGCTCAACTACATCGACCTTCCGGTTCTGGATCTGCACGGAAAGCAGAAGCAGCAGAAGCGAACCAACACGTTCTTCGAATTCTGCAACGCCAAGCAGGGTGTCTTGATTTGCACAGACGTTGCGGCGAGAGGATTAGATGTATGTTTTGTTCTATCAACTCATGTACAATGTATTAACAGGTTCTAGATCCCCGCCGTTGACTGGATCATCCAGTTTGACCCCCCAGATGACACTCGCGACTACATTCACCGTGTCGGACGTACCGCCCGTGGTGCGAACGGCAAGGGCCGCAGTTTGATGTTCCTGCAGCCATCCGAAGTTGGATTCCTCAAGTACCTCAAGGAAGCCCGAGTACCGGTCGTCGAGTTCGACTTTCCAGCCAAGAAGATTGTCAACGTCCAGTCTCAACTCGAGAAGTTGATCAGCCAAAACTACTACCTCAACAAGGTAAGTCCTCCTTGAAAAGTTATCTAAAGTAAAAATCTAACAACATGTCCAGTCTGCCAAAGAAGGCTACCGCTCCTACATTCAAGCCTATGCGTCGCACTCCCTGCGCTCCGTCTTTGACGTGCACAAACTCGACCTTGTCAAGGTGGCGAAGGGCTTCGGCTTCAACGCGCCCCCGCGTATCGACATCCAGCTCGGAGCCAGCCTCAGCCGGGACAAGAAGCAGGCACAGCAGGGACGACGTAATTACGGCAGCCAGCCAAAGGCAGGGCTGAAGTTTAAGAGGAAGCACGAGGATGATTAGATTTTAATTAATGTACCTAGGTATGCTTTGTGATTAGCATCAGGGTTGGAGTTTGTGTTTGTTTTTGCGCTATACATAGTTCTACTGGGATATGAAAAGTTTGAACTCCTTGAGACGTTAACCCCATAAATTAAAGTACTAGAATAACGGCTGTTCCATGCTGAGACGAGTCAACTACAGAAATAAACATGGCTAGATGGAAGGGCGTTGGCAGGGAGAGGCTTAAATAAAGTCAACATGAACATGGAAAATCTAGCGAACGACCCGCGGGTGGAAGCATTCCCCGAATAACCTAAACTCTGCCCTGTCCGAGGCAGACGAAACCTGGAACTCAGCAAGCGGAACCAGGAACAGCCCGTTGGTTCCACGGTTCCTGCTTGCAACGAAAACAAAGTGGCTGGAACTGGATACTTCCAACTTCCGCGGTGGCTGGTGCTCTTACGGCAGCGACCCAGTCACAGATCACAGATCAGATTTCCTCCCATTCAGCCTTTCCCTGCCTTTGTGGAGACAGACCAAGGTCAAGTCAACGGTCAAGTTGTCAACCTTGTCTTGCCTTGTCACATTGACATTGAAGAACAGATTCTTATGTGTGATTTCCCGCAGCGACCAGGAATATCCCTACCCAATCATCAGGGCCAAGTGGAAAGGAGCGAGGGTATGTAATGTGATCGACTGATGAGTTGGCAGCAGGATCGCCAATCGATGGTCGTCCGGGCGACCCGCGGTGAGCGGGCTAGGCTGATGCAGTTTAGCCAGTTACTGACTTCCTTGCCATGGCGGGCGGGAGGGATACGGGGTATTCTTTTTTGCTTTTAATCATGTACTTGTGAGACTGGACTGGCAGGGAAGAGGAGAGGGAAAGAAAGACGATTTGCGAGTACCTATTGTAGGACGTTGATGGTTACACTGGTGCGGGATCGGGAGGCGCTCGGGAGTGATGGTACTAGTTGCAGTAGTGGTCACTGTGGTCTACTTACTCTCCGTACCTGGCTGGGCATCAGGACAGACGGAGAGCTTCACCGGTACTTGGGGTAGATACTAGATGGCTGGTTTGTTGCTTGAGCACTGTAGTACTCAGGCGCAGGACAAAGGAAACTGGCAAGATCAGATATCTTGAAGATCTGATACTCAGGTACTAAGATCATCGAAGCGATAGCGGCTGATGGTGGCCATGGCGACAAGAGGCTGTTACCAACCCACGTAAGAAGCATGGGCTTTTGCCTTGCGTGGTGGCAGCCCAGTTGAACCAAATAAGAGTGTAGTTGGCTTTATTGTTGTTCAGTATGGAGATGTTGCTGTCTCTCTAAGTACTTAACCTGTATAACTGCTGCTCGGCCTGCTAGAAAGACCTCGGAGTATAGAAACCAATGGCTGGACACCGATTCTAACAGGGCCTGCATTTGCCATCCGCAAAGAAGAAAATCATCGAAGCTCGAGCAATCAGGATTCGAGGCCGCTGGAAATTAAAGCTCGCCAGTGACCAGCCCAGCGCTTCGCTCGATTGTTCGTCGGTCGAACGACTTTTTGCGCCTCCCCAGCCTTCTCTTTTTCTCGCCCGCTCGTTTCCTTTTCTCTGTTCCCCCATCTCCATCGTTCCTCGTCCTTTTCCCGTCATTTATTTGCATTCTGCTTCAATTCATACCCCTGCCAGGTACATCCCTTTCCGTCCTGTGCAGCGAATTTGCCCTGCTTGGTAGTTGTGGTGGAAGAATGAGCGGCTGAACTCTCTCTCGCCAGCCCGCAGCAGCCAGCACGCCTCCGACTCTCTCTGCCTCTCTCACCTCACCTCTCACCTTCCATCATCGTCTCTTCCATCCCTCCTTGAACCACCGATCAGCTGCTGCTCCCTCCCTCATTCCATCCCTCCCCTAATAATTCGCTTGCGCTGGTACGCTTGACTTTCTTTCCTTCTTCCCCTACACCTGACAGCCTCAGCCTCACTTTCTCCCAAGTTCACATTCCTTACTCCCCACACCCCGCCTCTGCCACTCTGCCACTCTCCGTTCAGACGCCCTGACCACCCCTTGTCCTGAAGAGTCAAACACGACCGCCCATCGATCCATCCGATCTGTGTTAACACTCAATCTGTTAACTTCGGGGCTCAGGTCTCCCTATCCTTCCCTGTCCTCTTTCCTTTTTCTGTCCCAAACCCATCTCCGTTGCCCAACTTACCCCCCCTCACATTATTGGATGGACCGAGAAATTCAGGGCTTCGGAAAAGGGAATGGTCGACAGACTATGAGCTGCTTGGCTGCCTGACAGATGGGACATATACAAAATATTCATCTCTCCCGCTGTTTATTCCGTCATGGGCTTCAACTCCCGGAGACCGCTTCTGCCTGCCCCTACAGACTCTTCTATTGTCGACACTACTATTAGCGGCAGCGTCACAGGCACAGATTTGGGAACTGACATTTCTCGCCGCACAGACAAGACATCCTACTCGATTCCCGACGACGGGAGTCCCGTCACAATTCCCACCCGTCGGAAACACCGCTCGCGCGGTGAGGACTCCAAACTGTCGCGCTCCGCTCATCACTCCCAGACCTCCCTGCTCATCGAGTACTTCGAGGGCGGGAAGGGTTCTGGAAGTGGTGCTATAGTTTCCCGACCCAGTGTCCGCGTCCGAGTCACTCCCTCGTCGTCTGGGAAGAAGTCCAAGGAACCGAGCGTTCACATCACCGACTCCGCTGGTAATCGGAGGCCGTCATATTCTCGACGCATCTCGCTCGGCTCGCCTTCATCAAAACAAAAATCAGGTGGCGAACTTATTACTGGTGGTGATGACCTGAGTTACACTTCTTCCGGAGACGAACACCAGAACGCCGGGCCCGTGGAGATTGAGCTTATGAACCGCGACCAAGGCAGCCAGCTTTCCCGCAAGTATCTGCCACAGTCCGAGATCTCGTCGATGCCCGCGGATTCCATGCTCGAAGCCCCATCTTCTGGACCAGCTCTACTACGCAACGGAAGCCCGGATTTCGAGGAGGCTGAACCTGAGACCAAGGATTATCTCAAGACCCCGGTTCGCCAAAGGAGTCGCAGTTTGAGCACGGAACGGATCGCTCAACGCGCCGCAGAGAAACTTACCAACAACATGCGCGATGCATCGAGCAAACGCCGAGCAGGCAAGAGCCGAGGTATCGCGTCTGACTACCAGGACGTAGAGTCCAAGACACCGCGGAGGAGAACCTACGCCAAGGATGAAGATCTGGCAAGCCCCGAGTCTAGCTTGCTCAGCAACTCCAACGTTTCATCGAATCGTCGTTCCAAGGATTATACGTACCACTCCAACGCATCAAAGTCCTCACTGAACAACCCGAAACTTCTTGAGACCGTTGAAGATGCTATTCGAAGACTAATTCTACCCGAACTCAAGGAGCTCAAAAAGGACCAAAAAGTTGCTACTAATACGTCTCTGTTTGAGCGCGGGATAAGCAATACCTATTCACCAGCAAGCTCAGAATCTCATGACGGGTTGGTAAGGCGTCTTTCGAAGCATGCCAGTGCGCCAAATGTGCGGAAGCCAAAGGTTGTTCTCAACAAAGACAGCCAAGATGAAGGTATCATTCTTGCAGATGACTCTGTTTCGTCTCAGAAAGGGCGTCGGGCAAGCCGCGACAGCCAGATGACTGCGGACTCGGGATACATCAAGGGGCTCCGTCCGGAGTTGACTGAGCAAGATATGGTCCGCCGGCAAAAGAGCAAGGGTCTTCGCGACGCCGAGAAAGCTGGAATTGTCGGTAGTCGCTTGACCGCGAACGCTCTCAGATCTCATGATTCTCGCTCAAGCCTGGGCAATGACGAAGAGGACAGAGGAAGCGAACCGAAGAATATCAACGAGACCGAACTTGTGTTCCAGAAGCACAATGTCGCTCCGATGCCGTTCCGCAGTGCTCTCGAATCCGATATCATGACCAGGGCATCCCTTCTCTCTGATCAGTCTACTGTGCTCGAACCCCGACGCTCGACACAAGAATTGGGCCTCAAGCACAGTAACATGTCGAGTCACAATTTGTCGAACCACAGTCTTTCTGAGCGCGACTGGAACCACTCACCGTCTGTCGGGGCTGCTGGTGCTATCGCTGCGGCTGCGGCTGCTAACCTCCTCGATGACCATTCGGGCGATCGTGGAGTAGGCTACGGTGATCACCTCAATGCTAGACGCGCTCTTAGTCCCATTCAAAGCGTGGCTAGCGGCCAGAGCGAGTCCCATGTCAGACAAGGCTCGACACAACATGTTCCACAGGAATACTCTGGAGATGAGAGGGACATGGAACAAAGGCTCTCAATCGAATCGCTTTCTTCTGCTCCCAGCACCAGCCTCGCCCGGTCCAAGCGCCCCGATGGTTTCAGTGAAAGCCAGGAGGAGATTGTCCGAAGCCAGAAGGATGCTGGTCCATATCTTGGGTATGAGGGTTCGTCAGTGTTATCTCGACAGTCGCCAGGAAAGCACTATGATGAGGAATCTGACGATGACTACCGACACTCAATGACGGACACCGCAAGCATCGACCCCAAGCAAATGGCGCAGTATACCGACGGCAGTGAGAGCGACTTTATCGAAAAGGCAAACAAGGGCCGCCCTGTTGCTGATGGAGTCGGTGTCACTCCCCGTTTCACCCAGCCTGCACAGGTCGAATCTAATGTTGCTTCGATCCTCGATCCCTCCATTCTGGATACCAAGTCGAACCAATCTGGTGCAAGCCAGTCACACTCAAACACCTTTGTGCAGAACGACAACAGTAGCACGAGATCGCTTGGACAGAGCCATGAGCCAGCTCAAACCTCTCGCCAGGGAAGCCCTCTGAAGCAGCGAATGGATGCCTCCAGCCCAGACGCCACTTCCTTTGGCCGACGCATGGGCGTTACATCCCCACCGCAGAGTGTCACGCAGTCACTGGATGACTTGACCGAACCACAACTCCTCCATGGCGACGCCGAGAGCCCCCTTCCACAGCACCGCGAACTGAGCCCAGAATCTGAATCGGAGATCAACACCAACCCCTCTATCATTCAAGGCCCCGCTGCAAACGGCGCTTACGACAGCTCCTGGCAATACTCATCTGCAAAGGGTGGCCAATCGCCTCTCTTTGACAATGCTGGTGCCGCTGCTGCCGCAGGTGCCGGCCTTGGATTGGCCTCGGGCGATCCTGGCTATGGTCAAGGTTACTACCCCGAAGACGACTATGGTGCCGATACCTACCAGGACCAGCAGTACAGCAATGGAAATGCTTTTGGTACTCCTCCTGGTGCGAAAGACGAAGGCTACGTGTCGGCTGCCAACCCCATCTCTCCAAGCCCCGAGCCAGGAACCAAGGGATTCGGCGGTATTGACACGAATGGTCTTGGCCTGTTTGACAGCCCTACCGGAGCCGATGATTCATTTGGACCCTCCCACCAGCGACACTTTAGCGGCTACTCCCATGGAGTTGGTTCGCCGCTCTACGACAGTGCAACAGGACACGGTATTGACCGTATCCAATCCAAGGATATTGTTGCACTGATGGACCATGTAAGTTTGACAATCTTACCTTTGAATTGGGAGCATATCTAACTTTCACAGCTCACGGTTCGCGATGCTCAGCGTAACGCTCGAGACACAGAGATCCTGGTGACTCTTGTCCGAAGCGCTACAGAGATGCGTCAGTCCTTCGAGGAAATGAAGAAATTCATTGCCCAACAGGACAGCATGCTGCAGGATACCAACGAGCGACACCACGAGCGAACATACAAGGCCATTGGCGGTCCTCGCCCCCTACCGACTAACGGCAGCAGAACCCGTCAGGCATCCGTAGACGACGGCCAAGACTCGCCTGCGAAGCGCAAGAACCTATTCAAGCGCGCCCTCCAGGGACTGAGCATGAAGTCTGGCAAGGATCTGACGCGAATTGAGGACATGCTGGAGCAGCTTCTTGATGATATGGACGCTCTTCGGTCTAGCCAGAACGACATGCTCCGTAGTGGCAACCGCGGCCTAGGCAGCATTGACCTTGATGGCTATGAGCCTGAAGGCCATGCTGGCACTTCGTCTCCCGGTGATCACTCTGGGTTCCTTTCCAACTCCTCCCGAGCTGCTCCGGAGCCGCGTGGAACTGCGCTTCGCAGAGACGTCGACACTCGCGTCAGCACAGTCGAGGAGGCCGATGAGGAAGAGGAGATGAGTGAACGGGGAGAGTTCCTCAGTCCCCAGCTCCCGGAGAATGCGGCACCTGGACACCAGAGAGCAGGCTCTGCACCCCTGTCAACCCCTCCTCGAGCCGCAGTTGTCTCGGGTGCTCTCAGCAACAGCAACGAGACAACGCCGAAGACAAACGAAAAGGCTCGCAAGCACAAGTCCAGCAGCTCGTCCTTCTTCCCTAAGATCTCGCGTTGGTCAAAGACTACCGCTTCTTCTATGGGCGACAACATCCGCAACAGCATGCAGCCCGGCCGTAAGGAGCGAGTTTCTTTCGATACCTCTCGCTCTGGATCTGACCTTGTCCCTGGCCAATACAAGGCAGCGGACTACTACGACCCTCAGGGTGACGACAGGATCCGGTCGAACTTCACTCTTGAGGAGGGCTCGCCCCAACAGGAGAACCGACCTCCCTCGCCTTTGGTTCCCTCTCAAGTCTCCGAAGCGCCCAAGTACCGTGCGCACCGAGACAGCCTCGACATGCAGCACCCCCAGCCACGCCAGGGTCCCACTGGTCGATACCAGTCCCAGCTGGAATCGCAGGCGCGGATCTACGGGAACCACGGCAACCACTCCAACCACTGGAACTCCAACCCCAGCTTCTCTGATGTCAATGGGAACCGACGCTTCAGCGCTGGTAGTCGTCGCTCTCCCGTTTCTGACGCAGGCTATTCAGAAGCCAGCGGGCGATCCTCGCGACAGGGACCCCCGCGCCCACCAAAGATCAAGGACGACGGCCCTCTTTTCCCAGAGAGACCGCCCAAGGTCAAGGAGGGAGAGGAACAGTCGTACGCGGACCGCATTGCTTCACGGGTAAGTTACTTCAATTTCTGAAAGTCAAAAACTATCGCTAACTTGATATCTAGAGCTCTGCTATGTCCCCTCACAACTCCCCACCTGTCCGCAAGCCAACTGGACCTCGTCCTTTGAATTCCAACAGCCAATACAACAGCCCCAGCAGGCGCAGACGCAACTACCGCGACAGCCCTGAACAAGTTGACGACGAGCATGACTACTAAGTAATACGCGGGCACCCGCGAGTTTGACACTCGCGCAGCCCACCTGCTTTTGATACCACCATACCCTACCATACTATGACACGACCTGATGACGAGTAGTACTTCTTGGTTTTTCTCATGACTGGCGTCTTGCATATTGCCAAAATTCACCTCTGTGTTTCGTCATATGATATACATTTGCCCGTTGAGGCGGTTGACGAGGATGTACTTTTTTCACCTTTCCATGTATCTAGCGATTCCATTCTCTGCTGCATATTTGTCGGCCTGATCATACGGCCATGTGTAATGGAAAGCCTACACAAACATTATTGACAACATTGTACCTGGAAGAGTCCATAGTTCATCCACTCTAGAATCCCCCACTCTTGACCATGGGTGCGGGGTAGCTTCGGAGCTTACCTTCAGTGCGGAGATATCAGCTCAATACAACCTCTCATTTTCAAGCTTTAACTCTCACTCTTTCCTTCTTATCAGTTTCTTCTTCACATACATCCTCTACTACCCAGCAACAAACACAACACCACCCCAACCAGGATGCCCTCCCCAAACCCCGCCGACCTAATCCTCTGCTCCACCTGCGGCACGCAATTCCCAACAACCACCGCACCCTCAGATTGTAAAATCTGCGACGACCCGCGGCAGTTCGTGCCTCCAACTGGGTAAGTCTCTATCTATACCATTTCAACCCATGCACCATTCCCCTTAGCAACAGCAGCGGTGCTCATAGAAGGGATAACGGCAAAGCCAAGCCTGGACAACCCTCTCCACCCTCCGGACCTCACCAGAAAACTACAAAAACATATTCACGCCCGACCCAATCCACGGCGAGAAACTTGTTTCAATACATACTGAGCCCCGGATCGCAATAGGCCAGCGGGCATACCTATGCCGAACAAACGCCAATCCTCAAGGTGAAAAGGAGAGCAAGCCATTCAATGTCCTCTGGGACTGCATAGCATTCATCGACGAAGAAACCATAAAGAAGGTCAAGCAGTTAGGTGGAATCCAAGCGATAGTAATCTCCCATCCGCATTATTATACCACGCACTTACTCTGGGCTGAGGTGTTTGATTGTCCTGTTTATCTGTCGGGTGAGGATGAAGAGTGGGTTGTTTTTCATGAACAGGAGTACCCGGGGTATCAAAGCCAGAATAAGAAGAGGCAGATCTTCTTCTCCTCGCCTTCATTATCATTCACTTCTTCAGGGAGTTACGAGAATGATATTTGTGCCGGCGATGAGAAGGCGGATATCGTCGCTATTAAGACGGCTGGGCATTTCCCGGGGAGTACGGTGCTGTTGTGGCGGTCGTTGAAGACGCTGTTGATTGCTGATACGATTGCTGTTGTGCCGAGTGGGAGGTATTGGGTTGATAGGCCGGAGGGGACGGCGTCGTTTACGTTTATGTGGAGTTATCCGAATATGGTTTGTTCTTGTTTTTCTTGTTGGTTTGCTTCCAAGGGTTGAGTTGACTGACTTCTTGATAGATCCCGCTGACCGCAGACGATGTGCACGGGATCTGGAACGCTATCAAGGATACGGAATTTGACATCACACGAGGTGCATTCATCGGAATGGATACAGATACCGACAGCAAGAAACGTATGTTGGACAGCGCTCAGATCTTCGTCAAGAGCATGGGATACCTAGATCATGCAATTCACCAGGAAAAATTTCTTTGATGCAGCGTGCTAAAGTTGGTTCTGTACACAATGAAGCCAATAAACATGCCTCTAATAAGACTGGTAATGATGATCCAAGCAAGCCAAGCTACAAATCAGAAAACGGACGCACAGAGGTCCTTATAGAGGGAATGCGGGAATGATGCTTCGCTGTTGCCAATGCACTAAACTCCAGCCCTTCGCTAATTGGAAACTCGCCTGGGAAACTGTCTGCGGACTTTTGTTGAACATGCTCGTTGAGCTCGATCATCGAACGATCAAATCGAGGACTCTCCGCGACCAAGGAGTCAATGGAATAAGGATGATTGACGGCGCTGAATGACGGGTCTTTTCCAGCCGCAACGATTTTGGTGTATTGAGCTGCCGAAACAATCTTGCACTGTTTTGCAACTGAGGTGGCAGATTGCACATTGGTCGCCGATAGACTTCTTTCCAACGACGAATAATTCGAACCACTGCCAGGCGTCGGACCAGATGACGAAACACACGTAGCCCTTTCTTTGCCCCCATCGCCCAGTATGTCTCCAATTCCACCGCGCACATTCTCATCAACCACCGGTACCGCATCTTCGCTAACCAAAGTGTTCCGTTTCGGCATGCTGGCTGGTAAAGAAGCGGAGGCGGAAGCCGAAGTGGTCGAAGCAACTGGAGACGATACACGCAGAAACCTCTCATCATCCTCCCTCGACGTCTCAATATCAAGCTCACCCTCGCCATCACCATCATCCTCAGATCCCTCAGGAATGATAGCAAACTCCTCTACCAACTCCGACGGCGTAAGCTCCCTTATAGGCAGCGCCTCAGCCGCAGCAACCTCAATCTGCGACGCAATCTCGCGAACGCTCCTCTCAAACTCATCTCTCGTCATAGAGTCAACGAGGTTTGATATTCGCTGTTCGCGCCGGTCCATAGCGCGGCAGATGGCTGAGTTGGGGTCGGTTATAGAAACCGGGTTTGTCCGCGTGATGCGTAGAACGGAGGTTGTTGTTTGGAGCATCCGAAGCTCGACGACAGCTCGCATCAAGGCGAATGTGCTGGCAAAATTGACATTGCTGGCTATGGGCTTTGGAGGTCGATGGAGGTCGTCGGCTTCATTGTCATGGTCGCCTTGGGGTTGGGTGTTGCTGTCAGGTTCGGAAGATAGACCTGCGCTTGGGGTGGAGAAACTGGCCATCTTCGCCATGGGAGTATGTTTGGCTCAAGGCCATGCGCGGAGGTGGTGGTCATCGTAGGGAGAAGTAAACACGGATGATTGGAAGAAAGCTTGTGGTGGTGATGATGGTTGGAGAGGAAGGTGCACCCCAGCGCACCTTCCCTTTTTGTAGTGACATGCCACCAGTAGCCACTACTGGCAGTATAGTATAAGTACTAATAGAAACTCACCTGGCGTGATATTTTAGACTTGTACTAACATCAATATTGTACTGTGGTTAAGAAGAACCCACTAACGTCAATCCGGCCGTTCCCATCATGGGCATCTCATTCTCCACTCGGTCTCCCCACCTCCATCCATCCTCATTCCTACTCCAGCTCCTTCTTGCCCCTCGCAAATTATCCCATTATCCCGCCTGTCGCTTCAATAGATCCTTCGAAAGCAGCAATATGTCTAATGTCCAGGACCTCCCCGTTGGCGAACGGCGCTTCGCCCCTCTAAACCCCTCCAAGAGTAACGAGTCCAACTCCAAAGCACCCCAACTCAAGGGCATCGTGTTTGATGTCGACGGTACATTATGGTACGTCCCCTCAACCCATCTTATCAGTCGCAAGACTAACCAAGACTCCAGCCTCCCGCAAAACTACATGTTTGGCGAAATGCGGTACGCACCTAGCTACCCAGCTACCCTGCAGCCACGCCGAGACATCTCCGGCGAGCAGTCTGGCATTAGCTAAACCTTACCAGCGAAGCTCTAGGGATCAGCAAACAAATCGATATTCTCCATCACATCCGCAATCTTCCTACGGAGGAAGAGAAGCTTGAAGCCAGTAACAAGATCAAAGCTATTGAGCGCGAGGCCATGAAGACCCAGGAGCCGCAGCCTGGTCTTGTAGAGTTGATGGAGTATTTACGTGATAAGGAGGTCAAGAGGGCTTTGTGTACGAGGAACTTTGAGTATGATTCTCTCCCTTATTCTAGAAGTCTACTTTGAGTGAGAAGGAAGAACTGATGGTGATGGATTAGAATGCCCGTCACAACTCTACTCCAAAATCACCTCCCAAAGCATGTCTTTATGCCTATTATCACTCGTGAGACGCCAGGATTATTGCCGAAGCCTGACCCAGCGGGGATTCTGCACATCGCAAAAGAATGGGGCCTGGAGAACCGGGGTAAGGGGTTGATTATGGTATCTTGCATCTTAAGTCCAGTCTCTTAGCCCTCGGTCAAGGTACTGACGCCTGCAGGTCGGTGATAGCATCGATGATATGTCGGCTGGGCACGCCGCAGGCGCTGTAACAGTGCTCCTTCTGAATGACCACAACGGCCATCTAAAGGAGCATATGCACACAGATCTAGTCATTGAGAAGCTACATGAACTCATCGACATTCTAGAAAATGGGTTTGTGGGGACCAAGACCCGGGTGGAGCTGCCTTCCGTTGCCCGCAGAAAGTAACCCGCGTCGGTCTAAACCGCGTCGGTGGGTTGTTGAGAGTTTTGGATACTGTACAGCATAGAGTCGCCTTTTGAGGTCGGAATAGCCGACTTTCATATACTCCGTAGCCCTCATAGATAGATCAACCAACGAATCGCCCAAATAGTCGAACAGTAATCAAAACAATACTGTACAGTATGCACACATAAACACCGACCTGCGGCTCATTAGTATCAAACATCAAACATGCAATTCATCAAAGCCGGTATCTATCCCAAGCCTTCTTGCCCGCGCTAGGCATAGGCCGGTATGCGTCGCCTCCTCCGCCATCACGTTTCGCCCGGCCATTCCCACGACCATTGCCACCACCACCTCGACCACCACGACGAGGAGGTGATCTCGGCGGCCCTCCTCCGCGCCCACGCGCGGGCCTCCCCCGATCTCTCGGAGGAGACATAGAGCGCTGCCGCGAGTTATACCCTCCCCGATAGGGATCATCGCGATCTCGATAATCCCTGACCGATGGTGGCGGAGGACCGTTGTTCCTCCCTCCACCAATCCGGATATTGATGTTGCCTCTGTTTGCATTTCTGTTTGGCCCACCGCGCTTGCTGTTCCCACCTCGGGGCATCATATCATCACTTTCAGGTGACGAAAATCGATGATATGTATTCTCCGCTCTCCCGCGAATCTTCAGCCCACCAGATGGCGGCGGCGGCGGTCCCGGCCGTCTCGCCCCAACAACATTACTGATGTCCGTAATGAGATTCGGATCGATCCCGCGGATAGTGAAATTCGATGAAAGGAACGGACGCGCAAGAGAGGGGCAATCGCCGATAAGATGTTTGTTACTCGTGCAGTGTGCGCAGGAGATGGAGACGAGGCAAGGGGCGGCGGTTGTATCTTGCCTTGGCAGTTTCCAGAGGAAATCGCAGTCTAGTTCGAGGTGGGTTGTTGAGCCGCAGAGGTCGCAGGGGACCTCGGATGCGGAGCTCTTGAGGGAAGAAGAACATTGTTTTGTGTCGTGGCCGCGCTCGCGGCAGCGTTGGCAGCGGCGCCATTTCGGGCAGAGGTTGCTTTGGTGGGTGTTCCAGGCTCCGCAGTGGACGCACTGTTGGATTTGTTAGCAATCTTGTGTTATACTAAGGGCATGATGCGACATACCTCTTTCAAGGGACAAATCTCGGTGTGGTGACCCTCGCGTAGACATTCCATGCACATTATCGGTTGCTGGAGGTTGAGGTCATAGATGTCGCGGCTATAGAAGACAATTTTTGCCTGAATTTCCAGGTCCTCGCGATCAAGATCTGCAAGGGTAGAAGGCATAATGGGGTATCTCTTCGACAGACGCTGAAGCGCGCTGTCTTTCGAGTCACTGCGTGTTCCATTCGGGGCACTAAATAAATCCGTAACAGCGGCCGGTCGCGAGACAGGTAGAGCTTCAGGGTCGTAGCCATCGCCTTCGCTATCATCTTCGTCATCATCGTCATCCGAGATGTTGATAATATCGTTCTGGCTTCGAATTTCGCCGCGCGACCCGATGGTATTCAGCATAATGGAATCGTCAGCCTCGGAGTCCAAAGACCCTGAGTCGTCCGAGTCGCCGGAGCCAGAGGCGGCGGACTGATCACCATTGATCTCGCCTTCTTCCATTTCAAAGTCGTTGTCAGCCGCCGGTGTAGCCGAAGCCGGAGCCGTTCCTTCCTTCTCGGGGGTCGGCGAGCCGGACTCGCTTCGACTCCGCCAATACTTCCCATTGACGGCCTCGAAGTTTTTGTCTGCCGCGGGTTCAGACGCAGGAGTCGCACTCGCACTCGTCGTTGTGTTCGCATTCGTAGTAGCAGGTTGTCGACTGCGCAGCGATGTCCTAATCACGCCTCTCCCCGTCTTATTCCAGTTCGGCGCCGGCGCACTCACTCCCCCAGCTGGCGTAACTGACGCGCCATTCTTCTCGTTGTCGCTTTCACTGTCACTCTCATTATCATTCCCACTCTCACTCCCAGATTCAGATCCAGATCCAGAATCAGACGTATCCTCCTCCTCCCCAGCCGAATTCCCATCCGCCCTTGACCCTTCTGATTGCGGATCAACCTCCAAAGACTCCTTCGAGAAGCTCGCCCCCCTCGGCACAAAATCCTGCACCTCTGCGCCCCGCGGCCCCTTGCCGTTCCCGCGTCGCTGGCGTTTACTCGGTGGTTCGCGCGAGGCGTGCCGCGAGGAATGGGCGCTGCCGGATTTGCTGCGGGTTCCGCTGCGGGTGCCGCGGGTGCGCTGGGCGGCGAGCGTTGCGGTTCGAGAGTCTTCTTCTGAGGGTGGTGAGGGTGGCATTTTGTGTGGAGGTTGTAATGTGTTGGAGGGGAGGGTGCTGGTGTCGAGGCCTCGAGGCCGATGAGATTGTTTCTTTGGCGGGTGGATCTTTGGTGTGGAGACAAAGCGCTGCGTAAAAATTTACGGAGGGGTGGGGGGGCCATGTGTGCAGCGGACTATACAAAGGAATCTGAAATGATATCAGGATGTATGGAAAAAAGAAACTTTTGGTTTTGTGATATTTATTACAAAAGTGATACATTCACGATAAAATCCACGCAGACATTCCCAACACCCAGATATCGCTAACAAATGCATGCGTAGGGTATCAACTCTAAGAAAGTAGCCCATACATAGATCAATTGCTCACCGACGCCGAACAACGCCTACAACCGTCAAAACGCCCGGCTCAACATTAACCCTCCATCCCTCTCGCGCAAGCATCTTCCCAACAGCCGGCCCAAGCCTCGAAGTCCCATCATGGCTGTGGCGTCCTAAACCAGTGATAATGCGATACCCACCGCGAGCTACATCGCCATCGCTCCCACGCATATATTTCGAATCACCCAGCGACTCCCACCAATCCGAAACATGGTCGCTCGTTATGCGGACTGCGTCTTGCACCGAAAGCCCGTGGAGATCGATCGAGTTGGCTGTTGCGTTGCGTCTGGCGTACTCGTCTGCTGAGGCGGCGGCGTCGCGTTTCGCGCGCTCGAGATGATCCCGGCCGATAGCGGAGTAGTACGCTGCTGCGCCGCCCATGAGTTTATCTGATTTCCCGCGTCTGAAGGCTGCGGAGGCCTTGGTGAGGGCTTCTGCGCCTGCGGCGTAGTGATAGCCCGCGGAGGCGGTGACTGTCTCGTAGTCTCGGGATGAGCTTGATGTGGCTGTTCGCCGATTGGTCGCTTCTTCTTCGATGTCCAATGGCAGAGGTGTGCTTGTGAATTTGATCAGTTCGGCTGCTGGGCGAGGTGCTGGGACTGTCATATATGCCTTTGCTAGTTCGTGTGCGGCTGAAATGGAGTTTCGCGTGATCTTGAGTAGGCCGGCGAGAAGCTCTGGTGTTATCTCGGGAAAGTCCTGAGTCAGTTCGTCGATTTGGTTTGTCATGACTGGGTGCTCGTTGATATCCGTCCTGTTCTTCGGGGCATGTAGTTTTGCGAGGGCCTGAATGGTCGCGGGCAAAGAGGCACCGTTGGCATGGTATGTCGAGGTGACTGTTTCTTTCTTGAGAATGGGGAACGTACGAGCGCAGATAAAGTCAACGTCCTTTTGCGCTGTAGTCCACTTGTTGTAGGTGCTGGTCGGCTCTGATACAAAATCACTGTCAAGACTGTCGGAAGTCGTATTATCGCGGTTCTTGCCGTTCCGATTCTTCCCTCTGCGCTTGCGACTCTTCTTACAGCCGGCATCACCGTTCTCAAAGCCGTCGATGCCCTTCGGTAAACTGACTTTCCCATTCTCGTCAATCTCCTCGCCCTCAAAGAACGCAAAGTTCAACAGGACGTCCATGCACTTATCGACATCCCCATTCGACTTCCTCAACGTATGCTCAATCGTAAACCGCTCCGTAGTCGGGAACATCTCACTAAGATAAAAGATCTTATCTTCCTCCGTGGCACCAGACAGCGAGAGCGTTCCATCAGGTCCAACAATATACGATACTTTCACGGGGCATGTCGAGCGGCTCCGATCGCTGAGGCTGAGCGCCGAGAATTCACTTGTCGCGTCGGTTCCTCGAGACGGGTTTGTATCTGCCTGCGATATACTCGGGTCTGACTCGTGCGATCCGTTCGAGTTCAATCCGCTTGTCCCCGAGGGGTCAAACGGTAGGTCTTCCTGCTCCCATGCGGAGTGTTTCAGGGCGTCGAGGGTTTCGCGCAGCTGCTGGAGCTGTGCTGTGTCGGAGAGGTCATAGTCAAAGACTATCGCCGTAAAGAGAGCGGGATCAAGGGGCGGGCAGTAATCTTTCTCCAGTTCCTGTAGCACCAGAGGATTGTATTAGTTTTGCGATTGCTAAAGCGGCCAGATGTCTCGGGGAAGGGATGAGTGATGGACGGACACTCAACGTCGCTTCATTGTTTTCAACCATCGTCTGAGTCGCTCAAGATCCGGCGCAGTTGTAAGATGCGTCTTCTGTGCATGCCTTTGACGGGGATTTGTGTGAGGTGGTGGGTTGTTTGCGAAGTGGGGGATTGATTGAGCAAACGAACATGAAACCCGCAAACATTCGCGATGACATAAGACCTGCTACTCTCTACTGTGGGGGACTACATACTCTCACTCAACATCAACCCCGTTTATTTGCTATTGCTAGGTGACATGCATTTGGCAGATCGATCTAGGCTTCCATAATTTCCTCAGGGTCCTCGCAGTACCCAAGAAACCCCTGCGACACTAGAAGACCTCCGGGACCAGGCTTGACTTGATGGTGACCGCAACATGTAGCTCAGATGCCAGTCACGACAGCTAGAATTCCGAGTCGCCATAATCCGTCTCACCCTCTTCACTCGCCATACCCAAAGGGAAGAAATCGGTCTCCTCACCCTCCTCACCCTCCATACTCAAAGGAAAGAAACTGCCTTCCTCTTCCTCCCCAGACTGGAGTTGCTCAGCAAGCTCAGATAGGATAGTGCCTGGGAAAGACTCCTCGAGTCCCTCAGGAAGGAACGGAAATCCACTGCTTTGTGAAGACTCGCTGCTTGAGTCCAGGAACGGATTGCTTGGATATGCCTCGGATGGCTCTGGCCACTCCCATCCCCGGGGGAAGGGGGGGATTCCTCTCTCGGAGTCAGTGGTGCGAGTTGGGGCCGGGGCCGCGAGGGCGACGCTGCAGAGGCCGACGAGGATGGTGGTTGCTGAGAACTTCATCGCGGTGGTTGGATGGCTTGTTTTTGGTGGAAGGAGGGAGGTTGCTGAAAGCTTGAGGCTCAAGGCTGTGGAGGGATCTCTGAGGCAATTGGACTGAGATGGAAAACCAATGATCAAGAGTCACATCTTGCGGACAGTGTCTTGCCATTTATACCTCGTTTCCTGACTGGCAGTGGGATCAGGTTTACCCCGTGGAGGACATCTCATATCTCCCGTTGCTCATGGCCGAACGAGCGCACACGACTCCTGCTGTACTCTTGAGCTTGAGCACGTCTACCACATATGGATGAGACGTTCCAGGATGTTAGAGGTATCGACGCTGGCCTCGAGCCCTCAGAGCCCTCGGGATTGTACCAAGATGTCGATTGCCGTTACGTTGGTCCAACAACACATTCACAGTGTAAGCACACCTGATCTACATCGGAGCATGTACCCCATACCATAGTGACACTACGGGATGTCATTCCAGTTTCGGCCGCTCAACGTTTGATTGGGGAAAAGTTTGAGATACCTATGTACTCCGTACCTGCGACTGTTTTCTCCGAAACCATCTACTTTGTTCCGATACGTAGTGCCTGGGAGTGTAACGCGATGAGAGGCTTGATGCTTCTAGCCGAGCTTTTCCGATGGCGAGCGACTTGACCCTATGTTGTTCAACATCGCTAGCAGTATGTCATACATCTCGCGACAGGGCCGAGATCGCGACATCCCCGGATATGTGTCATGAGCACTTTCCTCCTTCGAGGCTTTTGGCAATTTTCACCGACCTCGAACATGCGTTGTAGCTTTAATCCAATGAGGAATGTATCTCTCAGAAAGTCTCTGTTGCAGTGCCAGGCACAGAAGCTCTTCGCTCAGTCATGAGGGGCTTGCATCTGGTTGTACTGCAGCGTATACGCATGGACCTGTACTCATGACTTTCTCCGTGGCAACACCAAGTGACCTGAGCTCCGCTGAAGGAGAAAGAGCGGCATATCTTATTGTAGGAATGGCTTGGTCTGGGTCGTGCTTTCTCTCGTAGCAGCTCAATCACATAACCCCCCCCAGGCAGCTACATGAGCAAACTTCGTCTCGGGCTTTAGCATTCAACGGTTTCTACAGAATGTCAGAACGCGGCTCGGATGAGTACTGCGACGGTGTTACCTTGCTTCGCCACCAAATACTCAGTTGACTATCAAGAACGCTCAGGGCTTATTCTACCTGCATGGTAGACGCACTTGGCGATACGTACTCGCCCATCCACCAGCCCACCGATATCAAAGCTGGAGTAGTATCTCATTTTTCGAACTTACCAGACGGACATGGATTTTCAAGTTCAATAGCGGCGATGCTGCCTTGGTAGACACAGCCTCAGATCTGACGTATCCGACATCAACATCTGCAGGCGACATGAGACGTCCAACTGCGAAGGATCAATAGTGTCTGCAGAGGCTTTCTCATAACAATGCAGGCTGCGCACTCACCTGACAATGCTTCTCTTAGCATCGACAATGCTGCGCTTCCGGTCTCTGACTATAGCCTATTGGGAAAATTGGACATGCTGCCGTAAACCGTTAGAGCACCAACCAGAGCACCGTTCCCTTTCCAGGTTGGTTCTGACTTACGAATCGGATGTATCAGACGTCAAATGTCTTAGATGGCTCCGGGCGAAGCATTTCCAGAACAAACGGTCAATGCGAAAAGACATGGCTGCTGGCTAGTCCGGTCAAGCAGGAAATCAGGCAGGTGAGATCATATTGTCCTTATAGACCGGCGCCCCTCGCTTTATCAAAACCTTCTCGAGGCAAGTATGCGGTGTGTGTTTTCTACATAAGACCATTGTTCCCTTCAATATCTCTGTTCCTCTTGCTTCTACATCTGCGTTGTTCGATTTCCTCTGCACTTGATTTATAGCACAACAGTCACAATGCAGCTCCTCAGCACCCTCTCCCTGTTCCTCGCCTTTGCGGTTTCTGCACTGTGTATGTTATCCTCTTTGTTCATCTGCCTCGGAAGTCCATACTTACATTGACCGTCCAGCCCTAATAATCACCACCCCGGGAGCCTCAACTCGCCGAGTCGACCTCAGCAAGCCATTCACAATCAAATGGAGGACCGTCCCGTACGTGACCACACCGTCCACCCTTTCAGTCCTCTCAGAAATCATATATTCACTATGTAATATAACAGCTCCGACCCCGAACACTTCACAATAACCCTCGTCAACACCGACGGACACAACATCAACAAAGACGTCGCTGAAAACGTCTCCTCCTCAGAGAATGAGTACCGCGTTGAATCCATTTCTGGGATCCCCGCTGGGTGCGTTGCCTATCTACCCAACTCCCCCTCCACGTTCTATAAGCTGATATCAACGGTCATCGTCAGCGAGAACTACCAAATCAACTTCCGCTCCACAGAGCGCAACAACCAGGGTATTCTCGCCCAAAGCACGCGGTTCAACGTTACAAAGGTCGCGGTTGAGGATGACGACGAGGACGACGGTAGGCCTCTCTTATTAACATTTACATGCCCCTTACATATACCATCTATGCTTTGCTGCATTTCGAACAAGTACTGATCTCGTGCTATAGCCGACTCCTCCCCCTCATCCACAACCACCTCTTCCAGCGCCGAAGCCACTGAGACAGACGAGAATGGCGCTTCTTCGCTCAAGGGTGGTCTGATTTCGGGCTTCGTCGCTGGTGTTGTTGGGCTGGCTGTTTTGCTCTAAGATGATGTAGCAAGACATGGACGAGAAGAGCACAAAGTGTAGACCAAAAGGCGATGCAGATAAGAAGGAGATGCTCAAAGCGGTTATTTGAAGTTGGATGCCTATAAAGTGATGCGATGTTGTGCATGCGATGCGATGCGATGCCGTCGATAGAATGAATATACGGGATATGAATTTGGAAGGATATGGATAGTGCAGTAATAATAATAGCTCAGGATTAGAGGGTTGTATGTTGGGTGACCTAGGTACCTAGACTATGATATGATGTCGTTATATGCGTAATGACTACCTCTGCCTTTGCTAATCGATTGATGAATATGCAAGGGGCGCTAATAATAGGCGATATCTTACAGCGCATGGAAGTGACTACGGACCTCCAGATTAGGTAAAATCAAAAAGGTAAAGACAGTTGATTCCATAGCAGAGTCCGTTTCTATAAATTGAGTAAGAAAAAGTAGGCAGATAGACGCCATAAAAGATAGCCGGGATAGATAGTGAGACAGATCCAACAGAGGATAGATGATAAGACAAGACAGGCCAGAAATTTGGAAAAAAAAATCCGCCGAGAGAAGTGAGAAAAAAAAAAGAGATTGACCGACATTTAAAGATATGTACCCAGCCCTTTTGTGAAAAGAAAGGAAAATATGTATGAGATGAATAAGAAACCAACCAAGGGGTATTGGACAGAAGCTGAAGAAGGAAAGTAGAACGTAGATGGAAAGAATTGTTAACCAAAAGAGTCGGATGGCAGCGAGAGCAGAGAGAAGTAATCCTGTGCAAGGGTGCGAAAGAGAGCCACGGAATGAAGCAGGCCATAATGAAATCAGGTAAACGCCGATGTCTACCTGCAGCTTGAAATGAGAGGTAAGGGGGAAAATGTCATCAGACGTCTCGCAGCGCTCAAAGACAGGTCATCACCAAGGACATGGAAACTTCGTCATTGATAAAAGAATTGAAAACGAAAAGATTGTTGGTCAAAGAAGGAATAGAGAGGATCAGGCCTCGACCTTCTTGCGCCGGACGAAGAAGCGAGAGAAGCTCGAGTCCTTGGGGGGAGGCCGGGGAGGCTCGGGTGGCCCTGTGTTCCGGAGGAAGTCAGCCAGAGTACTGGTCTCTGTCTGTCGCTCCGAGACGGACGCGAGGCCATACATGGCGTCGGTGTTGGTGCGTTCCGAGTTCGACTTGGCTGCGTAGTTGGACGGTCTTCGAGAATATTGATCCGACTGCTGGCGAAGAGAGGTCATCGAAGGCTTTGATGAGGGCGTTTTTGATGCAGTCTTATCCGATGATGTGTTGCGAAGGAGACGAGCCTTCATCGAAGATGTACCACCAGTAGGAGTCTTAGTACGGCCGCTGTTGACGGAGAAAGGCTGCACCTCAGGCTCCGACGCAGGTGGAGGCACGTTGCGAAGGAAGTCGATCAAGCTTTCCTCATCTCGCTTTGGCTTCGCCTGCTCCTCTTCCTCTTCCAGCATTGCTTCGAATTCCTCATCGTCCCAGTCTAGGTCGTAGGGGTCGGGCACTCGGCGCCGTGTCCGCTTCGGCATAGGATCTTCGTCGTCAAACGCCATTGTAACGGAAGAGGGCGGTTGTGCTGGTGCTGTCTTGGGTTTCTTGGAGTCGATAAGACCGGTGCGCGAGCCGACAGATACTTGTGACTTGGTGGCTGTTGATTCGTCTTGGGTACTGGTGATTGAGGGAGTACCATGCTCGTAGGCCATGTCTTCCGAGTCCATGGTGCTGCGGAACGGAGCGACAGTGCGCGGGATGCGACGTGTTCCCGCAGTGGGCGGACCTTCACGGATGAAGTCGATGAGATCGGAAGTCGAATTTGATTCGCTCTTGGGAAGTGCTGCAGTTCGGGCTTGTGGTCTGGGTCCGCGGTAGTTTGAGAGTGCACTTTCGGCCCGAGAGGGAGCCCGTGAAGTAGTCCGAGAAGTCCTCTTGGTTAACTCTGCGGTATCCGAGGACTGACGACCGCCTGGGGTCGGTGTCGGTGACTTGGAGAGCGGGGGGCTGGCAGGTCCGGAGTTCCGGATAAACTCTGCGAAATCAGAAACGGTATCGTTACTGGGTCTGGCGTCCCGAGCCACTCCAGGTTTCGACTTTTGCGAGCTAGGAGCACGAGGCACTACAATAGGGGCGGGCTTGTGCTTGGGCTTAGCCACTTCTGGAGATTTGGGGATTGGAGAGGGTTGGCTGGTCAGTGTCGGCGTCCGTCGAGATCCTTCGTCCGTCATGTCAGATGTATTTGAACGCTGAGCCTTCCACTTCGGCGCATCGGGGAACTATGGGGAATGTTAGGACTGATTAAGCTTTTCAGAGACGAATGATTCTGGAGAAAGGTAACATACGTCCATCTCTCTCACGCTCTTGGGTGTGAGAGTAAAGTGAAGGGTCTCTTCACCGCGAATCACTTCATCAAAGTTTGATTTATCGTCATGCGAATCTCCAGTTCCATCAGAAACTCGACTTGTTTCGGAATCACGGCGAGGACGTGGAGAAGCGCCCTCATTTGGCCGGTTGATTATACCTTTCAATTTAGTTGAAACCTGAGACGTGCCAGAATTGGCAGTCATTGGCCGTTTCTCCCGGTTGCTGCTAAAGCTATCTGATCTGCGAGGTTTGCTCAGTGTCGAAGGATGAGGCGACGATGCTGTGGAAGCTGAAGCTCGTCCCTGAACTCGCTGCACACCAGCCCGCTCGGTTGCGGAGCTCGAAATGGAGGAAGTCGCAGAGCGCTGACTGCCACTTGTCAGGTTGAGCGGGCCGGGACGATGGTAGGGGCGGGAGAAGCTGGAACGTGCACTGTCACCGGAATTGGAGGGAGGCCTCGACCCGCGAACGCTCTCCATCGACGGGCGGATTTGAGCTGAGGGGGGAGGTGCAGCTGGTTCTGCGGTTGGTGTAGTGATGGCGACAGCGATAGGCATTTCGGTGGGTACATCCTCAGTCTCCATCTCCTGGGAGCGAGCAATGCCGACCTCTTCAACTGGCACAGGCGTGGAGGTGGTAGAATCTTTCTCTCTACGCGAACCATCGCTGCTCGTCTTTCGCCTTGGCCGTTGAACGAAACTCTGGGATGGCTTCTCGGCCGTTCCCTGGCCTTCAATAATCTCAGTATCTGGTTCAATCAGAAACGTTGACGCTTCAGCTATGTCAGCTGCACTTGTCACAGTTGCCGAAGGCATATCCTTTTGTTCTAGTGGAGTGGGCTGCGCCGTAGCCTCAACAGTCTGAACTTCATCTACCTCCATGTTCTCTTCGCGCTCAGCCTCCTCTTGTTCATACATTGTCTCGAGGCGTCGGCGCTCCTCCGATGCCGTGGACGGTTTTCGAGTAGTCTCCTCAACCGCTTCAGTCGCTTCAGTCGCTTCGGGTTTTTCGGCTTCGAGGCTCTCAGTGGGGCAAGCCGCGCTTGGTAGAGAGCGAGACCGAGCATGACGGGCCGGTGGGAGACTTCGGCTCACAGGCGTAGCAGGCGAGCTGGCATGAGAGCCAGGCGACCTGGGGGACTGCAGAGTGAGCACCATGAGACTCTGAGGGCGTACTTTGTGGGCGACCACAGCTTGCATGGTTCGAATCTCGCCGGTGTCGAAATCATCCGCATTCTCAATTTCTTGAATGTCGTACTTGCTCATGGGCAGAGGAACAGAGATTGGGTCAACCTCAGACTGGGTCTCCGAGTGAGGCTCCTCAAGAGGAGGGGAAAGCGGCGACTGCGAGTCGTCGGCCACAGAAAAACTGCTCTTTCTACTGTGCAGACTAAGACCAGGACGTCGTCGGAGCGAGTCGCGGGACGCCAGTCGAGATAGGTTTGGTGTACGGGTGCGCTTCCTCCACGTCCGCCATAGCCGTCCGAGTGTCGGGTTTAGGGCCAATTTCTCCACGTCAAGCTCTTCAACCACCAGTCGGTTCATGCTGCTTCTAGCCTTGACTTCGTGTTCCTCTTCTTGCTCTTTGGATTCACCATCATTCTCAACAGTGAGTTTGGGTTCCATATCTTGTTCAACAGCAAGCTTAGGTGCAAGTCGAGATCGAGCCGTTTCTCCTGCAATGATGAGAGCCTGCTCTCCGATGTGCTCGATGATCGAGGTCAAAAAGATGGCGGCCGCAGGAGTAATGTTACCAATGTGGTTGGTAAACCTGCGAGGGGCACCATCATCATCGACCAGACCTTCCTGCGCGATATACTCCTCCTCATCATCCTCCTCCATGTCACCAAGACGAGTGTAAACCATGCAACGCAGACGGGTCAACTTCCAGGTTCGGATTAGATCAAATTCGCCATTCGGAATCTGGCCGCCTCGGAACTCGGTTTCTTCATCCTCCGTTTCTCCCAGGTATTCACTCAATTCCTCGTCGGCCACTGAAACAACCAGATTGGCTAGTCGGGGTTTGAGAACATCTGCGACAGCGGGTCTAATAAAGCCAAGCTGTGTAGATTTGGCAGCCCCTAGAATGTTCAGGAGGAGATGGTCGAGGAATCCATTGAGAGCGGCCAGGGCGTCCGCGGTGACGAGGGCACCGGAATCATCGTCTTCGTCGGCAACGAAATCGGCAGTGTTGAATTCCTGGTCGGAAGTGATGATTTGAGAAGCAGAGGCCGGTGCGATAAAGGAGGGAGGCGGGTTCACGGACGGAGGAGCAAGATGCATCAGGGAAAGTTGCGAGTCGCTAGAGATACTGGCGCTGCGAGAGCGAGATCGAGAGCGCGAGAGGACTGACCCCGATCCATACTCGGAGTCTGGGGATTTTAAAGGCTGCATTCTTGAATGACAAGCAAAGTGGGGAGGAAACGTCAATAGTGTAAAATGATCAGATCCTAGGAGTCAAAGATTCTCTTTCACCAAGTTAGTCAACTGCAAGCCACATCAGACATTTGGAATATCTCCGTCCTTGATCTCCGGCCAAACGATCTTTTATTGTTGTTTCTTTCGCTCCGCACTTTCCATGAGAGAGCACTAGAATGATGCAAAGCTTCCGAGGATAATTCTCCTTTATATTTTTCTTTTTTGGCACCAGGCGCTGACGGGAGAAAAAGCAAAGAAAGAGGCAGAGAAGGAGGAGCAGGAGAAGCGTGGGAGGCGGAGTTGGATTGGTGTCAGAACGTACCCTGTGTGACAGGTCAAGCAATCAGCAGCGACCGTTGTTCATTTCGTCCAAAGAGTGTCGGTAGGACGGGAGGGGTGGTAACGAGAGTGGGAGTAACAGAGAAGGAGTGAAAGGAGATAGATAGTATTAGGTGGACGAAGGGAAGATGACCAGGATGCAAGAAGAAAGACGGGAAGATTCAGGAGTCTGGGATGGCGATGGTTTGACAGGCACAGTCGAGTAGTTGAATTTCTCTCTCAGTGTCTCTGATCGCGAACATCCAGTCCCAGTGGTCCATTAAGGTACCCGCATCTCTCCCAGACTAAGATGGTCTTGCAGAATCAGGAGACGGTGGATCTGTGCTGCAGCAAATAACGTGCGGGAGGCCAGTGGACCGGGCGAGGGGGCACACGTCGTGCTGTCCCTGAGTCTGGCGCAGATATGCGAGTCCATCCAGCACGAGGGCACCGGCGCGGAGCATTTGCTGCGATCGTCGTTTGCAGTCATCTCGTTGCCCGAGATGTGCAGGCAAGCACTCATAGTTCATCCGTCTATCCACGGTTCTGGTCGTGTCCATTTCAATAGTCTGGCAGGTGCCCGGGGCTAATCTACCACGGTCCAATCTACTGGGTGCGATCTTGCCATTCTTTGACAGGATCCAAACCCTCTGCTGGTCAATAATGGACGACACAATGAAATCCCAAGGATGTCATTGATTTTAATACTCAACAGCATCAGCCTATGATAACAGCGCAGATGGCATTTTGTACACACAAGTTACAAGAAAGCAGCCCGAGAGATCGGCCGACCCAGACTGGGCCAGACCCCACGCACACTTAACCGCATCAGGCAGGAACCGGAAGGCGCAAAGAACCTTCGACAGTCGGAAAGGGGCGCTTGGGGCCCGAAGTCTGGAGAAGACTGTTGGACTTTGCATGCTTGCTTTTCCTCTAAGTTTTGCATTAACCTCCAATTCATCTGTCTGACAACTACTACTCTAAAATTCGATCAAGGCCTCATCTCCTCAGAGCCGGTACTCTTCATGATTAGATACCGCGCAAGGCCAATTTTCAGGAAGAACGGCTGTCTTCCTTCGCCCCAGGGTTCGCGGGGAAGACAACGCCAATAATCAAGTAGACATGCCATCACACTGCCTCAATCACAGGCTCACAGCATATTATGACGGCCACCAGAAGTGATTTCAAAAAGACCGCAGCTATCTTTGATTCTCGCTCATCCGCGTCATCCCAAGATCGGCCTGGCCGGTGTCGCATGAGCACGTAAACCCAGGTTATAGTCTACGCTCCTGTCCACGCTGTACAGTGACAGATGCCGCTCTTGAAACACCGATCTCGCGCTCAGGACACAAGCTCGCATGGTTGACATTCTACTGCATAATGATGCCCAGTGTTGTGTCAAGGACGTTCTCGGGAATGATTGTCGATTTCAACAATTATGGTCCCAGCTCCGTTCGTACCCACGCGGCGGCAGCATCTTCGATTCAGATGCCAACTTTTCCAGCGTGAGCCCCGACTGAGTCAGGCCCTCCCATCTCCCAACTGGCTCTCTCGACCAATCGTACCACATTTCTGCTGCCCCTCTCCATGCTTCAACCAGGGTTTTGGTTCATGTCGCTCCTCGCTTGTCGCTTCCATCGAGCTTCAACCGAATCCAGCCAAGCTCAAAGCCACGAACCATGGATACAACTGTGGTTCGCGCGACTCGTGCGTCGGAGATTCTGTGCGTGGCCTAGCGAGATGGTCAGAGTTTATCGACCTCTTCCGCATCGATCATTGGCTCCTTTGCGCTTCAATCTCCAGATCGCAACGGAGCAGGAGGCGTTTCTAGGTAAGCTTATGGTGAGACATATTACGATCATTCTTATCAACCGCGCTCTTTTAGGGAAAAAACATGCGCTGATGAGTTCTCACCGCAACTCTGTCCCCATATTCTCCCGGGAGATGTTCGGTTGATATTACCCATGTGGTTGAAACTTGGCTTGCCGTATCTCAAAATAGTCATACTCAGGCTATAGTTAAACGGTCATCCCTGACTCAGAAACGGCTCTTATGCACAGATTATTCATACTCCACTCCGTCAAGGACATGGTCCAACAGTTCCCGCCATCACGAGCTCTTCCTTGCTTTGAGGCTTCAAGGCTACTGTGGAGTCAATACGAACAGCAATGTCCCGACCTTCTTAGAGTACGCCACTGGTTCGGACTTTGGAGCCAGCATGACACTCTCGTCTCATCTGAGACCTGACGGAGACCTAGGACAGACGACCTCCTTGAGACTTACCGGCAGTCCTATTTAGCACCAGCTAGAACCCCTGGGCTCAGCGATTCCATTGTAGATATCCACTGACGAGTAGCACTTAACGAGGCCAGGAACCCATTAGACTGAATTCACCTCTAGCCCCCACGGGAGCTCACCCATGTCATGCACATCTCAAACCTCGGGCTACGACTTTGATCCCTGACGCTTTCTCTTCAACTGCGCTATCTTACCTACTTCTTTACTTGCGGCCAGTCAGCATACAACATAGGGTAAATGGGCAAACGCGGCTATGCCGGCCTCACAAACCCTTGCTTGGGGGCTAGCTTGCGCAACCTTGCTTGGGGGCAGGAATTTAGAACTAAGGAACGTCATGGCGTAGATAGATAGATAGGTACAGGTAGACAGTTGCTTGCGTGATATCGCTGGAATACGAATCCATGCAGAGAAGATTATGCAGGTGCGCATACAGACCTAGGTGTGCGTAAACGAAGTAGATACACCGCATAAAGGCTGGACCCCGCCAGCGAGCTTTGAGTGCTACATCAACCCGACTCTGCCTAGTAAGCAAGTATCCAGTGAGTATTGAACGATAAGTTGTCTATTTTTGAGCCATTAAAAGAGTTGCTTACCTATCTTTCTGAGAAGGGATTCCTTGTTCTAAGCAGGCAAGTACAGAGTACATATCTCACATGCTTTGCCCGCAACTGTAATTGATCGTTATATAAGATTTGACCATCTCCTGTGTATATAATTAGTATACCTAGTAAGTATAGAGCCATGAAATCATATTCCGCTCGATGGTTATCTTAAGATGACATAGGCTCATCCATATGCATTTTCATATATTGGCTTGACTCTTATCGAGCTTGAGAATATAAACAGGAAGTTTGAATACCTACTCTGTACAAGCGAATAGCGCAGCAGAACCAAGGAGAGCTCGGTCTCTTGGCATGGCTTTATATATATATAAGTAGAACAAGCTTACCGCAGATTGGTTGCTTTAGCTTGCATATTAGTCACAATTCAAATATCCAAGAGCTGACTGGATACGAGGCCTCTTGAAAGTGCAGACATATCCAACCTGCTTGTTGCAGTACGGGTTAGCAGTTGCCGTTAGGTGAGACGCGGAAGGATGGTCTGGTTGTATACTCTGCGAGAAGGGTTGATGCAAAAAGACATGCTGTAACCTACTTCCATCTTCCGGGTCTGGCTTGATCTATATAGTTGTCCAGCTATTCGCAACGTACTGATACCGTACAATTGACGGGACCTCAAGATCAAGCATCATCCCGTCATTCATACCTACCAGTTAGGTACAAGCAGCAAAGACCCCATCCAGCCAAATCCGAGGATTGGAGCATAGAACGAGCCCGTCAGCAATAAGCACAGTCACAAAAGCATTGTCCTCGCGCCATGCTGATCCCAAGTTGCATACAGTACCTGGACGCAGTGCAGCCGGAGATATCGACCGTTTAGGAATGAGGTGCACAACGCCAACGGACAAATGGGAAGCGGGTTGATGAAGATCTACAGGGGCCGAAGGAACAATCTAAAGTAGACTGAATTATCTTCTGCAGGAAGACGAGAGAGATAAGAGGGAAGGCGATTAGAGATGATGGTTTAGATTCGTTGTTGAAACTTTTGTAATCTATCGCTTGATATAGAAAAAAAAAAACATTTAGATCCCGCTTAATGCATTCCTTTTTCATGACTGTTCGTAAAACGTAGATTGTGGTTGTCGATAACAAGACTTTTGGCTTGGGGGCATGTTGATTGCGCCCTTATTCGGAAGTGTCAGTAGCGCTGGACGACGA
Organism: Aspergillus stella-maris; assembly: GCF_047715825.1. NCBI lineage: Eukaryota > Fungi > Ascomycota > Eurotiomycetes > Eurotiales > Aspergillaceae > Aspergillus > Aspergillus stella-maris. Next base: position 633,417 of record NW_027396795.1, read on the forward strand.
GTAGCATTTCCAGTTCTGAAGTGCGTAGGCAACGCCGCTGGCAAAGAAGCTCAGTTCATCGGGTCCGATGGTCACATCGCCGTTGGTCAAGCGTTCACATAACAGGCGCTCGATTTTATCAAATGTATCCTGATTGGATCTTGGTCTTTCATGCGTATGCTCTGCATCGCTGCTTGACTTGACAAGATCCATGAACTCATCCTTGACCACAATGTTGCGAAACGTTCCGATCACATGGCTGAGGACCGTGTCGAAATACACGGCATTGGCGCTGTCCAGGTCCAGGAAAGGCGATGACACGCTACCTGATTTGAAATCCGCAACCCGAGCACGAAGTCGTGATTTATACTCAAGATTCTCGATGCCGTTGATGCCGTTCATGTAGGCTACAAAAAGCTTTTTATCAAGGTCAAGGATATCGCCCGTATGTTCAGGCAGCTGCTCGATCGAATCAGAGATGGCTTCGTGATCAGCATCGTCAATGTCGCTGGTTTCTGCTCCGCTGTATGTTTCCTCATGGGACTTGTTCGGGTAGGAGGACGCGCGTGCCAGGAGCATCATCTCATGACAAGTCATGCCAGTGTCAGCTTCTTGTTCCTCCTCCTCTTCATACTCCAAAGGCTCAATGTATTGCACTTGAGTGTCAAAGCGGACGTTAGATTCGAATGAAATGAATGAGCCATCAAACGACTCGATGTCATCAATACAGAGTTCAGACATGACGTCGGAGGTTTCATCCCAATCAAGGATATCGCATAGATCATCGTCGTCCTCTTCAAAGATTTCATCGGCGTTATATTCCGACGAATCATCCGAGGCGTAGCCTGACTCTGACTCTTCGTCCTCTTCAATTTCAGCATACGTCCTTTTCAGGATTGGTTTTGGGAGCTGGCGTAAGGAATTATCCGTAGTGGATGTCACTGGAGGCAGCAAAGCTGCGCTGGGGACAGTATGTTGAACAGAGGTTACAGACATGTCGTCTGACGCATAACAACTGTCCCGAGACAAGGAGATTTCGAGATGCGAAAAGGTGGATGAAAGTGATTCCCAGGACTTTCTTCCCATGTTCTGAACGCTCATTGTGGGGCGTATAGCCGATATATCGGTCACTTCACCTGGAAGAGTGGACCGATCAGGAGGCCAAGTTCTGAGAAGCGAACTGCGTAGGAAGCGAATCTCTATTTCTGCTTCCAAGAAAGCTCTCAGCCGGAAACCTAGCTGAGTCAATAAGATTGTTATCGTTGTTTTTGTTGTAGAAGTATGGCTTCAGTTGCCTCCCAATATTCTTGTAGGAGTCCATGGCAAACAGTGGGCAAGGTCCAAATTACTGAGGGAGACAGGGGCAACCCTCGGCCTGGATCTTAGAGTACATATTGGAGTCGCGCGTCAAGTTCTCTGGGTTTGTAGTAAGATGGGTGTTTTTGATACTCTCAAGTCGCTGTTTGGAGGCAAAAGTGGTTCTTAGAGTGAATTCTTTGGCGAAATACATGTAGACAGTCGTTGATGGCAAGAGAGAAAGGGGCGAGTAAGGGATACGCGCGGTTCGTATCCTGGGGTGATGGCGAAAATGAGGTTCAGATGAGTATAGGCTCGGAGTTCACAGCCTAGTGCCAGTGATGAAACCGTATCTTGAGGATGAGGGTGAAGGCTTTCTATGAGGTCGCGCCCGCTTTTCGTGGGAGGTTTGTCCGAGGTAGACGCGGGGAGGGGAGGGGTGGCGGCGCGAGAACAAGCGACTACCACTCAGAGACGAAGGATAGAAACGAAGATAATGGCTTCAGACGTGGAGGGACGATAGTGCATGAAATAATAGCACACGGGATAGTGCTGGAGAGGGAAGAAGAAGAGAAGAGAAGACAGAGGCCCTCTGCTGACTCTGGGAAAGAGGCTGTGAGGTTTCCGTCATCGACAAAGGCAAGGCAGCTGACGCCCAGGTGACTCCTCACATCGGGCCGGCTTTAGCCTGGGTGTCCATTTTTGGCTTAGTGTACTGATCATGTGATACACTCTCGCTTCCGATCTCCAATAATGGCACACGTGACTTATGTTTGCCTAAGGCTAGATGAGGGCTTCGTTGCACTCCGTCGTCCCCTCTGTCAATACTCAATACTCGATGCTCAGGAATTGTCTACCAGTCGCCCGATAGTCGCAAGTGTATGACCCCCAATATTCCTGATCTACTGTCTCGGACTCTTTTGGGATCATTTTGTCATCCCGTATGCCACTTAGCAATGGCACAACATGCACCGCTCAATGACGGCTCGAATAAACATCCTTCCTTATCGGCGGTGTTTCTATTCCTGACAATAACATTGCATTCTTTTACGGATCATCCCTTGGTACCTCCCAGCCGTGGTATTGTGGTCGACAATTATGACGGTGTTGAAAGGGGCTGAGAATTCTTCTTCGTGGCTTTTGATACGAAATGTGCCATTATGGGAAAATGTACCTGTCCAGTCCTCTGTGGGCTGCCCCTCTGCCTGCCCTAACAAGCACTCTTGTGTCTATTCCGAGATAGTCGGCTCGAGGAATGACTCCTCGACATTTCCAGAGTGCCGGTCTTTGTTTCTGCGCACTTCGGCCTGTACCATGACCCCGAGACCGACGCCCAGATCGCAGGAAGATACCACGAGGGAACTGGTGTCTATCCTTACCCGGGGCGCAGCGCACGAACTGAACAGAAAATAACTATATCTGAGTGGGCTGACCAATAGGGCCCTTCTTTTTTTGTTGGATGGGCTACATGACAGACCGATTGCAGGGCAGAGAACAAAGAAACCTGGATGGGCTGCATGACAGACCGACATTAGGGCAGAGAACAAAGAAACCACCTGGGCACACCTTCGAAACCCGCGTTTAAGCTCCGACCCCTGCAGCACGAGCTCACCCCCATGCGTTCAGGCTAGCGAAACAAACAAGTGCAGCGAGACGATGAGCTTGACGACTGGGAGGGTTGGTGTGACAGGGGCTGAATGCGAAAATGCGAGCTCCAGTTCAACCTCCGCCAGTTTGGTACCTGGGATAATAATAGAAGCACAACCTGAAGCAAAAATCTCTTTCAGCGATGCAGATCTCACAATGCTCCCCAGACAAGTGGCGCACAGATGTGCCAAGTACGCGTGTGTCTTTATCCTCTAGCATACCAGAGGTCTATTCCGTGCATTGTTGCTGGGGGCGCACATTCCTCCTGGCGACTTAGCTCCATCACATCAAGTCTCGACAGAAGGTTGATCAAGCTTCGTCAGCCTCAGCGGGTTGGACAGCCAGAGGAAAAAGAATACTTGCTCCACTGACTGTAGGGAATTGATCATCGCGATTGGGTGGGTGAGTGACTGCTGCAGATCGTTGTGGCCCCGAGATACTACTTTTATCCTGTTGGCTTTTGGTCGAGAACCATCATGACGCTTATATTCATGAGCCCGCTTCCACGGTTGAGAGTACCTACTTCAGGCGAGTCTAAACGGATTCTGCCGTCGGAGCCGACTGATTTGCGACTATTGCTTGCACGTCCTCACACCGAATTGTTCAGCATTATCCATACCCGCTGCCACCCGGAAGATCTGCCTTTGCTCGCCTGGCCAATACCCCTTCGCCCGTTTCAGGCATAGCGTTCGTTACATTCCAGCGGGTGGCCATTGAGGACTCGAGACCAACCCCTCGTCACGCAGTGAAAGAGGTTCGAGTGTCTTGATCAGCCACTCATCTTCCATGCCCATGATTGGTGGCTAAGGTTACTTTGGAATCCATAGTTCGTTCATCCTGGCTCGATTGGCAGAGGGCAGGCGATATCAACACCCCGCAAGGCCATTAGTGCGCATTCCTGTCCCATCTTCAGAAGAACTGGAATGCGAAGGGAATTCAGAGGCTGGCAAGACCTGTGGCAATTCAAATAGGGCCATCGCTCTTTTGTTTGTTTGCTTTGTCTACTTTGCATCTTTGCAGTGTTTTCTTTGATTGTCCATCAAGCAAACAGTTCATACGTGCTGCATTCCATCTGCACCCTTCCAGATTAGCACTATTGCGGATCCCCGGCCACTATTCCCAAGCTTCCCATACTTGACTTCCGCGGTTTTATCGTCAATCACATCTCACTTCCTTCCCAACAGACTGGGTCAAGTCTCTGGCAGCCTCTTCCTCGCCGCAAACGGAAGGAGATCTCCCGCTGACAAGATGTTCGCCCAACCATTTGATCATTCATTCAATGACCTGTTTAATCAATACGTCAATATGGAGACGTCAAGCACAGACGCCAACAAGGATCTTTCGTTCCCCAGTGAATTCGACCAAGCATTCCCTCTTGACACATTCTCTAATGACTGTGGCGACCAATCCCCAGTTATTACCAACACGCCGCACACCCGCCAAACCGCGCGGGACTGGAATAAGGACCTTTGGTCTCTGTCGCAGGACCCGAGCTGTTCTGCGGACTTCGACAGCCTATTCCAAGATAGTACTCAACCTTCAGCTCTCTTGAAGTCGCACGTTGACCTCGAGGCCCCTTCCACAAAGAATTCCCAAGTTTCCGTACCCCGCTCGACGCCTTCAACCCCTCCAGACACTCCTGGCTCTAAGGCCAAGGGAGGTCTAATCACTCCAAAGACAATCCGCCGCCAGCGAGAATCTCATGATCGCCGCGGCCTACTGCGCAAACAAAGCTTCTCTCCTGGCTTGATGCGCTCCTCTGGGATTCAGAAAGGGAACAGTAAGATGGCTTACCCTGAGGCCTGGGCTCAACGACTGCAAAATTACGCCGTCCGTAACTCGGATGGATGCCTTCCATTGTCGCCACCGCCGTCTGACATTCTCGTTCAGCAAGAGAACTTCCCTAAGCACACGACTGCGCAGATGAACCACTCAGTGGAGAGCTTCCAAGCGCCGACAGAGATGCATCAGCAATTTGATTCTAACTACATCACTCAATCTCCCGCAATCCCCATGCCTTCACCGTCCTCGCACAACTTAGCCAGCCAACAGCAAAGATACTTAAATCAGCCAAACGCATCTACATTGACACCAAGCCCTCCTTCGGCGGGTGAATTCTTCTCGTCGCCACATTCCACAGATCCTCACTCAATGTCTTCTTGGAATTCCGATGCCATCGGTACACCAGCATTCCAGTTTACCCCGGAGCTACAAAGCCATGATCCGCAGACATGGTGGTCTCCTATGCCATCTGATGTGGCGCAACGCCATGCTTCATATCAACATTTGATTGCATCCCCAGCTCCGCAGCGGCCAATTCAAGCCTCTGCCAATAACAGTGATCTCTTAACAGGGGGTCTTATGATTCAGCTGGATCCTGCCACCTCATTTGATATATCTTCGTCTTTCTCCTCTTCAACCATACCAACAACCGCCAGCGCGCAGAATAACAACTCGTACAACCTTGAAACGCAAGCACCCCAGCAATGCATCGACACATCCTCCTTCACAACGCCAAACATGGCGAACCCGTCGAGATCACCTTCCATATCTCCCAAAACAAACGCGATGCCAACGAACACATCTACTATCCGCAATGTAATGGCGATGAGGGCCATGCACCGCCGCCCTCAAGGCCGCAAATCACCCGGTCAATCAACCGCTGCACCAAAGCCTGTCAAGACCCCCAGTACAAGCCCCAAGAGCGGGAAATCAGCGGCAGTGTCATTTGTCAACTTCACGGCCAATGACAGCCAGAAAATCCTTACGGGCGTCGCTCCCAGCGGCAGCTCCAAAACAAAAGCTAGGCGCGAGCAGGAGGCTCGCGACCGCCGTCGCAAGCTCAGTGAGGCTGCGCTGCGGGCGGTACGGAAAGCAGGTGGGGACGTCGAAGCCCTAGAAGCCGTTTTCTGCTAGATAAAAGCGCTCTGTACCAACAACATATACACTGTAATATGTTTGGGTGTTTTTAATTGCATTGTTGCGTTTTCTTGTTGGCTTAAAGTTTTGTTCTTCTCGTTTCAGCACTGGTCGTTTTGGCGCATAGAGTACATTTCTCATTATCGGAGCCCGGTCGAAGACTTAGATCTGACAGCACTACGGAGTATCAGGATAATACCCATTTATACTTATTAGTTTACATTTGCCAATTCTAAAATCTTGATCTTAATGGTGCTTTTCCGCTTCTATAGCAACATAATACATATAGTGTACATGATTAAAGATAGATCCATCTGATGAGATCATCAAAGTGCCTGCGCCACACGACGCCGCTGCGATGACTAGAATCCGGTACATCGCTGTTGGTGCATCCGATCCGTCCCTGGATACAACATGAGAAGGCTGATGCGTTTCCGCCAGGGTCACTGGTAGATGCGGTTGAAATCCAACACACGTGCCCGGCTGGCACCAGATCCAGAATGCGATTGAGCATACGACGGCATTTTATAGCCCTATACATATCACAGTCCGTTTTGGCCGCAAGCCTTGCTCATCGCTTGGATGATGTAGGGGTCCACGACTCAGGCTGCCATTTCTCCCCCGGTACGTCCTTTGGCCGGAAGAACGGGTCCTCTTTGGCCTTCGGTGTCTTGTCCTTGGCTGAAGTTTTCTTCTGGGACTGCGGTCCTGTACTTGGGGCGTCGGAGGCAGCATTCAACGTCGGGTCGGTGGTTGAAGTCGCTGGCCCTGGTTGTTGCGCTGCCGGCGCATCCAACTGTGATTGTTCGCTTTCCCATTTCTTCTTCTGCATTTCAGCCAGTTGTAGGATTCGTTGCTGTCTTAGCACATCTTGTTGCTGTTCTAGGAGGGACGGTGGTTCCGGTCGGACGTAGCGAAGCCATTGGTGCCATTGCGCTGTGAGCGACGAGAGTTAGAAATGTACAATGATAATAAGACAGGGACGGAGAACTCACGGCTCACTTGGACGTCGCCATAGTGGGTTTTGGGCTTCGGCTTGAGGATCCGGCGGAAGCGGCCCGCATTCAATTGATCCTTGAATTCCCAGAATGTGTTTCCCGCCAGATCTTGGCCTGGTAGGGAGTGTTAGGATCGATTTCCAGGGCTTCCTGGGGGTCGCGAACATACCGACGAGAAAGGATCTTCGCCAGGGTAACCGGAGGCTTTTCCACTTGAACCACAGACTATTGATCGGACTCATCTGTCTGCGGGTACTGTAGGTGCCAATTATAAGCGTAAGAAATAAGATTAGGCAGTCAAATTGTGCTGGGTGAGGGCTAATGAAGGTATTCGCAGGTTCGAGTGGCTGCGCCGCAATGGGGACGTCACCGGCTTACCTTCCTTACATACCCGTACGGTAAATAACGAAGCCCATCAGGCATGCCACTCCCGCCCTCTCTCATTCTCACCCCGGTTTTCTTCTTCTCTTCTGCAATTCTCACTGCATCTCGTCCCTGAGATAGCACTTTTGCTTTATAACTATACGCGCTCTGCGTGTGCCCGCCTTATCACTGTGCTAGTCGTCGTTCCCTTCGATTCAGCCCCTGTTACGTCATTTCTAGCCGCCCTTGTCAACAAAAGCTGCGACTATACCCCTCGCTTCAGGCCGGAATCAGCCACCTGGCGCCTTTAAATATCTATATTTCATTTGCAGGAGTGTCTGCTGAGAGACTCATCGAATACACACCCCGAGTATGGCGTCCGTCACATCCTTAGACAAGGACCTGCGCAACTTGCGCCTGTCCCGCTATACCCCGCAAGCAGCCGCCGAAGTCCGGTCATGGATTGAAGAAGTGTTGCGCGAGAAGTTACAACCCGGTGATCTTCTCGAAGCGCTCAAGGATGGCGTCGCTCTATGCAGGTAAGTTATAATTTCGACTGGTTGGTGCAGATTACTGACGATATTGCCTATCACAGACTCCTCAACCTTGCGGTTTCCCCCGGTGTCAAATACAAACAATCGTCAATGCCATTCGTCCAAATGGAGAATATTTCGCATTTCCTTCGCGCCTGCCAACTTCCTCCACTTAGCCTTCCGCCCCATGATGTCTTCCTTACCGTCGACCTCTACGAGGCCAAGGATCCTGCGCAAGTCCTCCAGTGTATCTCCGCATTCAGCCGTCGAGCCAACGCCTTACAGCCTGGCAAGTTCCCTCGTGCAATCGGAGTCCAGAGCAAGACCGGTACATTGAGCCCGTCCTTGACTGGTTCTAGTCAGGGCCTGGGCACGCCGACCAGATCTAGGGGGCTCAGCGACGCCAATTCCAATTCTGGACGTTCGAGCCCCGGGAGATCACCCAAGGCTGTCAGCAGTTGGACCAAAAGATCGGATCACCACGTGACCCAGCCAGCTTGGAATATCCACCAGTATGGGTTCATGGGTGGTGCTAGTCAAGCAAACCAAGGAGTTGCATTTGGTGCTCGTCGGCAGATTACTACCGCGGCTCCTCATGTGCCTAGCGTTACGGAAAAGGAGAAGCGCAGGCGTGAAGAGGAGGAGAGACTCCAATTCGAGCGGGAAGAGGAAGAACGGATCCGTCAACAGCAGCGCGAAGCTGACGAGGCACGTGCCAAAGAAGAGGAAGACCGCAGGTGGGCAGAAGAGACGAACCGTTTGAGGGAGAAAGAACGCCAGGATGCTGAAGAGGAGCGGAGACAATGGGACGAGGAACAACGGCAGTGGGAGCAAGAGGACCAACAGCGACAGCGTGAGGAGAGAGAGGCCGAGGAAAAACTGGAGAAGGAGAGACAAGAACGACGAGGAACGAGTGATGTTCGTCTTACTGGCCAATTTCTCAGCCAATACCGAGCTAGTCAAGCCGCACCCGCCCCGGCGCCTCCCAGTGAATCGGAAGAGAGCCAGCGGATCAGGGAGCTAGAGGAACAACTGGAGCGTGCAAAGGCACGAGAGGCTGATTACGAACGCGAACGTCTGTCATTCAAGGAGAAGGAAAATAAGCCTGTTGAGACCAAACGTCCAGTCCCAGTCCCTCCCAAGCCGAGCTATGATCTTTCATCCTTGGAGCAGGAACGCCGTCTCCTCCGCGGCGAATGGCAACGGCATCAGGAACCACAGCCACAGTCAGAACCAGAGCCCATTGCCGAAGCACAATCTCCTCCGCCTGCCCTCCCTCGCCGGCCTCTACCAGACCCTCACGCCGCGCAAGCGCAAGCGCAAGCCCAGCCCCCAAAGCCCCAGCCCTCAGAAAACCGCGTCGACCGCTTCCTCTCCTCAAACCCAGCGCCAATCCCCCGCAAGCCTGCCGCCCACCAATTCCAAGACTACACCACAACATCCGAAGTCGACGCCGAGAACAAACGCCGCATGGAGTCCCAGCAAAAGACCCGCGCAGGCGGGTGGGCCTCCAAGTCCCTCCTCGAGCGCGAAATGGAGCGCGAGCGCGAGCGCCAAAGAGAGTGGGAAGAGGAACAGAAGCAGACGCAGGAAGCTGCGGCGCGAGGCGTTAAGGATTCCTCCATGGCCGCTGGTCCAGGCGGAGCTTGGGACGTCCACCAGTACGGATTCATGGGCGGTGATAACCAGAATCGCGGTGGTCCGGGGCTTGGTGTTGGCGGTGCGAGACGCCAGATTATTGGGCCTAGGCCGCCTCCGTGAGCCTCCAATCCCAATCACCCTGGCTGATATTGGTCTATCTGCATTCTTTCCTTGAGTCGTTAAGTTTAGCTAGCTAAGCATTGGCTTCTTGTTTATTAGTGATACTGTATCGTACCCCGTCCCTGGTTTCCTTGGGAGCCGGCCACCACCCGCTTTTGTATTTCGTTCATTTGGAGATGAACTTCTCTATTTTGTCTCTTTGTCAAAGCACACTGTCAATTCCTACCGCGTATTGTTAGATTAGATGTTTTAACTTAATTCCTACTTGTCAATATTACCGATACTTTATTAATGTTCATCGAATTCTGTCGACCTGACTAGCACACATGCATCCGGAGCGCAACACTAATTTCATACTGATATGTCATAACAGACTGGTATTAGACAAGGCAGACTAAGGGTATCTAGTAAACAAGATAGATAGACAAGCGCAATATGACAAGATATCCCCTTCTAGCAAAACAGCAACCCGCAAACCCGCAATACAATGCAATGCAATGTATCCAATGCAATTCCAAGACATAAGCCTGCGAAATATTATCGCTAATATACCAGATTAACGTGACGTGACAGCCAGCCTCAGGATGATCCCGGTGCCGGCGAAGAGAACGACGAGCCCTTCGCGCTCGTACTGAGGGGAAGGACCTCCTCGATCAAAAACGTTAAGCGCTCCGCGCTCTCCCCCAGCCAACTCCACTCTAGGTCCTCAGACATCCGCGCAAGCTGGTTCTTCCGCGTCTCGTGCTGTGCGTTCTGCGCGCGCCTAATGATTCCTTGGTTTGTGAGTTGCTTCGTCTCCTCTGTGACTTGGAACATATTGCTATCGGCCAGGAGGATGATCAGTGCTTCAAGGGCAAGCGACATCTTGACGTTATCAGAGAGGGATGAGCTTGCGGTTGCATAGGGGAGGAAGCAGGTTTCAAGTTTTGACTGCGTGAGATATTCGTCTGTTGTTTGTGGGGCCGCGGTCTCGCGGAGGTTGAAGAGGATGTATTCGCAGAGGGTTGAGTGTGCTGCTGCGGAGAAGTAGGGGAGGGCGAGCGGGGAGATGAAGGCTTGGTAAATTGGGAGGGGGAGAGGGCGGATAAACTCGACGAGGAAGTGGTAGAGGTCGGAGAGGTCCATGAATTCTTTGGGGAAGGACTGGGAGACGGTTGAGAGGAGGTGGATTAGGCGTTGCCGGAGGGCGATGGAGACCGTGTCGCCTAGGAGAGAGGATACGATGGTTGGGTCTGGGGTTGATGGGGAGCCTGGGGTAGTTGTTGATGTCAGCGTCGCTGCTGTCGTTGCCGCCTTTCTTGTAGGTCTCGTTGGTCTTTCTCTGCGTGGGCGTTTGGATTCCCGGCCGGAAGAACCGCCTTCTTCTTCGTCTTCGGATCGAAGGTAGAAGTCGCCGTATTCGTCTGCGTCAATGTTGACTGCTGCTTCCCTCTTCTTCGGTTCTTTTTCCTTGTTGGTTTTCTTCCGCGACAGCTTCAGCTCCTTGTGAAAGACCTCGCGAAACTCATTGCCCGAGGAAGCTGCGCCGTCGGCAAAGATGGAGCGCAGTATGCGACGGTTGCGGCCGAACCCGCTTTGAGAGGTGTTGATATATTGGAATATGATGCTGTCTTTTAATATTTGGTCGTCATGCGATGGATTCTCCTCTCTCTTCTTCCAGCGTTCATCCCAGTCCTCTTCCATGACCTCGCACATGAACTCCAACCAAATGCGCCAGCGCTCCCATCGCGCCGGGTGCAGGACGGCGCAATTGAAGGCCCAGCCCACAGCATGCCAAAAGTCCTCCGCCCGCGACCATACTGAAGCCGAGTTTGCCAGGTCAATATTAATGTCCTGCTCCAAGTTCAGCGACTTCTCGCCGTTGACCCCAGATCTGCTCGCCGTTCCGTCGTCCAACTGACGTCGCCCGCCATGGCGCGAAGTCTCGAAATGCCTGAATGCGAAAGCTCTGCTCAGTTGCGCAGTGACAGGCCCAACAAGACTATTGACCAAACGCAGTAAGCGGAGCGATATACTTGGTGCGTCTTCCTGCTCGTTTGTCTTGGGTCGGCCGGTGGTGGAGGGGTGGACGAGGAAGGTAGCGGCGAGTGCGAGATGTTGCGGGGATGGGATGATAGTAGGTGTGGACGCGTCGGTATGGGTGCTGAGGGCGTTCAGGAGTAATCTCAAAGCCTGAGTATCTGTAGACAGCTTGGTTAGTATATTGCGACGCGAAAACGCGCGGGAGGGGCACGAACGGAGGTTCTCTTCGAAAAAGCTAGAGACATGCCGGACTATCTCAAATGGCAGGTGTTTGGCAGATTGCCGGTGAGGCAGAGCAGCCTCTTCATCTGAAGCGGCCATCGAGGCCAAAGGTAATGATTAACTGTATCGTGTTGGATGGCAGAAAGTACATTCAAGACGCCGTTAGGAAAGAATGCCGCCTCATCAATGTATTGCTTGATTAGGTTAGATTACAGCCATCAACCAATAGAATCATCGAGATGCTGCCTTTTTCCTCCAGCGCCAGGCATACTACTAGTTAGATAGATTTACTTTCTGTTTATGTACTGCTGCTTTTTGTCTGTTTCGTACATGTTTCAGTTGCCTCTTATGTCAAATCTACTCCTACGCAGAGATCGGCCTTGCAACCTCCATCCTCTCACCGGGCCGAATAAAGGATCGTCAGACGCAGTCATCAAGCAATCAATTCGAGCGACTCTTAATGGTGGTAAGCCTGCAGTGAGACTCCAGTAATTGCATGACCAAATCAGCCCGTAACACAGAGAGAACACACGCTTATAATACAGAGAGAAACGAAGCAACGAAACAATCATCCTGAAAGAATAGTGGGATATCTGAGTAGTACAATATCTGTTCTTTATAGCCCCGCCAAACACCTTCTATCCCCAATATTTTGTGTCGTTTGAGGTCCAGTGGGTTCGCTTTGTTTCGCGTCGGTAGAGTCTGATGTCTCTCGTAGATCATACTGTATTTCCGGCTCAGAGACAAAGGCCCGCCCGAGCCGGTCGCAAAGATAGAGCCGCTGCAAAAGTAAAGCCGCCAAAGTCCGCCAACAGTATGATCGCAGAGCAGATGGTAGGTATTAAGAAATGACGAGGTTGGGTAAGAGTAGTGGAGGAGCGTAGTAGCCAGTAAAGGGGGGAAATAAAACACAATGAAAGAATAATCGACGATGATGCGGTGAGAGCGGAAGTTGTGGGAAGGAAATAGCCGGAAAGGAAGAGAGTCATTCACTACTCTTCAGGTATATCGGAGAAAAGACCTATCCGCAATCGGTGTGACTGTTTGTCAATGTTAACCAAGCCCCGCGCCATTTTCAGAAAGAGAACATACGAAAGGTAGCTTGGGAAGGACCACCCCCAAGGTAGCCAGGAAGTTGATGACGAAGTAGGTCAGGTCGTAGTGGGTGTAATGTGTGCTGAGAAGGAAAAGGCAGATTGGTACACAGAGCAGGAACTTCTTCGCGGGGGTGTATTGGTCTCCGTTGTCAATTTGTTCCCACATGTTCAAGTTGTCATAAGCGCCAGCGTTGAATTCGAAGGGGATGCCCCGCACCCAGTGGAACATAAGGAAGGATCCGAACATGTAGCTGATGTTGGTAAGAGTCCATGATGTTTCCTGCGAAATGCCGGGGACGATGTCGTAGAAGATCTTCAAGGCCGCAATCAAAACGAAATGAATAGTCCAGGCACCTGTAGCGACGTAGATATGTTAGTGGCCGTGTATCTTTTGAAGAGCAACGGGGTTATAAAGGCCAATAGCATCTCAACAACAGCCCACGCAAACCACTCACCCTTAGCATTAACCCAGTTCGCATTCAGATTCGGGAGAGCGGCCTGATCGCTAGTGTGCTCGATGGACTCGGCGGGTTCCTGATAAATGATGCTGCTGGACCTTCTCCGTCTGCCAGCCTTGCTCTGAGACATGTTGTGGTCTGGTGCCAGCCGGTGCGGTCCTGTATCAACCTCCGGTGGGAAGGAGATGGCACGGGGCATTAATAGGGACGACACTTTGGCGGTGTTGGATCGGGAGAGCGGGTGGTAGTTTGAGGGAAAAGTGATAAAGGAGAGGGAATTGAACGAAGTAAGAAAGACAGGAAAAAGAAAGGTCAGGAAAAGGACCGAGGATGACGACGTTGGAGAGGGATGATAGAGTTAATGATACCAAGTAGCAGCGAGTAACAATGGCGGCACGGAGGAACTGGAGATGTTCCGACCGATCGGCTGGTCACGGGACACCAACAATATCGATTCACGGAGTTGGATTCCCCTTCAACCGTTCAGCTCTCAGGAGTCAATTTTTTGTGCTAGAAGTTGCCTCGGCCTCAAAAGTTTTAGATGAAAAAGTTAGCAGTCGGAGCTAATTTTCAGGCGGAAATGCAGGCCAGAGTTTCAGTCCTAGTGAAGAATAATAGGAGGGCTATGGGACGTGTCTAATAATAGCTGCAGCGAGGCATCCGAAGGCGAGGAGGTGTTCACATTGTGGCCAGACTCTATGCCTGTCTACGTTCTAGACCACAGTGCTTTTCTAGAAGTCTCCTAAAATATCTATCTCAAACTGATCTTTGCAGTAGCGCAGTTCATCTCATGAACCTCAACGTTCTCAGAGTGTCTTTTCTTCTTCATTCAGATCTTAACAAAATAAATTTCGGTTAACTTAATGAAACTTGTTTAGGCGTTCAATAGATTGTGGGATAATTATCGTTTGACATAGATGTCACACTTTTGGATGCTTCGAAATAAGTAAGGTACTTTGCATGTGGTGAGGTTACCGGGTGTTGATGTTCAAAAATATATAACGACCCGTTGGGTCTTCCCAAGGTCCTCAGCCACAACCAACTCTATACCAACGTAGCTCCTCGCTGTCTCTACAATGTAAGCATCAAAACCTCCAGCTTATGTACCCTGTACCTCGCATCATTGCATGAATAATTATCATGTCTACATTGCCACAACCCCCACAGTCCGCGAACGCTACCGAAGATGACGTAAAGCAGGTAACCTCCAGATCAGAGAAGCACGGAGGCGACTTGAACGAACCTCTTGACGTTCCAAGTCTTTGAGAGATTTGAGTCTACTCAATACCGTTGACCTACCAGCCCAGAAAATACCGCTCACACCACAGAGCAGCAATACTCAAGTCAAGTTTTACTCAGCCTACATGCGCCTTCTTCAGGCCTCCCTCCGCATCCTCGCATCGCCCCTCATCCGCTTCCCCGCCGTGCGTCCGCAGCTCATTCCTGCTCCATCTCCTGCATCGAGAACCATCCTCAAGTCCGCTCCAGCTATCCCATTCCTAGGATCTCTATTCAGCTCTCGCACACAAGCAGAACCCATGGCTCCGCCGCCGGATAACAGAAGTGAGGATGAGTGGCGCGCGGTGTTGAGTCCAGGTGAGATCTTACCCTCCGCCTCAAACAAGAAACAAGTCCACTTTAGCATTTGAAGTCGAAATAACTATCGTCATGAATGCAAAATTTAACAAAGGGCAGAGCAATTCCGCATCCTCCGCCAAAAGGGCACCGAACGGCCCGGCACAGGCGAATACGACTCGCATCACCCGGCAAGCGGCGTCTATAACTGCGCTGGCTGCAATGCCCCGCTCTACAAGGCATCTCACAAGTTCAAGTCCGGATGCGGATGGCCTGCGTACTTTGATTCCGTCCCTGGTGCTGTGTCGAGACACACGGATAGCTCGTTTGGGATGGAGAGGATCGAGATTACGTGTACGAACTGTGGCGGGCACTTGGGGCATGTCTTTAAGGGGGAGGGGTACCCGACTCCGACTGATGAGAGGCATTGCGTGAATAGTGTTAGTTTGAAGTTTGCGGAGGATGAGGGGGAGGCGAAGGCGAAGGCTTGATTTACGCACAAGATGAGAAAGGGGTTGAAGTTGTTTGTGTACATTGATATATTGAGGGTATAGTATGAAGTGAATGAAGTACATGATATCTGTCTACGAAGGCTGCGGTTGACTTCCGTATAGGATTATGCGGATCATATGGCGGCGCTCTCCGTCTGCAAAGTCAGGGACAGCCGAGTGAGCGACTGTTCTCTGGTCCCAGACGACAACCGTCCCTTTCTCCCAAGAGACTCGGCACGAAAAGTCTAGCGAGCGAATGTGATCATGGAGGAACCCCAGTAATAGATCTGACTCGCTAGGCTTGTACCCAACGACCTGGCGAGCAATGGTTGGGTTGACGAACAGCACTGGCTCTTTCGTCACTGGGTGTGATATGACCAGCGGATGCTCTGTCTTGACAGCTTCCTTGAGCGCTCGCTCTTGACCTACCCTGGCAACTTCTCCGATGCTGGCGCTCGTGTGTAGAAGCTTCAGGCGATGAAGGCCCTCGCGGAATGTTGGTGAGAGGGCTTTGTAGGCTGCAGTCAGTGAAGTGAAAGCTGTATCACCTCCACCTGATGCAGGTATCTCCAGAACCCAAAAGAAGGTGGTTCCTGGTGTGTTTGGGGTAAAAGTCTGGTCGACGTGCCAGAGATCGTAGTTTGTTCGCGAGCCTAGAAGGTCTCTGAGGTTCCCTCTGTGTGCCTGTCAGCCCCTGGTGCTATACCTGATGGAAGCAAGCTAGAGCGTACACTTTCTCGTCAGCATACACCACTTGGAACTCCGGCCCAGTCCCCTCGGGATATCCCATAGTCGGATGCTTATCCTCAATTAGCTCTGACTATGGGTCGTAAAGTGAAAAAAAAAAATACCTTATGTAGAGGTCCAAAATGTCTCGCGATTTCCAATTGCCTTCCCGGCCCTATATCGGCAAAGTCCTGGTCCCGCTGCACATAGTTTTAGATGATGGACAGTGATCTGCATATATCAAGAAACTCACAAACACAAGGACACCTCTCTGAGCAGCTAAGAGCGCTACTTGATCCAAACCTGCTGGAGTTAGCTGGCTAAGCTGCAAGTTGCAAATTTCGGTCCCGACGCGCGGCGTGATATTTTTGATTCCCGTTTTTGTTGTCTGGATATCGGGCAGTTCAGGATCTGCTCGTAGACCTGGCTCGTCCGTATCAAAAGCTGGGATGTCCAGAGTTGGCGTGAAGCCCTCCGGCCTCACAGGAAGGTAGGCGGGATACAGAGGCTCAGTAGACATGGCGATGTGACTGCCGTTGCTGGTTATGCAAGACTATCGCTAGGTCGTGCCTTCCCATTTTGACAATGAAGAGGTCGCATGCGCGTATATAACTGTGCGACCGCCAAGAGCTGGAGTAAGAAGCTTGCATTATCTTGAGGCCTTGCATGGTGCTCATCCCGGCCAAGAAAGGCGTCAATAGCACCAACTAAACCGTATGTGACTATTTCCCACGGAAGAATGCCGATTGTACCCCCGCTGCTTCGTTGCACGGCAAGCTAGCTAGCATTCTTAAAACTCACCAATAGCGGATTGCATATACCTGTTGTGGTGTCTCGAGAGCACTATGTGCCGTCACGGGGTGTCGGTAGCACGCAATTCCAGCGACAGCATCAACGACGAATTTGCGTCGCTGTATTGATCATCCATGGAGCATTGAAAAGCTCTTGATCTCCAGTCAAAGCTGGCTCTGCTTCTATTTCACCTTTTTTGCGAAGAATCCGACATGGACGGCTCAACCCAGGATGCAGGTGCAAGGTCCACGAGGATATCCAGATGGGTTATTCGGACCTTTCACCTTGATAATCCAGAACGAGTGCTTGTTTTGAAACTCGATATTCTGTTGCTCACCTGGGCTTTTGTGGCGGGTCTCACAAAGGTAAGTAACCATGAGATCTTTCTAGCTCGCATGTAACAAGCCCTAACCGCGTATCTACACTCCCAGGACATGGATCAATCCGCAACAACACAGGCGTATGTGTCGGGAATGCAAGAAGCGCTATCTCTATATGGCAATGAGCTCGTCGAGTTTACCACCTACTTCTCTATCGGATACGCCCTCGCCATTGTTCCCTCGCAAATGATTCAGACCTTAATACGGCCGTCGCTATTCCTTCCAGCCTGTGAGGTTATTTGGGGACTTTTAACTCTCTCGTATGAGCCCCATCACATCAAACAACACCCTCTTACGATACTTCAGGACATATGCAGCAAAGAATGCGCAGACCGTCTATGCACTCCGATTCTTTCTCGGTATCTTTGAGTCGGTACCTGTGGCCTAACGCAATTATCAACCCTACGCTGACGATGCTAGACATCTTGGCCCGGCTTGGTCAGTCTTATCTTCAACTGGTGTAAGGCCTACAATCTTCAACACCTAAGCGCTAATGCTAATGATACAGATACTCCGGCGGAGCTCGGAAAAAGACTGGCAATATTTGGTGTCAGTGGTGTTGCTGGGAGCATGTTCCTCGGCATTCTGCAAGCGGCACTTTATAAGAACCTCAACGGAGCAGGTGGGCTAGAGGTAACTCTACAGATATAAGAGTCATCTATAATCCATGCTAATATCTCGTAGGGCTGGCAATGGCTTTTTATTGTCAGGTACGAGCCCTAGTTCCCATATCTAATACTAGCTGACTCAACGAAGTGGATGCATTACAATATTTTGGGGCTTAATCGGCTTTCTCATCATCCCGGATTCGCCCAATATCACTCGTGCATCATGGTTAACATATTCCGAGCGCCGTCTAGCCTTCACACGCATGGAGCAAAATAACACAGAGACTTCGAAGCTCATCGACTACAAGAAGCTTTTCAGGAAGGCAAAGCTCATTACACTCAGCCCACTTGCTTGGCTTTATATGGCTGCATACTTGCAATTTGCCTGGAGCCAAAGAGCTAACAGTTACATTCTTCTGTATCTGAAGGTATGCTCGGTTGGCATTATAATATGCCATCCGGATCTGACAAGGGCATAGGGACTTGAGAAAGCAAACGGAGAACCACTTTACAGGTCGGTCTCACTGGATATGCTTTGATTGAGAAAAGCTAACATGGTCACCGCAGCACTTATACGGTTAACTTAATTCCGCTTGGTGGATACGCCATCTCAGTTGTTAGCAACGTTCTGCTAAATGCACTTAGCGACTGGAAGCAATGGCGAATTCAAGTCGCAGTTGGCCCTGCGGTGAGTTTATACACATGACACCATATAATCAAGAACGATTTAATGACATCGATTTCAGGTTCTCCAGATAGTCTGCTGTGCTGTTCTCTCAGCGTGGCCCGATTCGACGCCGACAATTATGGCCTTTTATTTCTTGACCTTTGCCACGGCAGCTTGGGGGTAAGTTTCAGAATCCAAGTCACCAGGGGTATCTAAGACTGACTGGTTCGACGTAGCTATTCTCTTCTCGCTTGGTTAGGAGAGATACTGAGAAAGGAGCCCGAGGCCCGTTCGCTTCTTGTTGGTGCTTCTGTCACTCTTGTTTGTAAGATTTCACCCACTCGACCTGTTCTAGTGTTTAGACGCTGATGATCGTTAGACGTCGGACATGCCACCATACCCCTCCGCGCATGGAGAACTGCCGACAGTCCCAGGTACCCAATTGGGTTCCCTCTTGCCACAGCATTCGCAGCAGGCAGCATTGTGTCCATACTGGGAATGTGGATTTACTTGAAGAGGTATGTATAGAGGATCACTGTTATTGCAGTGCGTTCAGCTGATACCTCATAGTCATTCGTACATTATGAAACGAGGATTAAAGGCAGATCCTCCCTCAGTGTCTGACGACGACGAGCAAGATCGTGAAATTATCGGAGGAAAGCAGCGTGCTCTTGATACAGTATCGGAAATCCGAGCGTAGTGGGGGTCCCGGATAAGATAGACTGGAAGCTTTACGCTGTGGGAATAAGCTCAGGCGGACCGTCGAAACACCAATAACTTAAACAGTCATGGGATTAGCTTAGGAATAGGTTGCTAGAAATTTGGAATCATAGAAGCAGGCCTGACGGGATCGAGTTGTACTTAACTAATCAGCGTCCCCAGATGACGAATCTTGCTGTACGGGTATCCCACACTTCCAATTACGTGACTCCAAAGTACCCCATACCTTACCCAGCGGTATTTAGTGCCACTGCATCCCCTCAAGGGATACGCCGGAAAACACCACATCACTGAAAGTAATACAAAATGCCATCTGTGACGGTTCCAAAATCAGCTGGCTCGACGGTCGACGTCTCCGTCGTTCCCGGCGGCCAAATCACGCTCTCGACGACCTTCCTGATCAAGGACCCAGCCCCAGGACACGACATCATCTCCAAAGCCCCATGTTACAGCTTTCTCATTGAGAACAAGGCCGAGGGGAAGAGGTTCCTCTTTGATCTCGGACTGCCAAAAGCCTGGAAGGAGAAGCTTCCTCCTTCAAGTGAGTGTTCAGCGGGTTTACCGCCCCCCACTTAGTATAAACCCAAGTTACAGCAAACTGACGTGTTGAGTTGAAGTCGCCGAGGCAATCAGCAATGCACCCAACTCGAAAATCAATGTTGAAAAGGATGTAGTTGATCATCTTAACGAAACTGGTGTTTCGCTTGAGTCCATCGACGCTATCATCTGGTCTCATCACCATTTCGACCACGTCGGGGACCCTTCTCTGTTCCCTTCTTCTACGGCGCTGATTGTGGGACCTGGGTTCAAGAGCGATAAATTTACGTTCCCTGGGTATCCGGCGAACCCTGAGGCGAAGACCTGCGATGATGCGTTCCATGGTCGTGATGTTGTTGAGCTTGACTTTTCGGGTGCTTCGATTGAGATTGGCGGGTTCCCGGCCATTGATTACTTTGGGGATGGAAGCTTCTTCCTCCTACAGACGAAGGGCCATAGTGAGTATCTAGATCAGCTGAAATTATGCCAAGACTAACGGAAGATAGCCCATGACCATCTGAGTGCTCTTGCGCGTACTTCCGAGAACAAGTTCATCTTCCTCGGGGGCGACATTGCGCACCATGCTGGAGAATTCCGCCCAACGCCTCAGATGCCTCTTCCGGATGAGATCCATCCATCGCCGCTGGAAAGTGACCTCTTCAGCCCTAAGCAGACGCCGCTATCCGCATGTCCTGGAAGCATCATCGAAAGGGCTCACCCTAGGAAGGGAACGGACTATAAAACCACACCCTTTTATGAGCCGAGTGCGCATATCAATACATCTCCGCCAGAGGCTGATGACGCGGTCGAAAAGCTGCAGGATTTTGACGCTACTGCTGAGGTTTTTGTTGTCATTGCGCATGATGCTGACTTGCAGGATATACTTCCTGTTTATCCAAAGAGGATCAATGACTGGGATCAGTTGGGGTACAAGGCTCTTGGTAGGTGGAGGTTCCTGAGGGACTTTCTAAACGCCAAATGATTGACAATCGACTCGACCTTGTGTCAAACTATTGCATAGCGGAGTGTGGGTGGATAGATGGCGCTGGTGGTAGCGATGAGTTTAGACTGCTATGGTAGAACGGGAGCTCTTCGGGCTTTGGGCTTTCGATGTAACAAGGTTAGCTGAGGCAGCAGAATGAACGCGATGAGCTAATGAGTTCCCGGTCGTTTGACTACTATTGACTGTGTCAATTCCGGTGGATTTCTTTGTTCGATAGCCCAAGCTGGAATGTGCTGTGCTGCGCATAATCATGTTGCAGCGCTCTCACTAAAGGTAATTGAGCAGAACAGAGACGCCGTGGTCTTGAGTAGATTATGGAGAGAAGATGGAGTGATGAAGTTCCAGTTACAGAATAGAACTTAACTCAGCACTCCAGACTCAATCTGAAACGGCAGGAGGCCGTATCACGTGCTGTCGCATCGGGCGCTGGGCAGCAGGGGTCATTTCTGCCTCAGGCGTCAGCGCCCAGACACCGCATCGGAACCGCCACTTGTGAATAATCCCAGGCTCCATCCGACTTCTTGCTATCAGACCCTCCCCTCCCCCCCCCCTTTTCTTCTCTCCAATCTCTTCGGTCATTACTGCGTATTCTGGCACCTTGATCGGTAATGTCTCGCCGTGCGAACCCCGCCCAGGCGGCTCAGAATCAGCAAACTATCAAAGCCCTTTTGAGGCTCGAACCCAACAAGACATGCGCCGATTGTAAACGCAACAAACGTGAGTGTTCCTATACAGATCGCGAATTGCTTAGCTGGACATTATCACTGACTGTGCACTTTTACTCTAGACCCACGATGGGCTTCGTGGAACCTCGGAATATTCGTCTGCATTCGCTGCTCGGGCATACACAGGGGCATGGGAACGCATATCAGTCGAGTCAAATCTGTGGACCTCGATGCCTGGACCGACGAGCAACTAGCGAGCGTTGTTCGATGGGGAAATGCTAGGGCTAACAAGTTAGTACTCCGTTAGAGTGTGCTTCAAAAGTCGCCGCCGGCTAACATTTCCGGATAGATATTGGGAGTCAAAGTTGGCGCCCGGCCATGTTCCTTCAGAAGCGTGAGTAGAATACAGCTCATTGATTACGGACATTCAATTGACGAAAGGGGCTGGGACAGAAAGATAGAGAATTTTATCAGAACCAAATATGAATCAAAGCGCTGGGTTATGGACGGGCCGATGCCCGATCCCGCAACATTAGACGTTGGTGACGATGATGTCGTGAGTTACCTACCTTCAGTGACTGAAGATGCATTTACTGACTCGCCAAGCCTCTTGCCGTCGTCCAGGAAAAAGCCAAGATTGAGCGCTCTGCTTCGCAAAGAGTAGCGGCCAGCCAACCGCCCGTGCAACATCGCCCACAAGCTTCCATTGACCTCTTTGCGGATGACGACATCGCTCCTCCGGTACGCCCTAACACCACGGAGCCTTCAATTCGAGCTCCTCCGAAGCAGCAGCCCGCGGCTGTCCCGAAACCTCAACGCCCCGGAGACTCGCTTCTCGGTCTTGATTTTTTTGGAAGCGCCCAACCAGCAACGACTAGTCGTCCTGCTAGCGTTGCATCCACGCCGGCGGGTGGAATGTCTAGACCCGACCTCAAACAATCAATTCTCTCTCTTTACTCGAAGCCTCCGCCGGCGCCGGCACCAGCGCAACATGCGCGCACGAACTCGTTCGGCGACCTAGCTTCCCCGCCCCCGCAATCCGGCAACATGGGTGGATTGACCGACGCCTTTAGTGGTCTAAGCTTCCCGAGCTCTCCGGCTCAAAAGCCCGCAGAGAAGCCCTCGCCTTTCGCAAACCTGACGAGCTTTGCCAATTCTAAATCCGCCCCTGCCGCGCCCAAGGTGACATCCCCCACAGCTTCAATTGGAAGCTCAGGTGGCGGTGGTGGCTTGTTCGACAGCCTCACGTCTCCCACAATCCCTCCTGCAAAGCCACAATCCCGCACCACATCGATCTCATCCAACAACCACGACTTCGGATTCTCCAGCTTCCAGTCACCTCCGGCACCCAAGCCCAACCCTCCATCTTCGTCGCTGTCCAACGACCTTTTCGGTCTCTCCTCGCCCCCGCTGTCAACAGCCGCAGTCTCTTCGCCTCCAATCCAATCTCCACCAGCAATTACCTCCCCGCAACCAGATTTCGGGTCCGCGTTCAACCTCAGCAGCCCGGCCCCCAAACCCGCAGAGCCGCCCAAGCCAGTAGCCACAACATCTACCATGCCCACCCTCAACGCGGCCGCCATCGATCCCTGGGGCTCCAACGCATGGAGCACTCCCGAGCCCGCCCCAGCCCCAGCTCCTTCCAACACATCCTCAATGATGAAACTCCCCGACACCCTAACCGCCAACGACGTCGGCGCAGGCTGGGGAAACCCAACAGGCGCAGCATCCAAGCCACCCGCGCCCTCCGTCGCAGAGGACGAAGACTTCGGTGGCTGGGCCAGCGCGGCTCCCGTCACCCCGTCTACAACGACCACAAGCGCTCCATCAAAAACGGCAGGCGGGTTTGGCGGATCTGATGACTTGTTCTCTAATGTCTGGGAGTAAACAACCCAACCAAAGCCCGCGGTTGATCACTCCTTCGTTGCTTCTTGTTTAAATGGAATGGAATGGGTCATGATCATGACTTTCCTATCTGGCTGTTTTTTCTTCAATATGCACCCCATTTTTCTTTCCCCCATCCCGACTAGTTGATATTCACAAGTTCTTGTACATAATGTGGGCTCTTTACGTCTTCAAGTAGACCAGGTGAACCACAATGTGAACGTATATCTAATGCCACTGACTCTCCCACGACTCTTCTGCGGTCTGCAGTTCGCAGTACGCACCTTCCTAGCATGATGCACAGACGGTTGTTTCTTCCTAAACTGAGCAACTCTCCGAGCTCCCCATCGCGCCTTCCCCGAGAACGCACCTTCTTTAAAAGTCAAAACCAAGCGGGAGACAGCGCTCCGTTCCCAGAAGTAAAGGAAGGCGATGGGCAGACAAAGTACCATACAACCGTTCCTTAGTTCCCTCATAAGGTCCTAGTACTATACTAGCATAATCGATCTACTCTACTGAGATGGGGCTAAAATCGATTATCGAGTGTTGGGTGATGGGGCCAACATGATCGATCTATCGGTGAAGCTGGAGCTACTATCGATACCTAGTTGCCTACCTTAACCTATGGGTAAGTGGATCCTGTAGGTATGATCGACAAGTGACACCTAGTATAGAGTATAGACTATAGACTATAGCATTAGCAGCACCGTAGCACGCGAGGCAAGTATTGATCTTTCTTTCTTTCTTTCTCTCCATATCTGTTGTGTATTATCATCGTATAGTCTGAATGGTCGTACAATGTACAAAAGACCGCCCGTTTCTTCCATTCGTGCCGTCGTAGACAGAAAAAACCAAGACCAGGGTAGCTGTATAACAAGTAAAAGGGGGTATAAGACTCAGGTATCAGGACCGAGAGAAAAGATGGTGTGACCGAAGTAGGCGGCCAGAAAGGAAAGGAACAGTTGGGGTATCGAAGCCCAAGGGAAGGGGGTGAAGGAAAGAATGAGAAAGCTCGCTCGAAGGGGAAACGAAATGGATAAGATGTAGATGAAAACCATGCAATGGTTTGATCAAGTTAATCTCTAACCAAGCCTTTCATACTGGAAAAGTCATCTCCGGCGGGAGATAGAATTGATTCCTGCGATATCTTCGTCGTGACTTTGATTTCGGGTGGTGGTGAGGATGACAGCGCGCCATCTTTGGTATCTGACTGCTTGCCGTTCATGTTGCTCAGAGTGTAATGGGGGTCTGCACTCCCGCCTGCAGCGACGGATGCTTGGAAACCGGGGGCTCGGCTTCGGCTTCGGGGCCCATATGGATTTGTGGTGGTGTTCTTGCTCTTGCCGGTGGAGAAGAAGCGAGGAAGGAGTTTCGAAATGAAGGCGCGGGTTGCGGGGAGGACGGCGCAGATAATGGCGACGTTGCATTCGATAGCAGACCACTGGGCTGCTCCTACATTATCGTCTTTGATGCTGTGAGTTTTCTGCATTCTTGTAAAGAGTTCAGGAAAGCCTGTAAACGTACAAGTTGAGTCCTTGGAGTCAGAAATGACCAGGAGGCTCTGCAAGCGCAGAATACTAGTAATGAGCACACTTCATGCTAGTCAGCATATATTCTAGGCTCAAAGCAGGGAAAGTACACACAAGACACCGAGGGCGAAGACACCCATGAGGGCAACTTTCTGTCGCCAGGGTAGCTGAAGCTTCTTGAGTACTGGCATGGGAAAGACCAGCAGGAGTATATCAGTGAAGATGTGAATTCCAGAATTGGAAAACCATAGAGCCTTCTTATTCAAGCAGTAGCCTTCGAGACTGTCGTTCCAGAACTTGGCAATTGGAACGCAATTGAGCCATGCGCTGATGAATGTCCATGTACCCCAGATCGCAAGAAATCCGATCAAAATGTAACAAACCAAGCGCATGTGCTTAGTAGAGAAAACGCGTTTGTATTGTAAAAGAATGGATGCTTTCGTGGTGATCAAGCTGGCTTGATAGATGGGCACCGAAGCCCAGAAACACTGTGAGACGGCGTAGGTTAGCCTTTGCTGTCGAATCCGGTGAATGAAGGCCGCATACAATCATTTGTTTTGTCAATGTCTCCGGCGGAATCTTCGGGAAATGCTCTCCCATAAGATAAACAGTTTCTAACAGAGAGTCAGTTGTGATTTGCAATGCAGGTATAATAAAATCTTGCGAAGGAAACGAACCGGCAACAAAAAGTCCAAAGAATGCCCAGCTGAAAGCCTATATGTCAGGTTAGTCAAGATGACCCTAGCTTGGAGTTTGCTATGGCGAGCAACGTACAAGAGATACAAGAATCGTCCAATCATCTGCACCTATCTGTTTCACCATGAACGCTCTTGTATATATGCGAATTGCTGTAAACACGGTGGCCAGGGAAGTAAAGATGGCACTGACTGCCAACGCATGGCGCCCGCGAGGTACTCCAATCATTGTGACACTCGGTTGGTCCAGAGAACCCAGGTAGGTTGACAAAAGGAATGAATGATAGAGAGTCGAATGCCAACCAAGCACGCCCAAAGAGCAATCCGTACAGCTTGTGGAGTCGAGAAAGCCAGGTTACGCAGGCTTCATGATTGCTGCGAGATGTTTGATTTTGTAAAATGAGTGTGTTAAGAACAAAGAATGGTTCAGGGTGGCTTTTGGAAGAGGGGACAGCGAGGACACTAAATTAAACCAAATATGCGTAGGGGGAGAGAGGAGCATGGCCCGCATGAACTCGGCCAGTGACAGCCCCATGAACAATGACCTAAAGATCGCCCAAGCCAAGAGGGCCAGTTCGTCCACGCCCACGGGCTTGGGTGGCTAGCGAAAGCCACCACCTTTGCGGCGCCGTTAGGTCAAATCCCAACTGACATAGCCAGCTGCCTATCAAGTTCTCAATGACAAGACCCGCTCCGCGCGAACTGCCACGTGAACTCAAAGTGGACTGCTGGATGCATGTTGTTTTTGAACGTTTGCGTGCGGGGTTGTCCTGGATATGGAGCTATACGGACCTTGACCTGGGAATTCCATTGGGTTGACGGCACAGGTCTCAAGATTTTCGGCTCTTATTTTTTGCTGCGTGGCCTTGGGCCATGAATATCAGTCCACTTTAGCCCAAACAGCCAGCGGGATCGCCATTATCACCTAGGGTTTGAGTTTGAATCTTCTCGTGTCAAAGCGGCAAGTCCACTCTGGTCAGGAATTCAGAGCAAGGTTCTGCAAAAGCGGGACTCTGATAGGGAAGTGGAGCTATAGACCCGGGAAACCAGACCGTTTCAGTCCGGAACGGGAAGCAAAGAACGTGGCTAGACCAGGAACGAATAATGAAGGTGGTAGAAGACTATGCACTGGTGATCATTTGGGTAACATAAAGAAACCGGTTATAACATGGCGTTCATCTCTGAGGCGGATGGGACTCTCCCACACTTGGGAACCCATAGGCAGCCTGCCCATAAGAAACGATGCACATCGAGCCTGAAGTAAACTCTCATGCACTGCTGTGAGTAACAGGCCAACAGCATATTAATGACATGCATAGTGATAAGGGATGCCATGGCGGGTCTCCGGCCGAGTCTGCCGTCCTGCAAAAACGAAGCGGAAATATTTCAATTGACACAATTTGATGTCAAGGCTTCCAGAAATCAGCCAAAGACATTCTTTAATTGGATGGGAATGATATGAGTTGCATATATGAACCCCACCTGTAGATTGGACAGACGCGCGGATTTGTCAACGTCGGTGGGACCTCAGGACCTGTGCCGACCCGGAGTGTCTCTATTTGACGTTATTAGACGATGGGAACATGCAATAATGAACATTGAACACCCACACAGGGCTTTCAACCATGGTACTCTCAACATGACAGTTGAGTAGAACGGTTTGCACCCAGAAGAGACACAAGTAGTGGTGTAGTGCCAAATCATTCAAGGGACTCGATGCACAAAAGGATGGATAAGATTATTGTTCCTTCGCGCTTGAGAATTCAGGCTCAATTGGCGGCTGAAGCTCGGCGCACGGAAAGTGCTTCACGAGGCTTGCTGATCGCGTCTCCATTGGCATTTGGCACCGCTGGCTTGCAGGGTAGCACCCACCCAGAGAGCCGGGATTGGGGCCCGATGGAGTGATGATATTCGACATACTTTAGTGGCGTGGCTGGCGTTAATCGTCTGGGCAGGCAGTAGACACGAATTGTCGTTGGTTGTAAAATAGTCCGATTCCGCACCCTGCGGCCTGTGACTCGTAAGGGTGTAAGTATACCCCAGAGCGAGCGCCTTAGCGACCCCTGATTTCCAACAAGCTTGCTTGCTCTCACTCCATTGTCAGAGTTGGGGATAGCTTGTATAGTTGGTCCATGGTTGAGGGAAGCTGAGGAACATGATGAGATGGTTGTTGACTCGAAGAGATGACGGAGGTTTGAGACTAAGACTGAATGGACAGCGCAACCTGAATCCTGAGGCACCCTTTGTGTCACGAGTTCGCAGTCACTCTTTCCTTCTCACTTCATCTCTCGTCTCCTCTTTCGCTTCCACTTGCCTGGATCTCTTTCTGTCAATACTCTCAGCCAGTACTGAATATAGCAGTCGAACCGATTAGGTGTTCTGTCGGCCAACTCTCGGCCTGCACCAATATATGAAGCTTATCAGGTTTGTCACGTCCGTGCTCTAACTATTGCGTCTTGGAGAGATCGTCCGGCTGACTCTGCGAAGCTGCCTCACTAGGGCGGAGTACGATGTCTGAGCGTACAGTTTCTACAGGAAAAGGGTCGTTCCCCGCGAGACGCAACGGATACAATAAGGATGCCAAGCTCTCAAAGCAAGATCAATTGTTAACAAGATGACCGAACCTTGGCTCAGAACAATCAGACTGAGTCAGTCCGGGCTGACATCTCGTCAAGAATGCTCGTATTAGCCTGCGTCGCGAGGCGCCGCCCTCGATTCACGCAATGAAGATCGCGGAGACCATCCCCGTCAGCGATAAGACATGGAATTGCGAATTGCGACAGAGTCGAAATGACTCTCGTCGACTCAGAAGTTCCCTTTTTAGGATGCTAACCCGATAAGATGATCGTCGCAGGGTTGAGGATCCTTGGAACGGGTTCGCATCTGTGATCACATTAGCGCTGCACTAATCATGCATTCTAGAGCGCTAACAGCCACTTGAAACCACCAAGCGTTGATCATTCCTGAGGCCATGAATATATCAACAACGGCAAGATTTATGAAGGATTCAAGAGAAGTGCATCATTATTCGGGGGACCATGGTACTGGTACCACCTAGGGACATGGTTCAACAACTCGTCAGCGACGCCCGAGTCCATACTATTACCGCCGCCATGACTCAGACTGATCCCGAACCATGACTCTCATCCATCCACACGTTGGTGGCAATGACTTGGACATCAATCGAGTAATATCGACGACCATTATTCGGTTCTTGTTTGGGAGCCGTTTTCTTGATTCTGAAAATGATTGCAAGGGCTACTAATCTTTAGCGATCCAGCTACCTGGGACCATGGACGAAGACAGTCTAGGCAACGCCAGCTGAATTGGCAGCCCCTTAAGGTACATACACTTAACGCGAGAACGAAGGCGGAGACGTGAATTACAACAAATGCTATAAGGTAAAGACGTAGCAAACCATCAAGCCGAGCTCCGTTCTACCCCGTTGACCAGACGCCACAAAAGTATAGCAACAACAAAGCATCGAACCATACGTCATCAGTCAAATCCACCGAAATTTTTTGAAACAATTGTGATGAAAGTAGTAATGGTGAAAAATCAGGGTATTTGTACAGAAGATAGCAAAAGTGAGAGAGGCTTCGAAGCCGATGCAATCCGAATGAGGTAAGTAGGTAATTAGTAACCCCTTCAATAGTATTCCTCCTTCTCCAAGATCATGATCAACTCCGTAAGCTCCTTCCGCAGCGACCTATTCCGGTCCCAAACCTCAATGATCTTCGGCCTGTGACTCAAGAAAGAAGCCTTCTTCCAAGAAAGGCTATTAAAGCCCGGCGCAATCCCAGTGGGCAGGTTCCTGGCAAGATTGCGCAAGACGAGGGCTGACTTGTACGCAACACCCACGGGCTCACCGCGCTCGCTAACAGGGGTATCCATGTAGAACCATTTCCGCACGATACGCTCCTGCAACACGGCGCGTTTCGAGCTCGGCGCCTCGGCGTCTGCAGGCCGGTCTTCCGGGAGGTGCGAGGAGACGTGGCCTGCGACCATGGCTGTGTTGGTGCTGGGCCCCGAGGCTCGGAACTTCGGGCAGTTATCCCACTGGCATGTGTGCACTGGTGTCTCTGCGTTCTCGAGGTTATACTGGCCCGGTGTCTCGGTTGACTTGAGCTCCATGTGATCTGAGAAGACGTGGTTGCGGAGGTCAGACGGCGAGGCGAACGCGCGCTGGCATGATTTGCCGGGCTTCGCGTTGTCTTGCCATTTGCAGTAGATGTAGGGGAAGCCCTGGAAGGTGTATGCTGCTTCGAGGGGGCGGATGCCCTTGATGATGAAGCGGGTTGATGAGCCAGGCCCGTTGATGACCTGGGCTTGGGCGTTGGTAAATGTTGTGCTGACGTTCTTGATGAATTCTGCTGCGGGGAGGACACCGCCGCCTTGCATACGGGGGTCGGCGAAGCGGCTCTGGTATGCTTGCCAGAGGGCAATCTGTGTGATTTCGCATTCGGCGTCCTCGACGAAGCAGCAACGGAGCCAGCGAGAGCTGCGTTCTGGTTCGGACAGATCCATCAGCTCCTTGAGGAGTTCTGCAGGAACGCGAGGTATCTCGGCTGGGGGTGGCGCTACTTTTTCTTCTTGCAGGACTGTTTCCCGCTTGCTTGGGCGGCCCTCGTGCGTTAACAGTGCGATCATGCGGGGGATGAATATCGTCCGGAAATTGAACACGTCCATCATGGTCTCGATGTTTTCGGGGGAGAGTGTATATTGATACCAGAAGTCAAGAGCGCCACTCAAGACGTCCTTGTCCAGGTCCACTAATGTGAGCAGGTATAGTTGCTGTAAAGCTTCCTTTGGTATGCTCTCGATTGCCCGGTTTGCTTCCGGTTCGTATAATGCGGTAGAAAAGTGTGTGAGAGCCCAGAGCGCACGTACTACATGGGCACGATCGGGAGAATAGAGACAGTTGAGGAGCGAGATCCACAGAGGATCTTCGGGGTCAGTCCTCATGACTTTTGTCACTTCCTCTGCAATGTCAAGGGCGTCATTCTTGAGCTCGTTCAGTCGTGGCTGGTCCGGGATATTGATCATGATCACTAAGAAGTCCCTTAACAGACCGCTAGCAGACCGTGTGATATATAGCGCATTGTCAGGTAGAATGACCATGTTTCTGAGGATAAGAGTGGCTTCTTTGATATTGCGGAGGCGATGGTTGAACTCGTATGTCTCCAGTGAATCTTCAGGCAATGTAACTGGGATCTTTTTTATCCTGTCTAGAATGTCGCGGGTACCGTGCAGAGAGTTGAGAACATTGATGCGGTCTGTGGCTTGCCCGAAATCGTACTGAAGCTCCCATTTGACGCCAGTACAGAGCGTTGTGACCTCCATAGCCTTCTCCATCAAGTTCTCGGCAAGCAAAGGGAATCCCTCGAATTTGAATTTGTCTCCCCGCTGATTTGAAATCTGAACAAGATGGTACAGAGCAAAATCAACTTCATCTGGAATGCCGGACTGTAGCCCGTAGTGTGCGCGTTTGTAAATATGATCCGCTAGACAGGGATGTCAGCTGGGTGAGCGCGAGAACAAGAGAACGGTAAGCTCATTAGGTTACATACACTTTGGCACTTCGATGAATCTGAGCGGGAAGTAGGGGTCATAGAAGTCTGCTTGTTTCACTGTCTTGGTCTTGTTGAAATAGCTGCTGAAAAGACTTGGTCGGTTTCCGGGAGTCCAGACATCGCGCGTCGACATTGGGACTTTGTGTTCCTTGCCTTCCCAGCTTTCATTTGCCACATGGGGACTACCCGGGTTCGCGGGCGACATTGAATGTGTCTGGGCATGTCCTGGTTGCGGTGATTGGGTTTCGTGCATGTGCGAGCGGCGCACTGGTGCGGTATCAGGTATGAAGGGTTGGTTGACCTTTGGGGCTTGCCGCAAGCCCTCTACAAGAAACATCATCGGATGAGCAAGCACATCAGGGAAAGAATTGAATTGTGTTACTTACGTCGCAGGGATGTACGTGGAGTTTGACCACTCATTTTGGGCTCAGCCTAAGGGCCCTTCGCAATTCCACGATTGTCACCAAGTTGCAAACGCTGCTATATCCTCGTTGCGGCGATCCGAGGCACCCAGTAATCCAGTTCGGGACTTCTCGTTACCTGTGCTGCAAGAATCCTAACACGTCGTGGGCAGTTCCCGGGTTTAGGGCTGGATATTCGATGATCACCCTACAGTACGACGCGTAGCAGACGTTCAATAGATCGGTCGCCTCGTCGGTCGTGGTATGCTTTCCGAGGCACTTTGAGGCGTATTTCAGATTCGTGGTTTTAAAAAGAAATGAGGTACCTGTCAAGGTTGATAGGGTGGCCCGCAAAATGTCGGGGAGCTCGGCGCGGTCCAGAGCTATCGCAAGTCAAGGGTCGATGTTGCGATTCCGGTCACGAGAACGGAGGTGAGCAATGGCGCAAGGAATCAAGGGATATCGCGGGCGCGAATATTGAGACTCGATAGCGACAGTGACAGTTGGCACGGAAGACAATTCCTTGGTAGCGGGCACGCAGCTTGAGCCTGCGATCGATCGGAGCTGGCGTCTTGCACGCAAAAAGTCCGCGCGCTGCTTCCCAGTCCCAAGAGGCCTCAGGCGCGTGTCCGGATCATCATACCTCCGTTCCGGTGCTGTCTGTTATGTAGCCTGAGGCATTAAGGCAGTAATAATCTATATCAGGCAACAAATACGAAGTACACGCTCCTCAGGACCAATTAAATTGGATTACCTCACACGATGCTAACTTACAGCATCAATTGATGTGATATGCGAGACATGACCCCAGACATTGGTAGGTAGTCAAGATTACAATGCTGGAAAGCACATGATGTCCGGCGTCCTGGTCACCTGCCTGTTTAGACGGAATCAATCCTCGAGAGAACCACTCTTCCTTGCTCAACGCACCTTGAGAATGGCATCCTCTCATCCACAAGCGTCGTCTATCTAATCATCTACTTTTAGCCCAAGTATCTTTGTTTTATTGACTCACATCTAGCATGTCTCAATTCTTTCACTCGCAGCAGTCTCAAGGGCCCAGCACGTTGGCTCGTTTCCAGCTCGCCAAGTTCTCTTACACGACCAACTCAGTCAATCACAGAGGGCCATTGGCTTGGAGCCATGTCTTTGGCAATGGTAACATCATTGGTATCTTCGAAAAATATGTGGCATACCCACCTGCAAGGGTATCGTTCCGGGTCCTTAACAATGTAGAGACACTGGTAAGCGTGATGTTCAAGGAGTCCAGCAGAAGTAGACTTGCTAACTCTCTTATACAGGAGGAGATTTGTATAACAGACCTCATTACAGAGTTTGAGGGCCAAATGCATTCAAATGGGGACACCTCTCGAAGACCAACTTTTGCCGTCGTTGTGAAGCTTCCTTGTCTTGCCGTCAAATATCCGCAGGGGCCAGGATTGGTACTCTCAAACTCCCTGATAATGAGGCCATTGCACTGACTGCTTTTTAGGTCCGACGGTTCCAAATCAAATTCTCCTCCGATCAGGACTTCTATTCAGCGCTAGCTATTCTCAGCCAGGTCAATTGTCCTTTCTCAACGTCGAATACCAATGCCGTGCGATCTATGAGCAGGCCAGCTACGGCACTCCCGAGCTTTGGACAGATGAGTCCCAGCTCAAACATACGGTGTTATCCTTCAACTACAACTGAGACATCAACACCAAGAGGCAGGATAAGTCTACCTTTAAGATCGTCTAGTGTCACAACGAACACCTCAATCGGGACGCCTGTCTCAAGTATGGCTCCACCTCACAGATCATCCAGCACCATTCATAGTACCCCTCCAGGTATGTTCTCAATACCCATAAGTTAGCACGGCTTGCAACTGACAGTTGGAGCAAGCAGCAGACGTACCTTTTTTATCCACACCCTCTAACTCCGCAAATATATGTGACACAAGCCGTCACTTCAACAGCAGCAACACGAATGATAGCATATCGACTAGCACTCATAGAGCGCCATTCAGAGTTCAGCCTTCCATCAACATCACACCAACCAGTACCGACCTCGTTGGGGGTGTAACAGGTGGAACCAAAAGACCAAGCACCTCCATGGGATTCACCGGCTATCATGATATAGAGTCGCAACTACCGCCAAAGAGGGAGCTGCCCTTTGCCACACAAGAAGCTAAGAGAAAACGTTCAACTGCGAATAAAACAGACAGAATCTCTTCCAAAGTATCTGTTCGGGACGAGCCATCTGCGCCGTCGTCTCAAAAGCCTAAAGAGAAAATTGTGGTATTACGAACTACACCAACGACCACAACTCAACCCCAACCAGCGTCTATCCCAACCGAGAATCGGGTCGAGTCGCCGAACCCTAGTTCTCATGTTCCCCGAAATCAACTTGAACAAGCCACAATCCAATCACCAGCGATGACAACAGCCCTACCAAACACTACCCGCAATATCCCCGTCGACACGAAATCCGAGTACCTCCCAACCGTTGCGGACCTGGCCGCGTATATCACCTCAACCACGGAAGCTCGAACAGCCAGGCTAGAAGGCTGGCTCTGTGCACATATCATAGACGACAACTTCCTTCAGCTCTGTGAGGATGTCGAGGGCGTATGGCAGCGGGTTGCCTTCGGGAGATAGATAGGTAAGTGTGTAAGTTGAGTTGACTAATGGGGTTCAAAAGTGATTTTTACATTCATCGCGGTGTTTTCATTTTTCCAAACATACGCAATGCTTCAATCATGTTAGGAAAGGAGAATATCTTTTGTTTTGCTGTGTCATCATATTGCTGAGCTACGGAGTTCATTGCGAGATTATATTATGGTGCTGTTACCCTCTTTCGTTGCCGTTTCACGCACCTGATGCAGATATATCATACCCAAACAGAAGATAATGGAGGAACAGACTCGCGCTTAAGAGCTAAAGAGAGTCAATCTTATTATATATTGATATCGAGCCTCAGCATCATCAAGTATTACTTTGTTTCAACTGCATAAGAGCATAACATAGATCAGACTGTAGTCAAGTACAGCCCAAGCACTTGGCAGATGACAATTATTAAGAAAAATAGACAGCTAGAATACAAGATATGGAAAAGAAAATGAAGCAAGTCCCAAAGTAAACATGAAACATATGTCGAAAAGAGGAGATGTCCTTTTGATGACTATAGAGTGATGAAGTGAAGAAGATGAGAGAATAACGACGCCAAATGCAGGCAGACAAGAGTACTCTGTATAAAAAGAAAAGTCCTAAGCAAAGCCCTACCGAGACCGACGGTAAATCAGCCCGGAAAAGACATTAAGGTATCCCTCCCTCGTCAAGAGCGTGAAATCAACCACGATCCTACCCTGCGCCGGCTGCGCCGGCACCAAGTTCGGCGATGTAGCAGCCATATTATGATTATCTGCCGAGGTGATGGCAGAAGGCGGTGGTGGCGACGCATTAGCAGCAACTGAGCCCTCAGCGCCAACAGCCAAATCAGCAAGATGCTGGAGGGAGCGCTGCTCGTTTGGCCCGACGACAGGGGGCGCAGCAGAGCCGATGCGGCCGAGTTGGGGATCGTGAAGCTGCGTCTCCTGCGACTTGGTACGGCGCCACTCGAGGAAGAGGCGGATTTTGGCGTCCCATGATTCGGTGTGGAAGATTTCGCCGAATTCGGAGTTTGAGGGGTCCAGGGCGCGCTTTTCGCGGTGGTCGAGGATGTCTTCGACGCGGCTTAGAGATTGCCAGCATTCGTCGCTGAATTCGGGGAGGACGGAGGCTTCGAGGAGGGTCATTGTTGCGAGGGCGAGACTGTGCAGGTCGAAGGGGGTTGATGGGCGGGATTGTGAGCTTGCGCGGTGGAGTTCGTTGATTACTTCTTCGGCGCTGTATATAATTTCGTATGGGCTGTAGACGAAGATGTGGCGCTTTATCAGCAGCCTCGTTGTCCAGTAGAGCTGGTTCTGTAGGCTTTCAATGAAGCCGTGGGAGCCGTTTTCTTGCCCATCGAATGGTGCTTGGAAGTCGTTCAACTGTGAGAGGCGTTCAAGTGAAGCGGTAAGGTTTGCTGAAATCACCCTCCCAATGCCAGTGTTTGACTGGCAGATGTTGTGTTCGGAGGCGGCCATTGTAACCACTTCGCCCAAGAAGCTGGAATATGCTATACGAAATTAGCGCAACATTTCATCAAGAATGAAGTGGAATAAACATACAACCAATGCCAGTCGCCACAGAACCGAGGACCCTTTCATCTTCCCGGCCGCCTATTTCCTGCGTACCGAGAATGCTGGGGTCGGCGACACTGACAGCGTACCAACGCGACAAGATCGCCAAAGATACCCAGCTTCGCCTGACGAGATTTGCTTCCGAGTCGACATCAGGATCTGATATCCGTTTAGCCTTCAGCTGGCCCAGGCTCTTCGCCAGGTCAGAACCGAGCTTGGTGGCAGACTGGATTAATGTCTGCTTCGGGATGCCATCCTTCAGCACGAAATTGTCTGGCCCTCTCGAGTCGCAATCGAGGATCATGAGGAGGATGCTCTGTAGCCATATCAAGTTTACACCTGTCGAGCGAACTAGAGCCGGTTGACGAGTGTAGTATAGGAGAAGGTCTTGGGCGTTGTCATATGATGTGACCCTCTCGAAGGTACTGGCAACGCGATCAATGTTGACTCGCGTTAATGTATACAAGCTGTAGAGGAAAATCTCTTGCACCTCACGATTGCATTGGTGGAGGAGCCCGAGGAGCCGGTCCTTTGTGTTGGGCAGTATGGGAATGATCGGGTGAACCTTCTCATAGTAACTGTATGAAATTAGACCTCCGATCGGATAGTCCTGGTACGTGGCGGGCTTACGCATTGAGAGCCCCTTCGTCTACACCCAAGGGTGTCATGTCTTCCTCGTGCTTCGGCATGTCGGGGATCTCCAGACCAGCAGGAAGCTCGCCTTCATTGCCTGTTGCCCAGAAAATGTTACCAGGCTTTGGCGCTGAGCCTGCAACAACGGCAGCATTGAACGGGTCTGACGCGTTCTCGCCGGCATCTGTCAATGTTAGCAACTGACACCCTGTATGGAAAGCCCATTGAAACTAACCAAAAGCATTCTGCGAACGCGAGTTGAAATGCGGTTGAGCGATTGAAGAGCTCGGCAGCCCATCAAACACAGAGTATGTCCTCTTGCGACCACCCATGCCACCAGTATCCATCGGCGACGAAAAGTCCTGGTATGCTCGAGGAGACGGCGCTTCGTTCATAGCTTGGTACGGCATATCCGGGTGGACCATCGCGGGTTGCATCTGGTTCTCGAGGGTGTGCAATCGCTCGGCGAGTTCTTTGATATATCCTTTACTCGGACCGCGTTTCATGGGCACGCGACTGAATTGGCAAACAACGCCCAGCCGACGACAATTCGAACATGTTTCGACTCCAGACTCCGAGCTCGCATCGCAGCGGACCTAGGAGAAAAATTTGCGTTAGACCATGGTCGCTCTGTCGCGTGATGACGAAAAAGAAAAACAATACCTTCTTGCGCCGACACTCATCGCAGGCCCGCGAAATCTTCGTTCGCTTCCTCCTCGCGCTTTGATCTCCATAACTGAGGTCGTGATTTGGATCAACGCCAACCTGTTGGCTGGGAGGGAAAGGAAGCATATGCTGTTGCTGATGTTGATCCGGCGAGGACGGGCGACCGATATCAGCGCCACCAGCATTACTCGAGCCCAAAACCATCGATTGGCCGTGATGAACGCCATTACTTGAGCCGTCGTTAATTCCAGGACCGGACGTTTCACGTGAAAGCTCAGCGGACAAGAGCTCGTCGGTCGTCAACTGGCGATTCGTGTAGTATTGCATGGTGCCCTGGCCAATCTGCGCCGCGTTGGGCGACGGGTACGAGGGCGCTGGAGGCATGTCAGAATGCTCGCGGGAATTCATTGAGGCGAAGAGCGACAAGAATGCGCGTACTAAAGGAAGAGAAGTGGTGGAGCGAGGCTCCGAATGATGGAATGGGAGGCAGACGGAGGGAGCCGTTGAGTTGAAGGACGGAGAAAGACGCGAGGCAGCAGGAGGCAAGGTTTTACAGGCTAAGAATTACTTGGGCGGGGGAGCATTTTGAAGGGGCTAGCGCCGAGTGTCCTCGGCGATGAGTAGAACACAGCAACATTGTCGCGCGACTCAAAGCAGGGAAACTGTAGATATTATCTAGTTGAAGACTTGCGATATAGTTTCTCTTGGATGATAATCGCGCCGACGCGGAGGCCCGGCTTTTTGTTTCTGCGTCTTCCATGCGACGGATTAATACTATTTCCCTCGCGCCAGAACCAACCCAGATTTCATAGAAGAACTATTTTATGGATTCGTGCGTCGAGGACTTGAGTGAATCCTTTTATGGTGGCTTTGTCCTTTGTCGAGCCCGAGTTGCCTCTATCTCCAGAAACTGCATCCTGGCTCTGATATGTGAAGCAATTGATGCAAATCACATTCCTCAGCAGTCAGCTCACCACCACAGCCAGGACCAGCAATCACGGAATATCTCGAAAAGCAATGCTACAATCGATGGAATCCAGGAATCGCGGCTTGTTCTAATCACTCCTATCTAGTCTATTGCGCGATGAATGGAATACTTTCTGTGCTAGTCGGAAGTTTAGTGGTGGGCCGGTGTCGTTCGCTGTATATTTATGTAGCACGGTCTATCAAAATGTCCCACGTATCTTTCGGATCGGCAACATCACCGCGAATGGCGCCTCAATTTCAGCGACATGACATTGCTTATCTACGATCAGTCCCTGTTAACGATGGGTTCATCAACACAGGGCCGAAGGCGTAAGTGTAAGTATATGTGAGTACGAGTATGTATCGGAGGTCGGGAGTCATCTATGCCTTTACAAGGCGCAGTATCTCCTCAACGTAAAACATACGATTCCCATCGCCTCCGAGCAGGAGCCGCTGTTGGTCCGCAAGGCCGAGTGAACATTCTCTCACAAGTCAGATTCCATTACAATCTGCCGACACCGTACGATAGGTCCTACGATGAGCTCGGCGGATAGGAGGCCTGCAACAACAGTCAGCGCGAAACAGCGGACATATTCCGCTAATCCGTAGTAGTGTACTAAGATAGACCGGTGTCGCGGTGTGTCCGCGGTCGATTCGAACGCCGCTGATTGTTACCCGAGACCATGATAACTATTTTCACCGGAGGTCCGATTCATGCTAGGCGTTCAATGACAAGAGCTACACTCTGATAGCAGAATGATGTTCACGGACAGCTTGCTTGCGACAGCTCTGGCAGAAATCAAGTCCAAGTTGCAGGTCCCTAGCGTCGGACATTTGAGATCACCATTAATACTCCGCCAAAACTCACTTCCTGTCGAAGAAAACAGGAAACGAGGTTGAGACATGTCCTTGGATGTGGGAGTGGGACTGAGACTGTCTAGGAGTCTGGGGAAAACTTCGGTGTCTGGGACGAAGATCCCCCGGAACAGAGCGTTTGCTGAAAGTAGAAACTCGCGACAGGGGGTGAGGTCTTATTCGTCGCTAGGATCCGTGGAGCAGGAGTAATACGCAGGATGCGGACAGTTGGTGAACGCTACTCTGTGTACAGAACAAGGACCTGGTCGAGGAGTTGTCAATTTGCCGAGTATTCAGCCTTGATATTTAACACCGCTTGTCCACCCTTGCCGACGATCGGAGAGGCTGAAAATCAGTTATACTCCATGATGGAATCGCCAGTAACAAGTCTGTTGGCGAGCTGAGCGAGAGGACAAGACTTGGATGTAGTTCGCATGCTTGAAGACCCCCGAAGAGACCCGACCTGAGGCTTGGGAACACTGGGATTGGTGGAGGATCGGACAGCCCCATGACCGAGCGACGACGGTGGCCAGCGCTGCAGACGCCCCAAAACAGCAGCCGTGACGCCATCCTGCAGGCCCCTGCAATCCGTTTTTCTTTACAGCGTACCACCAGTCCACCTTAGATCTGAATCCCTCGAAGATCAGAATGCGGCCCTGGCGAATGACCGCTGATACACGGAGTATATATCTTGTTCATGATTCATGGATGACAGGTTACTGGGTTGTTTTTGCTGATCAGAAGGACGAGAACGTGATCTTCTCTATGTACGGCAGGAAAAAGAAATACAGAAAGACTCGCCGGGACCGTTCGCTCGATCTGCGCGGGATGGTATCATCGAGCAGGAACCCCCATTCACTAGTAACTTCCGCCGGGCCTTGGGACGGGATGTTACGTACTGAAGTAACTGGTTATGGCGCTAGTTGTATACCAGTTCTACTGCCATCCAAGCATCTTTTGAGTTTCTGTACGGCCAACGTCTACAGAGATAAGGATTGGCGAGCTGAGGCAGAATTTTGCACAACCCAAGTCCCTGGCGCCCTAGCAGCCACACGCTCAGGTGCCATCAGCAGAACGACTGGCCAGTAATGCAGGATCGGTCTGCATGGAAGATCAAAAGGGCATTCTAGAAGGATTGACGGTAGGGATGTGGCAACTTGCGAGCCATGACCGCAGAGTATGACCAAGTCTGTACTCTCAGGCTCCGTGATGGACGGCCTGACTGAAACTGGACAGTCGGTGAATCCTGAAGCCTGGAAACCTCCCTAGCGACACCTACCCATGTATAGGTAGGATTTGTCCTATATCAAAAGTGACGTTGTGCGGTCGCCGGGCCGGGTTGCCCCAGACTCTGAGACTCGAAGGACCCATTCAATAATTAACCAGACTCCAACGGTCCGACCCAGGCTTTTACGGAGACTGAAGGAAGCGTCCCCTCGCCACTTGTGAGCCCTGATCTGGCTCGTGAGCCCTAAGGCTAAGGCACAAGGAACAGCCAGCCGTACGAACCATGAACCATGAAACGGCTGCTTAAGGCATAGGTGGAAAATCAGGAAAACCTTGACAGAGTGCCCAGAGAAGCCCATGCGTCGGCAGATTTGCTCAGAGAACCATGCTTTGGCCTTTTCGAGTCTTACAGCGTTGCCCTGCGCTCCCACGTAATGTATGGTAACGTGGCTAATGGCTATATTAAGACCTTCCCAGATAGCGCCGATCCAGGGGCTCAGAAGGCAACCGATCGGCTTGAAAAGTAGCAGGGAAGCAGCAGGGAGCTTTGCGACAACTGCAAGAGACCAAAGGTATCAGAATGCACAAGTAGACGGGGGCCCTGAACAGCGAGGTGCCTGGATGAAGTGATGGTGATGCGGGTTTGGTCGAAGAGCAGCACGAGTCCCATAATTTCGATGAACAGCTCTGGCTGTGGAGCAGCAGACGAAATATGGATCAGCGACGCACGCTGTTCTGACATGTTCTGACGGGATTCTCCTGGTGCTGTCAGGGACGAAATGGCAGTGTGCAGTACTGTCAGATACGGTCACGTACGGCAGTCCGGCGGCGCACAAGAACCAGCAGCGCCACTCCACAGCACTCGCAGCCTCGCAGACGCAGTCGGTGGTGCGCAGCAGCTAACCTGAACTATTACTACTTCTGCCCTCCTCGCCCGCCGTTCCTCTTCCCTTCCTCCTTCCTCTCCTCCTTCTCATGGTTTCGTTCGCAGGTCTGCGTCGACATCGAGCGTTTTCTCTCTCTCTCTTGGCCGCCACAGCCGGTACTTGGTGTCCTGTCTCACGGCCGGCGCCAAACGGTGCGTAGGCTTTGGCCCTTTCGTTGCAATTGACCTCTTTCTTCCCGCTTTCTGCTTGCTGCGCAGCCTTCTTGGCTTTTTTCGTTCTTCCCCCCCCCAGACCGACTGTCCCTCCCGTTCCTGGTACCTGGGTTGGCTCGCTCCCCGCGCAATTGACCCCCCACCAAAGCTCGAGTACACACCGTTCGGAACACCAGTCGCGATCTGGCCCCTTTACAGGTTAAACGGCGTTTCTGTGATCTGGCTGGTGCATTGGGATACCCGTTCAAGATACCCCTGCTTTCTCTCGGAGTTCCTCTTTGATTCCTAGACGGATCGCAACACAACTTATACCCCTCTGTCCGGGCCTTGAAGGCCTTTTTATTTTTCCTTTCAAAAAGCACTCTCTTGTTGGGACTGCCTCTGTCGCACGAAAGAGAACCACCAAAATTAAAGATTTACGCAATTCTCAAACCTCTTCAACCTAGAGCAACGGTGTGACCTCATACCTGCTCTGTCCTCGAAGCCTTCATACATCGCTCTTGTTTATACACTCGCGAATCATCGCATGTGCCAATCCCAGTAACCGCGGCAATGCTTATCGATGGCGAGAAGTGGGCTTGTGAAGCTTGCGTCCGGGGTCACCGTGTTAGCAGCTGTCACCATAGTGGTATGTTGGATGAACACCTGGATTTCGAGTCTATTCTAACCAAGCCACCTCCTCTAGATCGCCCGTTGACCCATATCAACAAAAAAGGCCGACCAGTCTCTCAATGCACTCACTGTCGCGGTCTACGCAAGTCTCGGACAACCCACACAAAGTGCGAGTGTGGTGACAAGAAGAAGAATAGCCACAGAAATGATCTAGATCCCCATGCTGATAAGCGGGATCTGAAGCGTGAGCAAGACGGATACGGCACCCTGATTCATTGTTTCTGATATGCATATTACAGAGGACTCTCGTCCAAAATGTGGCTGTTGTCACGGACAGCGCTGTACCTGTGCGCTGAAGAAGGAACCCCATCTGGATACCGTACCGGAAACTGGTCTCCCACCACCGGCTGCGCCTCCGTCGGAGCAACCTAGAAAACCCCAATTGACGTCGACCAAGTCGGAAAGCACGCTTACCATCTTCCGCGATGGTCACCACAAGCCTCCTCATAAACATAACGACATGGCTCACAAATGCGGTTTACCCTACACGATTCCACGATCACATACCATTCATGCCGCCGATACTGCTCGCCGCTCCATGGACCATCTGCCCCTGGCCCAGCCTTCGTACATGGAACAGATTGCGAATCAAACCCACGAGCAACCACAACCGCGCACCAGTATATACGGATTTCATCGTCGTGTCAAATCCGAGCATGGGTCTCCTGAAAATGCCCCTGTGGCTCCTCTTGAAGACGTTTCCACGTCTGTTCCCCCACTCGACCTCTCGTCGCTATTTTCTCACTCCCAACCAATGTCTCAACCCATGGAAGACCCGAACGATGGCGGTATTCCCGCATCTATCCCGATGTCCATGCCCAAGACCTCTCTTGAACCGATCGAGACATCTGGACTTTCATTTGCTCTACCATACTCAACCTTCTCAACAACAAATACGTCCCCCGTGAGCGCCATGCCTTTCCAAGATCAATGCCAGGAAACATTCTTCACTTCGCCGGATAATGATTTGACGTTCTGTTCCGCTGGGCTGAACGCTCCGCCAGTTGACTGGTCGGGTATACCCCTTTCGTCGGCCATGCAAACCACAAGCACGCAACCTCCTTCGTACGCCAGCTTCGACTACGGTTCTATGGCCACTGGGATGCCGGCACCATCATCCTCGGGCGACGTTTCCGAGTTCGAGGACTTTGGACCGCTCCCTAACCTTGGACTTGCTGGCAACGACCCCCATGATCTCAACAGTGTGAGCGATGGTTCGGACACTGATAACTACCGAATCAGCTCTGCTTCGTCATTTCTGGGCCTTCCACAAGCGCAGATGCTTGCATCAAACGATTTGGGGTCCATGACCGTTGATGATTTTCTCAAGTCCGCCAACGAGTCGACCGCTGCCTTGGAGCAACAGATCCAGGTTAGCATGGGTATGGAACCTAAAATGATGCCCCAGCAAGGAGTCTATGCCATGCCGGATGAGCAAACATTCGACAAGTCGGTGCCCAACCCCAACGCCACCCTGACCATGTCAAACCCAGCGACAGAGCCGCTTTGGGCTACCACGCTGTTTGATCCCAACTCGGCACCGTTGGATGACAGCAATTTCTTTGCTCCTCCGTGGGTCCAATAGCACCACACAGCGGCGCCAAGACTTCTGAAGCTATATAGAGTCTGCAGTTCACTTTTACTACACCTTACCACCACCTCCACACCGTCTGTGACCACCCCAAGTAGTCTTCACGACCTTGATGAGAGATGATGATAGATGCCTTCATTTTTTGCGACTTGTTGAATAGCCCAATCTGAGTGACATCTTACTACAGTACAAGAGCCCAATGGATAAAGCTGATATTCGTTTACTTTCATGAGATTGTTACTCGCGTTGCCGTGTATATCCCCATTGCCACAGCTGCTTTCATACCTGCTATCTGCCAGTGATGCTCGCTCGGAATGCTGCATTGTACATAGAGTTGGATGATTTGTCACTATAGACCTGTATGCGTTCTGATTGAATAGATCGTGCTTGAATATCCACCGAATTACAGTTTACAGTTTACAAATACGTAGGACATGAGCGGTGCGACACCACCCTAGCTACCAGCGGTGAATAACCCAGGTAGATACCTACCATAAGGAATATGCCGCGCCGCCCAGGGCCAGCCAGGATCATGATGAGGTGAGCAGGGCAGCCAGCCACAACTGCACCTGACCAGTTTACAAGGCAAGACCATAGGTAAGAAACTCTAACCTGAAGAATACAAGAATCAATCCCAACACATACTAGCCCCCCCTCCATATAATAAGTAAGTAACAAATAGCCAATCCACCCCTCGTAAAATATAGAACCATAAAGAACAAAAAAGGTGATGGACGGAGGGATCACCGATCAGCAAAAAGCCCCAGACAAGCTTCGCCGGACCCAAGGCTTGTCTGCACTTGGCACCTCTCGTCCCCTTTTTTCCTTGCTGCCTGGTGCCCCCAAGTGCCCCCCTTTTGCGTCATCCGTGCCACACAAACTTACCAGGGATAGTGTTTTTTACGAAGTTACGAACTTACGACGTTGTTTTGTTTGTTAGGTTTGTGCTTGGATGCCGGTTAGCCGGTTTGTAAGATTTTTTGTTCATCCCTGGTCTTGTTTGATGGCTGGGATCGTACAAGTAACATACCTGGCATAGCATTGGACAGCACGGAGTAAGGTCAGTTGCTCGGGGGAGATTGAATACTTACATGACATGACTAGGTAACGAACGGGCTGGACCCGGGTTAGACGAGATCAAAATC
Organism: Aspergillus stella-maris; assembly: GCF_047715825.1. Lineage (NCBI taxonomy): Eukaryota > Fungi > Ascomycota > Eurotiomycetes > Eurotiales > Aspergillaceae > Aspergillus > Aspergillus stella-maris. The sequence continues at coordinate 678,016 of NW_027396795.1, forward strand.
GACATGATCGTAATACTCCTGCAGATTCTTTCTTCATTGATGCTTCTGGTACGTACCTAGACTAGGTACTTCAACGGCCATACGACGGATATAGTAGTCCCAGAAATTGGGTAGAATCGTAGAACCAGATCTACGTACCCGTGGCGGATGAACGGCGCGTTGACCATGGTCGAGACGGACAATTTTCTAGAGAGGTCGAGGCAAGCACTGATCAATCGAGTTTGGATTTCGATTTTGATTCGGGCCTGTAATTTATTCCTTTGATTCGGTTCGTACTCGTAGACTAAGCATTTCTATTTGGGCGGGCACGGCTGATTGATGTTGTGGGAGGTTGGGTGCATGATCTATCTACTTGATATCTAAGACGGAAACACCATGTGATAGGTTATTTGGTTTACTGAAAGAAAGCACGAAGCGAGATGTTTTGAATGGTTGTGCATTGGGGTATATACACGGAGCAGAGATGCAGTACTATCCAGACAGACCAAGTCCAAATTCCAACCGAGCTAAGCGCCGTGTGGCAACTGGCAACCAACCAAATTGCCGCTCTATATGTTGATATTTCAACGATGATAACAAATCGTAACGCTGATGCCTATCCATCATACATTCAAGCTTCTATTTATATTTGGCCATAAATTCAGAGTGGAACTTGACGATACGCTCCACCCAGTCTGTGCCTGGGGCGAGGAAGGTCGTGCGGAAGTGGAGCGTGTTCTCCTTCTGGCCGAAGCCAGAGCCTGGAACGACGCAGACACCGGTGGCGTCGAGGAGGCGGAGACAGTAGAATTCGTCGGCGGCGCGGTTCTCTGCGGCCGCGGCTTCAACGGCCTTGGGGGGGAGTGTGATTGTGGGGAAGAGGTACATGGCGCCCTGCACGTGATGTTAGTTAAGTCGACTAGCTGTAGAACTACAGACGTACCTGAGGCTCTTGGCACTCAACACCCTCCATGCGCTGGAAGGCTTCGTACAACGCAAAGGCGCGCTTCTTCAGGCCGTCACGGATGCCGTTGTACTCCTTCTGGTACAACTCGAGGCTGGGCTCACCCTGCTTGGGAGGGTTGACCATGAGCTCGACCAAGCACTGGCCGATGACGGGAGGGCAGAGCATGATACTGATAAACTTGTACACCTGAGCGGCAACCTCGGGGTCAAAGCCGACCAGCTCGAAGTAACCACCACGGTGACCACACTCACCAACCATACCCTTGGATGTGCTGTGAAGTGAGACAAGCTCGACATTGTCGTACTTGTCCGAGACCTCCTGCTGCAGCTCGCGGAGACGCTTCTTGAACGATGTGAACTCTCCGATGAAGACGTTGGTCTGGTAGACCTCGTCCGCAATAACCACGAGCTTCTCCTCAGCAGCAACGTCGAGAACGCTCTTGATGTCCTCTGGGCTCAAAGAAGCACCGGTAGGGTTACCGGGGTTGATAACGACGATGGCGCGGACGTCAGTGCCAGCGGCTTTGGCCTGCTGCAAAGACTTCTTGATCGTGTTGACGTCAGTACCCCAAGCTTTCTGCTCTTCCAAGTGGTAGGGAACGCATTGAGCGTTCAGAAGGGAGAGAGTAGCTGTGTACAGAGGGTATTGGGGAATTGGGACAAGAACACCGGCGTTGGGGCCGTTGCAGATAACGTTCAAGAGGGTGTTGACACCAGACGAGGCACCACCAGTGAGGAACAGTGATTGAGGGTCAGCAGGGAATCCGTCACGTTCCTCGATGAACTTGGCCACGCTCTCTCGGATAAGAGGGGCACCCTGGCTGTGACTGTATGCGCCGACGCTCTGGACTTCCGCAAGAAGCTGCTCGGCCCGCTCGATGACATCGTCCTGGTAGCCGAAAGAGGTGCGGAGGACTTCCTTGTTGCTCAGCAACAGAGGGTTTTCGAGAAGACTGAGGACTTGGCGGAAGAAGGTGATGGGCTTCTGGTCGAGCTGCTGGGGGTTACCAATGTTGGCAAAGATGACACTGTCGAATGGCAGCGACTTGTCACCCTGGGCCAATTTCACCCGGTATTCCTCCGCCTTTACGGCGAGCTCACCACGGACAGCATACTTGGCGGCCTTGACGTTCGAGTTGATGTTGTCCACATTCAAACAGCGAACAGCAGCGGTTGAGAGTTGTCGCTGCTGCGCAGCATTGGGCACGATCGTTCGGTTCGTCATTGTGTAGTCTGGTTCAATTGAGAAAAGCGTCAGTGTATAAGAAGCTTATGCGGTGGGTATCTCAGGTCTGGCCACGCAGTAGGGCGAGTGGTTCCATTTGTAGACCGGGGAGAAACGGTGACTCAAAAGCAGCTGAAACGGAATGCTCTTAAATCACTTGTCCAGGAATAAGATGTCACGAGGTGTGGACTCTGCCCAGACCACCGACGTGGTTAATCATGATGGAGACTGGAGACATCAGGCAGGCGGAGGGGACGGGCGTCAGGCTCTCGGGGGTTCCCGAATAACTTACCCGAAAGCATATTCGACCTTTCCGCGGCTAACGCAGCCTTGGAGAACGATCGAGGCTGAGAATATTGGCTCAGAGCCCGCGCAAACCGAGCATTATTCGGCCGGGAAATCACTGCTCGCCGCAGCGGTGTCCGCATCTGGGACGCCATCCTTTGCCAGGCCATGATCTGGGACCTTTTCCGCAACAGTTGTCGATGAAGAAGTGGCAGCCAATAGCACGGTCAAGCCTTCTCCGCCGTGGGGGCAAACGCGGGGGGTTAAAGGCTGAGGGCAAATCTGGCTGGGCGAACAAGAAGTCCGACAACTGACGCTGTCTTGCTGGCAATCGGAATCGAGCGTTGAGCAGCAAATTACAGTGTGAGGAGTGGAAATTGAAACGCGAATTTTGGAGACAATCAAGAGGGGCCGCCGATGATCGGTGCTGACTCAGCCACATAGTTCCTGACCCGGTCAATTGTATGCGCATCTCATTCCCTGCAATGCTAGATTGAGCGGTGATTTCCTGACGATGGCGTGGTACATTCAAGCCAAGAGATCGTGACTCAAATCTACAAGGATCGCAGTTAGCCAGATCCCTGTCGAATGTCGTGTCCGGTGTCCTGGGTCGGATTTGGCACCCCCACGAGACGCCCGGATCTTCCCGACAATCGGCCTCCCGCTATATAGTTTGGGTTTCTCGGTCTACTCGACGAAGATTATTTGAGGGACTTTTAGGAGTAGATGCATCATATAGCCTTTATCTGCTATCTCTTCATGAGATATGACTCTATAGATCTGGTAAAGAAGTCATGATGCCGAGACTCAATGGGCCCATTGCGTCGGACACGGAAATTAGATCAGGAGATCGATGACATCTTGGGTATATCATGAGTCTTGTATGATACAGTGGCATCCAGGTTTACATTCCTTCGTTCTGATGAAGTTATATGAGTATATTGATGACACAGATCCCCTTCGCTCAATGGCTCAATCCTAAAGCGCTACTGATCAGGCGACGCCGTAATGCAACAAGGGTGGCATTCCCTTGACCCGTACATCGATATTATCCTCTTCATCTAGCTCCGCTCACTTCCCCGCAGGCGTACAGCTTGGCCATACTTCTGGAGTTTTGTAATCAGAGAATCCCCATGTTTCACAACGTCGGCGTATTGCTTGTTTTTGTCATCCGGTCGGTTCGTCTCGATGATGCCGTTGACTCGGTCGATGGTGCACGCAATTCGATCGTTCGCAATGAACCTAGCAAGATCACTGTGACTGTTAATCTTCCGTTCATCAGTATATGCGCTGTTACTTACCGGTCCAAAAAGTCCACCGTGACACCGAAATCACTAGCCATGCTGTTCAATCCCACCACGCGGTAACTTTGCAGAAGCTGTTGGTAGGCCCTGAGTCTCATCTCACGCACGAACCAAGCCCGGTGCTCGTATAGGTATCGGTCCTGAGTCAAAAAGTTGTCTTCGACAGCTGCGAGAGCAACAAAGAATGTCCGGTAGTTGCCGTTGTACAAGCTGCTGACTAGGTTTGAAAGAGGTGTAAAGTCGATAGGTGTCTCAGCCTCTGCCTGGATGCCAGAGTTGCCGCCAAAGGTAGTCAGGTTCACGGCCGTCTTAGTAGTCGAGGTAGATGCATCCTTCATCTCCTCATCTTGGGCTCCGGGCCCAGAGGAGATTTCACCGGTCAAAGCAGCCAGGCGGTCTTCGCCTGAGCCAAGAATGGCCTTGATCTCGGGAGCATCCACTACCTTGGCCTTGAAGTCAACGCGCTTCAGCGAATGGGAACCTGCAAGAACTGCATAAATGACAAGAGCGGAGTAGCTGCACAACTCGTAGCTGGTGAATGTGGACAGACTGTCGAGAAGGAGAGGAGCAGCTGAGCTGTAAGATCGGATCGTGAGCAGATGCAATCCCTTGTATGCCTTGAGACGGTTTCTCCTGTCCCAATCACCACCGCTTTCAATCAGAGCCTCCGCTCGCTCAATGTTCTTCTTAACGTAAAGAGTATCTCCAAAGAAGAGTCCGATCCGAATCATGGCAAGCGTCAGGTCGATCTTTGACCCCAGGAACGTCGTCTTCTCGAGAACGGTTTCGTGGGATTCGATAGCTTTGTCCTATCAAACCAAGCATCAGTATACCAACTAGCTGACAAATATTATGCCAAAACGTACCTTATCTCCTACCCGCGCCCAGAATTCGGCACGTTTCCCGCGCGCAGCCTGCACCTCGGTCTCTCCAGCAGCTTCCTCCGCCTCATCCTCTTCCTTCTGGAATTCGGCCAGCTCCTTTTGGTTGTCCTCCAAGAGCTTCTGATACAACGATTCATCCCAGGGGAACTCGATCTTTTGCGACAATCTTCGCGATGCCAGGGTGCTGAGCGGCTTGCCGGCGTTTGACGAACGTGACTGGGTGGCACTCTCGCCTGAATGGTTCAGAACGCCTTCGATGGGGTGGGCAAGATGTCGGTAGAAGGGAGCCATCTTTCTTTCCGTAATAGCCTCTTGGAGCTTCTTTGTCGAAGTCTGTCGCACTGTCTGGGGGCATGCCGGATTGGAAAGATTAAAGACATGTTGGGCGAGAGAGAGGTCGGGGTACTTGATGTATTGAGGATCGGACCCCATGATGACGGCGGAGAAGGGAAAAGCAGAGATATCGAGTGGGTTAGTTTGAAATGGAGGAACAGGTAGAAAAGTGGCTAAAAAGATTCCTGAGATGGAGTCGGGGAGCCGCGTGGATGAGATGTTGTTGATGCAGGTATCAGGTCCGTTCGTCACTCTGGTAGCTGACACAAGCTCAGCTGGTAGAAAGTTTTTCCAGCCCCGAGCCAGACCTTCCAGGTTTCTTTGGACTTCTCCAGCGAGCACGTCCGCTATGTCAAGGTGACCATCATTCAGAGGGCCTTTTGAGATCGATTATCTCTCTTATTGATGGCGTGCCATAGTGTGTTATTTCGTCTCTTTGGAGAGACGATTCTACAATGCATGAAGGGCAAAGACACAACTAGCAGGACTTCGACCGCTTAATGATGACCTCAGAACCGAAGTCGTCAACTGTTACTGAATTGGCAGTCAGTTTCGCAAGAGTTATCTATGCTCTTCTAGTAGCTGAATGACTCCTCAAGAAGTTTCCTTCGCCAATTCCTCGTCGTTTCCTGGATAGTGCATATGTTATCTGGAATACTGCACTCTTAGAGCCACGCCATTACACTGTAAGTCTTAAAGGCGTCATCGTAACACAGCTGAGAAAGCAGTAAGCTGTTGTGTAAATCTCGTATTAGAAAGATATCCGAAGTTCAAAGGAGAGAAGACCGGTTGGAGCACGGGGAAAGTCCCGGAGGAGCTAAGCCGAGGTTCATGGGCCGACGGCGACACTCTCCAGACTCGGCGACTTCATTTACCGATCCATTTCCCTCCTTCCCCTCCCCCGTCTTTCTCCATCTCTGACTTTATTTCTTTGTGGAGCTGCCCATCTCCTTCAATTAACACTTCCTTCTCTACTTTTTCCAGCTGGCCTGTCATCGATCCGCTTTCCTTCTCACCCATCGCACGACTTTCTGGGGCTCATCACCCATTTTCAGACGACTCTAGAGCCATTTGACGACGTGACATACCGCGAAATGGTCGCTGACGCTTTGATTTACCATCCTGCCCTTGCGCACTACCTGCGCTTTGTGGCCACAACGGGTATGTGAGACACTTGAATACCTCGTCTACGCCATCGCTTTGATTCCCGACAACCATGACGGAGCTCAAAAGAGCGGAGGAGGAGCTGTTATTGGGAGTCGAAGCGGAGGGAGGGCGAGGACTGATCATCAGCTCATCGGCAATAATCTAATAACCTTTTATAGTTGGACGTGATAAGATCCTCCGTACCCTACAATACTTCTCACGCTTCTACGCATGGTACCTCTACCGCACGAATCAACCGCAAACCGCTATTGCTCCATACAACGCGATCAAGAAACAGTTCGGAACAACACGAAAGATTTTGAGAATTGGAAAGTTCATTGAACATCTCAAAGCTGCTGCTCTTGCCTCTGACAACAAGGGCCCCATCGACCCCGTACTTCGTTACCTGGCCATCGGTCGCCAGCTCGGCTATGCTGGGTACTTGTCCCTCGACACAGTCACTGTTATCGATACTATTGGTGTCCGCAAACTTGCTAGTGCCAAGCGCCTGCAGGACTCGGCTTACCGCGCCTGGTTCTCTGGGTTGGTCTGCAGCGCGCTCGCGGGTGGCTATACTCTGTGGAGGCTCAATGAAAAGCAGAAGACCTTGGATCTTAAGGAGGGCGAAGGGGTTGTGGAAGCCAAGAAGCTTGAAAAGTATGCATTTAAAGCCACAACATCGTGATAGACCATCGCGCTAACCAGGTTGCTCACAGGGAACGTGCCGCCGCCCGGCTTCAACTTATCTCAGACCTTTGCGACCTAACCATCCCCGTTTCCGCCCTTGGTATTGCTACCCTCGACGATGGACTTGTCGGTATTGCGGGTACAGTTAGCAGTTTGATTGGCGTGGTCAGCCAATGGCGAAAGAGCGTTTGAACAATCAATTCTTGAAGGTCCCGGAGACAATCTTGCGATGGGTTGTGTATGATGGTTGGGGGCTATCGATAAATCCTTAGCCTTTAGATACCTATGGGCTCGTGATGATTCGCCAACAACTTGGAGCATGTTTCAGCTCTCCTTGTGTCAGTGCGTTGGGCCATGGATTCAGGTCTGTGTTGAAGTCGACACATCCTCTGGGCTCACATATTGGATTTCGAGTTCGGCCTAGACGGCTTTGCTTTTCGACTATATTCAAGTACAGATTTCCACGGTGTATGTGTATTTTAGATTCCAGTTTCATATGTTCCTGTCAAATCCAATAGCGTGCTGCTTTCTCCTATCTGAGCCTGGGTCTTGACGCCTAAGCTCCGCCTGCCTCAGGCATGACCGGTCGATCATGACCCACCTGCTCCGTCAGAGCTCCTCCAACCATCTTGACAGCTTCACCATTCCACCCAGCAGAAGAATGATAGCTCAACCTTCAGAAAGCTTGTTTGTTGTCATCGCAGCTTCGCCCTCTGATGTTCTTACCACAGATGGGCTTTTATTACCACTTCGTTGTTGGCCATTTCTAATGAGATGCATCTTCCCTTAGTCCTCTCTAACCGGTTGCCAGCAGCAAAAGCAAGTCTGAGGGAGTGGAAACTCCTACTCCAGACTAGATATATTCAGAGTATGTTTGCATCATCTCGACGTCTCATTGGATCCAAGGAGCTGATCTACTGTGTTTAAGCGCCACATTCACTAATAGCCTGGCCTCAAGTTAGCGCCACCAGCTCTAAAACAACATTGGAACTGTGAGATCAGCAAAGAATGCCTTCGCGCCGGAACCTCGGACTCCGTTTCCACATCCACTTTGTCTCCGCCTCCTATCATATCTGAATCTGACGATCATGTCCCTGAGAATCTGATGCGGTTCGTCGAAGCCACATGCGTTGGACTTTGTTCACGTTTCATTTTTTTGGTCGTCGTGGCTCTCTTGCCCACAGCCGACGGCGAGTCTGTGTCTGCACTCTGCAGCGCAAGGGCGCATGCAATGACCCACTCTGGGTGATATGCCTGAAGGGCATTTTGTTTGTAAAAATGGACCAAGGGGTCGAATATGCGCTGCAGACTGCCGCTGATGATGCATTCCCCTTCCGTCACGCAAATCCACGAAATTCCAACCTGTCTGATATTCGGACAATCCCCCTGAGACCTGACGCCACGGAATCATCGTCTTTGTTGTTGATAGTCATTACTTGCTTGGCTTGAGATTCTCAAGCTACTCGTGGTCAGCTCTATTCGCTTTTTGACGGCTCAAACCCACGGGGCAGCCAGTCAATACCTCTATCTTCTCGACCTTTGCGTAGCTGTGGCCAGAGAAGGTATACGAGGATTATTCGTATACGATGCTACACCCCATTCTCGATCTAAGCGATCTGAATGTTCTACTTGTGGTTTCTAGTTAGTACACCTGCTTCGTTATAACCCCCTCCTGGTCGACTCCTGGTCGACTTCAAGCTAACGGCGTCTCATTCAAGGCTTATATGCTCTGCTTTTTGGGTTTGTATCACTAAAACTTAAGCAAAGATGGTTTTCCGGCGAAGCATGTGCGTCGAAGGCTTATCGATTCTCCCACAATCCACTGACTTATCACCTATCCTAGTACCCGCTTTCATCACCGGTGCTATCTTTGGTCCCTACGCTGCCAATCTGTTGAGAATCCCCTATCCTGAGGGAAGTCAAAGTACGGGCGAGAGTGAAATCAGCGAAACCACACAAGTACGCTCTTATCGTAGTACGAGTGCCATTTTGAGACATGCGCTAACTATGGCCAGGCACTGGCTCGAATTGTGATCGGTTTCCAGTTGGTCAAGGTTGGATATGAGTTACCGAAGAAGTATCTAAAGCGCCGCTTGAAGGAAATGTTGATCTGTTTAATGCCCCTCATGGCCATAGGATGGATCATAACATCGGCCTGTATCAAGTTGATGAATCCCCGTATCTCATTCGTACGATTTTTGTCTCACAACCCCCGAATTAGGTGGATGCTAACCGGTAATGCGATAACAGCTTGCAGCTCTCATCATTGGCTCCTGCGTGACTTGTACAGATCCCATCCTATCCCAAGCTATTGCCAAAGGACCTTTCGCAGATAATTATGTCCGTCGACATCTTCGGGAGTTTATCTCTTCAGAGGCAGGCGCGAATGACGGCTTCGCATTCCCATTTCTACTGCTTGGTATATCGCTTCTTCGATATGCCGACACTCCTGCCAACGCCGTTGTTTTAGAGGAGTTCGACCTTGGAAGAGAAGGCTATGATCCCCTTGGTGCAACAGACAGCGGGCGTTTTGGAGGAGGTGCAGGCACTGCTCTGAAGCATTGGTTTGTCGAAGGATTTCTATACATGATCGTTTTGGGTACCGCTTATGGAGTCGTTGTGGGGTTCGTCTGCCGTAAAGCGCTTAACATGTCGGCTAAGAGGTATGCCAAAGCTCCATTCGTCAGCTTACAGCCCGATGCTCATCTTCAACAGGCAGTGGATTGATCCTGGTTGCTTCACTCTTGTACCGGTAGCGCTCGGGGTATTCATTGTTGGATCATGTGGTTGTTTCGGTTCAGACGAAACTTTGGCCTGTTTTATAGCAGGTAGTATGCTGAATTGGGATGGACTGTATAATGCGGAGCTTCAGATGCGACATGACTCGTTCAATTCGTCACTCGAAACCATTCTTAATTATGCAATCTTTGGGTACCTTGGTGCCGTCATGCCTTGGGCGGAGTTTCACATGCCCAGCACAACTGGAATAACTGTCCCTCGTCTCCTGGGATTAGGAATCCTGCTTCTACTGTTTCGTCGTATTCCTGCAATTATGATGGGATATCGATTCATGCCAGAGGTTTGTACCAGCTGGAAAGAGGCTTTATTTATGGGGCATTTTGGCCCCATAGGTACGTCGTTTCTCTGCCATAACCAGGTTTATACTTACATTCACAGGGGTTGGAGCGATCTTGTACGTTGAGTACGCCAGGCGGTTGTTCCCCGATCCGGGAGAAAGTGATGAAGAAATCAATCATTTGACTGCTACTATGAGGCCAGGTATGTCATTTTCCATTCTTTATAAAAGCGAGTATTAATAACAAGCACAGTGGTATATTGGCTCGTTCTATTCTCGATCGTCGTGCATGGCTTGTCGGTCCCTATTCTGGACATGTTCTACAAAGCCCTCAACATACCAAAGATCTACGATCACCCCGTGGAGGTCGTCCTGTTATCCGAAAACGAGCCACTACCGAACAACAGCACAGCTGACCCGAAACGGCACTCTGTGATGATAAACAACCGATTTTCTGAGCCAAACCGACTAAACACTTACGGGGACTCGGATGACGAGCGAGAACCGGGCCCTCCGCGAGAGTCCATGGAAAGGATCAATCGCGACGAGCGTAATTCGGTGTCTGACAGTCTAGGAACGGCACTTTCGCGGGAGTCAACACGACGCTCAAGCCGTGAAGCGGCCACAAGAGAGATAGTCTGAAGACACCGGCGAAATCTACGCTACATGATCGGTAAAAAAAGTACGGTATTATTCATTCATGACTCGTCATCTCGTCCGCGTTCTCGATGATATACCCCTTCAGTCCTGCTATCCGATCGTTATCGATAGAGGTTACGCCGCCAGTTATCGATACCTCATTTCTTCAGATGTTCGATTCCGTTCAAACGGGGCAGGTCTGTTGAAATCAGTTTGTGAGCCTCCGATACGATGGCAGTAGGTAAACACGTACGCTGCCGCAGGAACCGCAGCTTTTGTTCTCGCCCTCAATGGTAGCGCCGCACTTGGGGCATGCGTTGTGACCGGCCATTTTGTTATCGCGAGAGGGTTTGTGTTGGGTTGCGACGGGAGATGCTGTTATTCACTTTTGTTAGCACACTTGGTGGGCCTTTGCAGATGGCGCGATGAACTTACCTTGATTTCTCAACAGAGAAGCTTTCGGGATATTCAAAGATATGTGTTGACAGAGAGTTGAAGAAGTTGAGTCAGTGCGGTGGTGTTGTTTTTATCTGCTACCCCGCTGCTGGTGGTGTTGAAGCCCCGCTTTGACTGGTGGATGATTGGTTGTTTGAGTGGAATCCCGGAGTGTTTAAGAGTCACAGGGCCGTGCCAGGTGCGATTTGTATGCGAAGCTATTGGCCGTTATTTGATGCAATATGGCCCTTCGCGAAACCGATCGCTCCTCGCTCCGGGGAGTGCCCTCGGGGAGGTGGTGCACGCTGCAGAGTGATTGGTGGTCGCGGAGTACACAAAGCTGGGCACGCACCGAGCGCTGGCTTCCTTGTAAGGCTTGCCAGTTGCCAGTCAATTGGTTCGGGCGCCTTGTTGTCAGCCACTCAACCGGGGGGGCGTTATCAAGGGTCTTTTTATTGTCATTCTGGCATTGGATGGTTTGGGCTGTGAATGCTCTCCCTAAACGAACCTGGTCGTCTTCTAGCATGAATGCCGTATAAATTGGCGTATTCTATGGAGCCCTATAGCTTGGCCTTACTTGACGTTCTCCACGTTCTCATGCCCCATCGTCCAATATATATCTTCCGTTTACTAATGCCCTCAACCAACCTCCTTGTCTTGATACGACCTACAGAAGAGGTCGACTATCATATTTCTAGAAATATCATCGTAGAACTATCATCGCCAAACATCGCTCTAATATAGAGAAGATCTACAAAACGCCGTATTGACAAGACCTTCCCAGCCCACGTTTAAGCTCCCAAGTTGCGATATTTGCAATGGTATATCTAGACATTCGACCAATCGCTGAGCGATTGGTCTAGTGATGATGGCCTCATTATTAGTGAACGTCTCTATATGGATTGTGCCTTCAAATGGTCTTTCCATAGCCGCGATAGTACCATTGGTCCTAATAATAACTTAAGTAGCTACGTACTCACCCTTCAAGAACTATATAGAGACCACTCCTTGGACAGCAGCACCCTCGCTACTCTCCTCCGTGCAAGTCTATCAATTCCCAGAGTGTCTCTACACGCGACGGCGGGCCCTTCCATGCCTACACCTGCGTGGCCTGGTCGCTCCTTCCTGTTCCCCGTCTCTTCCTATTTCAAAAGACGCCCTTCGCGCATTCCTAAAAGCAGAGGTGCGGCATTTCTCCTTCCATTCTCAGGACTGGAGCAGCTTCGATCGCTCTTTCCTCTTGTTGAGTTGGGTAATAGTCACTGGCTGAGGTAAGTGCACTTTTGCTCCTGTCCTTGCAACGTAACCCGTTGAGACCTCAGTATATTCTGAGACCAGCTGAGAGCCCGCTATGACTCTCTCTATATCGAGAAGCATTGACGATGATTGATCCTTTGTACACGCAAGTTCATTTTGTTAGCGCACCGCTGTGACTCGAAGACCTGGAATGCCAGAAGCAGTCAAGGTAAGTGCTGGTGGTGAGTCCTTGCTGTCGAGATCTCGTTATGAGAGAAGCCAAAGAAATAATTCAGATAAGAAGGCATGATGATGCTCGCACTGCGTGGTTCCGTCCCCAGCTGGAGTTTGGTGGTTCTTGCCGTATCCAGACGATCGCGGGCTGTTGTCGTGCCTTCCTGAAAGCCTAGGATGGCTCCTTCCATATCGAGGACCCGCGTATTCATGATCGCGCCTTCCTGTCCCGGAAAGTTGGAGAAGCCCTTTATTTGAGAAAGTGCAGTGGGCGGGTCGCTCCTCCGTGAAGTTCAGAGAGCGGTCTCGGAGCTGTTTCTTTCGCAGGTGTTTGCTGATGCACGTTTAGCTTTTCAAACTCCGAGTTTCGATCCCGACTGTTCCCTTTTTGAACAGTCTTGTGTGCAACTGGAACATGCGCGAGATGTGCCGCTCGGGACTCCGATATCACGGCGGATGTTATTGGGTTGGCTGCGTTATCTATCGCTCCGATTCGCGATTACCCGAGTCAAGCTAAAACCGGGTGTATTCAGTGTTGGCCCCAGGTAAGCGTGAGGTGCCCAAGGCTACTTTAATACTTGGGTACTGCTGCAGGCGTGACTGACTTGCGGTGAGATAGGAACTATGCAGGATGTAGTGGCTGCGCAGATATTGAGTGCTTTGCCCTGACCACAAACACAGCAGCATGACTAGGAGGAAATGCCGTGCTTTGAAGGGAGCCCATACCGCTGATCCTTGTTCTGATGTGTTCGGTATTGACTGTCCCCTTTTATGATTCCATGAGGGATTTAATGGCGACTGCAGGTGTAACAGGATGCCTGCATTTTGCGTCTGTTGCTGCGGCTCTCAAAAATGAAGTATCAGGTTGCAGTTCCTAAATCTTCCGGGATCTGGAACCCCTGCATATCCACCATGTTCTAGTCTCAAGCCCCGTCCCTGGCGTTAATTTCGAAAGGGTAAAGCCGGTTTTGCACATGAATCGGATTCCTTCCTATCTTGCCCGATTTGTGGATCTCGACTACTCCAGTTTCCAGACCTCCAGGGCCTCAGGCTATTTCGGGGATATATGGAGATGATACGGGAGCTACCTCCAGAAATGAAGAATGTTTACCCTGAGGATATACAGCCACCGGAGAAACCGAAGGGCAATGAACCTCAGTTCTACGGGAAATGAATATGGAGTATACAAGTAACAAGCCTAGGTCCGGGGAAATTCCCGCGTGGTCCAGACTTGACGGATGCGGGGTACACCAACCTCAAGAGGAAGAGTCTCTACAATGTGGTCAGAGCTCCCTCCATCTCTCCCACAGTGGCTGTACATACTCTCTTGCTCCTTTTTTAGATTTATTGACCACGTGAAGCCTTGCAGACAAATACCGGTCAAGACTGCCGCTGGTAACCAGCGCCTGACCGGTAGATTGGGCCAGGCTCGGTTACTCCGTCCTGTTTCAACTCAAGAATGATCACGGGTGAGTGTCTCATCCTTTTTACCGTACTTTGCCACAGCAAGGCGTGCAAATGAGCCTTTTCCTTGGACGGCAATGACTTCTGCCCGAATGCGCGTTCAGTGGCGCTGGATTGGCAATCATGTAAATACTGAGATGTGATTGGCGGACGGACGGCTGGCCTCGGAAGGGAATTTAGTCATCCGGCTAGTGGAGGCCACGAGAACCCGAGCCTGATCCCGGTCTTTCGTCATTCGGAGCTGTTTTTCGTGTCTAGAACTTGAATGAGGCATTTGTTGATGTTGAATGAGAGACACACACCAAAAAGAACCAAATTAATAGCTGTCTGTAGAGCGATAACAAGCTGCAAAGGCAGTTTTTTGAGGCGTAGATCAACCGTTGAATGCTGCCGTTTGCAGGGCAGCTTGTCAAGACGGGCATGGTCTCGATTTGTTAGCCGAGAGCTTCGTCCCCCGCAAATTCGGGTCTTAGCCTCCATCCACTAGAACCGCTACTAGCACATGGTCTCCTCTGCCTGGGTCCAGGATGTGCGTTCATTCAACGTCATCCATTTTGCAGTTCCCTTGATCCGTTGAACTGCCTTGTATTGCCTTGGAACTCTATGGGGAGTTTTGTCAGAACATCCAGTAAATTCATAGAAACCCATTCAGTTGTGTCATGGAAAGAGAACAAAGTTCGTTGTTTTCGGAAGTCAGAGTGGTCACTGCCGCAGCCATAAGAACAGAACAACCTTGGCGACAGGTCAATTTCTTTTCCTCCTACTGCTCCGTCTCTCTTGCATCTCCCGCAGCTGAGGCATTTTAGTGTCGCTCTATCTTTGATAACAACATCCCGATATTTGGCTTTCCTGGCTTCTTGTTGGCTCAGCCACTCAGCCTTCCGAAACCACTTCGTGCCTTTCGTCTGGGGTTCGGGTCCAACCGGACTATTGTGAAGTGCCTTTTGTCATCGAGACGAGCCTTTCGGCCTCAGCCCCCGACATCTCCCGTCAGATTGTGGAGAAGCATCGTCGGAAAAGCGCAGAGAAGTACTCGCCGTGCTCATACTTTCGCGATCATGGCTCCTGGTGCAAACATACATATACCCCCTGGTGTCCCCCCCGAACCAGGTCCTATCTACTCAGACTTTGTTCAACAGCAGATTGCAAAGCAACGAAACAACAACTATCACTCTACCTCGCTCAGAACAATGGTCGCTACATCTGTTAATCGTACTGCCCTGCACCCTGGTGGTGTTCAGTATGTCTTCCCCTTCTTGTCCTTGATGCACCTCGTCGCCTTTGTCTCATGGAGCTCTTACTTTCTCAAACATCAGCACACCTTACTGACTTTATCCTAGACCGGGTAAGGGTCACACTGAACTCGAAGAAGAGCTTCACGAACACGCCCACATTGACTACGAGCGCGTTGCTATTGTATGTTCATCATGCCGTCTACTCTTAAGCCCAAACTAATTTTTTTTAGATTGCCAACCCTTCTGTTGCTGCCCTCTATGAAGATGCTCTTGTCTACGAGACCGGTACCGCTATCACATCAAGTGGTGCCTTAACAGCCTACTCTGGTGCCAAAACTGGCCGCTCCCCTTCAGATAAGCGTATCGTGAAGGAAGAATCCTCAGATAAGGAGGTCTGGTGGGGACCCGTCAATAAGCCCATGACTCCTGATGTAAGTCTCAACCAAGCTTTCTGTTCATTTGTTCCATCCCTTGCATTGGTTCTTCCCAATTTTCCTGCCACTACGTGGATCGACAGCACAAGCTTTGTCCCTCCGTGAAGTGGGACCGACATGAGAAATACCTCATAATATCCTGCTGATTTGAGGGATTTGCTTTGTGCAACCTCTTGTCCTGTTTGCTGTTCTTGCTTGTCGTGGGTCATTGGTGGATCCACATGCATCGACCTTGCAGCCTTGCAGGGTGCTTCGTGTGACGTCACTATACATAGACGAACTATACTGACTGAGAGCCTCAGGTCTGGCGTATCAACCGTGAACGTGCTGTCGACTACCTTAACACCCGTAACCGCATTTACGTTATTGATGGTTATGCTGGCTGGGATGAGCGCTACCGCATCAGCGTCCGGGTGGTTTGCGCGCGCGCCTATCACGCCCTCTTCATGCGCAACATGCTTATCCGCCCTTCCCCTCAAGAACTCGAGCACTTCCACCCCGACTACGTGATCTACAACGCGGGTTCTTTCCCCGCCAACCGTTTCACAGAGGGTATGACCTCCGCCACATCAGTCGCCATCAACTTCGCCGAGAAGGAGATGGTTATCCTCGGTACCGAGTACGCTGGTGAGATGAAGAAGGGTGTCTTCACCATCCTCTTTTACGAGATGCCTGTTAAGCACAACGTCCTTACCCTTCACTCCTCTGCCAACGAGGGCCAGAACGGCGATGTCACCGTTTTCTTCGGTCTCTCCGGAACCGGCAAGACCACCCTCTCTGCCGACCCCAAGCGCGCCCTGATCGGTGACGACGAGCACTGCTGGACAGACCGCGGCGTCTTCAACATCGAGGGCGGTTGCTACGCCAAGTGCATTGGCCTCTCCGCCGAGAAGGAGCCAGATATTTTCAACGCCATCCGCTTCGGCTCCGTCCTTGAGAACGTCGTCTTCGACCCCATCTCCCGCATGGTCAACTATGACGACTCCACCCTCACCGAGAACACCCGCTGCGCCTACCCTATCGAATACATCGAGAACGCCAAGATTCCCTGCCTGTCAGACAACCACCCCACAAACATCATCCTCCTCACCTGCGACGCCCGCGGTGTCCTCCCCCCAATCTCCAAGCTCACCACCGAGCAAACAATGTTCCACTTCATCTCAGGATACACCTCCAAGATGGCCGGCACAGAAGACGGCGTCACAGAACCCCAAGCCACCTTCTCCTCCTGCTTCGCTCAGCCCTTCCTTGCCCTCCACCCCATGCGCTACGCCCGCATGCTCGCAGACAAGATCTCCCAGCACAAGGCCAACGCCTGGCTCCTCAACACCGGCTGGGTCGGTGCCGGTGCCACAACGGGCGGCAAGCGCTGCCCACTCAAGTACACCCGTGCTATCCTGGATGCCATCCACAACGGCCAGCTCGCCAACGCCGAGTACGAGACCTACGACGTCTTCAACCTCCACGTGCCCAAGAGCTGCCCCGGTGTTCCTGATGAGCTTTTGAACCCCAAGAACAGCTGGACCGCTACCACCGGTTTCGGCGACGAAGTCAACAAGCTCGCTAAGCTCTTCAACGAGAACTTCGAGAAGTACGCTGACCAAGCGACGAAGGAGGTCATCGCTGCTGGGCCGGTGGTGCAGGAGTAAACCTTTCTTTTTCTCTTCTGACAAAATTGTTCTTTTCTTTCCTTCGTCTTCACGATTTTTTATTCCCATGATGCCCCCTTTCTTATCCGGTCTTATTGCATGGCGTGTCGCGTTTTCCTCATAATTGGGTCTGTGCTTGCTTGTCTGCTCTCTTTGATGAGAGTCGGAATGATACAACTTGGCGATGCCTTTTGGCTCTGAGATGGCGAATAGTCAGTTAGTTGTTGTTAGACAATCCAGTGGCTATTCCTTGAATATTTTTCGTTCTTCGTTTTTCGTTCTTCGTAGGCTGGGACTTAAAATCGTAATTGCAACCGTAGAGTGTTGGGAAGTGAGATAAGGACATCCAGAAGGTAAAGAATGGATGGAATCACTTATATTCGAGGCTATGGACTACGCTGCTCCGTGAATCCCCACTGGATGGAGAGCCTTTACTCGAAATCGATCTCGGTGAAGACTGAAGAGTAAGTGGACTAGACCGCGTGCATCCCACCCAGGCTTTAGCCCAACAGATTGGGGGGCAGGACTTAGATCCTCCGGCTGGGGGCCGTTGGGTCATCAACCCACGTGCCTGATATCAACTAGCGATTATCGGCTTTTTGTCGTGCTAGGCCTAGCCTACGTACCCTGGATTTTATTAGCTTGACGTGTCTATCTACTGACTTAGTCACTACTCTGTAAGCCTAAAAGCATACCGATGCTTTTACCGAATTACCGCCCGGTTACTCGCTCTTTTCCGCCGTTTGCCCGGGCTTGTCCCGACGCAGATGATGAACTTGTCACTGAAGCAACACTAGTTGAGTCTAGGTGTTTAGGTGAGGTCCGCCATAGTATGCCGCAGTGGATTGGTGTTTGCCGGGGGCTATCCCGCAGTTTCTATCCAACTCATAGCCTCGTACTCAGCTTAGACTCAGTCTACCAAGATGCAGAATCCCAAGCCCTCCACTTCTTGGTATGTAGACGCTTCAATCCTCAAGTTCCAGTGATCTATGCGGTCTGGCTCCAGTGTATAGAGATGAAGTCCCACCACGGAGAATGACTCCTCCGGACGAACCCATGACGGATCGCACTGACGGAACGTGGTCAAAGTATCCGTGACACCTGCCATGGAGGTATCTGAGGCCCGAGGTTGCCGTTTCTTCCAAGATTCATAGGTGATTGTGTTGATATCACGGATGCCCTAACGGGGTATGGAAATGCCGATTTCGGCGAAATCGGAGACGGAGCACTCTTGTCCAGACCAATACGATGCGATATGATGGTCTACCTGAAGATTGTTGATGCCGTCGTGCTCGCTGGTTGATTCAGAGAATGTAGCATCGGAGACAAGGTGGCGCTCCTTGTCGAACAGGGAGATGAGGCATTTTAAGGCGCCGCGATATCCTTGTCACGGTGCAACCACCAATTCTGTGTATAGAGGCATTTTCTGATTGACAGATTGCTAGGACACTACTGGGAAGACCGGCAAGCCTGTAGCAAATCGCCGACTGGCAATGTAAAAGCACCGAATCGCGGAGGAATATTCGTCAACAGGCATGATATACCTGGTGGGGCAGGTCAGCCAGGAACGGCGGAATGGGACAGCGGGAGCTAAGAGAGTGATAGCCGATCTGGACCACGATGGGGCTGGAAGACGGTACTCCGGACGAGGCTAATCAGGAGCAAGACGATTCCCAGCAGGGTTCCATCTACCCTCGGATAGTCGGGCGGATGGCGGGATGGTACTTCCACTGTTGAGGAATGCCACGGGCATTCGTTGAGGATACTGTTTGTATAGAAAGAGAGCATCGCTGTGTTTTGAACAAGTACAGAGAGACATTGGTTTTAATAGGTATCATAAGTAGATCGTTGGGCCAGTAGATAGCCAGAAAGGAGCCATGGTGTTGAGTGTTGATGGTTGAGAAAGGTAACCCGAGGATCGGGAAGCGCAACGGGAACCCGCCAGTTCGAGCACGCCAAATGGGGTTAGGCCCACTCGCTGGCAGTGACACCTGCCAAGATAACAGCTCCTCTGCAGCTATGCGATGGGTTTGATCAAATAGAACAATCAGACCTCAGAGGAGTATACAGGGTAGTATTAGAAGCCACTCGTCCGTCAACTTGTCTTGTTACTGCGCGCAAACATAACATTTCTGCAGAGAGCAGCGGAAAATCAAAACAGACTAATGCATGCCGACAGCTTGGACAGCACCCCGCAAATTGGCTGCACTATGGAACAATATCCCTACAATGGAGCAGTGGGGACAGCACATCAATGAATAGCAGTTCACTTATTAGCTAGCTCCAGGATCAGTATTACTCCGTCGTATTAACTGCAATATTAAGCCTGCCCCTTCCGTCAGCGGAGTAAACGCTGTGCCTACTTATGCTGGACTATATCCTGCTTGCTCCTCGGATCTCGATCTCGGATTCTCTTTCGGCTGTTGCTCTGCAGGACAATTATATTATAAGAACAGTTGAGCACTTGCAGCTTATCTTCTCTGCGTTGGCTCGGTGCATTGATCTCTTCCACACAACAGCTTGATAGGCCTTGTTGTTATCCCCGCACGCAATCCCCGTCAATCATCTGACAAGGCGCTCTCAACCTTGGAACTTGCTGTACCATTTCCGTTTTATCTTCTTGTTCTCCTCATCTTCCCTTCTCCAGTTTCTCGTCCTCGGAGCAGTTCCTGGCCACCCAAACCTTGATTCTCCCGGTTCTCTCCTGCCTGCTATAAGACCCATCGAGGTACTCCCGTACCCCCTCTCCTCCTCCCTCCTCAACGTCATTCCTGTCACACCAGCCACTCTTTCCTCTAATTTCCTCGGTGCTACGAGCAATTGCCAGCTGCTCGTCTCGAACGGATCTCTACTGTCTACTCCCGTTTCCTCTCGCTATATACCATCGGTCAGTCAATTGCCATCTTTTGTTCTGTCTCCGCAGCCCAACCTCTACGCTCTTTTTGACAACAATCATAATCCAACGATACAGCTATCTAATTTCATACAGACCTTAAACGAGCTCTGTTGCCTCCAAAATGGCCTCTACTGCGAAAGAGTCCGCCCATCCCGCCGTCGACTTTCTACACCAACCATACACTCGTGCCGCTCTTCCATTTGTCAATGGCGGACTAGCCGGTATGACGGCTACCGTCGTGATTCAGCCCATCGACATGATCAAGGTGCGCTTACAGCTCGCTGGCGAGGGTGTGCGCTCTGGGCCTCGTCCGTCAGCTTTGGGCGTTGCTCGCAACATTATCGCCTCCGGGAAGGTACTCGACCTCTACACTGGTCTTTCTGCGGGCCTGCTGCGCCAGGCTGTTTATACAACCGCTCGTCTGGGTTTCTTCGACACTTTCATGAAGACTTTGACCAAGAATGCCGAAGCAGCGAACCGGAAAGTGACATTCGCGGAGCGCGCAGGTGCAGGGTTGACGGCTGGTGGTATCGCCGCCATGATCGGTAACCCAGCAGATCTGGCGCTCGTAAGAATGCAATCAGATGGTCTCAAGCCACCCGAGGCTCGGGCTAACTACCGCTCCGTCATTGACGCCTTGTTCCGCATTTCGAAAGCCGAGGGCGTGACTGCTCTGTGGGCTGGTGCTTTCCCGACTGTTGTGCGTGCCATGTCTCTGAACTTAGGCCAATTGGCATTCTTTGCCGAGTCAAAAGCTCAGTTGAAGACTCGAACAACTCTGTCAGCGCAGAATCAAACCTTTGCGGCCTCTGCGATCGCTGGTTTCTTTGCCAGTTTCCTTTCGCTTCCATTTGACTTCGTCAAGACTCGACTACAAAAGCAGCAAAAGGACCCTAACACTGGAAAGCTGCCTTACAAGGGCATGTTTGATTGTGCACGCAAAGTAGTTCACGAAGAGGGCTGGCTGAGGTTTTACCGTGGCTTTGGCACATACTATGTGCGGATCGCACCCCATGCGTTAGTGTCCCCACTCTGTACACCTTGTTTTTCTTGTTGCTTATCGCTGACCCACTACTCCACTTTTTAGCATGGTGACCCTTATCGTTGCTGACTACCTCAACCTGATCACCAAGTAAACGCGACTGGAGAAACTCCGCCCGGCGTTGGGTTGAACCTCATGGTTGCTTATTATGCCAGCTTCAATGCATTACATCTGACCCTGCAGGGGTACAGCGCCCCTATACATCACCGCCAACTCCACCGAGCGTGCGAGTCTGGCGTTAGAATGCGAACGAGCCGTTATTTCATTGAAGGCGCACTCTCAGACGCCTCGAGCAGTATATAATACGTCGCTTACCGTTCCTTTCCCACATTATACTTATCTGGGCCTCGCAGTGCGACTACCTGGAGTGGGTCCCATTAATTCCATTGAGGCTTGGAAGCCTACAGCATATCTCTGCCGCATTGTTTTCTTTTACAAGCTGGTGTAATGTATGGAAAGTTTGTTTCGGGATTACCCTGTCTCTCAATGACTGTCTGAGTACTGCTCTCCTCCGGTCTCCTTAGCGTGACTTTATGTTTCCCTCTGTCTCAATATTGTCTTTTAGCTATACCCATTATGAGCAAGTGCCCAACTGTTCGCACTTGTAGGATGTACCTAATTGTAGGTAGTTGAATCCAAAATGAAGGAATTGCACGCTTGACCGCTAGATTCCAGTAACCACCCAGCAGGACTGCTATATACAGAGTAGACGACCTCACGGAGCGCCTCGAAGGATCATTCGGAGTTACGAGCCACTACTTTTCACCGGGATGCCGAAAACGCGGAGATATAACAGAACGCCGTTCGCTCACCGAAGATTGGGCAGGTACGATCTAGATCATTCTTTCCGTACCTGGTGAATTGGTTCGTGCCTTCCACAGTTGTGTCTTCCCAATCGCACCTTCCTCGCATGGTGCTATACTGCGTTGTTTCTAGAATGGCAGGAGCGACCGACCTCTACATTGACAAATTAGGCAGGCACATCCTAGAATGCCCAAGGATGGCTCGCTTACTTCACACTCGTCACTTAGATCCAATAGAGGGATGGAGCATATGTCGATAGGGTATACGGTAGCTCGGTTTGTTATGCCATTGTATAATGAGGATAACGTATTACTCTTCGTCATCCTCATCACCCGTCTCACTCTCCGTAGCAACATCCTGGCTCGCGAACTGGCTAATTGATCTTGCCCTCTCTTGTTTAATCCGGACATGTCCAACAGCCATTGAATCCCCATTCCCATCTCCGTCGTCATCACTCCCAAGTTCAACCCTTCCACTCTTCCTCCTCCCACTAACACTGATATCATCATCATCCTCTTCCTCCCTCCGTCTTTGCGCGTCCTCCGCACGCTTCACACGGCGCAGTAACACCGGGTCTTCGCGAAGGTCATTATTCGTCAGCACAACCTCGCAAACAGGACACTTGACCGCGCGGATTTTCCTTCCACCACGCCCCGAGGACGATGTTGCCGCGGGTACTGTTCGAGCACTCGAGCCAATCATAGACGTTATAGCCTCGCGCTCAAAACTATGTGGGCATTTTGTGCTGGTCACGGGGTCGCGGAAGGGGAGGAGTGTAAGTGGGCATCTTAGCGAGATGCGCTCGCGCTCGATGGCGACGTCATCGTCATCTGAGTCATCGTTTGCGTCGCGCGCTGCGACGCGGTGTCGCGTGTAGCGGGCTGGTGCGATGGAGGAAGAGGAGGAGGAGCGGCGTTTTCGGGAGGCGGCGGTGGGGTCTTCAAGGTGTGCGAACCAGGTGTTTGCGTTTGGGACTGGTGGGATGTCTTCGCCTGGATGCTTGGAGTCATGGATTATTCGATAGAAGCCGATGTAGGAGTTGTTCTTTGTGTAGCTGTTTGTTCGTAGAGGTGTTAGTTCTGTGATAGAGATTTGTAGGAGTGTTTCTTCAGGTCAACGTACCGCTCAGTCAATGTCATGTCATCGTACTTCGCTTGGTCCTCAGCCACGCGCTGCTCAAGCTTATTCCGCAAGGAGATCTCATCGCCATTAACCTCAGGCTCGGGCGAAGCTTCATAGAGTCCATCTCCGCCCTCATCCTCACCATCCTCCTCATGCTCCCGCCGTCTCCGCCGCCTCTGCCTCTGCTGCTGCCGCGCATTCCCAGCAGCAACCTCAACCTCCTCCTGCAACTTCCCCAATGTCTCAACCAATCCATCAACTCTAACCTCCGAGTCAATCGTCCGCCGCATAATCTCATCCAATCTCCCCGTAACAACCCCAACACTCTCACCCAAATCCCTAACCCTTTCCCCCTCGGCATCACCCTCATCAACCGCCTCGGCATCCGCCTCCCCCTCACCATCTCCCTCAGCATCACCACCCTCAGTCATACCCCGACTAACATCCCTCTCCCTCATCTTCTCCCTTCTATCCCTCATCTTCTGCTCCCGCATTCTCGCATCCGCAAGTCTATCATTAATCTCCCCCGCACAATCCGAAATCTTCTTCTCGGCATGCTGGATGTGCGTCTTTAGATGCCGCAGGCCCTGCGAGCGGAGGAGAGCTTGTAATGCTGTGCGGCCGGGCTCCGTGAGGGGTGCAATGGGGGTTTCGTAGGAGGGGAGGGGCGGGGATCCCGCTCGGCGGGGGGCAGTCGTTTCTCTTTCTTTTTCACGATCACGGTCGCGGTCGCGATGGTGTCGTGAGGAGCTTGGGGGGTGGCGATGGCGGGATGGGCCTGCGGGTGTTGAGGAGAGCATTTTTGTGGTTGAGAGGACGCGCCAGGCGGAGGATGTCTTGATATTGTGGTTTCTTCCCTGGGGAATATCTAAAGCGAAATCGCTGGATACTAGCCCTCGGTTTGACGGGCGCTTTGGGAAACGAGCGCCTTCTGGCTTAGACTGGAGTTTCTTTGAGTGGGAGAGGGAACCTCCATTACTTGTTGACTCGGGGCGCGACGCGATGGCGCTAGGCCTGTTTTGGGTGCTTAATTAGTGCCGCATTTGGTGCTTTTGTGCCTGAGGCCTCACTTTCTTTGCAGTCTTCCGACGATGAACATGAGAAGAATAAAGAGTGGCCCATAATATTGTCTATTTAGATATTCGTGAATTATGTAGACCTAGAACCAGACTCTTTATGATACATGCCCCGAAGTCCATAATAAATGAAGTAAAATACAAGTTCTGTGCTGAGCCCCGTCTACTAGACTTTGTAGAAGCAGAATGCGTGATAGAAACCTAATAGGTTAGTTGGTGGCCAACACAGGACGATGGGAGAACTTACTTGCTGCTTCCTTCTCCTCGTCTGTCATCAGTAGCTCGCCAGTGGTCCTATCCCGGACCCCCATCCGCTCGCTCAATGGACCAAGCTCCGAGTTGTCTTTCTCGTCGCGCCATACGTCGAGGAAAGGCTTTCGGTACTGAAGCTCGAGGTTGTACTCTTCGGTCAATCTGAACAAAAAGGTCAGAAAAGGTAAATTGGAGGGGGGATATAGATAGGTACTCACGCTCGGAAAGCCTCCCAAGGAACAACATATTCAGGGATCTCTTCAACAGCTTCTTCCATAAAGTAACTGTACTTCCATCCAAAAGGTGGCCGGAAAACACCATCCTCAGGAGTAGCACCAGGGAAACGGACACGGTAGATCGAGTTACCCCATTCCGCCTTCTTCACGTCATCCTCAACTTCTCCGTCTTCAGGCTCAGCCTCTTCCTTCTTTTCAGCAGCCTCGCTCTCCTTGCGTTTAGTGTGAAATTTTGCGACCTCTGAGCTGATGACATCGGAATTGGGACAAACTCCAAGGAAGCGGCCGCCCTTCCTCAGGCATCCAGCAACATTACGTAGCATCTGTCTCGTCTTTTCCTCGCTTTCGAAAGCATAGTGAATTGTGAACATAGATGCGACAACGTCGAACCCGCCAGAACCCCATCGCGAGCTCATGATGTTGCCCCCAGGTCCAACGTTAGGATCTATTCCAACTTCTTGTACGATTGGTACTTCCCCCAGCCATTCACCGAAGCAGTCCTTGATCACAAATTCTCCATGGAAAAGAGGGCCGCGACGTTGACGAGGTCCCCGACCGGTTCTCAACTGAGCGTAGCGGTCGCGTGCCTGGTCGATGGAGATATCGGCAGGATCAAGCCCAACGTAGAGATCGATGGCCTGGGGCGCCAGTTGCCATTTACCAAGGTCTCCGCCTTTACCACAGCCCAAATCAATCACCAGTAGTCGCTTCTCCTCCATAGGCGGAGGCGCAGCGCCGTTGGCCCAATCCTTATTATCAACAACCCGGGCAACAAATTCCTCATCCGGTGAAAACTTCTGTATAAGGGTGCTCTTGACCCAGTTGTTGAAAGTACGCAAGCCTTTGATCTTGCTATCGGTCTTTCGCCATTCTTTGCCGCGCTGAGGCACTGCGTTGTAATGTTGCCGAACAATATCGGACACACCCCGGCTTTGTGAGTACCGCATAGCATCATCTTGCTGAGCACGATCTCTCTCTTCCTGTCTCCTGCGAATGGTTTCTGGGTCCACGAGGCCCCTGCGTGCACCACCGCCAGGCCGTTTCCGCTGCCGCGTTTGTGTTTCCGGTGTAGGTGAACGACGAGGGGGCAGAGGCGGAGACGGCGATCGTCGCTGGTTGCGAGGAGGAGCACGGGCATTTTCTTCCGCATCGCGTCGCGAGTATGCGGACGGTGGCGCTGGGCCAGCTCTTCGCTTCTGGTGTCGTTCTTGAACTCGCTTTTTGGGGCCGTAGCGGTCTCTATCTTCTTCTTCTGGTAGCTTTCGTTTTCTGTCATCCGGGGAGCCGTCTCGATCGTGGAGAGCTGCGCCGGGGAAGCCACGACTCTCAGCTCTCTCCGCGGAAGTGTCAATTGGCCTCGAGCCTTCGCGGCTACGCGGTGAGTCCATGGCTGCAGTGATGGGGTGTGCCTTAGATTTCTCTTCGGGTTGAGGTGGTTTGCGATCAATCTCGTGCTCTTTGGTTCGGATTTCTGGTCGTTCGGGAGGTAGGGCAGGTAGCTGAGGTTGTTCCGATGGAGAAACGTGAGCTGGGTTCTGTAACTCCGGTTTTGTTGCTAAGTGGGGATCGTTGGCAAGCTGTTTAGAACGCCCAGATCACATAGATTAGCGAAACATCCATCAAAGTACAATGACCGAAAAGTGATCAGCTATTGTCAATCGACTGGAGCTTTTTGCGTCCTCGAGTCCGTCACTCTGTGTGTCGTAAAACACATAGAATTTAAAACAGAGGCTGAGAAAACCTTCCTTGACGAATCCCTCACACGCAGAGTTAAAAGCTTACCGAAGGTGAAAAATCATTGACCTCTGCGTTGACTCGAGGTTGGCCAGGATACTGAGGAGAGGGAGGTTGGTTGATGTGATGGTCATCCCAGCTATCCCGCGCGGCGTCATACATGGCGCCTCCACTAACTCGGCGCTCCGGCTTGTATTCATCTGCCATGGTGGACGAAAGCCCATAATTTGCGGAACAACTCAAAGCTGCGACTGCGATGAAATCGAGGAGAATATGAAGAAACTCGAGCAGAAAGCGCGATCACCGAGGCGAGCTGGATTTGTTGGTCGAGCTTGAGGATCAACCATGTTTCCCCTTTCCATTTCCGGCAGTCGATCTGCCTGGCCGGGGATACAATCAACTTCTTTGTGCGTTTGCTTGCACCATTTTCTACATGTCTACGCTACGAAATGATACAAAGTACACAAGCAAGGGTATGGTTGTCTGATATTTCTTGATTCTTGTTTGGTATAGACATGACGCTGCGGTATATGGCGGTGGCTGTGCCTTCACCCTCCCGTTGGGTATCATCCGATAACACGGCGCTTGTGTCGTGAAACAGCTTGGGAGTCTAGGCTCTCTCAACTCATCTCAAGCCATGCGGAGACTGCTGATTGTCAACAGGCAGAGACGCACCGTTGCTTGGTCATCGTGTCTTGCTTGGGATGTAGGACGATGTATATGCTCTCCATGTCCGTTGTAGGTGGATTCTTTGAATTTCATGGAAAGTATGTGCGATAAGAGACCTCAAGATGACTGGCTGCTGCCACCAGTCCGCCCGGGCTCGGGTGCGATGGAGAACCGTAGGCAAAGCGTGGAGTGTTTGTTAACCCATACTCCAATATATCCTATGGTTTCGGCGGGGCTGAATTCGTTCAAGTTTCCAATACTTTTTTCCAAGACTAGCCGGAAAAAACGTTGCGCGAAGCGATGCCAAATGGAATGGCTTCCATCAAGTGAGCGCGGAGGCTTGAGGCCTTAAAGTGTGGTCAAGAGAAGATAACTCGTATATCCATTGGAACGCCGCGCTTGCGAATCGAACCTTTGAAGTAAGATAAGAGGGCCTGTAAAGGAATTTCATCGGGCTGTCGGCAGTTTGCTCTTCGGAGACTTGACGTTCAGCAATTGTCTCATCCGTCGAATCTTCGCCCACCACTCTCGGTCTTTGGCTTTCTTCGCATCGTCGTTTTGCCCCTCGACAAATAGGTCGTCCATGGAAGGCGCCTCGGATCCAGCCCGGCTGCTTATGGGTGTACTTGCCCGTACTTGTCGATAATGCTTCACTTTGGCGGCTTGGGCCAAAAGTCCCCATCCACTATAGAGTGTTTCTGTCTTCTCGGATGGCTTTCCTGTACCACTCTGGGCCCGGCCATTGATCCATGGACAGTATTCCATATGCTCGTTGGCTGCATCTAGCGGATCAACGTCGAGGCCATCGTCTTTGTCCTTGGGTTTGTACATCCAAAGTCCCAGGCGTCGAAAGCACGCGCTGCAGCCGAGTAGATTCGTAGATCCGTCAACAGAGTCCCAGCCCAAGAATGCTAGGGTCAATGCAGCTTCGTTTATCGGGGGTTCACTTTGGTCTTGAGGTTGTGATGCATGATCCTGGTTGTTCTTTTTGTCTGGTTGCTGTATCTCTGTACTCTCGCGTACATTTTCCGGCCCTTGTAAAGCCCCTACAGGTAAGATTGATATGATATCCTGCGCGTTGAAGCCTTCAGGTGTCTGTAGGGAGTCTGGACTCGGTAGTTGATCGGCCATCTTAACTAGATGTGAGTATCGTGCCTGTAGGCTGGAGATTGCGGTGTCCGGATTTTTCAAAGGTAACCGATGAATAGTTGCTTATAACTGTCAGCCAAGCAATCACATTCGAGGTGGGAGCATAAACAAACCATCGCAGCCCTTGTTCCGCCACGGGCAGTTCTCCTCATGTCCTTCAGCAATCCGGTTTATATATTCCTGTACAAGCTTGGCGCCTGACTACCATCAGGATTTGACAATGTTGAAGCGACTCATTCCACTTACGGACTTCCTTTCTTTCCTGTATCTTATCCCCATCGTAGCCATCTAACTCATCGAGTTCGTCCGGGATCTTGACTATGACGGACCCCCCACAGGCGCTAATACACGTAACACGAGCGACATCCGTACAGATCCATCCGCGTTTAGCCCATTCCACCTCATTCACCGCGGCGGGTTTGGGCGACCATCGATCCACCCGACGAAACGTTTCTAGCCGCTCTAGAAAGCGCTCGCGATCCCAAGGAACGAAGCTCGGTCGAGACTGCGAGGATACGGACGAAGAGCGCGAATCAGGTCGAGACATCTTGAGAATATCCTTTCGAAGAATGTCTTTTCGTACTGAGGCCAAAATGTTATCGCTCCCGCTCAGACGAGCTCGTTTCGCGGACGAGGCATGCTCGAGAGCTGCCGCAGGGTCGGCGGTTCGGCTGGAAGACTCGGTGTTTGTTGGCTTGGTGAGAGATTCGAGGACTCGGTGAAATTTGCGCTTCTTCGTCTCGAGTGCATAGGACATCTTTCAAAATGTAATAGGGGTCTGCCGCCAGTGTTATGGAGAGTCGAGATGTTCTGCTGTTGCGGAACTGCAGTCGGAGCTGAATTAAGCTAAGCTAAAACGGGGCAGCTTCTGCCTCAGGCACTCTACAACCTTTGTTCGCAAAAAGTGAAAGATGAGCTGCATCTTCAAAGACTGAAAGACTACTGTGCCTTCTTGGGCTTAGTTTATAATATGATGAGCATTGGCTGCGACTCACCATTTCTTCCTGTCTTTATGCAACCCTGATACAAGCATCGTATGATCCTACGCAACAAATGCTGACAATCTGATTGGTTCCGAGGGGGCTCTCGGCTTTCCGACCTGATCGCCGCATTCTCCGAGCGCGACATTTGACAATTTTCCCTTTGATAGGACAACCCTCCATCATTGCCATAACCATGGCATCCCTGGGGAACTCAGCCCTTCTATTCAGAAGGGTTGCACCACGACTGTCTAAAGAACTATTCACCTGCCGCCAATGCCTCGTCCGAACCCAGAATCAGAATTATTCCACCCGAACGTCTCTCCGCACCCCCTCCGTCACCCTTCCTCGAAACACAAACCGAATCGATGCGTCCTCTCTGAGAAGTAAAGCGAGAAAGGCATTTGCGCGATGCGCTTCCGACTCTGCTGCTGCAAATGGCACAAAATCAGAAACGAAGAAGTCAAGTTTCCCGGATGTTAGCAGCAAGAGCGTCGCATACTGGTTGCTCGGCAGTGCGGCCAGTGTCTTTGGTATCGTGGTCTTTGGCGGTCTCACACGCCTGACAGAATCTGGGTATGTTCTCTTTACAAGCAACTTTCGACCCGTGGTATCTTGAGCTAACCACGACATGTAGATTGAGTATCACCGAATGGCGCCCCGTCACCGGATCCCTCCCTCCTCTGAACGCTGAAGACTGGGAATCCGAATTCGCGAAATACCGTGCTTCCCCCGAATTTCAGCTTCTGAACCCGACGATGACCCTCTCTGAATTCAAGTCTATCTACTACATGGAATGGATCCACCGCCTCTGGGGCCGATTCGTCGGTCTTTCGTTCGTCCTGCCGGCTATCTACTTTGTTGCTAGGAAGAAGGTCAGCAAGCCGATGGCGTTGCGCCTCGGTGGCATTGCAGGCTTGATTGGCTTCCAAGGATTCATCGGCTGGTGGATGGTTGCTTCAGGACTCAAGGACGACCTTTTCGCTCCGGGCAGTCACCCGCGTGTCAGTCAGTACCGCCTGACTGCGCACCTGGGTGCCGCGTTCGCCTGCTACAGCGCAATGCTCTGGAACGGTCTCGCTATTCTCCGCTCTCATCGCCTCCTCTCTGACCCCGACGCCGGTATCAAGCTTCTTGATCAACTCAGAGACCCCAAGCTCAAGTTCTTCCGCCGCTCCATCGCCGGTCTCGCCGCCCTCGTCTTCGTCACCGTCCTCTCAGGCGCCCTTGTCGCCGGCCTCGACGCCGGTCTTATTTACAACGAGTTCCCATGGATGGGCAAAGGCCTCGCACCACCCATGGAAGAACTCTTCGACGCCCGCTACTCCCGCCACGAAGACCGCTCTGACCTCTGGTGGCGCAACATCCTCGAGAACCCCTCCACCGTCCAGCTCGACCACCGCATTCTCGCCATGACAACATTCACATCCATCATCGCGCTCTTCGCTTACACGCGCAGATCAGGAAACATGCAGCGCCTCCTTCCCCGTGCCGCTAAGAAGGGCATGCACGGTGTTCTTGGGTTTGCCTGTCTGCAAGTTGGTCTTGGTCTCTCGACTCTGCTCTACCTCGTCCCTACACCATTGGCTTCGGCTCACCAGGCCGGAAGCTTGTTCCTCTTGACTTGGGTTCTTGTTTTGGGTAGCCGCATCTGGCACCCTTCGAGAACGGCGAAGTTGTTGCAAATGGCTGCGAAGGCGCGTGGACACTCGGTGTCAACTGCTACGCGCCACGTCCCTAAGCTATGAACCAGGGTTTGGTTTCCGCGGTTAAGAACATATGTTTTTGAGACCGCTTGCTGTATATTAAATCTCTACTTATATCTCCTGTAAATTACTGCTATTATATGTCATCATATAGACTCACGATTTCTTCACCAACACCTGACTGCTCATAAACAGCCTGATCGTTCTACACTCTAGCTACAGATCGTTAGAAGCTAGGTCTGTCGCTATGCACACGGCTACGCGAGTGGTAGCAAGGTGAATAACAGGAATCTGATATATTGGATAACATAGTTTATCTCTTTTCATAGATCAATCGGCTCATCATGGAATATCATCAAGAGGCGTCATTTTTGCGTGAGCTTTGCGGCTTCTAACATCTATTTGTGGGCTGCAGAGATTGACAATTAGCTGGACGTCTGCTTTGTGATTTGAAGAGGAAACTCACGAATACCCTCCTCAGGCTGGGGCTGGATGCCAACAACCTCGGCAGCAGACTTGGGGTCGGCAGCGGACTTGTCCTCCTTCATGAAGGGGAAGGCAAGAACCTCCTTGATACTGTAGTTATTCGTCAAGAACATGACCAGACGGTCAATACCCATACCCCAACCACCGGTAGGAGGCAGACCGTATTCCAAGCTGGTACAGAAGTTCTCATCGATGATCTGGGCCTCGTCGTCACCCTGGTCCTTCTGGCGGGCCTGCTCCTCGAAGCGGAGACGCTGGTCGAAGGGGTCGTTCAACTCGGTGTAGGCGTTGACGATCTCCTTCTTGCAGACGAAGGCCTCGAAACGCTCGCAGAGGCCCCTGTTCTGGCGGTGGTACTTGGCGAGAGGGGACATCATTTGAGGGTGGCCGGTGATGAATGTGGGGTTGACGCAGGTTTCTTCGATGAACTCGCCGACAAGCTTGTCGAGCATACGAGCGTTGGTGAGGGGTGGTGAGCACTCGACGCCAGTCTTCTTGAGGATGCGCTTGAGGAACTCGCCGGTCTCGGCGGTGTGAAGCTGGTCGCCAGGGGGGAACTTCTCACCGGTAGCTTTCTCGAGAGCGGGAATCATCTCCACGCGCTTCCAGGGAGCTTGCCAGTTGACCTTGTATTCTTCACCGGTCTGTGTGTGGAAGGTGGTCTCGTAGCTACCAGTGATGTGCTTGACAAGTCCGGAGACGAGGTCCTCGGTCAGGTTCATGACGTCGTAAACATCAGCGTAAGCCCAGTAGAACTCGCAAGTGGTGAATTCAGGGTTATGGGTAAGGTCAACACCCTCGTTTCTGAACTGACGGCCAAGTTCGTAGACACGCTCGAGACCTCCGACGATGAGCATCTTGAGGTACAGCTCGGGGGCAACACGCATGAACAGGTTCATGTCGTGCTCGTTGTGGTGAGTGATGAAAGGCTTAGCAGTGGCGCCACCGGCGATAGCGTTCATCATGGGGGTTTCCACTTCGACGAAGTCCCGCTGGTCGAAGTAGTTGCGGATGTATGTGACCATCTTGGAGCGAGTGACGAAAACGTTGCGCGACTTGTCGTTCATGATCAAGTCAAGGTAACGCTGGCGGTAACGCTGTTCCTTGTCCTGGAAACCGTAGTGCTCGGAGGGAATGGCGTGAAGACAGGGGGCGAGGAGAATGACCTCGGTCGCGAAGATGGAGAGCTCACCATCGGGACGGTTCTTGGGGTTGCTGCGACCAGGGAAACCGATAATACCGACGATATCACCTCTGCGGAGGTGCTCGTGCTGGTCTTCGAACGAAGGACCGCCCTCAGCAACGTGTTGAGCCTGAGCCACAACCTGCACCTTGACACCCTCGGCGCGGATGTCGTAGAAGATCAACTTAGCACCAGATGCGCGCTTGGTGTAAATTCTACCGGCAATGCGGACGGGTGTTTCGGGCTTCTGTTCGCCCTTCTCGAGGCTCTCGTACTCCTTCAGGAACTCGCGGAGGTCGTTGGTGACCTGGAACTTGTGGGGGTAGGGGTCGGGGTTCTTGGACTCGCGGAGCTTGTTGATCTTCTTGCTGCGGATCTCGAAGTATTGCTAGATTTAGAAAGTACAATTAGACATCATTCTTGATTCCGATCAAAGAGGCACAAGACCACTTACGTTGGGGGTCAAGTTGGCCTCCTCCTCTTCAGCGGAGACCTTCTTGGGAGCAGCAGTCTTGGGAGGGGCAGCAGCCTCCTTCTCCTTCTTCTTGGCGTCCTTCTCACGCTGCTTCTGGCGTCTCTTCAACTCGGTCTTGGAGACCTTCTCGCCAGTAACTTCATCGAGCAAGAGGTTGGCCATGGCGGCCTCGGCCTCCTTAACGGGTTGAGCGTCGGACATGATAAAAAGCTGAGTTATCCGACTTCCTAATTACTCGCTTCAGAAAGTGCGAGTAAAAGCTAGGGAAAGTGGATAAAGGGAGTATTCTCTGAAGTCGAAGTGGGAGATGGGAGATGGAGAAAGCGCGCCGAAGTTTTTTGGGCGGGAGTCACCGCGGGGCTGTCATTGGGTCCTCAGAACTACAAAACCGATTGAGTCATGGCAATCACCATATCACATTGAATTCCTTCCTGACCTTCTAGAAACAAAACATTGACCTGAAGATTCTTTTGCATATTATCCTCATTCAAATCCTTCCATAATCCTAAACTTGCAGCCCGTCATGAACCTTCGACCGAAACCAGAATCAAGCAGGGCTTAGGGCACGGGCAGCGAAGTGGGGTTTTCGATGCCGATAAAGACTTCACCCCGCCATGGAGCTTGCGGCATCGGCAATCAAGGCAGAATAGGGCTCTGGAAGTGAAGGAGCAATCCAAGGGTTTTTGGAGAACTCAAATCTCATCGGGGACATGTGTCTTGCTTTCGTACTCGAAATCCATGGTGTCGTCCTCATGCTCAGTGCTTGTGTCATTCTCAGCGTTCAGCCACTGCTGAGCCCTGGTGATCTTCTCTTTCTCCCTGACAAGATACTGCCTTCGACGCTGGCGCTCAGGGTCCTCCGCCATAAGCTCATTGCATCTCTCGACGGCTAAGAAACCGTCAGCTCTTTCTCGGTATCCCCGCTGTAAAGGAGGGCGACATACCGTTCTCATTGTAAATCCCGAGGTTCCTCTCGATCACGGTAACCAGGTTCTCGCGGCATTTGAAGAAGAGCTTGGTATGCACGCTTTGGCAGATGGAATCAACGAATCTCGAACTGGCTACCTCGTAGTACCCTCTTGTTTCCTAAAAACAGTAAGCTTTGCAACCTCAGAAAGAGATAGACGCCTCACTGCCATGATCTTCAGTTCCTGAGCGAATCTGTCAACGCCTAGTTCGGCCACACCAATCTTCCTCATTTCATTCTCCCTGCGTGACGCATCGTCCGGCCATCTTCCCATATTTTTCAGGAATTGCCTCTTACGGGCATCGAGCCTGCTTGTTTCAAGGAGCTTCTGGGCGTCGTCGATGGCCCTGACAAGTGCGGAATTGGCCATTGTGAAAGGCTTGTTGTACTCAATTTGGTAGATCTCACCCGTATGCTCCAAATGTTCAACCCGGAGACTTTGCAAGTAAACTTCAATTATTTTTCGAAGCTGCCGGTAAAGCTCTGTTTGCTGGTATTTAACAACGCATTTTTCAACTTGTTTCAAAAGCATCGTGCTCACAAGCTTGTGGCTGGCATTAATGAAGGCCATCATGGGACCATTCCAATGTTGAACAGATATCTTGACCATGACCTCAAGTGCTTTGGGGTTGATTTGCTGTGGTATACCAGCGCTCGCAGAGTCCGAATTGGTTTCTTGAATCTCTTCCCAGCTAAAGACTTTCGCAGGACTAACAAATGCGTCAAAAGATGAAGTATGGTATCCTGATGGCTTAGTCACTCTTGCAGTATCAGAAGGATTAAGAGCAGGAGGATCTCCAGGAGCTTTGCGTTTGATGGGAGTTTGTTGGACCACCTCACATTCTGAGTCTTCGTTGCCGTCAACAGCTACCCGCTGCAGCTCCGACTCGGACAGAAGCTTCACTGTTGGACGAGTCTTGACCAAAGCACGTTTGAAGTCCTCGGCGACCTTGAGCCATAGCTTCTGCAACGGATACTTTCTTGATCCACCATCAATGTGACAGCGAATCTGGTCTTTGAGCGTATACAACAAGCCACACAGGATATAAGGAACATTCTCGGAAGGAAGATCCGGGAGCGTAGAGAGCTCTGCGTCGATCCGTTCGGCCTTATCGTCTATCTTCGAGATGATGCGCGGAAGACATCGTTGAATCTTTTGGAAGAGGAGACCGGACAGGAAGGTTTGCAAGCGTCGGGTTCCAAATCTGTCTTGATACGCAGCGAGTTCGTTGGACCATGCGCCAGAGTTGAAGAATCTCTCCTCTTGTTGTCGGGCTGCAGAATGCTCAACGGATGGATCCGGGTCATTCTGAACCACATAGTATCCGTGCCCAAGCTTGAACTTGTCACCCTGCAATATCTCTTCCCATCGTGCATGAGATTCCCTGGGGTCAAAGCGATCGGGTTTCGTCAGGACACCAAGCGCCCTCTTGCTTGACCCCCGAACTTCTCGCATGATGCGGGCAGCACTGCTGTTCATGACGTCGTCGGTCATAGTAATCGTGAGGAGCACAATGCAATCCTTCTGACAGATGTAGTCTTTCACGAGATTCTCGACAAGGTTGACAAGATAACGCTCATCATCGTTCTCGACCTGATTGATGACCCCTGGAAGATCGTAGAAAGAGAGATTCGGAAACCCAGCAGCAGAGATGTCTAGTCTCACGATGTTTGGCGAGAACTTGACCTGGGTATGGTGGACGTCGGTATCGGAGTTGTGCCCAGGAACGTAGTTTGCAGTCGGACTTCCTGGGTTCAAGATCGCTAGCTGGGCCCATCGGATAACTTCCTCAGTCTGATTCTTGTCCGTGATCGTAATGAACAGTTCGTCCTCTCGCTCTTGCTCATGCCAGGGTCCCAAAGGCTCATTCTTCTTTGGCTTGCTGATCTTTCGCGATCCATCATACATATACTTTCGGGAAAGGTACACACCACAAGTCCATGGTTGGCCGACCTCTCCATCTGACAGATTGATCTCCATAGGGCACCGAGTGCAAGTGCCAGCGCTCCTTGGAACCTTGATCTCGCTCATGCCCTCAATTAGGGAGCTCTTTCCGGTGCTCTGGTCACCAATGACACAGATTTTGGGGAGCGTAATCTGGGAGTCTTCGATGCCGAGGTGGCGAAGATCCTGGATCTTCTTTACCAACATGGTCATGTCAGATGCCAATATGTTCAGCGGCTCCGAAGAGCTGGTATGAGCGGCGGGTCCCATGCTTGGAGTTGAGTATGCAGCTGTGACCATCAATGTGTTAGGCACGGGCCTTGATAGTGTGGAGCGAGGAGGGTCATTTACTGGAACTTGACTGTTGTAGCGCTTCTTTTTCCGCTTTCACCAAAGGCGTGGATGCTCGAATGGGAAGAGAAGGCTCTCTTATCGCCATGTGTGTTGGACACTCGGCCGTATGGCGTGAAATGCCTGCTGTCGGATCGACTCGAAGCGGGAAGAGAAACACTGGGTCGCAGGTTGGTGGAGAAGAAAAGTGCAAGATAGGCAAGAATGGAAAAAAAAGATAAAAGAAAGAGTAGTGATTGTCTGGAGTTGAAGAAAGACAGGTGAGTAGATGAGAGGAGGGACTGGAGAGATGGAGCTGGCAAGAGAATGGATGCAGGACTGAAGACCGTGGGCGAAGAGGGAAGAAGCGTTATTACCTTCAGAGAGTAACGTAACTAAGATAAGAAATAGCACAGCTTTCTCAGGCCGTTGCCTGGAGCTACCGCCAGAGACTGAGCTGGAGCTATTCACAGGAAAATAGAACTAGAACGTATGTTTACATGGTGTTACTATGCTGGTCCTAAAGGGAGAGGCATATATTGTGATGACGAACCTATCTCATTCAAACTAAAAAGGGGTAGTTTCAATCGTAGAGCACGGCACGTGAGAGAGTCAACATCAGCTGGCTAAACAGATATCCAGAACGGACTGGGCATCATGACGCCGTTGACGAGGCCATAGTTCATTTGAAGATTGACACCTGAGGGATCAGGCACAAACAATGCGGTGCCTGATTTTCCAAATGCGGCGACCAGGGTTACATCCCCAGTATAGCTCTGAGCCACAAGTTTCTAATAAAATCCCCAGAATGGGGGTATAATTTGGTTCGTAGTTGAGATCTTGAAGTTCCTGAACCTGAGTCTGGAGCGCCAGCTGTGGGCCTTAGGCAGAACAACTGACTGACGGAGACGGTGAAGTCACTGCCCCTCAACACTAGATCTCCCCTGATCTTTTCGCCAGTACAACCTTGTTTCTGCTGTCTTTGTTCTTGCCGCTGCGCTTCTCTTTCTTTTGGCCTTTCTTTAACCAATTCTTTCTGCCCTGCCCTCCTCTCCAGTTTCATACCACTACCCCTCATCATCCACAATGCTTCAGGTGCCTATCCGGGAACACACCAACGTGGCCTCCACCAAGGCTGTAATCCTGGTACGTTCCCCGATACTCTGCAGCCCTGCAAATATTGCTCCCCCTTACTGAGACTAATCGCGGAATGTTTCTAGGTGGGTGGCCCTTCAAGAGGAACTCGTTTCCGTCCTTTGTCGCTTGATGTCCCCAAGGTTAGTGATTTCCCCAGATTCTTGCCATCTCCAATGCAAGGGCCTAACGCCAGTCTCGTCCACAGCCTCTCTTCGAAGTCGCCGGCCACCCAATCATCAACCACTGCCTCAAGGCCCTCGCAAAGATCCCCGAGCTCCATGAAGTTATTCTTATTGGTTACTACGATGAGTCCGTTTTCCGCGACTTCATCAAAGACTCCGCGAAAGAATTCCCCCAATTCCGAATTTCATACCTGCGAGAATACACTGCGCTAGGCACCGCCGGAGGTCTCTACCACTTCCGCGACCCTATCCTCAAGGGGAAGCCGGAGCGCATCTTCGTGCTCAATGCCGATGTCTGCTGCTCCTTCCCGCTCGGCGAGATGCTGAAGCTGTTTGAGGAGAAAAACGCGGAGGCTGTCATTCTAGGAACAAGAGTCCACAACGATGCGGCTTCGAACTTTGGATGCATTGTGTCCGACTCCCACACTAAGCGTGTCCTTCACTATGTCGAGAAGCCGGAATCGCACATCTCTAACCTCATCAACTGCGGAGTCTACCTCTTTGCAACCGAATGCATCTTCCCCTCAATCCGCAGCACCATCAAGCGCCGAACAACTCGTCCCCGCCTGCTCTCATACCCCTCCTCCGATAACTTGGAGTCTTCCTTCGTCGCTGACGACGACTCACAACAAACCGAAGTCCTCCGTCTCGAGCAAGACATCCTCTCCGACCTCGCTGACAGCAACCGCTTTTTCGTCCACGAAACAAAAGACTTCTGGCGCCAGATCAAGACTGCCGGGTCTGCCGTCCCGGCCAACGCTCTCTACCTCCAAAAAGCATTCCAGGCCCAGTCCGATGAGCTCACACCTCCTTCCGCTACCATCGTTCCTCCTGTCTTCATCCACCCCTCTGCCAGCGTAGACCCAACGGCGAAGCTGGGTCCCAATGTCTCCATTGGTCCTCGCGTCGTCGTCGGCGCTGGCGCTCGTATTAAGGACTCAATTGTCCTTGAAGATGCAGAGATCAAACACGATGCATGCGTCATGCACGCCATCATCGGGTGGAGTGGGCGAGTAGGCGCCTGGGCCCGTGTCGAGGGAACACCGATCCCGACATCAAGCCACTCCACCAGCATTATCAAGAACGGCATCAAGGTGCAGAGCATCACAATTCTTGGAAAAGAGTGCGGTGTTGGCGACGAAGTCCGGGTTCAGAACTGTGTTTGCTTGCCGTACAAGGAGCTCAAGCGTGTAAGTTTGCTCATTCATGTAATTGTCACCCCAACTAACAAGATATAGGACGTTGCCAACGAAGTCATCATGTAAGGCATTTAAGCGAGGCATTTCCATTATATCAACATAATACTACCATTTTGACGTTTCACTTCACTTTCATACGT
Organism: Aspergillus stella-maris; assembly: GCF_047715825.1. NCBI lineage: Eukaryota > Fungi > Ascomycota > Eurotiomycetes > Eurotiales > Aspergillaceae > Aspergillus > Aspergillus stella-maris. Next base: position 716,937 of record NW_027396795.1, read on the forward strand.
AGTTCTGCCAAGATATTTAAAAGTACATGCGGTGGACAATCTGCTGAGTGCATCAGTCGCTTCAAACCTACTCTGCTCTGAAAAGGTCTCGTACAGAATCTTGCACTCTTTATTGGTCTGATTCGTTTCATTGATATTGGCTCCATATAGATTTCGCTCGCTGAACTAAGCTGGCTTGAGCTAGATACACAAAACAGAGATATATAATTAAAACATACCACCGACTAGCAGTGTCGAGAACCCTCAAAAACAAACACGCTCTAACATAACATATCCAAGGAAATCAAACCTACCTTCATCGAAAACGAACACGAAAAGCCACAGTCCGTTTTTTTTTTCCAAAGCCAAACAATCACCTCAAACTTGTTGAAATCCACTACCTATACGCCAAAGGATCATAACTCGTCTGCTGCGTATACCCATAAGTATTATCATAAGCACTCATCCGCGCCGCCCTCGGATTCTGCTGATGCTGCGGCGCCGGTGGCGGCACCTCATCCGAGTATCCCCCGCTCAGCGCCGCATTACTCGCATAAGGCGGCGGCTGATGCAACGGCCTTGACTCAGAAATATCCATCTCCTCGCTCCGTCCACGATAATGCGCCGGCGGCGCAGGGAGATTCTCGTAGCGTGGCCCCGCAACAAGCGGCGCGTGGTCGTCTCCAACCTGGGGATAAGAAGCAGACATCACGCTGCTGTTTCGGTCGTGCTTGTATGCGGCTAGATTGTGCCCGTCCATTCCCATTCCGGCGCCGTAGTCCATGGGGTCGTATTCTCCTAGTCTTGTAGAGCGGCGGTACGCAATGATATCAAGTGCGATTGAGGTGATCAATGCCGCGGCGCCGATGATTGTGAATGCGAAGAGGGCCTTGAAGGTGTGGCAGACGCGGATGCCGGTTGAGTTTGCCCAGTATGTGGCGTTGCATGTTGTGAGAATTGTGTGGGAGACGGACCAGGCGAGGAGAATGAATGCGACGGCCCAGATGATGAAGACGGTGGAGTTTGTGATGAGCGAGAAGCGCGGGGAGAGGCCGTAGCAGCAGTGGAGGGTTGTTGTTAGGACGAGGTTTAGGAGGGAGAGGAAGGCGGCTATTATGAGCTGTTGGGAGTTTGTTAGTATGGTGAAATTGATGATAGAGGATATGGATAGAAGGTGAGCTTACCACGAGGAAGGCCCAAGGGAACTTCTGGTCGGCGCTGTGGAGATTGTATGCGAAGACCGCGAGGACGATAGCGACGAGGAGCGATGAGACGAACAGAATGAACCGGATGATGTGAAATGGTAGCGCCGGATATTCAGATGGCTTGACGGATTTGCTGCGACGCATGGTTGCGGCAGTCGACTGGTTGTGTCGTAAAGAGTTGAGTTGAAAGCTGCCAGATCGGTTGATAGATGGATGCCTGGGGTCAAATACTTCGGATCGATCGTAGTAAACAACAAGAATGCACGGTCGTCTAGGCCTTGAGCATGACAACCACAACTGGTATTCGTTCTTCGTTGCTCGTGACTTCGTAAAATAGAAGAAAGGTTTCGCCAGCAAGAAGGAAGTTATTTGAGAAACAGAGAAACAGATCAGCCCTACTCTCTTCTATTTTAAGGTGATCTGATCTGCTGCGCTGCCATGGCAAAGCCTCGCTGGGGCTCCACCGGCCACGCAGCGCGCCTCCACTGCCCACGCAGCCTGAAACAACGTCAACTCTGGGGTTTTGGTCTTGGTCTAGTCGTTGACTTGTTATCTGATCACGCTGAACTATGGGACCAAGTACCATACTTTACAAGATATCTCCAACATCAAACGCGATGCAAGCACTACAAGGTATACTAGGAATTGTTGCTGCTGCCACACTGTCGCAATGACTGACACTCACGGCGCGGCTCGTGTTCAGCTTCCTTCCCCACATCACATTCCGAGTCCAGAACTTCAGATCAACGACCTCACCTCTTCCTACAGGCTCACCGTCTGCTCTGATCGCATCCTGCAGGCACCTCTCTCGCCATGGCAACTCTTCTAACTACTTCTGTACCCTGGCATGATGGCGAAACCAAAATGCACCAGCTGCTGCGCGTTCCCTACCAGGACAATCCCACAGTGCCCTTTCTCAGTCCTGGCGCAGGGCTATTGATGAAACGGTCTCCACTACTTGCTGTCGGAGCTCTAGATCACGACGGAAGACCCTGGTGCTCTCTCTGGGGTGGGGAGGAGGGACTTGCGACTCCAACGTCGACATCCAGTTTCGATATCAAGACACCCGTCGGGAAGGCTTACGATCTCGTTGTCGAGAGTCTGTTGCTTGATTCTGCGGGGAGCCATGGGAAAGCAGTTTCGTTTCTTGCTGTCGACCTAGAACATCGGAGGAGAGTTAAGCTGTTTGGCAAGATAACCGCTGGATCGCTGGGCGTCACCGATCAAGATGAGCGTATCCGTGCTGCGAACGCCCATCTCACAGTTCATGTAGATGGTAGTCTCGGTATGTATGCGCGTTTGTCAACAAAAACAAATCTTTTGACGCATTCTATAGGTAACTGTCCTAAGTACCTGAATGCGAAACACATTGTCCCCTCTTCACCTGATCCGAAGCTGATATCGGAAACCTTTCAGCTACAACTTGGCGCTATTGACTTGCTAAATCGTGCAGATTGTTTCTTCATTTGCTCTTCAAATGGAACGCAGGGTCTGGACACTAATATTCGTGGTGGTTCCCTGGGCTTTGTGCGACTTTCCTCAAATTGAAGCAAGCGGGGCAGTGCTGGTCTATCCAGAATACTCTGGGAATCGGCTATATCAGACTCTTGGGAACCTTCAAACGAACCCGCTGGCGGGCTATATCTTCCCGGATTTCGATACGGGCAACGCATTGTTTGTCGCAGGTAGGACCGATATACTAATAGGAAAGGATGCGTCTTCTGTTCTGCCTCGCTCAAATATCGCGGTCCGCGTGACCGTCACCGCAGCTCGTTATGTCGAGAAAGCTCTTTCGTTTCGAGATCTCTCTAGCAACCCATCTCCATATAATCCTAATGTCAGATATCTGTCATCGGAGAAACTGTCTGCGGCGATTCTGGGCAATCTCGAATCTTCCGTCACAGCTACAATGATCGGAAAGGAATTGATCACGCCGTCGATTGGTCGCTTTCGATTTCGAATATCAGACCCGAAATCAACTGGGTCATGGATGCCAGGGCAATATTTGACGCTGTCTTTCTATGATGAGCTTGACATGGGCTACAGCCATATGATGGACGACGATCCATTGAGTCTCAATGACGACTACGTCCGGACTTTCACGATTTCGTCTGATCCGGGTCGCGGTCTTCCGAATGGGGAGTTTGAGATTACAGTTCGCAAACACGGCAACGTGACTCGTTGCTTGTTTCAAACCAGTGAGTGGGCTGGCCTCGAGGTACCTCTGAAAGGATTTGGAGGCGACTTCCAATTACCAGTACAAGGTAGTGGTATTCTGCCATTTATAGCTGGAGGAATTGGGATTACACCACTTCTTGCTCAGCTTCCTGTCATCGACATCAATAATCTCCGGCTTTTCTGGCCTATTACTGTCAGGGACATTGCCTTGGTTTCGGACACCTTCAAGCGATTCCCAGATCTGCCCAAGTCAACCTGGTTGTTTGTCACTGGTACTGACCTTGACAGCGACGGGGCTGAGACTGAACTGGTTCATCTGAAGCAATCGGGTGCACAGGTTCAATGCCGCAGGATAGAGCCTCAAGATCTGGATCTTTCGCTCGCCGGCGTATGGTACTTCTGTGGCAGTCCTGCCTTGAAAGTGTCCGTGCTTAATTGGTTAGCTGGTAGGGAAGTAGTTTATGAAGATTTTAGTTATTGAAAATATGGACATATTGCAAATAGGATACATACGTTTCTCGGGCATTCTGAGCCAACTGTTAGGATAGTTCGAGGTTGAGGCGATTCTCGTGGCTTCGGCAGCCCCAACGCGTCAGTGCTGCTGCCTCCCCGCAGAAAGCAATCCGGACCCTCACCAACTCCGACTCATAAATCCCACCTGTCCAATTCCAAGACATATCTTCGTTCTCACACTCACCCACCAAATTCCCAACCTCTGTTTACTTCTTGCTCGTGACTGTTCACAAGCGACGGCAACAAGAGGACAATTGTCCTCCCCCTTCATCACAATGTCCACCTACGAAGGCAAGCAGCGACCAATCTCACCCCTCATTAAAACCCCATCCAAGCACAACACACACAGCGCGCACAGCTAACACTCCATCTAGTCGAGCACAACCTCTCCTCAGACCCCTCAACACCACAATTCACAACCCGCCGCCGCCGCCCCGACCTCTCCACCTTCTTCGCAACCCTTTCCGAAATCTCCTCCGACGAAGCCCGCTCCCGCCCCCATGCCGTCCCTGTTCCCGGCGACATCAGCGCCGCATTCTACTCGCTCGCCGAAGCGCTGAATATCATGCGGCGCGAGGGAGGCGCAGGTGGTCCTGGTGAAGGAGGTGAAGGCGCACAAGCAGATAGCTTTCCGACGCTGAATCCCGACGGCACGCCGATTCGCGTTCACGGCGATGATTTGCTTGCGCAGATGATTCAGACGCTGCTTAGGGAGGCTGAGACGCCGCCTACGGAGGTTGAGGGGGCGAGTGAGGCTTTTTGTGATGGTATGTCTTTTCGTTCTTTCCAATATATATTCATGCCGGACACAGCCAGTGCTAATTTTGCTTTTTTGTGTCTACAGACCTCGACCGCGTGCCACGCGCATCCCTTAAACCCGGCCAGTCCTGCCCTATATGCAGCAATCCCTTCCTAGACGACAAGTACCCGCTCGTCGTGCGACTACCATGTCACCCGACACATCTGTTTGATTTGGAGTGCGTGAGGCCCTGGTTGAGGCTGAGAGGGACGTGTCCGCTGGACAGAACGGACTTTGCGAAGCAGGAGCGGGACAAGATTGAGGAGAGGAAGAAACTTGCTGAACAGGATGATGAGGAGGAGTGGGATGGGATGTATGGTTGAGCTACGGAGTATACTACATAACTTATATCCGGTGGGTGGGAGGTGCTGGTGCTGGTGCTGGTGCTGGTGCTGGGAGGTTCGGATTTAGCTATGAGAACATGGAAAGCGTGCATACTGCATTGAGATATCTTGCATATTGTGTATCTGAAGAATACCTATGTACAGACTTTTACTTCTTTTTGTTGCCTTTCAAACCATCAAGAACTACCCCCCTGATCCTTCGGCCTAAGAGCCAACTTCCCCGTCTTATCAATAACAGCCTCTAGCCCCCTCTGCTCCAACATCCCCCCACTATCATCCCTAACCTCCCTCGCCTCCAAATCCTCAATAAGCTTCTGATTCTCCCTGTTCCCCTCAAGCAAAAACTTCAAACACATGACCGCATGCTCCTTGATATAAGGATTGTGCGCGTCAAAGTTCGTGCAAGACAGTATCGTCTCGACACCACCGTGCTTACGGATTTGATCCTGCACCTCGGGACATTTCCAGACGAGCGAGGAGAGGACGAGCACAACAAGTTTCTTCAGGTTACGCCATTCAAATTCACTCGGGTCTTCGGTTATAGGCGGGGACTCGGGGCGCGATGCAGTACCGCCGTCTGTGGGGTCCGGATCGGAGGGGTCATAGGGTCGTTCGACGGCAATGGGGCTGGGGCTTGGAGAATCTCTCGATTGATGGTGTGAGGGAAGGGGGCTAGTGCTGCGGCCGAGGTTGAGTTGGCTGAGTTGGCCCTTCGGTATGCTTGCCTCGAGCTCCTTGATGAGGGTGACGAGGTCGTAGACGATTTCCCATTTCACGAGAAGATTCTTCCACTCGTTGTTCTCTGTGAGAACGGCGAAGAATTCGAGGAATTGGTAGACGCCTTCGTAGACGCGTTCCATGTCCCATAGGTTGAGGGGGAAGTCCTCGGGTAGGGCGCGGCCTGCGCGGATTTGGCCTTGCAGGTAGATTAGGGCGCAGGTTTCGGGGATGATGTTGCCGCGGAATATGGTGAAGATGTAGCGGACTGTGAGGACGTCGACACGAGACAGGGGCGCAGGGTTCTTGGTTGCGTTGGCCTGGCTGGAGCCTGTGACTGAAGCCGGGGAGTATTTCGAGCGGAAGATGTGCGTGAGGATCTTGACGACGACCGCTTGGGCGGGGGAAATGATGTCCTTTGGTTGACCGAAGTCAGAGTAGGCGTGGGACATGAGGCCATTCTTGAGAACTGCGTCCATTATCTGTACCATCATCTTGAAGTAGAGCTCGTCGTCGGGCAGGTCCCAAGCAGCAATGAAGATGAGGAGTTCTCGGAGAAGGTTGCGGCCTGTTTCCTGTGTAAGGAGGATGTGGCATCTGAGGGCTTGCATGTTGCGCGAGCCGGTCCGTTCGCCGCCCTTGAGGCCGAAACTATCCACAATGCCGGCTTGGATGATCATGGGAAGGGCTTCGATCTCGGCGGGGCCTAACACGAGCGGGATGTCCGTCAACAAGCCGCGCTGCTGGTCCCCTGGGCGTCCGCGGTAGTCGTCATCATCTTCATCATCGTCTTCCTCTTCTTCATCCATGCTCCCGTTGGCAACTGCTTCCAAGCTGCGAGAGTCGTCATCACCGACAGTACCTGCGTCACCCGCATCAGTGGTATCATAATCGTGATCTCTCTCATCGCCTAGTTGAGAAGTCTCCTGAAGACGTGCCATCAACTCATCCTTGGCTTCCTGGAGTGTCTCCGCCGCCGACTGGGCCGACCTCGGCATGCTCGTGTCTTCCTCTGCAATCGGGGCATCGCCGGCAGCGAGAGCGCCATATTCGTTGAGGTCAGGAAGATCTGACCAGCAGATTCGGGGAAACCCAGCGGTCGGGCTGCGGTCAATTGTGAGAATGGCCTTTTTGCGAGGAGGTTCGTCATCGGGAAGAGCTGGCGGAAGATCTTTAGCTCTATCTTGGAGGTCTGACCATCCATCGACCTTCGCACCTAGTATAGCAGTGAGGGCAGCGCGGATTTCTTTGACTTGATCCGGGTCTTTGCCCATTTCCTGGATCGCCGTCAAGTCTCGCCCGAGAAGCTTCTCCATGTGATCCTTGATATTTGCGAGCAAGAGCATAGCTGCTTCCTCCTTGATCGTAGCGGGTTCGCGGGGGAAGTTGGAGATTGTCTCGAGTAGAAGATCTTCGGCAGTTTGATCGTAGAGTGCCCTGATCGGAGGGTTGACTATTCTCTCTCCAGTCTTGACAATGGGCGCTAGACCCTCTGGGTGACTGCTCGCTTGGTCGAGCGGTTCCTTGGGCTGGATGATGTTCGAGTCCCCAGTAGAATGGTAACCAAACAGGTCCAACCAGAGGACCATTTTGCGCTGCTCATTATGCATGATGAAGTTGTGCAAGAACTGAAGGCACGTAATCAATAGTCGCTTGTAGAGGTTGACGACTTTCTGCCAGCGCTCCTCATTCCTCGCATTTGTCTCTCCGTCGAAACCCCGCGCCGTCACCCGAACACAAGTATCTACCAAAGCAAGAACTCTCTGGTCAAATCCCTTCTCGGCCGCCATATTCTGCGCCTTTTTCGTAGTCGCAAGAAGGTTCCGCGCGATCGTACAGAGGTCATTTAGGCGCTCGATGTCTTTGACGAGAGAGAAGTAATTGTAGGCTATGAGGTTCGAGGAGGAATGCTCGTAGTTCGCGGCGGGAGGGCTCTTCCATATGAAAGACTGTGATTCGAGGACCGGTATCGCTTTTGTGAACACATCCGTAAGGCCTTGCCAGATATCCGGGGACAAGCCCAAGCCGTGTCTACCGAAAAGAAGTGTTAGTGTTTTACGAGTCAGCCGGAACGGAGGGGTTGTATTTTACCTGACATCGCTCTCCTGGTGTGTCTTGTATAAGATCTGCTTTCCAGCAGAGAGCATATGATCCAAGCGCTTGTCGTCAATCATGCCCCGCGTCTCATAGTGGCTCAGCGTGCCCATGAGAATGACCTTCAACATGAGCTCCGCGGGGGTGCACTTTGGCTTGATTTCGGTTGACGCTCGGTCCGCCATGTTGAAATGCCTCGAGGCGGAGCGAACAAATTCTGACCGCAAGCTTTATCAATCGCGAAGCTATTTCTCGAGGTTATTCGGAAGTTGAAGTGGCGGCGGAACAAAAGAAATCATTGAAGAGGGTAAATTTTCCCGCTCCGAGCCTTCGCCTCAATTACCTCTTACGGGAAGTCTCGTGATCTAGAGCAACAGCAACTATAGAGTAGATCCTCAGCAAACACGATAGATTCTATTTCTTTCCTAGCCCTTATGTACCTTCTGTCCTGAAGATGAGGAAAATACATGACACAGATTGTTCCAAAACCCAAGATCGTAAATGTTGTCGATCTCACTCATGCTCTGGATTTGAACAAACCTTTGGTCGGCCACCGCGTCCGGATTCTGCGGTTGTATAACGTCGTTCGAGCGCTTGTGAAGCTGATGCCCTTCCTTTGGAGGCTCGCCTTCTGTCAGAACAAGCATCTGATCACTGTCCCGAGGCCAGGAGCTCGGCCTTTCGGGATGTTCGAGAAGGGGCGACTCGCTTCTTCTGTGTCCTCCGATGAACTTATAGGCCATTCCATCAGCAACGTCATCTTTCCAGTCAGACCACTTCGCGCTTTCATTTGTTGTCATGCCCGCCCAGATAAGGTAAGCATGATAGACAAGGAAAGCAAATGCCAGCGGAGCCGTCATGAACATCAACATTGTGACTCCTCCAACGCGGGTATCAGCCCCTACTATAGCTGCGAGTAAGTTGAGAAGGGTAGCCCAGCTCTTCTTCCGCAGGCGCACAGGAGATCTCGGAGGAATAAGCCTGTCGTATGTCTCTGACATGAGGAAGTAACCGAGCAATGCACCATAGATCAGCATGACGCTCAGTGACAGCAGGAGAGACAAGAAGTATTTGTAGTTATTGAGACCGACGCAGTTGGTGAGCCATATGCAATGGTGGTCATGTCGAGCAATGCAGCCTTTGCAGTAGCTGCAGTGCTTGCTCCTCGCCGGCTTGAGGAAGCGGCACGTCTCACATGTATGCCTAGGGTGGAATATGACCCGGTCGTAGGGATAACGCTTCAGCTCTTCCACATGGTTATCTGCGGTGATGAATGATTTGGTGACAACACTAAGATATAGGAAGTAGTAAGGGAGACATATGGCGACTGGAATGCAGAATCGGTGTACCAGGGAAACCCTTGGCCATGCACTCGGAATAAATATCACTTCACCAATGGCAAGAATTGCCGCAAAAAATATCTAGCACGCGTTAATAACCTGGCATCGTAACCTTAATGCGGAACTTACAAGTACAAGAGGATGATTCTCATAGAGTATATAGTTACCGATTCCGGACCAGAATCTAATGAAACGTCCACCAAATAAGCGGGAGTCAATGTAGGATATGCCATTGGGAATATGTATCCAAATGACTCTGTGGAGAAGGCCAATCGGCGTTTTTCTATGCTTGTCAGACAAAAGCAGCAGCAAAGGGATATTTCAATATACCGGAAGAAAGGTAGTCTCCCAAACAAGACTATGAAGACGAAAGCTGAGAATCCTAGAATTGTAAGAGCGATGGTCCGTATAAGCCCCATCGTGCTCTCCGAATGTGCGGCGGCAGTAACGCAGCGAGGGGGTCTGAAAGCTCAATAGATCAAAGGACCAGTTCTTGTTTATGGTACGACAACTCGAGGTCGTTGACCCCTGAAGCTGTCTCTGAAAGAGAATCAAATCAACATCTAAGCCGTATCTCGTGAATCCCCGCTAATGACTAGCACGTGATCTGGGGATCGGAATCTGGGTGAAGAGCGCCGACTTCCGTTGCAATATCACATGGAATGACACGCAGTGCTCAACCTGCTTAATCTGCGTTGATAGGAGGGGTATCAGGGGCAATCAGTCCTGTGAACAGCGCTACAGACCGGATGCGCGTTGCTGCGAGTTCGCGACACGACGCGTGACCACGTGACATTGAGTCCATTATCGGACCGTTACATACGAGGGCCGCTGCTTCATCGAGATTCGAGACAGATACGAACGTCCAGCGGAGAATGGCATCGGGGCAGGGAGAAGCGGATGGCCATAGTGGTCAGGCGGAGAATGAAGATGGCGGCATCTTCCAGGGCATGTCGTTCTGGCTCTCGCGCAATGTTCCTCAACGAAGTAGGTTCAAGGAAGATATAGAGGTATGTTTTCAAGTCGTCTATTAAGGCTAGCACTAATCGCCTCGAAGCGTAATGGTGGTGTCGTGAGGCTCAATGAGAAGGACGCAGATGTCCAAATAGTGGACCACAAGAGGAAGAACCTCCCGCCCAACGTGTAGGTCCCATCCATTTTGAAGAGACGGGTGTTCTTACATTGTCTAGATACTCATTCCAGTTCATCGAAAAGTCCATTACAAGAGGGATACTTCAGGACTTGGAAGACTATCGAGTGGGCCCCTCCACATCTCGCCCTGTCGGAGCGACGCATATTCCAACCAAAGGGCAGAGGTCCAGCTATACTATAGGGGAAGATCAAATCCTTTATGACTATATGCAATTACTTGAACGAGATTCGCGTGTTTCGATTCAGGGCAACAAGATCTATCAGGAATTCGCAGAGAAGGTAGTCTCATCTGACCTGATATACGTCTAGGCTAGTACTAACTAGACCCAGCATCCAAGCCATCCATGGCAATCGTGGCGTGATAGGTACCTTAAGAGGGTCCGAGGACGTCCGAGGCCTGGAGGATCAGTCCAACCTAATGCCACTACTACCACGGAATCTTCAACACGTCCGACTTCATCTCGGTCCGCTCAAATGGCAGCGCGGAGAACAGATTCCCCGTCCAACTTGCAGCAGAAGAAACGAAAACGAAGCCCAGGGCCCACGGAAAGGGGCGAACGCGCATCGAGCGACACAACCAACACAAAGCTAAGAAAGCCCACGAGTCGATCTGGAGGGCAACGAGCTTCTGAGGTGGTACTACCACCCGATTCCCTGGTCCAGATAAGACAGAAATCACCAGCGGCAAATTCAAGGGCGTTGAATAGCGTATCGCGAGGGAGCCCGACTAAATATAGAGCTCCGCAAGTAGTGGTGCCTGCGCCTACACCATCGAACCAGAGGAGGAGAGAATCACCACGCCATGAACACCCTCAAAGCCCAATAAAAGAAAAGGCCACCACAAAACAAACACCAGAAATTCCGGCAACACCAGAGAAACCCACAGAACAGGCGAAAGGCAAGGCCCCAGCGCAATCGCCCGTCGCTGAACCCAACGCAGACATCGAAAACTCCTTCTGGGAACTACCTTCTCTCCCGCCGAGCCCTGCGCCAAGTGAACCGAGCCAAGATGTCGAAGACGAGCCCAACCAAGGCATTGACGCATGGATAGATGACCGACTTAGCAAAGGGAAAGGCACCGAAGAGCAAATAATCGAGGCTATGCGGTGTACTAGCATGGACCCCGAACTGGCGGATAAGGTCTTGGAGACTTTGGTCGCAGGAAAGGGCATACCGACGGATATGCGAGGAGTTTGGACGGCAGAGGACGATAAATACTTGGAGGCGCAGGACTCGCGGCAGGTCCAGCGGGTCTTGGAGAAGCATGGCGACCTCTTTAGTTCTCGGTGGGAGTACCTTCGGATGGTGAGAGAAGATCAGAAGCTTGATTGATGCTTGGTTGCATTATCCTGACATGGCACCGGCGGACTGCCTGAAAACCCGTTGACTACCTAACATATGAACGAAAATTAAAGGGCGCTGTAACGACGAGAAAAGACCAAAAAAATGGACCAAGGAGACAACACCATGCCAGAAGGGTATAAACAGGTTCCAGAAAAGACTCATGGTTGTCACCCTATGCTCACTCAAACTGTGGTTGATTGCGCCCAAGGATGGCCAAGGGTTGTGTTTTATCCTGGGGGCCCAAACGCCAATTAAATGATACCCCGTGCCTTCTTAGCCAGAACACCTATCATACAGTCCGATAATGGCATGCACAATTCCATAACTCCAGCTCCAAATGACCTCGTAAGCTTGTTGTTCGGTCGTAGATCCGGTAGATGAGTGAGAACTGAACTGATGCGCAAATGCAACGAGTGGATCCGATCAACCGAAGATTAACGGAAATGCGCGTTCACGCATCGGCATCCTTGAAAACCCTGGTAGAGGTTAGAATTTGGGACCTTAAATTGGTTTGTAGTATGACGCATCATTGAGGACATACAGGTGTGATTCGTAGAATTGGAGCATCTTGCGCGGGCACTTCTCGTAGCAAGTTTCGATCGAGACCTTTGACTTCTTGTCGTTGTTCCAGTGGAGATATGCCACAAGTCCACCATCCTCGCGAACAATGGTGTCGACAGCCTTGACTTCCTTCTCCCAGTTCTTGGAATTGGGGACCCAATCGGGCGCCGGGGTTTCCTTCTCCTTCTTCTTCTTCTCGGGTTCCTTCTCTTTCTCTTCACCCGCATCTGTTTCCTCGGTGTCTGCCGCTCTTGATCTTCTCCGTCGCTTGGGCTCTGGCTCCTCACTCTCTTCTTTCACTTTCGTCGCCTTGGGCCGTCCCATGGACTTGCGCTTCTTCTGTGGTTTCTCTGGTCGTCCTCCAAGGATCTTGAAATATTCATTTAAAACATCTCGCGCATTGTCACTAGTGAAGCGGGGTAAGCAAGGGAGTAGCAGATAACCCGAGGGTACTTAGTACTTACAGGTTCTCCTCTGGTTCCACTGTCTGGTCCTTCGGGTCGTCGTAGCCCTGCCACTTCACTTGTAACAGCAATGTACCCTATCGCATCGTCAGTATGAACTGTCGCGTTTGAAATGCGTCAGGCGAGGTATGCGCACGTCTGCCTTGAAGCTGTGACCTAGAATCTTCTCGACAATGTAGCTAGCATGGTCAACATTGGCGATCGCAAATCACCAACCGCGAACTCACACATCCTCCTCGTCCTCGTCCTCGTCATCATCTGCGTCATTGGCATTCGCAATTCCGTTTTTCTTGTCTTCGACCTCATCGTAAGGAATAGACTCCCCGGTGGACTCATCGTCCGAAAATTCGGCCACGGGAGCTATTTGCGCTGTTAGTAGCCCCAACGCGAAGCTCTGCAAAAAGCCGACCGATCACTCACGCGGCATTGTTCGTGCTGAAGCAAAGCTGAATAGTCGCGAAAACAGCTTGACGGTGCTGCTGAATGGGCCGGCGCAGATCGAGTTAATAAAATGAAGTGGTCGCGATTGGGACGTCGGCAAACGTCTTGGTGGAGATGATGTTCCTGAGGTTCAAGGTTGCTTGCCGAGTAGCGCAAACCGGAGCGCGTTCTCTGTAGGGTGCAGCCGCGCTAGTCCTGATTGGGGGAGCTGGCCACTAGCCCAACTTGGGAATCTCCAGAATTTCTGATCAGAGCCCCGTGAACTGTGGCCGAGCGTTGAGGTTTCCATTGTTGCTGTCACCTCGCTTCTGTCTTGGTTTGGAGGTTGCATTGCCTCTAATTTACTTGTACTTCTTTCCTTTCATTTATCTATCAGAAATACCCCACTGCCAGGAGGCAGACCGTCAAAATGGCGATGCGTGCGTTTCCCCGATGCCCCTCATTCTTCCCTGTGCTAATGGCATCTCTTTTTTGTAGAGCTTGATCTTTCTCAAGGTTCGAATATCTAGCCTAGCCTGAGCCGCCGAATCTCCGTCACTAATTACGCAACAGCTTCTGTTATGAAGGATGAGCAGGGCCGGCCGTTCATCATCGTTCGAGAGTACGCCGCGGAGACCAGACCCTTGATTCTACGTGCGGAACAAGCTGACATGTTTCTTCTATAGCCAGGGGAAGAAGAAGAGACAACATGGAACAGATGCCGTCAAATCCCACATCGTTGCCGCGAAGACCGTCGCCAGCATCGTGAAGACTTCTCTGGTACGGGCCGTCACCGCTACACGCACAAGGACAACTTCTAAAGGAATACACAGGGTCCTCGTGGTCTCGACAAGATCCTCATCTCTCCCGATGGTGATATCACCGTCACCAACGATGGTGCTACCATTCTCGGCCAGGTTCGTTCTGACCGCACCATGATCCCGCAAGCGAGACGCATTATAACCCGTTATGCTACAGATGGAAATCACGAACAACGTTGCCAAACTCCTCGTCGAGCTTTCCAAGTCCCAGGATGAAGAAATTGGTGATGGAACAACCGGTGTTGTCGTCCTGGCTGCGGCCATGCTGGAGCAGGCGTCCGACCTCATCGACAAGGGTATCCACCCTATCCGTATCGCAGACGGTTACGATGCGGCCTGTGAGATTGCCGTTGCCCAGCTCGACAAGATCAGTGACGAGATCAATTTCTCAAAAGATAACACCGAGAACCTGCTCAAGGTCGCCAAGACGAGTCTGGGTAGCAAGATGTATGTTGCTTCGTCTGAACAGATCCGTTGAGTAAGTGCTGACCATAGCAGTGTTTCCAAGTCACACGACCAGTTCGCCCAGATTGCCGTTGACGCCGTTCTCTCCGTTGCCGATCTCGAGCGAAAGGATGTGGATTTTGAGTTGATCAAGGTGGACGGAAAAGTTGGTGGAGCCCTCGAAGACTCGCTCCTCGTCAAGGGTGTTATCGTCGACAAGGACTTCTCTCACCCCCAGATGCCGGATGAGGTCACAGACGCTAAGCTCGCTATCCTGACCTGCCCGTTCGAACCCCCGAAGCCCAAGACTAAGCACAAGCTCGACATCACATCGGTGGAGGAGTTCAAGCGCCTACAAGACTACGAGCGGGAGAAGTTCACAGAGATGATCCAACACCTGAAAGACTCCGGTGCCAACCTTGTTATTTGCCAATGGGGTTTCGACGACGAGGCCAACCACCTTTTGTTGCAGAACAAGCTCCCCGCTGTCCGCTGGGTCGGTGGACCTGAGATTGAGTTGATTGCTATTGCCACAAACGGCCGTATCGTCCCTCGATTTGAGGACCTCAGCGCAGACAAACTCGGAACCGCCGGGCGAGTGCGCGAGATGACATTCGGTACTACGCGAGAGAAGATGCTTGTTATTGAAGAGTGCGCCAACAGCCGTGCGGTTACGGTGTTTGTGCGAGGAAGCAACAAGATGGTGAGACTGATGCCTTTGATGTCTACCGAAACTGACCAATGCTAACTATCC
The DNA here is from genome assembly GCF_047715825.1 of Aspergillus stella-maris. NCBI lineage: Eukaryota > Fungi > Ascomycota > Eurotiomycetes > Eurotiales > Aspergillaceae > Aspergillus > Aspergillus stella-maris. The sequence continues at coordinate 732,066 of NW_027396795.1, forward strand.
CAGATCATTGATGAGGCTAAGCGATCACTGCACGACGCCATTTGCGTCGTTCGTAACCTGGTTAGGGACAACCGCGTTGTGTACGGTGGAGGTGCTGCCGAGATTGCCTGCTCGATCGCTGTCGAAGATGCTGCTGTCAAGAGCCCTGGCATTGAACAATATGCTATGCGCGCATTCGCTGATGCTCTCGATGCCGTGCCCCTCGCTCTTTCCGAGAACTCTGGTTTGAGCCCTATCGAGACCCTTGCCTCTATTAAGTCTCGCCAAGTCAAGGAGAACAACTCCCGTCTTGGTGTTGACTGCATGCTGAGCGGTAACAACGGTATGTTACTTCAGGCACATCATGAGAGCACTACTGACAGAATCTAGATATGAGAGAACACTTCGTCATTGACCCGCTCATCGGTAAGCGCCAGCAGCTGTTGCTTGCAACGCAGCTCTGCCGCATGGTTCTGAAGGTACGTATATCAGACCTGAGTACACTACCCAATGCTAACTTGCTTAGATCAACAACGTCATTATCTCCGGTGACGACCACCAGGAGTTCTAGACTTGTATATGATATCTACCTTCTCAATGACCAGAATGCACCATATGCTTGGGCCGCTTAATCAACCAATCTATCTAGATCGTGCTATAACAAAAAAAAGGCGCAGGTACATAGATCGATGCAATGAAAAATTGAATATCCATCAATCTCTCAGCGTTTACGGGGGATACACATGCCTCGGGAGTATCAATTTTACCACCATCTCATGCCCTCGCCGTCTCTCCCCATGCCTAGGTAGCAGAGAAGGTTTCGGAGCTTCACAGCCTCGAGAGCATCTGCCGTTTCACGAGGTTGATGAACTGTCAATTGCTACGTATTCAGTCATACGACACTTTCCCCGAGGCAATACCTTACGCATAGAGAGCCTGACGGAAGTGAGGATAAGACAGCTGTCATTGTAGGTCAACTGACGATATAAGCAGTTCGCCTTGTGGATTAAGGTACCGAGAATTAAGCCGAGGCATGTCGGCGCTGTTGTCGTTACCCGTTACCGTGGGCGTGAGGCGTCATCCACCAGGTAAACTAGCAGGTCCCAAGATCGAGGGAGCGCCTAACGCCTAACCCGGGGAAATGGAGTAACACCCCTTAGCATGGTAATTATAGTAGAGGTAAAGTACGAAGGATGAAGTCAGGAGTTAGAGAATAGGGGGCCGGAAAGCTAAACAAGATCTTCCGCTCATCGAGTCGAGACGGAGGAACTTCCGCACAAACGGAGGATTTGTTTCCGTCGATAATAGTATGATGTAGACAGAACGTGACGGGGCGGGCCGGTGGGGGAGGAAGGGAGGGAAGGAGGATGAGCTCAGAAGACGGATCCTTGGTTAAACTCTGACATGTTGCTATACAAGGGATCAGGGGAGTGACTGTTGAGTAGTATAGACGATAACATGTGAGGAGCGCCCCAAAGTGGCGGACAGACTTCCTGATCACCTGTCCAGACTCAACCTGCCAACTCACCAGCCGCATCGCCATACAACAACAGTTCGTCGCGTCCAGATGACCGCCTGAGCAAGTGGGACAGCAGACTCCAAAATAACAACAGCAGAACAAGCAAAACCCCTTCTGGGCCCGCCAGTGGCTTCGGCGCTGATATCACAATGCAGCAGGGCCCCTGTCACTGCCGCCAGAGTCCAGTCATCATGTAACGTCCGGATCTCCCTCGCTCACATGGCCTGGGTTCTCTTGAACTTCGAAGACTTGGGGGCATTGACGTGGCTCAAATCTGTTCGCGCATCTTTCCCGCCCGCTGAAGGCTGCTGCTGCTCGTGACTGTCAACAGCCTCAACTCTTCGCTGCCATTGCCCTCTAGGATTGCCGTTGTTGGCTGACTCTCCGTGCTGACTCACTTCTATACCGCTACTTCTCCATCACCTGGACACTGCTGCGCTCTCTTGACCGAGTACTCGTGTTTGTCGCTGCCATCGAAATGTTCCATACAGGAGATCGCCGTTTCTAGCTGTTTCCTACGGTGGTATGTATCGATCGCTCGATGCAAAAGTACGACTCCGGTCTAGACTGCTACAATTTACTCCAGATCACGCCCCGGACTCTGGTGTATGTGGCTATGTATCACGGCAATTTCTACCGCGCAACTCTGGAGTCTGCAGCTTTCCACCCCCGGCTTGGGCTCAAACAACACCCGTCTCTGCTACCTGATACCTATCCAGCGACAGATACGGAGTATCTACCCCTTTTCCAAAAGTGACAATTCCGTCTCCAGAGACAATTACGAGGCATCCAAGACATCGGCACAATACCAGCTTCCTAACGGCTCTTTCTTCGTCATATCAAGCTTTCGACCTCTCATTCGCCCTCCGCGACCAACCATTCCATGTTCCGGCAACTCAATAACATCCCCAGCACCACCAGCACCCCCAAAATCAAGCCAAAACTCACCCAGGCACAATAGCCAAACAAAATCCCTCCCGACAAGGCGCACCATCACACTCTCACGGCGTCAGCGCTCACCCTCACAAATTGACTTGAAATTGATTTCAAGAAAAATGAAAATAGGGCCCGCGGTGATCCCAGTGGCGTAGAAAGCATACCCCTATCAAAATCGATTTCTGATGTGTAAGCCCGATAAGGGAAACCAGACAGGTGAGTAGGCAGGCAGGCAGGTAGGCAGTCATCAGCAGTCATGGGACCAGCTCGCGCCCTCGGTGCCTGATTTGAATTGCCTCCGCCCGTCAGATCTTCAAATCCTTCTGTGCGATCGAGGGTTTGTTTCAGGTAATCGCGGGTTCGGGGATATGCTTTGCTTTTTCGGGGCTTGCTTTGCTCGGTTCTTCACTCGGTTGATTGGTATGTATCTTGACGCGGATGCAAGCCGACATTAACTGTAGATATCCAAGTAACCCAACCGACAGGAAAGCAGCCTCTGTCGTCAGCATTCATTTCTTAATTCCCTGTCGGCGCTTATTCTGAATGCGATTACATTCCACCAAGGAAGATCGCTTGATAAGCAAGCGAAGTGGTTAGTGGTTGCTACAGCGTATACTCTGTGAGTAGTGAGTACCGTGACTTCTGCACGGTGTCTACCTATCGAGAGCCTTACGGCGTACCTCTACAAAAGAAGCTCAGCGCCTCAATGAATCTACGGTAAGATCTCGATGAGCGAATCCGCACTTGGTTCTCACCGCATGACAGAACAGCCAGGGTTGCTGAAAACATCGTATCTACTTTTCTCGATTGAGTAGGTCGGGGCGAGAACCAAACTGTGTACTTGTAAGTAAAACCTATCCAGGTATGTACAGTAGGGCTCCTGAAAGAATTACTTATATGGCTGAATAACCCCGGCCCCCGAGCTAAACGCCCAAAACCCAGCCTTTTACGTTAGTCCTCAATCTAATACTAACCCTGCGTATCCGTCAGCCTCTTCCCAATTCAAATCCGAATAAATCCCTACCCGCCCGAGACAACACAATAATAATAGTGTAGGTAGTTCAGCCCAGCAAAAGCAAAAGAAGTCATCTGAGCCCTCATCAGAATAATCCCAGCAACACAACAGACCCAGACGCGGTCCAGTCCAGCCGCCGACGCCAAAATCTGCAGCGAGCAAACATCTTCAGGGATTAAAGTACGGGGGCGCCCGTCTAGATACGTGGGTGATTGTTTGCTCTTGCTGGGGGTGGGTGGATTGTGCATCCCCGCGCGGGGAGGGATCAGTGTCTTGGTTGTTTGTTTCTTCAGGGTCATGTGTGGGAGGGGTGCAAAAGTACTGTATATATATAATATATGTGTTCTTGGGGGTTTCAAAGAGCGGTCTGGACTTGTCTATGCCGAGCCTGGGGTGCCAATGCTAATTGTTTAATGAAGCGATTATTGCTATGGTTTATCTGTTGAAGCTGAGACAGGAGAGTCGAGCTGAAGTGGTGAGTTGCATAAGGCTGGTCGGCCAAGACAATGTATGTCACTAAGAGTAAAGAGTGAAGAGTTTAGTACCTCCCCTAGATACACATCTAGTTTGAAGTGCAGAGTATGTACCGGAATACCTCCGGCTAAGAAACGAACTCCAGATCTACACTTACAACTCAAATTCTAAATTTCCAGTTAAGAAAAAAATAAGATTGGTTACCCCCTCCAATCTACTACTGTTTCCATGATACCAGCCTATATCACCCGCAATAACCGCTCTGCACCCGGGCCGAGCTGAATATATATCTAGCGACGTCGCACGAGGATGAAAACCACGCACCCTCCCGGGTCCAAGCGAGGGATCTAAGCTTTCTGCTCTTCCTCGGATGTGTCTATGGACTGAACACAATCTTTGAAGTATTCTGCACATGTAGTAAGAGAAATGTAGTATCTGTAGTTCCCTGTGCCTGTTGCCGGGTAAAAGGCGCGGTGAAGGACGACCCTTTCTTCTTGACTGCTCAAGCTTGCTTTATCTTTGGCTACCTAGTCAATGCCACTTGTAAACATCCCTCGGCCGTCGCATCGCATCGCATCGCATACTCATTGAATCGTCGCAAGGAGTGGTACGCATGTAAGTTCACAGTGTACGTGCAGGATACCTATGTCGGGTATGTACCTCGGCAGCCAAAACAAGGCACGAGCATCTTGTTCGCAGGCGGCTTGCAGTGCGGTATTTCCCTCTATACCTACCTTACTCTATACACATACTGGACGTAGTCAATAGTCGCATACACACCGCGAGAAATCCCGAACGACGAAAACCAAATCGAGCTCCTGTCCTCAGTTTCTGGATGGTTGCGTAACAGCACGGAACTTGGGTTAAACAAGCAAAGAACCTAAGCTTTTGCCACGAGCTCAGGTATGCCCGCGGCTTTTGCGAGTGGAAAGTGTCCGTGTCCGTGTCCGTGACAGTGACTGAGTCCGTGACAGTGACCGTGACCTGATTTTTCCTGGTACGAATTCAGGTATAGAGCCAATGTATACAAATGTGCCCCCTGGATGGATATTGATGATCAATTATTGATGGCAGCCCTGTCCAGCCTCCAGACCGAAACTAAACGGGATCGCTGGATTCGATCGACCCGTTATCCCTTGCATGGGTATGGTCTATGAGTTGGTGGACCGGGCCCTGGGTGCTTCCCCGGGTGAACAGGGACAAGGACAAGGGCTGGGACCAGGACAAGGTACAAGCTAGGATAGCTAGTACATAGAAGCTAGGAGCTACGGGGTATGTAGACCAGACACTGAATGCGACAGCGCCTGCGACAGCGAATCGCTGAGTCCGGCACGTAGCTCAAATTCAGGAAACTGAACGGGTGACGGACAGATGAGAAGTTCGATTTGAAATCGGGCTGATTGCTAGGTCGACTGGCCATCCGTTGTATGACAGCTGCCACTCCGGTTTCTGACTTTCTGGGGATGTTGCGCCCTGCTTTCTTGCCCTCCCGAAGGGCACATCCTGGTCTGCTTTCCGGCGTGACGGGATTGTTGTGGTTGACGCGGTTACATTTGGAAAGCCCTCGAGTTACCCTTTGGGGGACACCGAGGGGAGAGAAGACGTATGGAATGTGATGGTCACGAAGCTGAAGAAAGTACCACTACTACATGGACAACCCATCGTTTTCTTTGTCGGGTTTCGGAGTCTGATCTGGATCCGACTAGATACAGAATACGTAGCTGCATCGGTGAGATAATCAAAGTTTCCACAGGCGTAAGAGCTCAAATTCAAGTCTGTTGAAACCGGAAGGATGGTTTGAGTTCCGGCTTTGACACCCCTTTGTTCTTCACGGGGGCCATGGGATGAACGGTCAGGATGATCCTCGATATCGATCGCCGTGCGCAATCCCGTCTGCAAGTTATGCATGAAAGAAGGAATTCTAGGTCCCTGGCTACCTTGGGAAGAGGGCGGCCTCAGGAACGGTAGGGCGCCGCAGAAAGTATATCTAACTAGGGATACCCTCCATACCAGGAGCTGTTTTTTGACCGGGCAATTCTGCTTCACTTCCGGGTCAAAGAATTCAGTTGCTGGTGACCACTGACGGAGATTTTCGTTCAGCCACATGCTCAGATCGTCAATGGCGGCGCCTAGTTCCTGGTAAATGGTAAGGTGGAAGGTGGAAGGGATGGATGGTGGCCCCTTGGACAACGACAAACAAGTAGCTATCGGCATGTTGCTGCTGTGTTTACGGCGCAGCATCACTAGTCGATGCCCGGTTTGTACATGTTGAGGCCAGGAGTGTTGAAGCCATCAAGCACGCAGCGGCAGCCCCTTACCCCAGTCCAATCCCCAGTCTCCAGCCCCCATGCTTTCGCCCAAGCTCCAAGGCCAAATACCGGGACCGCGTCAGCACCAGCAAGGCTCAGATCACAGTCACGATTGTTCTCGAAAGGGGACTGACTCGCGGTCGAATGGGAGGCTTGGGTGGCGCACGGTAACAGCTCCCAAGGACAAGCTAAAGCGGATCGACGGCGCATCATGTGACGGCACGGGGGTGACCTTGTGACCTCCAGACTTTGCCACCGGAGTCCAGATTTGTTCCCCACGTTCTGGTGTCTCTCATTGACACTGACAGTTCTATCTTACTGGGGTCACCCTGATGGTTACTTACCTTAGGTATACACCTGTCAGCTCGGCATTACCGTATGTCAAGTTGTCAACGAAAGTGTCAGAAGATACCGACCAGATCTCTGTACTGTACCGGGGTATTTCCTCGGCCACCAGAAAGCCCCCGGAAAGGTGCCAGCGCCACTCTTCATCTCATCAACAAGACTAACGTCATGAGCGTGTACCTCAGGATTCCCAGATCCATTCCGCAGCGATGTTACTGGCGTCCCTGCAGGGCACACGATGCCCTCGAATCCTCGCAGAGGAATAACATGCAGCTACGTGGCTCTCGACCCCATCCCGGTGGAACAAGCCGCTGCATGGAGTGGCAGCTGAGCACTTGACATTTCCGCCCCAGATGAGCGGTGGGTAAATTCGATGGTTCTGCGGGCGATAAGTTCGCTCTGTTGGCCAACAACTGGCTCCCGAACTTCCCTGCCGATGGCGACGCTGTATTGTCTGCATGGTGTCGCGCATGAGAATGCTGCGAGTGACTCTTGTCTTATTGATTGTTCATCAAGCCTCACCGTATTCCCTCGTTAAGCTATCCCTCCACATACCTAGCAGTAATCTCTTGCTATCTAACAAACAATATATCCTCCGGAAGAACTAAATCCAGAAAATCAAAAAAGAAAACCCCAAAACCAGCGACTCCCGTTGGCGAGCGTGAAGAACCTTGCAGCCACATGCCATGGCCAGATGCTGTTACAGGGCTTAGATCCTTCGGTTCATTTGGGGCCGAGAGCATCCTGGACAGTTACCCCGTCTTCAATTTCCCTCCCCAATGACAATTCCCCCATGAACAAGCATTCTGACTCGAGCAGAGTGCAGACACCGAGAGACGGCCGAAACATGGGTGAGGAGAAGAACCGTTACTATCGTCATTTCAATGACTGTATCTCCACCATTGATATCGCCTCCCCAGACTCCGCTCATACTAGCAACTAGTTACTCTCTAGTAGCACAGAACCTCCAGAAACAAAGATTGATCTTACCACCCCCATCCATAAACAGAACTAAAGAGAACCCACATATTCAATCCATCATGTGTTCTCCTCCTGTCTCCTCTAACTCTGGGGAAAAGCCAACGTCAGAATCCAGAATCCAGACCTCGCCGATGGAGAACGCGCCCATCATCTGATGCGATAGCCGCCGCTGATTGGCATCCAAGTCTGGGGTTACATGGAGCTGACAGGAGTAAAAGCAGAGACAATGCCAACCTAAATACAATGCCACGAGTTTCAGGTTCATCTCGCAAGGTTAGTGACCGAGCCGAAATGCGAACGCCTTCTTTTTTCATGGTTGTTGAGAGTGAGGGGCTAGTTAGGTGGGTTTTTCCTAGATAGTTTACGTACTAGGCACTGTACCTACTACTACCTAAGTACCACGGGATCTACGCTGTTTGCAGTTTCTCCATGGGGTGTTGGCTAAACGTTGCCGCGACGCCCTATCCTGGTACAGTATCCCGTGACGATGATCCTATTGTGACGAAAGAAGAGGTTTCTTTTCGTACCTACGTACTAGCTAGGTAGTATAGTATAGTACCTGTTTAGAGGCTCGAAACCAAAGCTATCTAGTCACTATCAAAATGCACATGTACATTGTCACTCGGGATGCTCAGCGGGGGTCACTTTGTGCAGATTACTGGTGACAGCTGGCAGCCGGCCGCCTTGTGATCTCTGCTGATGGCGGAAGGGTGAGTTGTTGTGATACTCTCCCGGCCTGTCGGGAGGCTGGACGGAGCCCCTTCGGCGAGTCTGCAGTAAGCTCGAACTTGAATATTGGGTAATGAGTTTGATTCTTCGATTCAACATGGTTTCTTCGCGCGATCGGAAATGAGATCTGACGCCACTGTTTGTCGGGTGTTCGCGTGATGAATTGAAGATTACTCCTTATTCTGTGTCGTTGTTTTGGGATATACTCCGCAGGGTGTTGTTTACGGGGTTCTGGTATTGGGGTATGTATACAATCCAGGAACATTCGGGACTTCAGATTTCAGGCCATGAAGGGGTAATATGAGGCGACAATGAGCTCAGTCCCAGCAAATAGAGCCTACATATTGAATGATATGTGCTTTGACGATCCATTCGATCGGAAGCGCCGTTCTCTTCCCCGGTATGTGGCCCATTCCAACGGTTAGGGGCAGCGGCAGCCGCTAGAAGGAAGATCGCTGTTCATGGGATCCCCGAATCCAATTAGCCGGGTTGGATAAATTGTATGAGTATTGACACGTCGATATCCTTCCACAAAGGGAATACGGGAGAGGCGGAGATGTTGAGCCGTAGCAGGCTACTCGTCGCCAGACGCCAACAATAGCTGGCTCAATAATAGTACATACTCTATAAATTCTCGACTGATCAACTGAGCAGGCAAATGATGGATTCCAGCGTCAGACTCGGTCTCAGAGCGGAAAAAGCAACGGACGGCTAGCAGCGACCTAGATCGGTGCCAGACTGCCTACCAATTCATCAGAGTCACGGTATTCTGGTTCTGTATGGCTTGCATAGAATGTCCCCATCCGTGGCGAAAGCAGAGTATCCGCTTGATGCTAGTCAGCAGGACATGGAGTGTTTGGCCCTTGGGCGCCTAACGTGTATGCTGCTGGGCTCCATTGTCTGTACTCTGTGCTCTGTATAGCGAACTTCTGCCTGAAGAAGTAGCAACATGAAAGCTCTAGCTCCAACTCCGTCTCCAGCCAATGGACGAGAATGAAGGCTCATCACACAGAAGATAAGACAGCAGCGGCTCAAGAGTCCAGGCTTGACGAGAGGAGTTGATAGATGCCAATGGAGAGTGGTTGCGGAGAGCGGACCCATAAATTTCTGGCAGTCAAGTGACCTGGCCACCGACTATCACTCTCGAATATTGATCCTGATGCAGCACAGCAAACCAGAATGGCTTAGTCATCCCGAGGTGGTCACAGGGCAGCTGATCTCTGGCTGTCTAGGCCTTGAGTGATTTGGACTCTGTGACTTCCTTCATTCACACAGTGAATCAATTAATTCAAAGAAGTTGAGAAACAGGACAACAATATCATTAAGAGTCAATTACTATGTATGCTAGACCTACTTACAGCTACTACAGAATACTTCTGGAGTGAGTTGTATGGACCAGACCAAGTCACTTCTTAAGTTCGTACTTTTTCCAGTGGACCGACTGGTAAGATACCGGTGGTAAGGACCGCGTATAACATACAATCGGCCCACGGGGATACTCCGGCTGTAACACCATACAGTACCAGAAAAAAAAGGAAAATCCCAAAAATCCCAAACAAGGCGAATAATTAATAAATGCTGCTAATAACACGGGGCAGAGGCGCGGCTATGTGGGAATTTCCTTTACTTACCGCCCATCTCTCTGCCCTTTGAACCTTTCCCTCGGTACCGTTATTCGGACTTCTTCCCTCACAGTGCGCGCTGCCAGTGGGTGGCCACCCTTTCCTCCCCTTGTACTGTTACATACCTACTTACATACGGGCCTTCCCCCCATATCATCTCCACCGGTCCATCGACCTCTGGCCTTGGTCTATCTTCCTTTTTTCTTTCCTGCTGGGTTCCACTACGCCTCGCGACTATTACTACTCATCTTCTCCCCCATATTTCCTTTGCCTTCTCTTCTCTCTCTCCCGGCGAAACTCGCGTCCCTACACCCTCCCCTCACTCCCCTCACCATCTCCGGCCATCACGGGCTTCAATTCCGCATCCATCACCCTCGCCCATTCCAGCACTCCCGGCTTTGGCCCTCGGTCGCTTTCCGTCCGCTCTCAGACGTGCCTGGGACGCCGAATTGTTACGAAACTAAATTCCTTCTAACGAAAACCGTCATTCGTTCTCCGCATAATTGTGCTGCTTTCTACGGCAGCTGAGGTGCCTCTTGCAGCGCGATTGATCCCACCGCTGCGATTCATTGACAGTGAACGACTCGCTGGACATTCGACCTTTGCAAGCTCAAGGAAGGAAAAACAAAAAGCTAGAGACCATTTCGTCTGCACCGCTGTCGCGCCGTACGATCACGCTCGGGGGAGACGGCGACCCCGTACCTAACCCTTCAATCGACAAACCCTTTGGAGGAATATTTCGAACAGTTTGTAACCGTGGCGACGACACGAACAACAAGATGCCTTCACGTCTATCAACACCCGTCCTGACAGTGGACACTGAAAAGATCCACAAGGTCGACACCGCAAACACACAAAGTCTCCACGGGATGTGGATGGGTAAGCTACTTCTAACGAGATGACTGATTCTTGCTGACTGATTCTTTGCAGTATTCTCAAAATGCGCAGACTTCATGGAGGACGGACGACGACTCGAGAACCTGAGCTGGCGGCTCTGGACACGTGAGACTTTCTGTGTGGAACCTGAAAGCTCGAGCGACACCTCTGTTTTGCCTTTGCTCCGTTCCGAGGCTGCTGACCTACCGGAACTTTCTGCCAGCGTCGAGTCCGCTACTTCAGATTCGGCCGAGCGGATAGAAAAACACATCAAGCGCCCCAAGGCTCTGGACTACAAGCCTGCTGTTGTTCGCGAGGACTCGTTCAACCTTGGCCGAGCAAAGGAGAAGCACCTGACCTCCTTGGATTTGGAACGTATGGTACTCAATATCAAAGAGAAGAAAAGTCTGCAACCGATCTCTCCCGTGGCAACTCTTGCCCAGCCTATTGTCGACATCACTCCTCAACCTTCTACGCCTACACCTACTCCTCCCTCCGACATTACCCTTAAGCGACCGTCGTTCCCCGTCAACGAGCGACAGAAGCACTCTACCGAATCCTGTTCCACAACTGCCCCTGACGGCAACGACAGTGACAACGCCAACCTGAATGTCAATGGCTCTGACACTAGCGTTTCCTCTTCAGGTATTCTTCCGTCAAAACCTCAATTGATCAAGTCGCCCAGCATTGTCCGCGGTTTCTCTCCCTCTCACATCTCTTCATCTTACCGGTCGCAAGCCCGACTTTCAACCGACTCGGGCACCACGAAAACGCAAGTTCCCGCCAAGCTGTCGCCCTTGAAGAAGAAGGGTGGCATGTTCACGCTTGGTGGCTCTTCTGGTGACGATGACGAAAGCTCCTTTGAAGATCGCATGCTGCACCCACACCGACACAGCTCGCTTTCCGACCAGCTTGAAAAGAAGCCCGGCAGCAACCTCAACCCAAAGAAGGTCACGACGTTCAAGGAGCAGGTTGGAAACCTCAAGTCGATGAAGGATCGCCGAACTGAGAACGATGAGGACGCGATCGAGACGGATGATGACATCTCGGAAAGTGCTATCGAGGATGATGAAGACTCTGACTGGGAGGACTCGGTTACTGAGAGCGGTCGCTCAAGCGTCGGTGAAGGTGGGGAGGGCATGTTCCAACGGGTTGACTCGCGACCGAATCTTGTCTCGCGTCGCTCGCTCTTGACCATGATGATGCACCGACCTCTCACAATGGGTGAGACCGCCTCTCGATCTACGCCTGCTCTACAACGGTCGCGCCTCACATCACCCAACGGTCCTTCCATTCCCGCTTCGCCTCCTGAGGATGATGAGGATAATTTGACCATGAAGGGCCCCGGTGTCCCTCGTTCCAAGCCGATTATCATGAAGCCCACCCCGCAGTCGGTCGCGCACTCTCCTCGAACCACCCGCCGGAATATGTTGGCTACAGAGTTGACAGAATCCCTCCGCCGCCATCTCCTGTGGGAGCGACAGCAGAAAAGCACTACAGCCAATGCCTTCAAGCGCAGGCACACGGCTCATGACATGAAGAACCTGAAGGAGTACCCGGGTCCTCAAGGCCAGCAACAAAACGCGGTGCCCACTGCCAACGGGGTAGCCCACAGCAAGGACAAAGAAATTGCAAAGACTGCTGGTTCTTGGAATCAACACACCGATTTTGGGCCTTGGGAATACCACGCCAAGGGGTGGTAAACACCTCAATTCTCTCACAATTTCCAATACTCAGTATCATGACCTTCCTCTGGATTGCATCTTGATCACTCTTCCTTTTTGATTATGATACCCGATTTTGACAAGTCTGTGTTTACTTTTGCAGACACGCTGCTTATCATCCTTGTGACACGTACCAATAACGACTGCATTGCATTTTGGGCGCACCTAGGGATTATATGGCTGTTATTTCTGATTTGGTCTCATTTTCGGGTCGCTATTTTGTTTTGCGTTCGGTTTTCCATTTCCTCTTCTCAACCAAACTTGCATGGTGGCTGTCTGTTTTCCTACGCGACTATACACCCTTTACCGGGCCCTTTTTTACACCAAATAATCTTCGATTCTTGTACAGACGCTTCACTTGATACTGATACAGGGGCATGGCCACATGGGAATTCCTTTTTCTTTTCTTCATACGATAAAAGAGCTGGAGGCTTATGGATGTCATCGCACTTGGCGTTGTTCCTTTTCTACAGTGGGACTCCTGATCAGTGTCTTTTGTAAAAAAAAAAGACAGCACCTCAACTATTCACCACACCGTTATCACTGCATGGCTGGCGCATTGTCATGTACGCTAATGAATCCTGGAAAGAAAAAACAACAAAAATCAAACCAAACAAACTTGAAATATCAATCTCGTCTGCATCTGTAATCTGCAATCTCTGTAGTCTATTCTATGAATAGTTCGTAGATTGTGCACATGAACAAGAAAAAAAAGATCTAGCCAACGATCTGACGCATGGACACGTAAGAGCCAGGCCATTGCGCATCGACTGCAGAGCCCGAACCGCGATCTACGAGATCTAGAACCGCACTGGTCCCTCCCTCTCCAATGCAGTCTTCTTTGTCTCAAATCCTGATGTGATGTCGACGCTCACATGCTCTGCCTTACAAAATCAGTATGCGCAATGCAACTGAGCAACCTCATCATTATCACCTCAAAGATCCATCTTTCCATTCTTCCCGTCCCCCCCTTTACATCTCCCTTGACCAAACTCTATGTCGCCGCAAACAAACACATACTTCCAACCCACGGTTTTATCACAACCACCAAAGCCAAGGGGTTAGGGTGCCCAAACAGACTCTTCTCCAGTAACCACTGCCGTCATTCAACCCTGACAGGGAGAGTTGTCACGGTCACAAGCTCGCAAGCATTTTTCTATCTCTATACCTTAGTTCTTTTCAATCTTGGATCTATAGAGTCTATGTCACGGATCCGTGTTGCAAGCCGTCTGGTTTGCTGGCGCCCACGTTGGATCTCGCGTGTGAGGTTTGAGTTACCTTTTCTTCGGGATTTATTTGGGGAAGGGAGGTGTGTATTCGGATTACATTTGTAGTATTATTCTAGAACAGACCTAGTAAGTTGGTTTGGATACTGGGTGATGGTGTTGTAGGTGTATGACATCGCCCGCCTGTCCGCATTCATCTCCGCCAAGAGAAACATAATCCGGGGTTGGATGTCACCAAGCTCCATTATCCCACTTATTCCGGGCTGGTGTCGTCAGCTGGAAGTGGAAGGCTAGTTACTACTGCAATTACTACCAGTATGAGGGTCCGCATCGCACGCCCTGTAAGGTAGATCGGACAGAGAGACCTCCAGTCGCGCGGGTTACTTTGATGGTGGACATCACGAGGCAGGTTAGTGCGGTATGACGTAGGCTACATCCAGTCCACTGTCCACCTAAGCAAGACACTCTGACTCCTCAGGATCAGGATCCAGGTTTCCTCATCAAGATTTTAAGGTTCACCGAGGCCAAACGTGTTTAGTTTTATGTCTCTGAGCAATGAGTAGAATGTTCGAAGAACGTTGTCGGTGCGAAGTACTCCGTGCAAGATGTCATGGCCTTACTCCTGAGGCCCTGGAGGTAGATCGCACACGATTCGACTTACTCGTCGAGTTACTCGTTACTCGTTACTCGACCGAGCAACAGCGACAAAGTTAAGGTAACTTGCGCGACAGCAACAAAGAAAATTCCCCGAGGAAAGCTCAACCAATCGTTACGCGTCGAAAAAAATTACCTCTATCACGAGACTGTACCCCGTATACCCTAATCCCAACCTAAGCAAGAGCAAACTGGCCCTGGACCTGGCAGTGGTAGATCTGCTCTCCAAAAGGGCCAAAAGGCCTCACTCCAAGAAGAGCCTGTTCCTGAAAGACCCGAACCCAAAATCCAGGCCTTCCCCTCCCCGGTACCCAAATTGGGAAACTTTCCTGTAAGAAGCACCACAGCGCGGGGATCAGACATTCCGAGTTGACCCGACCTGAAGAAAGAAAAACGGTCGCTGTCAGGCTAGAAGAGGTCTAGAAACCGGAATTGCTACTGGTTTTCAGCTGGAGTGCTTGTGGCTGGTGAAGAGATTTATATGGGTTGGCCAATTAGCGTGGTGGGCTGTTAGTAAAATATGGGGGTAGAAGGCCAGGCTTGAGTTGGATGTAACGAGTCTGACGAGTGGAGGTTGTTGCTGGCACAATCATTGGACTGCATGTTACCGGGTTGGGGGTGTGGGGTGCCGGTTGGTACTAGTTGTCTTGTAGTGTTGTTATACAGTGACGGTGTATCTCTGTGACGGTCGCTGTGTGGATGTTGTTTGGGACTGACTCGTTGCTGTAATGAACTGAGTAAGAAGCCTAAAGCACAGGGCAGGCACTTTATGCTTTGTTGAAGAGTGGTTATGGTCGTGCAACCATTGGAACGGCAGTATACTGACTAAGTCTCACGTGGCAGCTGCAGCTGCAGGTATGGATCGGGGCAAAGGAACCACTGTCCGCACAGAGTATGCTTGCTGCTTTTCTGCTGGTCGCACTGATGCTGCAGTGATGATGTCCCTGCATTGTCAGTCTGGCAGTGTTCGTTTATGCCTTCTAGAACCCAGCCCAGCCAAACCTACCAATAATACCAGCTCCATAGGCCTTGCTCTGGCTCTCGCTGACCTGAAGCTAAGCTAGGACAAATCAAGCCGACGCCCCGATTCGTCACTCGACGCTAACTTTGGCTGCGCCCAAGGTTGTTTGCTTGTTCTCGGCATGCCGAACGCCCAACTCCAACTCTCGATAAGCCTCCAGTCTTGAAGCCTTTTCCATCCCACGTCCCGTGGCGAATCAATCTATGTCAAACTGCTCCTGCATGAAATACTACCTTGATTGCCTGCCTGTCATATTCAGCTCGTTCGTGCCTCGGCTCGTCTTCAGGGTCATGCTTCCATCTGCAGGTTGGTAAAGATGTAAAATCACCGGTTCGGTTCCGGTGACACCCGTGACCTGAAGTCCCAGAATTGCCTCGACGCTTACCCCGTATACAGTCTAGTAAGCCAGAACTAACCGCCGCCTCCCCCAGATCAAAATGGCCTTTGAAATCTGGAACTTGGCCACATGACTCTTACTTCGCCTTCATGCTTTTCATTCTGCGCTGTTTAGTTTCACCGAAGTGCCACCGGATCAGTACCGAAGGTTTGTTGCCATGTGCTATTGACTCGGAATCTCGCCGAGAGTCACACTCAGCTGTATTCTGTATCCATGTGGCGAGAAAGGGGATAGAAGCGTGGAGTTTTGGTTTGGGCGCGTGACGTGTAACCCGCCGTGATATGTCAGGATATGCCAGAGCCAATCGAAGGGCATTGATGGACTCGTAGCAGTTCTTCGGGATGAACCCGGGCTGACTGTGCTACTCTCAGTGCCAGCATAGATGTGCGTCCCCAGGCTATCTTGATGTATGATCGTCAAGCTGGGATTCAGCTGGAACCGAAATACACCGTTCGTCAGGTAGTATAGACGGTATAGAGTCTCGGGAAAGGCAACGAGTTAGGAAATAGATCTAGTGGCGTAGCAGTGACAGCGCCGCATCGAGGTGACCATCACAATGGCAATGCAACGATATGCAGGCTAACAATGCCATACATGCGAGCTAAAGCAGTTGGACAGAAAGAGTATAGCGATGTGTGGAGATGGCGCGTCCGGCGTAAAATACAAGACCATCCAGCTCGAGTTGTGTCTTTGGTGCCCCGCCGGCACCGAGACGGTGGTAAAGACGTACAGTACTCTGTATGGAATAGAATCGTGGTTCAGAAAGACGGTGAGTTTGAAGATCCCCAGAGAGATCTTGATGCCCAATTGATCCGCAGTCGATCATAGCAGATTTTTCATTCGTGTATGCAGATGTCAATTTCGAACCTTGCTCATGATCTCCATAGGGCCGGAGGTAGTCGTAACGGTAAAGCAGCAGCTCGTACGCGCATAAGCTCACTGTGCGGACTGCGGACTCCTTCCCCTCTCTGCAAATGCAGGCTGCAGCGGAAGAGATTCCTAGATAGACAATTGCGAACCAACCGATTCTCGGATCCGACGTCCACGATCTGACACTGGCACAATTGGCAAACCAGTGAGAGCCGGCCAACAGTTCGATTGACGATTCCGCGTCGCGGGGTAGCGAGGATCCTCCGCATGAAAGGGCGGAACAATACACGGAGTCCTCTCGTCCGAATGTTTCTCGAGCCCCGCCGACTCTCCAGCTGTACTTTGTATGTAGTCACATCCAGGAAGGGAAGATGATCGATGCCGTGCCGAAGATTGGAGAATCGGTGAGCTAAGGGGAAACAATTTCCAGCAAGTGTTCAGCCGCGCAGTCTCTCTTGGGTCGTTGAGTTTGGTACATACCTAGTAATTGAGACGTTGTTTGGTTGGCGCTGGCTGCCGTTTGGGCTCTCAACAGGATTCTCGAGACGTGTCTGTTCACTTTGTCGATATAAAACACATATTGTCTCGAGTTAGGAAGGCGTCCGGATGAACTGGGAGTGCAAGCCGTAGCTGCTGTATACAATCACGAATCACGTGAGATTCCTGCCGAAACCGGCTCCCCACACTGTTTATCGCCGCTTGGACTATTGTAAGATGCCAAAAATCAATGCAGTCTTCCGCATGGATGTCGGGCCTTCAGATAGCAAACCAAGCAATTCGAAGGCCATGCGACTGGTGCCGCCAGCGAAAGTCTCGCTGCGTCCGCGAGCCTGGCCAGCAAAAATGTGCCCGTTGCATTCTGCACCGACATGAGTGCACCTACCTCCAAGGCCCAGTTCCCCGTAAACGGCCGGACAGACAGCTATCTCCAAATAGAGCTGAGGACTATGGTCTCAAGTAAGGAATATGTCCCATTTGCTGAGACTGGGCTAATACGCGTAGTGGCCTATCTCCAAGTCCTCCGGCGGGTCAAGCTGCGACTGATGCTGCCAGTCCCTCTCGCTTGACTGGAACTTTGGGCTTAGAGCCGCATCTGCACTCCACATACATCGGTCCAGCAAGCTACCATGAACCTACACTGCTTGATCTGAAGTCTTCAAATGCCCCGGTCAATGAACATATGGGCCATCCTCGGCGAGTCAATCACTCCTCAGCTTTCATCACTCAACAAGATAAAAACTCGGCTTCTGAGACACAGCGAATATCCGACCTCGACCAAATTGAAGCAAGTATACAGCCTTTTGGACCCGCCTTGGTGAAGGTTTACTTTCAGATCGTGCATCCGCTGTTCCCTATTTTAGACAAAGGTGTGTTTCTGGAGAAATATGCCCGGTCGTACCGCGAGTTTGCGCCGCCTCTCTTGGCTGCAGTATACTTGGTTGCACTAGATTGGAGACTATTCGACAGAGCCTTGACCAAGGCTACTCGAGTGCCTGATACTGCTCTTCTCGAAGACCTGGCTACGCGGGCCATGAGTGATGATATGAAGAGGGCAAAGCTTTCAACTCTTCAAGCCGGCTTACTACTTCTACAGAGAGTACGGTCAAGCTCGAGTACCCTTCCCGCACAGCTCTTGGCACTGGGCCAAACTTTGGGCATTCATGTCGATTGCAGTGACTGGTCAGTCCCAGAATGGGAGAAGAGCTTGCGTCGCCGCTTAGCATGGGCTCTCTATACGCACGACAAGTGGGGCGCGATTGTGCATGGCCGTCCGTCGCTGATTCCTACCCAGATTGATAATAGCGACTTTGGCGACTGGGATGTCGGTCCTTGCACCCCGGCCGACTTTCCCGAGGCTCCCGAGAATGCGGAGGTGAATGTAGAAGGAATTGTTGACGCTGGGCTGGGCCGAGCGGCATTCATGCAACTGATTGAGCTGACCAAGATATTCAGCGAGATTGTCGCGACTTTCTGCTCAGTTAGTGCTACCAAGAAAGGTGGACTGTTGTCTCGCATTGGCACGACAGGTGCAATGAGTCTCGCAAAGCCACTCGTGATGAAATTGCGCGAATGGCACAGCAGTCTTCCTGACAACTTACAGCTGGGTACTACGTACTCCCACAGACTCTCGACGAATGGACCATTGCACCTTTCGCATATGGCGGCAGAACTGACTATACACCGCGCTTTGCTGCGCACTCTTTCAGCCGATACACCACCTGCTCTCCGTTCGACCATCCGCACAGCAGCTCGCGCCCGCCTTGGCTCAGCAATGAAGTTGATTCAGTCTCTCCAACCCGAGCACACGCAATCTTTCTGGGGCTTTGCTGCAGCGTCGCAAGTAGCGATGATAGGGTCTTTCGCTGGCCTACTGTGGGCAACTAGTGCCGAGCCAGACGAAGCAGTCGAATTTGTTGATCAGTTAGAACGCCTACGTTGGGCTTTGCAGATGCGGGCATCTGCCGCGCCCTTCCTTCACGAGGCGTTACGAATGCTTGATGATGAAGTTGGCGATCTAGTTGCTCTCAGAACGGCCACCTCTGTCGACTATATACCAACGTGGGAGTGAAGGAATCTAACCGACCCAAAAGCTGATCCGATGCAAAGTTGCTCAAGAAAGGCCTAGTCTTTCATTGATACGAACTTAATGTCTTATCCTTTACCCTTGAATGATAGCCACGTCCTCGGCTGGACCAACGACGTCTCCCTCCGATACCAATAATTTTACGCATCTGCCACTAATTGGCGAGTTGATTTTTACTTCCATTTTGTTGGATTCGACCCAAATCTGATCGGCGTTAGCAAAAGCATGCACTTCGGCCTAGGGTCTACTTACCAATGTATCGCCTGCCTCTACTCGGTCTCCTTCACTGACTGCGCACCTAAAACACCGTCCAGGGAATGGTGCTTTGATCCTTTCGCCGGCCATTCCGTCAAATCTTCCTCTTGACTCGAAATTCAGTGTGCTGGGCTGATACGGCTTTAGCAGCTCGTCGAAGAAATCTGCCTTGTGCACCGCCTCCGATCGCTCTTTCCGGACTGCGGCAATGCTTTCACTGTTGCTCCTTAGCCATCCTTCGTACTGGTGGAGGTCTAGTTCGGTCTCCGTGATTTTGACCAAGTCGCTCACTGTCCCTGCCCTCTCTGCTGCGTCGAGGTCTTCTTCTGCGAGAGGATAAAAGGTAATTTGGTCCAAAAGCGAGAATAGGCATGGACTTTGCGAATCAGTCTGGCGATACTCATCCCAGATGGATACGGTCCGGCCTATAAGCTGATACCCTCCTGGGGAGTCGGTTGCATAGATGCAGAGATATTGACCAGCAACACCAACTGCACCGCGAGGCGTAAACGATCGCGAGGGGTTGTACTTGGTCCCAAAAAGTCGATTGCGCGGATCCAGGGGTACTGCACATGGAGAGCCTTGATAAACATCGCCTAAGCCCAGAACGAGAAACGTGGCTGCATGAATGTTCTGCTCAACCTGATGCGGCGATTCCAGGCCGTTCAACCGTTGTAAGAATTCAACATTGCTGGGCAGATATGGCGCGGAGGAGCGAATTGTCGAAGTATATCTGGAAATAGCTTTGCGACTCTTTTCGTCGTTGAAGACCAAAGGCATATGCACCACGCGTGATGGTAGTCGCGAGCGAAGCTGTGTCCCAAAGGTCAATTCATGAGACACAAGGCTCTCCAGTACCTGGGCCAAAGAGAAATGTGGTTGCAGCTGGACATGGATACTTCGCACCCCTGGCGTGAGCTCCTGGACACCAGAGATGGGGTTAAGGCGATGTTGCTCGATGAAACTGAGAATGTGGAATGTTTGGCGCAAGTTGAAGTTGTCTTCGTCTCCGAAGTCCAAGAGCAATGCTCTGTCGCCCGCTTGGCGGCATACAATGCGACGGCCGGCCTCCTGGATTTCCTTCAAAATTGGTGTCTCCAATTGAGGAGTCTCATCTCGTTCAGGCTCACTAGGTAGTGGCGACAAGGTGTCGATCGATTTCTTCCATTCCCTGGACAAGGTCTGCGCTGCACCCAGACTTACCGGACGCAAGTAAAGCCGGTCTCCTGGTAGCATTTGCCCAAACTTCCACAATTCTGCTTCGATAACTGTGGCGAACACAACGAATCCTCCTAGACTCGGTCCGTCCGCGGTCAAAACAACCGCTTCATCCCCAGTGAAGCTTATTCCGCCGACGGGATAAGGACTGTCATGGATGTTGGACGGATGCAACCCTGCATCACCCCCTGTCTGGCGAGCCCACTCGGCCCTCGGTCCACTGAGACGTACTCCAATGCGGTTGCTGTTGTAATGCACTGTCCATTCCCCGGTGAACAATTTCAGCAGACCGGCCTCGGTGAAATGCGTTGGACTTCCATGCGGACCAGGGATTACGCTCACCACCCATTCGCGCAATGCAGCAATAGGCAACGGAATATGAGGAGCTCGAGCTTCGAAGTCAACCTTGTCGGACGGATTGAAGTTTGACAGCAGCAGAAGGTCGCCGACGCGAAGATTGCGACCATTGTGACCACCTAGATGCCCCGTGACAAACGTCGAACGACTTCCCATGACGAGCGGCGTTTGAATACCTCCTCTGACAGCAACATACGTCCGCGCGCCGTTGGTGGCTGTTCCAATGGTGAGACGCTGGCCGGCGCGAAGATGAATTGCCTGGCCCATTTTGGCTTCTTCTTTGTCGACGTATACTGGTGCCTCTGCTCCGACTATCGCAACTAGGCTGGAACAATGGAACAGCAGCATGGGCCCTTGAATGGAACACTCCAGGCCTGCAGCCTGAGGATCGTTACCTACCAGGCGGTTGGCAAGCTGAAACGAATAGTTGTCCATGGGTCCTGATGGCGGCACGCCAATGTGCCAGTAGCCCTCTCGGCCAGGGAAATCCTGAATAGCTGTCTGTGAGCCGGCATCGAGGATTTCAACAACGCTGGCCTGGTACGGGAACGTATCCAAGGACTTGGTAGTAAAGGCGCTAGAGACAAACGTCTCCGAACCAATAATCTGCTTTAGGTATGAGAGATTTGTTTCAACGCCGGTGATGGTCGTCCTCGACAACGCTTCGGACAACTTTTGTACTGCTGAATTGCGATCCGGCGCGTGGACTATCAATTTTGCGATCATTGGGTCATAAGATGATGATAGTTCTTGTCCAGCTTTGACCCATGTATCGACCCTAACATCGCTGGGAAACTCCACCGTGGTGAGCTTTCCGGAAGATGGTCGAAAGTCCTGTAGAGGGCTCTCGGCGTAAATGCGCACCTCGATAGCCGCGCCGTTGACCTCGATATCGTTGCGGTGTTTCGAAAAGAGAGCCGCGCTGTCATTCATGGCTATATTGACCATGCATCGGACCAAGTCAAGGCCCGTTCCTGCCTCTGTGATTGGGTGTTCCACTTGCAGGCGAGTGTTCATCTCCAGAAAGTACGCCTGTCCGCTATCAATGTCGAAAATGAACTCCACCGTACCAACGTTGCGGTAACGGACCGACGCTGCCAGTGATACAGCGGCATTGCGCATGACCTGTCGTGCCTCTACAGGTACAAACGCAGCTGGTGTCTCTTCAACGACTTTTTGGTTCCGTCGCTGCAGCGAGCAGTCGCGCTCCCCAGCGGAGACGACCAGGCCATTGCCGTCTCCAAGTACCTGCACTTCGATGTGTCTTGCGTGCTCGATGAAATGCTCGATGAAAACACCATCATCACCGAAATTTGCCTTCCCTAGTCGCCGTACGCCATCAAATGCCTCGCGGAGCTCAGCGGCGTCGTCACACCGATAGAGACCGATTCCTCCTCCACCTGCTGTGCTTTTCACCATAACAGGGTACCCAATTTTCTCAACTTCTTCAAGCGCAATTTCCAAGCTGGAAACCAACCCTTTCGTGCCGGGGACGACAGGTACACCCGCTGCTATGGCAATCTCCCGCGCACGGTGTTTGAGGCCTAACTCGCGCATCTGCTCTGGCGTTGGCCCGATCCAGATCAAGCCTGCAGATTCGACAGCGGACGCAAACTCGGCATTTTCCGCAAGGAAGCCATATCCTGGAATTATTGCGTCAGCTTCTGATTGGCAGGCGAGATCCAGAATCTGACGAGCGTTGAGGTATGTGTCTGAGACCGTGTTTCCGACCAGTGGAAGGGCGATATCAGCTGTCTTTACGTGCGGAGTGTGCGCGTCGGCGGCGGAGTATATGGCGATGGCCTGGATGTTCATGGTATGGAGGGTGCGGATTATACGCGCAGCAATCTCTCCTCGATTTGCTATCAGAACCCTGCGAATCTTCTTCTTGGGCTCCTCCATAGTCATTCCTTGAGCTGTTGAAGGCGAAGAGCCTATTGATCGAATGTATGCCCGCCACCCTCCAGAGTATGTGATGTCTGTGGCATCAACAAGGCCCTCAGACTCACAAATAAACCCATGCACCCACTGTCCGTCGCCCAGCTCGATTGAACCGATACCAAGCGGTGCTTTGACGGTTTCCATGAAGCTGCCGAATTGCGTGCGCGGCATATCCCAGATCTCCACTTCAATTGCCCTTCCACCACTCGATACTCTCTTCAGCCCAGGTTTCATCACAGCTGATTGTGGCTGCGAAGGGAGCTTGTACAGTTGGTAGCATGGTGCTGTCATGGCGGGTCTGGCAAGTGTTGCTCCTCGCATAACAAAGTCCTTGTTGAGGGGGAATCCTGACAGATGGGCTCCAACGACTGCCAGTTTCATCGAGTCACGAGCAGAAGGTACACTGAACATTGGATCGTGATACTCGACATTGGTCGCACCGAGCCGACGAGGCGAATCTGATAGCCAACGCCGACTTAGGTTAAATAGCCGCGGCTCTTCCCAGGTCCCAGCGATGAGGGTGATGCCGAAGGGTAGACCGTCCGCTCTGAAACCGGCAGGGATAGCAATGGCAGACCAGTCCATGAAATTGACAAAGTTCGTATATGTCCCCAGCCGGCTATTCTCTAGGATAGGTTCCTTGACGAGGTCTGAAATGGTGGGAAAGGCCGGACTTGTGGGCACCAGAATGGCATCAAACCTGCTGAAGATGGAGGCGATAGTGCGCGAAAGTTCTTGTCGGCGGTACTCTTGCTTGAAGAGGTCGACGGCGGAGAAGTTCTTTGCTTTCATGATGATCGTTCGTACGACTAGATCCATGTCGTCCGGAGAGGCTGATTCAATGAACCGCTCAATGGCAGCATATCGCTCTGCAACCCAAGGCCCCTCATACAGAAAATTGGCAAGCTCGAAGAGCGGCGTGAAGTCCACGGTCTCGAGCTGCCATCCGAGCCTCTGTGCCTTGGTCAATGCCGCTTCGTATGCCGCGGCATGCTCAGTATGGCCAAACCATTCAGGTTTCGCACAAATTGCAATGACAGGTTGTCCGACGACAACTCCGCGTGGTATGTCACCAGTATTTCCGTCGATATCCGGCCTTGTCCTTGAGTATGCATCTTTCATATCGGAACCTTCCGCAATTCCCAACACCAACTCCGCGTCGTCAACCGTCTGTGCGAAAATCGACACACAGTCCAGCGTCCTACACGCAGGAAGAACACCCGTCGTACTCAGCGCTCCTCTTGTAGGCTTCATTCCAAGAACATTGTTCAAGCCGGCGGGAACACGCCCCGACCCAGCAGTATCTGTTCCCAAAGAAAACGGCACCAGACCCTGAGCGACAACGACGCCGCTCCCCGAACTACTCCCACCGCTCACTCGTTTCTTATCAAATGCATTTCCGACAGCACCGAATGGTGAGCGCGTCCCAACGAGCCCAGTCGCGAACTGGTCAAGATTTGTTTTCCCAAGCACGATAGCGCCTTGTGCTTTTAGTCTTGCGACTACCGTTGCGTCTGTCCCGGCCGGTGGTTTACTCTCAGCAAAGGCCGGACATGCAGCCGTTGATATAAAACTGGCTACGTCGATGTTGTCCTTTACTGCAAAGGGGACGCCGAAGAGAGGCAGGTCTTGGCCTTTTGAGCGGAGTGACTGGATGCGCGTCCATTCGGAAGTGATCTGATCGGGGGTGGCTAGTGATATCCAGGCGTTTGAGGCAGGAGTTTGGTTCTTAATTTGAGAAAGGAGTGAGAGGAGGAGTGCTGGTGAGGACGCAGTTTCTTGCGCTTGGCGCCATTGGGGGATTGTGACTAGCTGGTCACTACTAGTAGGTTGGGCCATGATGGTTGGCTAGTTGGTATAACGATAGAACAGCGATAGAAAATTTGATGGGAATATGAATCCATGGTGGTGTATTAGTATGTCTCTATTTTATCTCTACCAAAGTACTGTCATTCCAATTGGAAAAAATGAAGCTATCGCGAGCGTCAGAGTGTGCGGTGCCCCGCCGAGCTCGGCCCGTTTTGTTATCGGCCCCCGCCATCAACTGCCCGCACTTCCCCCGCCGTCGGCCTGGGGCCTCCATATCCTACGGGCCCAAGATCGCCAGAAAGAAGAATAAACTGTACAGCTTGACCAGCGAGGGCCCCATAACCGCCAAGAGCAATTCCTATAAATGAATCCCCGTTACCTACCAAAAATCATACAACAGATAGACTCTACAACTATCAAGGTTAATACAAACGCAAAGTCTCAACAGTACGCACAATTCTTCTAGGGCATATACTCGGCTTCAACTATTTTTTTCAATAGAAAACATACCTAGGTAGGTACAAAAACATCAGAAGGAACTGGAGTTCACCCCCGACAAATCCCCGCCATACAGAACCGCCCGTCATGTCCTGTCCCATTACACCGACTTACATACGGTACTTTTGCCAGATACTTTGAGGCAGATGTACCCCTTGTATTTGCGAGCTTGCATGGATGCTGCATGCTCTCTGTAGTCCAAGCACCCGTGCATAGCCCAGCCCAGCCCAGCCCTGTCTGTCGCTGTCGCTTTGTCCGTCGGGGAGGTCGAGGCTCAGCTGCTAAGGGCCGGAGTCGCCGTCGCCGTCGGCGTTAATCTTTGTAGGGCGGTTGCCATGTACGTCGTTGACGCCGCTGCCGGGTGGCTTTCCGGTTGTTATGGTGGTGAGCCTGTGACGGTCGAGACCTGGCGTGATGCGGTCAAGTTCGATCCTGCGAGATACTAGGTAGGCAGGCTAGGTAAGAGGTGGAGGGTATATGAGAAGTATACATGAATGTGATCGGGTTTGAGTTCCAGGAGTCCCAGTCCAGATGGGATGGAAACTACATACCTAAGTCAAGAAATGTCAAAAGACCTCCATTCTTCATCGAAACACACAGTAAGATCGAGCGAGGGTAAAAAGCCCAGCAGAGTAGAGCAGGTGCGCATTGCACCCCGAGTAAAAAGCATGGATTTGCGCCGATCGGACTACGTAGGTGAGATGGTCTAGGTAGGTAGGTAGGTAGGTGGGTGGTCACCGGATCGTTGCTTGTGCGCTGGCTTATCCCCATGCTCGTGGTACTTCTTAGTAGGGCTGTTATACCCTCTATACTTGGTCTTATCTCACCGCTTATTCTTACGTTGATGACATGTTGGGCATGCGCAGATGATGGCTGTCACGTTAGTGATTTATGGTGGGAGTAGTTGACCGGTTGGATTTTTTTTTGGCTGTATGTAGCGGTACATAGGGAGATCTGAGATTATGGGCTGGGTTTTCCGGGCGATTTTGTTGGTCATATGCATATGCATGCGTTTCTGGGGTTGGCATGCATGGTACTCCCGTAGGCGCTGCTTCAGGCAGGAGGATATGGATGCGCTTGATATCTCATGTTTGGTTATAGGCGGTTGGAAGAGTGGCACCATGTTTGCATTAAAATTAGGTACAGTATAAAACGAGTTCCAATAAAAGAGAAAAGAACCAACTATGAACTCTCCGGGAACCGCCTCTTCCACCCCACAACAGCCGGCGTAGTCGGCCCCATAAACATAGACGAGTAATCCGTCGCCGGCACGCCCGACTTCCCATTAACATTATGAAACGTCAAATTCCGTACAAGCGTCGCAACAATAACGCCTAGATTAACGTACGCGAATTTCTCGCCGATGCAGCGGTGCCGACCGCCGCCGAAGGGCAGGTACGGACTATTCGTGCCCTTGGAGACAGCGCCGTACCCGTAGTCGATCAATTCGCCGCCGTCTTCTTCCTTTTCCGGGGCTGCGTTTTCCCACCGGTGCGGGTCCCAGATGTTTGCGTTGGGGAAGTATGTGTTGTCTAGTTGGGTTGCGCCGGGGGATGCGAGGAGCACGTGGCTTGGTGGGATTATGTAGTTTGTTCCGGGGACGGGAATGGGGTTTTTGACCTGCCGGAGGATAGAGTGGATGGATAGATGGACGCGGAGAGTCTCCTTTATGACATTCTGGTGGAAAGGAAGGAGATCGAGGTCCTTGTATTCCAGCGGCAAAAAGCGGCCTGTGCTATCGCGCTTCAGGTTGTCGAGTTGTTCCTGGTAGAGCTCGTTGAGGATTTTCGGTTCCGAGGCCAAGCGCAATAGGATCCAGGCGCTTATTGAGCTTGACGAGTGCTGGCCTGCCATTAGGAGGGTGATCATCATGTGCGCGATTTCTTTGTCTGGGATGGGAGTGCCGTTCTTGTATGTGCTGTTCATCAGGTTCCAAATCATGTCGGAAGGTTGTTTGTCCGGGTTCCTGCGGCGTTCTGCGATGATCCCCTCGTAGATTTTGCGCATTTCGGCGTGCGCGGCGTCGCGCTTGCGGTTGCGGGGGAGGGGGGCCCAGGGGAGGATGAAGTTGATGGGTGTGAATCCACCTTCGAGATCATGGAAGAGGTCCGCAAATCCAGCAGTGAGCTTCTTGCGCACTTCCTCGCCTTGAAGGGCGCTACCGGCGGTATAGATTGTGAGCTCGGCCATGGCGGAGGGGGCGTCAAGCACTCCTGAGTTTCCCTTGAAGCGGGGCGATGTCTTGAGGTAGTCCAGGACTTCTTTCTCGATCAATTGGACGTGGGATTCGAGTGCGCTTTGGGTAAGACCGAACTTGATGAACTTCTTTTGTTCCATTAGTTTGGCATTTGGGCAGTCGTAGACGACGTCGGAGCCAAAGACGGGTGCTGTGAGCGGTCTGTAGACCTCCTCTGCGTTGAGATCCTTGAGCTTTCCGTTCAGGATGAAGTCGTTTCCTTTGATTCCCAGGTAGACTGTGGTTTTCTTGCCGAGCAAGACGAATGTGAAGATGTCACCATACTAAGGACCAGCCATTAGCGGGGTCAATTTTTCGAGTTTGAATAGTCCTTACCTTTTCCCTGCACGAGAAAAAGAACTTGTATGGATTCATTCCATAAGTCAAGGTACTTCCTACAAAAGGAACCCAGTGAAAGACGACCGGCGGCTCATTCCTGTTACGGAAGAACAATTGGCGCGCGACATTGATCAGAATAGCAGCCAAAAGGCCAACAAGGCCACAGGCACTGAGCAAAGCCAGCGATATCATGGTGATAAATGCTCAGGACACGGGTAAACAGAAGGAAAAGGGCAGACGACGGGGAGGAAATGTAGTACCTGGCCCAACCAGCATAAGTAATCTGGGCAAGGTGATTGAACGAGCCCCCGGCTTAGCTCTGACGGGATCCATTCCTGCAGCCTAACGGGTTTTGAATATGGTTCGGTCCCTTTGAAGTATCTGTTTCGTCCATCTTGGCGGGCCGGGTGTCAGGGCTCCCGGGTCAGACCATTCAGGCGCAGTGCAGCTGCCTTCGCACCCATTGCACCTGGATTAAGGGGTGCTGGTACCTGCAGCTGCATGCTTCCTTGAAAAGTAGCAAGTGTCTTTTTCTGGTATTCCAGTTGTCCGGCGCAGGAAAAGTACACGAATGCAACTTGATGGCACAGAAGATGGGAATGGGAATGGGGATGGGACGATGGATGAGCTGATGACTGCGTCTGCCTGAGGCTATAAGGCAATAATAAGGCAATAATAAGGCAGGAATAGTCCATTCTCAAACAGGCTTAGCTCTCACAATACCAAGAAATACGACCAATACGAGAGGGTGGGCCAGAAGATTCATTCGCATTGACTGCATCATCCATCATCCACTGACTCATCTTGACTCATTCTTATGCATTTCCAAGGAACCATTGGAACCCTTATACCAAATTATATGTATAGCATCGGGTAGCTCTATGTTTAGCCCCAAGAAGCATTCAGCTGTTGCTATATTACCTAATCACCTCAATCGACTCCATCCCCGCCTATGAACCGCGCTATACACATCCATCCGCTAAAGCATCATACCACCAAAATGGCAGGCGGACCAGTGTCCACTAGCACCAATACTGGCCAACGGCCAATTTCGCGGGTTGAGAGCTCAAATCCCCGCGAGTTCCAGATCAACCAGCTCAGGAGACGCTTCCGTCCTACTGAGACCAGTGATGAGTCCGGCATCACATTATCATTCGGACTAGTGCCGTCAGATCCAGACTTTCCTTTTGAGTTGGACCGTCTATATTGTGCTCTTCATGTTCCCTCAAAATATCCCGCTAGCGGACGGCCTTCGCTGAAAGTGGCGAATCCTGAGATTGGAGCTGCATTTCAGGAGAATGTGGCGAGGGGGTTTGACGACATAATTGATGACTCTTTGAGGTTTGGTGGACGGGGAACTCTACTCAACTGGATGAATACCCTGGACCGACATCTGGAGCGCCTACTCACTACGACCGAGCGAGGACCAACTCTGAAGTTTGTGCACAACGCTAAGAAGGAAGAAGAGGCACCTAGCAAGGACGTGGTGGATAAGTTGCGATCACTAGCACTAGCTCAGGAGGCGCGGCCGAAGAGAGACATCACACCACCGATTGTCGAGACTCGTCCAGTCTATACGGCGGAGGAGAGAGCTCAAGCGGAGAAGCGCAGAGCAGTCGAGACCAAGCAGCTGGAAGCACGGCTTGGAAGATTGCCGCTGTTCCAGAAATCCAGAGACGGCTCTTCATTTACCATACCTATACAGCCTACCAAGGTTGATCGACTGCCGATTGCACTTCGAGCAGTCAAGACTGTCAAGCTTTCAGTGCCCACCCTTTACCCGCTGGAGCCGAGTCATATCGAACTGCAAGGTGTTACTGGCAGTGAGGTTCGCTCGGTAGAAGTCGGTTTCTCACAATGGCTTAAGGAACACTTTCAGCTCAACTTGGTTTCGCAAGTCAACTATCTAGCGAGCAACATGCATAATTTCGCAAAGACGGTAGTTGAAGAGCCGGAACCCAAGGAGCCCGAGCCTGAGCCTACTGCGCCAGTAGAGCCGCAACATCTAGAAACAGATGATTCCGCCATTGATGAAGATAGACCCCATTTACATGTTGTCCAGCGCCCACCGGAATGGACTGTCGGAGGCGGGAGTGGCAGCGAGGAAACCGATGCTTCTTCAACGGAAGAGGACTACTCGGACGAGGAGGAGGACGGCGGTGCGCCCATACCAGACATGCCGGAGTCTACCGCTGAGAACGGCGTTGCTTTGTCGTTTCCATTCCTGGAACTATACGGCATTGAGCTTCTCGATCTCGTTGGTCTTTACATCACAATCAAGTGCGATAGGTGCAAAGAGCAGCTGGATGTGAGAAATATACCGCAGACGAAAGACAGCAGTGGCACATTGTCTCCAAGGGTGGAGACGTGCAAGAAGTGCTCAAACCCCATGAGCATAGGTAATTCGCCAATCACTGCATATCTAAATCGTCGCTAATTTGAGCAGGCTTCCGTCGCATGCTCATGCACCCAAACTCTCAACGCGCCGGTTACCTAGACTTAGACGGCTGTACAGTCGTGGATCTTCTTCCTAGGTATGGTCAAAATTGATTCTCCAACCCGTAGAAACCTCGCCGGACCCTGCTAAATATTCTGTAGCGGCTTCATCCCAACATGTGCGGAATGTTCAACTTCATTCCCAGCGCCTGGCGTTGTCGCAGTGCGTGGAGAGAGTGCCATGGCCAACTGCCGCCAATGCCACCGAAAGATGGGTATGCATCGAAATACTGCCTCTGATCATACTGGTAGCTAATTCTCGCAGTATTTAAAATCCCCGAGGTGAAATTCCTGAAGGTGGGATCTGCAGCATGTAAGTTATATGAAGGCCCAGTGCCGAGTGAGTACTAACATTCGCAGTTACGGCACGAGACCGCGATCCAGTGCGAAGAAAGGTATGTAAGCTAATAAATTATGGTATAATCATGCTAATATAACAATAGCCAAAGGAAACTCTTGGTATCGTAGCAGGCCAGGAACTGCCTCGTCGCGGGAGATGCATGCATTACAGCAAAAGCTATCGTTGGTTCAGGTACCTACCTCTGCCATAACACAAATATTCGAGATCTAATGTTTCCCAGATTCAGCTGCTGTTCAAAGGTCTTTCCGTGCGACAAGTATGTACATATTGTATTCTTATCTCAAAGGATCTAACCCGGATTCCCAGATGCCACGACGCGGCCACAGACCATCCAAACGAACATGCCAACCGCATGATCTGGTTTGTTTCCTTGACCTATTCTTGATGCCTGTCTAACGTCCACAGCGGTTACTGCTCTCGTGAGCAAATTTATCGCCCTGAGAATTGTGGGATCTGCCGTTCATACTTGATCGGCAAGGCAGGGAACGGGTTCTGGGAAGGAGGAAAGGGAACCCGGAATAAGACCTTGATGAGTCGAAAAGGTATGTGTCAGACCTATACTCATGTCCCACAGATGCTGATTGTTGTAGATCCACGGAAATACAAACGGCGAGGAGGAACGACGCCTGGAGGCGCCAGCTCCTCAAAGAAGAAATGATGAAAACAATCCACAGAGTGATATTCCTGGCCAATTGGAATCCCTAGGTTATAATGAAATGAGAATATCAACTTGTGAACCGTTCTTTCAGGTCAAACAAAGCTGAATGAAGGCAGCAAACGGTCTCATGCTCGGACTTTCCTCCAATAGAGCCTCGCAGCATTCAGCCAGATGAAGCCTATAAATCCATGAAGTTTCCAACAAACGATATATAGAAGACATAACAGAGATGCCTCAACCCTATTCCAAACCCCCTTACCCTTACGTCTTCATCAACAGGATGGGCAACCCAAAATCTCAAGCCTCTTCGTCCAAGAAGAAGGGCACAAAGTCCAAACCATCCTCTCCTAAAAAGAAGACACCAAAGCCCTCTCCACCATCCAACTCACCCAAACAAAGATCCAAACCAGGCAGTCTACCAAACTCACCACAATCCGCACCCACCAACTCCCTCCCCCCCTACGCCGGTCCATTGATAGTTGACTCCTCAACCTGGACCCCCCGCCCCGAACCAACCTACCACGAAGTGTATGTCGGAATATCCCCCTTGATCGAACACCTCCAAAGCACAATCTGGACTCTCCTCCTCAAAACACCCCAACACACCTACCGCGCCTACCACCTCTCCTCGGGCCCGATAAACGGTTTGCGCGGGGGGTACAGGAAACAAATCAGCAAATCATACCCCTTCCCCCACTCCAACGAAAGAGCTACACAAGCACACGAATACGCATACATCATCCCCTGCGGATTCATGCCGGCTGAATCACTGGGTACATTCGACGAAATATTCCTAACTGGAGTCCCCGCCGGTCCTAATAATTTCTTCGTACTGCGGTTTCTTAGGGTTTGTGTGTTTTTGGGCATGCTGGAGGGGTTTGGGGAGGGGATTATGCGGGTTCATGCGCTGGGGCCTTTATATAACCCCGCCGAAGTGGATTGTTTCAGGGGGAACTGGACGATGGAGGATAAGGTTTTTGTGGAGAGGTGGGTAGAGTTTGGGGATGTTCTTGTGAGGAATTAAGGTTGGGACTTGGGGTTTTTGGCTTGTATGCAAGGAATTGGGCTCTTATTATTGTTCTTACGATTATTTATGGTTGGGATGTCTATGAATGTTAATTTTTGTTAGGCTTAGAGATATCTAATCTATGCTTACTTCCTAGTTGAGTACTTCTATTGTAGATATTCTACATTTTCTCTGTACCTATGTGCCGTAGCCGCCAATTGAAGCTTACCCTGCGCTATCTAGCGTTCCGGGTCGTCGACCCTGCTTAGGTGTGCGGTAGTTTAGAGGATGATCAAACTGCATAGCTTGATATCTGTGCGAAGCTACCCGTCAGCACTAAGTAGATAATGCCTACGTGCTACAAGAGGAAGATATGATTCGTAATATTGACCCGATTGAGGAAGATGCGAGGGACGACCGACAGAGGTTGAACGAGAAAGGCAGGCACGCTGGTTGCTCCTTCCTTCATCGAACGTGTAGAGCTATAAGGAAGGTACTATTTGTAATCCTCTACAGGTGCGTAAGGAAGGAGCGACCAGAGAGAGGTCCGCTGCTGTACTACTTTATTGTTCTGCTCTCTCGTCTTCTAACACGGCAATGTGACTTGTGAGAAACCAGTATTTCTGTTCTTGGCTCTACAGTACTGCTCAACCTTCCCCGCTTTGCTTTAGTCTAACTCAATCCCCAGGTAATCAGAACCGCGGCTCAGGCAGTGGCTCTGGTTCACCTGTCCCCCCATCACCCAAAGGCGGCAGTCGATACTCAGTATACATGCTGTACATGCGCTGCACCTGCCCAGAGGTAAACTCCCATCTGCATGCATCGTTGGTGTAATCCATGTGGTTATGGATTGGATCGTTGCCAGGCTGAGGGCATGAATCAGATATCTGCATCAAGGAAAAACATTAGCATGATGTTAACCAGAGTCATGTGTATACAGGAAAGAGCAACGCACTATGGGACACCCATAAGCTGGGCCTGCCTCCGCCGGTGTATCATCGACTTGATCGCCTTGATCACAGCCGCCTTCAAAGGTATGCAGCAAGCCCAGCCAGTGGCCGGTCTCGTGCACGCCAATCTTTCCCGTATTGAAACCCACTGCTCTCCCTCCAGGGATATTATCCCGCTTCATGACGACGCCATCGAGCTGCGGCTGTTGGAGGGACCACCAGGGGAATGTCCTAGTAGTCTTCAGTCAGTTGCTTCTTATGCACTAGGGAACTGGTAGGATCACTACTCACGCATATCCTGCAAAGTTGTTGACTATATTAGGCACAACGTAGAAGTTGAGTGTTTGCAGGTCCCCAACTCGAGACTCCTTGATTTGACGGTCCGCTGCTGTGCCCAGCCATACCGGGCCCAGGTCTGGTACAATCTGGCTTTCGATGCCGGCGAGATCGAAGCTATAGCCTGCGGGGCGAAAGTACCGATTGAGCATATCAACCTGGTTGGATCATTTGCGTTAGACTTCCTTCTACTGCAGGACTTCAACAAGGAATGTGAAGTCCACTTACCTGCTGCCGCACCTGATAGGCAAGAACCGCGCTCTCAGACTCGGACTGTCGGAAGAGATGAAAGTACACTGGGATCTGCATGCCATCGACCTGACGAGCTCGTAAACTAGAAGCATTGCGAGCAGCAGCAGCGGCAGCCTCCTGAGCTCGAAACTTGCGATGAACAGCCAGGCCGGCTTCAGAGAGAACAGGGGCACCACACCACGAGGCCGACACGGCGCCAAAAAGAGCGAGAAGGAAGTATGCAGAGCGTGAGAAGAGCATCTTGACTTCTCTACAGACGTGGGAGTATGGGAGTACATGCTGGAGCTCTCCTCCAGAGTGCAATTGCCTACTTATATTCCACAATCTACTTACCTATCCATCTATCACATGTATCCATCACTTCAGCTTCACTATCCAAATATGTGATATGTGACTGTTTTTCAAGTCACCAGGGGTAGGCAAGTAACACTACCCCGGATTACATGGTCTGTCACAAGTCCTCGGTGTATTTTGTACTCCAACCAAGAAAACACGGACCGTTGTACAAGTATGACCGGTTCGTCCGGTCTGCAGTATGCTAAGTACTACCTACTACCACTACCAGTCACATAAAGTTTACTGACATACATGAGCTCATGAGGCACATATCGCCTCACTATACAGACCAGTTATGTCTTTAGTACCCGTTATGAAGCCGCGTGACTCGAGGTCTACAGGGCTTTAGTGAATGGTGTGGAATGGCCCGATGGACGGGTACTACGAACATCTCAACGTGCATATCACATTTATTGGTAACCTGCTAGTTATAAGCCCCACCTCCACCCGGGAAATATGGAAATAGCGAGTAGGTATCATGCATGAACAACTGGGGTTGTGATACCTAGATACATCAAAAGAACGCTGGTAGCTAAACAATGAAACGAAAGTAAAATCCCGAAGGTTCTACTCTAGTTTTAGTACCTAGGTAGGTAGTGACAGGCAAGCTGAATCATAGTACAGTAGAACTTCTTAAAAGAGGCCAGTCACAAGTTGCAGTGCCAGCAGTCCGAGCAGGCATATCATTACGCCGTCGCCCCAATCAGAGGAATAAAAACCCAGGCCTGGCTTTGTTGCTTCGTTTCCAGTGACACTGGGATACCGAGTGTATCTATCCCTAGCTGTTCTGGGCTCTGTCAGGTAGGTGCTCTGTTTTTCTAGCCCTTTTCGGCATGACTGCCCTTGTTGATCTATTCTACAGTGTGCTTTCCTCGCTTCCTTTTCGTCCGCAATTTCCTCTCTTGGAGAAGAATAACCCTTCGTCCTGACACGAGTTCCCTTCTTGTCTCTTCAGGTTGGAATTTATTCACTGTCAACGTCCAACCTGGAAGCATTCCCCTGTTTTTGTTCTTAGAGAGGATGGGTGAAGATTCTTTGACTCCATGTTCTTTCAGTCCTTGTTTCCGTTTCAAGTCCGAATCATCGATGAATTTAAATCTTTCAACTTTTCAAAGAAATTCTTTCTGTACAATGGCAAGGCCAGAAATGTCCGGATTTATAAGCTGTCGACTGCCCATGGTCTAGCAGCAGATATGGTTTGGGGCAAGTGTCTACCTTGCATCTTGGATGTGAAGAGATACTGTGAGTACTCACAAGCCTGTTCGCAGCGCCATCAATCTACACCTACATTCTCTCAGTCTTCTCAGTGACGCAATCGACCATATCTACTCTCACTATTGAGAGCCTACCACAGTCTTCAATATGCTTCTCACCCTACCAGCAGAGCTTATTCATCTCGTTCTCGACTTGATCGATACCCAACAGTCCCTCTGTGCTCTTTCTCTCACTAACAAGCTACTACACGATGAATTCATCAAGAACCGGCTTATCTCATTTAACATCAAGCACTGCCGGGGCTCAGGCCTGCGTTGGGCTGCCATCCAGAACGATACCGCTCTTGCCCAGCGCTTCCTCGATGATCCGAATGTCGACATCCACGCAACACAACTTGACTACGAGGCGCTCCACCAGCTTATGAAGCTAAACCCAAATGACTTTGATGCACAGCACGCATTCTATGAAGCTGAATGTTTTGGTCAACTTGACTCGGCTCTATGGAAGGCCATGTATTATGATAATCAAGAGGTAGCAGTCCTCCTTCTTGAAAACGGCGCAGACAAAGAGTTTCCCAGTCCTCCAGGAGGCGAAGAAGACGCGTCCACCCCTTTTGCATTCTGCGTTTATAACGGATACGACCTGATCCTGCAGGAACTCATTCGTCAAAACGCAAACGGGAGGCCAGAGCCCGCCGAGTCTCTGATTGGTCTTTCCGCTGAAAGGGGGTATCTCACCACGACAAAATTGCTACTGCAGGATACGGCCAGGCGATACCCCGAGCATTTACAGACAGACCAGTCTCTTGCCCTTTGCCCTGCAGCTCAGAAGGGACATGTAGAAATCGTTGAGATGGTTCTTCAGGGAGGTCTGGCTACTACCTGGCCTCCTGGTGCGGTTGAGTTCGGGTTATATGAAGCTATTGAGAGGCGGTGGCCTGATACCATTCGCGTATTTTTGAGGAATGGCGCGAATATTGGCCATAGGCTTGATTTGCTTGATACTGCGGTTCGTATAGCGAGGAGTAGAGAGAAGGCGCGCGAGTCGACCTTTCAGATCTTGTTTGAGGTTTGTAAGGGGATTGTAGATGGGGATAAGCGTGCTGAGGTTGAACGGATCCTGAATAGCGATGCAAGGGTGGAAGGGCTTTGTAATTGCCCGGGATGTTAGAGAGCCTTGATACTGGTCGTGTCCGGCGTTGAAGTAGTCTCTCGCTTTTGACTATAGAGCAGTCACTTCCATTTTCATGAGGCGACCAGTATAGGACTGTCAATATAAAGAACCTATATCCATTTATTATCCAGAGACTCTGAGCTCAATGTAATTACTCACTGTCTTATATGAATAGTCTGATAGCTTGCCCGCTTTGGCAGATTACAGACTCGAAAGCGCAACTTGAAAGATGAACATGAACAGTCATCTTTCCATGATCAAAACCAGTATATTCTACACGTTGCGGCTCCGCAGTTCGGATATAATGCACAGAAGGAAACGTAATCAATAAACACCCTGGACTTACGCAACCCTGCCTGTACGCAATGAGATACTCCTACCCCATCTTACAGACTGAATTAAGGTATAAATCTCAGGCTGATACCTACAAAGCCCTACACTTCGACTATTTTCGATTCTTCAGCGCGAAGAAGCCTAGTAGCTTCTCTACAATTACCATCTGGGGCCCCAGCACATGAAGATCTGATTTAAGAAATCCTTCATCTCGAGAACCTGATTGATGTCACCTTGAGATACCTAAAGCAATAAATCACTGCTTTCATATTCTAACGCAACAGAAAAATAGGATACATAAGTCATGATAGTGCCCAAAGACTAGAACAAAAGACTAAACAAGATTTCCACGCAATGCCTGCTCCCGCTCAATGGCCTCAAAGAGGGACTTGAAGTTCCCAGCGCCAAAGCCCGAGAAGTTATGGCGTTGAATAATCTCAATGAAAACCGTTGGTCGGTCCATAAGGTGCTATCCCACCATTAACATCTCCCCATACCATAAAGATAAAGTGTAGTAGAGGATGCCATACCTTAGTAAACAACTGCAAAAGATACCCCCCCTCATCAAAATCAATCAGTATATCCAAAGCCCTAATCGTCTCAAAGTCCTCCTGAAGCGTAAGCCCAGCCTTCTTCAGCCGGACCTTAACATCCTCATAATATGTCTCAGGGACCTTGATGAATTCCACGCCGCGAGCCTTGAGATTCGTGATGTCCCGGATGATATTTTCTGTGAGGAGCGCGATGTGCTGGACGCCCGCGCCGTTGTAGAAGTCGACGTATTCTTCTATCTGGGATTGCTTTTTGCCTTTTGCGGGCTCGTTGATGGGCATTTTTACGATTTCGTTGGGGGAGGACATGACGATTGATTTTAAAGCGGAAAATTCGCTGTTCTCATTAGTATTGGGTAGTGTCAATGGGGAGTGGTTAGGGTAAGGAGGACATACGTGCAGATATCCTTGTCATCAACGGACCAGAAGCGGTGGAAGCCTAGGGCTTTCTCGTAGCTGTATGCTTGTCAGTATCCCACACCACCAAATACCCAAGCCAAGGAAAGGAGCAACATACTACTCGCAAACCTTATCCATCTCATCCCAATCCTGATTCCCGACACAATGATCAATCCGATTCAACTTGACACCCGGCAACAAAGCCGTAATCGGATCCTCAACACCACTCTCAACACGATACCCCGGTAAAAACACACCCCTGTACGCACCCCGTTCAACAAGCGTATGCGTCGTCTGCCCATATGTCTGGATCGTCGCAGTCACAACTCTCCCACTTTCATCCTCTAGCACCCTGGGCCCAGAAACCGCCTTCGCCCCGTTTCCAACAGCAGCACCGTAAACGGCCTCCACGGAATCAACCTCAAACGCAACATCCTTGACTGCGTCTCCATGCAGTTCAAGGTGCTCATGGATCTCCCTGAGCAAATCTTGCTCGTCATCACTGAACCGGTCAATCTGGTCTAGGGACCGGAGGGGTGATGTCAAGACAAATGTAATATCTCCGTTACGGATAACGTGTGAGCAGATTGCGCGCGAGTTTGTTTCGAGACCCTTGTATGCGACTCGTCGGAAGCCCATGCGCGTTATGTAGTAGGAGGCTGCTTGTTTGGCGTTGCCGACATACCAGTGGACGTGGTCGTAGCCGCGGTAGCTTGCTAGGGTGGAAGGGGTTGTTGGGGGTTGGGATATGGAGGGGGGTTCGATTGCTGAGGGGGCCATTTTGGTTGTTTCTCTTTCGTTGGTGTAGTTTGAGTGTGATGGTTATATTGGAAGAAAGACAATGATGGTGATGGAGCTGATGTAGTTGGTATGGATGTATGCTCTACCTGGAGGGAACGGACACCGTTATAAATCTGCTAAGGCGATAATAATAGAGAGTAATCTTAAACGCATCATGGGACTTATCACCGTCAAAGAATTAATCATCGCTAATCAAGGTGATATTGCGAAAAATCCGGGGGAAAGTGCCGGCTGAGACCGGATATTGCAGGGCGGATGGGCTCGGGTATTTCAAAACATCCGGCTGTGGCCGCCACCCCAGCAGTCTCAACAATGACATGGCTTATCACGGGACACTACTGGACAGTAAGTGTAGGTAGATATCTCGCCGAGTACTTTTTATTCCCATCTACTTTCGAACTCTTCTCTCGTCGAGTGTACTACAAGAAGAAACCTACAGTCAAAATGTCCGCAACAACAATAACACCCGCAAAACCAACCCTATCCACCAACGACTCCGCCGTCCTCCAAGCCCTCTTCGACGCAGAGTCCTCGCCTTCCTCGGGCGTGACAATCGATCCGACACTCCCTCAACTTCCAACACACCTAAACATCTCAGTCAAGGAACAGACCCTCCTTCAAGCGCGCGAGAAAGAAATTATCCAGCCTCTAGCATCTCCATCGCCTGACTCACAATCAGCGCCGGAGATGGAGAGCATACGCTCAGCTATTCAGGAACTGGATAGCCTTATCGAGAAGAACCCGGCTTATCCCTCTGCGTATGCAAATCGTGCACAGACACTCAGGATACTCCTTGATTCTGAACAACAGCAACCCTCAGAAAAAGAATCAACACTCTCAACCCTCCTATCATCCCTCGAAAAAGCCATAACCCTCCTTACGCCCCTCTCTCCCACAAACCCGGTATCTCCCTACCAAGCGCGCCTTCTAGCAGATACACACACGCACAGGGGCTATCTCCTACTCAAGATATCCCGAGACCTGAAGAGCAAATCAACAACCACAACTAGCACAGAGATACCAGGTATCCCGCGCAAACTAGCCGAGGCAGGACCAGACGCCCTCGAGGAAATGGCGAGCAGGGACTTCTTCATGGGTGGGCGGTACGGGAATAAAGTTGCGCAGCAGATGGCTGTGCAGACGAATCCGTATGCGAAGATGTGTGGGGCTATTGTTAAGGAGGCGATGAGGAAGGAGGTTGAGGGGGGTTTGGTGGGGTAGGCTTTTGGGTTGGTGTTAATTTACTGGTTCTACTTGGTAGTTTTAGATTATTTGTTGATTATTTTGGGGTTATTGTATCATGCATTGTATGCTCTGTTGTTATCAAGCGTCTAGTTAAGTACCTAATCCACGTACGTTTGCGCTTAGAGATGTCTGCCTCGAATTTACTCAAATAATTTATACATTTATACCACTAGATTGGTGAAAGGAGACAAATTTAGTGCTAAGATATTTATGATCCTATGCCTTCCTGGGGTCCTTGAAGTGTCTCTTTAGTGGTCGCCAGCTGTGCTCGTTGTACTCCTCCTGTACTTTCTGGCACGTTTTCAGTCCCCATTCTGATACTCCAACCATTAAAGAACTGCAAATACATCAGTAGAGCTCAGTCAGTATTTAGAGTCTGACTCACCTCTCAAACATGAATGCCATACTCCCAGCGCCAACCTTGGCAGGCTTCAGTTCAGCATTACTTGCTCCCTCAAACGCGTCCGAGTCCGGTCCATGAGCACTCATGATATTGTGCAGACTAGCACCGGCTGGCTGGAATCCACCACCTGTCTTCGCGTCATAGTTACCAGTGATCAACCCCATGAACTCTGACATTGTGTTGCGGTGGTACCAGGGAGGGCGGAAGGTATTCTCCGCAACGAGCCAGCGCGGCGGAAAGATGACAAAGTCTGCGATCGCTGTACCGACATGATCAGAGGGTCCGGTGAGCACGGTGTAAATCGATGGGTCAGGGTGGTCGAATGAGACGGAACCGATGGTGTTGAAGCGGCCGAGGTCGTACTTGTATGGATAGTAGTTGCCGTGCCAGGCGACAACGTCGAATGGGCTGTGCTCTTGACGGGCGGAGAAAAGGTGATTGTTGAACTTGCTGTATAGTCGGTACTCTTCTTCCTCGTCATCAAATGAGGCTACTGGGGCTTGGAAGTCTCGTGCGTTGGCAAGACCATTGGAACCAATAGGTCCAAGCTCCGGGAGCTGGTAGTGGCCCTGGTATAGCTCGCAGATGTATCCTCGTACTGGGCCGTCCGGTAAAGTGACGCGGTACCTATCTCGTTAGCTTGTCTTCAACAGAGAAAAGACAGTACGAACCTGACACCCCGAGGAATGACGCAGATCTCATTTGGTCGGACTACCAGACGACCAAGCTCAGTCTGAATATCCAGCACTCCGTGCTGGGCAACGATCAAGAAGTCACCATCGGCAGAGTAGAATGCCTCCTTGCCCATATCTTTTCCAGCCGCATACAGCAAGATCCCCAGTCCTTGTTTGATGGTGGGGTCACCTGAACCAGCCACTTGGTGTAACCCATGAACCCAATCAACCGTCTCGTCCAGGTCGAATGGATCCCATCGAAGCTGGTTGGGAATATGCTGAAGCCTTCTTGAGTCGGTTATCGTTTGGTATGTGGTTGGGTCCTCCTCGACAAAGTTCTCGTGTGATGCGGCGGGGAGAATGCGGTATACCCAAGTCTGTTTGTTCTCGTGTCTCGGGGCAGTGAATGCTGTTCCGGATAGCTTCTCGGCGTAGAGACCGTACGGGGCTTTTTGGGGAGAGTTCTGCCCTACAGGAAGGGCACCTTCGATAGCTTCGGATCTAGTCAAGTTAGTTACTTCTCAGGCCATGTCGCTATGATTGACGTACTCATGGTAGCAATCGAATCCGTTCTGGTAGGTATAAGGGTCCTTGAAGGAGAATTCGGTGACGGGCATGTTGAGGTATGTGATGTCGTTTGGAGATAGGAGGAAGCTTGTGGAGACCGAGTGAAGTTGGAGCTATATAGTCAGGAACGGAGCGAAGGAAGAAAGTCCAGAGCTTGCGGTAAGCACTCCGCAAGCATGGCGATCACTTGGTCCAGGGCAGGAGGGGCAGCGCGGAAAGCGGGAACAACGCAACACCCGGTCCTAAGCGGGGGCGGCCCTATTTCCGCACCTCCCTACGGAACACTTCCTTCAAGTTATTCTTGTTATCGGCGTTTTAACTGCTCTCGAACCTCTTCCTGCTTCTGAATTATCCATCTTCATCTCCTCCTCCTCATCCTTGTTGGTCTATTGTCCGCTGTTTTTCGTCACCATGGCTTCGTGGCTTCAGATCCCCAAGAACTCGCCCTTTTCGCTGGCAAACATCCCATTCGGTATCATTTCCTCGTCAAAGATCACATCGCGCGTGCCTGCCATTGCAATTGGCGACTATGCTCTGAACCTGAGCGCGTTCGCCTCGTCCGGCGGTTTCGCCCAGCTTCCTGCTATCCAGTCGCATCTGAGCGTTTTCAACCAGCCCACCCTCAACGCATTCGCGGCTCTCGGTCGCCCAGTACACCGTCAAGTCCGCGAGTACATCCAAAAGGTCTTCAGCTCAGATACACCTTTCCCACAAGTACTCAAAGACAATGCCGCTCTGCAAAAGGATGCGCTTCTACCGCTATCCGAGGTGACCAACCACCTCCCTATGCAAATCGGCGACTACACAGACTTCTACGCCGGTCTCAACCACGCCTACAACATTGGAGTCCTCTTCCGCGGACCCGACAATGCTTTGCAGCCAAACTACACACATCTTCCCGTTGCTTACCACGGCCGTGCATCGTCCGTCGTCACCTCCGGCACTCCCTTGCACCGTCCAAACGGACAGATTCTCACCAACCCAGCGGCAAACCCTAAGGTCCCCACCTTCTCACCTTGCAAAAAGCTCGACATCGAGCTCGAGATGGCATTCTTTGTTTCGACGCCGAACGACTTGGGTCAGCCCGTGCGCATCGACAACGCGGAAGACCACATCTTCGGCGTGGTCCTCATGAACGACTGGTCCGCGCGCGACATTCAAGCCTGGGAATACGTCCCTCTCGGCCCCTTCAATGCAAAGAACTTTGGCACAACAATCACACCCTGGGTCGTGTTGACTGACGCCCTCGAACCCTTCCGCACAGTTGGCCTGGAGCCCGGAAACAGGGAGTCGCTCCTCCCGTACTTGCGCGAGAAACGCGCCGAGAACGCCTATGATATCCCGCTGCAAGTCGAAGTCACGAATGCAGGTGGCAAGCCAACTATTATTTCCAACAGTAACGCCAAGAACCTTCTCTACTCGTTCCCTCAGATGCTGGCTCATCACACCATTACGGGGTGTAACCTCAACACGGGTGATTTGCTCGGTAGTGGTACGATCTCGGGCAAGGATAAGAAGACAGAAGGCAGCTTTCTGGAGCAGACAAATGGCAAGACGCCTATCAAGCTTGCGGATGGCTCAGAGCGGTTTTTCTTGGAGGATGGCGATACCGTTGTGTTGAGGGGTATGGCAGGGACAGAAGGGAACTATGTAGGGTTTGGAGATTGCGTGGGGACAATCTTGCCTGCTGTGAAGCTTGACTTCTAAACTGGTACATTAGTTCCAGAATATAAACACCAGCCTAGATTTTTCGCGATCTACTAGTCTGGAATAAGCAACATTAAGCTCGTAATTGGCTACCTACAGTTAGAATTCAACCCGTTGAGAACTACCGTAAGCAAAGCTATATCACCAATCGACCTCCCAAGATATCTACCACTTCAAATCCTCAGGCGTATCCCCCTGCCCCCTCCAATGCGCCCTCTTAACACACTCCTCCCCGTCAAGTGCCTCCATAACCCTCTGGATAACCGGATACTTGGACAAATCAATACCAACCCTCTCAGCCCCCCAAACAGCCGGCACAAGACACAAATCCGCCACCGTAATACAATCACCAACACTGAACTTCCCCGCTGAATCCCTCGCAACCCTCTCATACGCCTCAAATCCAGCCTCGATTAGATCCTTACTCCAACTTGTTCGGTCTGCGCCGTATGGTGCGACCCGTGTGAGAATCCGGAGATTCGTCACTGGTTGAATGTCGCATGAGATTATTTGCGCTAATGTTCTGGCGATTGCTCTTTCTTTTGGGTTTGAGAGAGGAGGTAAAAGGGCTGGGCCGTTATGGGGGAAGGCTTCATCGAGGTACTCTAGTGCTGCTAGGGACTGGGTTATCACGACTGGTTCCTGGCCCTGGCCGGCTTGTTCATCTTGGATTATGAGTGTTGGTACGGTCGACGAGGGATTGACAGAGGTGTTTTGGGAACTCGATTGTTCGTTTTTGAGCAGGTTGATGTAGATCGGTTCATAGGGGATTTGCTTTAGAGCGAGGGCGATGCGGAGGCGCGCGGAGCAAGAGGAGCGGAAGTAGGTGTGGAGGGTTACTTTTGAAGGTTGTTGAGTGGACATTTTGGTTGTTGACTGGGCAAGGTTGAGAGCTGGGTTGACATAGGGAGGTAGGTATAGGTAGGTATAGGTATCTGGGGTTATCCTCTAGTAGATAGGTGCGGAGAAGTCCTCATGTGGTCGTAGTCAACCGCAACAAGCCGGGTACTTTTCTGATCTCGGCGAAATGCCAGCTTCGAGGGTTGTCATGATAGGCCAATTAAAATTTCAACCAGCTTATTTCTTTCCTGGTAGTTCCTTCCAATTCTTTCGAATGCTTGGAAAGATGGTGAATGAGGGGAGGCGGAATGGGTTCCGCGGGGTGAGTATCCGCTAGTGGGCGCGCAAATTCCCGCGGGTTTCCGTTCTCCCTACCATGACGAGTGGCCGCAGCGCGTGGAACCGATTCAGGGATATTGATCCTGCTAGTTACATTACCAATTGGCGCGCAAAAGAGGATGCTTTATGCACTACTCTAATCTTGAAGTGTTGTGAAAAAGTTATGAAGATGTGAAGAGCCAACTACTGGGCCTAGACTAGGGCTAGATGCCTGTAAGCCAGGGACCCACGGTTCTTATTCAAACAAGCGGCAGTTAGAGAATGACTCTGGCTATGTTAGTAATAAGCCCTACCCACCGGAACTCTACAAGATAAGGACTTCATGGCTAGAGGTGGCAGTTTCCTTGCGGCCCATAAGAGAATCGTACGATTTGAGGATTGGTGAGCCACCGTATCACCTTTCCCTTGCTACGCC
Source organism: Aspergillus stella-maris (assembly GCF_047715825.1). NCBI lineage: Eukaryota > Fungi > Ascomycota > Eurotiomycetes > Eurotiales > Aspergillaceae > Aspergillus > Aspergillus stella-maris. The sequence continues at coordinate 777,037 of NW_027396795.1, forward strand.
GACAGTTTCGAGGATTCGATGGGATTTTTGAGGGTTGTGGGATCGGTATTGCTTGTCGGCCATCAAAGTAAGCTGCGAAGCAATACCTGCGGGGTCTATGATTGAGGGAATGGGCTGGGTTGGTACTTGCCTTCAGACGTCGAGACTGATTCATCCTCGTCAGTCGGGGATGACGCTGGAGCGATTGCTACACTCCAGGATGGTGAGCTAGAATGGTCAATCGGCGGCATGTCATACGCGCGCCTGTTCGCTCATCCCCAGGATCAAGAATGTCGAACAGCTGCACTCACCTTTGCCGCCGAGCTAAAGATTGGTTGTCAGGACCGAAAGCTACCTAAGCCTCGTGGGAAAAGCTTAGGCCTGCACCCTTGTCAGATGCACTACAATGGCATTCAGCCATTGGTCGCTCCAGTTACCCACTGGGTCTCTCAAGTTGAGTCCATCTGCCGTGCACATTCATGATCATGACTTCGTATCACACAAAAACGCCAATTCATCACACTCCTGACGCGACCCTGCTTGTTAGGCTGTCGCGTCTGTTCAAATCGAAAATCCCGCACGTAACCTCCAGTTCATTGTCAAAAAAGTTTCGTGCTCCACCTATGTTCACCATCCATGCCCCAGTCACATCCGGCAGGCGTAAGTAGCTCATGTCCATCATTAAGCCAACTCTTATTGTCAATCTTTCGAAAGAGCACATCTTTGCGAAGGGCCTCCTGTTGCAGAGCCCTTGTGTCGAAAAATGAGTTGGGGTCGTCGAACGGAGCCTCTATTGAGAGCTCTCGCAGTCGCGATACTCGGGACCGGCGCTGGAGCATCCGACAGCAATCGTCGATCAAGAGTTGCATTTGTTGCGGTGTACTAAATCCTGTAATGCGCAGAACCTCGAGTGACTCCGGCAGTCGGTCGTGTAGGGAGAACTGAATGATCGGTTCATCGCTCTCTGTGTTATAAAGTTTCGAGAATTCGTGAGTATCAAAATCTTGCGGATCGTGAATCAAATAGCCCGCGGCGACGTATAGGTTTGCGAGTACGGAGAATTTGGAAAAATCCAAGGGATGAATTTCGCCTTCCTGGTGGATGTAAAGTCCAGGCTCGAAAGAAAGGACAATATTTTCCAGGGTCTTCCAAAGCGGGCGAAGTGCCTCGATGATAGAGACTGCAGAGAGCCTCACGTAGATTCGAGGGTCCCAATCGCGATGTAATATAAACGTCCTGACTGATCTGGAGTATTTTAGTATCGTCTGCAAACTGTACAAATCGATATTGCAGTAGCGTAGTTCGAGATGTTTCATCGACGACGCGATCGGCCCTTTGTCGCCCTCGCTCTGAACTTCGACTCCGTTATCCCAGCCATTGCTCCTGATGGGTCCCCAGTTGCTGCCGAAGAAGTGGGTCAGCGAGGGCATCTGGAAAAAGGGAAGTATCTCAGAGGAATCGCCACAAGGGGACTGGGAGGTGACTTTCAGGTGGAGCAAGTTCCTAAGGACAATGGGCGAGGGCGACGAATCTACCTTTTTCATATCAGCTTGAGGCAACAGGTGCCGGATAAACACTGGGTCCAATGACCAGTTGGACTCCAGTCTCTCCAGCGAGGGAAGAAACACAAGTATCAGGGCAACAAGGGAGTCCAGGCTTGGAGCAACCTCCTGCAGCTCCGTACACCATTTGTGTTTATGCTTGTCCAGAAGTGGCAACCGCCGAACCACGGTTACAAGCTTGAACATGTCTAGCCTGTCGGAACGACCGATGATGTTACCTTTTATCATCCGTGCGACCAGCTCCTTGCGGCGCTCTGGTAGCGATTCGTGCGGAACCCAGGAGAGTTCATTCAGCTCGAGCGACCGGACGCACTGGGCGATATACGGGCTGGAGTGTACAGAGGCGATAAAACGCCGCACCTTGAACGAGGTACTACTGTCAGCGATCTGGACAAGGTAATGTGTAGTAGGTCACCCGGTACCTTGCGTGACTCGTCAACATCGTCCAGAGCTAGAGTGACGTGCGAGTACAATATCGGGGTCGTGATGCGGTGGAACCTCTTGTTCAACGAGGCGAGGAGGGCCAAGGTTTGCGAATCTCGATCAAGGTAGGTAGTGATGATATGCCATAGGATCTCTTCGGGCAACTTGGCAAACAGCATACTCTTGCTAGGGATGGCGACCCAGGCCGCTAACAGCAGCGGTACCTCCGATCAAGTACACTCCGGGAAAGGTTTGTTGTAAGAAAATCAATTCATGGCGCGGTGGCAAAATAGAAGGGGGGGTGGCCCTGAAATAAGCTGGCCGAGAAGAATCTGAAGGGAGTTGTTCTGGAAAGAAGTGGGCTAAGGAACCGGGACAAGCGACACTTCCTCTTTCTCCCAACCGCCAGCCGTAATCTGCCATCGCCCGCGGGCCAGACCTCCTGTCCTTCTCTGCACTCCCACTCTAGCGTCTCAACGCTTCCAACTTCCAACTTTTCTGATTTTTTATGCTTAACATATTTGTGGGAATGAGCCACTAGTCTTTCAGGAACATATCGCATGTCCAGAAAACATTGGTTCTGCGTCCCATGTGATGGTACTCCAGGCCGAACCAAGATTTGCGACAAACCTCTCCAGATCCGCTGTCCCGGCTCCGAGCGCGGTGCCCCTTACACCACACCGGCAGAAGCTGCTACGTTGACGGTATTCAATTCTCTAATTCCGAGGCTTATACTGGTGAATTGATCTACTGGATTATGGAGGAAACACCACACTGGGAAGGGATTTTTGGTCTCGCTCTACGGTGTGCATCCGGAGAAGTACTCCGCAGTTCGTTTACCGTTAAGCAGATCAATTGTCAATCTTAGCCACGATTCTGAGTGGGCTCTGCTAACCGCATGCAGTAAGCGATTTCTGCAGACTGGCCTGGGTCTAGACTATGGCCCCTTGGCTTTCCCAGGGCAGAGGGTCGGGTTACCTGGGCATTCCAGGGGCTCGCCTTTGTTTACCCAGGTACCGACCTGCGGGTTCGATATCGCCTAGCTCAGAAATAGCGTGGGGGCTTCCGTGTGTAGTTTGGGTTCGGTTGACCGAGCAAGGGGAATGATTGCGGCGATTGTGGTTGGTTGTGAACTTCTGATGGGAGCAGTAGGGCCGGAAATATATATTCCTACCTCGTAGATAGCATGGGATTTCGCGTGTAGTATACCGACGAACATTGACAGGCATTTTTAGTACATGATCGCATAAGTATAGAGTGTGGCAGCCCAGTATATCGTAAAAAGGATAGAAGTAAAGAATATGAATAGTTATATGGCAGTGGTTCAGTTGGTTGGGACTCCGGAAGCTCAGAATTGTTGGCTTGAGGATGGACAATAATAATGGGTGCAATACCTGGATAAAATTTAGGATATAATATTAAAGAATAAATCTTTTACCAATCAACAGGCAAGGTGGCCGAGCGGTCTAAGGCGCGCGGTTAAGGTACACCAATAGGCGAACCTCCTCTTGTAATCACAAGTTTCCGCGTCATTAATTTGGCGTGGGTTCGAATCCCACCCTTGTCATTCCTTTTTTGCTCATTCTTTTTTGTCACTGGACATAGCTTGCTCTGTTATTTTTTGAGGGCCGGTTGGACCGAAATTATTCCATAACAGATCTAGGTGATCCGACTGTGTCCATTAACGGTGCAAGCGACTGTTTCCCACTGTTACCTTACAACATGTCCAGTACTAGCACGCGCCTTCCAAGCCGCCCGGGTATTTCTGTCTCGGGTAACCGCGGCTTTTTCTCCCACCCACCGTCTCTACTTCGCTTGCACAACAAACAGCCTCCAACCGCATACAGCCCACGCCAACCCGGGAACAAGCCCAAGCGGCCTCTATGACCATCCAGAAGAAGACAATTGGCTGACTCCAACGCCTGGGTATCCATGGAAGCCAGGAGGCAGTCGCGGCCTGGAAACCCCACGGAGCGGATATACCAGCGCACCTACAAGGCCTGCATCCCGTGCCGGCAAAGGAAGGCCAAGTGTGATCTAGGCGAGCTTTCAGATGGTTCCCCTGCGGGACCGCCTTGCGCGAAGTGTCGCAGGGAACAGAGGCAATGTGTGTTTAGCGAGACAAGGGCCTGGGAGAGGAGGAAAAAGCGAGGTACGATTCACAATACTGGTACTTGCGACTTCAAGCTGAACCATGAGTAGAATCGGCGTCAGAAGAAGTTGACGTATCTTCGACACCGAATACGCGCAGGAAGTTGTCTCATACCGCCCGATCCACCGACGAGGAGCGAGTGATTGAACAACCGCACTCGGCACTAGCTAACGATACGAACGGGTATCCTGAAAATGATTTCACGTCTCGAAGACAACATACTACAGAGGGTCGTCACAGCCGGCAGAAGTCAGCATCAACTTTGGATAACTCGATGATGCGCACAGTGGTATCAAGTGGAAATGATGCTCTGAATATTCTCTTCCAGGCGGCGGCCCATAGTCAGGAAGCTGACCTAGCTGAGCAAGAAATGAACTCTGGAAACACACAGACCCGAACAGATTACGGAACAAACCACGAGACTCCGTTTAGTCAGATGTACTCGGCGGTATCATCTGGAATGGTAATGAAGGAGCTTCGGCCGGTGGAGATATCTCAGACATCGGGCGAAGTGCTTGGCATTTGGGAAGCCTGTCGCTTCGTGATGATGGGATGGTTCACTTCTCGAGAGGCTGTCACTCTTATTGACCTGTAAGTGACAATGCTTTGCAAATTAGAATCGGTTACTCATTGACATTATAGCTTTTTTAAAAACATGTCCTCGTTATCTCCAATCCTGACGGACTTTTACGCCGATCATAAGCATCATCGGGAATTGATCACCTGCGACCCTGTTTTGTGCTGCACAATTTTGATGCTTTCATCGCGGTATCATATCCTCCCGGGACCGGGCGGCGAGTCGAGGAACTTCTTCATTCATCATCGACTATGGCAGCACTGCCAACAGCTAATAACGCGGCTTACATTCGGCCAGGAAAGAACTCACAACTCCAAGCTTCGAAGACTCGGAACAATTGAGGCTCTCCTATTGATGACAGAATGGCACCCTCGGTCTCTCCATTTTCCACCGGAGAGCGATGGTTGGGATTCTGACCTGATCATTAGAGCTCCGCAGCCGAAGGACGACGATGGTTCACCAAAGAATCGGTTCTTGGAGGACATGGTCGAGCCTGCCAAGCGATCTGACCAGATGTCATGGATGCTTCTCGGGGCCGCGCTATCCCTCTCTCATGAGTTGGGGATCTACGAGGTAGACGATGATAAACGCAGCTGGTCTCTTGCACATGAAGGCTTCGTACCCCACGATCAGTCCATGCTCCGGCGACAGCGAGTTCAGCGGCTTCTATACGTATACATTAATCAACTTGCATGGCGAATAGGATGTGTCTCGCTCATGCCACAAAGCTTGAACCATGCTATCATGAATCGACAAAACTCCCGCAATCTGAAACACTACAATGACCAATGGCTTGCATTTATGGACTCTTGGATGGACCTCACAAAGCTAGCAAAATCGGTGACAGATATGTTCTTCCCGTCTGCTGGCTTTGCTCGGCAGCAACTGCGTAGCGGCCGATACATTGATCTTCTGGACCACTTTCGCCCGCTCCTGCTCAAGTGGGAGGAAGAAAATCTTCGCCCGGAAGGTAAGCATGCAAACGTCTTGATTATTATTGATAACCATTACGGCTAATATTATATAGTGCTCAACAAACGATTCTACAATGACCTTTTCATTGAATACCATTTTGTCCGAGCTTATACTCATTCTATTGGCATGCAAGCGGTCGTTGAGCGTGTCATTGCCGACAGTGATCCTAACGTTGAGATTCGTGCAACAAATATTGATCCGGTCGATTATGAGTACATCCAAGAAGTCATCGAAGGGTGCTGTCAGGTTCTGCAAAAGGCAAGTGAGCTTGGCGAAGCCGGAGCTTTGAAATTCTCACCGATACGTATTTTTCTTCGAGTCACAACCTCTTCGATCTTCTTGATGAAGGCCTTAAGTATTGGAACACGACATGCAAAGTTGCGAGAATCTCTTGAGATTCTTGAGCGCTGCATCGAAGCACTAAAGTCCAATGCCTTGGATGATATTCATTTGAGTAGCCGATATGCCGCTCTCTTAGAGACACATGTCTCACGCCTACGACGCAACTTGCTCGCTTCTTCAAAGGCCACTAAGAGCAACCATGGATGCACCGCGCGCTCGTCACTGGCACCGCTACAGGATACCGAGACGGAAGATAGCACGCCAACTATGGGCGTCTCCGCTGGGCAGGGAATATCCGACTTGAGCTTTGTTCCATCGTTCAACGACCTGACCGCTGACGACTGGCTTTCCCTTCCATTTGACCCCTCCATGGCCCCCTTCGGAATGGGTGGCGGAGGACAATTTCCAGCGTATGAAGGCGGCGCCTTGAACTTTATTTGGAACTTGCCTTCGTGATTCGAGGTTCGACCTATAAGGTCAAATGGTGCGGAAGCCAAAGGTTGTCTCCGATCTCTGGCTTGAGGCTCGGATCTGAGAGGAATCTGGAACGCATTTCCGATTGTGACGCAGTTTGACTACCAAGAGTTAGAGCCCCGGGCTTTTGTCGATGACCCTCAGCAATAAGCGCCAAGATTAAAATTGATCGTCAATAATCGAAGACGCCTCCAGGGTCGACAACAAGGCCAGTGGTGGGCTTCAAGAATTTCAGACTGAGCGGGAAAGAATGGATGACGAGTCAGTGGCCTTTAGGATCCAACTTGAGGAGATAAGGCTCCAACACGAAAGAGAGGCAAGAGAAGCTCAAACTAAAGTTTTACGAGACATAGAAGAGGCCATCTCGACGTTTCGTGAAGAAGCGTCAGTGACGCTTCAATCTTTCAAGGCTTGGAAAGCGGCAACGAGGATCGCTCGTACCATTGATGCAGACGCACAAGCTCTTACAGTTACCGCAACTGGAATGATCCTAACCGAAGCAGATATGCGCCGAATGACACCAGATAGGGACCCTCAGTCGGAAAGTCCGTCCATGATCAGCCAAATTCCTGGATACAATCTTCTATGTCGACAGCTGGGCCGCCTCAACATACTTACTGGGATCCTGTACGATGCTAGCACTGACACGGACGATGTTGCCGAAGGAGAGCCATGCGCTGCTTGTTACGACGAATTTGTTCCGGAAAAGCTGAAGGACCTGAGCTGCGAACATCGCTATTGCAATGCTTGTCTGAAGACCTTTTTCACAATGGCCACCGATGGTGCCGGCTTTGTCCAACCCCAATGCTGCGGCAAGCAAATCCCTTTGGCTTTAATCCAGGGAAATCTCTCCAGATCCGAGATCAAACAGTTCAAGAGTGCAGAAAATGAATTTCTGAGCGCCAATAAAATATACTGCAGCGACACTTCTTGCGGTAGTTTTATAGACTCTCTATACATCAAGGGGAATCAATCGACTTGCCCTGAATGTGGCCACAACACTTGTACCAAGTGTAAGAAAGAGTATCACGCCAAAGGAGATTGCCCGGCAGACCCTGCGCTCCAAGCTGCGCTCACGCTAGCTAAAGATAGGGGCTGGCAGCGTTGCTACGCATGCAGAACAATGGTGGAGCTGCATACAGGCTGCTACCATATAACGTATGCTTATCCACCTTACCATCAAGCCGCCGTGTTTATGTATTGACGGGTATACAGATGCAAGTGCGGCGCGCAGTTTTGCTACAAGTGCGGCGCGAAATGGCGGACATGCCGTTGCGATCGCGATACCGATGACAGAATTTATGTGGCAAGATTGGACGGACGTTATATGGACCATACCAGGTATTAATGGGGGCAAAGCCATGGAGAGCGGATTGATCTCAGGCTGCGCGAGAGGCCGGATGGCGGGTGTGTTGGTTGGACTTGCATCTACCTAGCTGTATGCATCCGATGCAACAGGCGTTGAGAAGCAGTTGTGATTCAATGACGACAACGAAGGTTATGCGGGAAACAGACAGAACCCTGTAAAAGCCTAGGAGCGCCTGAGTATGCTGCTCATGGTATACTGGCCAATGTAGAAGATTTGGATAGTTTGCAAATATCTCTTGTCCCCAAAAAATTCCAACAAAAGCAAAGAAGAGCATTCCTAGATAACCCGAGAGTCCAATGGCAATCCCGGTCGATGCAAAGTTTGCTTAGGCCATGGAACTTCCCGGACAGTGACCGCCTCACGTGATCCAATCTCAAGTCACGTTCGCGGCGAAAAAAGCCTTCAAGAAAGTTGCGAGCCGTCACTTCTCCATCCGACCCCAGCTTTCGCCCATTATCTACTCTATCGCCCGTCCGCTCCCGCCGTCCTTCCCTCCCTGCTTCTCGCCTCCAGCTTGATTGACGACCGTGTCGATTTCGCCGGTTCCTTACCTACGTGTCCTGACCTTCGTCTCTCGCCTCTGCGACACGAACAGCTGAGCTGGACGAAGCTGTTCTCTAGCTCCTGTTACTTTCAATTCACCTACCCCCTTCTCGCACATCACATTCACATTTGATATGGATCACTCTAGAGATCCCTGCCCCTGGGTTGCCCTGAGCGACTTTGGTGGTGCCTTCTGTATGGGTGTACGTTATACCTGCGCTCGAGTCCGAACAATTTCGCGTCCGAACCCCGAAACTAACATTAGTCGTTCAATAGGCCATCGGTGGTGCCGTCTGGCACGGTGTCAAGGGATTCCGCAACAGCCCCTACGGCGAGCGACGGATAGGAGCCCTCACAGCCATCAAGGCCCGCGCGCCCGTGCTCGGTGGTAACTTTGGTGTTTGGGGTGGATTGTTCTCGACGTTTGACTGTGCTGTTAAGGGTATTCGCAAGAAGGAGGATCCTTACAATGCTAGTATGTGCCACCCAAACAAATATCAGTGGTTAGCTGGTATGGACGTGAGCTAATTGGTATCTAAGTCATCGCTGGTTTCTTCACTGGTGGTTCCCTTGCTATTCGTGGTGGTTACAAGGCTGCTAGGAACGGTGCCATTATGTGTGCTGTTTTCTTGGCTGTTATTGAGGGTGTCGGTATTGGGTTCCAGCGCATGATGGCCGATCAGACGAAACTAGAGGTAAGTCTTGATAACCTCGTCACGCTATGGTACCTCGATTCTAACTATTGTGTTTTATAGCTCCCCCCTCCTCCTCCCTCAGACTCCAAGGCCGTCGCTTAAATGCTCGAATCACCTATCTCCTCGATCGCGACCACGATATGCCCATAAACGTTGCTGCTATATTACACTACATTACATCTCCCTTCTCCGGTGTTAGGATCAGCTCATTATATTATTACTGTTAGGATGCATGGTATAGAGGGTTTTTGTTTCTCGACGCATGCTATTCCACTCTATTATCTCAAAGAACTGGGTTTTTCTTTTGGATTTACACAAACACAGCCAGCATGTTGCACACATCTAGGGGGCGAAAGATGCAGAGTCCTCGAGGCGACCGGGGACATGTTACATTATGTTCTTTCTAATTTCTTGTACATTACTATTGATTGCCAATACCAGGATTAATGCATGTTCTTCTGAACCACTTGACTTCCTTTCGTCGCTTATCGTGCGCTTTGACGTGAGTGAGTGACCTATTTGCCGCTGACAATGACACCATCCAGACGCAGTCCAACCTCGACCTCCAATTCCCCGCACCACGCCCTTATCTCTAACAACCTCTACCAAACAACAGAAGCCGTGCCCTCCATCCCTCCAACCACCAATTCGACCACAGAATACCAAATAATGTCCCCCCCTCCAAAACCAACATTCAAACCAACCCTAATCCTCCACGGCGGCGCCGGCCAAATCGCCCGGCCCTCGCTCCCCCCCTCCCTATGGAAAAAGTACCACTCTTCACTCCTCTCCTACCTCCGCTCAACACGCACCCTCCTCGAAAATGGCGCTACAGCCCTCGACGCCGCAGTCCACGCCGTCTCCCTAATGGAAGACGACGAGCTCTTCAACTGCGGCCGAGGCAGCGTCTTTACAACGGCAGGAAGAATTGAAATGGAGGCTTCTGTAATGGTCACATCTGTTCTTCCTGATCGGGATGTGACGGAGAGGGCTGAGGCGTTGAAGAGGGGGGCTGGTGTTATTGGGTTAAGGAATGTGAGGCATCCTATAAGGCTTGCGAGGGAGGTTTTGGTTCGGAATGGGGTTGATGAGGATGGGGATGGGGATGGAGGGAGTATGCATTCTCAGCTTTCGGGGGGGTATGTTGAGGAGCTTGGACGGGGTTGGGGGCTGGAGTTTATGCCTGATGAGTGGTTTTGGACGAGGAAGAGGTGGGAGGAGCATAGGAGGGGTCTTGGTTTTGAGGAGGGGAAGACTGGGCTGGAGGAAGAGTTAATGTTTGATTCGGATGGTTTGGGGTATGGCTATCCTAGCCAGGGGACTGTGGGATGTGTTTGTTTAGATCAGTGGGGTGATTTGGCTGTTGCGACTAGTACGGGTGGGTTGACGAATAAGTTGCCTGGTCGGGTTGGGGATACGCCTACGCTTGGAGCGGGATTCTGGGCGGAGGCTTGGGAAGAGGCAGGTCGTGACTCCCCGGAGATCAGCGACATGCAATATCTCCGGCAGATGCAGACGATGCGCGATTCGTATCATGACGCTGAAGCAAAGTCACTGTGGGACATGACTCTCGCAGACTGTTTCCCAGGTCTACCTCCCTTCATGAGAGAGAGCTCCAGCTCAGTTCCCCGGCAGTCGTTCAACATCCCAAATGAGAAGCTTAAGCCCCGTTATACGCCAAAGAAACGCCGCGCAGTCGCTGTATCCGGCACAGGGAATGGAGATTCCTTCCTCCGCACCGCTGCCGCACGAACAACATGCGCGATGATGCGCTTCTCCGAGCGAGGACTTAGTCTCGAGAAAGCCGTCTCAGCTGTCGCGGGTGCCGATGGCGAACTGCAGCGCTCTGCAGGCAGACGATGGGGCAAGACAGGTGAAGGAGCGGGCGGTATAATCGGCATCGAGGTAGAGATTGATAATGATGTAGCGGACTCGGGCTGGGCTTTGCGCCATGGGAAGGTCGTGTTTGATTTTAATTGTGGGGGGATGTTTCGGGCTTGGGTTGACGAGGGACCTGATGGGGGAGATGTTGAGCATGTTATGGTGTTTAAGGAGGCGTATCAATAGATAATCAGATACCATGCATGTCAGTTTGGAGAGAGAGTTTCCTTCGAATGTAATCCGCCGTCTTGAGAGAATATGGTAGTCCAAATGGGAAGGAACCATGGCCCCCCGAGGACATCTTTCAACTCTTTCACTCTCCCACCGCGTATCTGTTTTATGTCTATGGCCCATTATCCTCCTCTAAAAAGTCCATTGAGCAACAATGACGGTATGTCATTGTCTCTACCCTCAAAGGAGAGCATGCATTATATGAGCCCGTTGTATTTGTATGTTTAGGGCATCGCTCTTCTGGCCTCTCTTCATCCATTACCCGTTGGCATCACTTATTATTGCTCTTGCAGCGAGCACTTGGAATGCACATCAAGTGCATCAACATCGAGCGCCTTGCCACAGAGCTGAATCTCCTGATTGCCTCGTTCCTGGATATGTCCTCAACCTATGCTTTTGCCCGAACCTGCCGCCTGTACTACGAGATTGTCCTTCCAACAATGTACAAGGATATCACGATTGAAGAGATGCTCGGCGTGAACTCCCTCAACTGGAGTTTTCTGCATACCTTTGCCCGAAAACCCTGCCTTGCTGCAGCGGTGCGTTCTTTGAATCTAGCCATCATGCTACCAAAGCTGAAGCCCCAGCCAGAATACAGTCCCGGCGGTCATCCTTACGATTTTGACATTTTTGACAGGTTATGTCGCGATTTACCTGGCCATCTGCACCGTACATGGAGGCGTAAAACTGATCGGGATCCGACTTTGTAATCAGACTCTTATGGTATAGCCACGTACGCAGCTGTGGTTCTGCCTTGGTTTATAAACGTACGACGTCTGGAAATCGAGTACAGGAGCTGGTCTGACCTATTGCGAAAGGTGATCAAAGGCTAAGGTAACGAGACTGCATACCTGCTTCCTCCATTCCCTAAGCTCGAGAAACACTCCATTATCCATATGCATATTAATGGACTTTAGTTCATCGGTGCTAATGACATGGCCTCATTCTTCAGGCTTCCGACCTTGATCAAGGTACGAGCATTGGATGTGATATTGGGCGACGTGGACTTGTCTCGCCTCGGTACACGCTTTTCAAACGTCACAGATATCTACATCAAGGACAGCCTGATCACAAAAAAAATGCTAAAATGGCTCGAGCTATGTCGTGAGCTCAAGTCTTCTCGAATCGATTTCCAGGGCACACGCCGCGACATGCACGCCGCCCCCGAGCCAGGTCTCCTCGATCACCTGGCACAGCTGCACAAAACCATATTAGAGAGATTGTGGCTGGGTCTCGGGCATAACGGCTATGTGCCAGCTTATGACAAGGGAATTTTCCGTTTTTCCCTACCCGAGTTTACGAGGCTGAAAATCCTACGGATCCATGTCCGAAATCTGATGGAATTCAACCATCAGATTCCAACTGGGCACGAAGGACCACTGAACGAGCTAAGAGGCGTTCTACCCGCTTCTATCGAAGTCCTATGCATCACTAGTTGGGGTACGAGTCTGAGTAGATGGCTCCCAGACCACGTCGAGCGTATGATGTCCAAGGGCCAGACGCCCGCGTTGAGAACCCTCGTCGTTGATTCCGAAATTCCGCCATCAAGCGAATACAAGCAATATAGCATGAAGGACTACGCGAGGCTTGCAGCCGTGTGCGAAAGGGTGGGGATTCAGTCGATTTTCTTGGACTCTTCTTATATGGATTCGGTCTGGCCTCAGCCGGGCCCAATTGGGGCTTAGGAGCAAACGAGTGTGATAACATAGGTTATTCCTCTGTTTCTGAAGAACCTCAATTAACCCTTTGAAGATGAAATGATGGAAATGGCAAGAATAATTCTGTAAACCGGACTCGAGCACCTTATGTCTCACCCACTTGCAACATGATTTAGTTAAGTAGTGGTATATATATTGCGCCTGGTGTTGGCCTCTCAATGTCAAGACTAGCATATTGCTGGCGTTCCAGAGCCCTAAATCAATAAGGAAAATAGAACATCAATAACACAATATCGTAACCGACTGAAGTGGCGTCTCAAGAACATTTAGAAGGTGCTTTAGAAGGTAAAGTGCTTCTCCTCGCCCGGGGTCTCCGTAGTCATATTTCCTTAGCCCATCTTCCATTTTCACTTCTCATTCTTTCATCTCCAACCTTTGACTAATTTCCGTGTTTTCTCTGTTTATTATCCAGCTGGTAAATTCCCATCTTTCTTTGATGTTTTATTCAGAACTTGACAATGTTGTCGTTGACACTGGGAAAGTGACTCCGTTCTTCTCGCTTCCAACTCTTAAAAAACCACCGTTCTTGACGTCTTCAAACCCTTTGAGATCTCAAGTGCTAAATTCTGCTCCTTAAACATTACTGATCTCTCGTTTGAACCATGCCGAGTGAGCAATGGCCTGCTGAGCTGGCTCGAGATGTGTCGCGAGTTGAAATCCTTCCGTATGATCTTTGACAAGGAAGCAGGTCCTCTTCCACCCCCAAACCGCTTCCAGCAAGCGCTACAGCTGCACAAAAGCTCACTGGAACGACTGTGGCTGTCGCCCTGGGACGACTATGCCTTACCCAACCGATGGGTCGGCCCCCTGACAGAATTCACAGCACTCAAGGTTCTATGCATATCTCTCCAAAACCTCTGCGAAGAAAATGATAACTGGACCCACTGACTAACCTGCACGACAACCTACCACGGTACCTTGAAGTCCTGTGCATCGCCAATTGCAGGCTAATGGAAAGACCATGGGCCATAAACCATGTTGTCCGCATGGTGTCACGGTGTCAGCTTAAAGCCTCATTCCGGGCACGATGCTCGGAATGAGGATCGTGATACGAATCTGTGGGAAATGGGAAGGAGTCTGGTATTAGGAGGGGCGGATGCACCTCCGAGCTAGGCTAAATACTTATGATGCTGACTAAGACTGTGCAGACCGGGCACCCAAGGACAGGGGAAGAACCCATGCTCCGACAGAATCTTGAGATCATGTGATCACTAGCGGCGTGGCAGCGAGCTACTCCAACCCCCTGAGGATTCGACCCCTCAATAGAAAAAGAGAACACATCGTCAAGAAGGATCTATCGAAGCAATAGAATTGAGCCCTATCGTTAAAGGCATCCGCTCCTTAGTAGGCTACGTGCGTGTAGCCGATACAGTCGTCATTCTGCCCTCTCCTTCCCCTGGGCCTGTACGATTCGTAACAGATCGCGAGATTCTGCCTGTACTGACCGCCTGTCTAGACCCTCATTCCGGGCACGGTGCCTGGGATGAGTATCGCGGGATTCTGCCTGTTCTGACCGCCGGTTGGCTGTTACTTCCTGAACTCCGATGTTGATCCTGTTCTTGACCTCTGAGCAACGTCTTGTTATACTAAGTGCCTGTCTGATAGTCTAATCCTGCATTCTGCCCGTGTATCTACTTCGTTATTCTGTTTTGATTATATTCCTCAGCCCGCACCTTGGCAGCCTCATATCTTTTAAATTACTTATTCAACTTTGTGCAAGTCAATAACACTATTACTCACTCTCTGCTCCAAGCTTTGAATGTCGATAAGGTCATCGCAAGAAAAAGGCCAAGCCTATTTAGACAGACCTCCAATGGGAGATAAGAGATATGCATAAGATTAACAAGCTAAGCCTCCCTGGCTGCGATCACCAGCCCTTTTTGTGTACGCCCATCGCACGCCCCCATGGACTTTTTCCCTTCCTCTCACTTTGTCTTCTCAGGGCACTGTTAAGAAGCATTATGCTATTACATCTTAATACCAATTAAATTTTAAAGATTTTCCGATGACCATCAATAGGATTACTGATCATGAAGTCACCCTGACATGACGCCGCCACTTCAATTCCACAAGCGAAAATAGCTATAAAACAGCCAAGTTCTCCCAGACCCTTCTATTCCAAAGAGAATTGAAAATATAGAAGAAATAGAAACAGGATCAGAATCGGAAGAGAAACGGAAGATGGTTAGACATATTGTGATTAAGTAGTAAATGTTATCACACATACGCGGCCGTTCCTGCATCCAAGTGCAATGGTAGTATTATATATTGCTGAAGAGACTGGATAAGAGTCGGAAGGGAGCCATAACTCTTTTTGGCTGTTGATAGCAACCCACCGATTCGCCTGTAGGGATACCTCATTTTCAGTCTCAGGGAGACGTGATGTGAAGCTTTCCAGCCAGACTCGTATGTTGAAAGAACCCACATTGGTGACAAGTTGTGGGAAGCGCTCAGAGAACTTGATATCATTAACAACTCCCTGGCTCTCTAGTGTATGCCTGAGGGCGCCAGTGGCGGGGTCCCAGAGCTTGATAGTGTGGTCGGCGGAGCCCGATGCCAGCAGCCGGCCGTCCGCTGAGAAGGCCACTGAGTTAACCCAATCAGAATGGCCCTCCAGCGTTTTTAACTCTGGACTCCAATCCTCTTCCACGTTCGGGCCTCTAGATAACCAATCAGGAAGGTCTTTTTTGAAATTTCTCCTAGTCACCGCCATTTCTGGCGCGAAGATTAAGCCAGAGGCATAGAGCTGCAGAGGCGCAATATCTGCTATTTGACTATTTTTCAGAACTAGTCGCTGTGCATCGTGCAGAAACCGAGATATGTTAGACTCCTTATCATCCTAGAACTGTTAATAATAGTAGTTGATCAAAGCACAGGTAAGACATACTTGGATTACGTTACTCTGTCTATCCTCGGCATTGAACTTGTATCTCTAGGTGTTCACAATTAAGGACGTGTATTGTTCGGAAGTATAGTTAATGGTGCTCTCTCTCCCTCTTGCTATCGAAACTCCTTGTTGATCCAAGGTCATATTCCACCACCAACAGAGGCCCGCACACGAAGCTAATCGGGCAATCACACCATGCAACGGTGCCATAGGACTAAGTCGTGACTTCGTCTTCCCGGGCAATGTAAGGCTCATCAGAAAAGGAAAGAGTGGCGTCGGCCGCGCCTAATATATTTCGTCGATACCCTTGGCAGACCTTCGCTCCTTGTAACGAAGGTGGCAGGCGCCACCTACCCCCCGAAAGTTACCAGGGGAATATCTTCCTTCCTCGACAATGCAGTGCTTCTTCCTTTTCACGAGGAAGCTGCAGTTGCTTTATAGCCGGTCAGATCTGTTATATCCGAGGCCAACGCCCGTCCTATGGAACTCTTGGACGAAGTCGTTGCAAGCTCCTTTGCACACAGTTAATCGAGCACCCCACCATGCGAGGCTGCACATACCACGATCTTAGAGCGACCAGCACTTGGCTGGAGTATGTCTTTTAGAATCAAGACGTTGGCTTGAGATAGAAGAAAGTCAAGGGTGGTAGAGGAGTATCAGGCCGTCAAGGGGTAGAAATGGATATATGAAGGTATATCCGCGGTATATAGTAGTCTATACATATGCAAAGAGGAAGTATGGCTCTTATCAAGTCAAATATTACGCCGTAAACCCACACCGGGTGACAACGCCGTTATTACGAAGCGGAGATTCACCGCTAGGTCAGAACGTAAGCAGAACACCCATCACTCATCAAGCATGTCCAATTTCTGGTGTATCGTCCTCCCCTTGATCTGATGAAAGGTTTTGTTTGACATAACTTTGCTCTCTCTCGGTACGCTCAGCCCAAGCACCCTCGACTGCCCGGAGGTAGTGAACAGCACTCGCACCGGCCAATCGACCTTTTCCACTTCCGCGAAGAGCACATTGACAAATTCCTGGCACATATCGCGTGCTCCGCCTTCGAAGAGATTCAGGTCAGATATAATGCAGTACCGGAGGGTCGGTGTATGTTCGAGGAGGATTCTCAACATGGCCATTGCAGCACTCCAGCTCTCGTCGATTGGCTCAATGAACTTATCAACAAAGTTCTTTGGTACGAGCACCTTATCATCGAGAGGCTGAAACTGCAGTAACTGACGAATAAGACTGTATACCATCGCCAGAATACCGACTTTATCTTCGGCTCTTTGAAACTGCGGACCCGCGCCAAGACGTGGTCGTTGGCAAATATACGATATGAATTGAGCCTTCGCCTGGATCGCCGTCCAGATAACACCTAATGCGGCAAGTTGCGCGCTCGTCTGTGGAGCAATCTCGTAGGGACTCATTATCCAGAGGATCTGGCCATTCCCGGACGTCGCCTGCGTCCATTTACCCAGAACGTGTACCATGGCTGGTTCGGCTAGGAGCCGGCCAGCTTGGATGGCGCGCATGATCCCGTCGGTGCCGCCGACTTGGTCGATTATCTTCTGAAGGTGCTCGCAGAGATGCTCCGCTTCGCGCCGCGAGAGGCCATCGGCGAGCTCAATGGTCTGTTGAATGTGTGTATCGGGCGTAATGGCCAGCATTTTCCGGGGTGGTGACCGTTGGAGTGCGTCTTGTACTTGTTTTTTCAGGGAATCCACTATAGGATTAGTTGGCAAGAGGCTCACTTCTTGATCCAAGAAATGACTCACGTTCTCTCGCTGTCTCCATGAGTAGACTATACATGCCACTTCCGATCTCGTTGTTCTCTTTCCTCGTCTGCACAACCTGCGCAATAATCCTTGCCTCAACAGCATCCAGCGACTGATCAATCTGCGGGACGATGGCGTTGACTTGGAATGCATTTTGTATTTGCGCCTCCTCATTGATGAGCTGAATTGACTTCTTGATCAGGTCCGCAGCGTTCTCAAACTCCGTCAAAAAATTGGCGTTGAACGAGTCAAGCCATCTGGACGATTTAGGCTTCAGATACCAACTGGCGACTTTGATGAAGAAATCGAAGAACTGGGTGTAGATGTCTGAGAGGCGTTTCTGTATGCTGGGGTTTTGGTAGAGATTCAACCATATTGTGCAGACGCCGATGCTGTCGGATAGCTCGGCGATATAGCCTGATAACTGTTCGGCGATGTTGGAGTAGCTGACCGCGGTCTTAAAAAGATATTTCAGTCAAGTGAATGGATTGCAACAAGGCGAGTCGAGTTGCTACATACCTGAATGACCATCGCAACAGCACCACAAAGCGTCGATGTATACGAGGTTTGGTTGGGAAACCACTGAAAGATCTGCTTATGCCCGTCCAGCTTGTTACAGACCTTCATAAAGTTCGTCGCCACCTGTTTTCGCCGTTAGCTAACTTTGTCCCTGCAACCGACTGAGGAGAGGTCTGTTACTGACCCTACCATTCGACTGCCTCCACTGTACCTCGAGCTGCTTGGTGATACTATTGACCTGACCCACGGTAAACTCGCCGCCACTGCGGAGTCGCGTCGCGACCTTCTGTTCCGTCTGGCTTCGATGTCGAAATAGCAAAACTGACGTTTTCTTCTCTGCCGCTTCTTTTTGAGCAAGCGAAGCGAAGAATTCGTCGCATTTGGACTGCAGCGCTTGGCGTGCGAATTCGACTCCGTTGAATGTGCTGCTGACTCTAGGTCAATATTTATATCGAGTGTATCTTCAATACAATACATACTGCTGCTGTCCTGCTAGTTCGTGATGGATTCGATCCATGCGCAATCTATTTCTAGACTCGACTTCCTCATCGAGGTCCTTCTGATACTGTTTTGTCTTAATGGCGAGATCGGAGGTCGCTTCGAGCTCCTCTGTAAAGCGGCGCACGAGCTTGCCCGGCGACTTCTGGTCCGTAGTGGTCATGGTCGCGGCCATTGTTCGTCGAGTGGACATAACGTCCGATGTTGGGTAGGGTATGAGGTTGAATTTGAGGGCCGTGAGCCTCCAGCGGAACGGACCTCTCAGCCACGAACTCGTCGTGGGCGAAGTTGGGGCTATGCTACCGAGTGACTGCTGGAGTGACAGGACATCAGAGAGGGGATTATTACAGGATTTTGTGCTTTGGCCTTCAGCTGACCCTATGTTGCATATTGTTAGCCAATTGGGTCACAGTACTCAAGTAGTCGTCGGTATTATAGTGCTAATTGGTCCGCTTGCGCTGACGGCTTGCATTAGGCTGAGGGGTTCTGGGACTGGAGAGTTCAAGATGGTTCGGGACGGGGTGCCGAGACGGACGCCAGAACCGCATCAGAATGTTGTCCACGAGAACTCGAAGACACCCCGAGCCCGATAGTGGTATTGAGTATATTCTGCGTATGATGCAAAGATTAAATATTGGGCCAAATGCTGCACGGAGTAAGATGGGCCTTGATTGGAAGGAGTCGCGAGGCTCCGACGTAACCCTTCAAGCAGGAATGGCAGAGCCTTTCGCGCAACAAGAAATTGTTATCACTGGCCTTCGAAGCGCTTCGACTGCACACCCCGCCGCACAAAGCTGACGTGCCGTTTTCATGTGATCTAGCGTATTTCAGTTGGTGGTGGGCTTTTTTTTCCCGTTAAGAAGGAACGGGGCGCAAGTCTTAGGCTATGTCTGGTTCAACCACAGACACTAGAGAGACCAACCTTTCTGGCCTTCCCACCAAGCCACTGAACCAATGGAGCGAGCCACGAAGCCCGTTGTCGATAGTCATGATGTCCAGGTTGCAAAGAGTGGGCCAGAGCCCGAGGTGATAGCACAGTTGGAGGTAACGGAAGGTAAATATCTCGAGCCGCACCGGAGGAAAGTCCCCGGAACTTGATGCAGGGCAGTCCTGATTGCAAACAGTAGTTGAGACTTCCATCAGTATTTCGAATAAAGCCGGTGGGTTGCAAGAGGGTGATGCTCCCGATGAGGTTGGGCCCCAACTGTCGAGTTCAAAAGACGACGCACGCGAGCCTCAAACTGGTTCGGAGAACAACACTGTGGACAGGGTTCCGGGGGCAACCAAAACAAACGGGGAGCCTGATACTAGTTCTCAAACAGAGAGCGATGAGCCTACCAAGAAGCTGAATCACATTGTCTTTGTTGATCCCCTGGGCACTCGATGGGCGTTTCCGTATGAAGCGGCGAAAACTTGGAATGTACGTTATGTCTCAACCCTTCAACGGGCTGGTACTAACATCTTGCGCAGGGTGTCAAGGATCTGGTTAAAGCAGTCTATGTTGACATATTTCTCCATGATCGCTACGCGCAATTGCTCGACAGAGCGAACGAAGGCACCGAGCAATCCTTCACTATTGTCAAGATCAGATCCGAACCTGACGGCGAACCCGACGGAACGAGTCTCTTGTCTCGGCACTGGGAAAAGCTGGTGCAACCAGGATGGGAATTCAAAATCACGCTCGATGGTGATTGGGACATTCTATCAGATATTAGCAAGGCCAAGGCCGCCAGAAACGCCGAGGCCCCCATCGTTACAGGAAAGGAGGATGAAGTTCTCAAGATATCCTACGTGGCCAAGTACCTGGTGCCGGATGATGATGGCCTTCTTCTCTACCACTCCGAACAGCAGTTCAGGAGCAAGATCATTGACAGGAAGAGCCTTGGCTCAGTAGCATCGGGGGTTGTTCTGGAGGAACAACGAGAGGTCAGTTGCAGCAACAAGGAGCCGAACACCCCAATCGAAACGCGGATTGAAAATATTGGGATTCCAATACTATACATTCGGTCACCTATCCTTCTTGATGCTCTAAAGGCAGTCATCAGCTTCCAGGCTATACCCGACACGTATTTTTCTAAAAGATGGCGTGGCAGGGAAATAACCAGCAGTCTTGAACAAAGTCGGTTTGTTTATCCATTTACTGACCTCTGGCATTACCGTGAGAGATTGTTGGAGTATGGAAAAAGGGTACAGGTAGCCCACGACGCCGAGTACAGCAAGACCTGTCGGGACGAGATTGATATCCTCCTAGACTATTTGCGTCAGGAACCACCCATCCCTGTGGACCAGGCGGAACTCATGTGGCGACATTCCACCCCAAAGGCAACATTCGGTTCTCTCTGGCTCCTACTGAAACCCGGATTGGACGTCTATGTCAAAGAGAATGGACACCTTGTTGCGTATGTGCTTGAATCGTGTTCAGGAGGGCCAAAGTGGACGTCACCTGAATCCCGGGCCTCACCATATCGCGCTCATGTTTGGAACCTCAATTTCAATGGCGAAGTGTTAACCCGATCGGTCAAGGAAGTGATAATCCCGGTTTTTGATGGGGAGCGCGAGATTCGGACGCTCCCCGTATTCCCCACGGAATTCCACATGGATGAGGACCCTGAGAACTCTCTTGTTCAGAAGCTCATCAAAAAGGGCAAGAGCTTCGTGGAGATGGTAAAGGAGCCAACGTTCCGAGAATATAGTGGCCCTAGTAGGCTGCAAGGAGTCCGCGACGTTAGTTCTCTGCATTCACCCCCACCTTTGTTCTTATAAGCATGATTGATTCTCACTGGTAGCATAGTTCAACCGAGCAAGAGTCGTGATCGACCACACCAGCCAGCCCTGGAACCTCAAGCATGTATCTGCTGATTGGAAGGATCAGAAGGAGGTTGTGGTTCCTGTGACAGAGTTACCTGGAGTCGAGCTGGGCGAACGCATCAGGGTGCCCAGTTGCCCGTGTAAAACATGCCACTCTAGCGACTCACTGCAACAGGGCCTCCAAAGTCGCACATTTGACGACTATGACAATATTGATCTGAGAACTAAGTCAGAGCTTCTAGATCATCAATACATGCTATGCTGGTCGCATGTGTATGGATTCGTACTCAAGGACCGGGCCTGGGGTATGTGATGATTTTCACCCATACCTGTAAAGCAAATTCGTGACACTGACCGAGCATTGCAGATCTGCTCGACGTAACGCGCCTGGAGCTACCGAGAATACAGAAAAACATCATTGACTTGCTCGTTATGAAGCCGGAGAGTAACAAACAGATGATCAAGGCCGTTTGCGAGATCTACGGAGGAACATACACGCAGACATTCTCATCGGATTTCATTCACGGCAAAGGAGAAGGACAGATTTTCCTACTCCATGGGCCTCCAGGAACAGGAAAGACACTCACTGCGGGTACGTAGAGTTTTCATTGAGAGCTTCAATTCTGACACATCCGCGTAGAGTCCGTTGCCGAATATTCAGGTCGGCCTTTGCTCAGTCTAACAGCCGCCGATTTGGGCCAGGAACCTGAGGCGCTCGAGCAAAATTTGCTTCGGTTCTTCCGAGATGCGAAGAAATGGAACGCCATTGTGATCCTTGACGAGGCCGACGTCTATCTGGAAACTCGATCTTCCCAGGATCTCAGAAGAAACAGCATCGTGTCTAGTAAGCGTGCCAGTTCCGATGTCGCATTTTCTAGAGTCTAATATCGATGCAGTCTTCCTTCGCGCTCTCGACTACTTCCAGGGTATTCTCTTCTTGACAACAAACCGCGTCGGAAGCTTCGATGAAGCGTTTATGTCGCGAATCCACGTGCAGATCGGATACGATCCCCTCGATGATGGATCACGACAGCAAATCTGGGACAATCATTTCAAGAAACTCTCGCGAAACCGCGAATTAAACGGACAAGAAATTCGCTGCTCATATGACGCCAAGGAATTCGTTCGAAAGTCTAGGGATCTTCAGGCTCTGAAGTGGAACGGTCGCGAAATCCGTAACGGTAAGTCTACACTAAGCAACCAAACAATAAGCACAAGGCTGACAGTATCCAGCATTCCAAACCGCTGTAGCCCTTGCCTGCTACCAGGCAAAGCAGGAGGCAAACGACGTACCCGAGTTGACCGACGACCATCTCCGCCAGGTTGTCTCCATGTCACATAACTTCAAGTCATATTTGCATAACGTTCGCGGGCCGGAAGAGGAAATGGCGTATGCTGCAAGGCTGCGGAACGATGAGGTCAAGGCTTCTGGGAAGGATAGTTGAGTGGAAGACCGTAGTACGCGCTAGAAAAGAGGCAAATCGCGAGCAGCAAGGTTGGAGACTACTAGACGACTTGTTCGGATTTCAGGTTCAAGAACTGCCGCTTCCTTACGCGGACCAAAAGCAGGCAAAAACGATTTAGGAACAATCATTGCATCAGGTAATAAGCTGCAGTACTTTGCTCAGAAGGAATGAAAAGGCCCAGAGAGAAAAGAAGTATAATATCTATCATGAGAGTCCCGACCAACTTCTTAAGCCCTTATAGACAGAGGTTTTATTGGCCTTGTACCTTTTCACCCCAGAACAATAAAAGCTTGCACGTATCTTCGGAGCAGGAAGAATCTAAATAATAAGAAGCAGTTCTTACTAATAATATATTAGGTCTATTTCCTTCTGCACCTCAAGAGTTTTGGAAAGATCATGAACATGAGTTCCTAATACTTGCTAGTCTTGCACGGGATATTCTCTCAACTCCTATTACTGGTACTGGTGTCGAGAGAAACCTTCATTTCTAAGCATGGTATCTGTTATTACCGTCGCGGGTCCCTGGAGTTCTCGACCATTTGGGAGCCTATGATCTTTATGTGAATATCAAAGTTTGAGGTTGAAGAGGTACAGCTTATTTATCGGCGGGGGTTTCTTACGCGGCAAGAGGAAGAGATAGCAGAACAGGAAAAGATAATATTGACCTGATTAGTAGGACGATAGATTTCTGGTTAATGCCCAGCTCATAATACCAAGCAAGGATGCATTAGAGAAATAGTATAGAAGCCATGTTTCTGAATCAGACCAGGAGTTTGATGATGATAACGATAATGGTCAACACCTCTTGCCGTCGCTTCCGCTTCCTGGAGTGGTCGAACCTAATCAGTTCCAGGGTGGTATTTCCTTGCACCCCATGATTTCAGCTTTCCGGTGTATTGGTTTTTACCAGGAGTTGCCGTACGGCGGCGTCGAAATCTAGATTGATAGCAAGGCTCGGCCCAAGGAAAGTAAAATTTCTACCTAGCTCGAAGACCACATTCTTCAATCATATATGCCATGGTTCATTCTAACGGATTGATCATTCGTCACGCTCCTCCTCACTGGAACCTCGTCCCATTTCGAGATATGGAACGATGGCGCCAATACTACAAGAGGATTTTACCTCAAGGTCTGCAGACGGCTCATTATTGATAATTCAATTCATTCCGTGACCTCTTCCTGCCACGAGTAGCTTGATGCATGTCATGCCACGTCTTCAGTCAAAGAAGTTGGCCAAAAAGTTCATACAACAGATGACTCATAGCAAGAAAACGCATGCAACCCTTTGAAAGCTGTGATAAGTTCAGTAACAATAGCGGGTATACAAGCTTACTCCCCCTAAATCGGGAGATAACGTCCCAGATAGCATGTTGCTAGAGACAGCACGGCCAACGCAAAACCTAGATCCCTAGGGAAGCTGGCGCCATGTCCAAATAGGACTTCCCTACGCTAGCTGGGAACCACTACTAGTGACTGGTGTGGATGCGACCTTATTCCGTGTGCCAGAGATACTGACCCCCTAACCAAATCTGGCCACTCAAAGCAAGATTTTATCTCTAGGGGTTACGGAACAGCCGGAGCAGTTCGTGCCTGTGAGGTTGTAAGTGCTTTGGGTCATGATTGGCGTTATTATGTTGAGCAGTACCCCAGGTAACGCGACAACTTTATGATGACACATCTAATACAGGCTCAAATGGTACTTATTTCTGGATATAGCCTGGACAAACGAAACTAACGACATATTAAGCAAAGAGTTTATTTCTTTCTGGTACATGGCTGTCTATTTACGTTTGACATTTCACCGATCAAAGAAGGATATTCTTTGTCTAACCACGTGCATCAGATATATTGTTATTGTCTATGCCTTATAGCACATGGTGCTGGAATCAACTCTATTAGAAGATACAGGCATTAAGGCTAATCCTTATGTTAACCAGGAGCAAATGATGTTTTTAAGGACAATGAAAATGCTAAATAAATTTTGCACAGTGATCACTCCCATGTTTTGACAACATCAAGTCCGCGCCTTATTACAAGCAACCTGTGTTTGTTGACAATAAGAAAGTCACGCGTGGACGATACATAGTTTACCAGAAATTTCCCGGTACTGCCTCTCCATTCGGATAGTAGAAAAAAATGTCGCTGTATACCATGCTCTGATTGCTTCCATTTGACCAGATCAATACTACAGACCCAAAGATCAATGTCAAGGAAAATGACAAACTGCCGGACGACGGCTATAATTTGACGTATTTTGGGGTTGATGTTGTCAAAGCTCCGTGGGAAACTCTCTGAAGGCCAGGCGTGATGTGAGATGTTTGCAGCGCTCCAAATCATCAACCTCGGGCGATCCATTGATGGAGAAGGCATGTGCTCTTTTACAAGAGCAGCAATGAACGTTTCAGTGACTTTGGGGCTAACTTGTCCTGTGACATGCTTCAAAGCTAAGGATTCGGTGCTTTTGCTGTCTTCATTGATGTTCAAGCCTTTTATGCTTGTCTTGATATCGTCCTCAGCATATTCAAGGCCGGTCCACGAATGCGAATTTTTCTGAGCAAAACTTATTGACAGAAATATCATTGGGTCTGACGGATGATTGATGATGGCTCTAGTTTCGTCTTGGTCTGAGAACGGCAGCGTGTATATTTTTCCCCCGTCAATTGTCCAGACCTGGGCGACGTCTCTTCCCTGAAGGAGAATCCTTTCACCACTGGTGTCAAGGAGCAGCGTCAAAACAGAAAACTCCGATCGTATCTCGTTGATTACTTTCACGGAGATGTAGCCAGTGGATGCTATTTGGATTGTGTTGACGATAACTCGACCAGATTCATCAGCTGTGGCTAGCAGATTTGTCTTAACATCACAGGCAACACAGATAATTGCTGTGTTTGACGCGTGCTGATAGAGTAACCCTTTTTCGGTAGCGTCCAGTGTACTGAAGTAAACAAGGGAGCCGTCTTGCTTTCCACAAAAGACATATTGTCCGCTTGGACCGGGGCATATGGATGTGATATCGGCTTTGAGAGGCCCCTCAAGCACACCGCACGATCTGGGTTTCACCACAATTGCCTGACTTAGCTCACTTTGGCTGCCTTCATCTGATCCATCGCTCACGAGGACAGTGGGCTCCCAGATCCGACATTGAGAGCCTCGTATGTCTGCGAATCGCTGACTGTTGCTGCTGAACGATATTCCGCGAATACCATCTTCAAAGGCGTCGATTCGATAAACAAGAGTCAGACTTGTGCCTTCTGTTCCAGAAAATTCAAAGATGTTGATTGTGCCTCGGGAACTTCCAGTCACGAGCGTTCTGCCGTTTGGAGAGCAAGACATGCTGTGAGCGAAGATGTCAGGGGTTTGATAGCGCAGTTCGCAGCTCCACAAATCGTAGACTACAATCTCACCATCCCCGTACGAAACAACTAAAGCCTCAATCTCGGGACTCGGATTGAATGCTAAAGCGTCAACAACGTATTGTCTAGAGACTCCCATGGCTGTGGCTGGGGCACGATTGCAGCACCCAATGAAAGATTCCCTCGTTGCATTGATCAAGTACAATGACCCCCCTCTATAGCTGACGGCAAGTATCGAGTGGTCCTCAGAGAATAGAGCTTTTGTGGGAGGCTGCACTGGTAGACATTGGCCTGTTGCTTCAAGTACGATCTCAGCCCAGGACCAAGATTCTTCTTCACTTTCGTCCTCTTGGAAGTTCAAAGTCAATGAATAGTTGTCTTGCGTGATTGCAGTCAGTGTTCCGTAATGATCATCACTGAAAAACACCGCCAGGGGCTGATGGTTGACATGAAAGCTTCGCACTAGTGTTCGCTTCTTCATATCCCAGATTTTGATGTTGCGCGAGCTGCTAGACGCGAGGAAGTTATCCCCACTGCTGAAGCAGAGTATCTTGGCTCGCTCGCCATGAATCAGGGTGCCCATAAGCTCCATTGAGTCTTGGTGGTAGAGATATAGTGTCCCATTAGACAATCCAACCGCCAAATAAAGGTCGCCTTGGGTCACAGCACTTGTCACTCCAGTCTGGTAATCGAACCGAGCCAAGCATTCGTCCCACACTTTTTCCGTCTGGCCTTTGACCATTATTCCGCGAGCCCGCGATGCGTATAACATTGAAATCATTGACCCAGTAGGGCATAATGAAGGGACAATATCGAAAATAGCCGACGGGCAGATAGCTAGGGGATCTCGAAATCTTGCATTTATCCTGGCCAGATCCTGAATCCAGTTCTCCAGATCGTTTTTCTCCTTGGAAAGCGGCCCTAGATGTTTCGAACGTCGCATCAGGTATGCTTTGAGATTCTTGACCGTGCGAAAAAGGGTCTGTAATTTTCTGGTCCGGGCCAGATATTCAATCCAGGCCAAAGCATTGTTATTCAGGAACTCATTCAAGAGCTCCCACACCTTTAAGCTTTCTGAGGTACATTTCTGGAGATGATCAGAAAAGTGCGTGGCTGCATAGTCTATCAACTCATTGTTAGAATTCAAATTTGATGTAGTCGTTCTAGCTCTTCGTTGACGGCTTTTTTTATCAAATTTGGTATTCATAGATCGAAGGCATATTTCTGCGATTTTGGAATGGGCCCGCGGCTTGTGAATAATAAGATCAGGGGTGTAATTCTGTTGGAGCAAAAAGTTTTTTGCCGTTTGATGAACACATTCAACATGACCATTTCGGCCAACCTTGACCAAGTTGCCACAAATGTGCATGATCACTCTGTCGAGATTCTGGACAGTCTCGTTGCTGTCCAATTTTAAGGCACATTGAAATTCGTCCACAGCCAAAGCTCGCATTGCCAAAAGACACCAGGAAAAGACTGAGTGAGCTAGCTTTCGTCCTTTTTCCGAAATGGTGCTCAGCATTCGTGCGTAAAAGTCGTGCATATCAGAGGGCATCTCATTGAGAACATGGTCAGCTCTCTCTTCAGAATACACCCCTTCAAGTTCTTGAACCACAAGTGAGGTCCAGAGAAAGGAACCACCTGATTTCGCCAAAATTCTCTCTCGGAGACTTTCCTGGCGACTTTCGTCGCCAACTGGGAGGTGATGCATCCTCGAATCAACAAATATACCGAGATCGACCAAAGTGTCCTCAGCTCGTAGATGATAATGGTCAACAAGATTGGTTAGCGACGAGAGACATTGAGATATTTCCGGTCCTTCACGGCTTGTAATAAAGATGCGTACGTTTGGGGGTGCTTTCGTGAGCAGCGAGGCAAGGGCGGTGCACATGCGGCATTCGTCAAGGGCATCCAGTACCCAGAAATGAGGGCTTGATGAATGCTCCTTGAATATCGCGCCTAGAAATAGTTGGCGCCACAGTGTTCTTTCGTCTAATTGCTCCCAGGCTGGAAGATAGTCAGATAGCTGGATCAAGCGGTCTAATATCCGTTCATCCGTCTGCCCTATCTGAAGGGCCAGCGACAATAGACACCCGGAAATAGACGCCTTTTTCGCCATCCCGTGCTTGAAGAAATAATAGCTGCAGTTCAACCCTTTTTCTTGGAGATCGCTGATTATGTGGCTTGAGAGAACTGATTTACCAGCGCCCCCGGCTCCTGTAAGCCAAAAGATAGGCTGTTCTAGGCCAGACCCGGACTGCCATTTGATGTATCTTTCGGTTGAACAAAACCATTCAAATGTGCCGGGGACCCTGATTTCTTCACATGCTTGATAATCATCAACCGGCGGTTCATAGATGCCAGTGAGATTGCTCAGCATCCGCTGCCGTAGCTTCGTTGTTTCAGATACTGTTTGGTTCACTAAGGGCTGGTCAAAGACGCTCTGTGCAACAATGTTTTGAGTTAGACTGACCTTCCTTATAGATTGTCTCGAGCGTGGCGACGAGTGCATTGCGAAGTGTTCTGTAGTTGGGCTCTCCAGGTTGTTCAAACTTGCAAATACCGCGGTGATCAGCATTTAAGAGCGAGCACCGTTCTCTAGCATAACCAAGAGTGGCAGAGAATTTATCGACAATAAGAGCATTGCTGAAAAATAAGTTACACGGGATTGTCTCGTAGAAAGACCACAATTGAAGATCATCTGAGAAATGGCGGAAGCTATCATTGATTGATGCTACCGTGCTGGAATTTTTCTCCAGTTCAGCGACAAAGGGCTTCTGATTGAGGGATACTCTTAGTATCTTAAGCAATGTCTTTGCTAGATCAGAGCCACGATGTGGAGTTGCCAGAAAAAAAATCGTATGGATCCTCCCGGCCAAGTCTCTCAGGGTGGGGTCTTGACGTGCAATAACATATGCCTAGGGACAGACTGGGTTAGTTTAATTTAGTTTACACACGGTATACAGGTTAATCTTCAGCCTTTTACCTGTTTAGCAACAACCCCCCCCATGCTATGTGCAATGAGCACAAGTTTTGTCTAAAACACGGTTAGGTATGTTAAACATACTTGTTATGGCACTCACATTGCTTCGACGAATATCCAGACTGCACTGAATCTCATTCAATAGCGACTGGGCAAAATCATGGATGGTTAAGAAAGATCTTTGTAATTCCGCCCAGTTAGCCTTGTAGCCAAAACTGTGGACGCGAACACGAGTAAACTCCGGGTCTCGTGACAACCATTCTTTTGGCCAGTAGTGATATGGGTTGGATGTCTTAGACCAGGTCTTCCTTGAGCCTCCTCCAAGACCATGTAGAAATATAAAATCAATGATGGGCTCCGTCGCTGCATAAAGTAGGTTGAGCCCTAAAGGTCCTCTGTAGTCGTCATTTTCGTTGTTACCATCATCAACACTAGTTGATTCAAGAGCCTCATTGCCTCTCCACGAGCTTGTGAGGCTGCTGAAGGCCTTCTCTAATCGAACCAAACTTTCCTCAGCAGACGAACGTCTGCGAAACTATTGGCTGTCAGCGGAGAACGGTTCCAAGAATTTTCTGTCATACCTGTTCCATGATCTTGGAAAAGAGGCTTTGTGATGAATTGTCACGTCTGATAGTGCCCCCGGCTTGGTTCTAAAAGAAAAGTAGCTTTAAATCTGATGCGAAACGGACGACAATGGAACTGTTGTTGACCATTTGAACAGCGCGAGGAGCGGGAATCTGTGTTGAACTGACAAAAGGATCATATTGCTCAAAAACTAATAAGAAGGAAACTATCGAGGTCGCTTCACTAGGAGAGTGCGAGCTTACCCCTCCATGCAGCAAACGAGGGTGCTCCTGCACCTCTGGCGCTCAATAATCTGACCCTCCAAATTTAGCACCCCCACGCGGACGAGCCGGAGGCTTGTATCACGTTTATCAAGCCCCTCAGCTGGCGGTGGACCAATGAGACATTTCATACAGCCGCTTCGTACTACACGCGAGCTCATCGATATCGAGAAACATGAACAGTCATTGGACGAGACGCGGTCGCGTCGTTTGGGTCTCTTTCTCTGCCACTCCCAGATTGCTTTCCACACAGCCAATTATGAACGTCACTGGTAGGCGTAGATTCACGACATCAATCACTAGAGATATCAAGGATTATATGACTAGCGGTCATATATAGAAGCGGGGTCTTCGACTACTTATAATGGGCGATTTAGAACCTTGGTCTGCAATTCAGATCGAAAAGCGAAAGGGAACCAAGAGCACCTTACCCTCATCGACCAAAACGATATTTGCAACCAAAGTCCAATGATGGACTTTGAAGCTGAAAGTGGTACTGGCCAAAGACTTGCCATTGATGCGCTCATCTTGTCAGGTATATCAGTGCTATTCAATTCGGGACTATTGTTGGGGCTATTTTGCTCACTTATCGCCTACAGAGATACCTTTCTTCAATCGACCACTGACCGTGACTAGCCACGGCTCTTCTGCTTGGGCGTTTAGCTACCGTATCGATGTGTGTGACAACGCCATTTGGGAAAGCTTCTTTATGAAGGTGAGCTCGACTATTTTCTCTTTCCTGATCAAGTGAATCTCTATTTTTGCATAAGGCGTTCTGAAGGCTTTAGATGAGTAGTTCTAATGAGCTTACAAGGTATCGCTTGGCGATCATGGCAGAGAGTCGTTGAAAGGAGAGTTCGAGTCCACAGCCGCAATTCATGCAGTCGTGGGGGACTTTTCCTCGAAACCAATTGGCTGGGGCTCCTTCAAGCAGCTACCTGGAGCCCACTACTATTTTTGTCGATTCCACGAACTTTCAGATGAGCTTCCCGAGCCCGAGGAATTTTGCAAGGAAGTCGCAAACTTGCATTTGAAGAGCGAGGCACCGAATGGCAAATTTGGCTTTCACGTCACGACATACAACGGCGACCTCCCGCAGGACAATACTTATACGGATACTTGGGAGCAATTCTTCATCAATGGTTTCAAGCACATGATAAAGCTGAACATAATACGTGGTGGTCCATGGCCCGCGCTGGAAGGTCTGGAAGCAGCAATGCTTGAAAAGGTAATTCCTCGACTACTTCGACCATTAGAAACTGCTGGACGTTTTATCAAGCCAGCACTGGTTCATGGAGATCTGTGGTGTGGTAATACGGCGGTAGACACCTCGAGGGATCGCCCGCTGATATTTGATCCATCATCCTTTTATGCACATAACGAGTGTACGCTGGCTGGCCCCCAACCTCTCCGGAGAAACGAAATCCTTCTGCTAAGAGAAACATAGATGAACTTGGAAATTGGCGGCCCGAACGAAATAAGTTCTCAAGAAGATATTTCAACACATATCACTCTTATGTCCCGAAATCCGCGCCTGAGGAAGACTACGATGACCGTAACGCTCTATATAGTTTGTGAGTGACCCTTTCTCTTTTTGAAAGACTCTATGCTCTATAAACTGACGGTCTTTAGGAGATTCAACCTTCAGGCCGCCGCCTTATTCCCAGAAGTCAGTAGTTTTCGTGACTCGTAGGTACACAGCTGACAGTCTGCGAAGTCGGGCTAATGTCTCCAGGGTCATTGATGGGATGAAGACGCTCGTCCAGAAATATCCCCGTGGTTTTGAAGAGTATCTGGGTAATGAGCCTTGAAAGGTTGATGATATACTCTCGCATGACTCGAGAAATTCAAGGATGGGCGTATATGGTTTGCTATGTTTCAAACCCATCCGTACTAGAGGGGTTATATTCTATGAGCGTCAGAGGTGGCTACTAGTAGTGGATGCGAATCGAATGACTAATATCGGTACGATGAAACTCGAAGGTCTTGTTCTTCTAACTAAGGTCAGTATGGAGTTTAAATATCTGGCCAGAGGCCTTATTAGATCTTAGATCCCGAAAAAAAAATGTCGTATCCTCCATCGTATCCTTCAGCGCATCCTTCATCAATAGTGTATGCAAAGGTGAAACAACGAGGCGCTATATTATTGGCTTGGCTGAATAATCTCAAAATGAGTTCTCCTTGGCTGACATATTCGTACACGGCCTACCTATCGCACAAGATAAAATGAGACAATGAAAGGTCTAACAGACACGCCCCGAACGATTTCACTCCCTGATAACCAATAAGGGATCTAGAGATAGACGACCTATCATCAATACTGCGCGGTTCAGATGATATCCGAGAAATCATATGCCGGTATTTTCTGTTCTGCAAATTTTGATCCTCGAAATGAGTAACAGCTTCGTTGGTAACTATAACCTTGTATTCTCCCCTTTGGTTATGTGGCGATCAGGGTTTGTAAATTCTTCAGTACTGTATAATCTCGTACCGACTTAGATCACACTGGAAAACAACCAATTTTGTCAAGAACCTCGTGACTTTTCGTGCGGGGTTACTGGATCCCAATGAATAAATCGCGCATGAAGAGGCATCATAATATCTCCAAGGGACTAAGCTCTGCTCTCACTACATCTCCTGGGTATCCGACTTGTTATTTCTCTAGCGATCTCTCTGCCACAGCAATAAATATGGAAAACCGTGAAAAGCTTCCCACGTCTTTTCAAGTCAACAACGTTTCAATCCCCGCCATTGGCCTAGGTACATTCCAGGGTGACGCTGGAAATGGGAAAGTCAAGGAAGCTGTACTGTATGCCTTGAGCAAAGGCTACAGGCACTTCGATACTGCAACCGCTTATGGAAACGAGGTTGAGGTGGGAGATGCTATTAGAGAAAGTGGCATTCCGCGAAACGAGATTTTCATTACAACCAAACTGTAAGCACCCAGCCTGCATTTTCTCATCCCAGTCACATCACATACCAATCCTTTTTTTTACCGGCATTGTACAGGGCTCAGACTTGGCACGAGGAATCCGATGTTGAGAAAGCGCTTGATCAAAGCTTAGAAGCCCTACAAATGGATTACGGTGCGTTCACAATCATTCCTTGAACTTCCACTGTACACTAACTACTGCACTATAGTTGATCTATACTTAATGCACTGTATACAATACTTCTCTCTGCTTACTGAGATATTTAT
Source organism: Aspergillus stella-maris (assembly GCF_047715825.1). Classification (NCBI taxonomy): domain Eukaryota; kingdom Fungi; phylum Ascomycota; class Eurotiomycetes; order Eurotiales; family Aspergillaceae; genus Aspergillus; species Aspergillus stella-maris. The sequence goes on from NW_027396795.1 coordinate 810,294, forward strand.
TTCTAACCTGCATGTTAGTTCCTCATGCATATAAGCCTGGGCCTGCTAATACGACTCTCCGTCATCCCAATGGCAAGGTAAGCAATCTTTGTACTTTTGCGTTCTACGCTTTGCTAATTCGCGATGGTTGCAGCCTGTGATTGATTATGACATGTCTCGTAGATATCCTGAAACCTGGGCAGCCATGGAAAAGCTTGTTTATAACGGGAAAGCAAGGCTGATCGGTAAGGTGACGGATAGTACTCTACTTTGGTCCGGCTACGCCTCTCCGGTACTGACACGTTCTAGGTGTTTCCAACTTCAATATCTTGAAGCTGAGAAGGCTTCTTGAGACAGCAAAGATTCCTCCTGCAGTCAATCAGGTCGAAATTCATCCGTAAGTAATTTTCTCGCAAAACAAATTCTCTACACCCTCGTCATCGAATGAAGTCTGACGCCGCCTTTCACTACCAACAGATACTTACCGCAGTCCGAATTGCTGGCCTTCTGCAGAGATAAGCAGATTCATCTCATGGCTCATCAGCCGCTAGGTGGCAGACCTGCCGTAGTGGTCAATCCAAATGCAAGCTGCCCTGGGCCCATATTTGATCTAGATGTAGGTTACTCTAGCTTACTTGTTGGTTTGGTTCTTTTTTTGGTTGTAATCGATTCTGAGACGTCTTGAAAAACAGATTGCGGACATTGCTCGGTCTTACAAGAAGTCATCAGCACAGATTATACTTTCCTGGATAGTTCAGCGGAATATCTCTGTGATTCCAAGAAGCGTGCATGAACACCATATTCTAGAGAATCTGGATCTGTTACACCTATCAAACAACGATATGGAGAGGATATCGAACATAACTAGTTTAAAGGGGGAGATACGCTACCTGGACCCTATGGATCATATCGGCTTTAATATATTTGACGAAAACGCCGATGAGCCGATTTGAGGCCCACGATCTGGCAGAGACGGTTGCATGTGTCTTGGTTGCCTCACTTAGTGCTTGCGTCTATACCTGCAGTTTTGTTTTCCAGACCTTTGGAGCCTGTTGTTACGTTCTATTAGGAAATAACTTTAGCTTGAGTATTGTGAGGTATATCTTCATGAAATAGCCAAGATGTCCCGTCTCATCACTAATGAAGGTATGTGTGTATGGAGGGGACAGACCTAGGAAGATTTTGAACCAAAGGCTCTGATGGCTTCACGCGTCTAAATTGCATCCTGCCCTGGATGGCTTCTCCAATCTGGGACCGCCTTATCAAGTTTAAGAACCTGGCCACTAGGCCCAACTCTGGCTTGCCTTAACCATTGCCGTTTCAAGCATCTAAGATGCAGCCCGTAACCAATATACGGCTTGCATGACACTGCTGACTTTCTTCACAGGCAGAAAAAGCAATAGGTGGTCTAAAGCCCCCGCAGTTCAAACAGGCTGGGGGCTTCTGGGGGCCTTTCAAGGCAGTCAGTCAGCCCCGGGCAGATGGTATCGGACAAGGCTGATCCACGGAGGGGGTTACACTTATTACACTTGTCAGATGCGACGTAGCACAAGGCTCTCTAGATCACAAAATGCACCCCTCCTCATATCAGCTGCAGGCCTTGAGCCTTTTTCTTCACTCCACTAAGCTTGGTTGACTTCCATCACATCACTGTCCACAAGGAAGTATCAAGACTTTCTGAAGAAGTAACGAGATATTTACCGCTTTAAAAGGCTTCTTGCCAGATAATGTCCACCTTCAAAGACCACGCCAGATACACGGTAGGAGAACATAATATCGTGATGGCTGTCTGCCCAGTAATTGGAACTCATGCAGTGACCTCTGTCGCCGAGCATTTGTGCCGCTCCTTCCCAGACTGGTCAATCTCACCCGAAGACTTTGCATTCATTCTCGTTCTCCGGCCAAGGTGTCCACTTCTCATCGCGATCCTCGACACATTGGGCTGTGGCAATATCGCGCATGAAGAAGACTGTTGCTGCGGCGCTGGCTGTATCGGCTGGTTTTGTGAGCGTGAAGATTGCGATGATAGGTGCTTGGAAGAGCGGGCCTAGTCCCAGACCTGAGATTATCTGGTAAATTATTATCCGTGGCCAGCTTGCGTAGGGTTGTAGGTTTAGGTATAGGCCGTGGCCGAGGATCATGAGGATCAGTCCGATGTAGATAGGTAGTCTGTACCGGCCGGAATGGCTGATGTAGACTCCCGTCATGGCGACGGGGAGGAGGTACACGCCTGATAGGATGAGCGTGGCCCCGAGGATGATCTGGAAGTAGAGCGGGAGGTAATACAGGTTTGCGATGTATGCGAGGCCGTGGATGTACGCTATTGCAAAGGTCGCTATGTTCGAGGCGGACTTGAAGAGGCGTAGCGGCGTGAGGGGGTATTTGGCGACTTTCCACTCGATCACGGCGTAGATGGTGAATGTTACGATACCGAAGACGATGAGGTATACTACTATTGACGAGCCCCAGGGGTAGGCTATTCCGCCGTAGCCCAGGCACAGCAGGAACATGACTGTTGCGCCGACGATGGTGGTTGTTCCTAGTCAGTTCACTGCTAGGAGGCCGTCGATGATTGGGGTGCGAGGTGTTTGGACGTTTAGGAAGAGCATGACGAGGGTGCCGGCTACGCCTGCGACTAGGACTAAAAGTGAGGATATTAGTCTGGGGGACTTATTTTATAGGATCTAAAGAGGAACTCACGGTTTATCCAGAAACACCAGCGCCAGGAAACGAATTGGGCGAAAGCGCCGCCAATGATAGGACCTATCAGTATGCTACTCCCCATGTCACGCCGAGTATACCGTAGTACTTGCTTCTCTCGCTGGAGAATTGTCAGCTGGGATATCCCTAGGATAAACAGGAAGAGGTAGGTAGAGGCTTACCAAGGACTGAAGACATCCCCGATGACAGTGGCGGAGAGTCCGAGGATACTACCGCCGCCGATACCCTGAATGACACGCCCGGCAAGAAGCATATCAATGTTGGTGGCTAGTGCACCGATGAAGAAGACGAAGATGCTTAGCATGAGAATTGGCTAGTAAAGGTCAGCGTTGGTGCAGATTACAGATGGGCTGACAGGGTTACATTGCGACCGAAAATGTCACTGAGTTTCCCAAATGGAGGGGTCGAAGCTGCGTTTCGTTAATAATGTTGAAGCATTATCACATAGTAGGTAGAGACATACTAGCGGCGGGAAGCAGATATGCTGTGCCAATCCAGGTAAATTCGATTTCTGTGCTGTTGAGAGATCGCGAGATGGATTCGGCGGCTGTAGAGACAATCGTCTATGATCAGTTAGTCAAGTTTTAGTGATCAGGGCTGTTTAAATAACCTCTTCCAACGCCGCGATAAAAGTATAAAGCTAGAAACTTGTTAGCTATAGCTATAGCTATTTCATCTTCTTCGAAGAAAACATACACAGAGAGATGAGACGAGCAACCATGTCTGCATCCTGCTGAATCTCTTACCATCACTGCTTTGCTCAGATCAGCCATGGGCGCAGGACTATCAATCCTTGAGTCTGCAGTACCGTTGGTGTTTGCCATTGTAATTCAAAAAGACTAAATGGTTCTGGTTTTCTTGCTCAAGATGGAGTGGCAATCTGCAGTTGGCCGGGCGCCCAGCGAAGAGAAATACTGCAGCAACAGCCCCTGATGGACCTGATTTCTAAGCCCTGCAGAACCAAGGAACATGGCATTACGAGAGCACCGAAGTTGCAGCTATCCAAACACTCCCGCTGTCAAAGGATGCCATTCGGTGCTGACAGAGCACCGAACTTAGGGCTGGCTGCCAAGCACCGACCACCGAATCGCCGAAAAAGGGCGCGTCTATCACCTGATGGTGCCCACTACCAATAGTGTAGAAAGCTAACTAAATAAACTCTTCTAAAGTACCAGAACATACTATCCTCCTTGATACGAGAGTATAAGACCACGTGATCTCTAGCTGCCAAGCTACTCCAACCCCCTGAGGATTCGACCCCTCAATAGAGAGAGAGACATCGTCAAGAGTCTATCGAAGAAATAGAATTGAGCCCTATCGTTAAAGGCATCCGCTCCTTAGTAGGCTACGTGCGTGTAGCCGATACAGACGTCATTCTGCCCCTCTCCTTCCCCTGGGCCTGTACGATTCGTAACAAGTCAGATCGCCAGATACTATAACAACTGCACTTTCCATTACGTCTTCTTCTTGATATCAGAATACCTAAGGTCCGATTCGACGCTTAGCAGGACGACCTCGACCTTATCTGACAGGATGTTAATGTAGGGGTAGGCCGATCAAGGTGCTGGATATCGATTAGTAAGGCAGAGTTCTTGGTTTTCCACCTCCCTGGTTGACAAAATATCGACCTCAGCTAACCTGATCTCTCGTCCTTCCGCATGTTTGTTTACGACCCTCCTTAAATGTCTTCATGCTTTAAATTCTTCACTTAGAGTACTAGATAGAGCAATTCAAGTCATCTGATTGGCTCACCGTCTTAGATTACATAGTCTTTTGAAAAAATATCAGCCATGCATTTAATCATCATTTTCAGAGTCCCGGATTATTCTAGGTTGCCACTCCACAACTGAGCGCTACAGGCCAGCTACAACGGCGATTAGGAGCATATGTTGGTTCAGGATAGTAGCCAAGCTGAAAGTCAGGTTGAGGTTATCCCGCAGCGGTTCAGCAACGCACAGGAAGGCTTGTGTTATGACACGACAGCAAGTAACGCCAAGAAAGTCACGGGACGTCCTCAGCCAATCAGCAAGGTTAGTCATCTCAGGCACGGTGCCTGGAATGAGCAGGGAAGGCACGTGACCTACCTACGCGCAGGATGGAAGGATATATAAGGACGCTCATTTCCCTCTGTATTTAGTTCTTCTGTCTTTCGTGATCAATACTATACTGTTATTCAGAAGCTACCTTTGGAAGCAAGTAACTCGCAACATACTTCTGCATAAGCTCTAGTATACGTACTAGAGGTTGGCCTTGCCTTGGGAGATAAGTTCAGCAACACCGTACTCGGCCTATCATCATATAGGACGAGGTTCAAGACTTCTTCAGGAACACTAGCAGAGCTAGGTGAGTATAAACCAAGACACTTTGAGCTTACAGTACCTTGCCAGGGTTCGCGAGACACCGCAGGATCCCGCGGGACTACGTGAGCGTATACGGGAAATCACGGGGTTTTAATAACAGCTTGAATCTATTCAGAAGATGCAGGGTGCGCAAGACGAAGCTTCTTTGCCTGGCTGGTTGCCGTCATAGAGAGGGACCGCTTTAAGAACGGGGTAGTGGCGCCCCTTTCTTTCAGCAGTTTGATGATCTCTCCATGGTGTTCCTCTGAGGCGGCCTGGAGAGCATTGCCAAACTGGCCACCTTGCGCGTTGACATCTGCCCCCTTGTCCAAGAGCAGTCTAACAATCTCTTGATAGCCATTAAATGAGGCGGCCTGGAGAGCATTGCCATAGTAGCCTCCTTGCATGTTAATATCTGCTCCCTTGTCCAAGAGTAGTCTAATAATCTCTTGATAGCCTCTTAATGAGGCGACCTGGAGAGCATTACTATAGTGGCCTCCTTGCATGTTAACATCTGCTCCCTTGTCCAAGAGTAGTCTAACAATCTCTTGATGGCTATTAAATAAGGCTGCCTGGAGAGCATTGCCATGGTAGCCACCTTGCGTGTTAATATCTGCTCCCTTGTCCAAGAGCAGCCTAACAGTCTCTTGATAGCCTACTGATGAGGCGGCCTGGAGAGCATTACCATAGAGGCCTCCTTGCGCATTGACATCTGCTCCCTTGTCCAAGAGCAGTCTAACAATCTCTTGATAGCCATTAAATAAGGCGGCCTGGAGAGCATTGCCAAACTGGCCACCTTGCGCGTTGACATCTGCTCTCTTGTCCAAGAGCAGTCTAACAATCTCTTGATGGCCATTAAATGAGGCGGCCTGGAGAGCATTGCCAAAGCGGCCTCCTTGCACGTTGACATCTGCTCCCTTGTCCAAGAGCAGTCTAACAATCTCTTGATAGCCTCTTGATGAGGCAGCCTGGAGAGCATTGCCATAGTGGCCACCTTGCGTGTTAATATCTGCTCCCTTGTCCAAGAGCAGTCTAACAGTCTCTTGATAGCCTACTGATAAGGCAGCCTGGAGAGCATTGCCATAGTAGCCTCCTTGTACATTGACATCTGCTCCCTTGTCCAAGAGTAGTCTAACAATTTCTTGATAGCCTTCTAATAAGGCTGCCTGGAGAGCATTGCCAAACTGGCCACCTTGCATGTTAATATCTGCTCCCTTGTCCAAGAGCAGTCTAACAATCTCTTGATAGCCTCTTGATGAGGCAGCCTGGAGAGCATTGCCATAGTCACCACCTTGCGCGTTGACATCTGCTCCCTTGTCCAAGAGCAGCCTAACAGTCTCTTGATGGCCGTTAAATGAGGCGGCCTGGAGAGCATTGCCATAGTGGCCTCCTTGCGCGTTGACATCTGCTCCATACTGGATAATATCCCGTGCAGCCTCCACGAGCCCTGCAAGACAAGCATAATAGAGCCTGGAACCTTGTGGAGGGTCAGGGTTAGTATCCCAGCTCCTATCAGCCTGATACAAACGGGCCCATTTTTCGAATGTCTCGTTCTTTGTCAAGAACCCAACTATCATTTGAACTATATCTGGGCAAGCTGAAGCCAACACAGCATGGGCTGTCCAAACTTCTGCCGCATATCTGGCCATTGGAAACTCCTCTTGCAGCTCTCTGTGGCTACTGCTAATATCCGTGAGATAAGTCAAGCATGTTCTCATGATAGAAATGCTGGCAGTTGTCTTGTTGAAATCTTCCATTCCACTAAGGTACTCTTTGACCGAAAAGTGAGCAAGATGGAGCTCTTTCTCCGCGGCGTCAACGACTGTTACCAAGCTAGGACAGTAATCCAGGACATCAGTCTCGCAGAACAGTCGACGATTAATATCAAACCCATGCGGCTCGTCTTCAATCTGTGTTGCTATCACTTCTTTAGTTTCCGCCAATGTTAAAGGTCGCTTGGAGTGCACTAAAAATTGAAGAAGGCGTATCGCGTCATTTCTCAACTCTTCTGGTATACTTGCATACATGCGCCGGTATGTTTCATTTAGATCCCGTGGTAAAGATGCCAGAGCCTTTCTTATATCTGTCTTGTGACGACATCGCGCCAGGCTATCCAGCTGACAAAATGCCCACCTAAACCTAAGCAAGGCGTGTTAGCAAACCACTAGGATATTGCTCCAAGAACTGGCACCTTACATTCCATCGGCTCCGTCACCTACTTTTTTCTGGATTTCCTTAACAAGATCCTGGGACAAGGACTTCTCTGTAAAATCATGCCGTTGAGAAAGTTGTGCCGTAACCCATGATCGGATATCAGAGTCAACAGCCTGCGTATCTAGAGGTAGGCAGTTCTGCTCTCGCACCAGAGAGGGAATGTGGCGTAGAAACTCGGATTCAGGTCGACTGGTACAGAGCAGCTGGACATGGACCAAGTCTGGCTGGGAAACAACGTCCTTAATCCAGATTATTATGTCATCTCTTGTTGTTGATTCGTCCAATGCATCTAGAACAATGTAGATCTTGCTTTGGACTGCAAGCATTTTGTGAACAATGTCTAAGAGAGCCTTTGTCGCGGGTTGGCTGCTGCCAGTCTGGTGTGCATGAAACAGCATATCAAGGTTAACTGCAGAGTCAACTCCACTCTGGTAAATTTGGAAAGCAAGTGACCGCAGCATGCCATTTAAAGTCTGCTTTGTTGTGTCGCCAAAGTCAAAGAAGAAACTAAGGACAAGACTATCTTTTCCCTTGGCAAGATAATCAAGCACAGTCGCACTAAGAATTGTCTTTCCACATCCTGCCAGCCCCTGCAGCCATAGGTGTTGAGACCGCCCCAAATGCCATGACTGGAAGACAGGATTTTCCAGGAGCCACACGCCTGTTCCATTATGGTGGAGTGTTCTTGCATGGTTGGCATTTGTAGAGGGATCTGGTGGACTCAGCCAGTGCCTGATCTTCTCGGTATGAAGGTCAGACCTGATGGAATCAGTGGTAGCTTTTGTTGCAACAGTGGTCTGCTGCACGTCACTTATCTGTTGATGAACTAGTTGCAGTTAGAATGGTGTCATGTACATATATTATTTGACCTATTGCGTTTGCTGGTCTATTTATAGAGAAATAAGAACTAACCCGACTCAAGCACCTCAAGCGCTCTCTTGGTCTCTTGGACCTCCACACCTGGTACATACGTCAGAAGCTCCTTGGTATACGCAGCTGCCGTCGCCGAGGCGTAGCGTTGCCATCGATCGTTCTTGTGAGAATCGGCGTAGTCACAGATCCCTCGAATCACAAGGCAGGGAAAGTGGTTCATGAGGCCGGCCGCTTCCATCTCAACGCAGATGCAATCCTCGCCGAGTTCAGCAACAATCTGATCACGCGTGGCGGCGTCCTTAACAAGTGTGTTTCCGGATCCAATCATCCCGTAGTGAATCTCAGGGTCGGTGGTGTTTCGAGAATCACGTTAAACCTCACCATTCGCGTCGCAGCCCTTGCAGTCCAGGCCAGCAACGTGGTCGCATGAAGCCTTGAAGAGGCGGTCATTCTCAAGGCCCTGGTAAGCATAGCCAGGATTTTGCTTGGATTTTTTCTTCATCTTCGGATTCTTCTCCAGCATCTCTTGGAGGAAGCTGGGAACTTTAGAGTCCTTCCGCTCGTGATACGCCCGGATGCTGGAGAGTGCATTAAGGAGGACTGTTGGAGGTCGTCCAAGGAAACCTTTAAGCTCATGCTTGTTACCTGTTTTTGCCTTGATCAGGTCATACTGACAGACGCCGCCCGTTGTCCCACATGGCTGGCTCACAACAATGTCACCTAGCCGGATATCGCGCTCCTCGTCCGGTTGAGCGATGCCGCCACCTATGCCGACCAAAAGGCCAACGCGGATGGATGGCAGAGAGGCAAGCAGGCTAGAGGCCGTGGTCGCAGCTGGGGTAGTCCCATAGACTCCAGCGGGTAGAGAGGCAATGACAATATTGTGCTCTCCCATGCGACCCCACGTATAAACATTCTTGTCAATCTGGTGTTTGGTGAAGCCGGTTGGTGCTGTATGTTCCTCATCAAGCATTGCTTCCGCAGCGGCTCGCTCGATTGGAAGAGCAGCAATCCAGGCAACCGTGTAGGAGTCGGGACTTTCGAGTGCGACCAGGGATAACATGGTGCGGACGTACGGGGCTGTTGGGTGTGAAGGAAGTTTGTCACAGAGTAGTTGGGTCAAGAAAAATAAGCAAGATTGATTTAGAATAGCTCTCCGTCTTCTAAGGATGGCAGAGGGATTTTCAACCATGGTACTCTGGCCAGCGTTTAGCCTCAGATTAACTTATTTTAAATGCCAGGTGTGGTCGAGCCGCTGCCTAATCTTACCTTCCTGCTTACTGCAGGGAAGACGCACTGTGGTTGGGCAAGCCACCACACACCAATGATCCAAAGTTAGCCAGGGCAGCGGCAAGAGCTTGCCAATCAACGATGTCAGAGCCAATACGCCTGGAGCAGCAATTGGTGTGCAGGAGGCGGTCTGTAGAACGCCATGCCCCCATAAAGAAGCCTCTAAGTTGGATGGCCATGGTTTCACGGGCTGGCGTCTGCAAAACACTTACTGATTCCATGGCGGGCCAGCCGTGTGGACTCAGAGATCCACAGAATACAAAGAGCCGCTCAGCAGATCCATCAACCTGTTAGGAAGCCAAACCCTGTGGCATGATCTATGGGATATATAAAGGACGCTCACTACCAACTTAGCTAGTCTTGTTCTTCGTGCCTTATCTTTAGTGAACAGTAACATAGTTAGATTGCCACGTTACGAATTGCACTTTCTACTTTAACTTCTTCTCTTCTAATAATAGAATACCTTAAGGTCTCCGACCCTAAGCAGGACATCCCTGACCATATCTAACACACTAATCCTGGAACCTTAGGCAAACAGGGGGCTTGGGATGGCATCGTGGCTAATTTCTTGTCAGCAAATAACACCCCTCCCACCAGAGTGCTAATTTGGAGCGTCAGTTAAACCCCCCCAAAAGCTACCAGATCATAACTTGAACATTATGGTCCATTGGCGCCAGTTCCACAACAAAATGGATTGTAGGAGGTGACTTTGGATCCCAATTATTCTCAGGGACAAAGGGCCACTTGCCGGGACAAGTTTGTTAATTAACGGGTGTACGAACTCTCTTTGCTTTTTTCCCTGGGTCAGCTGAGTTTTGGGTTTGTCGGCAACCCCGCAGGGACAACTCCGTTTTGAGGTTTAAAAATTTGGACTGGTTCTTAGACCTAGTGCAGTGCGTATTTTTACTCAGAAAAAAACCTACGGGCCGATCCGTTGAAAGGCTTAAATCTAAATTGGGATCTTTGGATTCATGAGTCCTTGGTGAATGTTTGATTGAGAGTAATCCGTTGATCATGGAGTTTGTGACCACCCTTATATTGCTTTTTTTATTATTTTTTTCCCTGAGAGGAGGTGGGGTTTCTGTCATGTCCAGTTTCTAATCGAGTATGACCTGGTACGTTGATATGCTGCTGACTGCAGAGAAGAGGTCATATTGATGCTGGGATGGCCCCTGTCTCAAATGCATAGTGAGCTGTTCGAGCCCGTCGAGTTGGCCAAGCCACTGCCAGTTTTGTCTTGCTGCGTTGCTCTGGCCCATATAGCGAAAGTACAGCAGCAAGATCTCGTCAGCCAACTTTCTCATTCTCACCGCTAACGTCGCCCTCGAGTCGATGAACTTCAAGACCTTTGGCTTAGCCGGCGGCCGCGCGGATACCTGGGAGGCGGACAAATCGGTCTTCCGGAGGCGAAGGGAGGGGGAGTGGCTGGGCAACAATGCTTGCTACATTAACAGAGAGCTCAACAACCCCCTTGCTGCCGCACACATGGGTTTGATTATGTCAATCCCGAGGGTCCGAATAAGAACCCCGACCCTGTCCTCGCGGCAAAAGATATCCGCGCCACTTTTGGTCGCATGGCCATGAACAACAAGCAGACGGTCGCCCCATTGCTGGTGGGCATACCTTTGGCAAGACACACGGTGCTGCTCCTAACAGTCATGTGGGTCGGGAACCGCACGGGGCTGGCAGCGAGCAGCAGGGTTCCGGGTGGGAGAGCACCTTTAATACCGGCGACGGACCTCGGTCTCGAGGTCATCTGGACCAAGTCGCCGACCAAGTAGAACAACGACTTTTTCACCTGCCTCTTCTTCAAGTATAAGTGAGAGCTGGAAAAGTCGCCTTCTGGTCAAGCATCTTGGTTCCCACAGTTTCCCCGCATGACACAGACCCACAATGTGTTATGATATCTCCATATGCACAGGGGAAGGAGGGCAGAATGACACTGTATCAACTACACGTACGTAGCCTACTAAGGAGCGTGTCCAGTTTCCTGTTATCTTGCCAAGTTACAAAAATTTGTGGACTTGGACAAATGCTTGGACGCCATCACATGCGTGAATTCAAGACCAATTAGGTATCTACTCTATTATTAGTGACTCTACCACGGCTGCAATTGGCTTTGGGCTTGGAACCCAGCTGCTGGGTCTACCATGTCATCCATGGTGTCAATAAAAGCAAAGTAGTGCGTTGTACTCACGTTTAACTAATGCTATTAGCCAAGACCTTTATTCCCAAGCTTTTAGCTAATCAAGCAATGCGCTGGCTTCGCATCTTTATTGCCAATTTGCTTGGACGGATCCACAAACTTGAAGCTAAAGGATATGAACTGCGTCCGGCAGCTATTACGCTCTGCGACCACATTGATGGCCGGTTCGGCTCTGGGCGTTCCCCGCAGGTCATGATTCCTGCAGGAATGCCTATATCCAAAAGTTCGCTCATGTCAGCCGCGCAGGCCCTGTTGATAAAATTCACTAGTAATACAAGCTTATGGCCTTGTCAGGGCCTATCCTTGTAGCTCCTGGGATTTAAAGTAAAGCCTTAGCGCAGTTGTTCCATTTCCTCTTACTTTGCACCGCCAATGGTACCACGTGCGGTGGACTTAATGCAGGCTGTAGAAAGCTGGGGGTCTGGGAGCTATACTTGCCCACATTGCAATCGGTCTGTCCCTGCGGTTGACGTTCTGGAGAATTGAGATTGGCATCTAGCTGTGGATATTTTCAAAGACAAACAGCAGTAAGCTGTCTTAACATCCAGGAATTGGCTGCTCCCCAGACCAGATTTTTAATATTACCCCAAGTTACCCCGATACGAGCTCCTCGATAATATCAAAAAAAGACAATCACTTCAGTAATGTAACATACGCAGATACCTCTGTGTATTTGGGTAGTGTCAGCAAAGCCACAATATGCAAGCCTTTCAGCCGATTAAGACACCTAAATATACCAAGGAACCACTCACCGCGCGAGCGCTCATTGCAAATATCAATGCGAGTCCTAACGGTCATTTCGAGACAGCCCGGAAAGTGCCCTACCTCTGCCAGGACTAGACCAAAGGGTATTACGTGAAATTGGCACAGGACACTCGTGAGGCCTTCGGTGGTCTGGCGAGGTGGCTGTAGTTAAGGGATTGAACTTTTGAACTGTGTATGGCCGCGGGTGACGTGAAGGATATGGAGAAAGGCCCAATTTAGACGAGATAATGAGGATCGGCGTTAGTTGGAAGAGAAATAATACCCCACATGGAATGGGAGTGCGGCAGTTTAGTAAGGGCATCACTGATGGAACTCGGACTACTGATGAAGGAAGAATGCCAGGTAGGGCTTTTAGGTAACATATCCCACGGCCCTCTACCTGCAAACCTGTTAGCATTAGAGCTTTCCAAATAGCTCCTTTGAATAGGGGTAGTGATCTAGTAATGTTAGCAAGTTCGTCTCCAAGCTTGGTTACCTTGTGATATATAAAGGTCGGTATTTAGTCAATAGAAAAACCAATAGCCACACACTGTAACAATCTAACATTAGTTTAAGCAGTTGTGGCCGTGAACCCCTTACCCTGGGCAGGACGCCGGCATTCTCCAGAGACCGACAAGTATCCGCATATGCAGCTTGCGTGTCATCAAACCTGCCCTAGGCAAGGCTACGTGTCTTTGCCACCATCAGAATCGCCGGCCAAGATTTTCTCATTCCCCAATTGATGATATTCCACGAGCCCCAGTCAAACGGGGCATCGCTGCTACCACCCTACTTGCTCACAACCACCCCCCACACCGGTCAGTCAGAATCATTGATCGTCGTAATTCCCTTACCGGATGTGGCGAGGCCAACAGCGAGATTTTTGGGTGTACTGGTCAGCCTGCTGGATGAGGAACAGTTCTCGCTTATGGATGATCCGGGATATGTAAGCTGCGCTTACACTACGTAAACAAGAAACCAACCTCTCCAAATGAGCCTCTGTCCATCTCAAGAGTGACAGACTAAGTGGCTTCTTGCAGACCAGATTGCGCCCTGGACGGCACATATTACTGCCGATGAGAAAGACACCTTTGAGAACATCACCATGTCTAATGGTGGATTCAACGGGCCCGTCAAAGCGTACAAATCCCTCATGAGGGACTATAATGCGGCTGACGAAGAAGGTGAGTGTTGATGGGATTGACACTAGCCCCGAAAGCTAAATAAGGCTGACATCTACTGTTCCAGCTATCCCGCCATTAAAGGCCGCCATCCCTTGCCCTGTTTTGCTTCTCACGGCGAGCAAGGATCCTGTTGGACTTCCTGATTCCCAAATTTCTAACACCACCCCATATGCTGCGGACATTCGGGTCAAGGCTGTTAATGCAGGTCACTTTCTGCAGGTGGAAAAGCCTGATGAGATTAGCCAGGGTATTCACGACTTCGTGAGGGATGTCATGGGAGAGGGCCTTTGCCTGTAGGCAGCATGTCCGCTACTATCCTGTTCCTAACCTCTAAGCAACGTCTTGCCAGACCCACTTACCTGGAAGAACAAGGACTTTGCCATCGATCGAACGTTTGAACTATCACAACGCCTCATCAAGCTAGTCAATAAGAAGTATCCTCGATACCGGGAGACCGCCCAAATGCAAACACCCGAAAGTGCCCTGGACAGCACGACGCCCGAGCCACAAATTGATCAAGGCTCTTGTCTCCTCATCCTGTCATGCTACATAATTCTACAGTATCCTCTGTATATTACACATGAAATTTATCACCAAGTAGATAAGGTTTTCGTAGTTGACTTGTCTACTGTTTCTGCGCCTCGTAAGATAGAAGTAACGGCAGGTTCGCGACTCTCACAGTAGTTAAAAAAAAGCAAAAAAAAAAACATACAACAGCTGGGATTCGCATGTGGTCACCCACCATACTACTAACCAGCCGGCGTGTGGCTTAAGTACGGCTGAGCGGACGGGAAGCCCTGTTCTCCACACCCTGTGGTCGTATGTACTCATACTTGTTGGGAATACATATATCAAGAGCATGTCAATCCTACCGCCGCGCGAGTTGAGGTGATATTACAGTGGTGAGATGCTCACTGCCTGCTCACCTGTCTCATTTGCCTCGGGCGACCTGTTTATCTCACCCAGCCATAAACCTGAGTATCCGCTATCTAAAAACCTCCCGGTCGACAAGAGGTTGTTGCGAACGTAGAGAGTGATGTAACTATTCTTCGCGCTTTATCTCAGCGCCACTGATGTTGCTTGCTATGGACCCCTAAGGCGTACGGGGAGTATTGACAAGCTCGACTCTATCCATATCCCGAAGCTCACGGTAGAGGTAGCTATCATGGCCGTTCAGCAATTTGCTCTTCTTTACCAGCTTGAGCAAGTCTGATGTGACCCCCTAGCACGTCACGCATCAAAGATTATTTTGAGCTTCTCATGATACTCGGAACAGCCGTATGTGGAAGTTGTCGCCTATAAACCCAGAGACTTGGAGTTCGTAGATGTCTTTAGATTCTTCTCTTGAGGTCGCGGTTTATTATTGCTTCGTAATCTCGCGAGAATGAGCCAACATAGCAAGATGTGCGGTACCCAATAACGTCGTTTAGCGTGATCCCTGATTTCTCCAACGCATGGTAGGTACACTCGAAAAGACTTCTCTGCTGTGGGTCCATACAGGTGCTTGGGCCAGGGATATGGAGAAGAATGGGGCGTCGAACAGCAAAACATCTTCCTTCAGGAAGTAACTACCATGAGCACTCATCTAATCACCAAGAAAGCACAAGTCACTGTTAGTAGTGGTCAGGGTTGTTTCGATTGGGGCGCCATTTGGGGTACACTAACCGTATCATGTCTATCGTGATTCGGATGGTAAAAATGTCGATGTTCCACCGGCTCTTAAGCACGTTGGTCATGGCCGAACGGCCATCCAACAGCAACTTCCAAATATTCGCGGGAGTGTCTGCCTCTTGGGAGAATTTCAAGCTTATGCCAATCACGGCAATAGACTCCAAGGCGTCACCATCTGTTGTGATAGATCCGGAGCTACACGGGCCTCGGGCAAGGATGTTGCCATGGCGGAAGACACGGTGCTGTTACTTAGGGTATACTTTGATATCATTACAAGTTCTTTTGCTTTAGCTTTATGTTGCTGGGTCAGAAATCTTACAACACGCTCGACATACACCCTTTAAATACCATTTTGGGACCTTCCAGGCGCACTCTCTACAAGACTAGTCTTACTTAATGCCAATTATTATGGCTGTGACCCCATACAGACACATTTCAAGGTTGATCCCCGTTCCCCCTGCACTTCACGGCATCAAATTACTTTACACTGCACGTGTCCAGTCTTGTTTGAAAATCTTGTCGTAAATCTTAACACCAATGGATACAATTAAGGGGCTGGTTTTGTAGCACAACTGCAGCCGTGTTTCACCTGCGCCGCCCCAAATCCCAGTGAATGTGCTCGACTACCCCGTTCAATCCATTTGTTGTCTTGATTGATAGACCTTCACTGCCAAGCCTGTCCCTGTATTACGCTTGTTTGAACGAAACTATATCTCCATAACCTCAAGGATTATTCACAGGCTCAACCAGTGCTGCTATCAAAGCAAAATAGCTGGAATCCAAGCCAGTGGTACCCTGGCGCTCCGAGTGTCGGCGTCTCTGATGACTTTGGTGCTTGTCGCTCTTGGAAGCCGCGCCTGGGCGCGGTTCAAAGCGCACAAAAGCTTTTTGTTAGAGGATCAGCTCATTGTCGTGGCGAGATTTCTACTCTATGCCGACCAAGCTATCTACCTATATGGTGAGATGACACCGACTCCAGAAGGCAGCCATATGACAAATATACCGTGAATGCTAATTCCAGACTTGCAGCCGTCATGGGAAATGGTGCATCTGGCGGGTCTGACCCCCAGTTTATGCTGCTTCCACAGCTGAATCGATATTTTCAAGTGCGTTAGGTTATCTTCCATATCAAACCAGCACCAACCAAACAAACGGTATCTCTTCGTTCAGAAAATTATCTTCGTGCTCTGCATCACATTAGTCAAGGTATCCATCCTCGTTCTCTGCCGGAACATCTTTTCGACGAGGAATTCTTGCGCCTCAACGGGGCCCTCATATCTCTGTGCCTTGTTTGGGGCATCACCAAGCTCTTCCTGGTCACCTTCCAGTGCAGGCCTATGTATGCAATGTGGACATTTGAGCTGCAGCAGTCACCCAAAATTAAATGCATAAACTCGTCAAGATTGATCTTTGGGTTCGAGATGACGGATATTGTGATTGGCGGGATCTTCGGATTCTGGCCCCCGTTCGCTCCTGGGCGTCCTCTATTGTTCAGCTCGTGGCGCTTCGTCGGCAGCAAATCTAGAACCAACATGCCCTCCAATGGAGGAGAAGTCTCTGACAGTCAGCGTCTCACCGCTATAGGGTCGCCGCACCCAATGCCTGCGGGGTGGGATGGCAATCGCTTTATAAGGATAGGGCTCCGATTCTCTTGCTTAACGACTCTTCTCTTCTTCTCTCGATAGATACATGGAGGAGTAGAATCCTCTGGGGTTGCAGTATTGTGGCCAAATGCTTTTGCTATCCTGTCCGGCCCCCAAACTGGTGTCTGTCTTATATTGAATGGGCCTGCGGATCTATTCACCTCGAGGTCAGTTAGATCAAACTAATCCGCCAACCATGCCTACCGTCAAGACCATCCTCTATACCACTTACATGCTTGTCTCTCTCCCCGCGCGCCTCGTCGCCATCCTCCTCTACTACATCCCGCAATCGACCCGCCCACACCCTAAATGGACCTACCATCAGGCGGTAGGCACAAAAGTATTCTCCCTCTGGTGGCGCTACGCGACCGCCGTGAGATTCTACACCCGCAAGACCCTCCTCCCCGGCAGCGAGGGTGACCGTTTCATCGTGATTCAGCCGGCGCCACTCCCTGCCCCCAACGAATCTGTCTACCGCGACATCCTCCTCTGCGATGATGCAATCCACCCCCTCCCCGTTGGCGCCGTATGGTACCCGGCCGTCCCGCCATCCGTCTCCCCGCTGCCTCGCGTCGTAATCCACTTCCACGGCGGCGCGTACGTGCTTGGCGGCGCCCGCCAGATGGAAAGCGGCTGGGGTCCCACGGTGCTTAGTAGCGCGCTCTCCTGCACCGTCCTGCAGCCGCAATACCGGCTTTCTGTCGCTGAAAACGCCTCCTTCCCCGCCGCCCTCCAAGACGCCATCACGGTCTACGCGTACGTCTTGCGCACGCTTCACGTGCCGCACGAGCAGGTCATCCTCTCGGGCGATTCTGCAGGTGGGAACCTCGTTCTCGCCATGCTGCGCTATCTCGGCGGCGGCAGCAGCGCTGCCGGCGGCCAAAAACCCACCTGCAGGTCTCCATTACTGCCTCTTCCTCGCGCCGCTCTTCTCTGGAGCCCTTGGGTAGATCTGACCCGCACAGCAGAGGAAAAGGCCTCTTCACACCCGCGTCAGAAAATGGACTATACCTTCGCGGAGCTTGTTGCGTGGGGCCGCGAGCGCTTTATCCCACCAGGGTGGGAAGACGAGCACAGCTGGTTCCAGAGCCAGAACCAGGCCCAGACGCGAGCTCAGGGTGCGAGCCAGACCCATACACCAACTGCCACACCGACTGCCCCAGAAGATAAGTTCGCGTACCTCTCGCCACTCCAGAACGAGTTTTACACGCCCACGCCGGTGTTCCTGCAGACGGGCACAGCGGAGATGCTGTACGAGGACCACGTGCAGTTTGCGCGGGGCATGAAGGACCAGGGCACAAAGGTGGAGGTGGTGGAGATTGCAAATGCGCCGCATGATACATTTGGGGCAGGTTTAATTGTTGGGTTTGTAGAGGAGGCACAGGATGCGGCGCGGAAGGCGGCGGCCTTTGTGAATGCAAATTGACTCTTGCTTGTGGCTATCCCGCAATTTTTTGAGCTATATATTTTCTTTTAAATGTGGGTTCTAAACATTTCTCAACATATCTAATAACCACCAATGACCACAGACTACCATATAGTAGGTGCTTCACGCGTGTAATCGGATAGCAAACCAACCATGCACCGTAAACCCCCATCCACAGGCATTGTAACCCCTGTCATCCACGCCGCCTCGTAACTGGCAAGAAACACCGCCCTCTTGGTGATTTGTTTGGTTCCAGCGCAGGACTCCAGAAGTCCAAACGGCGTGCTTTGCTGCATGAAGTGGAAGAGTTTGGGGTCTTTAAGAAGACGTTTGGTTATCAAAATTTGAACAACCAATCATCTTAGCTTAGCTTGTGTTCTATGGTTTGGTGAATTCATTGTTTTTGAAAGGCAAACAGTGAAAGGCAGCCACTTACATCCTGAACAGATGACATTACAGGTGATTCTTTTACCTGTATACTCGAGCGCTGTGGTTTGGGCCAAAGGCATCAGGGCTGCTTTGAAGGCGCAATAGGCCGCTATACCCGTTTGCACCGTTCTCGATCAGCCGGGGTCCCTTGGAGACGACTGACTGTTTGGATGTCTAGCAACGAAAACAAGGTCAGGAGAAAGGCAAGTATTGAGATACACGTATACGACTGCTGCAAGGTCCTTAGGCCAGCCGTGCTAGCCACATTGATGATCTTTCCACGAGCTCCGGAAGAAGGCTCGGGCTCTTGGGTCAGAACCTGCCGAATCGCGGCCTTGCTGCCGAGAAACGGACCGCACAGATTAAGCTTCCTAGTTAGCTCAGTTGTAAGCTACCTTAACTAGTGTTTGCTCGTTTACAGTAATCGTTCAAAGACTGGCTAACTAAGCTATTCTTTAAACACGAGTGCGCTTAGCAGTACGACATAGCCGCAAAACCTGCCCGATGCCTGAAAAGACCTCTGGCACATGAGTTAGTCAAGCGAAGTATCAAAAGACATGTTCCCGATCCTGACAGAAACCAAGCCAGGACGGCGTATGACCTCAAAGTTGCAGAGATTATGTCGAGCTACTAGGTGAATTTTGTCAAGACGGAAAACTTAATACTGCGTTTCCCAGCCGAGACATAGACAAGGTTAGCAGTGGAGACGAAGACTCACGAACAAGTTTATCTGGTCTGTCTTTACCTACATATACACCAGACCTTGCCGTCCCCCAGAGTATGTCGTAGCTGATAACAACTTGTTCCGATACTACTACAGCTTCAAGATCCAGAACACTTACCACAAAAGGGCCTTGATAAGAAGTAGGCGAATAGAATCTTATCGTCAGCTGTATTCTTATCATCAGTGAATTGAGGACTAATGAGGGCAGAGAGATGAAAAATGGCGAGTGGTAGTCTCCAACTGGGCTGGAACCGGTCGACATCTTTCATAGAGATGAGGAGTGCATATCTTTTCAAGGATGGCCACGGATCATCCGTGATTTACGTTAAATAGCGGAATCAGGTAGCTCCTCTGAATGTCAGGGATATTTTTGCCTTGACATTTTTGTAAGAGCCAAATTCGATGTATATTCTCGTCATGTCGACTCTCCTGCAATCAGTATCTATGGCATGTTCAACGATGAAAGTTCCTGAGCTTGCTTTGGATATTCCTTTTCCAGAAAGTCTAGCCCATCGCCCCAGGTGCTAAACCGCGGGACAAGATCATCTCCACATAGCTTCAGTGTCCTGTGAGGCTCAATACCACAAGGTATATCCTTCCCATTTTCCCTTTTCACTCGGTAAACTAAATTACCAACTGAGATATCCAACTTCACCATTTTAGCGAGCAGCAGTGATTCAGGTTCAAGATGGCCGATGCTGAGATAAAACATAAATTCGGCCGGATTATACTTCTCCTGAGCCCAAGCTTTGTAGCCAGGGTGCTCTTCCTTGTCTAGTAGGGGCTCATCGCGCAGTTCTCGAATCCAGTTCAATAGACAAACCTCCATATCCTTATCTGCTGTACGGAATGGCAAGGGCAAATTGTAATTCATGAAGGTGCTCGCTCTTATCTCGCTAACGTCGCACTTCTTCGTGTGATAGACATAAGCACCCTGCATTAGATCTTCAATCATGGTTGAGAGAGCCAGGTTGTCTTTCAAATCATGGAGGGGTCTAAGCGCAAAGACACATGCGTCGGGCGCATTCGATCCTTCTAGATCTCTTAATGACATGATTAACACTGTCCCGTAGTCCGATAGCAATGGTTGATTGCGAGTGTCCAAAAATCCGTGAGCAAACAGGGACATGGTGGTCTCGGGCTTCTGACGACATCGTTCACACAAATCAAAATCATGAGCTTCTTCGTCGATTAGGTGCGTTCTTTGTTCTGATATGCGCTTCCAGGACATATCTGTTGTGTCTTTAGGGTGCTTGCCTGCCTTCGCGGCTAGGAACTCATCCCGAGTATATCCTTGACTAAGAGCGGCTTGAACCTCTCGGGCTGAAAAGACGACTTGTCTTCTTGGCTTCCATAGAACTCGCTTGAGATACTTCATAATGAATGTCCTCACTCGATCATTAGGGGCATAGCCAAGACCAAGCACATCGACAGGGGGTGCGAAATCTTCCCTGCGTCGGACTGGCAGTGGATAAATAGTGACCAGCGTGCAGGAAATTGCAGCTAGGAGTACTTGCCAGGGAGATCCAGCTGCAAGACACTCAATACACTGCTGCAGAACCTGTCGAGGACAACGTCGTTCCCGCTGATGTAAATTCTCTATGGCCTTGCGACGTACTGAAAAGTTTGCATGATTTTTCAAGGTATCGAATGCTGATTTGGAAATAGCAAAGCATGAAAGTTGTCTGGTGATCTGCCAGGAGCGTGTGAAGTACCAGCCACACTCCAGGACGACGTAGAAATCCTCCTCCCGTTCTTCCGGATATGAGCGAGCAGTGCCCGTCCAAAGCTGTTCGAGAAGCTCAAGATCTGCCCCTGACATCACTAGTACTTCGTCAAACTGCGTAATAAAATTGATAATATGTCGTGCAGCCTTCATAGTGCTTGTCTTGTTCTCCCATCGACCCCCGATAATCTCTAGAAAGCTCGGAATATGCCGGTGTGTTAGACAGAAACATGCAAACCGAAAGTCCACTACAGAGGCAGATCGGATCGAACCGAGCTTTGTATTTGGGATAGGGAAGCCAAGCAACTCCTGGTGGTCGAGTGACATTAGGACATGCTTTTCTTCATCCAAAAAATCGCCTGGAACCTCAATGCCACCAAAAACTGTACTAGGAGGGGCAGGGATCCAATTATTGACGACCCTGCGCATGGAGAAGATCTCACTGTCGACAATGCTAATCTCGTCGATTGCTTGGCCAGTAATTAGTGATTGTAGTTGCTTCAGGATGGCCAAGCGGTAGATATCCCTTGCCCAGTCCATTATATAATCAACAATAAGCAGAAGTTGCAACGCGTTGTCTTTGTGTAAGAGAGACCCTGACCAGAGCAGTGTTATACACTTGTCGTCGGATTAGTGTTGAATGTTTATCAGGATCGGGCGGGACTCCAAAAGACTTATACTCACATAGTTTGTAGGTTTCCCGTCAGCCACCGTATCAAGATGAGATGCATACACTCTCCATTGATCCCCACGTGAGGCAAGGAACCATACCAAAGGCTCGAATCGTTCTTCTCCTGATTGCCAGTCCACGCAGCACCGCAATTCTTCTTGAAGCTTCAGCAGTGCGTATATCGGAAATGCGGACTGCACCTGAATGGCATCAAATCCACTGGAGCTTGTTTCGGATTTTGCCTCTAGGAGCAAAAAGGGGAAGAGTAGCGGATCCGCTTCACTCTTGAAAGGACTAGTTTTCAGAATATCTGATATTGTATCACCTGGATGCTTGGCGATGTCCTGTCGAATGGGACTTTGTAACAAATTATCGAAGTTCCTGGTGTTCTGCAAGCCCAGGACACGATCCGGGCCCTGTTTGGGAAGCTGAGATCTGAGAAGCTCATCATAGACAACAAACTCCTGTGCTCGGTCGTCAAAGAGGGGATTCGTCCCAATCTCATAGCTATAGGGGTCAGAACGCTCCAAGTGAGAATGGAAATCAGAAATACTAGCTTACAGGTCTCTAGGTCGTTCGCTGAGAGGACACTGGCAGGGCTTCCTACGTTTCCTCCGTTGCTCAAGTTCCCGTGCCTGTTCAATTTGACTTTCACTTAAAGCAGCCTGTATTTCAGACTGCCAGATTCTGGCCCTACATTTTGGACTGCTAAAGATTAGCGTGGTGCTTCACTCAATGACCCAAGTTCTTCCCACGTGACATGTTTTATCAGCCCAGAAATCCTGATATAACCCGCACTCACCAAGCGACTTCAACCAAAAAGCGTCCTAGGATGTGGTTTTCTAGCCCGAACCGCCAGCCCGCTTCGTTGCGCTCCTGACCGAATAACCGCTCGGCGCGCTGGCAGAGCCACTCAACACGGGCTTTCATCTGCTGTTTCCAGGGCTCTTTCGATGACCAAATACTTACACCAGCCGAATAAGCATCAAACTCGTAAGTTCCTAGTTTCTTGATGTTATTAAATGTATCTGCGAGGTTTCCAGGCACCTCGTTGCTCGGCGGTCGAAACTGAATGTGGTATCTTTTCATCAGGCGCCGAAGCGTCCGCAGCTGGTCGTCTGCCATAACAGCGGGGCTGCTGCGTTGAATCAGCACGCGTCAAGAGCGGCTGCACTGGCAATTATATCACATCTTGGGTCTGCGCCCCTTTTCCAGTGGCTTAAGGTGGGGGTGGTCGACTTAATAGGCCACGTCAGAGTGGGAGATGCGTGACGCTAGATTAAGCTAGTGGGCACCAGGCACGCTAGAAACAGTGTAGTGAGGGCGCTACGTGGGAAATATGAAGGAGTCTGTGGGAATCAAGATGGTTGACCATTCAGGGTGCCCTAGGCTCAGCTAACGTATCTGGCAGGTGATCCGCCCACCCAAGTGATTCGCCTACCATGTGGAAACCAAGATGCTTGACCATTCAGGGGTGCCCGTAGGCTCTGCTAACTAAATAGGGATACGATGACTAAGCGAGGTCGACCCGTAGGGGCAGGCGGTACCGGACGGCAGTATGCTCCGACATACCAACCCGCTCAATCCAACCAATTACCATGCCACGGAAAATCCGCCGATCGCGTCAAGAATTAGTTGAGCAAGCGGGGAGGATTCAATTCGCTATTAAGGCGTCAAAATATCGCGAGATCGTCTGTATGTTGAGCAGCAGATGTTTTCCAAATACCGCGTGGTACGCTCCGTGACCGACCTAGGGACACCAAATCAGCAAGAACTCTACAACCAGAACATAAAGCTATCCAAAACTCAAGAGGACTACTTAGTAGGGATGAGCGTGGATGTCCCCCAAGCCACCTCATATCCAGGAAATGGCTGAGATGTTGGGGTTAAATAGGTTACTAACTTCCTAAAACATTATCCTGAATTGCAATCTAGATTTGCAAGGTATAGGCTGCGGCATAACCGCAACCGCGGCTATAGGATTGATAACCATCACCGCAGATGCGGTCATGGTCATGAGATTTGATGACCATCACCATCACCGCAAACTTGAGGTTAACCGCGGTTAAACCGCGGTTAACCTCACTATAGCCGCACTAGCATAACTCTCGCTTAATTATCAGTTTTAAGCCTCCTGCATGATACTTATGAAGCTTACGTGAGCCTGTTACCATTTGTTTTAAACATGCGTTCAAGTTTTTCCAATACAGACCTCTTATTTTATAACAACCATAGCGTAAATATAGGAAATTAGATTGTAAATGCCAAATAGACCCATTATTTAGCTTAGTTAACCTTTTCTTTATGTTATATTATGCTATTTGTTGTTGTATTTTTAAGATTTAGGATAATCTGCGAGTTGAATCTTGAAAATATATATGTTACCCAGGCATTACGGCCTTGTAGTTCCTACATAGTATTACCAAAACCCCGCGATTCCCCGCGAGTTGTCAAGGTGCGGGCTTGGGAATGTAATTAAAACAGGGTAACAAAGTAGATACACAAACTATCAGACAGGCGCTTAGTCTAACAAGCCGTTGCTTAGAGGCCAGGAACAGGATCAACGTTGGAGTTCAGGAAGTATCGGCCAACCGGGCGGTCGGAACAGGCAGAATCTGTCCCGGTGCCAGCTTTGAGCCTCATTCCAGGCACGGTGCCCGGAATGAGTATCGCGAGATTCTGGTATAGAGTCAAGAGTGTTAGAAAGGCTGAGCAAACGGCAGCCAATCAATCAGGCGCCTCGCCGGCGTGATACGACGACGCTAGGAGGAACGTTGTTCCGACCCGAGCGTCCCCGTCGTCCTCTTATGGGACGACGAGGACGAGAGAAGAGATATTTCACCCGGGAGTGAAATATCCAGGCAAGGTATAAAAGGACGCTCACTATCCACCTGTATTTACTTTCTGCCTCTCGTGCCTTATCTTTAGTTTACAGTAACATAGTCAGATCGCCAGTACGAACCAGAGTTACTATTGCATCTTCTACTTTGCTCTTCTCCCTCTTGATATCAGAATACCTAAGGTCCGACTCGACGCTTAGCAGGACAACCCTGATCTTATCTGACAAAGAGCTGTAGAGTTGCTTATTTAATACTTTAAATTACTACTCTATAGTGCCGTACATACATTAGTATACACCAAAAATACCAGAAATACAGCATAATTTATGCATTCTTATAATCCTGGAAGGTTTGCATTGTTTACACTGGTGAGGTTAACCACGGTCACCACGGTTATAGCCTAGCTATAACCATCACCTCACCGCGCGGTTATGGTGATGGCTAACCGCGGTTAACCGCGGTCATGCCGCAGCCTAGCAAGGTACTATAATTGACAGCGGGCTGTGCAAGGAACTCAAGTTCATTAAGTTGGTTTAATACCTACAAAGCTATCTTTAACGATAAAGGGATTATCCCCAATGATATCTATAACTCTGGTGAGGAGGTAGTTGTCACGTGAATGATGGGTATAGGAAGAGTGTAGATAAAGTAGCTAAAGCATAAAAGATGAAAGTAAGAAAAGCCCTTGCTATTTATCTTACCCTTGAAGAGATCACAGTAATTACCTAAATCGCGTAAATCTACCTCTCTCACCTCTACTCACCCGGACTGGATGATATTCTCACCCAGCTATCACCTATCTCACTTGCACTCACCTAAAATTTAGCATCTATTACCCGTAAAGCAGCATCACACTCAGGGCTCTTTTTACTTTTGGCCGCGTTTATGATGGTGGCTTAAGTACGGCTGAGCGGACGGGAAGCTCTGTTTTCCACACCCTGTGGTCGTATGTACTAGACACGGTAAAGCAATGATTAGTATAGAAACTAGGAATCGATCATTCTTGCAGTACCTGTGGCTACGCGGCTGGTATGAGAGGCACATTGACCTCGGCAGTATACAGTGTGCCAATGGTTGGAAAAGCTGCTTGCCTGCAGCGACACCTGCGTCATTCAGGCGGCCATGCTGTGCATCATTGTATCGAAGCTCGTTGTGCTGGTGCATATGATGTGCACGTTTGCTATCCTGCATGGGGTTCCATGCCACCCATCTTGGCTCCACCTCACCGTACTCGGAATCATCCAGAAACCCCATCGTCATCCCGTCGCGCCGAGAAGCATGCTCGGGCACAGAGGGCCTGTCGCATGGACTGCGAACAGCAATTCCTTGACCATATGGTTATCTGGACGTCCTCGAAGGTGCTGCGATGCGGCGAAAATGTACGGGTGATATTGGCCAAGCTGTTGGAGGGACTCAAGCATAAGTCTACATTAGTACACAACCCAGCCCTTACGTGCCACCATTCTGTAGCACATCCTAGAGTCACGACAACTCACAGTTCTTTCCGTCGAGTGTTGGCCTTGCATTAAGGGGTCAACCCCATATACTTGGACTGTAGCCATGTGGGCCCATCTTACTTGTCGTGTACTTAGTCAGATGACAAGATCGAGTATCTGCCGATTTAGTTCGTGGATAAGGTGTTGATATAGGAAAGCTTCATAAAACTCAGCCGTCAAGCTCCGGTGGTCTAGAGCGGGGTAATCTCAACAAGGCACAGTACAGTCTTAAGTGACCTTAAAGAACCAACACAGGGGGTGCTGGGTGTCTAGTCTAGCTAGCCATCAAAGCGGACGTGCCGCGTTGAGCCGTTCTGCTGCGCGCGTGGTGAGAATCAGTCCTGCATGCATACTTTGGCCCAGCGCTTGGCAGGAAGACAAGGTGATTGAAGCAATCAACTGGATTAAGCAAAGCACAACCACGTCACTTTGTCAGCGTCCGTGTCAGCCGCACCAGACTAACCGTCATAGTGAAGGTGCAAGGTCTGCTGATTGGGAAATTCCGGCAGGGTATCTGAGCCTTCGAGCCCTACCAAGGGGATGAGTGAAGCCCATCCCGGGGCTGTCTTCTTGCTGCTAAACCCCTTTATTGAGAACCTCCCTCTTGTACGGGCACTAGGTATATTTAGCCCCTGCATCTGGGCGAGCAATCCAATCTGCCGATTCCTGCATGGCACGTGGCTCGGCTGGATGATTATGTGTCTGTTCTGGACTTCGCTCGAGTGGGATATGCTGCGGGCCAATTGGTACAATAATTATAAGGAGACAGCCAAGTTACGGCCATTGTATACTATGCTTTGGGCGGGGACCGTGGTAGCGATTAAATTTTCTGGGGGATTTCTTTGCCCTTATTTGGCGGGGGTTGGTCAAGGTGCATATTACTAATGTTAAGCAACTCAAGCAGAATACAATTATTTTGTTAAATTAGGAGAGGAGGCCCGCAAGAGGCCTGATTTTGTGCATGGGGTGGAAAGCGTTCCCGGGCATTTACTTCTTGCCAGATGGAATTAAACAGCAGCTTAGCTTTCCATAGACCGCGGATTTGTTCAATTAGCAGGACCATGACCATGACCTCGTGAAATCTACCCGCCAGGAGCTATACACTCGCCTGCCCATGCTCCAAACTGCCCCAGCCAGAAGAATGTACGGCGCAGGCAACCATGTCGACGAGATAGTCCTGCACCTATTCTGTCTCACCCTTCATGGCCCCCCCGTCGCTACGGGAAGACCACAGCATCGCTATCCTCGGAACCGTAACCACCTTCAACACACCGCTTGTCCCCGAAGTGCAAGCTCTATGGGCGCTCGTCTACCTGAACCACGCCCGTGAATTCACCCGACATCATCCGCAGGACAAAGAGTCTGCCCTCCGCGAGGCAACTCTGCACTTTGAATTTGTTGCTCTGTGGTTACCAACAAATCATGGGTCGCGGAATGCAGATTTTGTCTTTAAGGTCCTTCCGTATCTAGATATGCTGCTTGAAGATTTGGGACTGCGAACTGCGAGAAAGGAGTCCTGGTGGAGGAATGTGTTTATACCGCATCAGCCGAGGGATTACGCGGGGCTGGTGGAGGAGTGCAAGGCGCGAGTATCTAGCCTCGAGACTGGAGGAGAATAGAGGCTTAGTCCTTGTTCTTCTAACTCGCAACAGTTCCTGAACTTGATACCAAGAACTGCCAGGTGTTATGGCACGCTAAAGACGCCTCGGCAACCCAGTCACCAACAATCCGAGAGTGACATCAGAAAGAGTCAGCAGGGATTGCGTGACCTATAGACGCAGTATGTACTCTAGGGAACGTAGGTAAGTGGGAGTCCCCAATAAGGGCCGACCCAGCATAAGCAGCGTCAATGTACACCCGCATTTGTAATCAACAGTATCAAACTCTTTCCTATTTCATCCCAGCATAGTCCTATGATTTCCCGGGTGTCTTGGGCTCCGGATGCATCACCCCTTGTGGGCTTGATTGACGGAAATTAATAGTGCAACCTATAGTCGGACGAGGAATGCATTCGATCAGGTTGAAGATTATACTGTACTTCAAGTTGCAACTAGCCGATTCAGGAAAGAGATATGTCTTGCTGGTGACAATACAAAATCGAAACAAATCAGCTTTATCGACCTAATCAATCGCCCTTATCAAATCCGGTATACCACCTTCTGGCCACTGACCCCTCCCTTCTGTTGTAGTTCAAGTCCCCTAAGGATATCATCCAACCCACCCATTTCTAGAAGTGGATTTGGCTTGAACGCTCCTGCTGCAAGCCAGTCCGGAAGACACTTAAGATACTTCTTCCACGTCGCAACATCCTGGAGTCTTTCTCCGTCGGTATCCTGGAAAGTACTGTAGAGCTCCACGTCTTTCTTGCTTAGATTTTCACCAAAGACCGTGTAGCAGAGCGCAACATTCAGCTTGACCCCAGGCAGATAGCCAATATCTTCCGCCGTCCGAGCCATAATGCAAACAATGTGTCCACCTTCAGGCGAAAGCGTGCCCGCCGCAGCCTTTGTGGTCTCAGGCGTGCTGATAGTATCAAAGACATGCCGGAGTTTGTTACCGGCAGCCTTCTTCACCTGCTCAGGCCAGTCCGCATCCCGGTAGTCGATAACCACGTCGGCGCCCTGACGCCGAACAAGATCGCGATTCTTCCCAGACGCGGTGGCGATCACATGGAGACCGGCCATTTTGGCGAGTTGGACGGCGTACAGACCCACGCTCGACGAGGCCCCGTAGATGAGGATAGAGAACGGGTCCTTGACTGGGTCAGTGGCATCCGGTATCTCCAACCAGTGCAGCGAAACCATGGCGGTGGCAAGGGACAGCGGGATCGAGGCGGCCTCGGTGTCGGTCACGGAATCGGGGATCTTGAAGACATAATCGGGATGGGCCATCGCATACTGAGCGAATGTGCCGCGAGGGGGATCGATGTCACTCCCCATGACGAAGCCGGCGACTCGTTGGCCCTTTTCTAGCGATGTGCCGTTTGGATCCACGACGGTTCCTGCAAAGTCGTCGCCGCAGACAACGCCAGGCTTGGACACCGCGATGCCGTTCAGATCGTTGCTTTGGGCCGTCGCATTGACCTTGATTAGGGCGTGGCCCGGAAGGGGCTTGGGAATAGGGATCTGTCGATTGCGAATTAGTTGCCATGGCGGAAGAAGTGTCGGTATAGGTAGGGGTACCTCTTGGATCTCAGCCTTCCCGCCTTCGACGGTGACCAAAGCTCTCATAGTGCCGTTCATGATGGGAGAGTATGTTTGAGGGAATGATTGATGACAATGTACTTGCTGCACGACATCTTATACATTCAACGGTGGCAATGGAACCAAGCGGGATCGGACATTCAGCAGTGGGGCGTCGGACTTTGCCAAGAAGAACCCTTCTCTGGTTCAGGTTCACTGATTAGACTGCAACTTTTCTGATATCATGCCAATATTCCCGACCATCGGTCTTTTGGCCATTGCTGTAACCACTAACCTGTATGGAAATGGAACCATCGCAGTTGAATGTCCTCTCGGTATGTAGAACCCCCGGGTCACTCGGTCCATGCTGACACATTGACCGGCACCCATAGTGCACAGCCTGCAAGAGGCGCAAGGTAACTCCCACCCAACTCGTGGATTTGTGCTTCTCACTTGCTAATTGATACAGTCGCGCTGTAGTCGTGACTTGCCACGCTGTAGTCGATGTGAATCCAGTGGGCTGCAATGCTCTTATCCTGAGCGACGGAAGAGACGGAAGAAACAGCCTGCTACTGAGAACACATTCCGCCCTATGTAAGTCTTTCAATTGTCGGTCAGAGTTCACGCTGAACAGATATAAATGTGATAGACTACTCAAAAATGAATCTTCTCCCAGTACGATACACGCACAACTGGAAATCGCAGTTGCAATGACTCCTTGCTCCACAACTTCACGTACAGCTCTAGCCCCTCAGACTTTCATGACTGCCACGGCGTCGGACGTGCCACGTATATCCGCAGTGGATCCTATGAGAACCCTCGAGGATGCCATGGATCAAGTGAAAGAACTAAAGCAGGACTACTATCTGAAATCAGTGGTGTCGGGTAGGATTGATATTCCCAGCCATCTAGCAAAAAGATGGATTCACCGCAAGTAGACCTACCATAGGTAATCACAGCGTCTTGGCTAATTCAAACAGATTACTTCCTCCAAGAGCCCACTGACATGTTTCAAAGCCTCATCAACAGGGACCTGATTGAGGCTATTCCTGACGTGATCGATTCCCCGCAGATCCACCTGGACCCTGTCAGCTACATCTTATATTATGCTATTTTATATCTCGGGTGCAGTTTCTGCGTAAGTAGCTCTGATGCCCGCCAAGGCTTCGAGTTTGCCAGCTCGTGCTATCTAGCATGCCTACGAGTCCTTGCTCTTTGGCAACCACAGGCAGATAACTCTCCTACCGATTTCGTTGCTGCTTTGTTCATGGTCAGCAACCCACCCTGGCTCTCTAATGCTGGCGACTTTCAGTTTGACTAACAGGCACCATTCACCATTAGGTCCGCATAGCAATGCTCGGCTGCGACCATGACCTCGCGTGGCGGATGCACCGATATGCGTGCGACGCCGCCCGGAGACTGAACCTCCATAATATCGACGGGGGCGATTACACTGGCCTCCAGGATATCGGGAGGTCAGACGAAGGGAGGCGCGGGTTCTGGCAGATGATCCAGATCGACCTGCACGTCCGGCTCATCTTCGACAAGCCAGCCACCATCACTGCAGATACCTTCAACGTCAACCTCCCCTGGCTGAGCGCCACGTCGGAGCCTCTACCGGCGGGTACCGTGCAGACGACCACGTTCCTGATCAACTCGCAAATGGCCATGATTCTTTTCCGATTCTTTGCCCTTGTTGACGCAGCTGGAGGCAAGGGTATTGAGGGCATTGAGGAACTAACCCGACAAACGGAGAATTTATGCCACGACATAAAGGACATATTATCCAATTGGCGCGCTGTTAGTCTGATTTCATCCTACCCCTTCTCTCCCCTTGAGTCTGGCCTTTCTGCATAGCTAACGCTGCCGGCTAGGAAGAGTGGATTCGTGTGCCCTCCGCAAGAAAGATAGACGACTGCTACAAATCAGACATCCTGCTGGCTGCCTATACATATACCATCTTCATGCTCCGCAAGGTAGACAGCCTTCGTCGGGAATCTGATCCGAGTCCGTCGCCACGGTCCTCCTCCCCCTTCTCGCCTCTTACTCTCGATGCCTCGCGCCGTGTGGTAGAACTGCTGAATCATATGGTCCGCATGTACCCTTATCCAGAAGGGCTGTCTTGTACGCTAGGATACTATAGAGCGGACATCGCTCTGGGCGTGTTGTATTCTCATGTCCGCTCTACACAGGGCACTCAGGATACCGCCGGAGATACGCGGCGCCTTTGGGACCTCGCTAGAGATATCCGGGCCATCCCTCAGAGTCGGGAACTCGCTCCCTTTGCGCGGGCAGTCGAGGCTCTTGATCGGATCTTGGTTGTATAGGTGCGGTGTACTTAGTATGTATGGGCTTAAGGTCTCATTTGCGCTTGCACAGTATTGTGAAGGGTCCCACCTATCAATACCAACCAACCCTATTCTAAACATCCTCATACCCACGCCATCCCCGAGCCGGGGATGGGATCTTTTTTGATTCTCCTCATCCATCCCATTCACGTCACCAAGCAACCCGTTTAAATTCGCCCAGCCAACCACTCGCGCAACGTATCCTCCGGGTCTTCGCTCTCAAGACCCAGAAGCTCATTATCAGTTGCCGCAGGCTTAGCATGGGTCCCCTTCCCGTCGCCGTAGAGAAAGCAAGCAAGGAGGTCCTGATACGCGCGAAAGTCCACGTCTGCCCCCTTCTGATCGATCTCGTCCACAGCAGCCCGCCGCACGGCCTCCGAGTCTATTTTCTTGACCTGCCATTTAGAGCCCGAGAGCCCCTCAATAGCCTCGAGTAACTTGTTCTGGGTGCCGATGAAGGACGCAACGACGAGGAATCGATTGCGCGTTTTATCAGGCAGTCTGAGGATCGCGGCCGTGGCCTTTCCGATAAACGAATGGCTGGAGACGTGGAAGGGTTCGTCGCCGGAGTCGTATATGCTCGCGGACTGGGCGTGCCTATTAAAACCAAGGTGGCCTACGACAAGAGCCTATAGAAAAGAAAGGGGTTTAGTTAGAGTGTACCTAGGTACGACATTGGAAGAGCAATAAAGGAGAAGATGTCAGCTCGGATAGATATGGTATATATATCTCACCCAATTAAAGAACAACCCCGTGCAAATCCGCGTCCACGGGAACCCCTCATGCTGCTTGGCCATCACAATCAGGTATTCCAACAGCTCCAATTTCCCACGGATTACATTCGCCATTTCCGGGTAGGGCAGGGAGTTCGCATAGTCGGCGACACCGAACTCCGAGGGGATGAAACGCTTTACGCCCGCGGCCACGGCCGCATCAACCATTAGAAGCTGCTGTCCAGTGCTACTGCCAGCCGTGGATATCGTGGAGACCACCGCATCCTGCCCCGTGAAAGCGTCCTTTAACTCGGCGAAGGAGTCGAAATCAAGCCTTTGGACACGGACGCCCAGGGGGAAGGTCGATGCTGAATCCTTCCGCGTTAGAGCAGTGACTTGGAATCCAGCTTTGAGTAGTTCTTGCACCGCGGGGGCACCAATGTTGCCAGAGGCCTATGGTTGTGGTAGCAGGGTGAGTATGGTGTCAGGCGTGCAATGGGGAGAAGAAGGGGAAAAAGCTTACGCCGATGATGGAAACCGTCTTGATACTCGACATGGTATGGTTGCGTCGGTGGGAAAGGATAAGGATGGACGAGCTGCGGGTTTACTGGATTGAGCTTTGCTTTGAACCGCCCAGGCTTGGAGATAAAGATCTATGGAGGATGGGTTCAACTCCTGAGGTAGGTATGTGCAAACAGCAAGGCAGGTTCTTGACTCATGCCATGCCATGATGTAAACTAACTCCGTCCTCGGATGGAGATCTTGCCCGAAATGCAATATTTGTGTCCGAAGTTTCAAACTAGGTACGTCCCTACGGTAACGATGGAACTCGGCTTGGGCATGTTCCTAAGATACATCGACAAGCTTGGGTGGCGACGTACTACTATGGCATTTTAATGTAGGCCTATTGTCTCGCAACGCCTCAGAAAGTAGATCTTGCGTGGTCATGAGATCATTCGCCCTCCTCTCCTATAGAGGGCCGTGGACTCGCGTCAAGTTGCGGCAACAGAGTGGAACCGGTTGCAGCGTCGGACTTATAAATGTGGAGTGTCGGACTTATGTCTGATGGGAACATACCATTCTACATCCTTTGCTCATCCACTTACCCCAACTCAACGTCCCGCTTAGTCTTCTTAAGTGCAGCGCTCATTTACAGTCTACCGGCAGCGAGGTGGGTCTGTCGTATTGTTTCTGAAAAGTGATTGAAGGACAATTCCCTCGAGTCAACTTGTGGAGCGACTTTAAGGAGTGGGCCTTTGGCCATTGTCTACCATATTGCACAATTGCAACATCAGAAAGAGGGTTAGGAACCCGCCTGATAACCGGCCACTGAACAAGATTCTATATCCTTGTGGAGGATCCACCGATCAAGGTCTCCTTCGAATCTAATAAGATCAAGCTTGAAGCATTTCCCCGCTTAGTCACCGAATGGCCGGCTTTGATTCCTTTCTTGGCTTGGTGATCTGCTTCAATTCGGCCTTCTTCTCGCCTACCGTATCGGGCATCAGACGTAGCAAATTTTTAGCGAAGTCATACTCCATGAGGGAATCTTACAGAGGGACATCGTGCACCGGTATACAAGAGTTCAGCAAACCTGGCGGAATGCATCAGATGCAGGAAAAGCTTAGCCAGCGGGTCTTGTTGTCAATCCACTCTTCATCGACAATCCCACCGTCTCCCACAACATGATCCCCGATTAGTCAAAGCCCAGTACCTATGTGGCGGTCCTCGGCACCGAGCACCTCGTGCCCAGACTGCGTTTTATCAGCCCGATGTCCATTGGAGCACAGGGCTTGGAGCACAGGGCTTTTGAATCAAATCTATCGCCATATCGCACCGTTGGCGTTGCCATAAAATCGACAACTTCCGAAACGTGTAGGTGCCTGACTCACCAGATTGAACACCGGCCCTACTAGGAGCTAATAGGTGGTGACATAGCACTCCCAAGGAATGACATGGACCGAGCGGTTCGACGCTGCCACGGCGCCGGGACCCGGGCAAATCACGCCTGGTGCTGTGGTGATGGCTGCCGAAGCATCTGGTACGGGTCTTTTCCCACCTCTACCCTAGACTCGGCGTGTATACCAACGCATATCCCAGGAAGAATCATTCATTCCGAAGCCAGGGGGTTCACGAGCACCGAGCCTCATAATGCTAGACCAATGACAGTGGATACGCCGCTTTGGATTGCGTCGTGCACAAAGCTCCTAACCACCATCGCCGCCTTACAACAGGTCGAGCAGGGGAGAGTGGACCTCGACGCGGAGGTTGGTGGTGTTTTGCCTGAGGTCCAAGCCCTGCCAATCTTAACAGGATGGGATGAACACAGCCAACCGCAGCTAAAGAACCCAAGCAAGCGTATCACACTCCGTCATCTACTCACCCAACAGAGCGGCATGACTTATGACTTTCTGAACCATGATATTAGAAGATGGCGTGAGGCCAATGGACAAGAGCTTCTGGATTGGGACTGGCCTATAGTAAGCTGTGATCCTCTGCACACACACAGAGGTGCGAAGAAGCTGCGTACTAAGCGAACTTGGATTTAGGAGGAAAGATGCGCGACGCCGCTTGTCTACGAACCAGGGGAAGGCTGGTCCTACAGTGTGTCCGTCGATTGGGCTGGAAAGATGATCGAGCGTATGAATGGTAACATGCGTCTTGGGGAATACATGAGAAAAAACATATTTAA
Organism: Aspergillus stella-maris; assembly: GCF_047715825.1. NCBI lineage: Eukaryota > Fungi > Ascomycota > Eurotiomycetes > Eurotiales > Aspergillaceae > Aspergillus > Aspergillus stella-maris. The sequence goes on from NW_027396795.1 coordinate 845,404, forward strand.
ACCCCTTGGCATGACAATGGTAACGTTCCGCCCGTTAGAACACGACGAGGTTCGATCCCAACTTTCCCCGGCGACAGAGAGAACAGCCCCAGGAGTGTTTGTCCCAGCGAAGCCCTATTTCTGCGGCGTGAATCAGGACCCTGTGGATGACCTTGGCGGCGGCGGCATCTACTGCACTCCCGCTGAGTATCTCAAGGTACTGGTCTCGTTGCTCAAGAATGATGGCAAAATCCTTAACCCGAAAATCCGCGATACAATGTTTCAGCCGCAGTTAGAAGATCCCAGGCATCTACTGGAAACTGCAGAGGACCCTGAGCTAGGCCCAATGGTTCGAGCAGGGGTTGACAGCAAAGACTGGCAGTATGGTTTTGGTGGAACTCTACAAACTCGCGATGTCGCTGGGACTTGTAGGAAGGGGACATTGTCGTGGCAAGGGTTGCCAAATTGTTACTGGGTAAGCTCGCCGTGGATCATGAAGACTTCAGAAATGCAATCTAACTTCCATCTAGTGGATTGATCCTGCAACAGGAACGTGTGGGCTGTATATGTCCCAGCTAATGCCAGCTGGAGATCCTGAGTCAATGAAGCTAGCCATTGACTTTCGTAGAGAGATTTTTTCTCGTTATTAATGCCATGTTGAAGTTAGACTAGCACTATGCAATATAACCTTCCCTCTAAAGGACTTCGCCAATTTCTACCTGTAACAGTCTCCTGTAAAAGCTACCATACTCATTCGACCTCGACGTACCTTGTGAGAGCCTTCGTGTCCATACGGGATATCGAGCGCGCACGGGCTTGGGGTGCGAGGAAGTACTACATCAAAGCCATATCTGGGGCCAATCAAGTTACCACCCATATCTATCACTACCCCAATGCTAGCCATGTGATTACGTACCTAGTAAGTCGGCACCGAGCAGGGAGGCTACAGCCGGTTTGCGGCCTCTCTACGGGCCGCGGAGCCCGAGCGCGTCGATTACTTCCATCTCAATATATATATGCCCCTGATCCCGAGCAGTATTAATGGGAGTATCATCCTACAACCAGTATACATCGACACTACCACGTTCTTGCACAATCCTTCATCATGCCAGCCACCCGAGACTTCGGCCCAATGCCAGAAATTCATCGCATCCCCGCAAGTGCGGGCAAGGAACCCATCATGAAAGCACTATGGGAAGCTGGCGTTGTGATCATCAAAAACTTCCTGCCCCTAGATACGATCGAGGCCTTCAACAAGGAAATAGACCCCATCCTGGAGAAAACGCCGAGGGGGTCCGAGTGGGAGGACCCGGTGATCGCCAATGTGATGGGGCTTCAAACCAGACGTTTGGACAACCTAGTCACCCACAGCAAGACCTTCCGCCATGTCATTATTGAAAACGAGCTGTTGCACGCCATCTGCACCGACGTCTTCGGCACAGATCACACCGGTGCTCTGCACGAAAATGGCGCCGGTCAATACTGGCTGAACACCACGTCCATCATTGACATCGGCCCTGGCAGCAAGGCACAACGCCTCCACCGGGACCAGAGTCAATGGGGCATTTTCAACATCGCGGGCCCAGACACGCCGCAGGCGAACATCAACTTCTTCTTCGCCCTCTCGCGATTCACCGAGGAGAATGGGGCGACCAGGATCCGCCCGGGCAGCCACCGGTGGGCGGACCAGAACGACAATACCGTGGACTGGACGGTCTGTGCGGAGATGGAGACCGGCGATGTCTGCCTCTTTCTGGGCAAGACCATCCATGGCGGTGGTGCCAACAATAGCAAGGACGATTTCAGACGCGGCATGTCCATTGACTTCAACGCCAGCTATCTCGTCCCGGAGGATGCTTCGACCATTTGCGTGCCCCGCCATATTGTCGAGGACATGAGCCCCGGACTCAGCGTATGACGGGCTTCCGGTCGCAGTTCCCCGACGGCTCCATTGGTTTGTGGCAGACTGGGTTCCGCAATGTTGCTGATTATCTCGGACTGCCAAAGGAAAAGCCGGTTGCCGGTGCTCAGTAAGGGGTATATGGTACATGTACCTAACAAACTTTTGATCCTGGAATGCGGTAGATTCAATACATATCCATTTCCACTCATTTTCCTTTATGACAGCGGCCTTTTCCAGGCTCCTTCATTATTTTAGCATTCCACCATTCCGTTCAACCCCCTGAATACGAACTTTGTGTCTCCACGGATTCATCCGCGACCCTACCTGCAAGTCGACTGGCAGTTGGAAAACAGGTATAAAAACAGACCACCATTGACATCAATAAGCTTTGATTATTCGCACAACTTGATCTACGATGAACGACATACGTCTAGTCCAACGGAGCCCCAACAAGCTCCAAGCTACGCCGCCAGAGCATTTGCTCACCTTCCTCGTCAAACGCAAACTCCTCATACCCAGGATCTAGCAACGTGTATCCCGGCTCCACTGGACCGCTGATCCCGCAGTCTTCCAGGTACAGCCCACCCGTGCCATCCAACTCCCGATCCAGGGCCGCATACACCGTAGTCGCAGCACCCTGCTCGGCGCTCTTCATCTGGCTCATCAGGTACAGATCATGCTTCCAGTCCGACAGCTTGTCCTGCGGCAGGAACTGGTGCAGCCCCGTCCAGATCCCGCCGGGGTGGACCGAGAAGGCGCGGATCCTGGGCGCATACAGGCGGTCCACGTGCGTAGCAAACCAGATATTGGCACACTTGGCCTGTCCGTACGCGCGGTCGGGGTCGTACACACCCTCGAGGTTCAGGTTGTCCAGCTCGATCCGCCCATACCGGTGCGCCGTCGAACTGACCGCCACCACGCGGGCCGGGAACGCATCCGTCGCGCCCGCAAGCATGCAATCCCGCAGCAGGACGAACAGCAGGAAGTGCGCAAGGTGGTTTGTGCCAAACTGCATCTCGAAGCCATTGACTGTGCGGCCTTTCGGCGTCGCCATGATCCCGGCGTTGTTGACGAGGACGTGCAGCGTTGTCTCGCGGGCGAAGAAGGCGGCGGCGAAGCTGCGGACGCTGGCGAGCGAGCTTAGGTCGAGGTGGAGCATGTCGAGCTTTCCGGGCTCCAGGGCGTCGCCCAGTGCCCTCTTGGCCTTTTCGAGGTCCCGGACGGCGGCGTATACGTGCATGCCGGTTGCCTTGAGGGCCTTTGCCGTTTCAATGCCGATGCCTGACGAGGCGCCTGTGACGATGGCTATCTTCCCGGCTAAGGCGTTGACGAGGTTGTTGTCTTTGACGATGCCGAGGGCTGTAGGGCGATCGTCACCGGGGCCTTTGGGGTTCTTGTGAACAGCGGAATATCGAGAAGGCATCTTTCGACTGTGGGTACGGAGTTCTGGGATATGTAAGGTGCTGTGCTGCTGGTTGGGCCTGAATATTATGAAGAGTCCGTGCCAGTGATTGAGGCTTTATCTGTATAGTGACTCCCGCGGTGGACCGCTGGGCCCTTTCCCGTGTGTTTATCTCTGGGATTGCAAGCCCCATCAAGAGATGGGACACTCGGTGCCGACCTTTTTGAAGCCTCCTTACCGAAGCAGTCGGAGGGAACCATATCCACCAGCGTCGGACTTTCGGGCTATTCGAGGTGGATCTGACACCAAGTGCCGGCGAATTAGATAGAGCAGGACAAATGACCTTGGAACGATCTCCAATCTTCCCAATTTCGCATGTGGAGTGTTCTCGTCATGCATTTCTGAAACGAGGGGCTACAGTGGACTACGGATTGCCATATGTTTGAAACGAGATACAGATTATAGAATTCCGACAGTCAATCCTCTGGGCACAGCTCTATAGTGTGTCATATACTATCATCCCCAAGTACACAAAATACCATCAAACCCCAATACACAGGCAGTAAGCGGCAGTGGGCGGTTCATGCGCCACCTTGGGGTAATGGCCGGTCCATGGCTATTAAGGTATATACAACCAATCAAGGAGATGGTAATGGCACCACTAATTTGCATTAGGATCGGCCCGTTACAAAATGACGATGCTCGACCGCCTACTACGCCTAAATACTGATTCAAGCCACCACTGACGATGGTCTCTTTTTTCCAGGCTTCGATGTCAGTTTGACCATCATCCCCTGGTTGTATGCAATACCCCCAATAACAATATACTTCCCGGGATGCTTGAACTCAATATAAAATTGGCGCAAGATCTGCTCGACAGTCAGTCAATAAGTTTTGTACGCACAAGTGTCTTGTATAACGCACCTCAGGAACCAACTTCCACTGCTCGAGCATTGCAACGTCCTTGCCCAGGCAAGTCCTGGGTCCCATGCCAAACACGAACTGAGCAGAGTCCAGCTCGCGAAACTGCGCCTTCCCTTGCATCCACCGCTCGGGATTGTACTCGTTGAAATCAGCGCCGTAAAGGGCCGGGTCGCGTTGAACAACATAGGCGTGACTGGATATCTCCGTCTCGCCGGGAATGTAGTGGCCGTCGATGACTTTACCACCCTTTGGGCAGACGCGAGCAAAGAGATTCGTGGCGGATGGGTGGAGTCGTGCACTCTCCTTCAAGCAGGCTATCACGTAGGGCAGGTGCTGGCCAGTTTCTTCATACCGGATTGGGTGCGATAGTAGGCCTTTCTTGTCTGCTTCGTCAATCTCCAGCTGGCAGCGGGCGTATACGGTAGGGTGTTGCAGGATAAACCGCAGCGCACAACCCATGGCGGTCCCCGTACTATCCCCGCCAGCCTGGATAAGCAACAGAACGTGGGCACGCTTTTGTTCGGCCGTTAGAGGCTGTCCCGACGCGAACCGCGCATTCAGTGCACTGGGCGCCTTGTTCAGTAAGGTGAAACTACATGGAACAGGAGGGAAACATACTGTTGCATGAAATCTGGCGGTCCATCATACCCCCCTGTGACGTTATTCTGCTCTGCCTGCTGTCGCGCATGTAGCTGCCAAAGGCGGTGTTATTGCTATGACGCGCCAGCTTGCGATGGAGGGTCGTGAACATGGTATCAGGGTCAATTCAATTTCCCCGGGGGTGATCGAGACTCTGCAGACTGCTCCGCTTATGAAAGACCCTGACTGGTCTGCGACAATGATGGATAAAGTTATGCTTGGGCGCTTTGGAAGTCCTGATGATGTCGCCTCCGCGGCTCTTTTTCTGGCGTCAGACGAGAGCTCTTACATCACTGCTACAGACATTAAAGTTGATGGTGGATTGACAGCGTGGTAACGAAGCCTTATTAACCCGTGCACCTGTCCTATCATTTAAGTTCTGAAAGCGACCCGCTGTTGATTCTGCTTGGACTGGATGAGGCTCGGTAATTAGTGCTGCAGCGCCGAAGTTATCGCAGGACATACACCAAGAACTCATGTAAGAGCAAACAACAATGGAGGGCCATGAAGGAGAAAGGATTGCCTTGGAACAGAAGCTATATAACAGATGATCACTACATATTCGCATGATTCCTCTTGCTATTGTTGCCCGTTTCTGAATATATAACCTTCGTTCTACTTAGCCTAAGCACTGTATATCTGTGATCTTCAACCTCTTTGGGTATCCTGTATTTACAAAGATACCCGGACAACATGGTGTTTTACCAAGTGAGATAAATTTGCTCTCTCCTCTTACCAACAGCCCTAGTTTGCCTCTAGGTCCTGAATCGACAGGACCGTGCTTTCAGATTCAGATAGTGCTAACATTCAACTTTAGAATTCCCTTATCGAATAGGCATGATCAAGAATACAAATCATGCCGAAAGACTGTCTTCGACATTTCGCATAGTCGTCGAAAGGGCCTAGTTGACGGGTATAGTGTATGCCCGGCTGGAGAAATGGGTTCCAAAGGTGCATGTAAAAACAGACCTTGGGTGACAATTTATTATGAAGACGCAAGCACTTGAATGTTTTGTACCAAATCCTACTGTACTAATATAAGGTACACACTGGGGAATCTGTGAGTGTAATTAGGGCGGTAATTAGGTGGTAAAATCTAACTAGGTAATCATTGGATCTTTCCATCTCATTCGTGCTCCACTACCAGTGCAAAAAGCTTGTTATTGAACTTAGCCAGTCTCTGCGCCAGTTACCGGCTCGAGAGACATACTCACTTTTGGAAAATTATAAATAAATAGTATTGATATCTCCTAATCCATATTATGGTGGCTCATCCCTCTCGTCCTCCACACTGGCCCGGGGGCGTCCCCCTCGATATCCAGATCGATGCAGACGGTGACATTACGGAAGAGCAGGCAATTCAGGAGACTAGAAGTTGGTTCCTTTTTGTGGAGGTGAGAAATGCCAATTTTTCCAAGAACCATGGCTGGTGATGGTGCTTTCAGGAACGATGGGTTCCTCGAGCGACGGCCAATATCCCAGACGAAGACGGTGACTATGAAGTCCGCCAGTGACGAGAGATCATGGAGGCTTGGGCGAAAGCAAGTCAAGGTTTTTGGCATGTAACACTTTCACTCGTTTGAAATTAATAAGAAAAAATCCTAAGCTATTTACAGTCATATCACCAACGAACCCTCGAGGGAAACGGGTTCAACGTGCCACCCGAAGACGCCTTGCAAAATGCCAATTACCACGGCGATTGTCCTCCATTTCTGTGTCTGGCGCCACTAGGTCCAGATTATCCATCTAATCGCTCCAAATGGATCAAGATGTTCATTCTTTCATGCCGACTGGACGGTGAAATGGGCCACTGTATGAAACACTACGGTTCCGAACACGGCGCTCTTGATTTCAACCCTGCGACATACCCCGACCCCTCTGCCGTTCAGATCACGGACGTTCTATCAAGGGCACTACTCGTGACCGCGAATTGGAATTGCATCACCATGACCTTTCTTCCCGTTTAATCGTCTGGGGTCCGGGGTTAAAAGCGCACTAGACCAAACCTGGCTTAATACTCGTCGTCTCGTGGGACCTTGTGCCGAGGGCGAGGTACGTCCTGCAATGCAAATCGGTCCAGGATTCGATTCGCATCTCCAACTTGAACCGCCAAATCATCTCACGAAATGAGGGGATCTTACGTGCTGCACGTACTCATCTGATCAGTTCTATCATTACACAGCATGGATTTAGACGTGGACATGGGCTAAGAGAAAGAAAGGACAACATGTGGCCCCTTTCGCACGCTGCGGTGCACTCACTTATAAATACCTTCTCTCCTAACCTCGTTGCTTTCTGCTCAGGGACAGACTCACCATGAATGCCCGGCACCTCCTTCGTCCGGTCTCGCGGATTGCGCGCTCGGGAAACAACATCGCGTCTAGCTTGATTGCTAGACGAATCACCAACTACGCTGGCAAAACATTTACCCTCAACACGGGTGACAAAATCCCTGCTATTGGCTGCGGAACATTTCAGGATGAGGAGCAGCAAGAGGGCGCTGTCCTCGAGGCATTGAAAGCTGGTGTTAGACTGATTGATACGGCACGGGTGTATGTCTTTTCCAAGTCACTTTCATTCCTTACCTGTTGTTCAATACACATAATAACTGGTATATAGCTACGACACAGAATTATTCATCGGCAACGCGATCAAAACATCCGGCGTTCCGCGCTCTGATATCTTTGTGACGACGAAACTCTGGTGTAACTCATACCACCCCGACGATGTAGAAGGCGCCCTTGATGATTCGCTCCGTGATCTCCAGACCGACTATGTTGACTTGATTCTTCTTCACTACCCGTGTACATTCGCTCGCGGGGAAGAGCGCTTCCCTAAGGGCCCTGATGGACTTATGATTATGGGAGAGACAACGTACAAGGATACGTGGGAGGCCTTGCAGGAGATCATGAAGAGCACGGGGAAGATAAAGGCGATTGGGGTGTCGAACTTTAACCAGGAGGAGGTAGATGGGTTGATTGCAGCTGGAATGGTAAATTCCCCCTCTTCCCTTCTTCCTTTCGGATAGGTATACTGATATATGGGTACAGCCCCCAGCAGTCCACCAAATGGAAGTCCACCCCTTCCTATCCCAATTCAAATTTACGCAATGGCATAAAGACAACGGTATCCACGTCCAACAATTCAGCCCGCTAGGAAACCAAAACTCCTTTTACCGCGACATCTACTGGAGCAACGGGCGCGCCAACCGCGGCCGTCTAATCGAAGAGCCACTGCTCATCGAAATCGGGCAAAAGTACGGCAAGAGTCCCGCGCAGGTTGCGCTCGCTTGGGGGGTTAACCATGGGCGCTCGGTCATTCCCAAGAGCACGACCCCGTGGCAGATTGCACAGAATGTTGCTAGTGTTTTCGTGTTGGAGAAGGAGGATATGGAGAGGATTGATGGGTTGAATGCGGATTTGAGGTTCAATACGCCGGATGAGGCTTATCGGTGGCCTTTGTATAAGGGGCTTGATGGGGTTTAGGGGGTTGATGAATGATTTTAGCACGGTATAGAATGAATTTAGCAGGATAGGAGGAATGTGCAAAATGAATCAAGGTCATTCTTATCATAATTTACCATGTTGATGTGACCGTTCAAGACCATAGCGGCCTGTACCTATGGGATTGCACCTACCGATTTAATCGCTCTCTCCAGAATTGGAGTGATATGATGCCACGCCGCCGGCATCTGTGTTCGATTATTTCGCATGAAAAGAATCATTGTTAGGTATCATGGCTTTCGCGTCTTCGTGCTGGTGGTAAGTGACTGGACCCGACGGGACCAGGATTCGATGCCCTGATCGGGAATGGTCCAATATGCGGGAGTAGTCTTTGCTGCTCCAGGGAATAGCGGCGCTCGACTCCAACTTTCCGTCCTCCCTCGCCGTTTAACAAAGAAATGAACTCAGTGCATCGGAATCGAAGATCGAGAGATGGTTGTTGGACCTGCAGGAGAAGGTACTCTTCCACCAAGCGGCCATTGCTAGTTTTCATAACATCTGGCAGGAAGAAGAAGTGTGATAACACAGCTGCCGCCTGTACGAACTGCAGCCGACTGGGAATACACTGTGAACGAGACGTTCGGCTTGTCTGGGAAGATGACGTTCGCAGAGACGGGATGAGGAAACGGGGGCATGCACAGGTTCTTACCGGCCGTGCTCTTCAACCGAACCATCCTCACGGTACACTATTCCGCAATCTGTCGACATGGCCATTTGATCTTGACACCACCGAGTCCCTGTTACTTGAAAACTACATTGAAAGGTTTTCGCAGACCTATCCGACATTTTCTGGCCCCACAAATCCATTTTTGACCGTGTTTCTACCTTTATCTATCCAGAGTCGGGTAGTCCTTGACGCCCTTCTTGCTCTGAGTGGCGTCCAAAGCTGCAGTGATGGATCATTTTCCATGGGAGACGCAATGCTAAAATTGAGGCAAAAGGCCCTACGCGGTTGTCGACAATTACTCACGAACATGAATTGGACCAGTGAGCCCGAAGTGCTAAATACTGATGCAGCCATCGCGTCTACCCAGGATGGCTTTATCAACCTATTTGCCAGCTGCATTCTCTTACTACTTCATGAAAAATTAGCCGGCGAAGGACCGGAAAACTGGTCACCTCATTTGACCTTTATCGCTCGATTATGCGCTCAGGCCGGCATACAGTCCAGCGTCTCTGCTGGGTCTACAGATCGGTCGTCTTCGCGAAAGGATATCTTCAACTTTCTGTTGAACCTATTCTTTTACAACGACCTCGTTCGCGCTACCTCATTGCATAAGCCGACCCTCTCGAACTTTTATATTCAAAATGTGTGCCCCGGCTCAACGCAACGTCAAGCGACACCAAGGCTTGACCGATTCGCATTTCCCCGTCTCATAGCTAGAATAAGTGCCTCTGATGCGACCGTGACGGATACAGAGATCATCACCTGCAATGGGACCTTGAGCTGGCTGCCTAGCTTTGCACTTGTGGTCCCAGGTAAAGAAGAAGAGCAAATTCCATTCAATCACCGCATCTTTACAATGGAGCCCCGTGTTCATCGTATTGAGCAGATCTTTCGACCGTCGGAATTGACAGACCAGAATCTCGTCTCCCAACTATATCGACTCGCCGCTATGGTCTACAGGAGACAGCGGATAAGGGTTGACCTGGTGCAAGAAGGACTCAATTCCATGGTGACATTCAGGCCCTGGTCTAACAACACCCTCGCTTTATGGGCTGTCCAACTTGTGCAGTTGATACCTGAAGGCTCCACATACGAAAGTACTCTTATCTGGCCTATTGGAATCGTTGCAAGGCAGTTGACGTCTCATGATGGTGCTGAGCGGGCATACATCGAATCTCGCCTGAAAGCCTTGGAGCGACATTTCCAAATGAAGAATTTTAGCTGCGTTAGGGAGTTCCTCGTCGGATTTTGGAATATGAGGGATCACGGCGATGAAAGTAGTATCAGCCAAATCATTCTACTGGGGTGATGAATATGTAAACATACGGCATTTTTGCAAGGAATATCACTTCAAGAACATTGACGGTGCATGTCGAGGGCACGACTATATAATGGGCTATCATGCAAGCGGCCTCATCTCATGCAGAGTTTGCTGGAGATAGACGATCTGATCCTCTGCCCATTTCTTTACTTCAGCCACATTGACGGTTTCTACGCGGCACAGCCCACTCTTTCCTTCCGGATCGGAGGCCTTGACGTTCTCTTCATATCGCTTCCGCAGCGCATTTGCGGCAACTTGAGCACGCTCCGCAAGCACATCGAGTCGATAGGTTGTCCACTGGTAGTACAACTCGGAGAGATGAGACTTGTTTCTGACATTTGCGTTTGTTGTCTCGTCAAGAAGCGTGGGATCTTTAGGTCGGAATGAGGTCACTATTGTGATGCGCTCAGGCATGTTGGTCACAGGGGCCGCAGTGTGTGTGATATATCGTCCTTGGAGAAGCACAGCACAGCCCTACCCAATTTCAAATTAGCTATTTTCAAAGAAGGGATAATCAACCACTTTAAATACCATCTGTGGGGCCTTGACCTTTAGGGCCGACCCATCACCTTTCATCAGCTCGGTCTCACCCCCGGCCATATACCTGGCATCGGATAACATCACAACGCAAACGAAAGGGTGCGAGTCACGATGCCACTCGATAATGGGTTTGGTCTGATTGGCGATGGCAGCCTTTCGCTTTACTGCTTTCTCCTGCTCGAAGCTCTGAATAGCCTCCAGTGTCGCAACAGGCGGCTCTATGGGTGTCGCCTTTACCCCATCAACCCCGTCCGGCCCTAGCTGGACATTGGTATGGCTGATCTAATAATCCAGTGCAGGGATAAGATCCACCCCGGCAATGTCACTGATTATTTTGAGCACCTCGGGTGAATGCCAGAACTGATGGATGAATGGTGCATATCGCGGTGCCATCCCACGCAGCTGAACCGACCCGGGCCGTGTATGATGAAGGCACTTTTCCAGTACCTCAGGGCTAAACAGCTCCCGACAGTGCGCGAGGACAGCCTCGTGTGAAAGGAGGGGAAATGGTTCAGTGGTGGCAACTGGCGATAAGGGTGTGGGATCCAGCGCCAGGTCTTCCATTCGCAAGGTGTTCGATGGAGGTGAATACACCAGGTGCTTGGCTGGGTCAAACAGGGCTGGAGTAGGACTGGGCTGGCTAGTCGTAGTCCATGTTTGGTGCTGTGGAATCCCAAATGATGATACGGGAACGTCGACTGGAGCGATGGCAACTGGGGGAGACATTTTCAGCACGATAAGATTGTTAACTGAAGACTTGAATGCTTATGGTTGTTTTATAGGACTCTTTGGCACATTTATGCTGCGTTGGACTTGTCTGTGCCCCTACCCAGTGAGGTAGTTCGAGCCGCCCTACTTTGTTCTTCCACGACCATGACAGCTCTGAGCCCTCGCATACACCCCATCTATGCTCCAAAGTCACCATATCTGGCGTATTCGAGCCGCCCAAAATAATCTGATAAGAATATATTGTTACCCCAACTCCAGACTAAACCGGATTTGGGACCTTGTAGCCGCGCTGCGGGGAATCACAGTGCCAAGGTTGATATCGGAGATATGAGACTTGATCGTGAATTTCGAAGTATTCCTTTCTTCTCGTTATAGGCGGATCTGGATATCTTCAAGAAGTTCAGGATTCATTTGCCAAAAAAGGTGCGTTCATCCTATCTTCCACATCGATACCGTATCAGTCACTAATCGACCTGCGAAGTTTTAAGTCGCGCTTGGTTCCTTCAACGTGAACTCGAACCCCTCATGAGACAAGAGCCAGAATCGAGACAAAGAGCAGCCATGACTGAACCCAGGATTAAAAGCCAGAAAATCCCGCTGCAAGGTGACAAGAATGAGGTCAGCCCCATGGAGCTCGGCGATAGAGATATCGCCACCGGTCACCTCGACTGTCACGGCATCGACACCCGGGCACTTTCCGCAGGGGCGGACGAGGTGTATGAACGAAAGGTGTCCATTTTAAATGAAGCCCTGATCGATCTCGGAATGGGATCGTTTCAGTGGAAAATTTATGCCCTCACTGGGTTGGGCTGGTTTATTGACAATGTAAGTCTCGTTAGACATGACCATCCTAGGTGAATACTAACAACTCAAAAATGCAGTTCTGGATGCAAGCTATCACGATCATTAGCCCAGCTGTACAAATTGAGTTTTCCGTCGACCGCATCGCATTCCTTACCGTTGCAAAGTACGCAGGCCTCGTCGTGGGCTCCAGTCTCTGGCCCATGACAGCGGACTTCATCGGGAGAAGGCTGGCGTTTAATGTCACGCTCTTAATCTCAGCTATATCAGGACTAGTCGGCGCTGGGAGTCCCAACTTTGTTGCCATCTCGGTGTTCTGCGCCTTCATCGGCGTGGGAACAGGTGGAAATCAGCCCGTCGATAGTGCTATTTTTCTCGAGTTTATCCCAGCAACGCATCAGTATCTGCTTACCATGCAGTCAGCATTTTGGTCTGTTGGACAGGCTGTTGCTGCGCTTGTTGGATGGTAGGTTCTAATCCCGCCACTCCTTCAATGCCGATATTCACTGATAGATGCCAGGCCTCTGATCGCCAACTACACATGCCCATCTGATACTCCGGATGGAGAATGCACGTTTCAGGACAATCTGGGATGGCGGTATGCGTACTGGACCTTTGGAGGGCTGACACTCGTTATGTTTCTGGCTCGTCTATTCTTCAGAGTTTACGAGACCCCGAAGTACCTCCTCGGCAAAGGCCTCGACCAGCAGGCCGTGGATGTGGTATCTAAAATCGCATCTCGAAACAAGACCACTACCTGGCTCACAATCTCGCACTTTGAGGCCATTGATGCTGCTCTCCAGACACCAACCACCGACATTCCCTCATTAGATCACCAGAGTCACGCCAACAATGACCAAGCCATCCTAAACCGCACCCTACAAAAGTTCACCCCCACGAAAGTGAAAACCCTCTTCTCAACACCTACTCTCGCCTTTTCAACAACCATGCTCTTGTTCCTCTGGTGCTCAATCGGCATGGCCTACCCGCTCTACAACTCTTTCATCCCAATTTACCTGGCTGCAAAAGGCGTAGAATCCGGATCAACATCTACATCAGAAACATACCGCACCTACGCAATCCAAGCCGTCTGCGGAATCCCTGCTTCTATTCTAGGGGGCTTCCTAGTTGAACTCAAGTACCTCGGCCGCAAGGGCACTGGCTCGCTAGCATGTGTCTGCACAGGCGTATTCCTATTCCTCTTCACGCGCGCAGAGACCCAGTCCGCCGTGCTAGGTTTCACATGTGCCATAGCATTCTTCCAGAATCTCGTCTACGGACTCCTATATTCTTACACACCTGAGCTGTTTCCGGCGCCTGTAAGAGGTACAGCGAATGGGCTCGTTGCACTGTTTAATCGCCTTTCGGGACTCATGGCACCGATCATCGCGGCTTATGTTGGGGTTGAGACGGACGTGCCGGTTTGGATCTCGGCGGCGTTGTTTGTGCTTGCTGGAGTTGTGTTTTTTGTGTTGCCTGTTGAGACGAGGGGGAAGGCTGCGGGATGAGCATACTGTGCTGTGGCTTGGTCTTACTGGTAGAGGTATATCTTGCTGTCTTACAATTCGGGGAATGTAGAATGAGGAAGCTCTAGTTTCAATTTTTTATTTTGTAGAAATTCTGTGCAGCAATCTGTGTCATTGATGACTACCATGCAGTGCTGACACTGGCATTCCATGGATATCAGCTTTTCTTTCCCAGAGAGGGGTTTTTCGACACTGCAACCTTCAACAAACGCTATTGCCATTTCTCTGATATTACCATCACCAATATGTCACTAAGACGTTAAAAAGCACCTAAGCATAATAACAGCACCCATTGAGATCGAACACCTACCACCAAAACGGCCTGGCCAGACCATTTGCTTCCTAAGCCAACCAGCCATCAGTCCCCCCACTTCTACTCCCGACAATGCCGTCCTCATAAGGACGGTTTAATCGAACAGCCTATACAGTCGGCTGGGATCTTTGATCTGCCTGTCGAATCACAACAGCAATCGCAATTCTCGACGCCAGCCATGTAGCATAAAGAGTCTTACGTCAGGGAAAGGATTTATTCAGATAGTAAGTATAATTCTGACCTACCGGAGCTGTCTAGTCGAACACAACGGCCGCCTTGATGACTTTCTTCGTCCGCATCGCTTCCAAGCATTCTTCCCATTGCTCCACGCGAAAGGTCTGGTTGACAATCCCAGTCACGCGAACTTTGCCTGTTTCTATACATCAAGCCTGTAAGCATGGCATCTTCATGAAAAGGGGGTAATCAAGAAGGTACTAACCGAGATACTCAATAGCAGCAGGGAACTTATGCATCTCGCTAAACGACCCAAGCACCGTGATCTCATCCTTGAAGATCCTGTTTGGAGGTAATGAGATCCGATCATCGTCACCATAGACGCCATACACAACCAGCTTGCCTCCCTTTCGCACGAAATCGAGAGACCTTTCAAGGACCTTTGCGCTCCCAGTCGCCTCAACCACGATGTCGAATCCGTGCTGATTATCCTCATACAGCTTTTGGAGCACGTCTTCAGACTCTGCTTTGTCCCTCGGGAGATCAATATACTCATCGCCAGCACCGAGACTCCTTGCCAGATCCATCTTCACTCCGCCCGGCGCAGCAATAATAACCCTACATCCTCCATTCAATCTGAGCAGTTGGGCAAGCATGAGGCCCGTCGGACCGGCGCCGAAGAGCAATACGCTTGATCCCATAGCAGGCGCAATCCGATCAATTCCATGCGCCGCACAAGCGGCCGGCTCAATGAGTGTAGCGTCCACATCTGAAATTCCACCCGCCTCAAGGGCTTTAAGTCGGAAGACTCGGTAGGCAGGGTATACAGCGTACTCGGCAAATCCACCATCAACCATCACGCCGTGTGCAATGAAGTTCTCGCAGAATAGTTCGGACCCGCGTTGGCAGTAGAAGCAGGATCCGCAGAGCTCAGAGTTGTCGGCTACCACCCTGTCCCCGACGTTGGTTCCTTTTACGCTGGGGCCGAAAGCTGCGACGACGCCGACTGTTTCGTGGCCGGGGACCACGGGGAACTAGATGAGCGTACAGTTATTAAAGCGGCTTGCGGTGATGGAAGAAGAGAGGCAAGCTCGGTACCTGTGCGCCGAATTCACCATCATGGATGTGTAGGTCTGTTCCGCAGACACCGCAGGCTTTAACTTTGATCTGTACTGAATGTCAGGTCAAGAAGGCGTCAGTCGGCAGACCAAGGAACTCATACTAAAATGTCATGATCTCTTATCTTGGGGAGTGCCTTCTCGACCACGCGCGGGTTTCTGGCCTCGGAGTATTCTGTTTATCCATGATAAGCAACCGTTAAATTCCAACGCGATCATTCAAGATAACCAACCCAGCGCTTTCATTGTCGGAGGAAGGTTGAAGGCGTCCATATTGAAAGATAGCCGTGCTTTCTGTAGAAAAACTGAATTTGAAACTGCGAGAGAGGGGAATGAGAAGTCTGCCAAGTTGGAGACTCCAAAAGCTTCACCGGAGTGCCTCCGAGGCATGATGAAGCTTGAACACTTACAGTACCCGTTTCGAGCACTCTGGTTGTAGGTTGAGATGACGACATAGCAACAATATTTAACCCGAGAATGTCCTCCCTGGGCCTTGGGCAGCCATGCCCAGTGCATGAATCAGGGTCGATTGTCCGGCGCTAGAAAGCATCCAATGAACAAGCATCTTGCTCGTGTCGGGACTGGCGATCTCTGCCAGAAACCCGACACGAGGGAAGGATTCCTGGACTTTATATGACTCGGGAAATGATGGGGTAGAAAGTGGATACCAAGGTACCATCCAGCATCAGCTCACTTGCGCGGCTTTTGCACCCCCGTGGGGTACGACAAGTGCCCGAAACCTGGAGTTAGTCTCATGCAACTGTGGCACTGTGAGTACGTATAAAAGGTACCATATTTACGGGTTACCCACCGTGTCTATCACATCAACGGCCCTTTCATTTGCATCTTTGTTTGCCGTCAACACATTATGGGATTCCTTGACTACATCACGCCTTCGGCAGGGCTCCGTGGAAAATGGCTAACCTTCTGGTTTGCCGTCGGTTGCGGTGCGGACATGGCACTGTACGGTTATGATCAAGTAAGTCATTGCTTGATAGCTTGATTCAAAGGTCATCTAATGGGAGACGTATAGGGAGTATTCGGTGGCGTCGTCATATCCCCCGACTACCTCCGCGTCCACGACCTAGAAGGCCCCTCCAAGACCAACATCCTCAGCACCGTAACTGCGATCTACAACGTCGGCTGTTTTCTTGGGGCCGTCATGGCAACATGGGTAGGAGGCAAGCTCGGCCGTAAAAAATCCGTCATCGTCGGTATCGCCATCATGACCGCCGGCGCAATCCTGCAAACAACCTCCTACAGCGTCCCACACATGATCGTCGCGCGTATAGTCTCCGGTATAGGAAATGGTATCAACTCCTCTACTGTTCCTGTCTGGCAGACGGAGACGGCACCCTCCCAATTAAGAGGAAAGCTCGTTATCTTGCAGAACGCCCTTCTGCTTGTTGGCTTTTCGATTTCCAACTGGATTAATTACGGCATTGCCTTTGCCGATGGGCCTGTTTCGTGGCGGTTTCCGCTTGCCTTTCAGCTTGTTTTTATTATCATGATTTATCTTGTTATTCCGTTTCTGCCTGAATCTCCGAGGTATGTCATCTTTCGTGCTCTTGCCCTTCTGTTCGCACTCTAACATTCTTTCTCTCTTCTAGATGGCTGGTCATCAAAGGCCGCGACGACGAAGCCCTCAAAATCCTATCCGACATCGAAGACAAACCCGAAACCGACGCCTTCGTCCTCTCCCAGCTTCAAAGCATAAAGTACACTGCCGAATACGAGCGCAGCAATGGTGTAAGCTGGAGTGAACTCTTCCGCGGCCGAACCTCCAACAAATCCGGCACAAAGACTATCCGCCGCTTGATACTGGGGATGGGCACGCAGTCCATGATGCAGTTCTCGGGCATCAACGTCACGTCTTACTACATGCCGACCGTTCTTACGAACTCTGTTGGGTTGAGTCCGAATCTTGCACGGCTTTTGGCGGCATGTAATAGTATTCAGTATCTCCTTTGGTCGCTGCTGGGTATTAGGCAAGTTGATCGATGGGGACGTCGAAATATCATGATGTTTGCTGCGACGGGGCAGTGCTTCTGCTATATCATTATCACTGCATTGATCCGGTATAATGAGATGTCTGGGTATCCGAACGCACAACAAGTTGCTTCAGCTTCTGTGGCATTTTTCTTCCTCTACTACGTCTTTTTCGGGATGGGTATGCAGGGTGTTCCGTGGTGTAAGCACCAATTAATCCTTCCACTCCAAGAAGGTCAAAAGCTGACAGTCTCTACCTAGTATATCCCACCGAAATCAACTCTCTCACGATGCGCGCAAAAGGAGCTGCCATCGGCGCAGCAACAAATTGGATCCTAAACTTCATGGTCGTCGAGATCACACCCATCGGGATTCAAAATCTCGGCTGGCGGTTCTACATTATTTGGGTGTCGCTGAATGCCGCCATGGTTCCGATCCTCTACTTGTTCTATCCTGAGACTGCGGGACGGACTCTCGAGGATATCGATGAGTATTACCGTTCGAACCCACCGCTACTGGTTTTCAGGGATAAGGAGGCTACGTCGCTACGGAGACCGGAGAGGTATAGAATTAAAGAGGAGGAGGTTGTCAGGAAGAATGATTTAGGCATTTCGGGCGAAGACAGTGAGAATAAGGGTGGCGATGCGGACGGAGTTGTTCAGCATGAGGAGAATGTATCGCGTTAGGGCTACCTACTAGATGGAGCGGCCATGTTGTTTTGTTTCTGTCATCCGACCATGTCCCTGTCGTTAACTAAGGTAGGTACATAGCTCAATTGAAAAACAAAATAAATTATTCATCCAGGAGAAGCTAGTCCATCCTAGAACTTGGTCAGACCAATATCTCTGTTACTTACGTAGTATTCCCCGTATGCTCTTTGTAACAGTTCCTTGTCCCTCTGAATATCTGTTTGAGGAAGATAAAAAATAGATATAAGTGGTAGACATCGAGGAATGGATGGTAATGAAGATGACATAAATCCGTGAATCTTACACTAATGTTATCGGCCGGTACAGGCATGGGTATTCAAATACCTAGCTTCACAACGTGGAGAATGAGAATAATGTCCAGGATACAAGGGAACCATAGCGGTACCTCGTAGGCGAGGGATATATGCATGAGTGTCTGGTTCTAATACAGATATTTGAACAGAGGTTCCTGTCATATAAGCTCAAGTGAAAATGCACAGTCGATAATAGAGGCCATCACCATTTATCATATACAAACCGTTTCATATGCTCAATGATCAGTGTCGTAAGCAGTAACCAATCTCCT
This sequence comes from Aspergillus stella-maris, assembly GCF_047715825.1. NCBI lineage: Eukaryota > Fungi > Ascomycota > Eurotiomycetes > Eurotiales > Aspergillaceae > Aspergillus > Aspergillus stella-maris. Next base: position 864,207 of record NW_027396795.1, read on the forward strand.
CGATATAGGTATTCAGAACTCGTCATTATAATCCGGATTTGGCATGGGTGACATGGTATTCGCAGGAAAGACCAGCATATCCATCATATCCATCATACCCAAGAATCCACTGAGCGTACTGACGACCATGGCGTACTGAAACAGGTCGACCTCATTGTTTTCGTATGCTTGGACCCACGGATCCAGGCCCTCAGAAACAGCGTTCATTAGCCAGCTCTGTGCAAAGTCCTCACGGGCCTCCACAAAGTCATCGAAGAATTCGGCCCATCAGAGCGCAAGGTCAGGGAGCTCGGGGACGTCTACTTCGACGTACCCAGCCTGCCGTTGCATCTGTCGTCGTACGGCGTTGAACCGCTCGCTGACGTCTGGCTCGTTCAGGTAGTCGAAGATTGAAATGCCTTGTCATGAGGAATAGGTTAGCATGGAAGACTAGTGATGTGGTCTTCGGTCATTGCATGATACGGATCCGCGGGCGCAGGAAGGGAGTTCATACCACTCTAACATCCTGCATCATCTTATCGATATCCTCGTTCTTGCCAGTTTCGAGCGCCTTTACTTGATTTGCTTGGTGTTCATTTTATTTGATTTAAAATCTAGATCTCAGGATCGCCCACGCCCTCCATCTCCATCACCTCCGCCACGTTCCCGTCCGTCACCATTACAATGTCGACGCCCACCACCGGCTACGTTGCAACGAGCTCAGCGATTCCTACTGCGTCCAGCACGCTAAGTAACTGCACTGATTATCGTAACTATGACAGCACCAACGATCTCAACGACTGCAGATATGTTACGTTCTCGGAGGCCATTTCACTGAATGACTTTCTAGACTGGAACCCGAGTCTTCCCTCTACAGATTGTGTCCTTGAAGCTGGCTACAGCTACTGCGTTGGAAATGGCAGCAATCCATGTAAGCTGTGCCCAATTAACTAACATGGCTAAATCGCGCGGACACTAACCGTTTCCCAGATGCAGACACAGGCCCTGAGTATACCAATTGCCTAGAACTTAACGCCACAAAGCCCGAAACAATATCGACGTGTAACTGCTTCACGCGCGTTCGAGGCTACCAGAACGGCATCTATGGTGAGTTTGACCCTCCCGTAGGGGGAAAGAATAGCTACTTCCATACACCACCCATTACCGTCCCGAGTTTCTCTACACTTTACTAACACGCTCCCCATCAAAGTCTACGACTGCAGCACACTTGCAACGGACTCTCAAGTTACCTTAGCCAAGCTCCTGGCGTGGAACACGTGGATGGGGTCAGACTGCGACGCCGCGCTCTACCGGAATCTATCCTACCACGATACCCGCGCCGTGTGCATTGGCGTCGACACGTCCAGCTCCCCTACCTCAAGCTTGACCACCACCGCAACGGCCACAACCACAACCTCGTCAAGCGTGGGACCATCCCAGACAGACACAGTACCAGGCTGTACAGAGTTCTACACCGTCGGTGACAGTGACGGGTGCGATACAATTGAGAATCAGTTCGGCATCACATTTCCGCAGTTCTACGCGTGGAATCCCAGCTGTAAGATACTCGATCCCGGTCTTGCCATTCTCTTCTTCTAGCAAAACAGCCTCTAGTTGAAAGCGACTGCTCGAACCTGTGGCTTGGCTATGCATATTGCGTGGATGGTCCAACGTCTACGGCGACAGCCACAGCATCAACAACTGGCCCCGGCGCCCCCACACAAACAGGCATCGCGGCTGACTGTACCAAGTACCACACTGTAGAAGCGGGCGACTCGTGCGCGAATATCCAGTCCACGTACGATGTGACGTTTGCGCAGTTGTATAAGTGGAACCCGGCAATTGGAGAGGGTTGTGATATGCTCATTATTGGGTATGCGGTTTATGTAGGCGTGTCCTCGTAGTTAGTTAGAGTAGGAATTCCTTTGAGAAGTGGTATTTGAGATGATCTAAGCGCATCCTGTGCAGCATTCTATGAATAGGGCGATTATATTTTGTGTTAATGTGTACAGCATTGAGATACAAATGATAAGGAGATCCTTGACCTCTATTTAACGACAGCGCCCTAATCTAGTACTTAGGGTCGATGACATAGCTGCAATGTTCCTCTAAGTGCCAGCTAGTGTTTTATTAAATTCAGGGCAACCCATGAATCTGCCGCCTGCATGCACATCTAGCGTTTGGTGACTAAGGACAAGCTATAACTAAGTTTCCTGCCAGAAGCCAGATCACTCCCACTTCCCCTCCCCCATCCACTTCTGCCCTTCGCGCTCCCAATACTGCCCTTCACCAGGACTTCGCAAAACAAAAATGCAATACAACGACGGGCCAGAGTTTTCATTCTTCTGCCACATCTGCGGCGCACCCCCACATGGCGTGGTTTACTCGCAGACAGCACGCTCAATTACCTTGACTCGGAAGAAGACGATTTCGACCATATGGAATATAGATACATGGATTTTATGCCCAGCATGCGGGACTTTGGGTACGATGCAAGGTTACTTCCTCCAAGGAAGATTAGGTGGCTTGACGCTGTTCGGCTCGTCACGACGAAGATTGTGGACACGGTTAAGTTTACGGAGACGGAAGGGACGGTGCCGGTGTTGAGTCCGCTGGTGAGGAAGGACTCCGAATTTTTTTCAGACCTCGCCTTCTGACTCGCGTTCTACCTAGGCAGTGCATGGCGGTATTGATAGCGGCATGTTCCATTACCCTGAGAATACTAATGCTCTGCACTGCAATATCGACGGCTACTTGGTTCACGATACTTGCTTTAAGATGTTGGAGCGTGTTTATCGACACCTGAACACAAGTTCATCACCAGCTCAAGGCCTTGACCTGGGGCGGTTATGGAAGTGGTTGGAGCTTGGTTTGGAGGATCGCAACAATGGCCTTGTCAATTGGGGGTTTGGGGACGCGTTCAAAACAGATTATGGAAGTTGGTCGGGCTCGATGTTTAATCCCAGCTATCAGGAGTGGATACTGGTGAAGGGGTCTATGGTGGGTTCTTCCATTGTAGGGAATACTAGAGGATTGAGCGCGTTCAAGAGAGATTTCTAACTTGATTGCATATCTTAGTGCACAGTACTAGACCCCAAGGGTCCCTTTGATTGCCAACCTCCTTCTCGACCGCGTATCTACCAGTACCCAACCAGGCTATTCCTTCACATTCCCAGTCATGGCCAGACTCGCGAAGGCAAGTCCACCAGCTCAGTTGCCTCCCAAAGCCAATGTCAACGTCAACATCCTCTCATTACTCCCGCGCGAACTCCAGCTAAGTATCTTGGAACTCCTCCCCACTCCCTCCGTGCTGAACCCCAGCCTCGCAAGCCCCGACTTCAGGCATTGCGCAGAGAACCTCCCATCCAGCTTCTGGAAGTCCCGTCTATTCTTTGACCTTCCGCGGTGTGCAGATTTTATTCTTTCGCACATACAAACAGCCCAGCGCAATGGGACGGAGAAAGAGAAATAGAAGGTCCGGTTCGACAGGCTTCTGTGCTTCCTGGGGGACCTTTATAAGTCTCCTGGGCAGGAGCCTGATGGGGAGAACCTTGAGTTCAAGGGATTGAGGAATCGGCGTGGGATTTGGATACTTTGTGAACGGCTTCTGAGGGAGACGGAGGTTTTTTCGTGGTAGTGGCTGTGACAATTGCGGCGACTGTGGCCATGAAGTAGAAGATAAAGTTGAAGATAAAAGGTGAAGGTGAAATTGAGGGTTGCAAAGCAAAGGCAGAGAATTGATTCCTGTATAGAACTTGTCTGGGCAGCTTATACCTTTAGTCCTGTTGTGTAATAGCATCACGGTCCTCGTATTTATAGTTAACCATCGTCAAAGACTATTCACACTTTTAATCGCCAGGTTTCATAGATTCTAGTATCTATGTATAGTTAGTATGACACAGAGGATAGCAATTACAACAACTAGCTAGCTATGTCTCTGAATCAGAATACATAATGGCATTTAACATGGTTCTTCGATTGACATTGTTCATAACCGGCCTCTAACCGGTCTCCAAAGGGTGAAACGAATGATGAGTTAGGGCAGATGGGGGGCTTGGTTTGGTCACGTGGCGTAGTGACCTTGGGTTCAGTCCTCGGGCTCAGTGGAGTAATTTCCATTTCCACCTTCTGCTTTTATGCATTACCGATTGTCATGACGGGGCTATAAAGTCTATTTACTATCCAGGTAAATTAGTGACAGATACCGTCACAATTGCGTCAAAATTTGAGTACTCAACACCATCCTTGTCGACCTTGTATACAATCGCCCAAGGCTCAACATATCCAATAACCGTCAAAAGATCACATCTACACCTCCTCACTTAACATCTAAAGTCTGAGCTCCATTCTCTAACGATGACATCAAACCAAAAACCACCCCAGTCCTGGGACCCTCAACGAAACCTGCATCGTAACACCAAACCTCTACAAAACCCTCGACAACCTCAGCGGCCTAGACCTAGGTCCATTCCGCGTCTTCAGGTTCAACTCCACCACCGTTCAAAACAACAACTCCGTGACAAAGAAGGTTCTGACCTCTTCGAGATCCTCGCTGCCTTCGCGTCCCCACCAGACGACAACAACCAACCCGTATTAGAGATCATGCAGCCTGTCAAGGGCCAAACGCTTATGCAGGAGTACCTAGATACGCATGGAAACCAGGAGGGCGTGCAGCATCTTGCATTTAGGATGGATGATCGCCCGATGCGCGAGAGAAAGGATCTCATGAGGGAGAGGGGGTTCAAGCCAGCTATGCAGGGGTGGTGGAGGGGAAACCGGGGCGAGGCAAATTTTGTTTTCTTTGATACGCTTGAGAAGGGGTTGCCGACTTGTTTTGAGACGATTGAGTTCTCGGACAATTGGGAGGAACCCGAGTGTGAGTGGTATCCGGGGCCGCCGGGGGGTATTTGAGTGGTGGTCTCTTATGTTAGAGTGTAACCCCCAGTTCTGGCTGTACTGTTTAATATGAACTGGGTGACTGGAGGCAGAGCCGGTAGTTAGTCGTCTTTGGGGTATATACTTGCCTGGGGCATTCAGTATCAACGGTCAAGGGTATACCTGGAGCATTCTCAATCCTTAGTGGGTATCTGGTCTTGGTTTTATACGTTCTGTGCTACTCCTCGACGTCCTTCGTAATAATGATACCCTCCGAAGAAGAACGGGTATGGGTTTTCCATGCTGTATGATCAGACAGGCAGGGTGGAGAGGTGGCTTCCTTGGTGGGGGGAAATGTTCTTGCTTGTTGTAGAAGGGAGAGGGGCAAGTCTAGACCGTTGCTTCCACGCTCACCCAAGCCGATCCACCGGGCAAGGCTCATATACTCGGTCTTCCTTCTTGATGGTACTCGAGAAATTGCCACCCCCAAAGAGATACACGTACTACTAGCCAACCGCGGGAGAGCTAGCGGGTGAGGCTGCTTTCGATCGCGATCTGGGCGAGATTAGAGCTAGTAGGCGAGTATGCCCTAGTCAGCTCCTGACGCAACTCTGCGCCCAAATCTCCCCTTTCTTGCAGCCTTGGATTGGCATTTGCTGTGCGATCCATGGCTTCAAGCACCGGCGCGCTTGGCACGATGCGAGTTGTTGATCGACAGAACTACCTACTGTGTAGGCATTGTTGAGGCTCAGCCGCGCATGGCCGCAGCCTTCTGCCCAAGACCCTTTTCACTCCTTTTCTTCCCGTCATTACCTCAGGAACCCAGCCCGTCACCCTTTCTCTGCCATCCTATATTGGTGGGCCAAGAGATGCCACAATGCCAACTAACCCGTCATATTCGACTTTACACAACGGCGAGAGCGAATCTACTCTCAGTTTCGAGATGTTTGAGTGCCTGGCCAGCGAGACTAAAATGCGTCTTTCAGAAACAATTTGTACGACTGAGCATACACAGGAAACTCGGGCAGATACCAAAACAAAGCGACATAGGTTTGATTGGGATGGCTCCTGGTTATGGGAACTCGGATCTACTACCCTAGTCCTCGTGGGCCTTGCTCTATTGGTCGCCTTTCTTGTCGAAATAAACAATACTTCATATACGAACTGACAATATACCGTGGCCCCGAATACTGTCGTGTAAGTTATTGTCACAATCACACAATCTGCACTCCTGGTCTCAGTGTCCTCCTGTCTGGGCCAGCTGAAATGGAACCTGTTTCGAAACCCAGCGCCACTATATCATATACAATCTCTTGACCAGGCGAGCAGGGGATCCTGGGGATCTTTGGAAATTTTGCTGAGAGGAATATTTGGCTCGAGAACGGGAATCCTGGCTTATGTTGGGGCATTCCTTACGGTTCTGGCTCTCGCAGTGGATCCATTCGCACAGCAGATTTTGACATTCCCTTCACGGACGGTTCCTGCACTGACTGCTACTGCATTTACCCACACCTCACAGCGATGGTATACCCAGGCGGAGCCAATTGAGAGTGATGTCGATATGGAGCTTCCGCCGGAGCTTCTAACTGCGATCTTAAACGGCCTCATGGAGGCTCACACTCGTCTTGAACCTCAATGCAATGCAGGCTCTTGCGAATTCCCAGAATTTGTTACACTGGGGATGTGTAGCAAATGCAAGTGGGGTTCAGTTGTCTATGCACCCATGGAGTTTGTCTCCAAGGGCGGGCGTCCCAATTCTCGACATTCAGGGCCCCATGGTCTCCCTTACTGAGGTGGACTATACCACCCCAATTGACTACACTCTATCGAATGTTACAGCACCCCCAACAAAGCCAGTCATGACTAAATGCGCTATATACTTCTTCGAACGACAATACGCAGCGAGCTCCTATCTGCCTGCCAACCGAGACAGCAGTTTAGGGCAGGCCGTTAAAACACAGGAACTCATTCCCCAACATAAAATAGAGATGACATCTATAACCACGGTGATACTCCTTTTTACTTCACCCCGCCAAACGGCTCGACAACCCTGTCAGAAGACCCGGAATACTACATGAGCAGTCTGACGTTCACCAGCTTCGAAACGCTAATGATGAGCCTCCTCAATAGCTCAGCGGGTACCCTTACGTGGAACATGTCGATGTCTGATACGTTGAGGCTGGCACCATTCATACGCAGGAGCAATATCAGCGAACTCCTCGATTCAATGGCCACCAGTGTCACCGATACCCTCCCCCTGAATAAACATGGTAGGCAGGTTCCCGGGAAGGGATTCTGAGAAGAGAGATACATCCATGTTCGATGGCCGTGGATTATTCTTCCGGCTGTTGTTATCGTAGGATCAGTGGTGCTGCTTCTGGGAACTTCAATTGCGAGTAAATGGAAGAAGGCTGTGCTGTAGAAATGCACGGTGCTTCCGTTATTGTCGATCTAGTTAGAAACCACACCGGAGAATGAGATTGCGTCTGTGCGCAGTGTAGATGGGGTAACTGCTATGTCGAAGAAGATGCGCGCTGTGGTGGTGCAGGACAAAGGGCCGCTTATGTTTAGGGAAAAGCAGCCCTATCCCGTCCCCGCAGGTACTATGTAAAAACACATAGAAGACATGAATTATTCAGTCAGGGTAAAAAGATTACTCTATATCCCTCCCTAATATAGATGAGTCAAAGCAATCCCACTTCCACTTTCGCCTTACAAATCTCGATGTCACACAGCCTGATGGCGATGGTCCAGGTAGAGGCTGTACGCTACGTATATCCACAAATCTCCCTTCTCCACCAAAAATCAACAAAAAGTCCATGTCTTGCGTCCCCGCACGCAAAAACAAAGACATACAACAGCTGGGATTCGCATGTGGTCACCCACCATACTACTAACCAGCCGGCGTGTGGCTTAAGTACGGCTGAGCGGACGGGAAGCCCTGTTCTCCACACCCTGTGGTCGTATGTACAAATTCCATTCAATCTTAGCTTTATGATACGCAGTAAATATTTAATGGGTGAGATTAGGGTGAGAAGCAATAGACAGGGTGAGATCTTATCGCCGACTCACCTGCCTCACTTGCCTCGGGTGACCTGCTTGTCTTGACTAGCTTTAAACCTTAGTGCTCGTTCGCTTACAGTAACTGATTGGAGATTGGCTACCTAAGCTCATCACTTCAGGCACCAGACACAAAAACTTTTGCTGCCTGGACCGACTGTGATGGACTAATCCTGACAAAGAGTAAAAGACCCTGCACTGAGTGCTACAGCCGCCGTATGAATACCGACCCTGTCCTCGTTGTCGCGCTTTCCAGATTGGTTATCCTCTCGAGGCAAGCAGTTGACTGGCTCTATCCCGTCGCCCTGATTAGCATCATAGACCGGTGCCATATCTCCAGTTGGAGCAGTCTGCGTCTCGCGACCCTCCCCTTCCGGTATCCCCTCCCACTGTGCCAAAACGGCTAAAACGGTCTGCGCCGAAAACTGTGGTGATATTGACTGCTTCTGTGTACCGTACGATTCGAGTATTATTGTATGAGTATCCCCACTTCGACACCCGTAGAGCACCGACCGTGCTATTGTTGCCGGGGCCGGAAATAAGATGCTGCGTGCTGGACCTCGGAGTATTGACACGCTGTAAATGCCGGATGGCTTTTGATAGTCAATGTCAAACTGCGATATTAAGCTTATATGCCCGCAGTCATTAATTTCGGCACGACAGGGCTCTCTGAGTATCAGAAAAAGGGACCCGTCGTGGTGCACTGTCATGGTCTTGACACAGAATTTAACCATGCCAGCTGCTAATGTACTGGCAATAGTGTCAATTGTTCCATTCACGGACAGTGTCGTTTGCGCATCAGCTGTCAGGTTGCTCTTGTCATTGGTTGCCATAGGTGGTGGATGAGTGGAGAATAAGGAGTTGTTTGTAATTCTCCATGGTTGTCTGGTTCTTGCAGAATCACAAGGAGTGCTTGGGACCTGCGTCTCAGTACCAACGACACCTTCCGTTCTCTCAGTGGATGCTTTAACACGGGCAAGAGAGAATATGCCAGCAACTGCACCAGCTGCACCAAGCTGTTCAAGGCTATTGGTGTGACTCAAGGGTGTCTCGATCGGGGTCTCACCGGTCCCTTTTTCAAAGAGACCCGTAGCAAGCTCACCCTGCGCGGAGTTTCCGAGACTCGAGTCCATACGACCATCATTCCTAATTACTGCTATGGTCTGGAGATGTTGCTTTCCAGGCTCGCTGGACACGAAGTTAGACTGGGAATTGGTACTTTTGATACTTTCATCCGCTCTAAGGCTCGTCGTGCTTCTTCCAGCCTGCGAGCCACCACGGAGTGAGAGGGCTTGTCTACCCCTTTCGAATAACGAAGACGGCCGTTTGACCTCCGGCTCCGGCTGCTCGACAGGGACAACACTTCGTAAAACATCAATATCATCTCTCTGATATTCTTTCTGAGACTCGACGAAGTTTTGGATCTGTCGAGTCACAGTATCTGTGAGTGCTTTGAGTGTTGATTGGGTATCTGACTGCCTATGTATTCTTAGGCTTGGAGAAACAGATAACGCTGTTGAGTATACATACCGTATCTCATTACCGGCCAGCATAAGTGAGCTATATGCCATGAACAATGAGCTTTCCAGCTGTGTAGCTGCGTTGATCAGTTCCTTCATGTGGCTCTCGTTGAATACCCATCTCGCAGTTTTGACAGAGTTTTTAAAAAACCGTCGCAACCGTTCCCTGATTGTATCTTGGGCTCCCTTACTTTCTGCGCGTTTGCAGATTTCGATCAAATTTTTAGCGTCTGCCAGGATGGCCTTCGTATTCGTCTTGCAAGAAGATATAAGGCTATGCTTATCACCATTAAAGAAAACGGAAAGGCTTTGAAGTTGATAGTTCTCTCTACTCGCGGCGGCAAGCGAGTCTATCAAGTCGGTCGTCTGGAAAGGTTAACGTCTGCCCAAATTGCGCAGGAACCAACTCACTCGATCAATACTCCGAAGAACAACCACGTATCTTTCTAGCTGACCGGATGATTGCTTCAAAACTTCCACAAAATGAGCCAGTTTGATTATTGCACCCCCAAGCGTAATAACACCGCTTGCCTCTCCAACACCAGACATATTTGCGGGAACTGAACACGCAACCGTAGAGTAACAAAACCTTAGATGCCACCTACCAGTATATATGCGTGGCTTGTGAACCGCCGGCTAGTGATCGAAGGCTTAGACCTCATAGCATTATCCACAAGGCTGCCAGATCACCTCGCAAAAGCAAACATTGCAACCCACTAATCAGTCCCGGACACACAGGCATGGTGAGTGGCTTTGACTTTTCTTGCCAGGTTTTTCACTCCAGAATACCCGCCAGCGTGACGCCATATCTCTTCGTTTCTTCCGGAATCTGTCAGAAATACGATGGTATTTTTTTGAGGGCTTTAATGAGTTGCATTTGTCTGATATCCTCAGATTTTTGTATATACCCCTCTTTGGGCATCGAGACAGTATCTCTTCTGCCTCGCTTAGACTATTTCACATGATATCCCTACAGGGACTAGTGAAATCTGACAGAATCCAGCATGTGTCTGCCTTGCGGGCGTAATCAGTACGCCCAGGGTATGAAGCGAATTAACAGCGTGAAAAGTATTTCGTAAGGCTGCGCGATAGCCTTTTACTACGGTTGACCGATAACAGTTCTCAATCAATACAATGCTAAATTTGAGTTATTCTCGAATAAGACGCTTACTGCAAAGCCGGAAGCAAAACACATTTTCTAGACTGCCAGCCCTTCTAGCTGGTGTTATTGCGCGGAAACTGTAGCCGTTGCTGGAATATCATTCCTAATATTTTGAGGAATGTAGAAAACACCCTCTCTAAGCACAAGGCTAAACTACCCCGCTTTTCTGCAGCCTTGCGACAGCGCAAGCAGTAGCATGTCGTAAGCCTGAGAGCAGCTCTCGCCTTCAAGCTATGTGATCTCTACTTCAGTCGACATTACCTTCCTGTACACCTTTGATCCGCATTACAGCCTACGCACAATGCTCCCGACTCGAAGGTTTCTTTCATGGGATCCCAAGTTTACCAAGCGCGATCCTGTCCTATCCAAGCTCTTATACAATATTGAGAACCAGAAATTCGACTCCCTGCCAGGCTATACCAGGATAGACATATTCCTTGGGCAGCGAGTTCACACGTTGATGCCAGAGCAATACAGCTATAACGCATTACGAGAATTTCTGGAGCGCAGTGAGGAGGACATTCCTAAACTGGAAGGAACGATCCCTATATCAGGCATGTCCGCTGACGCGCAAACCACGATTCTCCTTGATGAGCGTCGAGATCCCTCTCCGCTCAATAATCTCTCTTCTCGTTACTGGGCCGAGTACACACAACACCCGCCCGGGGGCGAGGCTATCCATCTCGAGGCTTTGAATGCAAAAGCACTTTATGACACCCTGGCGTCCGAGGTATGAGATTACCCCGATATTATGCCTTTGGGAAAGGATGAGTACCAACACCCATGAGCTTAGCGATTAAACTTGGGAGTAAGTTCGCCGGAGCGCCGGAGCATGTAAGACTTCCAGTATGTCCGTTGTTTCGATGCACTAACCGAAACAGCTATATCCGAGATTTATCCCCAATATGTGCGCTTGCACTGATTTTACCTGTCGCTGTTCGATACGCACCTTCCCTTCGAGAGTTTCTCTTCAAGTATGTGACTGGTAGAGCGTTTTTTGGTGTCAAAATAGTAAGTCTCCATGCTATCTCACTACACAGAGGGCTAACATTGTTCTAAGGGTTACCCCATCAGTCCCGCCAGCACTTATACTTTTGAGTTTCATATTCCATACTTCGCCTTGAGACGATCGCCAGCCGGTGCTCCCTCTCGCAGCAATCATGTTGCTCGACGCAAAGGAGAATTCCAGGCCAATTTCAGCGACTATAGGGATAATCAGAAGGAATTCTTCCATGAGGCCCAAATATCTGTCCTACTGGTTGGCATAGACGAGTGGGTCTGGACTCTGTATTGCTTGGTGGAGACCCATTTTTGCGAAAATGGGCCAGGGGATATCATACAATATATCAGCTCAGACAGGGATGCGGCCTCGGGACAAGGGTCAAGCTACTCAGTGCCTATATGGAATCCAAGAGAATATTTCCTCCTCGTTCTATCCAGAAGGATGAGTGAGGTCAGATTCGAATGGGCAAACCTTGTTCAAACCCTTGACAGACGATTTAGGAAATTAGTATGCATCTATACAGCTTCTTCACATCCTCTAACGTCTCACTAAAAAACAATCTAGGAAGAGGATATCTTTGGCGGGCCTCCGACTGCGCCCAAAAGTGGCGAAGATGATGATCTTTTCACTACAAACAACTATACATGGGCAATTCAGGTATTGCAACTCTTTAGCAACCAGCTCATCAAAACTCTCGAAGCGTGGGATGAATTTTCCGACAAACATCTGCACATTTTCCACCCCGATGAGACTCCAGCCGCCTTTTTGCCTAAGCTTTCCAGTCACCTTGAGTCTCTTGACACCGATATCTCGGAGTTGCGTTTTATGTATCAGACTATCTCACGACAGATCATAGCTTTTGAAAGCAAGAGGTCTAATGTAAGCTTTCTTAACGGCTATAGCGGTTATGCAAGTGCTGACAATCGAGACTCTCAATACTTCAGCACTTGTGGAAGCTCGAGCTTCTAATGCTCAAGCGGACAACATAGGACTCTTGACAAAGGTGACCGTAGTATGTGACTTTCATGAAACAATCTTGTTGGGGTTTTCTAACTCGCCTTCAGTTCTATCTTCCTCTTGGGCTTACCACAGTACGTTCACAGAATTCAACTATTTGATTAGCTTCGCTTACCATACTAGGCGGGCTTCAGTGTGGCCTTTATACCTTCCGACCTAGATTGGAGAATATACATAGGATCGTTGGTTGGATTCACACTACTAAGTGTCATGATCTCGTTCAATCTCGCCTGGCTCAAGCGGTCTCCTGAATCGTCACACACCACAAATCCCCTCGTTATGTTGAGTAAAATACTCCCGACCCACGCCACAAAGCCCCCATCCTCAACCGTTTAGCCCTTATTGCAGACTGCGTCTCCAAATTAATAGAATTGACACGTGGAACAACGATGATGATGGCAAATCAAACATCGGCCATTACATAGACGTGGATTATTACTATTCCCGCACGAACACTGTAGACAACAATCAGCAATGGTAGATCTCAATACGTCGCAAAACGGCACTTACACAAACCCACCACCCGTCCATATTGGGCCGCGGCTGCTCGATGAACGGAGGGCGATAGTCATAGTCACCGTCAAGGTGCTCAATCAATCTTGGAGGGAGTTCAGCGTCGTTCGTGCACATGTTGCATTTTCCATTGTTGCAGTTTTTGCACTTGCTTGCTGCTTGCTCGTTGTGGACTCCGCATTTGCACTGGTTGTTGCACCCGGATGAGTATCTCTGTTTTTTCCATACTGTAGATTCTTTACCGCGAACGTAGATGGGTAGAAAATTGTTGTACGACAATTGCGGTGACTTACGCATGTCCACCCTCCGGGAATCTTGGGCACGGTTATCTTCATGCCGGGGTGTATGGTTGTCTCCCGAGGCGAGGGACTGCCAGTGCTGTGGTTTCCCGAGGTTGAGTAAGAATCGGTTGGAATGCTGCCTTAACCTGCTGTGGGGTGGTGGTGGAAACCAGGTTGGACTATCAGTTCCACTAAGCCTCCAAACGCTGACCGAAAGGGAAACACCAACCGCAAGCTGGTTGGGATGGCTCGATGCTCGGCTAAGGCATAAGGGAATGGAGATGTTCAGAGCAAATGAGGGGAAGTCTGCGTTGGTTGTCGCTTGAGCCTCGACTTCAGCCACACGAGGCTTAAAATGGGGCTTAAGCCAGAGGCAAACGGTGGAGGATCGGTCTCCCTGCATGCAGTGGGCCGTGGCTTTGCAGCTTGGATGTGTTGCTGCCGGGGCTATAAATTGGGTTATCATGGATGATACGTGGCAGGTGTGAGGCAGAGGTGACTGCTCAGCTACACACAACTCTGAATTATAGGTTTAGAATGTAACATATTATCCGAAGTGTAAGGCGTATAAACGTGATCTTATTATATTGTGGGTGTCACGACCTCCGCGTACAGTATGCGAATGCCTTAGGCACCATACCAGTCACATGCCATTGTCATGTGATGCACAACATAAACAGCGGATGGTGGCCTCTATCATGTTTTGTATTCTCGTCGTCGGTTGCCATAGTATTGAATATCATCATTTCAGACTTATGAATGAACCATTCGTCATAGTGGGAAGCGATGGATACTCTTCTCATTGGGTGGCCGGTACGGCCGCCTAGCTAACGTAATCCACCACCGAGCGAGCGCGGATCTCCAACCATGGTTGAAATTAGGCTGCGGCATAACCGCAACCGCGGCTATAGGATTGATAACCATCACCGCAGATGCGGTCATGGTCATGAGATTTGATGACCATCACCATCACCGCAAATTTGAGGTTAACCATGGTTAAACCACTGTTAACCTTGCTATGGCCGCACTAGCATAACTCTTGCTTAATTATTAGTTTTAAGCCTCCTGCATGATATTTATAAAGCTTACATAAGCTGATTACTCTCTGTTTTAAACATGCATTCAGGTTTTTCTAATACAGACCTCTTATTTTGTAATAACTAAGACGGTGAGCCAATCAGAGGACTTGAATTAATCTATCTGGTACTCTAAGTACGGAATTCAAAGCATGAAGCTATTCAAAGAGGATCGTAAACAAACACGCAGAAGGGGCCTCGCGGAGCGAGGCTGACCGAGATGGGTAGGCGGTCGGCGTACCGGCAGAATACCCACGACCAAGTCGATCTCGCTTACTAATCAGTTTGACGTCGTCGAGCCCGCGGTCCCCCGCGGCTCGTCAAGCTCGGGATCATGACCTGCAGGTGGTCGTGATAGATATCCTCATCAGCAATCCTGTACTACATCCTGGTAACTTGTACATGGTTAAACCACTCAGAAATGATCTTTGGATCCTCGCACTTCGCGCGCTGATAATTATACTGGCAAGAGAAGCAAGTTTTAAGTTCATCCCGGCATTGAATAAAGTTGTATGGCCATTTCTCTCCAATAGTCTGGATAGGGGCCGTGCCACGCTTTGCCAGTAGAATATTGGCCATTTCTTGTACATGAGATGGCCACGGAGCTGCTCCACGCTGATCCAGAGAGAGAATCCATCGTACAAGTGATTCCTCTTCATTTTGGGTCAGCTTATGGGAATTTGCGCGTGCCTCACTGCAAGAATTGACCCCATTTAAACACTGGTCAAGTGTCGTACGCGGAACATTATAAACGCGTGCAGCTTCGCGAGTACCGTGAGTTTCTTTTTTTTAATAGCGGATATTGCAAGTAGGATGCGACCTTCCTTCTTGATTGAATTTCTTGACTTTATAGGCACTTTTGGTGGCATGGTTAATGGTTGAATTGGGGGAGTATTCCAATCGCGGTTAAAACGCGTCAGGTGGCCCGTTCGCTTACCGATTATGTTACCCAAGGACAGGAGAAACCCATGTTCTGACATAAAGATATATTGCTAGTTGGAATAAACCCTCATGTACCATGTTGTTAAGAGAGAAAATGGAATTATGGTCAAGAGATGAAAAGGCCCTTCTCTTTATGCTAATCTAGAGAAGATTCTCTACGCCTTGATAATAGTGTCGCGGCCCACTCATCTTCTTACCTCTTCTCACCCTCTTGTCACCCACTTAGCACCCACTTTCTTACTCAAGTAAAAAGTATCACCCAAATCACTCGCACTCACCCTGTGAGCTAGCGGCAACTACGGATCAAGCAGCAACTAGTCCAGGGCTCATGTACTGTTTGACCGCGTTCAACCCGTGGCTTAAGTACGGCTGAGCGGACGGGAAGCCCTGTTTTCCACACCCTGTGGTCGTATGTGCTTATAGCTAAATGACTTATTTTATAGAGGGTGAAGGAAACGTCAACTTTATGAGTTTGGGTGGTAGAGGCAGTGCACAAGAGAGATCTCACTGCCGGCTCATTTGGCTCATATGGCTTCCCAGCCACAAAGCCCGTCAGGGAATTTTGCTATCTGGAAAGGCGAACGGTGACCCAGGTGAGGTTGAGCAGGCGGAAGCCTCCGAATTGAGGGACTTGCATAGGAGGAAACTTATTTTTGGTGAAGCTTTCGCTATTTCCCTCTTGTACTAACAGGCTTCCGTAATAGGTCAGTTTAAAAATAATTAGTTCATTCAGCACAACCAGGGAATCAAAGATCACAACCAGTGTAATCAACCTCCTTAAACTTTCCTATTCTTCCCACACGACTGCATCATTTCCAACCTCATGATCTTGATTTCAACACGCTCCACTCAGCTGGGGCGGTCTCTTGCAAATAGTTTTCGCCCTTGTACCGGATCACCGTGCAAGCTGCCAACCTCCTGTAAGGACCAAAAATGCTCCAGGAAGATGCAGGTCTGTTCGGTGATATCCTTGCAAGGCGTCCTTGGGCATTTCCAATCCACAAACAGTCCACAAACAGGTGATGAATGTTTCTGTACCACCCGAAATAAATCTGCACTCTTCCTTGAACACACCAAATATTTATCATTATTCGATACATCAGCATAATTCGGAGTCCGAAGTCCAGTTTTATGACCTAAGATGAGGTCGTGTAACCACATCAGTAGAAAACCACACCTTCGCAGAAGCTTAAACCGACCCCGTCCATGTATACAACCAGTTATAGCCCGGAACGTGGCTAAAATGCGACGTAATTGAAGCGCATGAATGCTGTTTTATACTGCTACGGTGGAAAGCCGGACCACTCATGGCACTAAATTGACCATCAGGTGCCAACAAGCGGACAATACATCGAATATTCCTCTTTGTGATAGAGCATGTGTGTGCAAGATCTACTGCACACGCACGCATCTCTACAGCTACAGTCCGCATGTGATGCGGCAAAAGGAAACAGCACAGAATGATTCGCAACATGATATCGGATGACATTAGAATAATGCTTAGATTCAAGCCAAAGCCGCCCCAGAAGAATCATCATGACAGCATAGATCTAAAGGTGGATAATATTTAAGAAGCCTTGATATTCAAGGGTCCCTGTAAAATTTCACAGCCGTCTTTATCGACCTATTTCTATTCTGTTCTCTTCTTTAGCCACCATGTCATACAGCGATCAGATGTCACCCAACCCTTCTCTATTCGGCGTCCCAGTACCACCGGAAACATACGAAGTGGATGAGTACTTCTGCAGATTCACACCGCGCATTCACCGTGATGCTCACCTTGCCGATATAGGCTGCTGGCAGTGCCAGCTAGATCTCTTAGAATCTCAGGGTGATACTCATGCCAAGGCTGTCCAGAGCAGAAGTAACAAGAGCTACGCTGTTGGCTGTATTAATCCAACTGTTGGCAATTTTACAGCCCTGTGTGCGAGTGAGGCAATCCCTGACCGGCTAACTCTGATCTCCTATATCGTTGAGTATGCATACGTGCATGATGATAGTAAGACTGACCACACCCAGAGCGCCGAAGCAGGCTAAGTAAAGAATTATAGTTATTGAATATGCTCCCGAGATGTCTGAATCACATGTCAGTTTTATGCTTCTCATAGATGTCTACATTACGCTTTTCTGACTACTTGCAGCTTCGGGAGGCAAATAATCAACTAATGGAAGGCTTGACTGATACCCTGGACGGAGACGCACGGCTCACCACCAGAAATAACGTGAGAAGGCAGCTACAGGCCAAAATGGCGACAGAGCTTTTGGAAATCGACAAGAAACAGGGTCAGGAAATTCTTCGTTTCTGGAAAGAGATGTCAAACGTTTTTGTAGGGATTCGGGACACTGATTGCAAGACATTGGAAGAGTATCTTCCGTCCCGCGCCATTGACGCAGGATGCCCGTAGGTTATTCATGCTAGAAGTAAATTGTGAATAACCTTCAGCTAACTATGTCTTTAAAGGTGGACTATGAGTCTGTTATGTTTTTCGATGGACTTCTACCTCACAGAAGAAGAGGCTAAACAAACCGCAGCCCTCACGAGGGCCGCGTATGATGCGTGGGTCCTGGTTAATGATTACTTCTCTTGGGAAAAGGAGTATCAAAATTATAAGTCTAACAGCAGAAGCAAATCTGGACAAACCGGCAATATTGGGCCAATTGTCAGTGCTGTTTTCTTATTTATGAAGTGGCATAATGTCGATCTGATCACAGCAAAGAAGATGCTCCGGACTGAGATCATCGCTCGCGAAGAAAAGTTCTGCAATATCAAGAATTCGCTTCTAGATCAAAAAGAAAGAATGACGGATAGGATCCTGGAATGGATTGAGATGTTATCTCTTGTGACAGCTGGGAACTTTGCATGGAGTATGACCACCGCACGCTATCATGATCAAGCGAAAGATGCATATCCAGCTCTCCATGATACGAGGCAAAAGAATATAAGAGCTTGTCTCGTGATTTCGACAGCTTAGCGCCCCAATCACGGCTCAAGCAGTAGGGAGTCCCTATAGCTTTGGACCCAGGACTCTCTACGATACTATAAGTCCGCCAGCAGATGGTGATGAGGAAGGGACCCATATCCTCCCTGGTCTGTCGGATTACGAACAGGTTAATGGGCCAGAGAATCCAAATTCTACACATGCACTAACCGGACACCAGATCGCTTTGGAACCTTATATGTACCTCAATTCGTTGCCATCAAAGGGAATAAGGGGTGCAGTAATCGACGGCCTTGATGTATGGTATCAAGTCCCAGAGAGAGCAGTCAAAACTATCCAAGAAATTACAGAGCTGCTACACACTTCCTCACTGATGTATGTGTTACCCTTTGGCTTGTTGAATTAAGATACTAATACGCTATAATAAATATAGGGTGGATGATATACAGGATAACTCATTGCTGAGACGCGGTTACCCTGCTACGCATACTGTGTTTGGGATTGGTCAGAAAATCAACTCTGCTAACCTCCTATTTATGAGGGCCTTAAAGGCTGCGACGACGTTATCCTCAACGGCTGTTTCTATTTTTACGGACCATCTTATAAATGGCCATATCGGCCAGGGTATGGACCTCTACTGGACCTACCAGACAAAGATCATAACCATGAAGGAGTACTTTGCCATGGTCGACGCTAGTATGCTTCTCTCCTACCCTTACAGGCCTTAGCAGTCACTACGATACTGACCGCTATGCCCGCTTCCAGAAACTGGCGGTTTCTTTATTCTCATTGCTGAGCTGATGCGTTCTGAGGCAACCATGAATAAAGATCTTGATGTGATACCGCTGATGAAAGTCGTTGGGCGCTTCTTCCAAGTCCGCGATGACTACCAAAATCTCCAAGATGCTGATGTAAGCTGTCGCCGTTGGTTCAATTCCCTCTATGCACTTTGCCCCGGCCACAGTGGATAACGGACTTTTCATTAGTATATTGAGCAAAAGGGTTTTGCAGATGATCTTAGCGAGGGCAAGATCTCTCTCCCTCTCATCTACGCCCTGGAGACAAAGACGCCGCACAGGCTGCTTAGTGTTCTACAGCAACGGAAGGTTAGCAATTCGCTATCAATCGAGCTCCGGAAAATGGCTTTAGATGATATTATAGCCGCTGGCGGCCTGCAGTATACGAAGGGCATCATAATCGGCTTACAGGAGAAGATTGGTAGGTTATTGGCGCAGTCTGAGGACCAGGCGGGAGTGAGAAACTGGATTCTTAGATTGATGAACAAGCGGTTGGAGTTAAAGGTTTAAGGGAAGGGTTCGAATGAGACGTCTGGTACGAGGAACATATCGAGCCGGTTAGGAAGGAGTGAACCGGTCCTGACGGCGGGAGCTTTGCAAATGAGGGGAATGTGTTTAGCTCTACTTGGAAAGAGGTCCTTGATGGACCTGTTGAAGATTACAAGAGACTGGAAAGGATTAAGAGGACCGTTGTTCTAAAGGGCACGTTGTTTGTTTGGGGGTGATGTGGGGAGTGATAATTGGGAGTATGTGTTGCGGGATGGGTTGCTTTGTCGGGTTTAGGGGTGGAAGATCTGATCGTGGAAAGAGTTGCTACATAGGTATCTTGTTGGTTATAGAAAGATTACAACAGACCTGGTACCTCGGTATGGCGTGACTAGTGAGGTCTAATAATGCAAGGTGTCTGTTATTGGAATCCCTACATGTAGTAAGACATGGATATACCAGACGGGGTCAAATTAATGTAACTCGCCGTTCCCTCGTCGCCGCCAACTAATTCATACCGCGGCGCCCGGCTCCAAGTTCGACATCTACAGCCCTAGCTACGGCCTCGATAGGCTCATCCTCCCCTGGGGCCACGACGTGTACCTCTACCATAACGTCAAGGGCCAAAGCATCCTGCCCTTCGAGGCCCTCACTATAATCTGCTACCACTCCTTCTATACTCGCGGAACTAATCCAACACTTTAGCATAAAGAAAGAAAATTTTATATAGAGAGCGCAGTATATTAACATGAGAAATTGTTCCCCTGCCAAGGCGTGAGTTCGCAATATACCATATCCATATGGTCTTGTGCCTGTTATGACACGACAGAATGTCACGCCAAGGAAGTCATGGGACAACCACAGCCAATTAGCAAGCCCACTCATTCCAGGCACGGTGCCCGGGATGAGCAACCCAGGGCACGTGACCTATAGTCGTAGGTAAGTAGTGTACACATCTCGCGCGACATCAAATTTTAGTGGCGCGAGATGACCCACCAGCACGTGATGCCAAGGCCATTATTAAGCAGGTTTATCTCGCATGACCTTTTATGTTAAGGATTTGAAATGTAAAATAAACCTTGTTCTACATTTTCTGCCGAAAAAGGTAGCCAGCTGACCTGAAACCACTAGAGAAGAAGGTTAGTATGAGCGCTAGGGGTGGCTTCTATTGGTGGATCCGAATCGAATGACTAATCAGTATCGAAATGAATGAATATTGAAGGTCTTGCTCTTCTAACTACAGTCTGTATAGAGCTTATGTATCTGGCCAGAGGCCTCATTCGACCCCGAAGAAGAGGGGTAATATGATATCATGTATCCTTCTGAAACGATAGGCCACATCAGCGATATGTAGATCAACTGAATGAGGAAGGCGATGTCCGATTGGCCTAGATGAATAATCCAAGTCCACCTTGGTTGACATCAGTTTATAGATCATGACCGCGAGCGGTCGTGATATCTTGTACTTGGAAGTGCCTAGGGAGAGCACCATGTATATCAAACAATACTATCCATGCTACTAGTGCTTCTTCCTGTCGTACAGATAGTTTGTGCTTGTGGTTGCGAAGTCCTCCCTGAAATTGACGTCCCTTTAATCGATCACGTAGGGTTTGGGTAGGCAAGTTATAAACCTTAATTGCTTGCTCAGGATTGGTCATTTTTTGTAGGCTCGCCGCCTTCGGCCTGGAATCAGCTAAGACTTCGTTTCTCCACCGGTCCAGCTCTAAACTTCGCGGAGGATCAGTCAACTTCTCTATTGGCGATCACATATATAGAATGCAGTGACCATGAAGTCAAAGAGTACTTAACTAAAGCTTTCCGTAACAACATTTCAATGAGGCAAGGTGAGAAAAAAAAACAATAGGAAAAAGAATAGTGGGATAGGTTATCAAGTCAGCAGCTTAATGATATCCGTGGATTGTAACAACAGCGCAAAACGGTCGATTGCATCATTTCCTGTAGCACTAGGTCCTAAAACCCATCCAGTACTGTCATGGACATCGGTATGAGGACCTGCACCAAGGGCCGAAGCCTCAGCTGGATTACAAACATGATGTGTGTCCAGGGCGATCTCAACATCCTGGGGAATCTGGTTGTTTTGGACGCCTTGGGTGGTTCCATGATTGTCTGGGTTGGTGGCGAGCTTCTTCTGATCATGAGGTTCGGACTCGTCATCGCTCATCTGTCTCTTGCGGTTTGGGGGCGAAAGATGGTATAGTTGGACAAGCTTTTTATCAATGAGATTTTTGTCATCAAAATATAAACGGCGCAGTGTTGTTAATTCGTCGATCGTGGTGCGGTCAAGTGCATAACAGCGGGCGCTTCCTAGTATGGCGATCCCTCGTCGAATCGCAGCCAATGGGTGTCCGTGCCATGGCTTGGGAGTAGTAAGAAATTGGAGAGACTCGACGGACATGTACCCGCCATGGAGGAAATTTTTCAGGTAATAACCACGATACAGTCCACCAGGCGCGTCTGGTGCCGCTACCTCTTTCGAGGCAAGGTGATCACGGTACTTCTCGATGGTTGGGACGATTCGGCCAGATGTTTGATCATTTTGCGCACGGCGGAACTGATCATTAATTTCGAATCTGATGAAGAAGTTTAAATCCGTCGGGAGGAATATCCAGCAGGGGTCAGCGGAGCGGTCGAAAGAAGCATGGCAGGAAGAACAAAGCGGAATACAATTAACCGCTGATTTGAACGAAAACGGTAACAAACCAGCTTGTATCCAATAAAGGGCCTTGAGACTGTTTAGCGAACGTAGGTGCATGAGGATATAGCGTATACATACTTGACCATCTTTCTGGGCAACAACATGGGCGAATTCAGGGTCGCTGTTCAAACAACTCCAACAATTTGCACCTGACAAGCGGACAACCTCGAGCTTTACGGTGTCACTGAACGTGTTCGAAGCGTCTGTTCGAGGTTGCGAATCTTCAGAGCGACGAGAAGAGCGGGAGGTGGGAATAGGTGGAGGCATCAGAGCCCGGTCATTCGAGTTACCTGTCATGATTAGCTGGTGATGCTGCATGAAATTTGAGAGTGATCTCACCTCTATTATTGACAGCTACCTAAGTAGCTTGATGATATTCACATGAGGAAGCAGCTACTGAGGTCAAATGCGACTGCCTTGCAATCCGAACAGTCAGGAGTATGATAATGGTTATTACGTAGCTCATATCCACATATGTCGGCCAGCAGAAAATTCACCGCCTCACATTTCACGTGATAGGACACCATTGTGGGAAGCGATGGATGTCCTTCCATTGGGTGGCTGGTATGGCCGCCTAGCTAAGATATCTAACCTGACTAATGCATGACTAAGCGAGGTCGACCCCTAGGGGCAGGCGGTAACGGGCGGCAGTATGCTCCGACAACCATTGTGGGAAGCGAGAGTATGTCTGTGAAGGGCTTAAAGTAAGACTTATGTTCAATCTAACTAGGCCACGAACTGTGTACAAAAAGCTTGAAGAAAAGAAGTTCTCCACGCGCGTTCTTCCGCGTCAACACGCCACCGTCACGTGGGCGGGCTCTGGCCCGTGACAATGTCTGTCTCATTGGGTGGCCGGTAGTTCCTGGGTGGTCGGTAGTAAGACGGCGAGCCTATCAGAAGACCTGAATTGACCTATCTGGTACTCTATGTACGGAATTCAAAGCATGAAGATATTCAAAGAGGATCGTAAACAAACACGCGGAAGGGCCTCCGCGGAGCGAGGCTAACTAAGGTAGGCAAGCGGTCGACGCGTAGGCAGAATAAATGGCGCTTATGGTTGAGAGTTCCGGGTATTACGTAACAACTACGGTTACCGGCTTGACTACTTCGCGCAACTTCTACTTACCCGCGAGACCTTTCCCTGTTTTCTAGCTCTTAGCACAATCACTAATATGATGAATTCAGATCACCGCTTAAAGCGTCGCTTAACATAGCCAGCATTTATTATCCCCCATCTACACGTCAGATGTTGTTTCTGTATTTCACAGGACAGAGCGCGGGAATTAATTGCCAGTACACATATTAAAGTAGATGTCACGGTGCCAGCTTAGAGCCTCATTCCGGGCGCCGTGCCCGGAATGAGTATCGCAAGATTCTGCCTGTTCTGACCGCCCGGCTGACCGATACTTCCTCGACTCCAACGTCAACCCTATTCCTGATCTCTGAGCAACGTCTTGTTATACTTATCACGACCACTCACAGGTCATGATCTCGACCGCGACGAGCAACGAGGAACCGCAGGCTCGACGGGGAACTGATTAGTAAGCGATATCGACTTGGTCGTGGGTATTCTGCCGGTACGCCGACCGCTTACCCATCTGAGTTAGCCTCGCTCCGCGAAGGGTCCATCTGCGTGTTTGTTTACGATCCTCTTTGAATGTCTTCATGCTTTGAATTTCGTACATAGAGTTCCAGATAGGTCAATTCAGGTCTTCTGATAGGCTCGCCGTCTTAGACTGTACAAGTGACTCATGATCCTAAATCTACGGACATTCATTCTAACTAATATATAAGCAATAAAGGGAGAATGCAGGACGGCCCTGAATAACTGGATAAGTAGGTGTCGAACTTCGCCACGTACGTAATATTTGGTACACCACCCGAAGAATCTGAAGGTCTGTGTTAGAATGGCTGAAGAAACGGCAGCCAATCAATCAAGGCGCCTTGCCAGCGTGACACGACAACGCTAGGAGGAATGTTATTCCGACCCGAACGTGCCCATCGTCCCCCGACGAGGAAGATGAGGACGCTGCGAGACCGTGCCGGTCGTCCTCAGGACAGGACGACGAGCACGCGGAACGGTCGTCCCCGCGAGCTCCCGCGAGGACGAACAGGACGATGAGGGATGGTATATAAGGACGTTCACTACCCACCTGTATTTACTTTCTGCCTCTCGTGCCTTATCTTTAGTTTACAGTAACATAGTCAGATCGCCAGTACGAACCAAAGTTACTATTGCATCTTCTACTTTGCTCTTCTTCATCTTGATATCAGAATACCTAAGGTCCGATTCGACGCTTAGCAGGACGACCCTGACCTTGTCTGAAACCCTGTTCTCCACACCCTGTGGTCGTATATACTGTGCTATTGAGACTGAAAAATGATATACACCTTTCTTCCTAGGCACGCAACTCAAACCTAGACGTTTCCATCGCCCTGGTTGGGGTGACGCCGGTGAGTCCATAGGAGCACCATGCAGAACATCTACTGTTGGCTCCCTCGGTGTATGTTTAGGACGTATGCAATCTTCTGATTGGAGTATTAGTGCTCTATAGTAGCTATAGTCTGTCATTATCCCAAGCAACACTTGGAATTTCGGTACGGTTTTCTAATGATGTGCTAGCGTTAGCCGTTTGGTGTTTTAGCATTGTCACGCGCCGTAGCAATATGGAGGGCAGTGTTCCCTCGTATATCCAGTATACCGAGAAGTGCCCTTATTGTTAGTTTTCGTATCTTTGTGGATAGATTCTGGGCTGGCGTCGGTGCGGGAATTAGGTGGGATGAAGTGGTTTAGTAGTAGTATTTGATACGTATTAGCGACAGAGATGGCTATGATTGGTGGATTGAATCGGATGACTAATCGGTATCAATTGAAATGAATGAAGGTCTTGCTCTTCTAACTACAGTCTGTATAGAGCTTTAAATATCTGGCCAGAGGCCTCATTAGATCCCGAAAAGGTAGTATCGTATCCTCCATCGTATCCTCCATCGTATAGTGTATGCAAAGTTGAAAGAACGAGGCGCTGTGATATTGGCTTGGCTGAATAATCCCAAAAATAAGTTCGCCTTGGCTGACAATACGAATCTATGAGATCATGTGATCACTAGCGGCGTGGCCGCTAGCTACTCCAACCCCCTGAGGATTCGACCCCTCAATAGAGACAGGAAGAGATCGTTAAAGAAGAGTCTATCGAAGCAATAGAATTGAGTCCTATCGTTAAAGGCATCCGCTCCTCAGTAGGCTACGTGCGTGTAGCTGATACAGACGTCATTCTGCCCCTCTCCTTCCCCTGGGCCTGTTGTATTCTCAACAGTATTCAAATGGCTTCTTGGTTTCCATCCGTGTATTCAGAGCGCTGATAATCTCAAGTTCGCTTTCTTTCTATGAATTGGTAGTTTAGTGCTGTTTGTCCGGTAAAACGGCCTATGGACTGCAGAACGGTGGTGGTCTAGCCTCATGCCCTACGTTGAATATCACTACTATCCTCTTATTTAGGTGAATCACGAAACAGAATCTTGTCATGAATACTTATCATGTTTCTAAGATTATTAAGCTATCTAGTCATGTCCAACATGTACAGCTATTACAATCTCTCCGGATAGTTCCAAGGTACTGGCGACTTTGGACGTTCAATCTCTAGACCAATTCGTTCAGCACCCACTAGACCAGCTCGTGCAGTGCTCTCTAGACCAGCTCGTTTAGTACTTCTTCTTCTTTCCCTCTCGGGGTGCTTCAACCTAACATAGAGATCATCGGGCAACATGCGCGTAGCCTCTTCCCCTGACCACACAACCAATTTGCCAGGATCGGGATCATACTCGATAACCGTCCTCTTACTTCTGGACTTCATGAGCGAGATAATGTTCCCCAGAATCTGTACCAAGTTCCTGATATCCGTTTGGTACTGCTTCTCCCAGTTCATAACTTCGTCGTACGCACTCGCAACTAATGGCCGTATAAGCTGGCCATATTTATGGACAGCACTGACGAAGACCACTGTCCTGGATAGCCACATCTGTGAGAGGGTATGGTTGATCCGACCCAATCCATCGGCTGCCGCAACTTTGACTCCGCCAATTTTGCCTGGAAGGACCTCATGCCCCTCTTTGATGACCATCAAGTCCGAAGTTGGAGAGGCTGGATAGGCCGTTTTCGGGGGCGGAAGAGATTCAGGGGTGTCGGGGATGCCGTTATTTCGACGAACAGGCTGTGGTCGCTCCACAAATACCTTTGCTTCATAGCATACCATGAATCTGATTTCGCCGAGCTCATATGATATGACTCTATGGTGACTCGCGCTGCTCTCTACATGGGGCGTTGTGAGTGTCTTTTCGAATTGGCGTTCAATCTCTTCGTATTCGTCTAGTTGGGCGTTTGTCGAGACATCCTTCGACTGCCCTCCATCCGTTCGGCAGAAGATGACAGTGCCTCCCACAACTTCAGCCTCAATCCTGAACGCCGCGACATGTCCATGAGATGGATTCACAAATGATAGAAGTTGCCATAGGCTATCTCGGTCCGAAACAATGTCAATAGAGTCCAATCTGAACCTGGGTTCTTCGATAAGTAAAGCTCGGAAAAGAGGCTCAAGCGGATACTTTGGAGCTTGTACTGGTCTTTCGTAGTGGGAAGGCGAGCTCGAGTATGTCCCTGATGAGGGGGGTGACCAGAGGTTAGGGCTACCGGGAACAGCAATTGCAGGTGTAGACCCTCTAATCAAGTTGTATGATGCTAAATGCTGAAAATTATGAATTGGCATATAGCTTTTGCTGGTGAGGCCTGGGTGAGAAAGCACTGCAATCTTGGTAGGCGCCATCGCGAGTGTGATCGGTCGGTAGAATATTTCCCGGTTCAAGATGATAGACTGTAATAAATAAAGGTAGGTATAAATAAACAAGGACTTGAGAGTCAAGTGCAAGCGAAGATGAGATGACATGGCAAAGCAAAGAGGTTCACCTTTGAATGTCGAGAGTTTCGCTGGCGAGACTTCCGGTACCTGCCTCATTCACCAGGTCAAGGTCGATGGACAGCACCTTCCTAGAGAAATCATCTCATTCATGAATGCCGCTGAAAACGAAGCATCTAGATACCAAGAAGCGCCCCCCTGACATTCTTTCCCTTAAGTTGTACTCTCCAAAACCGATGCTCATTCAACAAAAACATCTCACCATCTCGCCCAAAACAGAAATTCGCAACTCCCCCATCCACCAGAATCCGACCTAGAAGATCACCACCAGAAGACCACACATTCACACCGTCACCACATCCACTGTACACATTCCCCTCGAGATCACACTTAACACCATCGGGTATTCCACTGTCTGCGAACGCGAACAGGCGGCGGTTGGCGAGGAAGGGCTGGCCGCCATAAGTCATTACGTCGAATGCGTAACTGTAGATGTTAACTTCAAAACTTTGAGAGTGGGTTTCATCTAGGTCACTTACATTGATGACGCGCGAGTATCGTCTGAAGTCCCAGAACCATGCATCCAGTGAGTATCAGTCACATAGACGACCTTCTCGTCCGGCGAGAAACAGATCCCATTGGGGTGTCCAAAACTATCCGCCATGACGCGAATGCTCTTTTCATCAGGGTTGAATCTGTAGACCTGGCTCGGCAGCCGTGAGGGTGGTCGATAGCCTTGCTCATACCCATAGGTCGGGTCCGTGAACCAGATGGACCCGTCGCTGTGGATGACAACGTCGTTGACGGAATTGAAGGGGCGTCCGTGAAATTCGCTCGTTAGAAGTTCTGTCTCGTACGGAGGCTTGCTTGACATGTAGTACAACCCACTCGGGGCATCCAAGGATCCTTGGCCGCAGATAAGAACGCCGTCTTTGTAATTTACCCCGCCATTAGCCATGGGAATTAGGACGGTGAGCTCTTCGCATGTTACTAGCGATGAATCTGAACCCGAGGCCGATGCACTAGGTTTATCGAGTATAATTTTTGTTATTTGGACGCGCTGGTTACCAGATGGGTCTTGAATTCGATTGCTTGTAATGAAGAGTTCATTGCGTGACTCAATGAAGACGCCGGCTTCATGAGCGAAAGGGTAATCTTTATTCTCGGCAAGAAGCTCGAGGGTCGGATCATCGCCGAGAATGGCGTGGAACTTGGTGTTGTGAACGACGAAGGGACTAGAAGGTGGCATGACGTCTGTGCTGATTAGGAACAGAACAACAAGTGCTGGCTCTGTTTATACCCCGTAGCCTCTGCCTTCCAAGTTCCAAGGCCCAGCCGGGTGACGCGAGTCGCGGGCTTGCGTGGGGCACGCCCGCAGTGGGGCGATTCATGTCCCCGACACGAGTCCCGGCAAGAGCAACTGTTAAATATCGGCGTCGGAGTGCTGGCGATTGAGAAAGAGATTGTTTCTGTCATTGACAAACTTGTTTCCAAGCAAAAGAATAACTATGGCCGACTGGAAAGAATCAAACACACATATCCGCATCCTCCGCGACGCCGAGGCCGGCAAGTACGGAGTATTAGCGGTCATCGCGTACAATATCGAACAAGTCCACGGCTTCATCAAAGCAGCCGAAGTCGCTCGCTCTCCTCTCATTCTTCAGTTCTTCCCATGGGTTGTTGCAACCTTTGACGGCACGCTTGTGCGGGCTGCCGCCGAAGCCGCGAAGCGTGCCTCCGTTCCAATCTCTATCCACCTCGATCATGCACAATCAGAGGAGCTTATCGCCCGGGCGGCAGGATTGCCCTTCAACAGTATCATGGTCGACATGTCACATCACGAGAAGGAAGAGAACTTGCGCAAGACAACGCAATGGGTGCGACACTGCAACGAGCGGCATATTGCCACTGAAGCGGAGCCCGGGCGAATTGAGGGTGGGGAAGACGGAGTTATGGATACGGCGGGTTTGGAGGCTGCTATGACGACTCCAGAAGAAGTTGATGAGTTTGTCGCGACCGGTGTCGACACATTGGCGCCTTCATTCGGAAACATCCACGGGGAATATGGACCGCAAGGACCTCAACTCGATTTCCAGAGGTAAGAGCGCGGCAGCTCAGCATTTTCAAGACCCGCCAGCTAACAAACGTCCAGGTTTAACAACGTCCGGCAACAAGTCAACAAAAGGGTCCGGTTAGCTGTACACGGCACAAACGGCTTTGAGCCTGCTCTGGTTCAGAAGTGCATTGCTGCGGGTTGCAGCAAGGTCAACGTTAACAAGCTCGTCCTGGATGACTATTATGAGCACCTTCACGCCAACGCTGGAAAGATCCCCCACACGCAACTAATAGAGGAGGGTATCAAGAAGGTTGTCGACCTGACAGTGAAATGGATGGAGATATGCGGTTCCGCAGGAAAAGCATAGCTAGCCTACCCAACAGAATAGACAATAGACTAATGCCTGTTCATGAGCATGCTTGCATATGTTACGCTCTCGTTAGGCTTCGGGGTTTCCTGGGTCACCCATAATTGCTTCAGTTCATTTTCGAAGGAATGAACTGGCCAACCGGCCCGTCGTCGACATGATTCCAAAAGATCCAACACGCATTCTCGAGCGCGAGCGTCTTGTGTGAACATTCCGGCTAGAACCGTGAGTACGTGTAGTATCAGCTGAATTAATTCAAACATACCAATAAATAAACTTTGCGAGCATATCAAGCAAGACGCATCGTCTTTCAGTGTTATGGCAATACCGCATATGACTTCTACGCATTGTCGGATTCGCGTCTGCCGCTCGACATAACTATCCAGGCCGCCAGCACAAGGTTCATGTGAGAAGAGAAGGATATGGGCTAGACAATGTAGTTGGACGGCGACAGCTGCAGGCAACCAGGGTTAGCCTCATGCCCAGGCTCGGTGGGGACGGTAAGGCCTAAGGGCAGTAAGGGGCTCAACTTACCGAAAGCTGGGGTTCGGATCCATATCGGTCGGAACGCCGCTGACGAGCTAGGTGCCATCGCTGGTAGTGGAGAGAATTCAACAGTCAAATGACTCCACCATTCGTCAAGCATACGCCGTAAGTGCCTTGCCTTATCAACCCTAGCTTGCATGTTGATCTCCGCCAGCTGGCACTCTTCTTGAGAGCAGTAGTTGATCACCTTTGAGAGAACAAACATCGAGCGGGAAGAAATTTCAGCCGGTGATAAATCTGCATATGTCTTTTTCGGGACCCAGAAGGTAAGAGTTTTGCGCTTTTCACGAAAGGCTGCCCAGACGTCCTGGCAGAGCCAAGCCCACCATACAGCGGCCTTGAGACCTCCAGAGTCCCCGTGGATAACTTGCGAGCGTTGTATGAGGAAAACACCTTCCAGATGTCGCTGCCAATCTTGACTCGAATCGTCGAGCATTTCGTACGTAGAAATAATAAGCGTCGTCGCGAGAAGTTCTTCACTGACTTTGTAGCTCGAATATTGCATGGCTTTCTGGACGTAATGTAATGTTTGGTAGTAATATTGTAGTGAAGTCTCGCGATGGGGATGGTCATTGGATAGCCCGTCGGGATTGAGGGAGAGGTGGCGAGACGAGAGAGCTAGAATTGCATTCAACAACCCGGCGTTGCGCATCTTAAAGGAGTCAGTAAATCTCTCCCATGTAAAGGGTCAATGTCATACTGCAAGATGTGGAACAAACGTGGAGAATTTGTTTGTTGGGTCGAAAAGATCGATCCACGGACTTATTCGTTGGACAAAGTTCTCAAAGAGTGAAAACTCTTGTGGGAGAAGCTGGATAGACTCCTCGGCTTGCCACAATCTCTCTTCTAGAGATCCCGCAGGTGAAGTCATAACATGCCCGTTGAGTCCATGTTGTTCCGTATCGTGCGCTGATACCCCTACATTGGGATCTGGGTGAATACCGTTACCATCCTCCGGGTGGGTTCTGTCCACTATTCGAGTGGCACGCTGCAACGGCGTAACGTGTGCTGCATTTGTTTCCTCCAGTATATCATGCCCATAGCCCGTGAACCATCCTGACATCTGCGGGATCTCTCTAATGGCGTCGTTCGCCAGGAGGTCAAACCACCGCACCGTTGCAGCGTTCACAGTCGGCCCAGGTGATTCCATAGAGCTTGTGACTGAATTCGGGAGTTCAGGATACTGGTGAGCCGAGAGACTGTTAGCAAAAGGCGATGTTGTGTGATCAATTGCTACAATTGCTGCTAGCTGGTCCAGCGGATGACGCGGAGGCTGGCCATGACTAGCGGTCCATGCCAGGAGCGAGGGATCCTGGTGTTCATGGGACGGTGAGACGACAGGCGATTGATCAATGTTGTTCTCTGGTATCGGTGTAATAGCAGGATCGGAACGGTTCCCAATGGGAGACGGTTCGTCAAGAGTGACATCCTCGACTGGCTGCTCAATGGTCTCTTCCGCGGGTTGTTCGACAGACTCTCGGGAGCCGGACGACTGAGAGTAGCCACACTGCCGGCTGACTCTGAGGCAGGGGCCGCATACTGGCCTCACTTCGTCGCATTTGAGATGTCTTTTACGACAAGTTGAACTGTTTGATTTTAGCAAAACAAAATAGATGACCTCAGAAAAGATGCGACAGTGAGGGTGTTGGTAGTGGATGGAGGTGAGCAGGCTTGAGGCAAAGCGAACGTACCAACCAGTATTCGTGCGAAGGCCGCGACCGCGAGATTTCCGGCCTCGAGTTAACCGCACTGGAGTATGACTAGCCATTCTGCAAGCGCATGGTGCGATTGACGGACGGAGAGGACAGAGTCGAGAGGGAGGTTGAGGAGGCAAAGAGCTCGGCTACGGACAGTCTGGCACAGCGCTCATTCCTTGGCGTGGGGAAGTCTCCAGCTGCGCTTCTGGGGCAGCAGTGTTGTTCAATGAGAATTCATATACGTACTAGAGATATTTGGGAGCTTCGGACTCCTATTTCCGGTCTTTGAATCTTAATTCGTACTTGTAATATTAACCGCTCCTGGAGTTCTGCATGGTACAATATATTCAACACTATGTTGTTCAATCTATATATCTCCGCACTACCACTCCATCTTACTGCAAATTACTAAACATGCCTCCATCAGCCAACAACCCTGACCCATTAACATACCGACTCATCTCCTCGCTCGCCAAGAACACCGCCGGCCCAGCCATATCCTCTGGATCGCCAATCCTGCCCAGCGGAATCCTCGCCTCTAGGTACGCCTTCTTAACAGGGTTCTTCATGTCGTGGTCCGCCAGTTGCGTGTTGATCGTCCCGGGAAGCAAAGCATTGCATCGGACTTGATGCTTTCCCAACGCGATAGCCATTGACTGCATCATTGACAGAACCGCTGCCTTGGTGGGTGTATAGTGCGTTTGCAACCCACCCCCGACAAGCGCACTCACGGATGAGATACCGATAATCGAACCGCCGCCGCCTTGCTTAACCATTTGCCGGGCGGCTGCTTGACACGAGTAGAATGTTCCTTTTACGTTGACGTCGAGGCTTTGGTCGAGCAGGGCGGGTTCAATTCTAATTCTCAAATATTAGTATACCATTTCTGACGAGCGCTGAGAGAATACACTAACTCAAGCAATTCAGCCTGTCTGAAAACACCTGCATTCGCAACAAACGCGTCGAGTTTTCCCCATCTCTTGACAGCTTCGTCGATCAAAGCCTTTGGGGTCTCGGGGTTCGTCACGTCGCCTGCGATCTCTAGGATTTCTCCCGCAGGCGCCCCCTTCTTATGCAGCAACTCCACCTCCTCCATCAAACTGTGACGCAGATGCTCATCTTTCGGCAACCCAAGGTGATTGATTGCAACATTGCATCCCTGCCGGATATATTCGAGGGCAATTGCACGGCCGATGCCTGTTGTTCCGCCGGTGATGGCGGCGGTTCTGCCGCGGAGGATGTTCCAAGCTGGGAGGGCCATTATCGTGAGATAACTTGATGGAACAAAAGTGATGAGGGGTAATTGATGCTGCGACTGAAGAGAGCTGAGCATCTGAAGGAGGAGCGTATCGTCATCCTATTAGTCCTCTTGGTCGGGATGCTGGGGTAACCCTCGTCTCGGGGGAATACAGACCCCACACTCTCCAACTGATCGACCCACTGCCCGGCTCGAGGGCATTGTATACGGAGTTCCTCCTGGTAGAGATAGCATCATTCGACAAAGTATGGTGACGAAGTGGGCAAATAAAGTATGCATGAAATCCAGATTAATTAACATATTTTCTGATTTCCCGGATCATAGGTTGTCGCGTAGGTATAAGTACCTTGGTCCCTCTCTAACCCCTCCACCCCTCACCCTCTACAAAACACTCATTCGCATCCCCCACCCTCCCCCTCCCCTTCCTAAAACACCGTCAAAATGGCCTCACCACCAGCCGAAACTCCCCAAACCCAGCTCACTCTCGCCGGAAAGGTGATCGCAAGTCCGTCACCCCTCCAACTTACTACCGAAGCAGATTCTAACCATACCCCCCAGTCACCGGTGCAAACCGCGGCATAGGCCTCGGCATCGCCGAATCCTGCCTCGTAAACGGCGCATCCCACGTCTACAGCCTCGACATCGGAGACCCCGATACCTCAGACAACTCCGACTGGACGCAACTCCTCACGCGCTTCCCCTCGCAACTGCACGCCCTCCCGACAAACGTCACGGAGGAAGAAACAATCATCGCCTCAATCGACAAAATCATCGCAGAAGCAGGTGCACTGCACGGGATGGTCGTTAACGCGGGAAGAACGCACCACAAGGCCGCGCTGGATTTTACAAAGGAGGAGATTGACGTGCTGTTTAATGTTAATCTGTACGGGGCTTTCTTTAGTGCCCGTGCTGCGGCGAAGGCTTTTATTAGGCAGGGGGTTAAGGGGAGTGTGGTTTTTACGGCGAGTATGGCGTCTTATCGGCCTAATAAGGTATGTCCCATCTTACTCCCAATTCAGTAAGTTTCTGCACAGGAACACTAGAGTTAACCGACATGTACTCGTGCAGCGCGTCCCCTCCGCCCCCTACGGCGCCTCAAAAGCCGGCATCCGCAACATGACACACACGCTCGCAATGGAATGGGCGCAGTACGGCA
Organism: Aspergillus stella-maris; assembly: GCF_047715825.1. Classification (NCBI taxonomy): domain Eukaryota; kingdom Fungi; phylum Ascomycota; class Eurotiomycetes; order Eurotiales; family Aspergillaceae; genus Aspergillus; species Aspergillus stella-maris. Next base: position 898,560 of record NW_027396795.1, read on the forward strand.
TACGAGTGAATAGTGTTTCGCCGGGCCTTGTGCAAACGGCCATGACGTACTGGGTGCCGCAGCAGCCTGATTGGGAGCAGCAGTTGAAGTACTACGGCGGTATTCCGCGATTGGCGCAGGTGCAGGAGTTGGGAGGAGCTTATGTTTACTTGCTGAGTGATGCGGCGAGTTATACGACTAGTATTGATATTCCGGTTAATGGGGTTATTGGGAGTGAGTATTTCCTTCTTCGTTGGGCTTGGACTTGGGGTGGATGGGTTGATGCTGACAATTTACAGTTTGTTAGAGATAGTCTCGATGGGAAGGAAACTGCAGGCTCTGGGTGCTACTGGACAATATACATTTCACAAATATTGACATGAATGAAAAACACCTTATTCCAAAATCCAAATAGGAATTGTAGCCCAGGGTGATGCTGTTACCACCCCTCCACAACGGTAAACCTCGCAACAACCCCATCCATAGGCGAAACAGTAGCACTGCGCTTAACAACAAGCTCAGCATCCGGATCCTTCAACTCCATCTGGAATCTCCCCACTGTAGCCGCAACCAAAGCAGCTAACTCGGCCTTCGCAAACCCCTGCCCAATGCAGCTCCTCGGCCCATGTAAAAAGGTCATAAGGGCGTAGTTGTTCAATGCGCCGCCGGTGTTCGCTTGACCGGGGACAAGCCATCGCTCCGGATCGAATCTGGTGGCGTCGGGGCCCCAGAGGTCGGGGTGGTGGTTTATGACTTCGGGTGAGATGGAGAGGATTGTGCCTTTGGGGATGAGCGTTCCGGCTAGTGTGGTATCCTGAGTGGTTTCGCGGAATGTAATTGGGACGGAGGGGTGGAAACGGAGGACTTCATTGCAGAAGGCGTGGAGGTAGGGGAGGGAGTCGAGCTGAGGGGCTGTGATGGGTTCGGGTTTATTGACAGAGATGGGAGGGAGGTTGGCGCGGACTTCTTCGCGTAGTCGGGTCTGTACTTTGGGGTGTTTGCAGAGGGCATAGACAGCCCATTGTAATGCAGTTGCGGTGGTCTCGTGCCCGGCTGCGAGGAAAGTCATCATTTGGTCAATTAGTTCCTCGTCTGTAAAGTTTGCGCTGTTCAAAGCGACTGATAGTATATCCTTCCCGCTCCCAGACTCTTCTAGGTTGTGCTTGATGCGTTCTCGCTTCTCGTCGATGAGTTGTTGCGCTACTTGTCGGACGAAATCGCTACCCTCCTTGATTTCGCGATTGCGCTCTACCGGCAGAGCTTGGATTAATTGGGTGTTTCCGAGGACGAATCCAGCAGCGAAGAGAAGCTTCAGCCAAAGTGGTGCGTCTTTTAGAACTCTGTGGTACTGCGCAGCGAGCTCATTGTCTGGGTCAGCAAGCGATCCGAAATCTCGGTCCATGCCTGCGAGACCTATAATATCCAGCGTTGTCCGGCTTGCCCAGGGTCTCACAACGACAATATTATTGTCGGCACTTTTGCGGTCCTGCAAGTCCTTTTCAATGCACTTAACCATCTCAGTGCTCTTAGCCCAGAAGGTCGGATACAAGTCCTTGATATGGCGATAGGAAAATGCAGGCATGAGATTCTTTCGATGTCTCTGGTTGAGGCTTAGCAGAGTCCAGCAGATCCTAGGTTCAAAAGACACTGACTTTATGCTCCTGACCCTCTACAAGCAAAATACCATGGTTTCCAGCAATGCGCCCCAAAGATCGTCGCATCTGCTCGGGTTTGGTGTAGTCATATGTGTTTTGGACAAGAAGCTCGCTTAGGGCCCTGGGAGATGCCACGAGTACTCGTTCCATGTTGCCAATCACATAATATCGCAGTAGCCCATTGTTAGGGACCGTATGAATCCATTTGAGCATATCCTCAAACGGCGTCTGGAGCACGTAGGTGCTGGTGTTTCCGGTGATCCATGACCGGACCTATCGGGTTAGCTGTCGATAAGCTTATAGGGACAGGGAAGGCGTACAGGAGGCGCCGGAATGTGTTTGGCTGGAGTCAGGTATTCTGGATATAAAAATGAGGCATGGAATATTCTGAGAGCAGTGAGGACGATGGAAAGGACGAAAAAAGCCGAGAAGCTGGAGGTGAGATAGGCGTAACCCACGACGCCAGCAAAGAGCACATTCCACGGTATTTGTGTCATTTTCTGTCCGATCTCAAGTCAGGGCTCGAAATCAGATAATATCCAAAATCATCAAAGCAGAAAAAGTAATTTGTGGTAAAGACCACGTGTTGAGATGAAAAGCATGGTTGTATTTATAGATAGAAGCGCAGAGCTAAGACGTGATGCGCAGAGAGCCGGAGCCGTTCGTAAGCTTGCAAGATCAAGAGTGGGCGGACCCGTCACCCCGGACAGCAGAGCAAGCGGAACCGACATCATTAAATGCTTATGGTGGGATTTGGTCGAGCGCTGATTGGGTTTGACGCGCACGATTTCTGACTCTCTGGCCCCCGGGAGGATTTTGATCCGACGGGCCAACTTTAACAGATCAGGCTACTATGTAAAAAATAAGAAGCTTGCTCTGGCATACTTTTTCTATTCCATTACAGTTATTCTAAACACTTTGCCATACAAAACCCATAAATCGCACATGCCTTCCAATAGGCGCTATCATGTTCTCAATCGTAAATCGTACCTGCGATATCACATCTTACAACTTCTCGCCAGCAGCCTGCTTCATCTGTCCGTACTTCTTCAGACGAATGGCAGACACACCAATGAAGCCGGTGGTCTCGGTGGGGGCGAAGTCACCGATCTCGTCCATGCTGGACTCGGACATGTCGTACAGCTTCTCGGTCTCGGAGGAACGGCCGAGGATGATCATGTTGCCCTTGTAGGCACGGCAGCGGACCTTGCCGTTGACGGACTTCTGGGAAGCAGGGATGGACTGCTCAAGGAACTCACGCTCGGGTGAGAAGTAGAGACCGTTGTAGAGGAGCTTGGAGTAGTTGACAGTGATGAACTGGTCACGGAGAGCGCGGACTTCGCGGTCAAGGACAAGACCCTCAAGGTCACTGCAGATAATCAGCAAGGGGTCTTATAAGAGCAAAAGGGGTTACATACACGTGAGCGGAGCGCAAGCAGGTGAGACCGGGGGTCTCGTAGCAGCCACGGGATTTGATACCGATGAAACGGTTCTCGACCTATTCGAAGTTAGTTTCTATCCAACCAATACAACAAAAGCAGACTCACAATGTCGATACGGCCAATACCGTTGCGGCGGGCAATGGCGTTGGCGGTCAGGAAAAGGTCGACAGCATCGGTAGCGACCTTAGCCTCGCCGTTCTCAGTGTACTCGAGCTTGACGGGAAGACCCTTCTCGAAGTGAACAGTGAAGTCCTCGGGCTTGTCGGGGGCAGTGAGGGGGTCGACAGTGAGCTTCCACATGTCGGTGGGAGGGGTGATGTCGGGATCCTCGAGGATACCGGCCTCGTAAGAGCAGTGGGCCAGGTTCTCGTCCATACTCCAGGGCTTGGACTTGGTGGAGGTGACGGGGATGCCCTTCTCGGCGGCGTAGGCAAGGAGATCGTTACGACCGGCGAAGCGCTCGTAGAAGACGGGGTCACGCCAGGGAGCAATGACCTTGATGTCGGGCTGCAGAGCGTAGAAGGCAAGCTCGAAACGGACCTGGTCGTTACCCTTGCCAGTGCAGCCGTGGGATACGGCGAAACATCCTTCGCGCTGTAGACACAGTTAGTGTGTGGCCAGGCGTCTCAAGCTGTCGGTAATTCTAACCTTAGCGACATCGATCTGAGCACGGGCGATCACTGGGCGAGCCAGAGATGTACCGAGGAGGTAGACGTTCTCGTAGATGGCGTTGCAAGCAATAGCGGGGAAGCAGAGCTCCTCAACGAACTCCCCTATGCCATTGTCAATTCCTTTTCTTCACCGTCTGACCAATTTTGTGGGTATACGTACGGCGGAGGTCGACAACCTCGGCCTTGACGGCACCGAGCTTGAGAGCTTTCTCCTTGATGGCGTCGAAGTCCTCTAAAGGGCGGGGTGTGAGCGCAAGTAGCGGTGGAGGTTAATTTAAGGAATCGCTTTACCTTCCTGGCCAACATCGGCAGCTGAGAGACCATTAGCATTGAAACAAACAAGAATCAAATCAATTGGCAAGGTAACTCACTGAAAGCAACAACCTCGTAGCCCTCGTCAATAAGCCACTTCACTGTATTTTGAATCAGCTGGAGCACGTGGGGAAGAAGACGGGACCGGAGCAGCTAACAGATGATGCTGGTGTCGAGACCGCCGCTGAAGGCGACACAGATCTTGCCTTTGCCCATGGTGTATGGAGTGTATGGATAGTAATTGAGAATTGAAGAATGGAAAGGGGAATTTCGAGGAGGAGGGGCGAAGATATGAAGGTCGGAGGAGTGAGGACTGAGTCACCCCAAGGAAAAAGTTTTGGCGGGATGCGGCCCACGGAGTGGAGGCCAGTCTCCGAGGTCGCTATCACCTTAGCTCCTTGGCGCTGATAAGCGTCGATCTTCGCTCCATCACTGCATTGTATTTGTAGGTGCTTGTCTGACACTTTCATCCATTATTGGCGTCTTGTGAGTAGAAAACACCAAGTCAGAGTCACTGGATCTTCAATCTGATCAATTGAGCTTCAATATCCGCGGTGTGACCCGAGATACGCCTGCTTCCGTCTGAGAAAAGGCGGTCTGTGACAATGTTGAAACTATCCGTGGTGACATAAAAATTTGTGAGACCTTGCATACTGATAACATGGAGAGTCAATCAACGACCTATACAGCCTGTATGTCGGGCTCCAGAGGCTATGCCGGGCTTTTCGTCGTGGGCATTTGCCTCCATCTCTGGCTACCGAGGCTTGACATCACCGTGATCGGATTTCTAAGCAGCTTGTCGCATTTAACCAACGCAATACCCCTCATTCCAGTGCCTCAGCCCAATTGACGAGAGCAACTTCTTTACAACTCCAAATTTCACAATGGCCTCGAAGCAATTTCCCGATATCGAAAACAAGCCTGCTCCAGGCATTTCTTACTTCACCCCAGCTCAGGAACCCCCGGCGGGTACCGCAGCCGATCCGCAGTCCAATCAAGCTCCAATCCCCAAGGTGTTTCAGCCTATCAAAGTGAGGGGCCTCACATTACACAACCGCATTGGGGTAAGCAATACATCCTGCAAGCATGGCTTGGCTTCGTCGGGCTAGTCATTCGTTGCCATAATTTGCTATAATTAGGCCAACGTCGCTAACTAGTCAATCACTTCATAGCTGTCTCCATTATGCCAATATTCCGCAGACGATGGCCATATGACAGCCTGGCACATGGCCCATCTGGGAGGAATTGCCCAGCGCGGGCCCGGATTCCTTATGATCGAGGCGACCGCAGTTGAGCCGGAAGGCCGCATCACACCGCAAGATCTCGGGCTATGGAAAGACTCACAGATCAAGCCCATGAAGGACGTCATTGAATTCGCGCACAGTCAGAACCAGATCATCGGAGTCCAAATCGCCCACGCCGGCCGAAAGGCAAGCACTGTTGCACCCTGGTTGTCCTTTGGTGACGCTGCAACTGAAAAGGTGGGCGGCTGGCCAGACCGCGTTAAAGGCCCGTCCAACATTCCGTTCACAGATCGGTTCCCCGTACCGAAGGAGATGACCAAGAAGGACATTGAGGACCTCAAGGTCTCATGGGTAGCTGCAGTCAAACGGGCTGTTAGCGCTGGCGCCGACTTCGTCGAAATCCACAATGCCCATGGTTATCTGCTCAGCTCTTTCTTGTCTCCCGCCGTGAATACGAGAAATGACGAGTATGGAGGCAGCTTCGAGAACCGTATCCGTCTTAGCTTGGAAATCGCGAAACTAACCAGGGAAGCTGTTCCAGACCACTTGCCGGTCTTTCTGCGAGTGTCAGCTACTGACTGGCTAGAGGACTCTCAGGCGGGCCAGCCCAGCTGGAAGCTAGAGGACACCGTCAAGTTCGCCGAAGCTCTAGCTGAGAGCGGCCATATTGATGTACTCGATGTTAGCAGTGGTGGAACTCACGCCGCTCAGAAGATCCACGCCGGGCCTGGGTTCCAAGCACCTTTTGCGGTAGCCGTCAAGAAGGCAGTGGGCGATAAGCTAATTGTGGGCACTGTCGGTATGATTGACAGCGGCACCCTGGCAAACAAATTGGTTGAAGAAGAAGGACTGGATCTCACCCTCATCGGCCGCGGTTTCCAGAAGAACCCAGGGTTGGTGTGGACCTTTGCCGAAGAGCTGGGTGTCGAAATTGGCATGGCAAACCAGATCCGATGGGGATTCGCTTCTCGTGGCGGAGGACCTTATCTCAGAAAGAAGCCTAGCAAGATCTAGATGAAGGATACACTTAGATTAGACACATTTAGAGAGCGCAATTAAACGTATGAAACGAAGAAGATATCTATTGACATGATTTCGCTGTGTTGAACATACAAATCTATTTGGACATGAAAATGGGCCCCCAAACGCAAACGCCATGCAATCATCAAAGCAGGTCATTCATATTACAGATGGTGTTGAAGTGTCGAGTGGAAGGTGCGGTGGTGGAGGTCTAGGCGGAGGAGTTAGCACTAGACTCCCTATCTCTCTCTCTCTCTTCAACCTCGACCAACACAAAACTCACCCTGCCACGTCTCCAGCGCCGCTTTCTCTGCATCCCATCCCCACAAGAATTCTTGTGTCTGTCTATCCGACCACTTGTCGGGGTTCACGCCTCCCTTCAGCGAGGCACGAAATTGTTCGTCCCTTGCTAGCTGCTCCGGTCCGTCTGGTAGATGGAGAGTGATGCGATTCAAGGTGCCAGACTGTTGAACCGTCTCGGCACGCTGTTTGCGCGATTTCTCGTATGCTTGCAGTGCTAGAGGAATCTCCTGCTTTGATGTGATTTCAGACAACACTATTCCTAACGCCGCCGCATCCTCCACAGCCTGGGCGGCACCTTGGGCGACATATGGCCTGTTGAGAAAAGGTTAGTGAAAACCCTCAGTTGTTTCGAAAATAAAGACTTACAGCATAGGATGGCAGGCATCTCCGATCATTGCCACCGAGTTCTTGATCCACGTCTTCAACGGCGGATGCAAGCACAGCTTCCATTCCAGCACCTCGTCGTCCGGAACCAGATCGATCAGCTTATTCACTACCGGATCCCAGCCTTCATAATCATTGATCATTCTCTGCTTCGAGCCTCTTGTGGTCCATGACTCCTGAATTCCGTGTCGATCGGGATGAAGAAGAACAATGTTGAAAAGTTCGAAGTTTCGCACAGGGTAGGCAATCAAATGCCGCCCTGGACCGAGCCACCGCGTTGCCTCAGGAGAATCTACCAACTTCTTGAGCTCGGGATCGTTCTCCATCACACTCCGGGGCAGCATGATCCGGTAAGCTGCGTCTCCGGTTGCCATCGGTTGGGATGCATTTTCGCCCAAGAGATGATCACGAATGACCGACTTGATTCCGTCGCCTGCCACGATAATATCAGCCTTGACGACACTGCCATTGGCCAGTTCCGCCGATGTTGAATCAAAATCCACATTTGTGACATGGGAGTTTGTGCGCAGCTCAACGTTGGGCAGTTCCAGTGCCTTTTCAATCAGTGCGTTGTGAAGGTCTGCTCGATGAATGACCACCTGCTGACCAAATGTCTTGTTCACAGGCGTGGTACCGAGCAGACTTCCGTCTTGCCATCGCCGTACGTGGATCTTCTCCAATGCAACATCATTGGTATGTATTAATGGAGATACATCCCAACCTAAGCTCAGTCAGACTGAAGTCCGCTCCATGTTAACCCAGCTACTTACGGTCGAAAAGTCTCAACATGTTCGGGGAAACTTGAATACCAGCACCAACTTCCATGAGCTGTCCGAAATATATCAATTCCTTATATTGTTATGAGTGGCATACCCTGCGTACCTTGGGAGCTGACTCCAAAATGGTGATTTGGTGTCCTCGCAATCCTAATGCTAATGCTGCGGCCATGCCACCAATACCTGAACCGGTCAGTTGTGGTTTCTTATCATGCCTTTAAATCTGCTTGCCATACCCGCTCTGCATTCTCAATGTTAGCCCATAGAATATTCATTCCAACCAGCGACAGCTGACTCACCCAACAATAACAACCTCCAAGGGCGTCTTGGCCTTTTTTATCTGCATGCTAACGGGCAAGACGGTATAATCCGTATCCTCAAGAATTTTTCGACCGTGGTGGCAAGAAAGAAGGTAGGAAAATTCGTTCAGAACTGTTGCCAATGCATTCGAAACGCTACGTCTCCAAGACTATAGACCCTGCAACAGCTTTGGGACAATCCTGGAGAACGGGGTAAAAGTAAAACACTAATCAACAGCAAAATTGACTTCCAGAATTTGGGGTGAAGAAGCTTGATAATTATATCCCGGTTCCGGACTTGACTACTCTCCGGTAATTGCGGCAGAGACCAACAATTCACGAAGTCCCCACTTCATCTAACAAAAAAATGAAAATCTGACGCTCAATGATAGCGCGGGAACACAAACAACAATATGCATTCGCGTAATCGAAAAAATGGAATTATTCAGACTCTGGGATCAGTGTAACATGCTGCGCGCAATACCGCGACCCCATTCTCCGCATGGGGCGAGCCCATACACTCTGGAGAAATAAAACCTCTTATGACCGTTGGAATTTGATTTCGCGACTCTATCTATGGTCCAACCGGGTGGCCGAAGTCGCCTCTCGGTTCAAGTCGGCTCTCCTCGAATCACCGTTGCGCAAGGGCGGATCCAAGGGCTTGATGTGGGGAAGGGAAGCAGGCCGCTTCGGCTTTTTTAGCTCTCTCCATTTGCCGAGCACGGCGTTCTCAGCCCCAGATAGAACCCCCGGGGCTTCGTCATGCCACTGTGTATCTGCACCTGCCCCATTAGGTATGTAGCTATGCTTCTTTCAATGCTGACCACAGGAGAAGGCAGGATTTGGCATTATCCTGGCGGCAAATTCTGACTACGAATTGCCGAGCGACAATCAATGTTCGTCCCCGTCAGGAAAATAGGCCTACGTTATAGACTTGAATGCTACTTCGACCGATGCGTATGGTCCTATAGACGGGCGTCTGTCCGACGATGCACATCTTGACTGCATATATCGCCGTTCATCTCACGGCTCAGCCATATATCACGAAACTCAACCCTTTGTCCCAAGGGCCCCAGTAGGTTCTGATAGCTGGCTGCCCTGACAATTGCTCAAGAGGTACGATGATTGCTTCGCACCCCAAGTCTACATTTCGTCCCTGGGCATGCTCTCCGCTTTTTCCGGTCTCTCAGCCTCCCCACTCTCATGCATTCAGTCCACCAAGCTTTGAGCTTCTCCTCCCCGAGACGCAGATGAATCGGGGGACTGGTATCCGTGAGCCACACCTTTTTTTTTAGGCGCAGACAAGATCGCCAACGACGATAGCATTTCGCAAACCTCATTTTTACGGCATTAATAAAGCTTCTCAACTCCCGAGCTAGCGTCGGTGACGAGAAATGACGGTTTATCACGTCCCCGACTCTTGAGTATTGAGCGCCTAGTCCCGCCAGGAGGTGGGCGAGCCCGTCCGGATCTTCGGATTGCAGCACATGCCGGGGTCTCATAGGGTGCCACGGTGCTCCCATTGACGCCAGGGTCTGGGTGCATATGTAGGTGATGCTTGACTGCGGCGATCGGCACTTGAGGTTAGATCCTCAATGCCGTTCATGTGGGTTCTGTTATTGTCACTGTGTCGGCTACAGTACAATATATATCTGTAGGCGGAAGACCAAACCCTCGTGTCTTCCTGCTTTTCAGGCTACCTCTTAACAACTCACGTTTAAAAATTCTACGTCTTGCCCCAAAATATCGATATTCAGTGCGCCTTCTCGCCCCAAATCATGACATTATTTGCGCACGGCCCAGGGCTACCCCGTCTTGGAACCTCTGTACCATGTCTCCTCTACTCGCATCTCATTTTCAGACGAGTGAGCAAGAACCACAAGAGTTCCTGATTTATCGAACTCCCCCGCGAGACACTTCAATTCTGATTGTGGATCGACTGAAAGTTAGGTCCCCTCATTCAAAACAGGAAGGCGCACCTGGCGCTCCCACCCACCGCACCTTCCCCGCCAGAACCCTTCCACTTTCAACTGAGGAAGGAGCGATGGTCTGCAAATCAGGCAGGAGCAACTATCTCCACGACTCATCGCACCTTCATAGGAACTTTGACATAACATACACCTACGGGAAGGCACGACCTATGCTCGTCGCATCGAATTCCATGTGCACAAGGCGCTGTCCCCGGTCAGATTGTAAGTTGCGGATGTAGGAAGGGGCCGTGGAGTCAAGCCCTGAGCTGGCGTTTGAGTTTTGAGTTTTGGGCTCTCACAGCTCGCTTACCTACGTTGCTACGTGGCAAGCACTTGCCCTGTGGAGAGTGGAGACAGGAACCATGTTGTTCTCGAAGACACGTAGAAGAGGTGGAGGGTCAGGCGGCGTACAAAGTACCACCAACTACTAACTACCTACTTACAACCTTGAGTACTTTAACTCACCTAGCTAGCCAGCTAGCCAACCGCGGCAACAGCGGCCCGGTCCCGCAGGCGGACAGGCGTTGCACCAAAGTCCAACCTCCAGCTGCCAGGTGACGTGCGTGGCAACTGGCAAGACCAGCACGCAGGAGCGCCCGGTGAGTGTAATTGTGAGAGAACAGCCTCGTCTTATTCAATGGCAGGGTACGCGGAATTAAGGTCCGGACCAGGTCGGGTCGTGTTTAGAAGGAAGGAGCGACTTATGGGGCGTACTTGCGTCGTAAGTGGTAGTTCTAGGTATTCGCGACAGGAAGGTGCGGCCCCTCAGGCATTTACTATAGTCCAGTTAGGAAAGAACGAGGAAATGGAGATGTTTCATGCAATCCAGTATATGCATTCGTGATGTAGATAGGTACTTTGCAGTAGACAGTATATAGTCGATGTAAACATGTACAGCCATCATTCTATGATGCTCGAATGAATGTGTATGTAAGGTATCAGTCCAACGCCAGAAAAAAGTAAATGATCATAAAGCAACGCCCTTAACGACTGAAAATGCTAGTGAGATATTGAGAGAAACACAACAAACATGGAATCAATGCTAAGCGATGTAGAAAACGAGCAGACCGAGCGCAAAAAGTGCAAAGAATGTGCAATACAAAGTCAAGAGTCGCAAATACAATAATCATTTTGCTGGCTGCATATGTGGCAGCGTATCTGTCGTTCAGAAAGTAGGCGGTGAGGGGTCATGAAGTTGAAGTCGTGGTCGTGTAAACGTGAGTATGCAATGTTCGTGGCGGACTCGATATGTGTTGAGGTTTATGGTCATTATATGTACAGTATGCGAAATGGAGGAGTCGATGAACACCTAAGCAGTGAACATCAGGCGCAAGCGACTGGAGCGCGTCTTCTTCTCCTTGGGTCGTTTCTCGTAGTCGGAAAGGCGGGATTCAGTGACGGATGGGGCCTTGGATGGAGCGCGCGACGGGGCCATCGAGGGAGCTTTGGTCGGCGCCCTAGTTGGTGCGCGAGAAGGCGCTTTGGATGGAGCAGGCTTGCTCCGCTTGCTGAAGACAGATTCTGCCCTGTCCACTTTGGTCGGGGCGCGGGATCGCGGAGCATGGGAGCGGGAACGGTGGGACCGGCGGGAGGACGCACGGGACACATCGTCGTCGTCAAATCGAAAGCGGGGGTCCCGTTCAAGCCGTGCGGTGGTGATATCAATACCGGACATCGCGGCAGCCCTTGGGGTGATGAATTCGCCGTCGACGGATGTTGCGACACTGTGCGCTTCGGCGTCGGCCACACCACGTCGCCACATCTCTACGGAGCTGAGACAGTCGGTGTTGAATTCAATCATTTCGTCCATTTGTCTGGGGCTGTCGAGCGGAGCTTCCATCGGGTTTGGTGCTTCGATCTTTGGAGTGCTAACGGCGGACCCCATCTGCTTAACGATCTTGTAGCCGCCGAACATGACAATGGTGGCGGTGAGACCGACACCGGCAGCGATCAGGAACTGCGGGCTAGCAAGCAGGGCCCAGACGGCAGGCGATGCCGTTTTGAGCATGGTAAGGGCTGATGGGGCCATCTTACCGGCAACCTTGCTGATCTCGGCCAAGGTAAGAGCCACCGCGGCCATAGCATCGGGGTTCTTCTGAAGATGGCTGATAGTGGCTGTCGCAGTGTGTTGCACGCAGTTGGCTTCTTCCAACAACCATTGAGCCCGGCCAACAAGGCCTTTAAGTTCGGGGTCATCGAGTGTCTGCAGCTGATTATCTTGTCGAGAAGACTTGGCCATGGCGGCGGGGTGGTACTCCCCGTAAGCCAAGTCCATGTCAACATTGGCGTCAGACTTTGAGCGGGTAGTAAGGGGGCGAGCATCGGGTTCTCGCATGGCTATTTCATGATGGGTGTGTCGTCGAACCATATCTCCAGGACCTCCGTAGTGAGATGTCCCACGAGGGGCAGAGGAATGTAGGTCCTGCTCATAGATAGATCTACCCCTGGAACGGTCATAGTGGGATCTTCGGCTCGAGTGGTGATGACGCGAACGACTCCTCCGAGAGGAAGCAACAGACGGAGCGTCATCGATAGTATAGTTCTGAAGGGCCCTCAGTGCTTGTTGTTCCGCAATCTTTGCATTGCGCTCAGAGTTGACCTGAGCCTTGCGCTCGCGGTAAGCATTTTTGGCGTGGCTGAAGACACCAAAGAGGTGCTTGCTCTGTTGGGCGGAAAATATTAGAATCAAGACCGAAGGTTAGACAAAGAACAGGATCAGGTACGTACCGTGCTAACAACCTTCCCAGACCTGTCAATCACTGCAATAGTCTCACCAAGAGGCATGTTTGATCGGACACACTTGTGCGGAGAGGGATTGCAAGAAGCAACTACAGGCCGCACTCAGAAGATATGAACCGACCAGATGGCGATCAAACGGCGAAAAGTTAGAGCATTGATAAATGATCAGCGGTGATAGGGACCTCGCTCAGGAGGACGAGCGGTGAAAGAAATCGACGGGCTAGAATGAATTTCGATGGACCGAAGGTATATTTAAGACTAAATGCGGCCCAGGTGGAGATTTGGCCGCGATCCTCTTTTGTACCCGCGTTTCGGTCTGGGCCGTGCAGGTGGTTTATTGCAGTTCTTGCAAGGCTGACTGGACATGCAGAGCAGGCGTATCCCAGCAGCAAACCGGTTCGGTTGGAAAGCTGGTGCCTGGCGAACAGAGTTCGGTTCAGCTGGGGTGGGAAGACTCGAGAGGGTGAAGTAGAAACAAGAGGAGGCGAATGACGACAATTTAACGACGCATATGCACAACGACTATCAATCGCGCGCCACGAGGCGTTTCCGTTAAAGTAGAAGATATTATAGATAAGGAGGTGTAAAAAAAGATTTGGCGGTCGAGGGGGCTGGGAACAAGGGAAAATTTAACGTGACGAGCCGGCGCCTAAAGCAGGACGAAGCGACGAACAGGAGAAAAGGCAGCACTGGAGGGGGGGACTGGTTGGGTGCCGACAAGACCAGCAGCAAGGCAACAAGAGCGTGTGCTCAGACTGGCGAACGGGAGATCCGAATGGTTGCCAGTTCCATAGCCGATCCGTGGAGATCCAAGAGTGAGGTGGCTCCCTTCAGTGCGATCGTTGGAGTGAAGCAGCACCGCCAGATTGGCTGGGGTCATCCTGGGGCCGCTTGGTCCCTCGTTAGTAGGCGTTAGGTACTTGAGTTGGTCGGGTACTGATCACATTTTGGTATCGTGACATCCGTGTCAAAGAAATGATGCCTGATGGACTTTTATTTCTTTTGATATCGGAAAGGGTGCCGCAGGGGAATGTTCGGTGAAATTAGCGGAGTGATGGAACCTGAAGGATGCTTGATGAGTCGTCGATGACTCGAAGTTGGTCAACACTAAAGAGCGGTGGGCAGCGGCTTCTCATTGGCTGGATACACTCGCGCCACTGTGGCTGGTGCGCAATCGCCTGGAGAGTCACATGATTACCATACAGTACCACCTTGGGTTATAGCAGCTAATGCAGTATATAGCTCACCCTAACAATCTTCGATGACAAAATCGTGCATCGCATCATGGTACCTTGTGATAGCTCCCTTGCCAGATCCGATTTTCCCGTCTCCGTCGGGGAGACAAGGCGCGCTTCCGACCACCAGAGAAGGGTCGGTATCCCAGTTTGTGAAGCAAACAAGATACAAAAGTTACACATGCGATCAGCCCAGAAATTGCGGCAATGCGGTCAGCCTCTCTCTGTTCTTGGCCTGAGGTTCCTGCGGATACTTATTAGATAGTAGCCTGTATTTAGGTGTCGATGTCCTAAGTGGCTGCTATCCCATGACCGCAGATAGGGGGACGCCGCATCCCACACTCCCTATATCAGCCCAACGTTCAAGTGCCTCCCAAACTTTCCGCCGCCCGGTGAGGCCGTCAATTCTTTGCTAATATATCATTCATTCGTTCCTTTTCAATGAGCCACCACAGAAGGACTCAGCAGCCATGGTACAACCCGGGTCTGACGCTTTGTTAACCCGTCTGTTATGGGAACCCAGGTTAGTCTGCGCTTTCGCCCGAAGAGTCTCCGTAGAATCGAATAATTTCGGACTCAATATAGGATATGTTTATGTTTATGTTAACTTAAACAGTAGGAAAAATAGTTTGAAACACCACAACCGCGCAGGTGAGTGACAAATTCCAAATTGAAGAAGAGAAGAAAGTCCGGCCATGATGGTATTATTGCACCGCCACAAGCGTCTCAGCAACGCTCATTCTTTTCCCCGGCCAATTTTTCCATGTCATCACCACCAAGGGAGATCACGACATTCAGGCTCAAGTATTTGAATGATCTTTGTTTGTCGATGTATAGACCAATTATCTTGCTGAGATCTGCCCCCTGAAGTTCGCAATTCTCCCCTGGCGTTGTGTGTTCAGTGCTGAAGAAGGCACATGTCACGTGAACCAGTGCTCTGTGTCACCAGCCGAACTTCTTCCCTTCTTGTCCCTCGGTTACCCTTCAAATCTGCTCTTTGATTGTTTCCAAGTACAAGAAAAGGACCAAGGCTGAGATTGAGATGGACTATACAGGACTCACCGAGTCCGACAGCCCGTCGGACATCGATGAGCAGACCAAAGCGTGGGAGTCCGATCCTCGGTCTGTGAGAGCACAGCTTGCCCAAACCGACGGTGTCAACGATGCGACATCTCAAATTGAATGCGGCATTGGTCATCGAGTACAGGCTAGTCGGTCTGTCCTAGCATTGGTGGTGGATGAGGACTGTGTTTTTGCCGGTCTTCAAGGAGGTGACATTGTAGTACGTGGCTGACTCATATTTTCTGATATCATGAACAGCTCTAACATTCGGCAGGCTTGGTCACTCGAGAACTACGACCTTGTCCTTTCTGTTCGTGCTCATCAAGAAAGTGTGCTCGACCTGTTTCTCTCAGAAGAAGGAGACCTTTTGTTCTCCAGTGGAGGTGATTCTGTCGTCAATGTACCATTTCTCGAACCTCGCTATTGCCTTTTGTTCGTGATTAACGAGTTGTAGGTTTGGTCCACGAGGACCTTCGAGCGACTCTACTCTATTCACTCTCACCATGATGTTGGTGACCTTTTTGCCGTTGCGTACTCGCCGAGCTTGAATACGGTTTACTGTGGCGCTCAAAACACCAGTATCCAAGTAGGCAGCCTCTCGACCTTCCCAAATAAGACCTATCTATCTGACTTGATATAGTGGTGCAACCTGTCCCAGCTGCACCCGCAACAATCCGCCACCCATCTGTCCAAGCGTACGCACCGCTTCTTCGACTCAAAAGGCCCTGATGGTAGTCTTGCTCCTCGAGCTGACGGGCAATCTGTGGCTGAGGGTGGCGAGGTCTTGACCTTCAAACGTGACCACCACAATTTGTTCGCCCACCATGGATATGTCTACACCATGTCACTTGCCAGAGGGCTGCTTGAATCATCACCCAACGATGAAGTTCTTCTGACCGGAGCCGGTGACGGTGTCGTCAAGCTCTGGCGTTTGGAGCAAGGTAAACCCGATGTTGCTCCTGCTTTGATGGCAAAACTGCAGAACACCGATCCTGTGCTCTCTATTGCAGTCGAGGGATCATTCCTCTATTGCGGTTTGTCAGGAGGGGCGCTGAATGTTTGGAACCTGGATTCTCATCAGCTTGTGAAACGAATCGCTGCGCACAGTGGAGACTTGTGGGCGGTTGATATTATTCACGGCATGGCAGTATGCGGAGACTCTAATGGAGTTGTTAAGGTAGATTTATCTGTGACGGTCAATTCTGCTGTGCTAACATGAAGCAGAAATTTAACTCGCGCTTTGAGGAGGCCGGTAGCTGGACGGCTCATGAAGGTACTATGCTAGCTTCCGCTGCTGGGAAGTTCAGGGACCGTCACATCTATGCCACTGGAGGAAATGATAATACTGTTGGAATATGGGACTTGACAGACATTTCCCGAGCTGCGAACCAGAAGCCACCGATCAACAATGGTAGGGTTTCCAAATTGCTTGGTGAGAATATTCGCTAACACACTGTCAGACGAAATGGTGAGCTGCCTCGCGAAGCTGGTCGCTTTCAAAACGATATCTTCTAGCCCGAAATTTGCCGGTGAATGTAACCAGGGTGCAGCCTTCCTTCGCCGGCACTGTATCTACCTTGGAGCTAGAACGAAGCTTCTTACCACTGGAGAAGATACAAACCCAATTGTCTTTGCTCGCTTTAGCGCAACATCGCCTGAACCAGTCGATAAGACCGTTTTGTTCTATGGACACTACGACGTGGTTGGCGCCGACGCCAACCGACAGAAATGGAAGACAGATCCATATCAGCTGACTTCCATGGATGGTTTCCTATATGGCCGCGGTGTATCCGACAACAAGGGACCTGTCCTTGCTGCACTCTACGCAGCGGCGGATCATGCGCGACAGAAGACCCTCAAATGCAACGTCGTCTTCCTCATTGAAGGTGAAGAAGAATCCGGATCCCAAGGCTTCCACGAGACAGTTCGCAAGCACAAAGAACAAATCGGACCCGTGGACTGGATCCTCCTCGCCAACAGCTACTGGCTTGATGACTACAACCCTTGTTTGACTTACGGACAGCGCGGTGTCGTTCACGCAAATCTGATTGTCACTAGCGACCATCCCGATCTGCACAGTGGTATCGACGGCAGTTCGCTGCTCGATGAGCCGCTGAAGGACTTGACTATGTTGCTCGGTACCCTAGTCGGACCAAAAGGCAAAATCAATCTTCCCGGCTTCCAAGACCCTGTTTTACCATTGACCGACGCGGAGAGAGAACGATATGGCGCAATTGCGGAGATACTCCTGCCGCGACACCCGCAGATCAAGGACGCCGATGCCCTAATCGATTCCCTCATGCACCGCTGGCGAGAACCATCTCTCACGATTCACTCCGTCGAGGTCCCCGGCAGCAGCAAGAGTGCAACCACAACTATCTCACGCAAAGCCAAAGCCAGCCTCTCAATCCGTTTGGTACCAAACCAAGCAGCCGATGACATCGCCGCCGCTTTGACACTCTACGCCCAAGAACAATTCGACCAACTGGAATCGCAAAACGAACTCACTGTCGAAATCACAGGGACATCAGACCCCTGGCTAGGCGACCCAGATAACCAAATCTTTGAAACCCTCTCCGAGGCCATCACCGCAGCCTGGACACCAAGTCAACAAAGCCTTAAGCACCAGTACCCTCTTCCCCGACGTACAATTGCAGACCGCACCCGCGAAAGTGACCGCTCTCGCGCAACTAGCCCCCGCGGCGCAAAGGATTCCCTCCAGCCAACTAGTGTTCTCCGTCGCCAGGACTCAGAGGATAGTCTCGCGTCACACATCGACCGCATCATCATGTCCACGACGACATCCAAGACTACAACCCGTCACCGCTCATCCCTCAGCACAACGGTACCGACCTCATCCACCCTGACAGGACAATCAAACAAGCGCATACCAGGTGCGGAACCAGACTCAACGACTTCCTCTCCGCCACCGGAAACCGCAACATCAAAACCCGCAATCACTACCATTATCGAAACACCGCCCGAACCAGCCGCAGGCCCCAGACAATCCAAAGAAAGAACCCTGAAGCCCATCTTCATCCGGGAAGGCGGCTCCATCCCCACAATCCGGTTCTTAGAAAAGGAGTTCTCTGCGCCGGCTGCGAACTTACCATGTGGTCAAGCAAGTGACAACGCGCATTTGTATAATGAGCGGTTAAGGGTCGAGAATCTGTATAAAAGTCGGGAAATCTTTAGTTTTGTGTTTTCGAGGTTGCCGGAGAAGGCTTGAGTCGGGTTGATGTGATAGACTTGTTTTGCAAGGATTTTGGAGAATAAATCTGGCATTCATGTATTGAATGGAATGGGAGTGGTGTGGAGTGGACTGATTCAATCATAAGGATGGGGGTACTATAAAATGCATTTTGGTCATTTGATTCGAAACGTCAACCACTACCTACCTAGGTAGGATACTAGACTACCTTGGATTCGCCGTCCTGATTACGTGCTACAGCACTCCTACGTACCACAGCAGTAGGATATAATTTGGTAAACAGATAGGGAAGGATCGGTCGCTCTTTCCCTGTAGACTTCACTCAATCTGCTAGATAAGGAAGGCGCGATGGGCTCCCGCTGGCTGGACAATTAGGGAAGGAGCTATATAGGACCTACCCAAGACCTGTCTGTCATTGGTAATTAACCGGGGTGTTTGATATACATTAACTTTGCAGGTCGGATAGTTGGACATCTATGATAGGATATCGTTACAGGTATGTACGATGCAGGTGATGATTAGGTTGGTAGTAAATGCTAAAATACATGTAATGTACTCTATACGAATGACACAGAATGGGGTAGGTATGGTATGCCAATCACCATATCCGCTTAGCAGCCATCTCATACCGCTGAACATGATCCAAATGCAAGTCATCACCACGCGAGTTCTTCTTCTGTGCATCTTCCTCCTTCTTTTTAAGCTTTCGCAGACTCTCCGGGTCATCGAGGTATATCCATTTCCGGCTGTCTTCGTTGACTTCTACGGCGCCCCAACCTCCGGCTCGCCTCGCACCCTCCACTGCATAGTCGCGGGCCCGTGGGGGTGCGGCACCTTCGGACATATTGGGGGTGGTAGATGAAGATGCCGGGGCTGCGTGCTCTGCTTCGCGTTGTTTCATGGACTTGTAGCGGGAGCGCGCGCAAGCTAGGAGGAGCATGCCGAGGAGGAGTTTGAGGATGAGTAGGAGGACGAATCCGGTCAACACCAGGACGACGGTGAAGATATAGACTGAGTGGGCGGGTGATGGCATTGCGTTTGCAAGGGCGCGGCGGAACCATACTTCGGCGTGTGCTGCTGTTGCGGGGAAGATTGTTCCAAGGGTAATTGGTGGTGGCGAGGGTGCCGGACCTGCCGGTATATACTGGCTATGAATAGTTGCCAGAGAGGTAGTTTCGACTGAGATGGATGAGGATGGTGATAGTGCAGGAGACTGGGGGAGTAATGCAGCCAAGAACATCTGGTACGTTTGGACCGAGACACGGAAGAAGAGGCATGAGAGAGGTATAACGGGAAGTCCCAGGCGGCGAGTCAGGTTCTGGTCACCAAAGGCGTTGGTGTAGTAGTCCTTGGCTAGAAGGTCTAAGAAACGGCCGTAGATCGATGGTCGGACGTTGTTGAATTTGCCAATGTAGGCATGTTTCAGCCAGTCCACAAACATCTCGGAGCCGAGTACTACCAAGAAAGGACCAAGGACTTGCGCCAGCGCGGGCAGGAACGAGTTAACGTGGCTAAAAGACGCCATCAGGGAGGACGGAACAAGGGTGAAGGCCTGTGGCAGAATTGAGGTTGATGATTTCGGAGGTGTTGACAGCGGCGTGCTATTTGTAGCAGATGCAGCACTCGCGCTTGCTGTACTGAGCAAGCTGCCCCCTAGGGAGAAAGCCCCAGTCTCAACCATATTGCGCGAAGCAATAATCGTAAGCATGAGCCACAGCTGAAAGCGCTCTACCACGTCTGCACAAGTAAGCTGGAACAGGTTCTCCTTTTCGATCTTCTTGAAGACAGAGCCTTTGATCTCGACAAATTGGTTCGAGAGCAGCAAGGTAATCAGGGCATTAGAGTAAGAGTTGACAGCGACATTGAGGGTCATGACCTGGTAGAAGAGAGCGGTGGAGTGAATGGCCGTATAAGCCAGCGCCAACAGAAAGAGCCCAAAAGGACGAAAGATCTTGCTGCGTCCATCTGGCCGACGCTCTAGCGCTTCACGCGAGAAGAGGCATTCGAGAACGTCCTGACCGATGGCGGCGAAGAGGCGATCACTAACTTCCAACACGTTGTAGATAACATAGAGCTTAATCGCGGCTTGGCCACGGATCCAGTGATACATTCGGCTGGCATCAAACCACATTAGTACTGTACAAGTCGTGATCATCAATAATCCTTTCAGAATATCCGCCTTGTCATCGGGAAGCAGGGCCGACGGTGTTGACCTCTGCCTTCGGTGTCGGTGAGTATCCGAGCGGTGCCGTCGCCGTGGCTCTGTTAACTTGGAGGCCTTGCTGTCCTTATCACTCGGCGGGATGTCTGGTGTTGATGAAATGGAGGGCTTTCGATTTCGCCGCCGCCATACTCGTCCGACACCCTTCCGAACGAAAGCCCATAGATACTGAGCCTCGGCAGCTAAATTCAGAGCCCAAGACTCTATCAAGATGTATATTGCTTTGGCAAAACGAAGCGGTAATATGGTGAAAGAGTACAGCCAGGCGTCTAGGCATGCTAGGATACCAAACCACAACACCTGCTCTAAGGCTGGAGGAAGGACGAGAAAGTTCACTAAGCGCTCCAGCTTGACGCGCGCTGATTCGTACGGGAAATCGCTCATGGCACCTCGATGGATGTAAAGCGGAGAAGGGCTTCCAGAAGCAAGCTCCAGCTGTAGGTAAGTAGGTATGGAGACCGGGGGAAGGGGAATGTTCTGCTGCAACGGGGACGGAATGGCTGTCTCGGGAACAGGTGGAGGACTCTTGAAGCTCTTCGGCTCAGCTTCACGACTGACGGAAGGGCGCTCTTGCCTAGATCGTGAGGTCCATGTTTGCGCTAGCCGCTCGTTGTTGTTTCCCGGTAAGGTCAACTTGCGCGTTGACTGGGGAGTTGATACAGCGCGATTCATTTGTGGACGGCCACGGGCAGACGGCGTTGTTAGACCCAGTCCATTCAATCCCTCAGTCTTATTAAAAGTATCTTTGGTAGACTGCGACGTCAAGGTCTCATCTGCAGATGTCCTAGGTTCGCGCAGAGGAAAGGTTGGGATATCCGTCTTGATCGGCGATAGCAACGAGGTCGGCCCATCAGATACCACTCTCCGACCCGGTTCCTGACCCTCATGCGGAGCAGCAGCACGATAAGGAATAGACTGAGGTGACGCCGTGAGTTCCTGGATCTTGGCCGATGATAGCTTATGAACCCGGTCACGGTCCTTGTCCTTGTTGGCGGCGCCAGGCGGCGGCTCTCGAACGAAGTGTCGTAGGGCAGCAGTAGCTTCTGCGTCTTCAAGAACATCCACCAGGGATGTACGATGTAGCATGCGAGAGTCTGGCCCCTGCCCAGCGCTAAGCCCCTCTTCAGAGTGTTCAAAAACCAAGCCGAAGGTCTTATCTGGCGCTATCGGGAAGCTGCCGCTTTTCAAGTCCTCGCCTGACCCTCGTCGGCCGCGACTGCTACTTGCGCCTCTGTGTCGAGAGGTACTGGCAGAGTCACCATTCTGTGTGTTTCTCCTCCCATTCTCATGAACGGTCCTTTCGGACATAGAATGTGGCAAGTCGGTTCGTGAAGAGGTATTCGGTTCTGAAGTGGGCGCTGCTCGAGCGGAGTCGTCCGGTCGCTTTTCGGTGCCGTTGTGAATTCCGTTTACGTCGGGCATTGCGGCCGATAGGTTAGGTAGGGTGACTGGAGGGGGCTAATGTTATCGCTAGCATTGTCCAAGTTTCAGCTGCTGAATCCAAGACGAGATCCCCTTTCGGAGACTATGATGACATTCGCGGCAGAACGGACTGCTGCGGTTCCGCGGATGAAGAGGTGTCATAGGAAAGATAGGAAGGATTTGCGGTAAGATAGAAGCGACCAGTGTCGTCTAAGGACCGGTCTGTTCACTAAGACAAAGAGGAAAGAGACGGTGAATTCAGTGTGGAGAAGCCATCGTGGAGCCCAAGTGTCAAGCGGCCGCGGTCATGTTGCCGGTTAGAGTCCCCAAAGGCGGTCAGCTTGTGGATAGTCGTTGAATATGCAGGACACGGACTCAACTACGAATAGGATCACTCAAAATTTACGTAGATAAATATATATTTACTGGTTCTATAGATGAACTAGATGCTAAAAGGCCCGCTTCGCTCACATCGGGAACACAATGCACCCAAAACTTCCAATCATTAAAACAGGGGTATCTCGAAAGCGTGCCGGCACCGATTCATTCGTTCATCACAGAAGATATGACCAGCTCTTCCAGACGCTTCGTCATCATAAGTACAATTTCTTCCTTAGAAAGTGTGGATTGGCACCGCCATCCGTAATCGGGAGTCTAATAATACTCTGGGTGGTGTGGTGGTTGGTTGTATGTTGGCGAAGTATATGCCGCTCTTGGGGCTCCACCACCATATTCACTCGCAGGCGAGTAGTTTGCATCATTTCTCGTGGAAGCACTAAAGGGGGTATATCCTCCTTGTGCTCGCGAAGGTGCCCTTGCGCTCACAGGAGAAAACATTCGATCAGGTTGTTCGATATTTGAGTAACCAGGTAGACCTCGGTTCATCGGTTGATTACTCGGTGTGAAGGCTCGAGGAGGATGGCCAGTTTGTGGAGTTGGTCGAGAATTGTATGGGTCAAAAGGAGTGTTGTTTCGGTTAGGGTCCATATCCCCAGTAGGTGCCGGAATGCGGGGGGTAATTGTTCGGGAGTAAGGGTCAACAGGAAGTCCATAAGGGCGGAAAGCGCCCGCAGATGGTGGGTTGCTGCGCCCTTCAGGGCTATATGGATTCGGCCTGTTCCATTGGTCTCGCATGCCGCCAGCCGAGCCCATTCGGCTTGGGGGTACACGAGTATTGAGAGGGGTGGGAGTGAAATTTGAGCGAGACATTGGTGTCTGTGTGCGCCCAAGAATAGATGCGTTATCTGGAAGTGGGGGAACTGGAGGAGCCGGGGATGTTTGGCGGTCCAGTGGGCTGTACTCAGATACAGCAGGTGTTGTAGCGAAGGTGGCAGTGTCCTGGTAAGCTGAGTTCTGTGTCGTTGTACGACTAAGAGAGGGGTTATCAAAGGTTGTAGCTAGGTGAGGAAGAGTAGGTTCGCGCTCCCGAGGCGGAGCTGTTCCTGGGCGCGAAGTGTAATCAGGCAGAGTGGCCATGGTTGCTTGAGTAGTTGTGCGTGAAATCGTGGTAACAATAGGTCCTTTGTCATCGCCCCCAAGTACTGGTAATGTAGGCTTCAGGTCAACAGCCATCTTCGGATTGGTTGGAGTGCGGTCCTGTAATGCAGTGCCTTTCGCTAAAGCCTTGTTGACCTTGGTTCGCACAATGCGCTTCAGTCGAGCGTTGATCTTGCGACGGCAGTATCGCTTCAGAGTCCCATCTTCTGAAGGAATGTGGTGAAAGAGGAAGAGAAGATAGAGAACGACGGCGATTATGAGCTTGATCATGGACAGCACCCAGATAACCAGTGTAAACAGCATACCGGCCAAAACAAGGGCGCGTAGGTTATTCTCTTCGGCAAGGATCTTGACGTTGTCAAAGAACTGCAATATTCCCGCTTTGTCTTCCTCAACTGCATTTTCTCCTCCAGGTAGCAAGTCCATCTGCATGACTGAGTAAAGTGTGATGGCATTGACAACCTGGCGCGGTCCATCAGCAAGGACAATATTCATCCAGCCTGGGTACTATTAGCATATGCTAGTCAAAAGAAGGTCGATGTGATCCCTACTTTCGAAAGAAAAGTACGCAAACAAAGCAGCGTACTCGGCACCTTTGCGGCTTTTAGTAAGCTCTCCAAAGACCAAGAATCGCCTCCAACCACGCCCATGTTCTCCCATGCGAATACTCTGAATTCGGGCTGCGAGGGAATCCAGATAGCTTTTGGCGACACTTCCGGAGCGAATAGCACGGATCGCGCGAAGCCATCGATAGGCCAGAAGCGCAAAGGAAAGAAGAATGCAGGCGGCAAAGATCCATCTCGAGTATTTAAAAGGAATGGCAGGCTCGATCTGTCCAGCCCATCGAGAGAAGGCGAGAAGCGTCACAGCAGTGAAGGTGTCGACGGCGTAAACGGCGATGGAAACAATCAAGAGCACAAACAGGAAGAAATAAGAGAACGGCGATAAGCACGATTCCGACTTGAAGTCGCTAAGGTTCTAAGCAAAAGCGCATGTCAGTTCGCCAAGCTCTATCACTGCAGAAGGCGGCAATTGCTTGAACGTACGATATAATCCCATTGTTCCTCCAAAGCCACCGGTCCGCCCTTCTCACGATCGCCAAAGCAAGGCATTGTGTCAAGCGCCGGGCCTGCCAGGCGCCAGTAAAGAACGTGTTGTTGCGATCGAAACGAGGGGAAACGTCAAGCGATCAATTGACTTCGTCGGTCCAGCCGGGGCGAAGTCACGATCACAACGCAGGTGTTGAAGAAAGAACAAGACGAGCCCAACAGGGGCTTTCTTGAATTATTTGAACGAGAGACTCTAAATAAAGAACGACGATCAAGCACCACGGAAGTGAAGCTTGAAGAACAGCAGTTGTGGTGCTCAAAGAAGCATCGTCATGAGGTAAGCGCTGCTAGTGTTTCAGGAGGGTGTTCAGAAACCAGTCAAGACTCAGATGCGCGCCATGACCTGGAAGCCGTTCAGCTCGTCTCACAGATGATGACGCCAAAGCTGCAGTGCTGCAGAGTGCTGCAACTATGGAATGCAGAATGCGACAGGGCGCTTAAGCAAGCCAAGGGGGGAGACAGGAAGTGTGAAGAACGTGGGCGCGTAGAATGCGCAGTAGAAATTCGGCAGGTGAGGGTCTAAGACGATCCCAAGTGGGGGAGAGCAACCGCTGGAGAATGCGATCCCGATTCTGAAACACGAGGGGAATGAGTGGATCTGCCGGCAATGAGCGAGCGGCTGGTTAAGAATTGAGAGGCTGCGAAGGCTGGAATGGAAGATTGGCAGAAGAATGGCAGAGAAGGAGAGAAGCCAAAAGGCAGAAAAGGAGCAAGAAGGCAGGGTGACAGGAGAAGAACGACCGAGGGGATTTATCGGGTGAAACCAAAGCTGGAAAGGCCGTTGGATAGATTGTTTGGAGTTGGGCTAACCAGACTAACACAATTAGCCAGGGACTAGCACAGGCACTACACTTATCAGCCCGCCTGTCACCCTGTCATAACGCCGTGCTTGACGCTGCAGATGGGGCTGGTAGTGCTCCTGGTATCGGGCGTTCATGAGGATATTCATTCGTTTATTGCAGTCGTTGTCCTTCTCCATAATAACAATATAATAATAATAACAATATAATATAATATAAAAGACAGTCCGTGCATCCCCGCTGGTGCCGCCAAATGCCAAACTGCAGCCCTGCCGCTTCGGGTTTAGTCTCGAGGGTCCGTCAGCCTTGCCAGATCCACTGCAATCTTCATCTCTTCAACGCTCATGACAATGCTGAATCAACATTACAAGTTCTAGCGAGAGTGCAACAAGTTGGAACCTTTGACCAGGACTCCACCAGCGACTGCCAGGAGACTTCCTGCTGTTAATGCCAACGAGCGGCTGCTAATGTACGTTTCTTCGTGCACCCGTCCCAGGTGCGTTGTTTCTTGAGGCTTAACTGCGTCCTTGGCGGTGCCTTCTACCACATAATCCTCCCAGCTGACTTTGGCAAGGTTACGTTGATAGTCAATCACAGTCCCGGCCCAGTTGTTCGTGATCTTGCCTTCGTCAGTCTTGTACCAACTGCTGCAGTTCGAATCCGCGAAGCTGCTTCTGGCCAACTCTTCCTGAAGCGACTTGTTGAACTTCCGCAGTACAGTCACATCTGGCTTTATAGCCAACATTTTACCCCGAGCGCGAGCTTGAAGGACCTTCCCGACCATGGCGTTGAGGTATCGCGACTGTGCCTCGATCATGAGGATAATGGAGCTGTGGCCTACATGAATCAGCAACGTTCCGCGACGGAGAGCTGAACCCTCTTACCGAGATTTGTATTCGGGCCATAAAACATTCCGAAATTTGGCAAGTCCTCTACAGTAACACCATGGAGGGCAGATGCGCCGTCTTTCCAGATATCAGTGAGCGCCCGTCCATTGGAACCGTGGATTTCGATTGGGCACATAAACTCCACCGTCCTGAACCCCGTGGCCAATATAATAAAATCGAATTCTTCGTGAGCACCATTTTCTACTTCGATTCCGGTCTCCGTGACGCGCGAGATCCGACGGGTCTCCAGGTCTACGTTTTTCCGGTTGAGCGCGGGATAGTAGTCGTCGGACAAGATCAGCCGCTTACAGCCAGGGGCATAGTTAGGAGTGAGCTTGTCCCAGAGCTCAGGCTTATCCGCTAGCTGCGTCTTCAGGCGCTTTGCAGTTATGTTTCGCACCATTCCCGCAGTCTGCGAATTCTGATCTCGGATAACCTCATGGAAATTTTCTCGGTAATCCATGGTGGTGGATCGCTTCCGAATGCGCAATGGAGGACAGTATGTCAACAAAGCCTGCTGGAAAGGCGATATAGCCGTGTCAAATCTTGGGATCAACCAATTTGGTGTACGCTGGAACACAGTGAGATGAGCAGCGACCTTGGCCACCTCTGGAACGATCTGTGCAGAGGTTGCCCCTATGCAGATGTCAGCAATTTCTATCATCGTGGCTCCCAAGCTCGGGAAATGACGAACCGTTCCCAATGATGGCTATCCGCTTATTCTTGAAATCATATGTCCAGTCCCACCGTGCGGAATGCATCATTTTCCCTCGAAAGTCCTTTAGACCCTGAATTGCCGGTTCTCGAGGAAAGTTCAGCTGCCCGACAGCGGATGTGAGAAAGTCTGTGCTTAGTGTATACGATTTGGTGAACTGGTTGTCCTTGTCCCCTGACACCTCAATGCCGACTTTCCACTTCATTTCCTTATCGTCCCACCGCGCCTCTTTGACCTCTGAGTTGAAGCGAATATATTTATACAGCCCATACTTTTCAGCCACCTGAGTGAGGTACACCTGGACACCAGCTCTTAGTCGACAGTACGGTTTTCTGACGGCCCGGACCTACCAAGAGCTCTTCCTGGCCTGGAAACTGCCGCGACCATTTCGTCCACTGCTCGAAGGAATAACTGTACAAAATACTCGTCACTGGAGATTGAATAGGTTACTACGGGTCTCATAGAAGCGGTTGGATTTGGAAGGGCATGTCTAACCATCACAACAGCATCCAGGATACTTATTATCATGCCAGGTCCCACCAACACCACTGCTTTTCTCGAGGATCACGAAATTGTGGCACTTGTTGCGCTTGATCAGGTCAATCGCCATACACATTCCTGTCGCATCGTCGTTAGCTGCAGTGCTCGTCATTCGAACTGCCAGGGCATAGTTATTTACCCGAGATTCCAGCGCCGATAATCACCACCGCGGCATTGGTATAGCCCTTGTTGCCCGGGACGGCGTCGACACGCAATTTCTCTGCCATCAGCACCCGAAACGAGGAATTCGATGTAGATATTAGGTGATATTAGGTGAGTAAGGATAATGCCTTAGACGACAATAATTTTTTCAAGTAGTACTTATGTCCAACGCTGCACTTTGTAGCAAATGTAGCCGCACATGGAGGGAGGGGGTGGTGGCACAGCTCGGAAGGTACACTGCACTCCCATCACTTAAGTAGGAAGCCACCTGCACCCCGACCCTTGGCGAACCATTCAACAGTCGAACATCGTCTCGGATATGCATCGTTCTCCGCAGCGATTACTCCGAGAATCCAATACATCTTTTGTCTCTTTTGTCTGGCGAACGTGCATTGAGTCTGTTGAGCCGTTCAAGTGCGGGGATCCCGAGGCTTTTGGATCCCGGGTGATTTTTGGTTGTGGTCAGCCGGCTTGTTTATAGGTATTGTCCCTGCTGGCAGTGATAGTCAGAGCTTGATACAATTCGTCGGGATATTTTAGCCTTTTCTTGCTTTGTGTAGACTAGGGACTGGATGCGTCGGTGAGATCAAAGCGTTAACTGTTTGAATTAAAGTCATTACTTAGGTATATATATTCGGACGGCCGTCAAACATGGACTTTGGGACCGGGCCACCACCACGGCGCAGTATTCTTCAAATGTATTTCTCATCTACTGATGCTCGGACTTGCACATTCAAGATTCATCGTAAATTATCTAGTAATTGTCTTCTCTACCTAGCTATCCTGAACTCCAAACTTCAAACAAAACTCCAGAGCCAGAGAACAGGTAGCCAGCCACACCTAATTAACAGAACTATTTACATCAGGGACAGTCTCATCGGCGCTCGCAGAAACCCAAAAATCGATAGGAAGAACCACAAACAAAACACGAAAACAAGAATCACCAATCCAAGCCAAGCCGAACAAAGCATCTCTAAGTACTTACAAAAGGAGCAGTCTCATCAGCGCAGAAATCGCCCAGACTCAACGAGAACGAATCGAACAAAACAGAAAAAAAAATTCCAAAACACAAGAACGCGGCAAATAACACTTGCACCAAGCGACGGCGCTTATATAGAAAAGGACCAGTCTCATGCATAAGCGCTCGCAAGAAAGCAGAAAGCAGAACAAGAAAACGGACAAACGCAAAATCAACGCAGAGAACGACGAAAAAACAGGAACGCAGCAAACAGAATAACACCAAATCAACCGCGGTTATATACAGAAGGAGGAACCTCATTAGCGCTCGCAAGAAACACAAGAAATAAAATCGAAAACATGCCGTGCCTGCACGGCGTAAACGGAACGTAGATAGCAGTACGCAGAAAACAGACTAAAGCAACGCAAACAAAAGCCAAAAACGACATCGAGTTACTTACATCAGGGACAGTCTTATCAGCGCTCGCAAGAACCAAGAAAACAAAAAAGGAAAAAGGAAAAAGGAAAATAGGGAAAGGAAAGAAGAAAAGAAAAGAACCGAGATATCCAAACCAACCTCAAGCACCACCATTGCACCAAAGACAAACAGGTTGTAGATTGAAGAGAGATCGAACAACAAGCATAATTGAGCTCTGACACAGAGTTCCTCCCCATTAACTCCCTTTTCTTTTCATTTTATTCTTCAAATTTTTCTTGTTCTTTTGTCATTTTCAATTTTCGCACACCCACGTCGTTGCGGCTGTCGTCGGAAATCGAGTACGCTGATAGTCTCCGACTCGAAGCCCTAAGAAACGGATTGGCCTCCGGACTTGGCTTTCGAGGGCAGTCCGCAACGCCTCGCACAGGCTGTTCGCGACCTCAATATATTTTCCGAGGTACACCTGAGTATAGATCTGTAGCTCTCGATTTCTCGATTCTCATAGGCAACCTTGCGTACCGTTCAGCGGGGTTGTTTGTGTGCTGATTTGGTCGGGGTTCGACGGGGAATCCGAGGAAGACTGGCGCGCAGCTGTCAGGATTCCATAGCTGATCAACTACACCAAAGGGAAGCTGGTAGTATCCGAAAAGATTTTGCTAAATTGTTTGGCGCGTTCAATTCTGGTGTTGATGAGCGTGGAAAGTTGATGGATCACTTTGTGGAGGACGGCGGGTGAGCGGTTGTAGCAGAATAACCACAGGAGTGGCCCCGTAGGATGGCAGCACACATGCAGGACGGGAAGGAGGTCGGCTGGTCACTTCGTAGACGGCCTGCGGGTGATCGAGAAGCAGAGATAGCAGCGTCGGCACAGCACGAATCCAGATCAATCGCCGGAGCGACTCAGAGCAGGACAGCACCCATACAGGACAGCGATGGATTCACTCCGTCTCGGCTCCTAAGAAGAGGCAAAGTGTAGATAGACCCTATTCCGTGATCGCCTTCTCAGTAAGTTGAGATGCAGTAGACGGCTTGATCACTCACTCTGCCTCCGAATCGCCCGATTCCCATTCATCGTCTCGCCTATATTGTGGCCAGACTGGGGACGAGTGTTGTTGATCAGGCTCTTGTTGGGATTCCAGCTGGACTTCCGGCTGCGTATCTGGCTGAAAGTCAAGCTGGGCCTTGGCCTGGGCATTTGACGAAGCTCTTTTTTCAGATTGCTGCTGAGTTTGGTCCTCAGGTTCTTGGTGGAACCCCAGCTGCATGTCGGGCTGGACACCTGACGGAACTTCTTGCTCAGATTGCTGCTGAGCTTGGTCCGCCTCAGGCACAAAAGTACGCAGATCCGGTTTGTTTGCAACTTCTTCACCAATGGCCCTAAGGATATCCTCATCGAACCCCTGCTGTGCGATCATCACCTCTGGCTGGAATCCTAGTCCAGCTTGTTGCTGAACCTGTCCCCTAATCTGGCTGTTCTGAAATCCAAAATTGATACCACTAACATCAAACACAAATGATTTCTGTATCCCTTGAGTTGGAGGAGTGGATGAATTGGCAGAAGCGGTAGAGTGGTCTTGCATCTCTTGAGGTGTTAGATCGGATGCATTGGCAGAGCCGATAGAATAGTCTTGCGTCTCTTGAGGTGAAAGAGCAAATGCATTGGCAGAATCGGCAGAAAGATCCTGCATTTCCAGAGTTGGGAAACTGGAGAAGTTGGTATCAAGTTCCAACGGATCGTTAACTGTGCTTGGATTATCTCCTTGCTCAGCAGCCATGCCATCCCTATCTTGTGTAGACTGTTGTTGCCCAGTTCCCTGCCGAGTCGTTGGCATCAGAGCAAAAGGATCGTCACCATTCGCGAGTGCATTAGTCGCCGCTTGAGCACTCTCTTTCTCAAACTTCTTTTGGGCTTGTAAGTACTGCACTCTCGCTTCCAAATTCCTGATCTGTCGTTCTCTCTCGTCGGCTATATCCTCCCTCGTGAGACTTGAATTCCGCATAGCGTCATGGTACTTGACTGTGCCTTCCAAGAACTCGATTTCATCTTTTTTCTCTTTCATCTCTGCATTATGGCGGATTCTATCATCATCGATTGTCTCATAAAGACCATAATTATCGATTTCCACAGCCGACTTCTTATATTGCAGTTCGTCAGCCTCTTTTTGCACGCGCTCGAGGCCCGCTTCCAGTTCCCGAATTCTGTTCTCCATGCCAATCCGCTCGACGACAAGATCTTGCACATGCTTGGATTCCTCGGATGGGTCATTCGCGAAGAGCTCGTTGTCCGACTCAATTTTATCGCCTTCCCCGATGACATCGAGGTTGAACTTGAGGTACTCAATTCGGCCTTTAGCGATCGCCAACTTTTCATTCTTGGCCTGGATCTCCACGTGCTGGTTGGAAATCACGGCGTTCAGCATCTCGTGGGCATATCTGTACTCTGCCTCGAGCTTGTTGCGCTGGTCGTAAACCTCAGCTTTCGCAGTTCGTTCGATATCATCGATCCTGCGCTCCAGATTCCCAAGCTCGTTTTTCTTCTGGTCGAGAGCTACAGATAGCTCTACCTTCGATTTGGAAGCGTTCGCAGTTTCCTGATTGGCTATGCACAATTTCTCGTCCAGCTCGGCCACTTTGTCAAGAAGGGCCTTCTCGGGTTGAACTTCCTCCAAGCGCTGCTCAAGTCCTGTGATCTTTTCCCTTAGATCATTGATTTCTTTGGTCTTGCTGGAAAGATTGTTTTTGTGGTCTTGCGTGAGCCCCAAAATCTGGTCCTTCCGCTGGTTATCGTTGTCGTCGAATCGCTTAATTTCTGCGGCGATGACATTGGTGTGTGAGGTTTGTTCTTTTTCTAGCCGAGTCGTCGCCAACACTAATTCACTTCGAAGTTTGGCCTCGTTAGCAAGCGCGCAAGATTGGGCTGTCTCTGCTTCAAGGCGGGCGACTTTCTCCTTCTCCAGTTGCGCCTCCAGTTCTTGGACCCGTCTTATTGATGTGCCGTTTGCCGCTAGGTCCTTTTGGAGTCCTTCGTCGATATAGCGGAGGAGGGTTTCATAATGGCGCTCTAGCATAGGGTCGATCTCGCGCTTGGGCTGTAGTTGCACCTGGAGCTCCTTGGTCTTTGTCTCGGTCATGGTAGGTGGTTGAGATCGAATGTTGGACGCAGGTATCCCTGAGCCGCCTTCGAAGAGATGAGAGACAGCGAGGAGTACGATGAAGGGAATGAAGAGGACAAGACCGGGGAAGTGGTAAATATCCTCTTGCACGTCAAAGCTATATGGCTGCGGATCCAGAATTACGTCCCCAGCGTTATCACGCATCATAACGTATGAAGCATGCACAGGAGAGAGGATGAAAGTCCTTAAGGCCATGTATCCAATGTATGTGATCGACGTCCGTATGATGGTCAGCACCGGACGGTCATTCGGAAAGTACCAGTCCACCAGGGCGGACATGGCGGACATGGCGTGGTCGGGCTGGCTTCCACCTATCACCAAGCCGGTGAAAGACTTATTCTTGGAAAGCTTCCTGATTGTATACACAAGAGACCGTACATGGCTGAGCAGCTTTGACAACCAGACCGCAACGAGGCAAAAGGTACGAGAGACAAGGGTGATCAGCGCAGCTCCCCAGGGGACAACGAGGCAGATGAACTCAAAGTTCAAGTAGACAAGGAACGCGACAATCCAAACGGAACTATAAGAGCGTCTTGGTCAGCTAAAGCCTTGCCATTATACTGGATCAAAAGCAGCAAGATTCTAACAAGATAAAGTCTACAAAGTTGTTCCACTCAAAGATGGTAGCCATCTTGATCATAGTTTCGTCTGACAAGTAGAAATGATAGTAAGGTTCAGGATCGCAAGTAAGTTATGAGAGAAAAGTGAAATTGGTTATGATGGATGAGAGCGTCTTGGATGCTGTGATCCGTAGCTAACTGCTGACTTTAAGTAGCTTGAGAGAAGAAAGTCGGAAGATGAAAAGAAGAAGAGAAATCGGTGGAAGGGGAGATGCTACTCTTAAGTATTAGGAGCTGGCGCCGTAGCCTGGAGCTATAGAGGAAGAGATTTTGAAAAGTGAATGGATGTGTTATGGCAAGTGCAGCGCCTCCGTGAATGCTGTTGTGCTTCTGAGGCTGGATGAGGAGTGCGCAATGAACAATGACAACATCTTCACAACACAAGAGAGCAGTTTTGAGAAACATTACGTAGGAACAGGATCTTGTCCTTCATGAGTTTCAATATTTTCTGATATTCAACTGGTTGTAAAGCCAGTTCTACACGTACAAACTACTATGCCAGCATCCAGACCTTCAAAACCCACGCAGCCATAGTGACTGAAACCCTATACTCCTGAGTCTTCTGACGCAATCTCAAAGCCACTTCAGCTTCAGCATGAACATTTCCAAGCGCAAAAGAGGGGTAATCTCAACTTCTGACTCACAAAGCCGCCGGGATCTCCGTATATGGACGTTTTCTTTGGCATCCATGAGGCTAGAGTGACCAAAGAATGGCCTAGAGCTCGGCGAGGTCTCATGGAGGCAAAACGGAGGCTGGAGTAGCTAAAGCCTCAGCTTGACTCTGGGGCACTTGATAAAAACTCGTGAAGGCTACGATATCGCATGACCAAGACCAAAAGTGAGGTCGACATCCCATGACCGCATCCTATCTAGAATCTTAGATAAGTTGCGCGCGCACGTAATAAACAAACACCGGTCTCGAAAGCGACATTAAACAGCCAAGCATAGCCTCGCTGGCCGAGGATTAATTCACAGCAATTCGTGAAGGCAATGATATCTAACGGCCCAGGCCGAAAGTGAGGCCTTGACCTCGCAACTGTATGGTATCTCGGCCTTAAAAGTTAAAAGCCCAGAAGGCATACGTAATAAGCAGACACTGAGGCCAATTGAAAAAGACAGGCCCTGAATATCTTGGCTGGTGAACTATAAGACCGGTTCAGTGTGGGATCTGTGGATCACAATGCTGAGCATCCCATACTGGAAAGGGAAGTTCGGAACCAACGCAGCGCTCCGCACAATGCAGGCAGTAAGGGGTTCGGACCTAGAAGACGCACGTTTTGCCGAATTTGACTTTGAGGCCGTGACCTTCTATATTTGTTGAGAATCGCCGGTATTCAACGATATAGACTCGGAACTGGGAAATGGCGGAAAAGGGTTCCTCATGGTTCTGATGCTAATCGAAAAACTTCAACTAAGAGAGTCTGGGCTCAGGACGCTAGTCTACGAATAGATTAGTGCAGCCTTAGGTAAGGAGCCAGCCGTGCAGTTCTGCCTCAGGCACTCATCCCCCTTGGCCCCCGAAGATCCATGATTCGGAGACTCCAAAGACCTCCCAGCTTCTGTGTTTCACTGCATCCTGAGCAAGTGAGGAGACTCAACACCTCGAAACACCTAGCATCCTAGACATCTCGACTGTCCTTTCTCAATTGGCCCATTCATCCCTCGTCATCTTTGCTCCTCCATCTGGTTTCCTATCCCCACGTCATTCGCCGGACTATCCCCCTCGTGCTGCATTATTACGCCACTAGTTTAGCCTCACCCTCCTTGGCAGCCAAGCTCCAGAATGTCCCTCTGATCCTCTTAACCCTCCTCTTTTCCTTTTTCTTCCCTCTTCCCTTTCCATCGGTAATGGCCATATCCGCCAATCGCTCCTTGGCCCTTCGGCCTATCGCCTTGGGCCTGGGCAAATTGTTTATGCTCTCTTTTTCGCAGCTCTCTCTCGTTTCTGCCGCACCCACTCTTTTCCTCGATCCCCGGGGCCATTCTGAAGAGGTCGGCGCCTTCTCAGCCAGTGACCCCAGTCTATGGCTGTACTTGGGAGTGGCAGCGGCCCTCGTGCTAGCGGGTGGCGCGTTCGCCGGTTTGACAATTGCTTTGATGGGCCAGGTATGGACACCGTGGAAACCGGACTACCCCTGGAAATCAGACGCTAATCTCCCAATCTTATCGATAAACTACAGGATGAAGTTTACCTACAAGTTATTCAAACCTCAGGCGATAGCCTTTCCGAACGCAAGAACGCTGCCAGCGTACTACGACTGCTGAAGCGTGGCAAGCACTGGGTGCTTGTGACGCTGTTGCTCAGCAATGTAATTACCAACGAGACCCTACCTATTATCCTCGACCGATCACTCGGAGGAGGCTGGCCGGCTGTTCTGGGCAGCACAGTGTTAATTGGTAATGAAATCCTATAATTGATGCAGAGATTCTAATCGGTTTTTTTCAACTTTCTAGTCATCTTCGGTGAAATCGTCCCCCAATCGATCTGCGTTCGCTACGGCCTTCCTATCGGTGCTTGGATGGCCCCCTGCGTCCTCGCCTTGATGTATGTCATGGCACCTGTTGCGTGGCCCATTGCCAAATTGCTCGACAGACTGCTTGGAGAGGACCACGGAACTATCTACAAGAAGGCGGGGCTGAAGACCCTCGTAACGTTGCACAAGACGCTCGGCGAGGCTGGAGAGCAACTCAATTCAGACGAGGTCACTATCATCAGCGCTGTGTTGGACCTGAAGGAGAAGTCGGTCGGCACGATCATGACTCCGATGGACGATGTGTTCACAATGTCGGCTGATACTGTCTTGGACGAACAAACCATGGACCTTATCCTCTCTCAAGGATATTCCCGAATCCCCATTCACGCCCCTGACAACCCGAGAAACTTTATCGGTATGCTTCTCGTGAAAATGCTCATCACTTACGACCCGGAGGACTGCAAGCCTGTCAGCTATTTTGCTCTGGCAACCTTGCCTGAGACGCGCCCCGAAACAAGTTGCTTGGACATTGTCAACTTCTTCCAAGAAGGCAAGTCTCATATGGTCCTGGTTTCTGAATACCCTGGAGAGGACAGTGGTGCCCTGGGAGTCGTTACCTTGGAAGATGTCATTGAGGAATTGATCGGCGAGTACGTATTTTGCATTGCGAAAAGCCACCTACAGAGACTGACCTTTTCACAGAGAAATTATTGATGAGTCGGATGTCTTCGTGGATGTCCACAAGGCAATTCGTCGTATGGCTCCTGCGCCTTATGCGCGTGTGCCAAAGGGCCGCTTCGTCGAGGATCCTCCTGCCCACCCAGCTCAAGGTGCCTTGGTGGACCTGGGCGGAGACTCCCCTGCTACAAATGGACACACTACTGCCCGTCGCCGAAGCTCTGTAGAGGCACCTCTTGCGCGCTTCCAACTCCGCCGCTCCCAAGGAGACAAGGAGAGGCATTCGGTCGATGCTCTTGTCACTCGTCTTGGATCCAACGATGAAATTCGTGAACACCTAAAGCACCTCGGTCCTTCGAACTTGGCCAGTCGACCTCGTCAAACCCGTTACCAGAACGTCAAAATCAAGCGCAGAAGCTCCTCGCCGTCACGATCAGGTCGGACAGACATGGATTCCGTCATCGATTCAATGCATGCCCGACACCAGTCAGCCAACCTTCCCGCTGCTTCCGACACCATCGCTTTCTCCTCGAACGGGTTGAATCCAAGAGACGGTGCTCACGCTGTCATCGTGAGCAATGTCAATGCGCTATCCCCGGACTCAAATTCTAAGAATGGACCAACCGTTTCTATTCCCGAACAGGTCGCTGAAGAACAAGAAAGCGCACCTCAATCAGCCAGCAGCCGACCGCCTGCGTCTGCAGGCTCGGACGTCGATCCAACCCTTAGCGGCAGCTACATTCACCGAGGCCCCGCACGCAGCGGCAGTATTACAGAGCACATCGTCGACGTCAACGGTATTCGAAAAGTAGTCCTCCACACCACAAGCAGCAACAGCTCTTCGGAGACCGAAGGACAATCATCAAGACC
Source organism: Aspergillus stella-maris (assembly GCF_047715825.1). Taxonomy (NCBI): domain Eukaryota; kingdom Fungi; phylum Ascomycota; class Eurotiomycetes; order Eurotiales; family Aspergillaceae; genus Aspergillus; species Aspergillus stella-maris. The sequence goes on from NW_027396795.1 coordinate 935,426, forward strand.
CAAGTTCCCGGTCCGCCAAGAAAGCGAGGTAATTGACCTGGGCGAGACCGACGGTGAACCTACGGCCACATCATCATCATCTAAAAAGAAGCGTCGTCACCGGAGACATAAAAAGAGCCGAGAGGTCAACAACGGGGACGAGGCCACCCCCCTGTTGCCCTAGTCACGGCCGATTTTCCTTGATTCTCTTCCTCCTCTTTCTCTTATCTTTTCTGCCTACTATTAATCTCTCTGCCGGCCAGAAAATCTTTAACATACTTTCTGTTCCAGCATCCACGCCGTGTGTCTGTCCTTGCCAGTCTTATAATAAAGATGCGAAGTGGCCCTCATGCATGTGTGCGTTGCTTGTATTTGTTTGCCGATTCGTACATTATTCTTACTATATATCATTAACCGATTTCAATCAATCTAGACCTGGTCATTTCATCTGTTACTTTCTGCCTCTAAAAGCTCTAAGCTGGCTCGTTCCAGCTACTAAACATACCAAAGGTTATGATAATCAAGTTTCTTTGGCCTGATTTTCCGCCAACCGTATGCCCCTATTGTCATGTAAACGAACTTCTAGTCTCAATGTTCATCATCCATTTACAACTTTCTCGCCGCCCGTTGGCACTTCAGTGACTACACATATACAATTTTGAAGGCACCACTAATAATATTCGCAGTAAGAATAAACATTCGTACGTAACTCTATTTTGGACCATAAACCATGAAAACTCTAGCATCAATTCAAAATCATGAATTCGTCGTCAAAACTCGCGGGTCTAAATATAATGCAACTCTTCCCAACCACGACCAAACAACAGCACACCACCAACCCCAGATGCAGACATCTCGATCACTGCAGCAAAGGATCCTATTTCGGATGTTAGCGATTCCCCCCAATGAAAGAGATATAGGTTCGAGCCTTACCCTGAAGTGCTTCTGGTTGTTCGCCGCCCGATTGACTCTTGCCTTGTTCCTGTTCTCCTGGCGAATAGCCCTCGTCCTCTCCTTCCTCTCGCTCTCGACGACATTCCGCTTCTCGATGTCGTTTACGCCGATCATACCAGTGCCGCCATTAGCACGCGTAACGAGGGCGCGCGTAGCATTGCGCCCACGAGGCTTCTCCTCCTCTTCGATCTCGCCGTTCTCGATGGCGAGTTGTCGCTGGTATCGTTCTTCGGCTGTGGGGTAGTTGTGCAGGTTCTGGCGGAAGTAGCGGGCGAGGGAGCGGTGGCCGGCTGTGCGGCCTGAGGGGAGGTGGAGTTCGTATTCTGTTCTGTAGACGGCGGGTACGTTTTTGCCGTAGCCTTCTTCTTCGTCGTCGTCCTCGTCCACTGATGAGGCGTCGGTCTCCCAGCCTTCGTCGTCGGCGCCTTCAGAGCCGGAGACCTTCACGCCACCGTCGGCCATTTCGACGGACTCGTTGTCGTCGTCTTCGTCGTCGGAGTAGGTGCTTCGGAAGTCGTAGAATTGACCGATTTCGATCTGCTCGGATTCGTTGTCAAAAGCGATCATGCAGTGGCCTTTGTCTTTCATGTGTGTCTTGATGCCGGCGGGGGTGTTGCGGATCATGTGGCAGTAGATGCACTCGCTGTTCTCGTTGATCTTGCGGTAGAGGTAGTGGATCAGACCTTCCAGGTCAGAAAGGTATGACCGTTCAGGAATGAACATGCCGTGGCTCTTGAGCATGTGCTCTGTGTTCTCGCCAATACTTCCAGAGACTTCACTACAGAACAGGCAGCGGGAAGACAAGTACCCATCTGCATCAGGAACATCCTCATCCTCATCCTCCTCCGCGATCGTAGCGCTCTTCATACCCTCTGTGACGTTCGCAACGGTAGCCTCTCCACCCTTCTTGTTGATCGGCTCGCCGAGCGAGAACGTAGAAGACATGACGGAGGATGTGTCGTCTACATTGTCGCGGTTATGCCGGGCTTCGCGGGCCTTGTGCTTTGAGCTCTTGACGTGGTTCTGGTAGGAGTTCTCGCTGTAGAAGGTCTTTTGGCAGGCAACGCAGGTTTTCTCAAAGGAGGCCTTTGCGGCTGCGGCGGTTGAGGTGGCCTTGGCTTGGAGGACCTTTTCGTTGAAGATTTCTTGGGCAACGGGAGGCAGGGAGGCAACGCGGCGCTTCATGTTATACAGACTAGAGGGCCAATATGTTAGTACTCGTTTCATGCAGTAGGATGGGTCGTCAGAATAACGTACTGCCAATCTGTGCGCATATGGTCGCGCTGGCCATCGCTGCTGCGGAAAGCAACGAAGCAAGTGTTGCAGGTATACGGGAGGTTCGCCGCCATGTTTTCAGCAATTTTCAAACGAGAATTTGAAAGATTGTTGTGGTTTGTCGTGAAGCGGGGTGTGGGAAGACGAAAAAATATATCTGCAGCGCTCGCAGAAATCGGAAGCAGAGGAGAACGTCTAATGAATGTACTGGTTGACACAAAGGATCCAGTCAACTTCCGAGGAAAATAAAATAACTTTGAAGCTGGATAGTCGCCACAAAGTCTGTGTCTTGGTAAATCGAGTCACAAAATGATCGATAATCAACCCGCACAAATTGCCGGCCTTACCCAATCAGGCTCAAAATGACGTTCGCCCCTCATTTCCATGCTAGTCTATTTCCAGCGTAGTTCATGGGCTGAGTCATGCAAATCACGGGACCTGACATCTGCTGGCGCCGGGGCATCACCATGCGCGAGCGTCAGAGGTGCTGCTGCCTCGATTCATCTTATGATCGATATCTGTTCACTTTTCAGATTCTACTTCGAATACTCGTTATCTCGCGCACCTAGAACTCATTCCTTACATCCGGTCCCCCACCTATATCAACCGAGGCATGCTAATCGCAGCGCAAATATGACAAGGCTCCGCGGGCCTTCCGTGAGCTCCTACGAGGGTTCGCGTGGCATGGACCGACCCCAGAGCCACACGTCAAAGCTTCCTCCCAGTGCTCCAGCTATTATCTCCCAGAATACCGTCGACGTCTCGGATCCTGCGCAAGTGCTATTGTGGTACCGTGATGAACGCCGGCGGCAATTCAACATCCTGGTTAGACGGTGAGCGGTGACCTCGGAGGCCGTTATCGGTGAATTGAGTGCTAATACTGGACGCTTTCAGATACAAGAACCAACTCCTCTACGGATGTCAGGACCCAAACTGTCAAACCCCAACTTGCGCCAGTTATCGAAAGAGGGTTACGGAGGGGCCATATCGACGTTACACCGAGCTGAGCGCCCGCACACTGGCCTGCTACTTGGCCAGCCTTGACAATGCAGAAGCCGGACTCTGTCGCAACCCTCACCGTATTCAGTCCGAACTGTCTCCCCAAGACTCGAGCCGCCGATCGAAACGTCGAACACCCGTGTCTAGTACACAGAGCCCGACCCGCGATCATCATAGCTCCAAAGCGCCAACCGAGAGATCGAGGAGGAGCCGTGCATCAAACTCATCGACAAATCACATAACCAACGAGAACTTCGGGTCGCGGGATCTGGAAGATGGCACTGCTCCAAGCTCTTCACCAACGCGCGGGTCGCGTAAGAGCATGGTAATTCTGCCGGAGCCTAGTCACTCACCGGCCCAGGAGATGAAAGACCCAAAGTCATTTACGCAGAACCTGTTCGATACCCTCTCAATGAGGATGGTAGAATGGCTACCACTCCGTCGATCGCCAGGATTCTTCGACATTGACCAAGGGCGTTCGCATTACCGAGAACCCCGATCTCCTAATTCAGATACCTGCCAGGCACATATGGACTCGGACAAGGATCAACCGCATTACAAACAGCGACCATATCAGCCCAATTGCGGAAGCAACCCCAATACCCCTTCATCACGCACCACGGGTTGTCAAACAACAGCCGTGGAGTTAAAGTTACCGAATCAGCAACTCAAGCGGTTCTCGTTGACGGAGAATGAGCTACGACGCTCGGGTTCAAAGTCTAGCTTGGAAGAAAAGCCACTACCTGAATTGAAACCTGCCAGAAAGCTGTCCGTTAGTGCACATCCAAATACCAATATCGAAGGATCAGTCAATATGCCCTCGCCACCAGCACTTAAACATCGCCCTCAGAAGCATCGTGGGAGAGCTGCAGATGCGAATCTTCGGTGTCGTGAGCGAGCAAAAAAGGACAGACGGGTGTCTTGGGATGGCGCAGAGTTCTTGAATGATGTCCAGTCGTCACATTCACATACACCTACCGCTAGTGCTGAGAACCAAATACCTCATAAGGACCAGCAACATAGTGTCCATCGGCGACACGACAGCGCGCAGCATGTACAAGAAGCGGCCGCTATTCAATCGCTCAGCCATCTAAACAATGACATTATTGACGCCTTGAAACAGATGTTGATTCTGTCGGATGACGAGGCCGACACATGGAAAGAGGAGCTGACGTTTATGGAGACTAGCGGCAGCTTCGAAGACTTTGATCTGCGAAATGCTACAGCCCGACAGCGTGCAGCATTTCCTTTCATCATTCAAAGCGTCTTTTACGCCCTCGGCAGTAGTCGGCAACTGTTGCATTCATTCAGAGAGGATCCAACCCACACCAACAGAGAAGAAGCTAAGCTGAACCTCCTAAAACTACAACCTGCGTTACGCAAATTGTTCTCCATATGCCCCAAGGATATTGTCTTTCACAGCCTTTGGAACGCGCTGGAGGCGTTGTTCGTACCACCTCGAGAGCTATCGGCGCCAGGAAGACTTTCTCGACGTTCGTCTCGCAACTCAGCCCCTTCAACGCCTGTCTCCGCTCCTATCGTCCTTCGCCGTGGGTCCGGGATTGCCAGTCATCAGTATGTCACCGATGCAAACGCCGCAGATGTCGCAGCCGTGGTTATGTTAGCTCTGGCGAGCTCTTTGCCTGAAATAGACCATTCCACGTGGAGTTGCATGGTTCTCATGCGGTCCACCGGGAATGTAGCAATGAGTGCCGTCATGGAAATGTTTCGGCGAAGGGATGCTCAACTGGTTGTTGAGGCTACCGACGTGCTGGAACACGAACTGGCTCTTCGATTAGTTGATCGTCTAGTGCGTGCGCTTACAGCTCGATTGGCGTTTCATGAGATTTCGAAAACCCGTTCCGGATACGGTCAGGAAGTGATAAAATTTAAGACTAACGTTGTGGATACCCTCATTGAGACACTCGGTCAGCATCACGATCTCCTGGGTGAACTAGGCGACAGCTCGAGACCGCCGTCCCCTAGTGCACCCGCTATTATCACCGAGTGGCTGCGTACCCTTTTCATGAAGAACTGGGATGGGAACCCTGAAATTACCAGAAGCAGCTCTGAAGGAGGCGTTGTGCAAATACTTTCTGTCCTTTATCGGGAGCGTAGGCGCCTGGGTTTGACATCTGAAGCCTTCCATACTCCTTTCCTTTCCGAGCGCCTGGATCCTCTTGATATGCCAGTGCAGTGGATGACTCGAGTACCGAACAATAAGATACTGCATCTTTTGTCCTACTCGTTCCTATTTCCTCCGTCTGCGCTTGTTATCTACTTTCGCGCTCTGAATTATTCTGCCATGTCCAGGTATTACGAAGCAGCCATGACAACCACGAGACATGTGACCCAGACAGCATTTGGTGCCATCGAGATTCAGGATGATGTTGGACTTCTTGCGCGCATGAGGACGTCCATGACCACGTATCTTGTGCTTGTCATTCGCCGTGACAATATACTCAAAGATGCTTTGGATCAGCTGTGGCGGCGGGAGAGGCGAGAGCTCATGCGACCTCTAAAGGTTCAGATGGGTATGGACGAAGGAGAGGAAGGCCTTGACCACGGTGGTGTTCAACAGGAATTCTTCCGGTTGTTGATGGCGGAGGCTCTTGACCCAGCGTTTGGCATGTTCACAACTGATAGTCGGTCTCGCTTCTCATGGTTTCAGCCATGCTCGTTGGAACCACTCTACAAGTTCGAGCTCCTTGGGTTGCTGATGTCGCTTGCTGTCTACAACGGCTTGACACTTCCAGTCAATTTCCCGACAGCTTTCTACCGGAAATTGTTAGGACTCAAAGTAAAACACCTTGAGCATATCCGTGATGGATGGCTGGAGCTTACCAGTGGCTTGGAACAGCTACTAAGTTGGGATGAAGGTGACGTTGGAGACATCTTCATGAGGACGTATGAGTTTGGCTTCGAGGCATTTGGACGTATGGAGACGATTGATATGGAAAAGGTCGACCGAGACGCCCCATGGCCTATTCCCGCTCCTCCACAGTCTGGCCGTTCCGTACGACACTCGCCCTCCTGGTCTGATGTTCGCCGCTTCACCGACCAAGTGAACCTTAGTCCTCCGTCATCCATGGCTGCCGAGACCGCTGGCTCGCATGAAGATGCTGTCAAATCTGCGGCGACCCTGCCGCCTCTGCCTTCACCTACACCACCGGCTGAGGAAGCAGCTTTAGTGACCAACGATAACCGGGAGCAGTTCGTGAAGGACTACATTTTCTGGCTGACGGACAAGTCTATACGACCGCAGTTTGAGGCCTTTGCCCAGGGTTTCTACACCTGCCTTGACCGACCGTCGTTATCGATCTTCACCCCGGAGGCGCTTAAGACTGTGGTCGAAGGCATCCAGGATATTGATATAACACAGCTGGAACGCCACACTCGATACGAAGGCGGCTTTGGCGCAAACCATCAGACAATTCGGGACTTCTGGGCTATAGCACGTGGTTTTTCCGCTGAGAAGAGAGCACAGCTGCTGGAGTTTGTTACGGCCAGCGATAGAGCACCGGTCAATGGGATTGCGAGCATCATGTTTGTGATTCAGAAGAACGGCACAGGTGATGCTGTAAGTTTTGCCTATCATGGAGGTTGAATTTGACTAACAACGATTGCAGCGCCTTCCGACCAGTTTAACTTGCTTTGGACGACTGCTTTTGCCAGAGTACTCGTCAAAGGCTGTACTGGAAGAAAAGCTCAACAAGGCGTTGGAGAATGCACGGGGATTCGGCGTTGCGTGATACCAGGCCTTTAGAAGCATGGACTGGACGAATGAACGGCATACATATTCTTGCTTGTACATAGCTCCCCTAATCCTAGTAGAATAGACTCCAGTCTACATACTCTGTACTAAATCGCAAGGTACATGCCAAGAGAGCCCTGCGACAGTCGTTGGCGGTTCCCCCGGGAATCCCCATTTTTCTCTCCACCAACGACGGCTCCAGTTTGGGCCACACGGTGAGTTCTCGAAGCCTGGTTCTCAGCGCCTTTCTTGACTCATCTCTCTCTTTCTCTCGCCTCTCAAAAATTCCTCTCTTTCTTTCCTTCGTCCTTCCAGCCTACACTGCGTACTTTTGCAATTCGCACCTTCGATCCCGCAGCCGTTCCTCACAATCACAACCGTCAATCGCTGCCCCGCCACGTACCCCGCCATACCTACAAAGTAAAGATGCCTGCCACCATCCACTGCGTTCGCCACGCCCAGGTACGTCCCTTCAGCCCTTCAATCTCACCACATCCCTAATAAATTATACTGTAATATTCAGGGCGTCCACAACCTCTGCACAGAAAATCACATCATCCCCGACCCCTCTCTCACAGATCTCGGCAACGAACAATGCACGAAACTCCGCGACTCGTTCCCGCGCCACGACAAGATCGAGCTCGTTGTTGCCTCGCCGCTGCGTAGAACAATGTACACGGCGCTTCAGAGCTTCGAGCCCGTTTTCAAGGCGAACCCCGGCATGAAATTGATTCTCCTCCCGGATATTCAGGAGACGAGTGATGTTCCTTGTGATACGGGGTCTGATCCGGTGGATTTGGGGAGGGAGATTGAGGAGAATAAGTTGCCTGTTGATGCGAGTTTGGTGCAGGAGGGGTGGAATGTTAAGGTTTGTCTTTCTGTTTCTCGTCTGGGGTTTTGAGAGAGGGTAGGGTGAATCGCTAATGGGGATTGCTTGTGGGATAGACGGGCCGCTACGCACCCACCAACGCCGCAGTCGGACAACGCGCGCGCGACGCCCGCCGCTGGCTAAAGGCCCGACCGGAGAAAGAAATCGTTATGGTTTCGCACGGCGGAGTCCTGCACTACTTCACCGAGGACTGGGAAGACAGCAGCCAGTTCCAGGGTTAATGACCCCCACCGACCTTATCCCTTACCTGGCCAGAATTCATCTAACCTGTTTTCTACTTACCAGGAACCGGCTGGACCAACACCGAATACCGCACATACACCTTTTCCGACAGAGTCGACATGGATGACCTAGAAGGCCACAAGCTCGACTCGGACAACGCAAGCCTTATCGAGACAGTCGAGTCGCGCGAGCGCCGCGGGAAGAAGGGTGCTATGGCGGACCGCGAGAAGCAGAAGAAGCTGTATAAGCAGGGTGTTGAGGGGTGGAATGCGCAGGGGTTGCAGTTGAGCACGGCGGAGCGCGAGGCCGCGAAGGTTCCGGCTGGGAAGGAGGTTAATGGTGTGCGGGTATAGATTGGTGATAGAAGGTAGATGAGATGGTACATGGTAGATGGGGAAATGGGACTAGACGATATATCGTGGTCATTTGGGAAGACGTTGGGTAAAGAGTACTACTATAGAACAATGATTTTTTTTTTTTTTGTTTGGCTGCGTCTTTTTTCGTTCTGTTGAAATCGATGGACATCACTTCTCCCGGGTAGAAACAGTATTTTCTTCATTGTGAAGCTGTTCTCACCTACTGCAACTGTGACGTGCTCATGGGGAACTTGACGCTATTGCTTGATCAGCGTCAAGGACTCGATCCTTTCAGAAATGTGTCTCAGCTCCTTGTTACATCTAAATCTGGAGGGACTCTATACTTATCGTGTCGGATCCAACAGAAACATGCGCTTTCATTCCAGGCTCACGCCCACCGTATGCTCCCGCAGCTTAGGGCTTCGGAAATATGGCACTACACTGAATCCCCACATTAAGAACAAACATCAAAAGCAAAGGGTACATGGATAGGCAGCCGTAGCCTGTCAAGAACAAAGACCAAGCACTGTCTTCACAAACAAGAACTGATCAGGTTGCATGATCTAGAATCATGAAGAGTCCTTGCGCGACACTGTAACTTCCTTCCATCACTCCAGGTGGAACTTGATCATTAGGACCCAAGTTGCAGTAGAAGTCCTCCCAAGCCCTGTCGCGTTGATAGTTCCAATAGTGCGGCTGTCTAGGGACAACCTCGAGCCACAGGTGGGCTCCGTCTTTCTTGGCGCCATCCACGAAAGTTTGAACGTCATGCAGGAGAACATCATGGGAACCGATATTGACCCAAGTGAACTTTGGGAGGATATCTTTCCAGGTCTGTTCGCAGCCAGGCTGCCACTGCCTGATGAGGTTTTCGAGGTTCAAGGCATCGACACGACCTCGCTCCCCCATAGCTGCCTCGCCGCAACGATCGAGAAGTCGCTTGCTAAGTACGTCGTTGCACCGGTTGCTCTCAAATGTAGGACCGGAGCTCGTAAGTTTAAGCCAAGGGTACAACAGCAGTGCGCCTTTCGGCTTCTTCAAAGTCTCTTCGTGGAGGGCCATAAGACAAGAAAGCGCCAGATGTCCTCCAGCCGACTCTCCTGCAATGACGATTTTGTCCGCTTCGATGCATTCAACATGTAGAAGGTGCCGATACGCTGCAATGGCTTCATGCAGTTGGTGTGGGAACGTTGCGGTGGGTGCGAGGGTGTACTCAACAGAGAGTATACTCATCGAAACTCCTCGGGCGCCTGCAAGTTCTGCAACACGAAGCAGATTCACGGCGGGAGCCAGGGGGTCGCCGAAACAATAGGCACCTCCGTGGAACCAGAGCAGAATAATGTCGCTGTCCCTCTGCGCCTGTGGGTTGCCCGGTGGTCCTTTGCATATCCAATTCCCCTTGAACGAGCCGTTGGATACCTTGATGAAGAACTGATCTTTAAAGGGTTTGAAGCGGTTCGCCGAAAGAATGTGTTTCGTTGGTCGAGCGCTAAAAAGCCAGCGCATTGTTTCGAGAGGAAAGATCGCCGAAAGACTGGTAAATGGCATTAGTACAAGTGCTGACTCAAGGTTGCCAGACGTACCCTCTGGCAAACGAACGATGAAGATCGTCTGCAAAGGACAGCTCCTGCTCCGAAGCAATATTGCGAGCTCTGCGCGCCAGGAAGGTGGTCAAGATCACAGGGGCAGCCACTGTGACCATTGCCAGGGACATAATGGCCGCTCGAGTTGCCATGATGCCGTGATACTAAAGCCGTAATCTTCTGCTCAGAAAAGGGACAACCGAATGACGACGAAAGAAAAAACAAAGTGCGGACGAACGACTCGCAACATTCTCGTCAGGAGAGCGAGGGTGTTTCTTTGGTAGGTGCAGCACCCCAGAGCTCCTTCCGGGACTTGATATACTGGATCTGCACCGCGCCTGCGATAACAAGCACCAACAGCACTCGTAGCGCTTGCCCGATATATGAACTGCAAGCTGTCCAGGCCCACGGCATGAAGTCAGAGCGTGACATGCAGCAATACATTGTTGTTGAATCTATATGCCTTCAGGGTAGCGAACTATTGCTACCGTAAAGAGTCCTACAGAAATTGTCTGAACTAAGGAGAACATTGCGGCTGTGAAATGCTAGCATGAACTCACATAGCAAACATTTGTCGAGGTGCCTCATCGTCCTCCACGAGCAGGAGGGAACAGGTCGTTGTTCCAAGTGCTATACTACGTCGGACAAAGTGTCCGTGGACTTCTCTCGGGCCTTATATACTGCTGGGCATGATACCGGAGCATGGCCCCAAGAAAAGAGCAAGAATCCGTCAACTACTGACCGTCCAGAGGCATAAAAAGACGAGGACAGGCGCAAAGCGGATTCGAACCTGCGCCGAACCTTAAACATATCAGGGAGCAAAAAAAGACATTATCCCGCCAACCCTCCCTCCGTAGGCGTAGCCGGTCTGACCGGGGGCAACCCCTGGACCAACAGGCCCGCGGATACCAGATAAACTTGGGACTTGATGATAACCCCCCCAGGGTTCCTCCGTTTGGTGAGGCTCCAGAATAAAGAATAAAAAGGAGACCTGGCAGGTTCGAACCGTGAGCGTTGAGAACCCTGAACTCTGACCAAATAGGCTACCCTCAGGGAAAGGAATGAAAAAAAAAGACATTATCCCACCAACCCGCCCTCCGCAAACCAGGCTGGGCTGCACGGGGGCAACCCCTAGACCATCCTGGCCTACGGGTACTGGGATAACTCTGCAGTTGATGAAACCCAGGGCGACGGTGTGGTTTCCTGCGGACATAAGAGATTCATCGTTCAGCTCCGAGCACTAGGGCGTCACGTGTATGATTGTAGGGGTCGTGATATGCAGTATAACATAGATACTGCCAGGTGTTGTAGCAGACAACGTCGGACAATTGCACATCAAATAATCTCCACTCAGATAATATTGGAACAATATGATCCTCGGTCCAGAAAGACGCGCGGTGTGACCGTTTGTGGAAAGACCTGGCGACATTTTAGGCACCACCATAAAGCAAGCTTTCGAGAGGGCAAGAGCGGTCAATCTTCGAAAGTGATGAGGCCATATGGAAAGAAGGACCGTGCCATCAGCTTATAGTTATGGCGAGCGGTATGCTCCATGGTTGGATAGATAGGACGGTGTTCTGCTGGTCCAGATCCGCACAATATGCAGTGTGATGAGTGACAAGTAGATGAGAGTTTGCGCACGCGTCAACGTTCGCAATATCTGACTGGGCCGATGTACTCAGATTCGAGTCAACCGCATACGTAGATCAGCGTCCCCCCAAGGGTGAGTTCCTCGACATATTGAGTTGCCTTGTCGGTTGAGAAGCAAGTTCTGGATAACCGAAGCTCGCAACTCGCAAAATGTTGCAGTGTCCTGATTATCGTTAGTCAATGAGTAAAAAGAAACAAAACCTGTCTGCCGCGTGTTCTTGATAATGAACGACCCCAAAAATCTTGATCAGTGACTGGAGCCAGCCGATCCCTGCCGTGCCCAGGCAGCTTGTACGATTGTGTCCCAAAGTGGTTCTACTAATAATCCACAAATCTTAAGGGAAGCCGCAATGCTTAGGCATCGCCATTGAAGGCACAGCCTAGAGGAGATCTGTGATATCAACGTTGTCTATAATGTTCAATTGAGAATCTTCCACCCCAAGGAAGAGCTGGAGGAAATTTGGGCCGCCGATAATGGACTCCTCGTAAAAGAAGCCCGATAGCCTCGTATAAAGAACGATCCTCGACTTACAGGGAGGCAGAATCCGAGAGTCCGATTTGCCCGGGGGCTGAGCTAAGGCACCAGGGTTTCGTATTGGAGCAGCAGATGAAATTGATTCGTCGAGGGGAGTTTGGCAGGGTCTTTGGTAAGAGTCGGAGGAGAAGCTAGGAAGAGGTTTGCTTGCTGCCTGTCACGTTCCCTATTTTTAGTTGTGTGGAGAGGGGGCGCAGTGGCAGCCTCAGGCACCAGATTACCCCATGCGGTATCATTTGGGTTTCGTCATGCGCAAGGCACTGCGGCAGATCGCCAGTGCTACACTTCTTATAAACCACTGACTGCCCTTCACCTTCGGACCCTTTTAGTCTTTGACCCAATGGCACTTCGTTCCCTTGCACGAATTGCCACCAAGCCAGCTGTCTCTGAAGCCGCCTATTAGAGTACTTCGCGCGACCCATCGAAATGCTCGACGAGAACCTTCCCAGTGCGTCCCACTCCGGTGCTTGCGCAAGACCCCATGCCATGGACTGCGGAGAACTGACGAACATATCTAGCATTCTACCTAAAACCGAGCAAAGACTCCCACCTATCGACCGTATACCTCCTCCAGTACGGCAACGAACCTGACCCCGCATACTCCCTCCGCCACCCCGATCCATCCACTCCCGAGTCCAAGAATCGCTTCGCAGCGGCCCTTTACGACCCATACGTACCCGATGTTGTTTACGGCGAAGTTCTGATTATTCCAGAATGGACGCAACCAACGCTATCGGCAGAAGCTATCCGCCAGAACAACGGTGTCACACCTCCGCCAGAACCCATCCTTCCTAACCGCTTCACCATCCATCTTTACAACCCCGATCAAACAGTGACCGTGCATTACAAACAGAAAAGCTGGAACAGTCCGGCGTCATGGAGCTTCGAAATGCCGCAGCATAGCTTTCGCGAACCCACCGGATCGACCCTCGATCGCAGCCAAATCGACCCTGCCGCGGCAGACACAACGCCAAAACTCCGCTTTAGCTGGCGGAAGGATAGCAAACTGTCGAAAGATATGACTTGCTACCTCCGCGGCAAAACATCTGCCATTCCCGAGACAAAGACCAAGAGCAAGGAGCCGGATATCACGGTGTCCATATTCAAATCCTTACGTGAGCTGACACTGTACGAACCCAACTTGTACCGCGTCGAAATGGAGGACTTCAAGGGCTTAGAAGTCGTGCTTATGCTCGGGGCCATCACCATCCGCGACGTCTACTTTGCTTCGCCTAAGGAGGCATTCCGCCTCTCAAGACACAACTCCCCCGCCGCCTCGCCAACGACCAACTCTCCCACGGGGCCCCCTCCTGCAATTGCAACTAGACCACCACCCACCAGACCAGCACCCCTAAAAACCGACATCCCACCCGCACCCCGCCCACAACCTCCTCCCCAACAACTACCACCACCACAACAACCCCAAAACAACCAACCCCCGTTAACAAAGTCCCAAGAACAAGCCCGCAGGGAAGAAGAGCGCCGAACCCGAAAACTCCTCGAAGAAGAAGAAAAAGCCCGTCGGAAGGAAGAAGAAAAGGCGCGCCGAAAACGCCAGGTTGAAGTCGATAAGGAAACGCGTCGCCTCCAAAGGCTCTACGGTGAGGAGGAGAGAAAGGCACGCGCACAGACGCCGCTGCCTACACTCCCTGAACGACCTGCCCCTGGGCAACATGCTTCTGTGCCGGGCCCGTCTCAGCGCCCTCACCCGCGTCCTCATCCTCACCCTCACTTTCACCCGCGGTATAACCAGGGCCCGCCCTCGGTGTCACACGGGGGCTCAAGACCTTACTTGCAGATCCCTGGTCAGATGTCGACTGCCTCATTGTTAACACCGCCTCCGATGATGGGCGCGCAGCCGGGGCCAAAACCAAATCTGCAGAACAAGCGGAGTAGTTTCTTCGGGTTGAGGAGGACATCGGAGGAGGGGAAACTGACGAAGAAGAGGAGCTCTATGTTTTAAGATGGATGATTTGTTAGTTTTGCATTGTTGTTTGTGTACAGTTTGCGATACCCTGTCGTTTTTCGGTACTGGCATTTTTGACATTTTGACAAAGGGTATGCATTGCATTGCATCGCATCCGCAGTGGGACAATATATAAATCCAACAGGTACAGAATATGCACATTTGAAATATCAAAATATCATGAGATTATGAACATAGACCTTTCAGACCAACGATCTCCCCTCGACTCCTTCAACCGTGATATTCACAGGCAGAATGTTCCCCTCTGCATCAAACTCCATCCGATCAATGCAGGTTACCCGATGGTCGCGCGCGGTATCATTTAGGTACCGCCGATGGTAGACGACATAGTAGTACTCACCATCAGGCGTGAAGACACTGTTGTGCCCGGTACTCGTTCCGACTCGGTCATTTCCCATCAGGATTTGGGTTGCTGTGCTGGAGAAGGGACCAGTCGGTGAAGGGCCTGTCACATAGCTAACCCCGTAGGAGTTGTCGCCCCATCTGGATTCTCATTAGCAATCTGGAACACAGCATCACCCAAGAGAGAGGATGATACTTACCCACCAACACTGTACATGAAGTAATAGATCCCATTCCGCTTCAGCATCCACGGCCCCTCCACGTAGCCCTCTGGTGTGATCTCAAGATACTCACCTTTCAGACTCACCATGTCCTCGTTCATCTCGACGACAATGGCATGGCTCCACCCGCCATAGTAAAGCCAGACCCGGTCATCATCATCCTGAAACAACTGCGCATCAATAGCCTGCGCGCCAAAGACAGTCTCGGGCACAAGTGGCTCGCCTATCGCATCCTCGTAGGGCCCTTCGGGACGGCCCGTGGTAGACTTTGCAACGCCAATACCAGCGCCATCACCAGCAGAGAAGTAGATGAAGTAGTCGTAGGCAGACTGCGAGGCAGCATCAGACTCAAAATCAAAATCAGAGTTTGAGGATTCAGGGCGCAGGCGTCGTGCCACGGATGGCGCCCAAGCCGCCCGGTTCGTGGACCATGGAATGCCCGTAATGTTTAGAATATTGGGATGCTTGGTCCAGGTCAGCAAGTCCGGGGAGGAGAAGGCGTCGAAGAAAGTTTGCTCCTCGTAAGCGGCTGAGTAGGTTGGGAAAATCCAGTAGAGGCCGTCGAAGATGCGTGCTTCGGGATCTGCGTACCAGCCGGGGATGACGGGGTTTCCTGCAAGGGCACTGTCAATGTTCACATTGCCATTCCCGGCGAGGGGCTGCTGTTTGAGGGCCATGACGGCAGGGAGAAGGGAAAAGTATCCAAAAATGCGAGTCATTGCTAAAATGGGAATTCTGACGTACGTGTGAGAGTGAGAACTCGAGAGGATCGAGAGAGGTGTGAGGTTGTGACAATGAGAGGGGGAAGGTCATGGGGCCGAGAGCTGGTGTTGCATTGATCGACTCTCCCGACTCCTTGCTTTTTCTTACACAACCCTGCTGCTTCTTGGCTCATCTTAACATGATTGTGCTTCCATACCAAGAGCGCTGCTTGCAGTCACCAACGAACGTCGTTTTGCTGAATTCTAAATTTATCGCTTCTCGGGAATGCCCTGGACTAATGAAGAGGCTCGCCGATACGAGATCTCCCCCCCTCGTGAAGCTCCACCCAACCTGCTGGGACACGAGCCTCATTCACCCAGATGAATCGAAGATGGGTACGTTCGATCAGATAGATCTTCAATTGCCATGATTAAAATAGATCGTACGGACGAGCTAACTGGTCTTCAGTATCCGGGTATCCTCGTGTACTTGCAGAGTCGGACCAGTACTCTCACTCAAGCCCGCTAGCAGTCAGACCGGTTCGTATTATGATGCAGTCCATACAACTCTCCGTCATTGGCTTCATATTGTATGAGTCTGGATGAATCCTATGAGGCCGAATTTTGCCCGCATCGTGGGCTTCCCCAGGACGTACTCCTTCACTCGCCGTTATCCAAAAATAACAAGCCCTATGGAGGCAGAAGAGGAGGGAAGCAGTCAGACTCACGAACGATGCCAAAGGCCCTGGAATCCTCTTCGTGTGTTTCCGATTCGTCAATATCAAGCTGTCATGTCTGTTGAGTTGCCCCGGGCATGGTATAAACTCTCGCCCTCATGTCGTCCGTTACGAGAGCTGAAAGCATTTTTACCATCAGTGAAGCATTCATCAAAGAAGGTGTCTTTTTGTCTTTATCAGTCCTCACAGACTTACTATTGTGACATGCTCCATATCTTGGTGGACAATGGTTGGTGTACCGCACAGTACAGGCTGCTCCCGCTGTCGAGAGCGAAGGATCAAGGTGTGCACAGCTGAGCCTCTACGCCAAAGCTTCTCGCTAACAGTATATGGTGCGCAGTGTGATAAGGGGACTCCAGAGTGCTCTCAGTGCCGTAGGTATGGTCGGCCATGTCCAGGTTATCGCCGCACCTTCCGTTTCCAGGACGAAGGGCCCGGACTCGAACGTCGTCACCACTCATCCTCCAGTCGTCCCTCTAGACCGTCTACCACAAGCTCAGACACGTCTGTTCCCGATGCCGCAAGGTTGATCCGTGAAAGTGCTTTTGCTATGATGCAACGTTATGCCTCGATGGGTCAAGACTACAGCAACACTGGTTCCCCTACCCACATCCTGGTCGAGAATCAGCACATCCGGTGCTTTGCAGACTTTATTTGTACTGCATTTCCAACGATGTACTACCATAATCGCTTTCGCGCCACCGACCGGCTGGATTGGTCCTCTTATGTTATCCAGGATCTCGGCTCACACGTCTTTCAAGATGCGGCAGTCGCTTGCTTGAGTTCTGTTTATCTGGCATACCTCTCCCAGGACTCCGCTCTCCTCAACACCAGCTGGCAAATGTATGCCCAGTCACTTTCCAGTGTTGCGCAAGCAATGCAGACACCCCTCGCAATGTCAGACGTGATGCTGAGCACCATGATGATGCTCAGTATCTACGAGATGTACGCGCAGACCAGTCGCGACGCATGGGTTGTGCACGCCGACGGTGTCAGACGCCTAATGGCAAGCCGTGGAGCCCAATCCCACGCCCATGGCATGGCTCGCTCCTGCTACATCGCCTATCGCGGCTTTTTAGTCGCAACGGCCGTTTACAAAGGCAAGCCTTGCTTCCTCGACGAGGACGATTGGCAGGAGCTGGCATACCGAGTCGCAATCGAAGACTCTCGAAAACCAAGCCAGTGGTCTTCTTCCATCTATCCGGCCGAGCTAGTCTTCATGGACATAATCAAATGCCCCCGGTATCTCAGCGAGGCGCTAGAACTCGCATACCTGTTCCCTTCGCCATCCATCGAGGCCGCAGTTCCGGACCTAATGCGACGCGTCCAAGCTACCAGAAGAAGTCTGCGCGAATCAACAGCCAACCTCCGAGCCTGCATGGAGCGTGACAGGGCTACGCATCCATACCCATCCCACGAAGACGCCATGGGCGGCGAAAGCGGTCCGTCACTCCTTCTTCAAGGGGCTGAGCGGACCTTACATGTCTTGAAAGACCTCCTTGACAGATTGGCCAGAGCAGCGGCGAGACCAGAAACGAGTTCCGCGCTGTGCTTTCGCGTCGTATCGGAGCTGGATCGCGGCCCGCCGCCTACACCGCGGAACAGGATTGATTTGCTTAATGTTACTTGGTTAGATCGGATTGCTTCTTCCATGGGGATGATTGGAACTGCTATTGTGCAGGCCTGATACAAAGCATGGTGAAGCGAGTGACGTGAAATGCCTTTTTTCTTTGCTGGTTGGTACTTTTGGAAGCTTTTGACGTCTGTTCCAATGTCGATGGGCTTACTAGGTTATCTCTTTACGAAACGTAGAACGCGCGCTTTATGTTCTTGGTATTCAATTGTTTTTGCCTATTGACATCCTACACGGTGTATATATTCATGAACATCATCACTCTCTCTCTCTGGTATCACCAATTCAGAGCTTAGTACTCCAAACTCTCCTCCAACAGCCCCCTAAGTTCATCACGTTCAGCCTCAATCTCCTCGTTCAGATTCGGTGCAAGCATCAACACCCGCTTCTGTGGCAACGTCCCCTCAACCAAGCCCTCAATATCACTAGATTTAAAGCCCAGGTTCTTCAGTCCCAGCGGTTGATCCCCCAAATCAGCGAGGAATCGTGACAGCGCCTCGCCGAGTACCTCACCGGCACTCTCCTTCTTAACGTTTGAGATGTCAACGCCGAAAGCCTCGGCCGCTGCAAGGTGGCGCTCGGGATTCGAGGCAGCTGTGAAGCGGAATACGGCTGGGGCGGTTACAGCAACGGAGACACCGTGCGGGATGATGGGGTGGTCGACGTCGTAGCCTGCGTGCTTGTATCCTGGGTTCTGGCTGGAGATGGGGTACGACATGCCGTGGCAGAGATGAACACCTGCGTTACCGAAGCCAACACCAGCTAGTGTAGCAGCGAGGAGCATCTTTGACTGCGCCTCGAAGTCATCAGGGTCCTTCACGGCGCGGGGCAGGTACTTGACTGTGTCGCGGAGGGCCTGGAGGGAGAAGATATCTGAGATGGGGTTTGCTCCCTGGTATGCGGGGCGGTTGATTGGGTTGGTAGGGCGCGGTGTACGTTCGTTGTAGGGGATAGCAGTCCATGATTCAAGACTGTGGCAGAGGACATCGAGACCCGAGGACGCGTGCACGGCTGAGGGCATTGTGCGCGTGTTGATGGGGTCGCAGATACCCAGGGTGGGCTTTAGGTTGCGGTGGGCGATACCAGTTTTGGCGCCTTTGGAGACGAGGTCGAAAATTGCGGTTCCGGTGGTTTCGGAGCCTGTGCCTGCTGTTGTGGGGACTGCGACGAGGGGACGGAGGGCCCTTGTCACGGGAAGTCCTTTGCCTAGAGGGGCGTTTACGAAGTCGAGGAAGTCGGCTTCCGGGTAGACGGTATAGAGGTTCATGAGCTTTGCGGTGTCGATTACAGAGCCACCACCTAGACAAGGTATTAGCTGGGTTGTGATAGCCAAGAGAGGAATTTAACGTACCGACTGCAAGGAAGGCATCTGGGTTGTAGGGTTTGGCAAATGCAATGGCTTCTTTGACCCTGCTAGTTGTTAGTAACTAAATATTTATGAGGATATGGAGACATGCGAGCTATCCTTGGGTTCAACCCGAACTTTATCAAAGACCGTAAACTCAATGCCCTCGCGCGTCAGACCTTCAATAGCCTGCTTCATAGCGTCCAGCTTGGCGACGTTGGTGTCCGTAACGACGCAGACTCTCTTAGCCTTCATGTTTGAAAAGTCCATTCCGACTTCCTTTGTAGCTCCAGGGCCGAAGCGGATGCTGGAGGCAGCCATTTCAAAAGCGTATTCCTTCTCGCGAAGAGCGTCCCGCGGAGTGGCCATATGCCGTCGGACATGGTCGGCTAGAGTGGGTGCTCGCGGATGATGGTGGTGGTGATTGGGATTCGAGTGGCAGGGACAGGAGGGAGGGTGTGTATATTGAACGGTGCGCAGCAAACTCCGTGCTCTGGTGGCCGCTGACGCGGGGATGCGGATTGCTGGAGTCATTCTGGGAATATGTGGGGAGAGAAATGAGAAACCTGAGGGAGAGTGAGGGCCAGGAGAGCCCAATATATACGGGGGAATGAACCGAGGAAAAGGGAGGACAAAGACTCCAAATTGGAGAGAGGTTGGAGAAAGAAAGAAGGACAAGACTGCAATCGGACGAGAGAAGGAAAGAATGCGGGGAATCCCCAGTCACTCGGGGAGATGGCCGACCTCCGTCATCCTCACGGCTGTTCCGCAAAGCTTGGTTCATTGGTTGCAATTGCTCATTCGGTGACTGTTGTCCGCTCCATATTAAAAGAACCATATACCCAATATGATTTGTGACCGGTCTAGAGACTATCTGGAAGTTCGCTGGTGCCGTGCAGGGGTTCGGCGATTCGGAGCCAATGCGGGATACCGAGGTCCAACTAGTCAACCAACAAGTCACCTACCTATTGTTCTACTATCTCTAGCACCCATAATGCTAGTTTACTATATAATGATCCGAAAATAATCTACTATTAATACTGAGAAAGTAGTTATAGTGACACCCGACTTCCCGAGAGAAGTGTAGGTGCCCAGCATAAGCGCTCAGGCTGAACAAGCGGGGTTGCCTCAGGCCGGTCTCGCCCTGCGAGTCTCGCCGGGTCCCTTCAGCTTCACCTCAGCCTCCCTCGGACTTTCCCTCCTATCCCTCCCTTCTTCACCTCGTCTGCTTCACCCTCAACCTTGTTGCTCTTACTATTCGTATATTGTATTCATACTATCTTTATCTTTGTTCAATCACACGTATACTAGCATTGCTCAATTCCAGCATCTCTACCCTCCAACCGAAATGGCCCGAACACATCCCAGCTCCTTCCAGCAATTGGAGAAGGTAAGCTCCCCATCGCGAAACTAAATAGTGCGCTGCCTTACTGACCAGACGACAGCTAGGCGAAGGAACCTATGCTACGGTATACCCCTGCCCCTCCATCCTGCATCATCCGAGTCCCTGTACCTGATCCCTTACTCACCGACCTCTCCAGGTCTACAAAGGCCGCAACTGCCAGACCGGGGAAATGGTGGCGTTGAAGGAGATTCACCTCGACTCAGAAGAAGGGACACCCTCCACCGCGATCCGTGAAATATCCCTCATGAAGGAGCTACACCACGACAACGTTCTATCGCTCTACGACGTCATTCACACTGAGAACAAGCTCATGCTGGTCTTCGAGTACATGGATCAGGACTTGAAGAAATACATGGATACACATGGCAATCATGGCCAGCTAGAGCCCGCGATTGTCAAGTCGTTCTCCTACCAGCTTCTGCGGGGTATCGCATTTTGCCATGATAATCGCATTCTCCACCGCGATCTAAAACCCCAGAACCTGCTTATCAACTCCAAGGGCCAGCTCAAACTCGCCGATTTCGGCCTTGCCCGTGCCTTCGGAATCCCAGTCAACACATTTTCAAATGAAGTGGTGACACTTTGGTATCGCGCTCCGGATGTGCTTCTGGGAAGTCGTACGTACAACACTAGCATCGACGTCTGGTCAATTGGATGCATCGTTGCGGAGATGTTCACCGGTCGGGCACTTTTTCCGGGTACTACCAATGAGGATCAGCTTCAACGAATTTTCCGAGTGATGGGCACTCCGAACGAGCGCGTCTGGCCAGGGGTGTCTCAATTTCCGGAATACAAAAGCAACTTCCCTATCTATGGCCCCCAGGACCTTCGGCACATCGTTCCCAGAATCGATCCATTGGGACTCGACCTGCTAAGATGTATGTTACGTCTTCAACCAGATTTACGTATCAGTGCGGCGGATGCCCTGCGACATCCCTGGTTCGACGATCTTCCCGGAGCTCGAACGGTCTCATGATGCCATCCATCCAAATTCAATAGTTACCCAGCGATTATACCGTGCCGGCTATTCTAATGTTTTCGGAGAGTAGGCGGGTATTGACTTTATGCGAATGAAGCCACCATCAGTATGCAAGTGTTGATAGAGACTGACTTACTTTCAGCGCACTTCAGCTTCATTTTTGGATTTGTGTCAAGCCATAGCTTATATATACCCATTTGAATTTTTTAATCATCTCAACACTCTTAACTATCACCGTAGCCGCCATGTTCCATTATTGAAATATATACATATATCTACCTCAATATGCTCTATTTAGAGGTCAGTAATTAATATAGAAATAGAAATCACAATTACTCATACATTAGACCGTACATCTTCCCTCACATACACACGCAGAATAGCAACGGGTGCTTCCTTCCCCAGCTCACTTCCCTGTCCCCCACTACCACTCCCAAACAACACCTCCAACCCCAACCCCATCTCTATATTTATACAAGCCACGATACCGTTCCGATCCCAGCCAGACCCAGCTCCAGAACCTCCATTCAAACCCCCTAACCCCCGGTATCCGCCCACAACCCACCTGCTTCGCAAACCAATACCCCCTCATCCGATCCAGCGCCGTCTTAAAGTCGTCCAATATAACCGTATCGCAAAGACACTTGAATATAAACGAGAGTTTCCAGAACGGCTGCACGCCCTGCGGTAAACTCGCGCTCTTGAATGCTCCAAGCACATTGCATGTGTCTACGACCACAGATGCAAGCGAGAGACACATTGCGCCCAGCATTATTCCGAAGCGCGGCGAGATGTGGATTAGTTCGACTATGCTGAAGGAGTATTCTTTTTTGATGGTGTGGAGGGAGAGGGTCGTGTAGACCCACCATGGATCGCTGCGACCATTCAACATTATCCGTATCAGCAAAGGTAGAAGGAGGTGGGAGGGATTGAATATCAGGTACCTACCGAAAAAGCGGCTCTAATGGCCTCGTCTTCTCGAATATCTTGTTGAAACAATTGAAGTATGTGAAGTTCGCATAGATCTCTAGCACCCAGTATGGCTGGACTAGCACCACGGTAACGATATATCTCATCGATACCCTCCGCGAGAAGAACGGCCGATTCTTCATCCATGCAATGACATTATGTAGACTCCAGGATATATTCAAGCCTATTGCACTAGCAGATAAGTGCCACCCGTCAGCGGGTTCGTGTAAATCTATACCCACTGCATGATGCCGCCCTTTAAAGCCCGGGTGCCCGGACCGACTACACGAGCAGGGATCTTATTGACAGTTTGCCACGACTCTCGTTCGTTACTCCGCTTGCGGGTTGGGCTATGTAGTACGACTTGATCCAAAAACTGTGGAGAGAGGTCTGAGCAACCGCATTGAAGTGGTTACTGGGAATGTCAAGGAGCGAATATGGTAGCGAAATATAGTTAGCCTAGCCCTACGTGGTTTCTGCTGGGCCCTTTATGGGGTAGGTTTCCATGATTTGGGGAGCGAGGGATCGATCTTATGAAGAAAAAAAGTCATATGCGCGTAGTAGGGTTTGTTCTCATTTATTCGACCTACGAGGGTGTCCTGCAGCACATGTATGGACGGAGCTAAAGGCGGCTTATATCTACTTGGTAGCGTCCTTGGTGGTATTTGCGTGATCGTCAGCTTCCACCGCGGCCTTCCCGTCGTGCTGCGGATCTGCGCCGAAAACACCCTGCATTTCTTCGAGCGAAACCTTCAATGTCTGGAGTCGAAGCTGTTAGTAGAGTTTGAAGCTTTGCAGTCAAGGCACAGGTTGCAGTGGAACGCACCTCTTTCAAGAAAATCCAAGAGTATACCACAATCGCGAAGTTGAAAATCGCAAACATCAAAAACATCCTCCACCCGATATTGTCAATAGCATGCGGCGTCACCTGAGACATCATGAAGTTGAACAGCCACTGCGATGCCGCACCAACAGTCACACCGACCTCCCGGAGTCGACTTGAGAAGATCTCACCAACATACAACCATGGCAGTGCTCCCCATGACATGTTGAAACTGAAGGCCTCGGCATATACCATGATGATCATGGCAATACCGGCCGGTGTTGCTCCTGAGCTCTCATTAGAGCTAGTCGGATGAGTAGCCAGAACACAAGCAATGATAAGCATGAATGAGCCCATCGCGAACGCCCCGACCATAAATGGTAACCTTCGCCCAATCTTATCGATGACAAACAGCTGGAATATGCTGACTCCGACGACTTTCACCACACCAAAGAAGCCTGTCACCAGCTTCGATGAGCTTCCCGCTCCAACGGCGGAGAAGATTTGAGTGGCGTAATATGCGAGAGAAGTATTGCCCGTCAGCTGCGCGCAAAGCTGGATCGTGACGGCGATGAATATCCGATACCGGTTTGCTGGGAGAAGCAATTCCCGCCAAGTGAAGCTTTCCTTGACACGGGCTTCCTCCTCAATACCTGCTAGAATCTCGTCAAACTCTTGCTGTAGTTCTGGAGTATCTTCGCCGCCTCGAACCCATTTGAGTGATTCCCATGCTTGCTCTTTCCTGCCCTTGATGGCTAGCCAGCGGGCGCTTTCCTTGACAGTGGCCATTCCGATGAGCAGAAGAGTGGATGGAAGAAGCTGCAAGCCTAACGCTATCTGCCATTGTTTGGGCTCGGAAGGCTGGGTTTCGGATACGGCAAAGGTAACCCAGTAAGCGATCATCACACCTAAGGCGAAGAATAACTGGAAACAGGCACCAAGTCGACCGCGCAGTTCCTTCGGAGCCATTTCAGCGGAGTACATGGGAATCAAGACAGTAGCAGCTCCGATCCCAACTCCTGCGATGACTCGACCAGCGTAGAACGTCCCGAGAGTGTGAGCATTGATGATCTGTAAAATTGTTCCAATCGTGAAGATGAGGGCGCTGATAATCAAGCCTGCCCGACGACCTAATCTAGAGGCAACAGGTGTTGTGAAGAAACAGCCGAAAAAGGCACCAGCTTGAAGTATAGAGACTGCATTGGAGTTGACCGATGTCTTCTGTGCCGCGCCATACCGGAAGTCTCTTTGAAATGACTCGAGGGTGAGAACACCGCCTGCGACATGTTAGTCGTGACTCTTGCTTTCACAAATGAATGGGACATACTGATGACACCGGTATCAAAAGCAAAAGCAAAAGAGCCCATGCAACTAGCCGAGGCTAGGTAGGCAGCTCTGAAGAGACCTAGTTTCCGACCCATGACGACACCCCAAGCTTCCAAAGACCGGCCAAGTCAAAATTTCAGTGGGAGGAGAAAGAATCAGAGTTCAAAGCCGTTGAAAGTGTTGGTGCACCGCATGATATATACCTCCACGAGTGAGATCACGACATAGCGCATAAATAAGAGTTGATCGACTAGTATATGATACCCCATACTTGCAGCGAGGAGTAAACCAGTCAGTGGCGCATTGAAGTCCCGCCTACGGAGTGCGCTGGTTCCGGTCAAGATATCTGGTGTAACCTTGTGACGGTTCTTGAGTCTTGTGCCTCCATGGCCTGAGCTTATGGCAAAGCTTCTCGTAACTTAGTGTGTATGCAACCGAGGAGGTGCTTCTTGCCGTCCTACGTATGTGGTACGCGTAGCCCTCTTGGTAAAGTACTCCAGCAATCAGACATCGAGCCTGAAATCATGCAATGCAGGACCGGGGACAGAAGGATTTGCCAGTTTGGCCTCGAAGGAAGCGAGAAGCTGTAACCGTCATCCAATTCGACAGAGATGGCGAACTTTTGCTTTGATCTCCCTCGACAGGGCCATTTCGATGTCCTCAAACAGGACAATTACGCGGTCGGCTAACTGTTCGAGAACGGATTAGTGGGCTGCTAGACGCTAGACCAGATCTGGGGTGAATAAAGCAGCATCAGAATGCTTACTAATTATGTATCGAATTATGAATGGATCAGCGCTGTTCCAAAGCGATGCTTGCGAACACCGGAAGTACAATGAGATGGAGCATGTTCCTTGAAGATGGAATCATCTGAAAGGGTTATTTGCCCGTGAGATGACGCATCTTCCTTGGATGAGTTCCCTGTTCAACTAAGTGTTTGCCGAAATTGGAGACGCAAGGCCGTGGAAGAAGCAAACTAGGTACTCCAACGAGATGCTGGTCGATAATGGAAATATGAGATGAAGATCTGTAACAGGGTCCAAAAGGGATTTGCGACATTGCGATTGTTAGAGAGTTGAATCTGAGACTCGAATGCAAGGTATGGTCCGGCGGAATTAGGAACAGCGGAATCGATCGCCGCAAACACAATGTGGTTGGTGATCCATACTTTGGCGTTACATTGGCATTTTTCTAATCTTGAAGATATGCTGTACTCGTAAAGAGTATAGACAAGGTAACAGAATGGCTTCTTAACACGGCAAGCAACTCGAAGTTTCGCTTGTCAGATTAAGATCGCCAAGGACGGTTCCCATGTCGTGATACACGTGAAGAATTGCGCGGCCTCTGGGGAAAGGCCCTGACGATCGGCCTGTAGAAGGCTAGAAGCGAAGGCGGTGGATCCGGTTCTGCCACTCAAATCGCCTTCCTGAGGTCGATCCGATCATCACCAACTGTCAGGCCAACTCCTCCCTTTCTCCTCTTGTTTCCTTTTAAAAGCGGGACGGGAAGGCCTTCAGAGCATGCTGTTGACCGGTATCCTGTCTGATCTCGGCGCCCTTCTTTTTTCGCTTCACTTTTAACCACTCTCTGTATTCTATTAAATGAACCCCGTCATTCGCTATCATTAACCGCAGACACTCCTTTATCCATCAGAGTTGCATATATACCTTCATTTTCTTGAGATTACTTCGTATATTGATACCCAGGGCGAAATCCTCTCAAGATGGTTCGTCCACTTTTTGCAACATGCAGCGCTCTGCTGTTTTCTCTTGGAGCGTTAGCCGATAACTGGCCGTTTATGACGCTCCAAACCGCTCCCTTCGCGCCTCCTGATGTCTCTATAGAGAAGAGCGGCGTCACAGACCCTGGATACATCTTCATCGGGCCCCGTGGAAACCAGCCAGCGGGAACTGCAGCGCTCATTTATGATGAGGACGGAAACCTCGTCTATCAAGGCCCTACAGAAGTTACCGCCAACTTCAAGGTCCAGAAACTCTTCAACGAAGATGTCATCACATTCTGGGCCGGAGACATGATGAAGTTGGGTTTCGGATATGGTACTGTTCACATTCTTGACGACACCTACCGCGAGATCTATACCGTTACTCTCAAGGGAGATTTCACATCTCCGGACGGTGCCTCGAGGGATTCATACATTGATCTCCACGAAAGCCGTGTGACTAGCCGCAACACCTTGCTCGTGACCGCATACAACGTGATTCAGCACGATCTCTCCGTAATTGGCGGTCGCCCCACCGATCATATGCTGGACAGCAAGTTCTACGAGATTGACATTGCAACGAACGAGGTCGTGTTCGAGTGGAGCACCTTTGACCACATTGCGGATATTCCGCTGGAAGAATCGAAGCAGGGCTGGGGAGACGATGTTGGCTCCCAGGAGACCCCGTACGATGCATACCACATCAACTCGGTCGAACTGTTCGACGAGGGCTACATTATCTCTCTCCGCCACTACTGGTCTGGCTACTACATCCACAACAACGGGACCGTTATGTGGAGACTGGGCGTATGTTTTTCGCCTCGTGCTCTTGGTTAGCTTAAGATCTTTGATACTGACGTGAAGCAGGGCGAACCAGGCAAGGGCGATTTCGAGCTCGACCGTAACGGCGAGTTTTCATGGCAGCACGACATCCGCATTTACAACGAGACCCAGGAGGGATTTGCCATGACTTTGTTCAACAACGCCAACACCCCTAGCAGTTCCGTCGCCGCCACTACTGGCTTGAGCTTTGACGTTGACTTGGTCAACTTCAAGGCTAAGACTACACGCGTCCTGAATGACACCGATGACGTGATCCACAGTGTCAGTCAGGGAAGCTACCAACTCCTTAGCGAACACACCGGACACGTAGCCATGGGATACGGTTCGATTGCTGAAGTGAAAGAATTTGATGCCGATAACAACGAGGTTCTCACCGTCAAGTTTGGCGAGCCAAACGCGGTCGCGTCATACCGTGGCTACAAATGTCAATGGAAGGCGACTCCCTTCTGGAAGCCCGCTGTAGTCGTTCAACGTACAGGCCCCAGTACTGTCGTCGTGCACATGAGCTGGAACGGGGCGACTGAGTATGACAACTGGGCCGTCTACTCCTCGGCATATTCCGACGGGTCCGACCCTAAGTTCCAAGCTCTTGTCAACCGTGCTGGTTTTGAATCCACCATTGAGCTGAATGGTCTGTCTGGTGGCTTCCTCCAGGTCATTGCACGAAAGGGTGACATTCCGCTTGGCTCGTCGGACGTTGCGTCACTAGAGATCGCGCCCGCGGATGAACCTGCGCCGACATCCTCTGCGGCAGCTTAAACAGACGAAGGAACAAGTCGCTGGTCGTATGCTTCCTCAAGTCTCGGTTGGCATGTCGTACATAACGGTGCTTGGTAGTTTGTGGAACCCGGAAAGGTTCAGGTACCCGTTCCGACCGCCTGAACGGTTGTCTATACTCCTTCATCTTCCTGTACATACACTTTCGCCATTTTGGAAGCTCTAGCATTTCTCTAATACATAGACTTCTTTCTCATACTATCGTTCTATCACAGACTTGAATAATCTGTCACAAAAACAAGCTCCATCCGGCTATATAGCCGAGCAACCTAATCTGCATTTCTCATTGTTGGCGTCGATGTCGTGATCACGGGCACTTTCTCACCACTCGTCAACCCGGCGATCGTGCCTTTTAAATCAAGCACTGATCGTCGGGTCGGCTGTCGCTTTTGTATCCTTTTCTAGCTAGTTCTGTTGTTGTCTGGGTTGTGTCGTGATTTTGGTGGTTATTGCTTCATGCATCTAGATCCTTACTATGGGATGGTACTAGAGATAGTGGTACTGCTGCCTAGCTCTGTCCTACGTACGAAATACCAACTCGCCAGCTAGACTCAATTGCTATGCCTTATCTGGCACACATTATCTGACAACGTAACTGTATCATCCCGACCATCTCCAGGAACATACCTGAGCAGTTCATGCAGGTACGCCTTGTGTCATACCCATGTCCTACAACTGGACCGCCAACCAACCCTGATCGTCACCTCGATAACGCTTGCGTGGTTTTACATGTCCTACACTCTTATCTATCGAATCTTGCTCGCTGAAAGTCTGCTAGGACCAGGGCTATACATCGGATCTACTGTGGCCTATCATATAGCCTGTCCGGGGATAATATCGTCGCGGATGGTGCCTGGCAGACGGATGGGAATGTAGCTTCCCCCCCGGTGCGGGGGTTGTCGTTGTCTCCCGCGGAAGGGAGTATGCCGTGTGGAACGGTGTCGGGATGCGCTGGGTTGGCTTACCTGGAGCTATCTTGAACGGGTTCAGGGAGGGATATTTAGGTACAGCAGAGGGATATAAAGATGAGTCTGAAGCTGCTGGAATCAAAGTCTACTCGGACAGCAACGAGAGCCTAAGCGAACAAGAACTTCCAGAAGAAAAGCTTTACTCAACGGCTAGTCAAGATGCACTTCAACCTCGCCCCCCTCCTCGCCTTCACCACGGCCCTAGCGGCCCCCTTTACCTTCGCGAGCACCATAAACCCGCGAGTGACCAACAAAATGATGACCAATGCCAACATGACCATGAATACCAATACCATTTCCAACACCACCAATGTCAACATGACCACCATTAACAGCACCATGGGCAAAATGAACAACATGAACATGAAGAGAGCAACCAACATAACACCCCTAACCAACGAAACCAGTCCACTCGGCCACGCAGTCGTAGTCAACAACTGCCAAATGGCCATCTACGTCTGGTCTGTCGGCCAATCCACAAGCGGGCAGTCCATCATCCAGCCAGGCGACGGCTACGCCGAGGTATACCGTCGCGATCCCAAGACCGGTGGTGTGGCGATCAAGATCACGACCGTTTCTGATGGATTGTATACCAGTGCCCCGCAGACGGTGTTCGCTTATAACCTGGTTGACAATATGGTTTGGTATGATCTGTCTGATCTCTTTGGGGATCCGTTTGAGGGTGATTCGGTTAGTCTGCTGCCTTCTGAGCCGGCGATTCGTTGGGAGGAGGGCGTTCCGCCTAGTGGGAGCCAGGTTAGGGTTTTGCAGGCGGATAATGATTTGATATTGAATCTTTGTATTGCTTGATTGAGTTTGGGTTTGAGTTGGGATGGTGAGATTGGTGGCTGCTTTGACGAGGGGATTTGGTTTGATGTGATCGTTGGAGATTGAGAGATGCGGAGGTGGTATGTTAGGATTGCGACTAATAGCTCGAGTAGCTGAGAATGTCATCTTATTTTCCGCAGGTTCTTTGTCCTTACGATCAGCCTGCTCCATTTAGGCAAAAAACCTAGGCATAATTGATCGTATGGGCGGAGGGATGAAACGTCCATACTTGGCTTGTCTGTGCGCTTATAGGCGAATTTTCTTGTATTCATGTCTCATGTATTCCGGTTCTTCTGATCCTCATATACAAAGTGGGTATTGGAGGTCGCTCGAACGCGCGACCAGGAATTAAAGAACAGCATAGCGAATGGACTCCCAGGGTCACATCCGTATTGGCAGATTAGGGTTCATCTTGTTTGATACATAGCCCGGATGCTTATAGTTATTGGTATTAAACACTGGTTTAAGCAGGATCATCGACTCGTTCAGGGAGTAGCGGGTCAGTCATCCGATAAGGGTGCAGATTCCTAGACAGCCTCCTTACGACTTATAGATCGGCAGATTGGAGGCCCAGATCTTGTCCTGGGTCTAACTCAAGGGAGTACTTGGAGAAGCGAAAGAATTGGGTCAGGTTGTATTTCATCCTGAAGCCATCTAGACCCATGATCAATGCACAGCCGGGAGGGGCATTGCCAGACCTAACCACAGTTGCGGGATTGACGGCACCACGACTTTTTCCAGTGAAAACAGCCAGAAACGAATTCGAAGAACGTTCCAATGCCAGGATATACCCAGGTTCTGCCAGTTCAGGCGAAGTGTTCGAGTCTTTATCATCCGGCAACCGTCGCTCTGCGACGAGATAGCCAAGCTGCATCATATGAAAAGGCGGTTCAGAGGCAAAAGGACTATTGTCTTTGCTCGGGATGAGTTTAAACAACCCCAATTCCAGCTTTGAGCGACCCTGCGGATAATGGTACCCTAACGAAGAATTCTGCTGCAGCTCAACAGGTGAGCGCTGAGGAGCCCAGTACAACTTTGCGTTTGGGTCTGGCCAAGAGCTTATTGAGATAGGGATCAAATTACCGTCATGCTCGTCCAACAAATCCGCGATCCGGCGAAAGTCAGCTGCGGATGAGGGGCGGCAGAGGGCCTGGATCTCTGCAATAAACCTTTGGGGACTGTCATAACCAAGGCTATCTCCGTCCATTGTCAGTATCGGCTGGTCCGCAACCGCGTCG
Organism: Aspergillus stella-maris; assembly: GCF_047715825.1. Lineage (NCBI taxonomy): Eukaryota > Fungi > Ascomycota > Eurotiomycetes > Eurotiales > Aspergillaceae > Aspergillus > Aspergillus stella-maris. The sequence goes on from NW_027396795.1 coordinate 966,464, forward strand.
CCATTTGCAAGTCCGGCGTGTAGTCCCTTTTCAGGCGACCACTCGATGCCAAGCCGCTTTTCGATGCGCCTAAGTTCAGCTTCAAGGAGTAGTTTATGCTCGTCTTCCTTAACAAGCTGGCCTATCATTTCGCGCACGGCGTCAACTCTCAGAAGGCGATCCAAGCCCCGGTACGTTGCGATTCCGGGTAAGTCTGACCCAGCACAACTCGAGACTGATTCTAAAACAGCTTGAGCCCCAGGAAAATCACCAGCGTCAAGAAGATTGGCGGCATATGCGTACGCAGCATGATAATCATGGTAATCACCGGGACGTCGGTCAGTACTGACTAGGCAACGCAGGAAGCGTTTCCAGATATCATGGCGAAGCGTATTATCCCCCAACTGGACGAGCAGCGATAAGTATGTTCCCACAGGGCTGTTAACAGTTTCATCCCGTCCCCAGGGGACCAGTTGATGCAAGCTTAGAGCGTCAGGGTCATTATCCCCAGTAACCAGTTGCAGTAGGGTCTTTATATCGCGCTTCGGATCCTGGATGCGTAGTCTCTCAAGAGCACAGCGCAAATCCTTGATGATCATAATACTGACATAGTGCGGCAATACTGGACAAACGGCAGAATAGCCTTGCATATGATGCTTTAGCGACGGCTCGGAGAGAACAAGACAAGCGTATCTGATCCCCGCCTGATGTAGAACCGCGCGTGAAGTGCTACCAAGGCCCCTTAACCTCGTGTCAATCCCGTTGATGAAAGCAAGAATCTCGCTAGGCGTATTATTGTGCCGCTCACAGCGCTCCAGTACACGCCTCCATTGGAGCCAACTTAGAGGAATGACAGAGCCGGCTCCTTCCCCAGAAATCGCAGCCTTCTCCACGAAAGCTTGGAGTTGACGAAGATCATTGGCTTTTCTCATAAGCGCCTCTCTTTCTTCACGAAAGGACTCGAAATTTCGCGGTCGAGGGGCCCATAATGGAACTGCAAGAGAATCGCCTGGCCATTTCTCCACAAATAGATCGGTATGGGGACGTTGGCGGGTCGGATACGAGGCTTCTGTATCGTCACTCCCTGCAAGGGCGAATCTAAGTAGCTCCGACTGCGCAGGTCCAGGTCGGCCTTGAACTACTTTGCCAGTCGATGACGGGGAGAGGTTGGACGTGCGCCCCCAGGAACCGGTCCCCAAAGTGCTGGGCCGCAGGAACCGCTTAGGAGCATACTGTGCCATTGAATGCTTTACATTTGACGAGGATATAGGGACAGATGGAGTTACAAAAAGAGCAAGGTGTTGCTAAGCATCGCCCAGGGGCCTGAGCCCTCGCAATCACCTGATTGATGGTTACAGAAGTGACAGGGATTTATACACAAAGAAAGGCGGTCAAGAGGGCGGTCAATGCCTCAACCATCGTCCCCGTCGCCGAACGGCTCTCTAGAAATGCTTCGCATTAGAATCGCCCTGGTAGCTCTGGCGTGATTACAGAAGTTCTCTCAGCAATATACTACATTTCCTCTCTCTATATGGCAAGATAGACCAAGAACTGCTGCATTTCTTCCAACACTGGCCATGTCAGCCAAATCGACTCCCGAGCAGGTTTCCCCGGTCGACGACGCCGAAGAGAAGCCCACAGCTCCGCAAGTGGAATCTAGCGAAACGGGAAAGAAGAGCGACAAGGACAGTGGCAAGAATGATGGTGCTGATTCAAAAGCCTGTTCAAGACAAGAGAGATTCAAAGCACTTCAAGCACGAGCCGTAAGTGATCCTGACATCATCGATTCCTCGACATCGTCTAACATGAAAGCAGAAATCCGCAAATGAACGTAACTTGAAAGAAACAGCAGCTGAAACTCAACGTCTCGCGACCGACCCATCACTCCTCTCTTCACTTTCGCGCAAACATGCTTTTGCCTCGCACAACCTGCTAAAGGCCGATACAGAGGCTGCTGGAGAAGATTTTGAGCGCAAACGCGCATGGGACTGGACTGTGGATGAGTCTGAGAAATGGGACAGGCGTATGGAAAAGAAGCAGCGCCACAGGGATGACGTTGCGTTTCAAGACTACACACAGGACGCGCGAAAGGTGTACAAGCGGCAGCTACGGGAAATTAAGCCTGACTTGGAGGGTTACGAAGCCGAGAAAATGGCTGCTATCGAAAAGGCTGCTGCGAATGGCGACCTCGAAATAGTCGAAACCGCTGATGGAGAAATGATTGCGGTGGACAAGAGTGGCACTTTCTATTCTACAGCCGACACCGTTGGTTTCACTGAGCAAAAGCCTAACCGCGCTGCTGTCGATAAACTCGTCGGGGACCTCAGGAAAGCTGAAGAGGTCCGACTCAAGAAGAGGAGAGAGCGTCGTGGCGGCGATGATGATGGGGATGTTACTTACATTAACGAAAAGAACAAGCAGTTCAACCAGAAGCTTGGTCGATTCTATAACAAGGTTTGTCTTCAAACCCAACTGTGTGAATATCGGACAATATGCTAACTCTCGTCCAGTACACTACGGAAATTCGGGATAGTTTTGAACGAGGTACCATGATATAATTACATACTATACACTGCGCATTCCATCAACCGCGCCTCTAGCGGCTTTCATCAGCAAACGGCATATTGAAACCGCAAACTCCCTCCGTTACGTCTCAAGGGCCGTTGGTGATCGACAAAGACCGTCAATTACAGCATGCTGTTCCTCCATGCTTTGGTAGCCAAAGCCTCAATCTTTCTTGGCCCGACTGGCCCGCTTATGGACGGATCTTCCAGCGCTTCCACCACCGCCTCGCCAACAGTGTCGACCTGGAATGGCTTGTCCACCATCGCCCCGAAGAAACCCAATCTATTACCCAAAAGCGCATTGACTTGGGATCCGACAAAGCCACCGAGCGCGATAGGCAGGGTGAACTTCCTGCTCGAATCGTACATGAAGGGAGGGCGTACAAAGACACTTCGCAGATCCGGCAGTTGTGATGCTATTGTTGTTTCCGCGTCTCGTTTTGTTGTGAGATATCGACTTGGAAGAATGGGAGCGCCGGACGAAGCGGAAATGTAGAGGAATGTTGAAGCTTTCTCGTTAAGAGACTCTTGTGCCAAGGCAATAGCTAAACAATCCCAGACCAACAGGTTAGCGAGTTCTCACACCATCATCATGATCTCCGCCAGTTCTAGTTCGTACATACCAGAATCCCTATTCATAAGCTCATACGTAAACTGTCCATCTCCCTCCTGCGCCTTGAGCGCTTCACCCTCTTGTCGCAGGAGGGGATTCTGACTCCCCCGCTTCGTCGCGCTGAAAGCCCTCTGCAGCCCTGAGATAATCGGCTCCCGCCCTTGAACCACGCCCTTGTAATCGGCCTCTAGCAGGATACCCATGCTATGAACCACCGCCGATGCGTCCTTCAGAAATGGCTTGTACGATTCGGGTCTCAGCATATCGGCCTTGGCCCATTCAACGGACTTTGCCCACCCTGGGCGCTGGGGGGAGCTGGTGACGACGTCCCATCGTGGTTCTCCGGATCGGCTAGAGGATGGATATATTAGTGAATAATGACCGGTAGTTGAAGGCTGACAGGGAAGTACCTGAGCGATGTAACTTCCCAGCCTCTCGTGACAGCCGACTTGCATATTCTTGACCCTACAAACCGTCAGCACTGTGCAACCGGGCAATAGCTCTCTAGGCGCGGAACAGAAGAAATACCTAGGAAGCCGTTTCCGCCAGCGACCACAAGCTTCTTGGTAGCCATATTATTGGAGTATTTCGAGCCAGTTCAATTGTATAGCAGCTGCCTCAAATTTCGGCTTTAGAAAAGAAGTCGTATGAAAGAAGTGACGCCAGAGCCCACTGCGGAAGAAGCTCTGCCGGAGCTGGAGCTCGATCTCGATCGTACCATTATTCGCAGTGACGTTCTTATCGCAATCGTTATCGATGTAGTCACGTGCCTAGGACCGATCCGCGGAAAGTGTTGCGCGCGGCGTTCCTTCGATCACTTTGGCACTGTTTAACATTCAACATTTCCATCTACGAACTCATTCCACGTCTCTGCTGAAATTTCTCTGAGAAGCGACCTTCAGGCCAAAATTATGCCTTCCGCGACAGCGACTAAGCGCGTCAGGGTGAGTTACCAGCGCAGCCGGTACAAGGGATTGAGCGAAGATTAACCGGACTGCTATTACCAGGGTGTCTCAATTTTCAGACCATTTGGTACATCTTCTCCTTCTTGCAGTTACTTTACTTACAACAACCAGCTGAACGGCGACTAACAAAAGAGTTCTCCAGTCTTCGGCAGCGAAGCGCAACCCTTTGACCCCGAGAACCGACCAGCCAATGTCTCCCCCGACCACACACACTCATGGCGCGTCTACGTAAAAGGCGTAAACGGCGAGGACATCTCGTACTGGGTCAAAAAGGTCCAATTCAAGCTTCACGAGACATACCCGCAAAATATCCGCACAGTCGAGCACCCGCCGTTCGAAGTCGCCGAGACCGGATGGGGAGAATTCGAAATCCAAATTAAGATCTACTTCGTGCCTGAGTCGATGGAGAAACCGCAGACGCTTTGGCATAGTCTCAAGTTACATCCTTATGGCGCGGACGCGGAGGGGAAAAAGGAACGGAGGGAAGTGGTGATCAGTCAGAATTACGAGGAGGTCGTCTTTAATGAGCCCGTTGAGCAATTCTATGAGTATTTGACTGGGGGCGCGGCGGGGGCACAGCCATCTAAGGGGAAGGGAGGGAAGAATGCGAAGGCTGCGTTGCAGTCGAAGGGCGGGAGGACTGCGGAGATTCCGTTCAATGAGACGGTGGATAATCCGTATAGTCGGGCTGGGGAGGGGAAGGAATTGGATCGGTTGGCGGAGGCGAATAAGACTGTTGAGCAGATGATCAAGGATGAGAAGGCGAGGCTGATCGAGAGGGAGAAGAGGCTTGCTGAGTTGCGTGAGAGCGAAGGGGTCCCGACACAAACCAACAAGAAGAGATAGAGGGTGATTTTCTTTCGGCCAGATGATACCGAGAGTTGGATAATTCTTCCGATACTCAGTTGTTGTCGTTCAACCACACAACCAACATTGATCGTTCCAAGCGCCCTCAGTCGTCGGACAACAAAGACGCCTACCCGCCTCTACTCAAAGCTATGCTTTTCGCAGTGCAATGTGACAACAGGCCATAATCTTGACTGTGTCCGAATTCCGTTTCGGACCTTTGCCACTATCCTTCTCTCAGTCAAGGAGAGACTCGCCAGCAAATCCTCTAGCATCATCGTGATCTTGCTTCAACCGTCTCGAATGATGTTTGGGTTTGAATCTAGCAGAGCTTTGATCCACGGCAGCGACCATCTCATGAATTACGAAATCAAGTTATGTGAAGCACAAGCTACCAAGTCCGAACCCAGCAAAATGACAAATAATCAATTGTCCAAAAGTAAAGCTCAGATCTCGCTAAGGTACAAAACGAAACAAAAGGTTTTATCTCTATCGCGTCAAAAGGCCACGCTAGCAGAAGCAATAACGAGGAAGAATGAAAGGAATACTCTAATCCGCATAGTGTGCCGCAGCCTTCGTATCATCCCTCGTCTGCTTCAAGAACGGAATCAAATCCGTGCCTCCCGTCCCACTCACACCCGCCGAGACCTTCTCGTCAGAATCCTTCATCACCGTCTGCGTCGACGAAGCCAAGTTTGTCCTCTTAGGAGTGTCTGCAGGAGGCGGCATCTTGGCCGCCATAATGATGTACCGCGTGACGATCTGGATGTGCTTGTCGCGGAAGCAGCCGAGGGCCATGACGGCTGCATTGTAGGCGTCGCGGACGGGCGTGCCGAGTTTGCAGCTCAAGGCATATTGCCGGACATTGGCGTTGCGGGTGAACATCTCGAGGAAGCGCCTGTGGCCGCCAGGCATGTAGTTGCGCATTTCCTGGATGTAGGGTGTTTTCCCCATCTTGGCCTTGGGGAGTTCAGCCTTGGTCGGGTTGCCCATGTGCGTGTGCTCGACGCCCAGGAAGATATCGAAAGTTTGGATGAGAGAGCTCTGGGCGTTGCTGCCGCCGCTGTACTGGAGCCACTCGCCCTTACCGTTGCCCTGGTCGTAAAAGAGGCCGCTTGGGAGACCGGCAGAAGCCATGTTTTTGCTTCCGGCGAGGTAAGGGCGGAGTTGGTGGAAGAAGACGGCGGGTTGGTTCTTCTCGTACATGCGCTCTAGGATGCGAGCCAGCTCGTTGAATCCTTCGCTGATTTGGTGCAGGTAGGCGGTTATTCTTTGGTCGTCGCCGACGGAGACGGCTTGGATGGTGTCGAGCATTAGTTGGATGACTTGGGCGCCGCGGGCTTCCATAGCCACGGAAATCATGAAGAACCATTCTTCATCTTTGGTGCCGGTGTATGAGAGTGTTACGTGGAGGTTGTCGGCGCAGGTAAGATCATCGTTGGGAGATGTGGTGTAGAAGTTCCAGAGGTTGAGGGCAGCGTATGTGGCAACGGGAGGGAGTTCTAGGTGTTTTGAGACCTCTAGGTATGGTACTGCAATAGCTGGAGGAAGAATCTGAATAGCATCTCTGGTCAGCGGCAAAACTTTGTAAATCCGGGTCTAATACTTACATCTTTCGGGGTTTCTCCTCCCCAGACGTAGGCATGTGTAAGGTATGAAAGCACCACGTATGCTCTCCTCCATTCTGGCGTTGTCTTCAGGTTCGAAGTTGAAAGAACAGGAAGGCTATCAACAGCCTCTCTGATAGTGCCGTTACGTATGCTCTCGGTCAGGTCCTGTGCAACGGCCTCCCAGGAAGCGTAATAAGAGTCCGGCAAGCACTGCAACGGAGGAGCATCCGGGAGGAAACCGTTCCGAGAAGAGACCTCATATTGGTCAAGTGAGAAGTCCGGAGAGAGAAGCATTTTGTTGACTTTGTTTGTGAAAGGAGATGGGAAAGATGGAGTTGCACTGTTGGATATCGAAGTATGGATTACTGAAGGAGACGCATCAGCGGTCCACCTTAAATAAAGACTTTGAATCCAACGTAAAGACATTTGTTAATGGCATGATGAAAGCGGGCCCGGATGACCTTAACCTGATCTTATCAAGGCCTCCCGCAATTCTCACAGCCCGCGAGTCATCCACAGTGACAGCGGCAGATGGGCAGCCTGGCAGGTGGAAGCAAGACCCGGACCAGGAACCCGCAGCAGGAACGAGGTTGGAGTCCGCCGTTGTGTTACCTGCTGGGCTGAATTGCAAGTACGTGATTATTACAGTGTCAGTGATAGGCTTGATAAGAACAAACTACTACAGCAGCTTATTTTGACCAATTCGAGGGAGAGAGCATATCCATGAGGATTGTTGATGGAGGGAAGCGGGCACGGAAGCACATCCGGGTCAGGGCAAGGCCTTTATCAGCGGGCCCGGCGCAGCATCCGGGTCCCTATCAAGCAATCGGATGCCGCCGATCCTGCCTATACCACTCCAAACCAACGTTGATTCCAGGGCTTATCGACATTGTGGTCTATGGTACCCCGCTATAAAAGGTCACGGGTGAAGATGTTCGCGTTTCCGTCAGTGTCCTTCTTTGCTTCTTCTGTGTCCCAAGTATCCTTCCGATCTCCTCTCAAGCACTCTCCTCTCTTTCAACCATGTCCAACCACGTCAATGGCGTTAATGATGTCAACGGCACCAATGGGGTGAAGGGCGGTAAGCCCGTGTTCCCCGAGGATGCAGCTACAAAGGAATATGCTGCTTCGTTGGATGCAGCAGACCCCCTGGCTTCCTTCCGCGAGAAGTTCATTATCCCCTCCAAGGCCAACATTGCGTCTAAGAAGCTCGCAAAGCCTAGTATGTGTCACACAGAACCCGATCTATTTGCGCCCTCTGACAAGTCATTGCTCTAGACCTCTCAAAAGAACCATGCATTTACTTCTGCGGTAACTCGCTGGGTGTCCAGCCCAAAGTTACCTCGAAATACGTAGAAGCTACAATGGACACATGGTCATCAATCGTTGTCGGCGGCCACTTCACAGAAATCGAAGACTCTCCTCTGCAGCCATGGTGGTTGCTCACAGACCAGGCTGGAACCGCAATGAGCAAGATCGTTGGTGGAACACCCGAGGAGGTCACTGCTATGGGTACACTCACAGCAAACCTGCATATGCTACTGGCGAGCTTCTACAAGCCAACCGCAACCAAGCACAAGATCCTGATGGACTGGAAGGCATTCCCGAGTGACCATGTACGTTGCACCAGGATGCATACTTGTACTATCTATACCCACACTAACATCAATTCCTAGTACGCCATCGAGTCCCACATCGCCTGGCACGATCTCGACCCCAAGAAGTCCATGGTCCTCATCGGCCCAGACGAGGGCGAGTACCAGATCTCCACCCAGAAGATCCTCAACTACATCGACGAGCACGCCGCCGACGCAGCTCTGATCCTCCTCCCCGGTATTCAGTACTACACCGGTCAATACTTTGACATCCCAACCATCACCGAATACGCGCACTCCAAGGGCCTCGTGGTCGGATGGGATCTGGCCCATGCCTTCGCTAACGTGGAACTGAAACTTCACGAGTGGGACGTCGACTTTGCAGTTTGGTGTACCTACAAGTACGGAAATGCCGGACCCGGCTCAATGGGCGGTCTATTCGTCCACGAAAAGCACGGCAAGGTCGACTACAGCCAGGGCGAGGACGCTCCTCAGTTCCGACACAGACTGACGGGGTGGTACGGCGGTGACCGGTCCGTGCGCTTCAAGATGGACAACAGTGAGTGATATTCTTACTTCACACGAAACGGAGCGGAGAGTAACTGACAACCCCAGAATTCAAACCCATCCCCGGCGCAGGCGGCTTCCAACTCTCCACCCCCTCCTCCGTAGACCTCTCCTGCCTCTGCGCCTCCCTCTCCATCTTCGACGAAACATCCATGTCCGCCCTGCGCGCCAAATCCGTAAAACTCACCGCTTACCTCGAGTACCTCCTACTGAAGGACACAACAGACGAAACGCGCCAATTCCAAATCATCACGCCCTCGAACCCCAATGAGCGCGGCGCGCAGCTCAGTCTCCTCCTAAAGCCTGGTCTGCTGGCGAGTGTTGCGGAGAAGTTGCAGGAAGCGTCGGTTGTTTGTGATAAGCGCGAGCCGGGCGTTGTGAGGGTTGCGCCGGTGCCGCTGTATAACACTTACAGTGAGGTTTGGCAGTTTGTGGAGCTTTTGAAGTCTGCTTTTTAGGAGTAGGGTGAGTTGATTAGTGTTTGAGAGGGGCATTTTTGGCGTTTGTGTGTTCCTGTTTTATATATAGAGGTTGGTAGGTAGTTATTCATAACGATCTTCGATGAGATTGAGACTGGTCAGATAAAGACCTAACCTGCCGCCATCAGTAGCTGACCCGTTTGGTGTAGTGTCGAGGTGCCACTTGGGGTTCAGTGATTTGAAAATGGACTGATGTCAATACACGTAAAACTATAAGCCTTGAGACGCGGGCTCAGAGTTATAAGAATATGAAGCTGGGAAAGATTCAAACATTGGGATTCTAGCTTATATACAACATTGAAATTCTTCCACTCAGCGAATCCATCTTGTAACAAGGTACACCGCCAGTTGGCTCCAAGGAACTAGTCTGACTGATAGAGTGTCAAACGTGTGCCGCGAGCTGTTTAGCCCTTACCAAACCAGGTCTTGTGGCCCTTGAGTGAATGTTAGCAAATGATTTTTTAGTGTATCCCTTTGACCGCAGCGCTGCGGAAGAGGCTGTTTTTGAGAGATTGGAGGGGTACTAACGAAGACCATGCGGCCCATAGCGTAGGTGGTAGCTAAAACGACATTAGATCATGACTTCCAAGTGTATATCTAGACGATAACTCACCGATACCAAGACCGTAGACGGAGATCAGGTAGGGGTACATGATCCAGCCGCTGCGGGAGGTCTACAGAAATATAGCACGTTAGACAATTGTGGCCGTCATCGAAGGGAGGGAAGCTCGGTTGGGGACGGACTGACCTGCCACCACTGGCGCTTGCCGTCGTGCGACTGGAAGAGACGCTGGTAGTAGGGGACACGGTTCTCGCGGAACACGAATCTGTAGAGGAAGACTCGAGTTAGCAAGTGCTGAGTCTCAATGGCATCGTATGTTGCAGCCGGAGCCCGCCAGACGAGCAAGGCATGATGTGATCCCGGGCGCGGGTTCAATTGACGAGCGAGTCGGGAAAACTAGGTATATCATCGTCGAGGGATACGTACCCGGCCAGACGAGGAGCTGTACGGAACATTTTGACAGTGTTGGGGTGCGATGAGGGGATTCGCGAGAGGAAAAGAGCGACAATGACGGGCGAGAGTCGAACGATCAGTTGATGTCGAGCAGTGTGGGCCCGAATGCAGCTCGAGCTTCACGTGACTTCCCTCAACTTCCCGCCTTTCAGAAGCAGTCTCTTACTAATGTCACATGACTTTGCAGCTCACATAGCGCTAGTCGGGATCTGGAAAGGTGGTTTTTGCGGGCAGTCAGGGCCATCTCCGGTCAAAATTATGGTTGAGCTCCTGTCGCGACCAGCACAACGAGCGTGTAGTTACCGCTCTACTCAATTCTGACACCCCGTGAACTGTTTGATGCGAGAGGGAACAGGATGATTCGTCGCGATTCAACCCTCCCTCATCATCCTCTCTCCCAGACCGATGCGCCCGGCTCTTCTCCGACTGTTGAAGAGGCCATCGGCACTCTCAGTTATTGACTCTTTGGTAACATCCTCGACCGGCATTGAGAACCTACATAATGAACTTCGCCGAAAATGTCTCCGCTGCCTATCATCCGCTCCGCAACTAGCCGATCTTGAGGTGCCGGAGTCGCGGCCGCCGAACGAGCACAACCGGTCAAAGCCAACCCGGAGATCCCTCAGCTTCCCGGTGCACTCACTTCTCCCTCCAGACGGAACTGCAAACGACGAGCAGCATACAAAGACACAAGATGTTGGATACACGCGTCGGGCGAAACTGGCTCTCGATCCGGAACGGTTGGAAATCGAGTCCGATGTTGGCCATACTCAGGATGTTGGGCCGCGCTTAGTTGATGATCCCGCGCACCGGAATGACTTTGAGCTCTGGTTAGAGCTGCTACGATACCGGCAGCGACATTACGGGGACAATGGAACATTTCATATTTGGGAAGGGTTGATGGATCGCTCTGGTAGGCTACAGCTGCCTGTCCACGGGGAAAGCGCGGATGCCCTTTGGCAGAGTTTCGTGGATCTCGGCCTTCGGAATGAGGCCGTGTTGGCACAAGTCGCCGACTATGCCTCGAGACTGTGGGCAGAGACAGGCAGACGGTGGCCCAGACTATACCAGAGCATAGTGGGCAGCTTCATCAAGCGAGGAATGGCAGATCACGCTTTGAAATGGCACAAACGACTTCAAAATCCGCACCTTTCCGATTCCAGCGATATCGCGGATTGTTTGGCGGCAGCTGTCTCAGATTACGATGCCACCAAGAGGGCACCTGGCGGTTTTAGAGCTAGGATATCTGCGTTTCGAGAAATATGCAAGCACACGCATGGTCACAAAACGTACGGGCGGGTTATGTCTGCTCTGTTGGCGAGCGGCAAAACCAAAGAGCTGCTTCGGATGCATAAGTTTCTAACCGAGCGAGGTGATCACCCGAAAGGTCTTGACGAACTACAACCCTTGCTTGAATACACAAAATCATTCTCCAGTCTGGCCACAAGAGAGAGAATCTGGCGATACTCGACAGAGCGGTTCCCGTCTACGGGTCAAGTCGATTCGGGCGCTCCTTCGTTGGCCAAAGATACTCAAGAACTGAATGTAAGAGATGGTTTTAAGGCGCAGGAATTCAAAGATGATTTTGGTGCTCGGATTTTCGCAACCAGAGCGCTTACTGTGGACATGGTCATCGCCGGCTTGAAGACATTCAGCGTTCGCTCCATCGGTCCCCAGTCGTTACGTGAGATGGCCAAAAGAGCTCATGGTTGTCGCGACGTCCTGGAAAAGCTAGTCTTACTGGAGAAGAACAAAATCTCCATCGGGAACAGTCTCTTTGCACGACTTTTGCGCAAGTTCGCTGAGGAAAACCGCGAAACTCTCTTGGACGACTTGATCCACAGCGATCAGCACCACGAAGTGCTCGAAGATCTTCAGACCCAAGCGTCATTTATGGTCTCCTCTTATGCTTCTCATGATATGCGACAATATCAGTTTTCACTGGTGATTCTTAAAGAACTTGTCGGCGAAGGAGAGTATATGAACAACCTCCATGTTCAGAAACATATCGCGGCCGAAGAAACAAACTTAGCTATAAATACAGTGGCTGACATGCTCGTCAAAGGCCATGCTCCGGATCCGGAGACCCACAAATTCATGGTGAATTATCTTTTCGGTCCTCGAAAGCCAGGCCGTCGAGCTGTCCAGCAGGCGAACCTTCGAGCCCCACATAACCTAGCCTTTGCCTGGAAATACTTACGAAAGACGTCTCTCATGGGTGGAAGAATACCGTTGAAAATATGGATCGAGATGCTCAAGCAGTTTGGAATGGGCGCACACTGGCACAGTTTGTACGAATGCTGTATGTGGTTGGCTCGCCGCTACTCGAACGTTCACACGCATCCTGCCGGGGCTGCCCAAGGTGCAGATACTGGAATTCTGACTCTGGAGAAGCTCTTTGGCCGTCATATGCAGGAAGCAATTGTTTCCTGGGGCTTCCTCATAGACCCCCCCAGTCGATTAAGGTCCAGACGCGAGTATGCACTGGGGAGAAATAACGAACAGCTCGTCCCGTTTGCCCGAGGTATACTATTGCTCCGTGAGCTGCAAAGACACGGTGTCAAGGTCGAAGTAGCGACAGTCAGGCGGGTGTGTCGACAGCGTCTCGTCATGCTCTATGGCCCGTCGATATCTTCGAACAAGCCAAGGAATCGAGCACTGCGCCGGCACAACCCTTACACAGTCGATCATGTCATTGCCGATCTCAATTCTGCATGGGGGAACCCGGTTCTGTTGGATGATGATCAGAGAAGGCACCTTCGTTGGCTATTACAGTTTCACCGTCCTAAACATATCCTCCGGCGGCGGTGGCGTATGGACCAGATGAGGAGCGATCCAATGTGGAAAGAAGTCACCTAGGGCATAAAGCTCCTGATGATTATAATGTATATATTTGACAATCGTATGTCTCTGACAGTAACTCTCCCAGGCTATCACACTTCTGCCAGGCTCATAGTCACGTGGCTGAGATCATTACCTAATGCTTCAGCCACGTTCCCATCACGTGCGTCTCAGGTGCCCCGGAAACCGAAGGCTGACCAGATTTGACTCCGCCACGGCAGGCTGGCGCGTCCCAAACGTCAGCACCGGCAGCCGATTTGTCTCCAAGAATAGCCCAGACAGTCCATACACCGCAACAACATCGCAGACTTCATTCCCTGTGGAGTAAACTGGTCCGCTAGCTCGCATTTCGAACCCATGAGGCGCTCATGCCAACGTCCAAGAGTCTCAGACTCAAGTGACACACCAATGATGATTGCGCCGGTCCCACCTCCAGATCGACAACCATCGCAGGCTTCGCAGCCCTCTTTCCAAATAAATAGTCCGATACGAGACAGTGCTGCCTGGCGTTTTCCCTTTTGATAATCTCTTTTCCTTGCTCCGTCTTTCGATCTTCACGCTACGATTGTTGACAGTCAATATCACGCATTGGACATACCCAGCTCTACATTCCAGTCAGCAAGTGGTATTGTACAACCGTTGCTGAACTGTTCGCCAAACACAGCCTCAAGGCCCCTTTCTTCGTCCCTGCCTTTTTTGATTTAAAGGCCCCTTTCGCTTCATATCACAAAATGTTAGGGTCATCGCTTTTGTGTCTTCTCCCCCTCGCAGCGGCCACGGCTGTCACTCCTCTTGCTCCTCGACAATCCTCCAGCTCTACAGCATGCAACAACTCCCCGGACCTCTGTTCAAAATCTTATGGTGAAATCACTCATCTTGGGGCGCACGATAGCCCATTTTTGCGCGACGAGTCGACCGGGAATTCGCTCTCAGGGAATCAGTAAGTTGCACTAATTGTCTCGCAAGGCGTTGCGTTGCCCGTGCCTACGTTACTGACCTTTTCTGTCCATCTTAGGTTTTACAATACTACCGTTCAGCTCGATGCCGGTGTCCGTTTAGTATCCGCGCAAGTGCACAACGAAGATAATGAATGGCGCCTGTGCCATTCAAGTTGCGAGCTCTTGGATGCCGGTCGACTTCGCACGTGGTTGTCTGAGATCAAGAATTGGCTAGATTCGAATCCCAATGATGGTATGACTTGACGAGGCTGGCCTTGTGAATGGAGCATTTTACTGAGTTTGTTCTAGTGGTGACGGTCCTGCTGGTGAACTCCGACGACGCCTCAGCCTCCGACCTCAACACAGAGTTTGAGGCTGCGAATATCACCGACTACGCCTACCAACCTACGTCCCAGAGCGCGATAGCTTCCTGGCCGACGCTGCAATCCCTCATCGACGATGGAACCCGGTTGATGGCATTTGTTGCGTCGCTGGACGACAATACCGCTGCCCCGTATCTAATGGACGAATTCACTTACATCTTCGAGAACCCTTACGACGTCACCTCGCCCTCAAACTTCTCCTGCACCGCCGATCGACCCTCGAGCGTCAGCGGCGACGCAGCCTCCGCCATCTCGGCCAACATGCTGCCATTTATGAACCACTTTCTCTACCAGACTATTCTCCTTGATTACCAAGCCCCCAACGAGAGCTACGTCGGTACCACCAACGCCCCATCCGGTGGCACAGGAAACCTCGGTGATACAGCATCTGAATGTCAGACCAACTGGGGCCGCCAGCCGGCCTTTATCCTGGTAGACTTCTTTGACAAGGGCCCCGCCATTGACACCGTCGACAGCCTGAACGGCGTCAGCAACGCTGTCGGCCGCACAAACGTGACTGCCGTCGCAGAGGACGAGGAGAACTCAGCATCTACATACTCGAACGTATTCAAGGGTCTGGTCAATCTCGTTAAGAGTGTGCAAGCCGGTGCAAACCCTAGTATGGGCGACTGGGTGTGGGCCGGCGGAGACTGGGGTGAGATTCTAGGCGGCGGTATTTCCTTTTAATTGAGCGATTGAGCGAATGCCATTGTTTCATTATGTCCGCACTTGGTTCTTCAAAATTGTCCGTTTTATCAGCAGCTACGACTTTGCGCCTTGATACCTAATTGTACTAGACGAAGTTCTCTTAGATAGCCATGCATGGATTGGCGTTTGGGAATAAGATGCTACTACCTAAACTGGGAATCCTCCGATTGCGTCGCTATGCGCTTATGACCAAGTACCTTGGGTAGGTAGGCAACAATCTTTCCGCCTCCATACCCCGTAAGCGACTGTCATCCACGCCATAAGTTAACAGGAGTAGGTATGAACTAAGCTTAGTAGTTCTCGGCAACTAAGGATCCGAATAATGTGGTCCACCAATATATTTCCCGTTGGTGGCTGCATCCCTAAGGTATGAATGTATACCTACACCTGACAGACTCAGCCCCAAGGAATGGTGTCCCATTTGCGGAGTACCTATTCCTTCAACAGCTGCTGCACTTTATTCACCTTATCCTCAAACGACTGCACCTTGTCGGTTCTGCATGAGATTGATGAAGTCAGCTTAGTCTCGTCATCGTCGGAGAGAAGGAAAACGCGCGGTTGGGGATGACATTATGTAGGTATGCAGCACCGCCCCGTTCATTTCCATGTCGTCTGCATTAGTACAGAGTACAGGGTACAGGATCAGAATCACGTGTACATCGGCCTGTAGCCGAAGCCCTGCATCTCGCTTTTATTGTCATCGTTGACGTCGTCGTTGATGCAAACGATAACGAGGATGACGGGAGATAGCCGGTATGCAATGCAGGGCGATAATGACGGGCCCGTGGGATTGGGGATGGTGTAAGCGATGCAATGTAGTGCACTGCGTGACCTTGACGAGAAACAGGATAGGATTGGCAGGACAAAACACAGATAGGTAATGGGGATGGCATGCAATGCAATGCAGCGCACGAAAAGACCCTCGGCCCCAAAGGATCGGAACCCATATTCCAGAGTGCAGGGTCCGTATCCCACCTAGAGTGCGATGTAATGCAATGCAGGGTGTAATTTGCAGAGGAAAAGGCACGGATGCGATGCAAACCGAGGGATTGGAAAGGAAATGAGAAACTGCTGTGGGCTCTCACCTTGAACCAACCCGAATATCAGTCTGGATGCGGACGATCCCCTGCTCATGCAGTATTGTGTGTGCTTGACCAATGACCTGGTGGACTCGGTCCCAGGAGCCTTCTGTATGCAGGTAATTTCCACCCATCGCGTCCCGGCCCCATCGCCATCCCGACAGGGAGGGACAGAGGGGACGGCGGTGGAAGGATGCGTTAGCCTAGCTGTGACGTGAAGGTGACATTTCTAAGGAGGAAAGGATAGGAGTAGTAGTGATGGTGCAGTAAAAAAGAAAAGAAAGAGGCAGGGCAACAGGGCAAGACAGGGCAAGACAAGACAAGGCAATGCAAGGCAAAATGGAACACGACCGGACGGGTCTGGAATGAAATGACATGGTGACACAGCTGGGATCAAGGCTGAGGGGTGACAGAGCCAATTCTGGGGCCACGACAGGGGAGCCTGGTATAGGCTGCATTTCGGGGTTGTAGATTGTAGGTGCATCGGGTTGGCAGGAGATAGTAGTACAGGAACAGGATGCAGGTAGAGGGGGTGGGTACTGTAGCTAGTAGGTAGGTCACTGCTAGCCGGAGGTTCAGCGCGTGGCTTGAGATCCTCCGTCGCTAGGAAGACACTACCTAGGGACCCCGGAAGATATGAGGGTATACTGTAGAGATAGAAGGTATATTACAGGACGGACAAGGCTCCGACTTACCGAGTGTAGTCCCGGCCGAGTGCATGACGTATTTCAGACCAGACTTCTCAATCAATCGCTGGACATCAGCGACTTGAGAGGAAACGGAGGGCGACGAGGTGCCAATCTATGTGGGCAATGAATGGCGTTAGTACATAGGTTAGCTGAGTGGTTGTGTTGTGTCTGGCCTGCAGTGCAGTGCAGGCTGCAGGCTGCACATGGTCGTGTGAAGGGGCGGCGGTGATAGGGAAATGATAGGAGGAGATATGAGATAAGAGGAGAAGAACGAGGCAGACGGGTGAAATGCGGAGAGACTGGGCAAGGGCAATGCATGTGAGGCAGAGACATACGGGGATCAGACAGAAGTCAGCAACGCAATGGGCGGGAGTCGCGATATTGGAAGCCATGGTGCCAGTGGACGGGACTGTCAGAGGATTGCCAGAGCGGGCGGGGTGCGTTTGGGGAATGTCAGGGAGGTGGATAGTGATGTGCTTCTTTCTTGCTTTTTCCTGGATGACGCTATTTTCAGGAGACCTGAACCTCAAACCTCACGATGGCAGTAATTGGGGAGGACGAGTGGTGAAGCGGCACTAGATAAGCGCCCCTCCTGTAGCGCCGCGGGGTACTGAGTCAACACTCTACACCACCAGCGCCAATGGCTCGTCTGGTGGGAACATACTACTGCTTCATGCATGTCAAGATAAAGATTGACAACCCGACGGGGACAGAGCACGCAGCTGCAGGCTAGCTCGTGTTATCATTTATCATTTATCATGGCTACTCTGTAGAGAACAGACAAGCGGGGCGCATCGAGAAGATCAAAACGACGTTACTCGCTGCCCTTGGCGCTTCCACCGTCCTGGAACTCTGGTTCACCTCAACTCTGTTAGTTATCGGTTTCATTTCATGATTCTCGAATAAATAGAGGTCTCCCCCTCAAACTCTCCTGCTTCCTCCTCTCACCATCCAGGAAGAGCTTCTTTTCCTTCTGGAAGCAGCGGCACCCCTGCTAGCCCGAGCCTGTCCCTCGTTGCTGCGATTTCTTGCATGACTGAAGGCAGATCTTCCATTGCTCGCTGCCATTGCTCACTGCCCAGGCCACCAACCAGCGTGCTGTTCTGACCGCTAGTCGCTTGACTCTGCCTGTTCTCTGCGCCGCCCCAGCCTGCCAATTCTCGACCGAAGTGTCCGTGCCCGACGCCCTGGCATTCCTGCGCTCAGCTGTGCTCTACCGTCGGCCCACGCGCTCTCCAGCCTGCCAGTTACGCCATCATTAGTGATTCTATTCCGCTTCTCCCGAGATCAGCTTGTCCGAGCTTGCCGCTCCATCGAACGTGACCCCGCAGCCATTTGTCGATGATCGCAGAGTTCAATCCTTAATTCCCGTCCACGCCCGCGCTGGCAGCGTCATCAGTAGAGAGCACAGTCAGCGATCGATCGCTGTTTGCTTTCTCATTGGTACAACAACTCAGCATTGACCCAAGAGCTACCAAGCGCGATACCTGCTGAGACAGTCTAAATCCTGCACAAGACTCAACGTCCGGGTCAAGGACCCTCTGCACTAAACGCGATCGGGTTGTCTGAGCCTTATCACCTGGGGTCATTCCTCACGGCGGAACCGGTCAAGCGTATCCTGGGCCATATCTCAGCTGAGTAAACCCGCGCCAGAAATAACTATACCGACTCCTTCGAGCTTATTTCCTCGCTGGCTCGGCTTCATTGGCTGGATTCGACGAGGCACTGTCGTTTCACCTGAGGGAGGCGAATCTCAAATAAGTAAAACGCAAAAAGCAAATCACGGTGTGACCGCGCTCCCAACCAGACGGAGCGCTAGTCTTCGTTTTCTCGAAGGAGGCTTATACTTGGTTACCTGAGGCACTGCGTCACTGAAGAAATTATTTGACTGTCGGCTGAGAGCCTAATTTCATCTGTGCGCAAATCAGATTGCAACTTTTGCTTTTTTGAAGCCCTACTCACCTGCTCCTGTCGCCCGAGCTCCGATATTCAAGACTACTTAATCTGGCTCCTCGGTACCCTAGGAGTCACTCATTCTTCTCATCGCACATTTCACTCAACCCTTGAACACACACCCATTTTCCTATTGTCTAGGTTCATTGGGTCGTAACTGCTCTTTCACTGCGAACTGCCGACGTGGCCATGGTTTTTTCCAGAAAAGTTAAACCCAGAACAACTCACCACCCAACGACGTGACGAATGACTCAGATTAAGTTGTTGGAACTCCCCATTGGGGTTCAACTTGCCTACCTCGCCGAAGGTGGTGCAAATATCATCTATCGGATTATCGTGCCCTCTTCGCCCGGTTTTAATAGCGGCCCAACAGTGCCTGCCCAGTACAAAGGAAAACTGCTCCGACTCCGCAAGGACACACCGGCCGGTGTATCGTACCAGGAAATCACGCGCAATTTTGACAAGAACATTCGCCCACTCTTCAAGCCCGAGGAATTGGTCGACCAGGAACTAGTGTACCTTCCCAAGGGTGTAACACAGCAATGCAACGAGCAATTGCGCTCCGCCGAGGTCGCGGGAAAGCGACCGAAACAAAGACGCGGAGTTTACCTTTCCGTTACGGAGCCGTTTGGATTGTTGGTCACGGATATGACTTCCTTTGGTAACCCTGGAACCGAATTGGCCGAACTCAAGCCGAAGTGGCTTCTGCAATCTGCATCTGCGCCGATCGGTGCTCGCAAATGTCGCACCTGCGCTTTGCGGGACATGAAGAACCATGATTCTCGGCGAGCAGGCTCCATGGATGCGCGATCCTTCTGCCCTCTGGATCTGGTCTCGGACAAGTTCGAGCATGTTCTCCGCGCCACTAAGTTTGTCAAAGGATACAAAGACCATACCCGGCTTGCCAGGGTTTTGTATCGGAATCCCACCCTTCTGAGACTCTTGGCACTACAGCGAAGCATGAAAGACGTCGGCCTCTACGGACCCTCGCCGCAATCCCGGGATAAGTCTCTGGCTATGACGATTCGCGACTGTACGATGTATATCAAGGTAATTATTCTGCGAGCCTGTCCGAAACCCTCGATCGGCACGGCAGTTGGCTAATAATACGCAGATTCCCCGGAGTGAAAAGGGTCGCGTTGAAATTCGCCTTGGCGATTTAGACCTCAAAACTGCGAGCGGAGGCAAAGCCCAGTACTGGCTAGATCTCGAGCAACGGTTGATCGACGAAGGCTGGTATATGTGCGCCAAAGCCAACACGCAGCCATGCGACTGTGCCTTGCAGATGCAGAGCACGAGCCCTCGCGGGCAGCCACCTCCTTCCATGTGAGAATATGGCTTTTTCTTTACTTCTATACTCTATAATCTACGTTCGCGGTGAGCAGTCATCTAATGAGGACAACAGCTTGTGTGCTGGAGTTGCATTTAGTCTTCATGCTACGAAAGTTTCATAACCACGATAGATGAGCACCTACGGTCGGCGTTTATGGTTTTACGTTCTCCCTCGGCGTCTTTCATCTCGCTTGACGTCCTTTGATATCGAGTCTTGCGTTTTCACCGAGGGGTGCTGGTTTCGAGTTGGTGTGCTTGAAGTATTGTTTGGAATACCCCATGTTAGGTTTTTGCCTATGTCTTGTTGTTTTGAATGTTTCATTCACATCATGTTGTCATGACTGGGAGGCTATCTGATTGAATCAATGCATACTGTTGCGGGCTGGGTGATATGGGAGTGATCTTTGGTTAGGGGTAGATTTGCATCTCTCTTCTCTATACACGCATCACAACAATTAATCATGAATTTGCCACGCTATGACTTTTAGCCCTATGCCAATCTTCTATTACCTCATTCCTTATAATTGCTTCCTAAGCGTGACTCAAGCCTGACAAAGAGGAGTGGAATCTCAGTCTTGGCGCAAATCCGATACTTCGGCTCTCGGATATATTTCTCCAACTTAGGACTCGTGACACCTTTACTACACACTTTCGCTCTCGACTTGCTCCGAATCCCGATTAACAAAGCCATTGTATTTGCACCATGACTGCTTTGCGCACGACTTCTCGGTCACTCTTCTCGCGACCTTCACTATACCTCAATGGCGTTCGCAGTTTCTCCCCGAGCTTAACAGGAACTACTCGGTTATTCTCCTATTCGACGCGTAAACAAACCATCAAAACAGGAACATTGATCGAATTGACCAAAGACCGACGAACCATCTACAAGCTTGGCAAAAAGAGCCCTGTCTCCGATGCCAAGATTGAGGAGCTGGTCAATGCCGCCATTCTGCACGTCCCCAGCTCATTCAACACTCAATCAACCAGATTGATTGTACTCCTGCACCAGGAGCATGAGCGATTGTGGGATATTGCCATTGATGCCTTTCAAGGCCTCGTAAAAACAGGCGCTATACCTAAAGAAACGTGGGAGAAGCAGACGCTACCGAAACTACAGGGATTCAAGGCCGGCGTTGGGACGGTATGTAACATTCTTTCGCGATGGGACCTCAGTTGGGCATGAATACGATGGGCTAATCGGGACATGCAAACCGCGACTAGGTCCTTTTCTACGAAGACCCTACACACATTAAACCCCTTTCGGAGAAGTTCGCACTCTATAAAGACAAGTTCGGACCGTGGGCTGAACACTCGAACGCCATGCACCAATACTTCTGTGTGTTCCCCCCGCCCCCTCGCTTTTCCATTGTTTGTTTTGATCTCCCGTACTGACATTATGCAAGTGTGGTCTGGACTGGAATCCCTAGGATTTGGCGCGAACTTGCAGCACTATAACCCGCTTATCGATGCCCCTGTCGCCAAGCAGTGGGGGATCTTACCTGAGTGGAGGCTGATCGCGCAGCTGGTGTTTGGCAGCCCAGAGGGAGCCCCTGGGGAGAAAATCTTCAAGCCAATTGAAGAGCGCGTGAAGATATATGGGGGCAGGAGGTGAGACGCCCATAAGATGATGTGTTCGTTATCAACAGGCGCAGCCCGCACTCATACCCCGGACAAATTATTGCTAGAACCGCTATAGAATTCGGCTGGACCAATAGACGTCTTTTTGATATTCCAGGCTCATCGACAATGCTTGTACGTTGACGTGCAGGCCGCGCCTTCCTAGAAGGTCTAACATCACCAACCCCCCTCCAATTTATTATCCCCAACGGCGTTAAGGCCTCGAGGACGCTCTTTCCAAATTCTATAAGAATGTCGAACCATCATGCTCTTCCTCGCTTGCACCAATATCTTAAGACAGTCCTGGAGACCGATCCCTAAGCGGCGCCTCTTTATATCTCTTAGCCGAATGGTCCATATTTACCTATATCATCATGATGCTTCCTCGTATACCCACCGCTACAGCTCTCATCTCCCTCCTTGCTACAACTATCCTCCCAAGCACTGAAGCTGCAGCCGTACCACCCACACCACCCGCACCACCCGCACCAACCGTACCTCCGATCGCAAACTCCACAGACCGAGCTGTACGAATTCCCTATGGCGCCTACATCCATCACTGCTACGTTCCCGGAACCGTAGCCCTAACATTCGATGACGGTCCCTACATTTATACAGAGGAGCTTCTCGGAATTCTCGCACAGTACGGCGCAAAGGCAACATTTTTCGTGAACGGCCACAATCTTGCCAACAACGAATGGCTCATCCGGCGAGTCGTGAACGAAGGGCATCAACTCGCGTCACACACGTACGTCGGCTCTACATCTACTTCTCCTTCCCAACTTCGACCCTCGTCTGAACTAACGAAATGTCTTGCAGATGGGGCCACCCTGAACTTCCGATTCTCGGCTACGACCAAATAGTTGAGCAAATGACTTCACTCGAAGCTGCCTTCTCAGCGGCCGTCGGAGTGATACCAACCTACATGCGGCCACCGTTCCTCAGCGCAAACGATTACGTTCTTGGCATCATGGGAGACCTCGGGTACCATGTCATCGGCGCCAGCGTTGACACCAAGGACTACGAGAACGATCACCCGGATCTGATTGGGCGCAGTGTAGAAAAGTTCAACCGCGAGCTTGACCAGGGAGGAACGATCGTCCTGGCACATGATGTCCATGAGCAGACCGTCCGAACTCTAACGCGGATCATGCTGGAGGAAGTCTACGAGCGAGGGTTGCAGCGTGAGTCACCCTTCTCCTTTTTCTCCCTTGTATCCTTCTTGGCTCGACTTAGAAGGCAGTTACACTAATGACTCGGCAGCTACGACGGTTGGGGCATGTCTTGGTTCGGATTCATGGTATCGCTAGCCTCGATTATTCTTTGTCTACTATCATTATTAGTCTGTGTCTTGTTGAAAACTTGGCCAATCAATTAATGCCTACTTTGGATCACCGATCACCTGTTCCTGCCGTGTCGTTGTACACTTGTAACACGTGCTACTGAGGACATAGCCTCATTCTTTGTCTATATCGACACCTTGCCTGCGTACTGCACAACTATCGACAGTAAGACGCACGAAGGTTCCCGGTCCCCGGATACGCCCAGAGTACTACACTGCATACCCACAACCGAAAGAAGAACTCCCACAACATGACATCACACAAATCTATCGCAAATTTGCATTTTGTACTATCAACCCAGTATAGATTATTAACAGTTCCAAGTTCACAACATTCAGTCCTCATCCCAGTTCGGGTTGGGACCAGGCGGCTTAGGCCCGCCCGCCTGGCGCGCAACAATAATCTGGTCGACGCTCAGCACGGTCCTTGCAGACTCACTAGCCAACCTGATAGCCCAACTCTTGGAGGCAAGAAGGTCGAGGATGCCCTCGTCGACGGCATCGAGGGTTCCGGCCGAGGAGGTGCCCTCGAGGTCGATTCCGGTTGTCCAGAAGGCCTCTTTGTCTGAGGATTCGGTTTCCTCTTCTTCCTCCTCCTCCTCCTCTTCTTCTTCTTCGTCTTCATCGGAGGAGGATTCTTCGTCGTCAGCAGTGGCGGGGGCAGACTCGGACTTCTTGCCGCCGGCGCGCTGGTGAGCGGTGTAAAGGCGGGAGAGAACCTCAGTGGCGTCGAGACCAGCGGATTCCGCGAGCGTGCGGGGGATAACCTCGAATGCCTCGGCGTACTTGCGGATAGCGTGCTGGGGCAGACCAGGGGTGCGGTCCGCGAAGGCAGAAATGCGCTCGACGAGCTGGATCTCTGTAGCTCCGGCACCGGGGACAAGGCGGGGGTCCTTGGTGATGGCCTTGACGGCGTTGACGCCGTCGTCGATCGCGCGCTCGACGTCGTCGAGGTGGTTCTGCGTTGCGCCGCGGAGGACGATGGTTGAGGTGCGGGTTACGGCGGTCGAGTCTTCCTGGCGGAAGACGGTGACGCGGTCGCCGCCGATCTCGGTGGTTTCGACGACGTCGATGGAGCCCATTTCGTCGGGCATAGGGGCACCGAGACGAGCGAGGGGCGTGGCGCCAACGACGCGGCAGAGGCGGCGGAGCTCGAATTTAGAGAGAATCTTGACGACGAGGATGTTGAAGCGGTTCAGGTAGTGGAGGGCTAGGTCGCCGACTTGAGCGCCCGCAATGACGACGCGGAGACCAGAGTCGTAGAGTTCCTTGATGGCGGCCTCGAGGCGCTCCTCTTCGCCCTTGGTAAAGTCGAGCATTTCCTGGGCGTTCTTGAGCAGGACTGTTCCCTTTGTTTCGGTCTGGGAGATGTCGATCGGGCAGCTGAAGACTCCGACCTTGGCCTTGGTGGCCTTCTTGATCGAGCCTTCGGGCTCACGGCCAAACACCATACCCTTGATCACGCGAGATTGTTCGAGACTTCCGCCCATGATTTTGACGACGCGGACGTTGTCGACGTTGAAGTTTACGGGGTTCTTGGGGAGGACGGCGAGGACGGCTTCGGCGACGAGGGCGGCGAGGGTGTGCTCGGTGCCGGATTGCTTGCTGGCGACGACTGTGCGGAGGGCTTTGGCGAGTTCATCCTGGGAGCGGAGGTCCTGGAGACGGTCGACTTCGAGGTCTATTGCAGCAGTAGTTAGACAACTTCTCAAGTAGTACTAGTAGGGAGGCCACAGGAAGAAAGTTTCACCCACCTTCTAACACCTTCAAAGCAAAGTTCTGTGCCTTCTCGTAGCCAAGCGTAATATCACTCGTCTTCAATCCCAAACGCAGCAACTCCTCAGCCTTCTTGAGCAGTTCACCGGCCAGAACAATAACCAGGTTGGTTCCGTCACCCATCTCCGCATCCTGCTGTTGACTGGCCATAACGAGTAACTTGGCAGCCGGATGAACGACATCCAGCTCACGGAGAATTGTAGCGGCGTCCGATGTGAGGATCATCTTCTGCAGGTGGTTGATGACAATCTTGTTGCGGCCGTAGGGACCAAGCGACGTTTGCACGGTCTGCGAGATAGCCTGGCAGGCTTCGATGTTGCGAATGACGGCTCCATCTTCGGCATCGTGGCTGTTTTGGCATATATTCGTTAGCCAGATGTTCCCTTTTCATTTTGGTGTTTTCTCGTGGACGTGCACCCCTATTGTTCGTCGTGGAGAATTCGCGGGGGACATCCTGAGTGGGAATCGCTTACCTTTGGTAGCCCGGCTTGAAGAGACCGGCCTGGGAAGGCCCGGGCAGAGACAGAGACATGGTGGGTGTGGATGCTAACTCTCAGATTAGACTATCGCCAATTGAGAGAGAAGATGGGGGGAGTGTATACCGTGAGGCTGTGGTGAGCTGCTGCTGCTGCGGCTTGGGGATTTTTTGGCGGAGCTTCGAGACGGTCTGCCGGCGGCTGTTTGCTGCGTTTGCACTGCGAGGGGCTAGGGCTTGCTTGGCGTGTCCTGTCCAACTAGAGGGTCTGTGCTCCACAACAAAGGCTACGATCGTCACTAAACAGGGCAGAGGTATGGAAATGGACAGCCATGTTGTTGGGAGGTAAGTCTATAGTCTACATTATATGGTATATACAATAATGTACGACGATGGGTCATAATTAATTCTGCCATAGAAGCGACTTGGAGCCTTGTTGGAATTTTGACACTGTGAATCGAAGAAGTCAGTCGTACATTGAAGCGAGCATTAGTGCTAGCTTGAGCAAGACCACTTACCTTGGGACTCTAAAGCACCGCATTTGCTGTTCTCATACACCTTATGAGCTCCAGCCATCCTGTAATTACGTCAGTTGTGCGAAAATACTGACAAAGTAAAAAAGGAATGGGGAAAGGAGCAATACTGTGCGCGAAGATTCGTTATGCGCTCGAGATTCTACATGGAGGTCAGCAATGTATCTAAAGCACAGCGTGAACGGAATACCCACCCCAGGATGCGACGGGCCAACCTTCACTTTTTTTGGCACACCGTTATGGACGAAGATCCCATGCATTCCAGGAATGCGCCTCATACTATAGCCTCATCAGCGACCGCTTCGGTTAGAATACGATACCAGAGATGTCCATTGCTTACAATCTCACAGCAGCTACAGGGCTGAAGCATGCCTTTGACATCATCACTGCAGGGGACATCAGTAGAGCCCTACTTTGTTGAGAAATGGCAGGAAGGTAACGTACTCAACCCCATGCTATCCGCCTCCAACTGTCTGAGGTTAGCAGGCTTTGCATTTCACGTGGTCCTGCAGTTTTACAAAGCGTTACCTCCCGTTCCTTTGATCTTGACCAATCTACCAGCGACGGTGCAAGATACCCAACATAATTCTTGAAACCCTCTTCCAGCTTTTCTTTCCAATGCTCGGCTACGATGTGTGACATCTCATGTGCCAAAAGGAATGCTAGACCATCAGCATCATCACAGAAGGGGATAATTCCGGTAAACAGAAAAAGCTTGCCCCTAGAAGCAAAATTTAGCGGGAATGTGCCAATGGACAGTGAATACTTACTCCGGGGTACAAAAGGCCAGCATCTCAGCATCAGCCTTGACGACAAAAACCTCCCAGTCCGCGCCCTCAACTGGAGCATAAGGGATAAGACGTTGGAGAACCCGATCCGCCATAATGCTATGCGGATGTTCCTTCGGCAAAATCCTCTCGCCATATTGCTTCAACGTCTTCTCATAGGTTTTTTTGCGAAAATGCTGCTCTCTCTCCAAAGGCGTAAGGTTGCGAAGTTCCTCTGCGGTTGCCTGACAAATAACATTCAGCAAGAGCTCCGCAAGATCACGAACAGTACCTATACCTGCGTTTCTTTCCAAACCCGAGTATCCGTTACCCACTCTAAGACTCCTGCGACACCTATGACCAGGAATATTCGCTTCCAGGTAAATATGCGGTTGAAGAGCTTCTGGTGGGACGTCGGTTCGCCAGTCTCTTTAGGTTCCTTGGATCCGCTGGGTGGTTCTCGCTTTGCGCTTGCAAAGGATCGCGAGGGGGGAAAGCATGGTCGGTCGAGGGTTCGATTTGAAGGAGTCAGACGTTTCGAGTTCTGTGTTCTGGTACATGGCGTCGAGAATAGCCGTGCGGAGTGCTGTGAGAAGAAAGAATTGACGGAGGTTCGCGCGCGAGTAGACATCGGCACCGCGGCCAGGGGATGCGCGGCGGCGCGCAACGAGCGTGTCATCGGGGTCTGAAACATGGTGACGATATCCCTATTGTCATGGTAAATTGTTGAAGGCAAGAAAGTATCGCCTGTCGAGGCTCAACAAACCAGATCGCAGGAATGAACCACGCGATCGGCGAGAAGCTCGGAGGAGAGAAGAGGATCCAGGAACCGCAGACAAATGACGTTGCATTGAAGATAAGAGCGGACCCGCCATGGCCACCTATAGTCCCCCGCATGGGTTGGATCGATCAATAGAACCCCTTTTATACTCTCCTCGGCCACTTTTCGTATCTATTCTTTCCAATCTTCCTGTTCCTTCTTCTCTGCCTCTTCTATATACGATATACACCGGCCAAAATGATAGACACATCAGACCCAATCTACGCCTCCCACCTATCTATCCTCGAGCAGCTCTTCGCAAACACCATTTCGGGCCCTGCAGCCGCTCAACAGCTCGCTACAGCTACAGTCTCCGACAGTGTCCCAGCGGAAGAGAGCCTAAACCGCCTCTGGAACCTCATTACTGCCCTCGCAGTTCAAAAGCCCGAGCACCACGACAAACTCGTCGATGTCCTCGTCGATCTCTCCGAACTACCCTCCCCAGACGCCAACGCAACAGCTCAACCTGACGAGGCCGCGTCTGAACCTCTAAGAGTCCAAGACCAGACAGTTTGGAAAGGACTCCCCATGCTGGGCTGGCGCTTCCGCGACTTCTACAATACACAAGTTCGGCCTGATGACCCCGCGGAGAAGCAGCGGACGGCAATTGCGGAGATCGTGAATATTAATAAATTCGCCGCCTTGCTAATGGCGACAGATGAACCGGTGTTTGCGTCGTATTCGTGGTTTGCACTGATTACGCTGCGTAGTGCGCTTGAGACGCCATTTGATCAGCGGAGTCCCAGGGAGCCATTGGAGGCTTGGGTTCCTGCGGCCGCGGCATGGATTGAGACGCTGGGTGTGGAGATCTATAGTTGGGAGGAGGAGTTTGAGTCAGGACCTAAGATTGGTGCGAGGGGAAAAGGAGGGCCGCTTTGGGATGGGAAGCACGGGTTTTGTAAGGGGCGGTGGAAGCTGTGGCGGGAGAGGTTTGGGGAGGTTGCTAGGATGGAGGGGCAATTGGCGGAGGGCATTCGGAAGATTGCTGAAGATGCGGAGACGATGATGAGGGAGATTGAGGATGGGGATGTTGAAGAATAGTTGTGCGATCGAAATCCATAGAGTGCGTTTTTGTATATGCCTCAAGCAGCAAGCTCAACTTCCATACATGTACTTAGACCGAGCAGTGCAGCCTCCTGCATCTACTTTAGCTTGCCTTCTGCCATCAACTTCTGAAATTCCTCCATGTTATCTACGCCTTTCGGCAACCCATTGATCCCAAGCCCCTGCTCACCCATAAGCCTAGCCCTCTCGGCTTCACAATCTACCCAAGTCTCAAGTGTACGCATTCTTGTATGCCATGCCAAAACATTCGGATACTGTCTCAAGGCCTCATCGCGCGGAATAGAGAGCAACTGGTCAATCCGCTCATGCCAGGGTAGGAATGCAAGATCTGCGAATGTCATTTTATCGCCGACAAGCCAGGTCTTTCCCTCGAGGACTCCATTGAGAACACCCAGGATGCGGTGAATCTCCTTGGTGTATCGCTCAATAGCTGAGGGTATGCTCTCGTGGTGGAGGACTTTGAACCTGGTTGTTATTTCAGATTGGAACTGTTGGATGGCAAGCATTGGTGAACGTACCAGGCGCACTGCCCGTAGTAAGGCCCCTGTCCACTCATTTGGAAGTGCAGCCATTGATTGCATAGTTGTCTTTCACGAAGTGTACCGTAGCTCAGCTTGTGGTCTTTGTCGTACTGTTCGATGAGGTATTGGATAATAGCACCGGACTCCCAGAGCGTAATCTGGGTGTTCGGATCCTCGATTGCTGCGCAAGTTAAAGCAGTGGGCATTCAATTTTCGAACCGCAGCCACCTACCTGGAACTCGCCCATTGGGATTGATGTTGATGAACGGGGGCTTTTTGACCTCCTCAAATTTGAACGAGGTAACCTTATAGGGGAGTCCGAGCTCTTTAATGACAATGACCACCTTCCAAGGATTTGGCCCAGATGCTGTTGTCTGTTAGAGCGATCAATGTCGTCCAGAGGGGTTTCATACGCGTCATCCAAACAGTGATCGGTTCCATCACGAAGTTAGCAGCGGGTTGATTTTTGGCATCGCGAGACGAGCTTAGACGGGAAGATAGGACATTTTCTAACATGGCGGTCTTGTGTTGAAGGATCGTGGTGCACAACAATCTCGCAAGCCCGCGGGACGCCTTGAAGCGGGGTGAGCCAACCAGCAATATCACTGGTCATCGCGTATCTTTTGCGCTCTGATGCCCAAAAGAACTCGCTGGACTCAGGGTTATTGCAGACTTTTGACAACTTACTAGAATAGACGCTTCGGTTGCTAGCCCATCCCAGGTTAATTGATGAAAAACATCCAGCCGCCTGGAAGGTTCGTCTAGTCTGATATATCGAAACTAGAACTCGCGCCACCAAAATCGAATGGCATCAAATCCGCCCATCAAGTCAGGCATTCCAAGTTGATCCATAGAGGCGTCAGCTCTCAGAGCAGTGCTTACCGAGTTGGAACTCACCTTGATGTGGATGAATATAGCCAGCTACAAGAGGCGCGCTGGCATCATCGGACGCATTTTGGCGGAACCGGTGGGCAAGGACCTCTCCTGTAGGGTTTCCAACTTGTTCACCATCTAGTCCCAATGTTCAGGTATCCGGCTAAGCACGAGGCTCAGTGCGTGGGCAGCTTTTTGTGCCTCCTTCGAGAACGAGCTCTTGCGTACCCAGATAGTCCTTGCCCTTAGCAGTGTAGTTCGAATTTCCTCTTCTCGCTCTACAGTTCGACCAGGATAGAGCAGTGAGCATAGAAACATCGTTGCTGTGAGAAACAGGTGATTCATGATAGAAATAACTCGCCAACGCATTGTATAAAGCTGACCATCAGGGCGAGTTTCCTCGTCAAACACATGCTGGATGTCTAGTGAGCCTAAGCATTCATCTAAGCATGCTTTTCGCGAGAAGCTGTAGCCGACGTCGGTTTGCCGTGATTCCTGCATATAGCAGAATCGTCGATGTACCATAATCTGATCCTTGAAGTACATGTGTTTGACGAAGAGGCGAGCAACGATGGCCTGAGGTGAGTCGGTCAAATTGGCTGCCATCGACTTCACCTTAAGAGGAGGTGGTATGCTCTCGGCTGCTTCCTGTAGAATGCGGTCCACTCGCAACACCTCGGAATAATTGCAGGGCATGACTGCATCAGTGAGATCGGCAATAATACCAGGGGCTTTTAGCATCCTAGTACGTGCTATTATACCCAGTGAGGCCGTCATCTCAGTCTCCGATCGTGATGTTGGCAGCTCCTTTATATCCTTGTCGATATCATCATCGTTCAAATTCCGTGGCTCGGAAGTATCGTATTGCCCATCAGAGATCTTGCGCGGCATACCCATCTGGTTTGATATCAAGACATAACTAATGAGTACTGTCGCCCAGAGACGCCTTCGCATTTCTCCTTGGAGTGACGTGGTGCTGGGGAAAGTGGCTCGGGTCGCGATGATAGCCCATACGTTTCGCTAGGTTGACCTCTAGGCCGAGCAGGAGCCAAATGTCCTTATTCGCGTCTGGACTGATACCGAATTCGACATAGATGTAATGATGACTGTCTCAAGGACATAAGGTCCGGGCTTTGTGTATTGTCCCAGAGTCAGGCATTGAGCAATCTTCTCTCGGTATGACTGTATCCAAAGTGACTGATAATCTGCCTCCAAACCGCTTGGAGGCTCCAAAGCTAGACAGGCAAGACATTTCATACTAAAGAGTAACCCAACCCATGTTATGGGTGCACTGGATGGATCAAGCCAGAATGCCTCGTACTATAGACGTCAGAATGAAAGCCATGTCGGGAAATATTCGGTTTTACCTCACGCAGGAAGCTCGGTCCATGAACAGCAGCTGAACGAGCACAAGAAGTTCAGTTTCTACTTCACAGCGGCAGAATAGGAGTCGACTTACCGGAAGAAACAAGATCAAAGTAGTTGAAGTATTGTGAAATATATCGGTCAACCGCGTATTTAGGAGGAAGTCTCGAGAGTATTTCCTTGCATGAAGCTGGGCGGCATCTATATAGAAGCAGTGCTCCTTTGGACAGCTGGTTCGTGAATTTTGCGTCGTTGCCATTCAATTGCTCATCTGCGCCGTCGATGGGACCCTCAACGAGGCGCAGCTGATCTTCGCGATTCCTTCAGGTCCGCGATTCCATCAAGAATTGCTATCCAATGATCCCCTCCCCTCCGACATAATGAAGTTCTGAGTCGTCAGTCCTCATGCTTCCGCAGTCGGATTGTTCATCGGCTGGGGCCTTTACCAGAGCGTCAGTTTGGTTTGCAGTCGTGGCTATTGGTTGCACATTGGCCTCTTGGGCAGGGCCAGGTATTATTGACATCACCAAACGCTCCAGGTATGCAAGTCGCTCATGCGCGCTGATTCCAGTAGATGATGCTCAGCGGCTGCGGAGTGCTCCGGGTATATGCATGGCATATTGGGCACTGAGCAATTTGCGCAAGGACGCTGGCGATCACATCTTGATCTCCAATACAGTAACCCCTTAGTATCAAGTTGTCTGGGAGCTTGCGGGAGGCTCAGTTTCGTTGTCGACAGTTATTGCACGACAGTTGTGGTTTATCTCGCCGTCGATTATTTGTAGGCTTGGAAACAGATCTCGCGCTCCCATTTTCCTGTTGTTTTTGGGACAAGTCCTTCGAGTGTTCTGACATTTATTAGCGACGTGCAAAATATACCGCCAGCAGAGACCCCCTTGAAAGGCTTGAGTTAGTAGTTGAACTGCGTTTGGAGGGAGCTGTGCTGTGATGTGTTGGAGATGGAAGAGGAAAGGAGCAGTGCAGCAAAATTATCACGTGCTGGTCCTACCTGAAGAAGAGAAGAATTCACGACACTGGACCCCTTGCCCTCAAATCAGCTGAATACAACTCAGTTGAAGCAATCTAATATTGAACGGCGCGACAGAATGCTAATGAGTACAGTTATATACCTAGTACCTACCCACTGTCGACTTCGCGTATCTCCGACCCTCCAGTTGATCCTCCGGCCCTCCGACGCCTCCCCCCCTAGAGCTTCAAATTTCGCGAACGACACTTGGGCTCTTCAAGCTATCATCAAGCTATTGGACAGGTTCTTACTGTCTAGACCTTTGGGAGTCGAATGGAGGTCTGAATCTGATGTATATCGTCTTCCGCCCAAACGGAACTCAATATATATATCTTGCGTATATCTCGCCTCACAACGGCAGAACTTGGTACTTACCTGCAAGGAGAATGCTGTGTCAAAACCCTGAACTCTCAACGATGCAGCTCACATTTCAGCAAGATTGTCTTCCACTTGAGAGACTTGTTGGAGCTAATGGATTTTCTAGTCCAGGCCCTGGCAGTCAGCAGAGGTTTCCTAGCTACGGACGAAGGCTGGCGATGAGATCTCTAGTCGCTGTTTGTCCTAAGACCCTTTGATGTTACCGTTACGATTGTATTGATCCAGGGACACCTTCAGGGAATAGACCGCCAGCATCAGCGAATACACGAGTAATTCCGGGCTTCGAACTTCCTCGTTCCCGACTGACGGAAGAGATTCAACTTCCGCATGCAAGTCCGACCTACGATCGAACGGACATGACCGGGTGACATAATTGGAGGACCATAACCTGCAGTGGCAAGGCTTCGAATGACGCCTGATCTTGAGAATCTGACTTACTTCCTTGTCAGCCTCGATCCGCCCATGCATGTATGGATCGCACCCACAAGGTGCGCCGGACTGTACCTGAATTGGCAGGACCCGACGGGTCTTAGACCATTCTCGTCACCATAAGCGCCTTGAATCTGTTTCTTATTGTATTGATCAACATCGCAAATTGTGACCGATTATTCTCCGCAAGAACCAATGCAAATGCATTTGGTCGGCGTTCCCAGGCGATGGGCGCCAGCTCCTGGCTTGTGCGCTAACAGGCTCGTGTGGTGCATTTCTGATGCTTTCTACGTCTCGCCAGGCCAAGGAACCTAAAATTATTCTGCCTTTGACCGGGTAATTCCTTCCTGGGCTTCATTGCTCTGGATTTTATCCCATTCCGCTACTGACCCGAGGTACGGTAAACTGCTTAGCGCGAAGGCATTTATTGGCGTCTTGAAGGCGGAAGTTTATCGAGACTGTGGGGGTCGGCCCATGTGCACCGTGTGAACAGTGCGTCGTTAGGCGTTTTGGCACGAGATGACGGTCAACAATGATGACTCGATGAGAGTCATACTCTCACTTCCCGCTTCCTTCTGCTTCACCTTCCCGGCTGTTGGAGAACGGGAGCATCAAGTTGACAGCCATTATAAATATCACGAAATATTGAAAGCCAGCCGTGTTAAACCGTGCGTTGGGCAAGGACTATATACCCTGGGAGCTCCAACATGTCACCGACATCTAATCAGTACCCACAAACATAGACAACCGTTCATCGGCCCGGAATCACTCGCAGATACATATCGCGTTGCTGAAGGCTGGCGGGCCAGCACGTGGCACCGTTTACGGGATATAGTAGGAGACAAAAACCACCACACCGACGTTTACCCGTTACCCACAGGACGCCCCGACACGGCTTGAAACCTCAGATGACGACAGAGTGGACACCGCGAACATCGATCGATCAAGAACTCAAAAGCCAAAACTCCGCTGTACCCACGATCATGATGGGGCTCAGGCCCGCGAGCAGCCGTTGTAGCTTAATCCGGTAGGAGACCTCGATAAAGTTCAGAGGTTCGCAAACCCACAGCGGCTAATGACTGGCAGTTAAACACGGGCGTCAATAATTATAGCAGCAAGCTGATATACATGAGGAAGAAGAAGATCGATCGTCGCGGCACAAGGGCAACTGGCGGCAAGAGCGAGAATATGTTGGTCAAGAGTGCCGATGAGGGTGTGAGGCTAAAGTTAAACTCTTGAGATTTCAAATTCCCGATCCTTCTAGAAAGAGATCAATTGCTGGGAGCCAGTGACTGTTGAGTTCTGTTCGTATTTTGAGTTGTTGGATGGTGCGTCGTGCATAGGTGAGGTTCCTGCATACTGTACTCTGTGCGAGGTAGCGCGGAGGATTCATGGCCAGTCTCTGTGTGCGGCGCTTAATGTTTCATGGGAAGGATTTGGCCGGGGTCGCCGTTAGGATGTTGGAATCATGATTCAGGATTCCAGTTCTTGTCGCCTTATGCGGCTAGGGGATGGTCCTTCCTACTGAGCCCACCTTAAGTCCACTTTACTCGTGGTCGTGACTCATTCAGTGCTGTTGAGCATTGAACCATGAGTCGCATGGATTACCCCGCATGGCATGTCTAGGATACAATGACCAGCACTTCAAGACCGCAGTGTAGAGAGGTCTAGATGACAGCCAGCTCAGAAGGCAAACTGCAGGGTGCATTGTTTGCTGTGAGAGTGGCACAATGAGCTTATGCCGGGTTGTTGTACGAGTCTGACTTGTGTGGACGGAAGAATTGACGCTAAATCTTTTAGCTTTCTAGGGTCAAGATGATAACAGATCTGACTGGTGGCCTCGAGATAACAGTTAGGGAAACAGTCTCTGCGACTGGCCAAGGTGATGTCAATTAATATAATAATAGCAGATCGTGATATTGCAAGGAAAAACAGGACAGCAATCAAGTCGAGTTCCAGTTGCACTACCTCCAGTGTAGACTAGATGTGACAGTGGCAAGCAAGCAGTGTGACAAGTGGAGTTAATCGCGGCTAATTAGTCTAGGTTGCAATGGAAATGTATGTTAATAATAGCAAAAGAGGGGTAGCCAGCTAAGAATAAATCAGGAAAATTGAGGTGATTCCTGGCGGCAAGTGCAGCTAATTGAGCGCACAATCTCAGGGCAATCTCGGGGCTGCTCCAATGATGGCGGCGGGAAGGAATCTTGGCTCGCGGCGCTACTTTAGCGTGGGTTTAGCGGAGTTTAGAGGAGGTTAGCGCTCCTTCAGCTGCACTTCATCACACTCTTCTCCGCTGCCATTCGACAAACCCCCCGCAAAGCTTCTGCACCTTCTCAACCACCAGCACACCCTCTCTCGCTATCCATTGGCCCAGTCTGCTCGATCAGAGAACCTCGTCAAAGTCCCGCTGTCAGCGTGATCCACTGATCCCTGCCTGTCGTACGGTCTCTCTTCTCCCCGTCTCTCCCCATCACCCATGCACGCGGCCATTGCATTTCCCGAATCAGGTAGGATTTGGTTATCACTCTGCTCTTCAAATCAAACTAATTTTACTCTAGTCTGATGTGATCTGCCGTTGGCCAGTGCGCTTTCGAGGCTACGGAAATTTGTCATGGAGACATGTGGGCACTGCGTTGCACTTTCAAGGTCCCTGCCTGCCAGACCTCACCCATGCGGGAAGAGCTGCCGGAATGCTTCCTTCGCAGAACCTATACCTTTCCGTCTAATGTACACCGTGTCCCGCGAAGGGATAACTCGACTGGCAGCTGACAGTACACACGGGAGAATCTTCGGTGGAGAGGGAACAAGTTGATGCCCGAAAAAGCAAGCAATCACTTCTCGTGCTAGCAGACCTGGAAGGAATCTGCCCGTAGCACAGGTCATCGGATAGCTCGGACGCTCGATATTTGCGATACATCAGGGCCAATCACTTGCCCAGCCGCCAATCTTAACCTCGAGGTGACGTCCAATCATCCAGCATCAGAGCTCGAGGTGCATAGGCGCCGGCCTCCAGAAAGTCACCAAAATTATCCAAAATTAGCCTTGGAGTGTTGGGACTAACAAACCAGACTAAACTCACCGGTTCTCTCCATGCATGATTCCCTCCCCTGCTCAACACTAACTTAGAGCCAGCGGGCGATCTCCAATCCTTCCCCCCCACCAATCCCTGCCTCCCTCTCCTCCCACCACCCAATTTTCCCTTCGGCTATCTGGGATTCCAAAATAGAAACAACATGGACTCGCGCTTGAGCTTTAAAGGTTCCTCGATCCCACGATCGGGCTTCCTTTGTGCTTCCCGTTTCTCCAGCGTCGTCCCCAGTCGCCTCGTCTTTCGGCAAACCGCGCCTTACGCTCTCTTACTTTACTTAATAGATAGCCAAGGCTGCTGGTCCAGCTTTGCACCCTAATATCACTGTCGACTACCCTTCGCAGTCCTTTACGCCTTACTTAGTGACCGTCCTGTCGTTTTCGATTGCATCCGCGCCCCATTGTACAACTATATCGTGGTATAAGATCATATAATCGAACAACATGCCGGCAGCACCAAGGAAGAAGGTCAATACCTCCGCTGCTAAGCGTGCGGCCGAGTCCCAGGCATCGTCGGGAAGTGAAGGTACCCCTAAGCCAGAAGGGACTACAAAGTCACACAAGCGATCTCGGTCTGGTAAGTCATGCGATACTTGTGTTGAGACTTTGGCACATCTAACACATTCGCTCTTATATCAGGTTGTTTTACATGTCGCCTTCGTCGGAAGAAGTGCGATGAACAACACCCATCATGCGGTGCCTGCCAGAACCTCTGCGTCAAATGCGAATATAAACGCCCTATCTGGTGGGGCAATGCAGAGCAGAGGAAGATGAACAAGGAACGGATCAAGAACAAGATTAAGCAGACAAAGATGAACGAGCGCAGCGGCTCATTAGCCATTGGTAAGACAACCGCTGTTTCGATACCCAGCACCGTCCGTCTAACTTGTGTCATAGATCCCGCGGCTCATGCCCGGACCATGGCTGCCAACTCACCAACTTCTCCGGAATTTGAATACAGCCGTCCCTTCCCCGAGCCCACATCATACGACATGTTTGCCTCGCAGTTCCCAACACCTGCTATGGGTCAAGCTGTCTATTCACAACAATACCCCTATGAAGTAGACGTCAAGACAGAGCGCCAAACATTCGTCAACGATATTCAACTAAGACACGACTCAATATCGTCAACATTCAGTACCTTCGCCCCACCACAATTGAATGCGCCTCTACCTACCTTCCCAGGGGATGAATGGTTCCAGGATGAATACTTCCGCAACCCAGCGCTTCCAGGGATTGACCCAGCGCTCTGCGACTCGACATTCCCAGACTCATATGACATGCTGCAGAACATTCCTGTCAATGACTACGACCGACCGCTCCTCGACCACTTCATCCACAGCGTACTGCCCATGAGCTTCCCTGTACTTGAGGCACACCAACGAGGCCACATCCGCGTACAGGCTGTGCTCCAAACACTGGAGACCAACAAGTGCTACTTACATTGCTGTCTTAGTGTCGCGGCTATCCACCTCAAGACAACGGAGAACATCACTGGCGAGCAGATCGACCATGACATTATGCGAAACCGGTTTGAAGCCATCTCGCAACTGTGCCAAGCTCTTGGAGAAGACACGGAACATCAGGAGATCCTCGATGCCACGCTTGCGATGATCTTCTTCCACTCTTCAGTAGGCCCGGCTGATGACAACCTTCCTGACATCCCTTGGTTGGATCACTTCCAGGCAGCCGCAAACCTCGTGCAACGACTCGGACTTACTGCCGACGCCCCTAACCCTTATGTCCTTCCCCCATTCAGCATGTCTCTGACAGCCTGGATCGATATTCTCGGCTCTACTCTTCACCGCACCACGCCGGAGTTCGCCCACAATTACCGATCAAAGCACCTTGGCGGAGTATCGCTCGGCCTGCGTGAGCTCATGGGATGTGAGGATCGCGTCATGTACCTGATTTCCGAAATCGCTTGCTTGGACGCCCTGAAGGCCGTCGGAAGGGTGGATGATTTGCAAGTTTGTTCTCATGTTTCGGGTCTTGGACAACAACTGGAGTTTACCGAGCCCGCCGACCAGATGCTGGAGAGCCCCTTCTCGGCGACGTCAGGACTTCTCCGCCCGGAGATCCTGACAAAAAACATGACGGCCATCTTCCGCATTGCTGCTCGAATCTACTTGTGCAGCCTTGTCCCCGGCTTCGAAACGACGCAACCCAGCAACATCAACCTGGTGCAAGCGCTCACAAATGCCCTCCAGTTCATTCCCTCTGGTCTGGGTGGATTCGACCGCTCCCTTGTCTGGCCCTTGTTTATTGCCGGCGTTCACTCCACCCCAGGCTGCGAATTCCGGACTATCCTGGCTGAGCGGGCTACAGCTCTCGCCGAGCATGCTAGCCTTGGCAGTTTTGGCCGCATGCACAAGATTCTCCAAGAAGTATGGCGAGTCACTGATGAGTTCACCGAGCAAAGCAGCAGCGAAGAAGAGAGCCCGTCTTCCTCTTCACATACGGCAAGCCCCGTGAAGGAAGAGCCTCCGACTTCGCCCCAGGAAGCCGAGATCAGCTGGCCGACGACGACGAAAGAAGCCAACAAAAAACCGCACTGGCGGGATATAATGCAGCAGAACGGCTGGAACTACCTCCTCCTCTGATTGTTTTTGTTTTTGATGCGATACAACGAACACACACATTTTGCTTCTCATGAGATTGTACCTCATAGCGTCGAGACGTATCCCTCGAAGGGATCACCTCGTACAAGCTGGCTTGTACCCGCCCACGACCATTTGGTGAAAATATTTTGCGATTTCGAATCTGCGCTTCGAATAATCTGCCATTCGTTATATACCCCATTTTGCTTTTTGATTTCGTTGATATTTCACTGCAGGTCAGGGAATCTGCTCACCTGCCTTTTGCTTTGCCGAGGCGGCTCCTCCTTCGGGAATGAACTACTGGGACACGTTCACGATCGAAATCGTCTATTCATGGTAGGGATGGATATGACTTTCATGGCCGGGGGGATAATGCGGTGTTACTGGTGCCGGACTGGCTTCTGCTTTTCTTTCTCTTCTTGGGGATGATGATTGGGATCAATGGCGGGAGTCGAGGACTCCCAGTCCCAGCAACTGGTTTTAAGCCAGCGGCTAGATGACATTGATATCTATTAAGTTTGGTGTTGATTCTGTTGCATTGGTTGCATTGGTTGGCTTGGCTTACCCTCCCACACTCGCTAGACTGCGTCTTTGTATCTATACCAGTGGTATCAGAGCGGCGAATGGAGTATTACGGCTAGACTCGAAGCCTTCAGTGGCACCACCTAATCCATCCACTTCCAGCTGTCCTTCCTTGATTAGTAGAAGATGATCGTATCCCGAG
The DNA here is from genome assembly GCF_047715825.1 of Aspergillus stella-maris. Lineage (NCBI taxonomy): Eukaryota > Fungi > Ascomycota > Eurotiomycetes > Eurotiales > Aspergillaceae > Aspergillus > Aspergillus stella-maris. Next base: position 1,006,019 of record NW_027396795.1, read on the forward strand.
TAAACCTGTCTCATCACTCAAAATGACAGATCCACAAACCAAAATGCCGCAGACCTTCTCAAAGATCCCCTATCTGCACCTCTGCCCAACTGTGGATACCACTTTGTGAACGATAGCCCGTGCACCACAGCCCATCTTACCACCCGCCCGCTCACACACCAAACATCTCCATCTCTTGCCACGCCACTAGCCGTAACTTACTTTTCAGCCTCTATCCCATACGCGCCAACACGCAGCAACCTGCATAAACCCTCCATCAGATGACACGACCCTCGAGCCTCCAACCGAGCACCATCCCTGAAGTTCCCGGTCCCCCTTTTTATCGGTGAGTATCACTCGCTCTCATTCACCGGCCCCGGTCACGAAATTGGAGGCTAGCCGCTGTCCGCGGCTAGTCCTTGAATGTCTATTGGATGGCTGCCGCTGAGTTGGCACTGTTGAGAAATTTAATTTATGGATTTGATATTGCGGCGTAGTCGGGGTGCATACCTACCAGTTGATGCTACTGGGCTCGGTGGGCTCGGGCTCGGGCTGTATTGACAGCGCACTGTGAGCTGGAGGATAGGCTTTGGCCTTGCAGTGGCATTATACTCTGTACCGTGAACAGGTAATACGTCCACTTGATACTGACACCAATACTGTCGGTGTAAAGACGGAAGGGCGTTTTGGCCGTTGAGCCTGGCCTTACTACTGGTCTTCACCAAGGTGGACGTGCGCTGTACGTATGCGAACTCGAGGGGCCAAGGAAACCTGGCTGAACTGGCGGGACTGCCGTAGGTCTGGAGGAAAATCTGACTGGATCTCAAGACATGGAATTGACTGGGCCCGTGGAAACCAGACGCAGCTTCCGAATAGATTCAATTGACCTAGCCCGCTGAAGGAAGGAACGATCGTGGTCAGCCACCTGTCCGATGCTCCTTCCTAATCTGACAGCACTCATCTAAGGAAGGAGCGATCGTGACCCATTACCAAATGTTCCTTCCTAACCTGACAACACTGATCGAAGATAGTAACGACCGACGGTGCACCTTCCTTCATAGTATGTAGTAATGGGATGAGAAGGATCGACCTTCGCCAGTTTGGGGCGCGCCTGCCCAACTGGTAGAGATAGAGCACACTCCTAGAAAGGGAAGAAACGACCGTCTTGCAAGGTTTCCTCTTTCCTTTGTAATGGAGTACGAACTCAGCTGAGGGAAGACGCAGCCTTGGCTTTATCAAACATACCTGTTTAGGCGACATACTTTCAGTCAAACCAAGAGCCGTGATAACCTGATACCACACCTTAGGTTCTCACACAGTATCAGAAAGCAAGGCAACGAGGGCGCAGTCATAAGGTCGACTTGGATCATTGAGCCACCTTTTTTGAAACGCAAGGTAGTGTCGATCCCATCAGAGGATGGACGGTATCCCAACACAAGCCAAGCGTAGGTTCTGGCCAAGATGCAAAGGATGTACATAGGAAGAGCTGTGCGACGAATACCAGGCAGGAAAAGCACTTGCCAAGCGAATGCAGAAGCGTTGAGGCAGCTACATTACTACTCGAAATAATCAGTAACGTAGCTGAACAATGAATCTTCTGGGGAAGTGCTTGACTGGAGGCAGGGACGACTGCCAACATACCTTTCCTCCTAGGACGAAGTACTTACAAGAAATTGGAAGGCAGAACCCTGCACCCTACAGCCGCTGCTTCCTAAACCAACACCACTCTTCTAAGGAAGGCACGACGACCAACGCACCTTCCTTTGCGGTAGAAAGTAAGCATCGTAGGAAAGCGCGACCAGGACCTACGCGCACACCTGCCTTTTCGGGTACACATAGTCGTTGACGGAAGGAACGACCTGACGCTGCACTCAGGGCACCTTCCTCGCACGAGGACGAGCGCAGCACTGAACCCAGCGGAGGAAGGCACAGCTCAGCCGTAGACCAAGCGCTCCTGCCGATGTAAATTGGTAAAGACCCATTCCTCGAGGGCAGAGAGACCACAGCTACGCGCCGTAAGACGCAGCCTCCCGCAATCAGGATGAGCAAGTTGGGCAAGGGCAGGACCGTGCACTCATTTGAGTTAGCTCCCTAGATGAAAACCAGAGGCGACGGAGAGATAGTGACTAGTCATATACACCTAAGCGGCGGCTTTGAGTAGTAGCTTTCGAAGAGAATAACGACGGTGAAGAGCTCCTCAAGGGAAGGCCAGGCGGAATCCCATGAGAGGGGGGATGGCCCGGCCTGCACCTACTGAGATACCTGCTTCGATAAATTCCATCCAGTGTCGGGGCAATGAACGACTCAGACCGTTTATCCATCGAAGAGGGATGAAAAGTAACAAAAGCAAGGCTTGACCATAAACCAGATGCATTGATGCACTTGTCTTTCCTGGTAGACGTTCATCGGTTGACCGAAGGAACGACGACCTAGTTTGGGGGCCCTTTTTCTCATAGCGCGGGATGGTACATACTCACCTAGGTAGGTTTCGTGTTACCCAAGATATCAACCAGGTAATGATGAAAGAAGAACCGACTCAGACGGGTGGCTCCCTTGCCTAGGTTGCCTCTGTCTCTGCGTCGAGCCCGGGAATGCTTAGTAGAGACAACAGCGTCAGGAATCTGGTTTTGTCGTCGTGCATTTGACATTGTACTGCCGTTTGCTCCCACTGTTTTGAATAAAGAAGAGACGGGTCGATACGCGAGAAAGAAGCGCCAGGATGAACTTTTGGAGACCGCTGCGATTCATTCGTATTTACTAACTACCTAGACTTAATGTTATCTCATTGAGCTAGCTACGAATAGGAAAGCATCTTTGCGATGCACATACTAAGATATACACGTCGCTTGATGCGGCTTGTGTGCAGCTTGCACTCGGACACCGATATCTGCGTGTCATCGATTCGTGCGCTGGGGAGAAGGGTGGTCAGAGCACAACGCGGTGATGCAGTCCCAATCCTCTGCCAGGCAACGCGCGATTTGTTCGGCGAGCATTGAATTGCGCGTCAATGACAGCTGATTCCAGTCGGGGGTTTCGGATGAAAACGTGGACAAGGCAGACAGGAGGAGTTGATAGAGCGTGACTCTAAGAAAACGCAGCCATAAACGAGATAGTCGGCATATGCAACAGGCCGCGTGGAGGCCCAAGCAAGTGGTACGTAGCGTGAATTCAGATCTCAAATTCAAGGAAATGACTCAGTCCAAGGCAGACTAGTATTCCGTTTCGGAGAGGTGGTGGGGGTGTTCCTAATTCTCGGTTCAAGATCTGAGCCGTGTTAAGGGCCAAGGCTTTCCGAAGGTTGTTGGTTTTGAACCATGGGTCATCCAAAAGTATATTCCGATCAGCACGTGGAGACTGCGCGACCCAAGGTAACCAACAGAACAGTATATCGGCGCCCTAGGTGAAAACGTTGATGACGAGGACATCACTATCGAGCGGTGTGTCCATCGAATTCAAGTCCGTGAAGGAGCGCAGCAATTCTCCCCAGTAGGTTTGGAAGAGGACATCAATCACGAGACTGATTGCTCGAATCCGAAGCTTTCGGTTACACCTTGTCTACCATACCAACAAAGGATTCGATATCGTCTGTGCTTGTTGGGCTGGAACGCGGCTTGAGTGGTCTCATCCGTCCACCAAGGAAGAAGGAAGGAGCTGAATTGGGCGATGGGGCTCGTCGGCGTTTAATATACAACCATGTGTCAATCTAATGCAGTGTTGCAGATTAAGACAGGTCAAACAATGGACAGAAGCCGCATGACGAACCAAGACTGATCTTGCGCAGATGAGTGAGACAATCTGCCTCAGACAGCCGACCAGGGTAGGATCGTTGGACGTGGAGGCTGGAGCAGCTAGTTAGCGAGATGGCCGAAACAGCAGGCAAGACGCGGGTGTGATAGGTGGAGGAGAGCAGGGAGCGAGCGCTGCAGAAATGCAAATCTCTGCAAGGTGGGTTGTTGCATGGCAACATCAGAGCAACTCCTCATTCCAACATGTATTGGAGCTGATCATTCGTGGGTGATGTGTTCAGATAGGCAGGTTGTAAGCGCTGAGCATGGATATAGCCGCCCGACCAATTTACGGATAAGAAGCCCCATCTGGACGGGACCACCCAAAAGGAGCGGTCGAGCCGTGGGCAGCCCCAACCGCCGAAGCTAGAACAAGTATGGAATCCAAGAAGCCAACGGCAGTCTAGCATTGCTTGCTCGGCGTTCCAAGTGCCAACAGAGGATCTTGGAAAGGCGGCATCGCTGGTGTGGCTTGAGATTGGAAGCTGGGGCAGAAAGACATGCGCGGCAACAGACCGCGTACCGCAAGAGTCAGGAGATGATTGACATCTGAATGGCTGATAGGAGAGAAGGAGCCCAAGTCGGTTGTCCGAGAGTGGAGGAGCAGAGTTGGACTGGGACAGGAAAAGGGGAATTGGCCTATGAATGAGTGTTTGGCCCCAGAGGTCGCGACAACCGGGAGGATCTAGTTTCAAGCTTGTTGGAATTGCTGGGTCGCGCGAGGGATTGACACTGACAAGCGGACCTCATCTCCGTTCTTCAAGACCCTTGAGGTCCGAGATATAAAAAGACGATTGACGCCCGTTGATATTGAGATCTCCAGGAGTGATTCGGTTCCCTAGCTTCATCACTTATTCTGTTGATGAGTGTGATTGGCAGAGCAGCCAAACAGACAGCACCTGCAACCGGCAATTGGCGATCAACAGCAGTAGAACTCCAAGCTCAACTTGCAGACCGGTGAGTCCAGTCCATAACAAGTCTCCAGAGTCCCGCCAGTAGCCAGTGAAGTGGCCGAGAGTGTTGGTGTTCAGAGGGACAGAGTCTCTACAGCCGCGCACTCTCGAGCTAAGGGTGATGGCTCTAGCCCATTCCGGTTAGGGCGTGACACTGACACGGGAGACGTTACACAGATCGGTACCGGGGCGGTAACAGCAGCGTATCAAACGGCGTGACGGTCACAAAACAAGCAGTGAAGTCACCACCGTTTGGCGCCCTCGTTCAATAAATAAATCCAGTCCTCCGCTCGCCCTCTCCCACCCTCCTCCCCTCTCTTCTCTCGTTCAGTGAGAGGCCCAAGGAGTCACCGTCCAGCCTTCTACCCTCCTGCATCTCTGTCCCTCTCTCTCATCTTGCTCTTCCTCCTCCTCTGACCCCCCGCTCTCATTGTGTGGTCTATACTCTCCTTCGCATACTTCCACGTCCGGTATACTTCAGCGCCTACACTGGGACACCTACCTTCGTTACATCACCACCACCCTACAACCCGCCAAGCAAGATGCCTTCCATTAAGCCAGTCCTCCCTCCTCTCAAGACGCCCAGCAACATCACATTCCCCTCCGAATACCACACAGATTCGAGCGCTGGCTCTGGAAGGAACGGGGACAGCTCGTCAACGCCTATCACTCCTCCTGCCGCCTACACAGAGTTCCTGAAGGCCTTCACGCCCATATTCTCGAGCCCTGACAGTGCAGAGGGGGTAGACTTCTCCAAGATCAGGTTCGACCGACACAACCTCCACTCTGCGCGATCACAACCATCAAGCGCAGTCAGCGGCGCCTTCAACTTCAACGAGCCTGCACGGTCAGCGACAACCTCACTACCACCGCCAACTCCTCTTGCGCCACCACCTCACCATGCTCGAAGAGAGCTGAGCAATTTGCGCCGTCTGCGCATCCCGCCGGCACTGCGGCACTCGCCTACGTCGGCGGAGCCACTCAGAAGCGCCGGGCCTCGAAGCGCCGGCCCACGCAGCGCTACCATCGCTCGCACTCCATACTCACCTATTGACTGGAGGATGCGCTACCTTGACCCTCCTCGAAGCGCCGCTCCTCGAACCACCAACCACAAGATGAGTGTGAAGCATGTCATCACGCATACCATTACCTACAAGACAACCGAACTGGACGCGCCGCCGAAAGGCAAGCGAAGAAAACACAGCCACGACAGTGACGACTCCAAGTGATCATTTCTTTTCCTTCTACTTTTACTATTGGGTCTCGGCTTTTGTCTATTTCTCGGGCGTCTTACTGTCGATCTGGTGTGTGGAGTTACGGAATGCTGTTACTTCAGCGCAGGAAATCTTCGGTCCCTTATTTTCTCATATGTCTATATCTTCTCTATAAGTGAATAGTAATCTAGAAATAACCTCTAGCGCCGAGCGCTAAAACATCATTTCACTCGTGCTCTTTGCTGCTACTTTCCTTTGTCTTTTAGGGTCTCAAACCTCCGTCTTACTCTTGGAAGTACGCCGTAGGCAGCGGATGCCGGCAGCCTGGAACAAGGCATCAAGTAAGCGCCCTCTTTGACAGAACCAAAACCTAGAGCTCCAGCTCAACTGAATCGAATCTCACCTGTCACCGAAGACACAAGCCACAAGCAACAGCTGACTGACCCCGCCAGTTGCCTCCCCACCACACCATCCGAATCATTCTACCTACCTACCTATCCCTCGTATAGCCTCCAGCCCACAACCCAGAGTAAACAACGGAACCCTATCGGATGCCCCGGCCAGCACACAGAAGAATAAAAAATACGTAACAACCATTCTCACGTTCCACAAGCCTTATGGTCATTGATCAGTAAGGTAGGTAAACACACTGCCACTGTGATCAAAGCAAGATGCAGGGGCAATCCTTCATCGCCCCCATCGGCAGGAAAGTTCCTGGTCTAGTGCCGAGGTGGATAAGGGATCGGTGATCATGCGGTAATCACTAAGTGATCAGGAAACGTGGATCGCGTGGCGAGGGCAAGGAGCAAGAGGTGATAGGGTGATGTGTTGGATGTGCGATGGGAGAACAAAGAAATGGGTTCCGGGGGGAGGGGGGGTTCGGTGTTGGTCGGTGTTGGTCGGTGTATGTCATCAGTCATCTAGTAAGTTAGGTACATTAGGTAGGTATATCGGGGATATTCGGTCGGGAATTATGGAATCAGATTGTCGCGAGGATATCTTTTTGGTCTTTGACTCTGGATACACTGTATGAGGGTAAGTTATGGAGGGAAGTGGTTATATTTTCTTCTTTGTTGGCGGGTTCTGTAGACTTCATTGAATGTGGAAGCCTAAATATAGTCAAGTCTGTCGTACAACATTCCATAATCGTATAAACAGCCAGAATAGCCCTACTCAGGAACATAAGATAGCATTGTCATCAGCAGCAGTGACCACACCTAGCACATGGGCAGATCATACTTGCTCAAGTATACAATCACCCGACTACTTACCTATATTACTGGTAGTACCTGGTAGCTTGCAACCCCCCATCGCAAGCGCCCGTAATATATCCTTGTAAATTTGTAATCCAGATACATACAATACGAAATAAACTTCGCGATCACCCACTCTCTCCAAAGTTTCCTGTGTGCCGGAACATCACACTCACCAACTAAAGTCTCCATTCTCCATTATTGAACGGAGTAGTCTCCACGAAAGCCGATGGGGAGGGTGTGCTTAATCTTGACTGAATTCTAATCCGGATCGTTTTTACCTAACCTGTTGATCTTTACCTGTTACTCTTCAAGATTACCTGCCACGAGGCTAGAGGAAGAAGCAAGGATACCGGCTATGTCTTCCTGCTTCGGTAGTTCTTGTTAGTTTGTATAGCATGTGGGAACTGGGAACATGATCATGATCTGTTTGTATTGTGATTGGCGCAGGTTAGGCGCGCTGGATGGAGGTGTTTCTTGCTCGGGCGGTATGTCCGTCGACTCTAAGACAAGTACAGAGTATGTATGAGCGTTTCAACGAACATTCGATCTTCATCAGATAGATTGCTGGCACATACCAGCTGAGAATGAGACGGACGCCCTGCCAATTTCAAACTGGTTTCGAGTTGCGGCGTCGTGATTGATTCAGAGCGGTTTGGGATGGGGATGGGAATGTGATAGGGGTGCGTAGGGTTGTTTCAGCCAAAAATAACAACCCGGTGCTAAACCCACCCATGGCCACGGCGAGCCTTTCAACTTTCCATGTTGCTGGGAGTAGTCCCGTCCCGTCTGGGTCCGCCCGCTACTCTTACTAGTCACTGACCAGTTGGCAGTTTGGGTCCGGTCTGGAGATGGAGATCTGGTGGTAAGTGCTTGAGTTCAGGGACCGACCGAGCGTATGGGCCATACAGCAGGCACTGAAAGTCAAGACACAGGTACCTGATCGCGCGGGAGATATCACGCCAATTATTCGGCCATAATGCCACACACTCAATTCTCCTATTGAACATCCTCAGACATTCAGGCTGTGAATAATTGACAGAACCCCCTCCATCAGCCCTGGGTGGCAGAGATCGACCAATCACGTTGCATCCAGGACAATGGGCATCGTGGCACCTGCAGTTAAGCGCCGGCGCTATTCCGCTTTGGGTGTAGACCACCGCTGGTGTCTTGATCATTAATGCTGCTCCCCCTCTTTGGATATTCTCCTTTCTATGGTTTCTGTCATTGGATGACGCAGTGGAGGGTGCGTGGGTATTGATGTGCATTTGAGGAAGGTGGGCGCTAAAGGATGGCATTCTCGAGTCGACCTGCGCAGGCTGGGAGTTGACTGCGAACGCACTACTGGCAGACGAAGACGAGATGTGTCTTGGATTCCTATGCTGGGGCGGCTGGACAAGATTACCAAGTTGTGGGATAGATTAGTTAATGTGATGGCGCGCAATTACCCCAGCTAGCTGATCTTGCTGATCTGCTCATATATCGAATATGCTGTTGTGAAGAAAGCCTGCAGAACAGCCGCCGGGACGGGCTCCGCAGATGAGACTCGACTTTGCATCGAGTGTGAAGGATCCAGCAAGGTTTCATGCAGATGCACCTCATCACACTCAGGCTAGCTATATTGACGCCGTAATCGCATACCCTAGCCCAGCTCTGCAAGGTCTCCAACCCCGTCAAGCAGGCAGAACGCGGGCCTGCCCCGGCGATCCATCTAGCATGGCATTCGGGTGGAGGTGCGATTGCGCACAAGTGGCCGCTACAGCATGGTCAGGTTTCTGCAGAGTCTGACTGTAATACACCTTTACGACGGGTAATCCTGCTGCTCCGGGTATCCTGCCTTTCTCGTGAGGTACTAGGCCATGGACAAGTCTGGATTCACCATACCCCGCGCTACTGTGGATGCAATGGATGCAGTGATCGTACAGATGTCTCGCAAGGTGAGGGGCAAAGCGAGGGATATCACCCACACCTGATGCGGAGGTGTGACTTTGTAGTCAAAGTTCGCTGCAATTCGGTATGGTTTGGGTATTACCATCCGCGATACGGCTTGCATGGATGCAGCTCCAAAGAGGGGTATGAAGTAGGAGCAACCATTTGGGACACGGTACTTGCTCAAGTCAAATTCATCCTGTAGGCCAAGTGATGAGGTGCCGAGGATCTTCAAAGCAAATATACTTGTATTTGAAGGAAGTTCTAGGGAATGCCATTGTTGATGGGCGCTCCGATCGAACCCAACACGTCATTCAACCAATCAGGAGCCCTTGCAAGGCAGGGAATACTGTAGTCATGTCACGTCAGAGGCACATGAGTAGAAGCTGAATGGTCAGCAGTTGGCAGCTCAAAAATACCCCCCAGCCAATAGGTGATTATATCTCCTGTCAAGCGTCCGGCGGTTCGTCAGCAGTTGATATTTTAGAGCTGGCACCGGGGATATTGTCGAGTTAAAGTACGTCTAGAAGCAGGCATGTCAGCTTCTGCACACAATAGCTTGATCTCATTCGCAGACGCCTCATCGGCCAAGTTGTGATTGTTCAACAGGCGCTTACCGATGCCAAAAGTGGTCCAATCGGCATGGATAAGCGGTATCAAGGACAAAACATGTCCTTGCAGGTAATTACCTGGTAACCAGGCGTCCTCAATTCAGTACGAGATCTCTCATCCGAGGTCAAACACATCGAAGCTGAACCATATTGAGGTTGGTCATAGCCAGGCAGCAGCGCCTGTCTTGCGGCGGGGGCCAAGGGCAGTTGGGCAACTAGGCAACATGGTGGTACAAGCACGGCGGCGATACAAATAGTATCCAATCCGAGATGTCCCTTCCGTCTTTCAGCCTCGAAGTCTCGAATGGTCGATGCTGCGATTGTGGTGCCGGATGAGGCCGGGAATAGTGACCATATCCGGAGAACGGTTGAGCCTCATGATTGTTCGACGCGACGGTTGCGGTAGACCATCCAAGCATTCATCCCGTGTCTTCCATTAGGCATTTTTCCATCTGTGTCCAGGCTGACAAGGTTGACTGAAACTAGTATGACGCTCCGGCGAGCCCGTCTTTGTCGGTTCACCGCCACGCAAGGCGAAGCCAGGCTAATTCTTTGACCGTGAAAAATGGTGTTCAAAACATAGACGTTGAATCGGTCTCCAGGTGATCATGTTCGGGAGCGATGAATGCGCGAAACTGGACTGCAAAAGAGGCCGACTGAGCGAGGCAGAGTTATTTGTAGAGATAAGTTGATGCAGCCGGAGAGTGCCAAGAGCTCTAGCTAAAATTAGAACACAAGGTGAGGATCCATAAATAACAACAGCAGCCATCACATCAACCAAACACAGTGGCCAGGCCAGAAGTCCCTCCAGCCAGTCCAGGATGCTTCAAGTCCCGTGATTGCCTCCCCTCCTCTTTCCTCCCTCTTCGACTGCTATTCCTCGCTGCCAACTCCTTCAGATGCAGCAGCCTTCTCTCAGCGCAACCCGCCCCTGATCCGAGTGCACTGTTCTAGCATCTTTCCTATTCTAGAAAGGCCCCGTTTTCTTTTCTTTTCTTCTTCCCCTTCCGCCCCCCCCCCTCCCTTATCAACCTGCATTATGGCGCAGTTACCGACTCCCTTTACTCCCGATAGCGATTTTGCTTCTCTCGAGACTCCCCGCGGTGGTGGCGGCAGTCTGTCCATCACCGCTCTAGCCCGCTTCGAATTTGAGGCGGGCAAGGGAAACGATGGCACCAAGATTCTGATGATTGAGTGGGAAGATGATGACTGGAGTCGGTCTTCGTTCCCCTCCGGTGGTTCATGGCACGTGGAGTGGGAGGGCAAGAAGGCCATCCTTCCAGCCGACGAGAAGACTGGCAGCAACACCCGACGATTGTACTTTTTGCTTCCCCCGCATGTCACCATCCCGCCCGCCGTGACCCTGTCATATAACCCGCCGAAATCCTCCTCCGCCACCTCCGAGAAACCGAACCCCATACAACTCAACCCGCTTCCCGCTATCTTTCCACCAGAGCTCGGTGCAGATGGCCGGTCCGCCGGCAAGAAAGGAGTTTTGCATACCATCTGGGCGAAGAAGCGGGTGCAGGTGCTGGACAAGGAGATCCGTGAGGAATCGCTGAACAACGTTGAAGGAGTTGCCCTTCACATGGCGCTACAAGAGAAAGAGTGGATTGAGGCCAACTTTGGCTTGGGACCGGATGCGCAGAAGCAATCGATCCAGAACCAAGATCCGAACTATCCAATGGGACCTGCGACTCCAGTATCGCCCAGCACCGGGGGAAAGCTTGGAGAGAAGCTACGAGGCCTCAAGCTTCAGACGAGCCAGCGGGAGCTCTCCTCGGCAGAAGGTAAGCGGTCATGCGCAACTACTGCTCCATTGTATCTGACCAGTCCAGGATCCCACCTGCTTTCCCCGCAATCTCCTGACGTCGCCATGTCCTCCTTCAATTCATTCCACAGCATTCAGCCACCTGCATCTGCGCCGCGGTCCAACCCCACTTCCAACCCCGCGTCAGAGTCCGTCAAGACAGTTGCTCACTACCCTCCGGAGTCACTTCAAGCGCAACAAAATGTTGGCTTCAGCAGCGGGTTCGCCTCAATGGGCGGACATGTGCCCACATCCAGCTCCGTCTCCGACTCTGGCGAGGATCTCTTTGCAAAGGCTCTGAGCCCGCGGTCACCAGACCTACCTCGGAGTCCGTTTTCCTTCAGCCCCGAACTCCATATGTGACCATGAACCACGACCGCGTTACGTTTCTTATGTCCCAGCATTATTCTTTTGGCTTCATCATCTCTTTATATAACCGCGCCCAGCAAGCGCCGCATGATTCCCCCGACAGCATTTTGACATGACCACCATGTTCCCAATAAAACATTATCATCAGCAGCAGCATTATCGAGTCGACAGTCTCATGTACATAGAACAAATCAAGTAGATACCAAATGTTGTCTTCTTTCCCTCTACCCTACCTGCCCTACTCTGCCCTATCAATACCCGAGGCATAACAATAACCCTCATCACATTCCAACAGACCCTCTAGTTCGACTTCTTCTTCGAAGCGGCACTCTTCTTCCCCTCCCCCTTCCCAGCAGCAAACGACTCATCCTCCTGCGCATCCTTCCTTTCCGCATACCACTGACCCGCCTGCAAAACAAGCACACCAACAAGCACAAGCGCCAAAATGGTATTACTCGCGCTCAAAACCTTAAGACTATCCTCCCTCCCCAAAATCTGCCCCGCCTCCTCCTGATCCTTCGCCAGCTCAGCCCCATAGACACCACCACTAGCAAGTCTCAACCCCTTGACAATATTCGCAACGTAGATTGTGATTCCGCACGCGTAGAGGACCAGACTCGCGCCGTCAAAGAGCATGTTTGATTCTGAGGGCCGCCATAACTTCATTATGAGCCCCGCGAGGCCCAGGAAGATCACGATGTGCAGGATTCGAGGGATTAGGGGGGGTGAGGCGTGCAGGAGGCGCAGGTGGGTTTCGAGACTGTCGTAGCTGCTTGAGACGGTTGGGGAGGTGGACCAGAGGATCGGGTAGTCATAGGGGAAGAGGGAGAAGATTATTCCTAAAAAGAAGGAGGTTGCTGGATTTTCTTGTCAGCGGTCATAGTTCTTGAAATGGTGGCGTGCGCGATTCGAGGTGCGCTGTGCTTGTTGCGATCGCTGGTACTGGATGGGGCGTAGGGGTAGGGGTAGGGGTAGGTAGTCTGTGCTGAGCGGCATGGATGGGTACGTACGGCAGACAATCAGGAAGGTCGCAAAGGACCCATAGCGAAGCGTCATTGTTGCGGTTTCTATAGAGAACAAAGGAGAGGAGAGGCGACAGCGCAAAGAAACGGAAGAAGGGGGTTGAGAGGGAGACTGGGCTGAGGGGAGAGACAGAGTAAGAAGTGGAAAAGTGTCTGGTTCGAGGCGCTCGACGCCAAGCCCGCCCGCGCGCCTTCTCGGCTTGATTCTGTGCTACAGCTCGAGGGGCTAGGCAGCAGCCGCTTACAGACTTGTCTTTACTAAACATTTCTCTGGTATTTGTTGATTGACGGTAAAGTCAGTTGTAGGTAGTACAGTAGCTGGCTACAGCTGCTCAAAATGTCGTAATAATTCAGTAAATAGAACAAATGTGGTATCTCCGCTGAATCCCAATCGCAATGCATACATAACAAATCAAGTCGACGAGATAGACAATCGTGTATCATCGTTGGTACTGTGGCAGGAGCTCATCTCCGTTTGCTGCTCCGCCAACAAGCTGCTGGTCGTCATCGTCATGGAAGACAGGCGCGCTGGGTCCATCGCCCGTTCGCTCAGTAGGAGGTGCGTCCGGATCACTGGGCGCGCTGGCTTCCATCATCAGTCGCTGGCGCTCTAACTCTTGTTTATCCTCTCCAGGGGGTCTTGAAGGCTCAGCAATAGGTGTTGAACTGCTTCCCGCAACCACTGTCTGGACAGACTCGGCTGACATTAACGCTGGAGACCTTCCATTCACGCCATTTATCGGCGGCGTTGGTAAATGATGGTAGTCGTTCAGACGGTCATCTTCCAATAGCACAGGAGCAGTAGGCATTGACGCCTCGGCCGCTAATGAAGGTCCAGGATCGTCGCCTGGCGGTTGACTAGGCAAAAGCGTCTCTTCTGCGCGGCGCAATCTTGCTTTCTCATCCACCGGTTCATCCTGTTGTGGACTAGGAACCACCTGGGGCGGGAAGGGATACTGCTCTTGATGCGATGGCTCTGTGTGATCAGGCCAATGTGTATAATCTGGGCCATACGCCTCATATGCCTGCGGAGGATATTCTGAATCGGCACCGGGTGTGTGGTGAGGGTCCGGGCCCCAATACTCGCCATCAGCAGGATTTTCGGTGGCTTCTTGAATGTCAGAGCCTTCTGCGGTTGAAGATGTACGCTGAGCTTCGCTCTTCCGGCGCTGGGTGTCTTTTGTGCCTATAACCACTTCAAAAGCTACCGCAACAACGCCTTTCTCACGACGAATTTGGTCCGTATCCAGGATGTTTCCACCCCAATTGGCTGTGATTGCATTTCCGTTCGAATCAGTGGGGTCTACTACTTTTCCGCTCGTAGAAAAGTTGCGACCAGACGAGACAAGGTTGAAGCGCGGCAAGAATCGCTCTGGAGATGTCAACTTGCCGCGAAGGTCGACAACCACCTCGACATAATATCGAAAGTTAATCATGTTGCCAGGCGTTCGAGTAATTGTCGGAAAGGCGTCTTCGGGTATGCGAATCGAGGTCTTGATATCAGCTGTCAGGGTTCTTGGATCAACAATTAGTGGCGCAAACGTCTGTGTTAGGTCTTTGCGAAAGACGCTGCTGGCGCGAGCAGTACCGATTGTGAGACCACCCAGACCTGTTCGAGATCGAGGGTAGTAGTCCTCGTAGACTGGTTTCTTGCCATTCGAAGTGGATCCCACTGGGATATCCGGGTGAAGGTCAATACGACCTGATCGGTATAAAGTGATGATAATACCGTGCGCGCTGTGCACTGGTTTCGAATGATTAATGGTAATCTTTATGGGTAACGTATCACCGGGGAGCACCCCAGCGCGCAGAACTTCAGCCTTGGCAACAATTTTTCCATCCACCGCGGCAGGAGTACCGCTCTTAGGTTCGCCGTTGCGAGCACCGCTACTAGCAGCCGAACCAGGATCCGTCACGATCTGAAAACTTTGACTGCTGTTGCTGAGCCGACTAGATGAGCTGACATTGCTGGGTGCTGGACTAAGTGGAGGACGATTCTCTGAAGCAGCAACTCCATTAGTCGTCGAATACGGCTCTAATGAAACGGAGTCCGGCACGTCGGGGGCCGGCGTCTTGGTCTTGCCCTTTGGTTTTGAGCGCTTAGAAACGGGCTCAAGAGTCACTATCCGGGCCTTTGGTGCTGGAAAGCTCGCAATATCAATATTTTCTGATAAGTTGAGGCGTCTTCGACATGACACAGTCGGGTTCATGGTTGTTGGCTTTGTTAGGGTGGACGTAAGCATGTAAGAGATGGAGCCTCTCTCGAACTACATATGACGTTAGCAAAGATGATCCAAGGCCAAGCCAGAGAATAAATCACGTACGGAAATGCTGCTCGGCAGCGCGTACGGAGGGAAGGACATTTCAAAGCGGAACTTGTAAATCCCTTCTTTGAGACGACCTTCTCCGCAGAGAACCACCTCATCCTCAAACAAAGTCGCAACACCATCGCCCAAATACTCGCTGCCTCGGCGCCCGCGCCCAGGACCCAAGGATCCGATGTCCGGAGGGGCTTCACCGGCCGGTACATTATTCTTGAATACCTTGACAATTCCATGCAAAGATATAACCAAATGTGTAACGCGAATAGGGCGGACAACAGTTAGGACCACTGTTCCCTTGATCGCGTCACCGGGAAAATAAGAGCGCCAAGGATCGTCGGGCTCAATGTAAAAATCGGATATGCTGCGATTCCGTTGCCCAAGCTGAGAGCGGAATTTGGACAGAAGAGAAGAGCGATTCCGACCGATCGGCGAGGAAGAGGGTTGAGAGGGAAAAGGATTGACGGACATGACATATGAACACCCCGCCCTGTCCATCAAACAGCGGAGCCCTCACAATATCTCAAGAAGCAAGCAATAGATGTGTAAACGGAGAAAATAGCGGAGTGGGACAAATCGAGGTATGGACGACGTAGGAAGGGGATCCCTCGGCGAACAGTGCTCGGGTGAATTCAGTCAGGCGACAAGAGACCTATGCTGGCGCAGCGATAGCACGATGAGGCAAGGGGTCTCTGGAGACAGGAAACAAGAGCGCGGAAGGGAGGAGGAATGGAGGGCGATGCAGGTCGAAATTCTCCGTTTCAACAATCCACCGACAGTCGGACCCAATCTGGCCGTCGGGCGCAAACCAGCAATCTGATCACAAATAAACTCTGGGGACAGACGCGAAATTGCACTTCGAGGCCTTGCTTCTGCGCAGTCCAGGCCAGGCTCGCCCAAATTGCGAATGGAGATTCGGCGTAGAATGTGTTGTTGCACGCAGTAGGTAACCGGCAAAGAGGTGGGGAGGAATGCACGGGGCCGGGAGGGAAGGCGTTAGGGAATCAGGAGTCGAGACGACAGGTCGGCATCATTTCACACGGGCGTCAACCAGTTGGCGTTCGAGAATAGCTGCGAATTTCCCTGCTGGAATTGCGAGGGATATTGTGTATATATATATATAGAAAGCCGGTACCGGGACAGTGGACGAGGGTCGAGATGCGGCAAAGAGGGGGGCTGAACTGAAGCGTCGGAAACAGACGGAGAAACGTGTCGTCGACAGGTCAGATCGGGGAGAGGGCGCGGGTCGAGAACGTCAAGCTGCAGGAAGAATAGGCAGCAGACTCGAGAGTAGAGACGCGAAAGGGAGGAGGAAAGACGCGCGAAATGGCGAAGCAGGGGAGATGGGGGGAGTTCGGGGGTCGGGAGAGGGAGAGAAGAAGAGTTCGCGATAAGCAGGCGGAGAAGGGGAAAGGCCAGTGGAATTGGCGTGGTGGCAGTCAAGCTTCTCTTGGGCAGGTTGGGTCCAGCTCGGCGCCTCCACTCTCGTGACGGAGTAACTCTTAGCAGCAGCCTACTCTTGCAGTTGAGGGGGCTTGACAGCGATCAGCATCGCCTTTTTGCTTTTCTATTCGACTGTAATCTCGTCCAGACTCTCGTATCCGACTTCTCCGGCGATTACCCCAGCTATTGGGTAATATGGCGACACCGCTAGATAGATAGCGACCATTGCCTGCACTCAACCAGTCCAGCGTCGCTAGCCTCGCAATAGACTCGTCTTGACTCGTGCAGGCAGCGACTTATATTAACTCGCTCTACCAGACCAATTCTCGCAGCCCTTCCCCCTCCACATACTCGTCCCCGTAGCATTCCCTCTGCACTGCCTGCATCACCTCTCGATCTCCGCCAGTCAGCTTGCGGACATACTCCTCCAGCACGTAGATATTGTCCGTCCACGTCTGCGCCCGCTCGCGACACTCATCAATCTCCTCCCTCATCTGCCCAACACCCTTACCCTCCCCAGTCGTAGAGACAGCCATCCATTCAGCCTGGAGGCGATTCCTCTCCAGCTCCAACGCCTTCTTCCTCTCCATGAGCCCTTCCCATTCCTCTTCACCAGCAGCACCCCTAAGGTCCACCTCTTTGTCTCTTTCCTGCTTGCGCACGGCCAGATCCGTTTGGGCTCGCTTGCAGCTCGCGCGTACGCGGTCCACATCCTTCCGAAGCTGAGTCAACTGCCTGTCCCGTTCCTTTTTCTCATCCCCACCAAAACACCAGTACCAGTTGCCGCTGCCGATCTTCTCCACGCGGATCTTGCCATCATCTGTCAGTTCCTGGATATAGTCTTTGACTTGGATGCCGTTGATCGAGGCTACCGATGGTAGCATTTTCTCCAGATCTTTCAAGGTATGGCAGGTTCGTGTGGAGCGGAGGTGTGAAACAATCAAGCCTTGCTTGGCACTCTTGGAGAGTTTCGGAGGCTATATTCAGCGACGTTATCAGTTCATGAGCTATGACGCTTTCAGTTTCTGATATGAAACTTACCATAGCGCTGTATAGCCGGAGAAGTCCGAGCTTGTTTCCTCTTGACTTTGTGACCTGTTGACTGTAGCTGAGTGGGGAGTCACGAGAACAAAACGAGTAAATGAGGTGTAAATTTGCAAAGGTTCAGACAAGATGAGGCCCAACAAAGGCCGGACTGTAAGAAGTGGAGTGTCTTAGCGAATGTAGAGAGTAAATGCTGTGGTGTTGAGATGGGTTGTTTGTGTTTGTGGTAAGTGCAGGACTTGGCGATGGGCGGCTCCTCAGTAGGGTACTCGTCTACAACACTCTACTCTAATCCTACATCGACTCCTTTACCTCAACTGGAAGCCCCTGTCTAACTCCATTACATTTCTAGAGGCTTGATACCTCTCATGGCTAAATAGCTACTTCTTCACAGATTGACAAGAAACTCAGCCACGGACAACCCTCACGAGTTTTAACACCGACCCAAAGCCGGTCAGAACCTCACCTTTGCAGGCGATCCTTGTCGAAAAATCTAATCACCGAAAGGTATTCCGCCAAAATTTCCGGTCATGGTCCAGTCCCGAGTGATTCCGATATCAGGGCTTTTGATTTGGCGATGGACAACGTGCTGGCCTCGATAATCGACAAAGAGCGGGGACCCTGGGTTGCCGATGCCCCATCAGTCTGCAGCTACAAGGATCTTGCTTCAGACCTTACATTACCTGCTGCCTGCTAGGCACCAGTGCGTTGCACGTCAAGTCGTCAAGTGCAGGGAAATGCTAGCGAATTTTCACAACCGCAAGATTCGAGAGCCTGCTATCAGGGTAATGGGCTAGCTTGTCTTCACCCCACCACAACCATGATAAGGATCAGATGGGCCGCTATGACGGATGACAATACAATGCTTCATCAATGAGTTAGGAAGATACACAAAAGGCATTACGACACTAGTCAGTGTGATCGGAAATGTCCGAGCTTAAACAAAAGGTCTTGAGATATGCACTACGGCTCTAGGTCAACCTAGGCTTCAAATCGAGGCGACATACAGTCAGTCACTGTCAGTTTATACCACGAAGCTTCTATACTACAGGCGCTAAAAGGTTGATAGCAACTGAGGATAGGCCAGCAAACGAGTATGGGCCGCACACCAGGTGGTGGGATTCTCCGATACGGTCAAAGCCGAGGTCCCGGACAGACAGTTATTGCAATCAAATTTTGCCTATCGTTTCCGCAAGCAATGCATAGACTTATTGGGTCTTTTTTATACTTTGCTGCACTTTGGCGAGACGTCGAAAGGTCGAGGTGCTGAATCGGTTCAATCACCTGTTCGCGACATTCTCGAATAGCACGACCCCAAGACGGGTTCCGGAGCTGTATGTCTAGAAACATACTCATCACTCAGACTTTCGCCACGGGTTTTTTGAGGGATATGGGGTTTTGACATGAGTTCAAGGAGTTGCTGTGAAGAATAGCCTTGGCCGCCACTACCGGGTTCACTTCGGCCAGACTGGTGCGAACCACGGCGGCCTCCTCGATTTCCCTCGTCCTGTTTTAACGGAGGGTCCCTACGTTAGTGAGTATCGTAAAATCTGATTTTTTGCGAAGAAGTAATGACAATCTACGTGAAAATGTCAGCGGACAACTCGACACTATTCCCCAACGAGCACGGATATATATCCAAATGACCATGACCTTGGCAGGGCGCCACCCAAATCAATCTCCCCACATTTCCCCATGAATCAACATATAAATCCAGTTGAATCGCATAAAGATGGTGGTCAGATACTTTCAATATGCTTGCGCCCCTCATTGAACCGAAGCTGCCCGCAGTATCTTGGCTCTTCTACATCTGCACTAATGCAGTCAAGAACCTGGGTACCTGAATATGGCACGGGCGATGCAGGTGCATTCTCCTTATTGGCAAATCAGTCAAATCTGCCGCGGAGGTCCAAGATAGTAACGGATACAGAAGTTGGCGCATGTATATATGAATGCGCAGTTGAAAGGACGAAAAAGATGGATTTGTCTCCTCACCAACGCTGCTCGCTCTGAGTTTAATCACCGAAATGAGACAACAGACAATCTCTCTCATCGCTCTAGCAGGTGCTGCCGCTGCGCAAAGTGGCGCGTACCAGCAATGCGGAGGAAACAACTGGTCCGGTCCGACGACCTGTGTCTCTGGGTATACTTGTGTGGCCCAAAGCGAGTGGTATAGCCAGTGCGTTCCGGGTGTGTAACTCTCAGCTGTACTATATTCAGGTCATTGACCAGGAGAGATCAGGCACTGCCAGCTCGACGTCAACGACCCTAACAACGACTACAAGCACGACAACTACGACAACGGTCACAACAACCACCACTACGACTACAACCTCTGTTCCAACGTCCACAGACTTCCCGTCAGCCAACGGACTCAACTTTACTATCGATGGTGTCACAGACTACTTCGCCGGCTCCAACTCATACTGGATCAGCATGCTCACCAACGACGCGGATGTCGATCTTGTACTAGACCACATCGCAGAATCTGGCCACAAGATCCTCCGCATTTGGGGCTTCAACGACGTCAACGTTGAGCCATCAACAGGCCAAGTCTGGTTCCAGAAGCACGAGAATGGCGTCTCCACTATCAACACAGGAGAGTATGGACTGCAGCGTTTGGACGCAGTAGTCAGCTCAGCCGAGCAGCGCGGTATCAAGCTAATTATTAACTTCGTCAACAATTGGGACGATTATGGTGGCATGACGGCTTATCTGAATGCGTATGGCGGGACCACCAAGACGGACTGGTATACCAACCCTGATATCCAGGCTGCGTACTATACCTACATTGAAGCAGTCATGTCCCGCTTCATTGACTCTCCTGCTATCTTTGCCTGGGAACTGGCTAATGAGCCGCGCTGCAATGGCTGCGACACGTCGATTCTGTATGACTGGATTTCGGATACGAGTGCGTATATTAAGTCTCTCGACCCGCTGCACATGGTTGCCATTGGTGATGGTAAGGCACCCTTTCCCTTGATGCCGAAGCCCAGTCGAGCTAATACATGTTTTCAAAGAGGGCTTCGGGTTAGAGGAGGGCTCCGACGGTAGTTACCCATTTGCTTTTGGCGAGGGTCTCGACTTTGCCGCGAATCTCGCAATCGATACCATTGACTTTGGCACTTTCCATCTTTACCCTGGTAGCTGTACGTATGCCCTCTCTGTTTCATCTACCATGCCACATCCCTAATATTCGTTTGTAGGGGGAACATCCTATGACTGGGGCAACCTCTGGGCCGAAACCCACGGCGCAGCCTGCGCAGCCGCCGGCAAACCATGCCTATTTGAAGAGTACGGCGCGCCCTCAGACCACTGCGTGATTGAGGTCCCCTGGCAAATTACAGCCGTCAGCACCACGGGTATCGCGGGTGACTTGTTCTGGCAGTGGGGCGATACGCTTAGTACCGGGCAGACTCATAATGATGGGAATACGATATATTATGGGTCTGAGGAGTGGGTTTGTATGGTTGAGGAGCATATTGAGAGGATTGAGGCGAGGTAGAGTAGCTCTTTGTTTGAATGAGATGGGGCTGTGATTGTGAGGCTTGGAAGTACGCCTTATGCTTTGAACTCCTCTTGGTGTATTTATCATATGTATCTTGCGTACACTGAAGTTATCTTGTTCGCCCGGCTGGGTCATGAAAACATGGGATATTCATAGACTCGGTAGCTAAGTCCCATTTTCCTTACACCGTCGCCCTCATCTTGATTCCCTCTTGCGACCCTATCCGGAGAGCACGCCCAGAAGTCTCATCCCAAGGATTCCCTGCCCGACTATCATCCGACTACCAAATTGCAAGTCACGGCTGGATAATTGACTAGCAGGCAATACTTGCTTTCCGCCTCGACTAGAGTGCCTAGACTGGCGGGAAGTACTGCACACCACGCCAGGAAGGGGCGATCGGGCCAGGTCAAGGGTGCCTTCCCGAAGGAAACATGGGAGTAATCTCGTCTCGAGGAAGGCACGACCCTGCACACACATGGCGCACCTGCCTAATTAAAACATACACCGAAGGCAGGAGCGACCGCCAAAGATGCTTTCCATGCTGAGTTGGTCTCCTGAGTCGGCGAAACAGTAACCTTGAAGCCTAGGGCGAATGCGGCGAACCAGTTGCTTGGCTAAAAGTGATTTGGGTACTCCAGGAAAAGCTCGCCAGATCCTTGTAGTCCCTGTGTTCGGCGTAGAATCTCGTCCCAGGACGCGCGATCAACGACCTAGATAGCCTCATTTGACTTCTCATAGTCTCCCTCTCCCTTCAAATTCCGTCTCAACATCCGTAGTCGACGCCCTCCTCATGAACCTTGGCCTCTTAACCCTCCTCTTCCTCTTCACAACCGTGTCCAAATCTTCGCCAGAACTCACATAAGAGCTACTAACCCCACTGTTAGCCCTCTTCCTCCCCCTCCTACTCCTCAACCTCGCACCCAGCGCACTAGATTCATCATCCGTAGACAACGTATCCCCCTCAACAAGCGCCATATCACCCGTCTCACCTAGTCCCTCCCTCGCTAATTCCTCGAGCAACACACCCATAAACATCAGCGCATTCCCATTCATGCTGTAATTATTTGCCCGCCCGGCTGGTCCAACAGCTTGATCATAGAAATCGGATGTGTATGCGTGGATGGACTCGAGGAGGTCAGAGGAGGGTAATGATTGCGTGGGAGGGAGAGACTCGTGCGCGAAATATGTATCTGTTTCTTCGTAGCGCGTTGGCATGCCCTTTCGGCGGAAGAGGACTTCTTCGGGCGGGATGGGGAGCGTGCTTGAGGAGGCGGTGTCGCGGTATTTAGAGGCGTAGGGGGTTGAGGGGATGAAGCCGTGGGAGTTTATGCGGCCTGTTATGAAATTGTTAGTGAGATCCTCGGAACGTGTTAAAAGATGTACTCACCAGCTACGGCATCGTAGAGGTTCGCTCTGCGCTTGCGCTGCTTTTCTGGCGCGGTGTCATTGTGTTTTGAGTGAGTTGGAACTTTTCCTAGGAAGCGTGTATTTTGGGAGGCCATGGCCTTGAGATCATCCTGTCGAATAGCGACAAGAAGGAGCCTCCATCGCAAAAATGGGTGGATGAATTCAGGTTGTTCTCCGCAAAAAACTTGAAGATCGGCGGAGCTCCAGTGGGTATTTCCACCACGTGATTGTCCCCGATACATGCACGTGATCGTTGCCCATACTACAGCGGTACAACCCTACTTATTGCACATACTTCGAATATCACTTCTCGGCAACAGAACAAGAGATCCTGACAAGTATGATGGGAGGTACGGTGCACGCCTGATCTCCCATCTCCGTAGCCTTCGGACTTTGTGGCTTGGGGGCTGTCAAGTACACAGCTCGCAAGCTTGCGTCTCGCATGGGAAGCTGCAGGGTCCTTGGAAAATTGGAATTGTAATGCAGTGGCTTAGATCCATGCAAGGGACCATCTTCTTTTTGAGTGGCGAGAAATCCGTGGCTTGGCTATATTGCCCAACAAACATACAGTGGTGGAATTCAACCGCTATACTACTTGGCGTACGTGTGAAAATGAAGATCCAAATACTTGCGACTGGCAGCGTGTTGAGAGCTTGCGAGATGTGTATGGAACTATGTGATGAGACATCATTTTGTTTCTATTTTGGAGACCTCAACATGACGAAACTATATTTACTTTGGTGCGACTGAAGTGCCATTACTTCGTTGGAATGAATATAAAAATGGGCCAGTTGGAAGCAGAAAATTCGAGCACCATCATCAACAAACTCAACAGACTCTCAAGCATAACAAACACTTACTTAAACAGCAAAATGGTTGGTCTTACTATTACACTGCCCCTTGCCCTCGCTGCAGGTTCAGCTGCCAAACCGGTCCCTGAGCCCGTCGCTGCTCCCGTCCCTCAAGATGGTTCGTACATTTATCACATCTCTCATCAAACCTACAGAGGAATCCATATTGGCCCTATTAGGCCCCCAAAAAACGACTGCCTCGTCAACGCACGCTTCCTCGACGTCTGACACGAAGCAGGCATGACCCACCGCCGCATCGACTTCTCACCCGAGAACACGGCTGCAGAGAGATTCTGTGACTACTTTGCGGACTGTAAGTCATGTTCATGTCTTCAAATAGTGATTATCGGGCCTTCTAGTCTAACGCCTCCTGCCTTGATTGCAGCTGTTAGTATGGCCGGCGGCTTGAACGGCCAGTGCTGGATGGTCGGGGACAACCATGGCTATGCAGATGGGAGCTGGCCATTGGGTGTTGTGGTGACAATATGGCCGATGACTTTCTGGCGGAGAAACTGCGTGGACGGAGAAACGAGAGTCAGTGTTTGACGGGGGATGAGTGACCTGCAACATAGGTGATCTTATTGAGCGAGTATGTAAGAGCTGGTCGCGATAATAGGGAGACTGTATGCAGATTGGCAAAGGACTGATCGTGTGACGGCTAATATGTGTAATTATCTTGTTGAACTGCAGTAATTCAGTACGTTTGGTCTGCTAAGAGCTATATGTGATCCTAACCAGCCCCAGTACCTGGTTGGGGTCCCTGTACCTGTTCGACTGCAGGACTGTTATTCCCATCGACGTGACGGCGATAATCATGTCGACGTAGAAGAAGACAATCAAGGAGTCGATATGACGCATCCCCACTAATAACTGAAAACCCCTCCGTGTCCTCCCCCAAGCCGTTCCTAGAAACCAGAATCTCGATGCGTAGAGAACCAGGGCTGTGAGAAAAACAGACAGAACACAGAAGAGCCATACACTGGGCCGCGCAACTGGCCAATCTCGGTGAGATTCCCAGTCAAGAACAGGGACTGCTAGAATTGTCTGATGATGCATGTGCTCTCAAGTCAGTGAGGTCGTGGTGCGCAACTCTGTCTACAGGGTGAAATGAGCGAAGGGGGATGAAAAGGGGGATCCTACCGCGAGTGCAGTACCGGGTAGAAACACCATTGTCAGGACTGCGATGGCCTTCATTGCTGAATTGTGATGCTTGGTCGCTAAGGAGATGACACTGTTTGATCTGCGAACCTTTGGTTTATGGTGTTTGCTCTGTGAGCCATCTGACTGTCTTTCCGGGCAATTAAGCTACAGATCTCGTAGTAGTTAGACACATTTCTAATAAACAAAATTACCGCTACGCCAGACCTGCTATCATATCACAAGTAGATTCCATACGGCGCCAGGCAGGCGCGAAGATGGGTCTTGTAGGCTTACTGGACTTTGTCCTGCGGAGTGTTCCCAATATTGGTATTGTGTCAGAACCCTAGGGTAGTTCCATCTTGACCCCTGTCCCCAGCAGGACAAGACCACCTGGGCGCGGTGCTTCTGCTCGTCTGGAGTATGTTCGATTGAATGGATTGAGATGTCGACCTCGGTAGGAGGTGGTGTTTGTCCGGAGTCTTGCGGCGAGTGTCTGTGTCTCTGATGTAGGAGCAAAATGAGCGTTTGGGTGAGGGATCTTGTTCTGAGGGTAGAGGGACTGGGGCAAGGACTGCTGCGGTGTTGGCCACCTTTGCTAGAGGTAAGTCAATTGCTTGAGGTAAGTTAAGGTCTTTATTTCACATCTTAACAGTGTATATCACAGACTAAGTATCTGGCACTGGTATCATGGCATGAGTTCTGCACGCATTTCTCCCCTGCCACTCCAGTTTGATCACTTCTATGCAACTAGGCTAGCAGCCTTCCTCTGTGAGTACACACGGTCAATTCCTACACTGCCTTCTACAGTCTTTGTTTTCTATGACTCCACGTGGAGTTCTCTTCTCTAAAAATGAGAATGGGCACGGCCACCTCCACAAGACCCTTCCTCGGTGGCGTGCAGAGTCCGCTACAAGTACGACGCCATTCCACCGCAAATATCAACAAACTCATGATTGGTTCCAAACGCTCTGACTTCCGAGATAAGGCGCTTGAGATTTCATGAGAGAAACACAAAATACCCACTTTATCAACTTCTACTAGAACCTATAGAAACCACCAATACACCACGCTAAACTTGATAAAGCGAAATCTCTCCTCTTAGATACGGTGCAAAACGTCTCTACTCCCTTTCATGATTAGGATACTGCCCTTTTCCGCCTGGAGTGGACTTGCCATTAGTCATAGGATGTGCCCTACTCACACACAGCATTGAAAGAGCTGTACCAGGTTATACCTGAACGGTATCTCCACAGACCCCGGATGACAAGCCCATTAGACGTCCTATATCCTGGTCAGTGAAAGCACGATTTGAGAATCAAATATCTCCTGCCTTCACTGCACTATCGGCTCGCTAACGCGTATTCTTCGTTACAATGCTTCTCGGCCACTTGCGTTTGGGGGTTATGAGAGAGAAACCGAGAGCTGTGCATCTTGAAAAGTAGGAAAAGATTTAGTTTTACTCCGTCTAGTTCGACCGGCAGTAAGGGACGTCAAAGACAACGGAGCCAACCATCTCTCCAAATTCTTTCAAATCCAGCTGCCAAAAACAATGGTTTTTGGATATGGAGTATTAAACCTCAGGGCTTAAGAAGTGTCTGCAAGATCGTTGTACAAGGTCGGCAGATTTGGTGAGTTGTATATCTCACCTTAGAGAAGCGCCAGCAGGATTAGGTGAGGTTGAAATGGGAGAACAACCGCCGGTACCCCCATAGATCCCGGCCCTTCAGAAAAGCAATAATATCTGTTTAGTCTTGTTTCCCTACCAGACTCTCTAGTGCGGCATAGATCACTGGCTAGACTTAGCATCCGCGAGAATGGCCACCCTTGTTCCGAGGAATGTCTCAGCATCGGAATAGTACGAGCCTGTGTTGGGTCCGCTAAATTCTCGTACTACTAAGGCAACAGACGCCTCGCAGGCTCACGCTCAAGACGCGGTGACGATGCCAAGTTATCCCAACACCCAGTCCTCGGCTCAATATGCCCTTTTCACATAGCGGGCGTGGCGTACGTACCTGGAACCTCGAAAGTACTCACGTTGAGACTACTCGCGACCCCTTGGCAAGTTCCAGAAGGTCTAGTCCGGCTATTCATCGGAGCAACGTGCGAATGAGGAGGGGGTGGTCCTTGGCATAGGGCTCCGCTAAGTCTTGGCTTGGGGCTTGGCAACATCTGCCCTGTGCAGAAGCAGCGAGACATTTGGACGAAATGAACTGGCAAAAAAATAAGGTCTTAGAAGAATTACAGAAGGATCACCAAGACGAGATGCCGATTGATGGGATGCCGAGTAGGAAGCTTTGCCAGGCTGACCGAACGATCTTGGCCCCAAGGGCACCGCCAAGCCAACTGCAGCAGCAACCGAATTGTCGGCCTGGGCAGCGGGGGCAATTAACTTTTCCTTGGGGGTTGTACCGGTTTTCTACTGCTGCACTGCCCGTTGATCCAAAAGCCGGCCCGGTTTCTTGCCCGCTATCGGTGCGCCAGCGTATCAAATGCAGCCATTTGGGGTATCTTCGGGATGGTGACCCCGGACTCTGCCCGAGTCCATCCCCAGATTTCTCCCCTCATTGTCTCTTTCTGTCCGAGAATCGGTCTGTGACCGACTCGTATTGCCTTGGCGGGTGGCGGACAATGGCCATTGACTGAACGAGGGCCCCCGTACTCGGGTGACTTCCCTATTCCACTGTTTGTTCACCCCGTGGAGATCTTCTACGGGGGATCTTTTCCCTACTGAGGGCGGGGTATAAAAGGTAGCCACAGTCAACTAGGTTTTGGACTCAGTGTCTCTTTTCTCTTTGCATTTCTACATCTTCTTCCACCCTGTCAACATGGGCGGCCTACAACTCAACGTCGACTGGAAGGCGAACCGGTTGGCAATTGCCTACTGCCTGGTAGCAGCCATTGGTGCCCTCTGCTACGGTTATGACACTATCTACTATACTGGTATTCAGGGTATGCCCTGGTTTGCAAAGGACTATGGCCAGCAAGACGCAGATGGATCCTACTCCCTAGGCACAACCTTCCTCTCCCTCTCAGCAAGCATTATCTACGTAGGCGAGCTAGTGGGTGCCCTCATCGCAGCTCCCATCAATGAAGCCCTCGGCCGCCGCGCTGTCTTTCTTTCGGCGTCCCTCTGCATTATTGCCGGTGCCATCGTGCAGGCTTGCTCCTTCGGCTCACACCCAGTCTTCTACGTCGGTCGTGTCCTCATTGGTCTCGGTGTCGGACAGTTTACAGCCACCTGTCTGATCTACATCGGCGAGGTTGCGCCCTCCGCCATCCGCGGTCCCGCCCTCATGTGCTTCCAGTTTATGCAGTCCATCTCTCAACTCGTCGGTGCCTGCGTCAACCAGGGAACACAAAGCATTGAGAGCTCCCAGTCCTACCGCATCCCCATGTGTCTCCTCGTCGTGCTTCCCGGTGTCATGCTCCTGTGTCTCCCCTTTACCCCAGAAAGTCCAGTATGGTACATGACCAAGGACAAGCGCGACAAAGCCCTAAAGTCACTCATTCGCATCAACGCCAGCAACAAGTCCTACGACCCCAGCGAGGACATCCAAGCCATCGAAACCGCAGTCCAGCAAGAGCGCGAGCAAGCCGCCGATGCAACATGGGCCTCACTCATCACGGACCCTGTCGAGCGCCGCAAGCTCTTCTACGCCTGCGGCGCGATGTTCGTGCAGCAGATCAACGGCATTCAGTTCTGGTATACGTACGGTGTTGTCTTTGCTCAGAGCATTGGTGTTGCCGATCCGTTCACTATTAACACCATTATCTACGTGCTGCAAATTATCACCGTCGCTATTGCGGTTATCTTTGGCAACAAGATCAGTCGTCGCATGAATCTTATCGTCTGCTCAATCGGCATTCTCGTCTCGCTGATCATCGTCGGTGGATTAGGCGTCACCCGCTCGTCAGAGGGCACATTCACGCGCGGCATTGGAATCGGCATCGTCGTCCTCGCATACATAAACATAATCTTTTACAACTTCTCCATCGGCACACTCTCGTACTCCATTGCCTCGGAAATGTCCGTCGGGCGCAACAGAAACAAGATTACCTCCTGCGCGATGGGCGTGTTCTTCGTCACGGTATGGCTGATGGTCTTTACAAGCCCCTACATATACTACGATGGTAACCTAGGCCCCATGATTGGATTCGTGTACGGTGGCACGACGCTCTTCCTGCTTGCTTACTCTTGGTTTTGCGTTGGTGAGACGAAGGGTCGCACGAATGCGGAGATTGAGAGGTTGTTCCAGGATAGGGTTCCTGTGCGTGAGTGGGCGACTTATGTTTTTCCGGATGCGGAGGGTGCCGTGGTGCAGAAGAAGGGGGTTGTCGAGGAGCAGATTGAGATGGCTTGATAGAGACCGGCCTTGATGATGGGCTACATCTTGTTGCCCAATTTATGTTACGTTGTTCATGAGTATAACTAGCTTCGGATATGATGATTGAATAGATCCCACTTTTGTTGCGCATCCTCGGTGCACATATAAGCTCTGTGACTCCCATAGAATTTGAACTCCATTAATCCAGATCACCGAAACTATGACCCATCTCACGTCGCAGTCAGTTCGCGGTCACGTCGGCCTGCATTGACGGAGGAAATAAGTACCAAAGACCGCAATGGTAATTTGAAGACTGGCGTTGCTCTGCATCTATCTACACCTCGTAAATGACGCCAGATTCGTCAATTACACCGGACTCCCGTCCGCGTCATCAACGTTGCAATTTGGCGAGATTCATCGGTCCGCTCCAACGGGTTATAACCTAGCGCTGCCCGTGGAGGTTAGGATCCGCGCTTATGGGGCCGCGTTGCGAAATTGAATACCGATCGGGAGATGTTTAGTTATTTCGATGCGAGGAGGGCGGTTAATACGTTCCTTGCAGGAATCTGTGGATGTGATTGTGGAGCATGAGTAGTGGGCTGTTTCTGGTCAAGTTCTTCTAACGGCTACATCTCGAACCACATTCTCAGTTTGAGGACCTATGGTAGGGCTGCGCTGGTAGTATGTTCAACTACCCGAGGTCCAAAACGGTATATCAACGGCGCGGACTATTGCAGGCCAGGCACGCTTCCATAGCTTGGAGGGCTCTGCGAGGTTGCTTCGGCCATCTACCACCCTTCGCTAAGGACTACTCGGGAAAAATGTTAGAATCTACAACTCGCGTGGGAGAATTGGACTTTATTGAATGGGCTCTAGGAGATAGCTGATATGTTTGTTGGAAAGTTGAAGGTACCTCTACCTAAGGATACTGGAACTTAGCGAATCCGCCGCCGCTCGGAATAATCCTAAAATGCAGTCATCAGTAATCACGTCAAGAGGGCCCTCTGGGTCGAGGTTATCGGGGTGGTCTTCGTGGCTGAGGAGCACTGCGTCGATCGTGGGCAGGTCGTGCAGTTGGACGGATGGGCACTTTTGTTTGACTAGATGAGGCGGAGGCGGAGGGGAGATAGGCCCAAGGGAGAGAGGTCTGCATTGATCAGTTTAGTAGTTTCGTCGTATGCTGTGTCTTCCTCAGCGCCGAAGTAAGGATCAGTCAGAAAGTTGATTCCGTCAATGTTGAGGATCGCGGTTGCGGTGGTGAGGTGGGTATGATTCCCTTTGCGGTATTTCAACTCGCCGCGTAACATTGCCGATGATACTCGGAGGACGTCAACTTGCCTGCATGGGATACTGTTCAGACGAGATTTTGGGACAGCCGCGCGCGCGAGTTCGAATTCTCGCTGTGTAGTTTCTGCCTCTTCGATTCGCCCGAGCGCACTGTATGCCAGGCCGCGGGAATACAGTATAATTGCCGTCGTTGCGCTCTGGAGCTGACAATTGGCTGGAAGTTCAAGGCGCGAGATCTCCTTCCACCGCCCGAAGCAGATCAGTACATGGACTTTGCTTCCGAGAAAGCTTTCAATGGAGTCTGCCACAGGAGGACTGGTGATCGAAAGAAGATCGTCCGTGATAACTTCCTCAAGCTTCTTAGCTGCTGCCATGGCGTCTGTAAAGCGACCGCACATCATTGCTGCATAGAGCTTTGCGCAAATATAGTGCACCCGGTACCCGATATAGGAGATTGTGCCGCTTTCCTGTGCGAAATACTTATCATCCGTCATGATCGCCTCGTTGTTTGAGTCAATAGCGCGGCGGTAGTCGCCAACCACAGCATCGATGTGTGTCGGCATATGCAGCATATGCGATCCATCCAGGACCAGATACCGCAGTCGATCAGCAGCCGGTAAAGCAAGTTCCGGGTTAGGGCACATCTCCATGATGTGGATATACAGGTGACAGAGTGCTGGTTGCGCACGACCAACAGTTGATGCTAGCCCCGTCTCGATCACTTTTCGGGCCTCGAGCGTGTGCGGACCCGTGGGCTCTCCGGTATCCAGATCCCATAAACCACGGGGTGTTATGCACATCAAGGCATCGGCAAACAGCGCTGCGATGTCCCGGTCGGTTCCGAATTCCCGTTAAACAGGACGCATGGCGTCTGCGTAACCACGATCATAGGGGCTCAGGTCGTTCGGAATACTGTCTGTTGGCGGGAACCGGGCGGCAATTGCCATCACTAATGCTTGCTCGGCTGGAGTGACCTGATCAGAAAGCTCGGCAGCGCGTGCGATAGCATTGTTTGCTCTTTGAATCGAGTCACGGAGGTCCTTAGGGTCAAAGTATCTCCATGTCTTAATGTAGTTGGGGCCGGCAGAATAGGCAATATCCCATAAATCCATTGCGCAGTCGGAGTTGTATTTAACACCTCGCTCGAAACATCGTTCTGCTTCCCCGACATTGAAGGAGTACAACTATACTAAGCCACGGTCGTACCACAGCTGAGCATCTTTAGACGATGTCGTCACTGGACGGCGGTGTGAACTGAGGTTAAAATAAGCCTGATCTCTGCTTTGATGTCAAGGGGAGAATCAGAAGGTAGGACGGGGTAAGAAATACTGCATGATTTGAAACAAAGTGTTTTAGAAGGCCAGGAAAATACAGTGACGGATATATCAGTCTTGTGAAGCTGAGAATCGAGTACCAAGAATCCCATATATCCAGAACTCTGTGTGGCGACGGAGGAGTCTTGTGTTATTAATGCATGCGGGATGCCGGGGGTGGAACTTTCTGTATCAGTGGCGGATCCGACCACCCACCAAATCCTTCGCCGACTATACGATTGAAAAGACTAAACATCTACAAGAGTGATAAGTGTGAAACCGGTGGCGAATGTGTAATATACTCTCCCAGGGCGGAACCACTTCATGAGGTGGGATGCTGACTTACTCATACTCATGTTAGTGGGCGATGTTCGGATGCCACGCGTGGTCAAGTGGGATATGCTGGACCAGTGACACACAGCTTTGAAACGAAATCTCTAACCTTTCATCTGAGAGCGGGGTACTTAAACCCCGAATGGTTATACTTTGTGTCCTCGTACCTCATCAAATCCTTATCAAGATATCTTATCTCTTCTTACATCCTTCGGTGGCTTGGAAAACAAACACAAAGAACCAAAAGCTGTCCAGCACTTTAACGCTAAAGATTACGTCAAAGCCAATTCTTACAATCACCCATATCATACAGCTACCGCCATTCTGCACATTGACAGGATCAATTTCCTGATGGATTCATTTTTTGGCTCGATCGAGGGGACTCAGTATGACACCACCGAACATTGGCAAAACGCGGACCTGAGCATGTTTGGCTTGGAGAAGATTCCACCAGCGCCGCATCTAGTTAATAAGCAAGAAGCAGCTCTGTGCCTCCATGATCTGCCCCCAATTGATGCAGTCCTATTGAGCCATGAAGATCACCTTAACAATCTCGACCCTGAAGGCCGTAAAGTGTGGACGGCCCTGGGAGTCCCCAAGAAGGTATACTAATGCTGTTTCTATTGGCTATGGTACTCATCGGCATTGTATTGTCATAGGTATTATGGTCATCATTGTACTAGGTTTTGCTACGCGTGTGGTGAGAGTCCAGTCCCGCATGCATGCATGCATATTTTGGCCCAGCGCTTCGTCTCGCGAGAAGACAAGGGAATTGAAGCAATCAACTGTATTAAGATTAAGCACAGCCACGTCACTTTGTCAGTGTCAGTGTCAGCCGCACTACACTTACCGTCACAGTGAAGGTCCAAGAAATCTGCTGATTGGGAAGTTTCGGCAGGGTAGCTGAGCCTTCGAGCCCTGGGCTAGGGCGAGAGTGACGCCCGTGCATACACTTAGTGGCCAAAAGTCTGGGCACACCTCAAAATATATGGCTCGCCGTCTTACGTATATTATACAATAGACCTGATAGAATCAAGGAATATGTTTTTTTTTAAAAGATTATTATTTTGCCCTTTATTTCCACTTACTTTAGTACCAAAAGACCTTATAATGGTGGTGTAGTAAAAGGTTAAAGTTTAGGTAGGTCATCCAACACGTCACGCGGATTCGGGACTGTGCCCAGACCTTTGAACCCCCATGGTACACGTCTGGGGCGTTGGTTGGTTGATTGGGCAAGCTTTCTGTATTCAGGCCGTTGCCAAGGGCAAAATTTACAAGGACTGGCGGACTGGCGGGAAGGCAGCACTAGGAGAGGTATTTATATGCTGACGGTGTGCTCCCTGCATTTCGCTTTTCTTTAGGTTGACGGCCAACGTCTACCGATGCGCGATACCCGGGTCCCTTGAGCTCAACAAATGCCACCTAATTTCCCGAACATCCAGAATCAAGAAGAATGGATCCAATACAGATGGAGTCGGAAGTCGCTGACCTGGTTATTATTGGCGCGGGTATGGACATGACACTTTCTTTCCTTTCACATCCACACCCCCGGCTCCACTCCCAATCGTCATCATCTAAAAGGCCCCAGGGACCTGATCGAACCATGCCACACCTCTAACAGTTATACTAGGCTGGCACGGCCTCGCCGCCGCGAAAACCGCCCTGTCGCTCGATCCCAGCATTAATCTCGTCGTTCTAGATTCCGCCGCATCGGTGGGCGGCGTCTGGGCCGAGGAGCGGGTATACGAAGGACTCCGGACGAATAACAGAGTCGAGTCGTATGTGTATAGCGATTTTCCCATCGATATGGCTCCCACTGTGCCTGGTCTTGTGAAACCCGGTGAACATATGTCTGGGAGAGCAGTCCATGAGTATTTGAAGGCGTACGCGAACCATTTCGGGGTTCATGAGAGAGTTAGATTAAATTGTAAGGTGGAGACTGTGGAGTACCGATATGCTGAAGAAGTTGGAATTGGGGAAGGAGGGGGAAAAGTGTGGATTACTCATTGCAAGGGCTGTATATGGACGACGCGGAAACTCATTCTGGCAACGGGGCTTACATCGCAACCGCGGATCCCTATCTTCGACGGACAGGACTTGTTCGGCGCGCCGCTGTTTCACGTCAAGGAGTTTGCTCACTATCAAAAGACCCTCTTCGCCAACAAGCCAGCAGGAGGAGGAGGAGACCAAGGCGAAAATACCGGTGATGACAGCACAGCACCCGCCCCAATCGCCGTTCTCGGCGGGAGCAAATCCGCCTGGGACGCCGTCTACACATGCGCATCCCAAGGCCACGAGGTGAACTGGATCATCCGCGCGTCCGGGGCTGGCCCCTCGTGGATGACTCCCGCGGCTGTCTTCTCGCCGTTGAACCCCCTCATCGAGGACCTCCCTCTTGTACGGGCACTCGGCGTATTTAGCCCCTGCATCTGGGCAAGCAGCCCGATCCGCCGATTCCTGCATGGCACGTGGCTCGGCCGGATAATCGTGCGTCTGTTCTGGGCTTCGCTCGAGTGGGATATGCTGCGAGTCAATCGGTACGATGATCATGAGGAGACGGCTAAGTTGAGGCCATCGTATAAGATGCTTTGGGCGGGAACGGCGGTGGCGATTCTGAATTTCCCGGGGGATTTCTTTGCCCTGGTTCGGCGCGGGCTGGTCAAAGTGCATATTGCTGATGTCGAACGACTCGAGTGGAATACGGTTGTCTTGTCGAATCAGGAGAGAGTGCCTGCAAGAGGCCTGATTTTGTGCACGGGGTGGAAAGCGTCCCCGGGAATTCGCTTCTTGCCAGATGGAATTGAAAAGCAGCTTGGTTTTCCGTGGACGGCTGACTTATTGGAGCAGCAGGACCAGGACCATGACCTCGTGAAGGAAACCCGCCAGGAGCTATACACTCGCCTGCCCATGCTCCAAACCGCTCCACCCAGAAGAATGTACCGCGTAGGCACCCATACCGATGAGATAGTCCTGCACCCCTTCCGCCTCGCGCGCCTCATGGTCCCCCCGTCGCTATGGGAAGATCACAGCATCGCGATCCTTGGAATTGTAACAACCTTTAACACACCGCTCGTCACCGAAGTGCAAGCTCTGTGGGCGCTCGTCTACCTGAACCACCCAGACGCCCTCGAACTGACCCGAAACACCCCAAAGGACAAAGAGTCTGCACTCCGCGAGGCAACACTGCACTCTGAATTTGTTGCGCTGCGGTCACCGACAAATCATGGGTCGCGGAATGCGGACTTTGTCTTTGAGGTCCTCCCCTATTTGGATTTGCTGCTTGGGAATTTGGGACTGCGGACGGCGAGAAAGCAGTCCTGGTGGAGGAATCTGTTTGTACCACATCAGCCGGGGGATTACGCGGGGCTGGTGGAGGAGTGGAAGGGGAGGAAAATAAAGGCTGCTTAGAGCTTTTTTGCTCCGGGTTTCTTGAACTTGATACTGAAAACTGCCATTGTTGCTTTACGGTAAAAGAGGCTGAGTAAAGAGAAATAAACGCGGGCGATATTCATTTTGACCGTTGTTGCCGAGGAGGCCCACATGGGAGCATTTTGCTCAGCTCAAGCCCTAACCCAACCTTACCTGACCGGTTGGCAACGCACGCGTCCAACAACAAGCAATATCAATCACTATTTTCCGAGTACGACGGTGACGGATCATTTATAGCCTCCTCGTACGACACCGGCTCAGTGCTCATCGTCGCCGTAGGCACAAGCGTAGATCCAGAATCAAGCCGGTGCTGGTGGCGCAAAGCAACACCCAGTCTCTGGTAGAGAACATCCTCCCCTGCCTCTGCGAGGCCCGCGAAATACTTTGCTTCCTTAATACGACCCTGGACTGCATACACAGCTGCAAGTGATTTCTGAGTCTCGATGCGGTCGCGATGCGCTTCGTCGAGGGCTTCCATGTCCCGTGTGATGGCGGCCTCGAAGAGGATTTCGGCGGGGCGGTATTTCGGGTTGCTTGTTTTTGTTTCGAGATCTTTTTCAAATTCGGGCACTTTTAACTTGACCTCTGGCTTTCGTTTCTGGTTTGCGAGAGTTCGGTTTGTGATTTCTAATGATTCGTCAAGGCGACCCTGGTTCCACAAGAGGCTCACCAGACGCTCGACTGTGCGCAGTGTGTAAGGATTGTCGACGCCGAGTTTCTTTTCGCGCCCGTCTAAAGTCTGTCTATATACCTCTTCCGCTTCTACCGGCTTCCCCGACCGATCGCAAAGTATAGCGTAGTTCATGGTCGCTTTCAAGGTATCTGGGTGAAGGAGACCCAAGACTCTTGCCGATCGCTCAATGACGTCGCGAAAGTCTTCTTCGGCCTCGTCGTGTCGCTGTAGTTCGCGGAGATTGATCGCCTTGAACAGCTTCGTGGAAAGAGCGGTTGGGTGATCGGCGTGGAGCTTTGCGGAAACCTCTCTGCTCGCGTCCTTGTAGAGCTGTTTTGCTAAGTCATACTGTGCTTGGGCGCGGTATGTGTTCGCGAGATTCACCATGCAGTGCAGAGCCTCGAGGTGCGTAGCGAGACCCGAAGCGCGATACGAGTCCAGGACCATGTTATAGAGCGTAATGGCCTGGTCGTGCTGACCTTGGTTGCGATAGACTTGTGCTAGGAGCTCTCGGGTGTTGAGTACGTCGAGATGATCACTGGGCAAAAACAGGGCTTGCTGTCTGAGGACATCTTGGTAGATGGAAACCGCTTCATCGTACCGTCCTTGCTTGAAGATGGACTTGGCCAGGTTCTTTAATATCCGTACCTTTGTCTCTTGGTTAAACACATATTCGCTGGGGATGATGCTTGTCCCGAGCAACGCAGTGATACTCTCTTCTGCCTCCTTGTATCGCCCTTGGAGGAGAAATATATCTGTGAGCTGGACCTCCGCTGAGGCCCCGTCGGTCCTGGGGGGCTGGATCCTTCTATCGACAAGCAGCACTTCTTTGCAGATTCGCTCGGCCTCGTCGTATCTCCCATTGTCCATGTAGAAGGTGCAGATTCTCTGCAGTGCACTCTTTATCAGGTCATATATTGGACTCCCTGCCCAATTGGATGCATAGGTAGACTGCAGCTCAAGGGTAGCATCTGCATGAGAGAGAGCTTGCAGCCGGACTTTGAGTGACCAGTTTTGATAGTCGATGCCAGAGGACACGATGTAATGGCCTAGAATGATCAAGGCCTCGCTGGTGCGTTGGCGTCGCTCGTCTGCTGTGAGCCTGAGCTGGATCCAGTCCCGTACCAGGGGATGAAGCGACAAGGTACAAAACCCGGAAACATCTTCTAGATCATCATCATCGGCACTGTCTCCCGATGCACCGCTATAGCGAATGAGCGAGAGATCGGCGAGAAAGACAACGACGTCTTGATATTCAAACTTGGACCATTTGGTCGCGTCTGAGAATGCTCTTATCCACGGAGGAATGGGAGCGCCTGACTTGTGGAGGCCTTCGAAGTAGGCCTGGAACATCTCCATCCGAATATATAGTGGTCCGAAAAAAGCAAGAGCGCTTAGGAAATGGGCCAGACCATCGCCAATAGGACTGTGCTCTTTCGCCTGCACAAAGGACATCTCCCAAGTTGTGAATACACCAAGTGGCGCCTCAGTCTTGGCTTCGTCGCCCCCCATTGATCGCTGGTATTCCCATATACTGGGGACATCCCGAAGGATCTTCTCTTTCCGGTGTTTGTAGTGGTCCAGAAATTCTTCAGGGCTGATTTTTCTCGACCGGATGTAGGCTGCGCTCTGCTCGACGGCCAGCGGAAGGTAACCCAACAGCTTGACCACAGCCCTAGCCTGCGATAAATGTGCGACTGTCCGAGTATGCCCTGTCCGTTCGAGCAAGAGCTCAACAGCGTCGACTTCGTTCATTCCAGTGACGGGGATAAGGGTGCCCAACGGAGCAACATCTGCATGTCGGGTAGTCATGATCAACGCGCCAGCAGATGAGCTGGGGGTATAATGCAAGATATTCTTGATTCGTTGAGGCCAGTCGTAATTGTCAAACACAATTAGCCACTGTCCGCCCTGTCGCTCAATGGTGGTGTGGACAAACGTAATATGAGCCTGGCTGGTAGGGAATGTCCTCTGTTCACTAGACAAGGCAAGAATGGTCTTTGCGATTTCGACGAAACTCCGCTGAATGGACTGTTGCGACGCGCTATTTATCCACAGTATAGTCCTAAAGTGTGAGCGAGCTTTCTCGCGTCGGCAATATTCGATGGCAAGGCTGGTTTTGCCTTGTCCTCCCATGCCCAAGAGGACTGCAACCCTGGTGTCTCTGCCTTGCGCTTTCACCGCGCAGTCAAGTGCTTCGAGAATGTCTTTGCGACCGACAAACTTTGACCTGCCAATGGAGGGGAGGTGATAGTAGGTCAGCACGGATTGAGGCGCAGCAGGTTGTAAAGACGCCTGAGCAGTGAGATAGAGATTCAACGTTGCTTTGTAGCTCTCGAGCTCAGCCTTGCACTCCTTCGCCTTTTCTTCGGCGCCAACACTCCGCAGGGCTTTTACTACTCTCGACGCGATGGAGTCACGGCGCTCGGGTACAACCTTAGACAGGACTTGATTCAACGTGTTCAAGTTGCGAACGCATCCATCTAGGACCTTTGTCAACTGCTGGTCT
The DNA here is from genome assembly GCF_047715825.1 of Aspergillus stella-maris. NCBI lineage: Eukaryota > Fungi > Ascomycota > Eurotiomycetes > Eurotiales > Aspergillaceae > Aspergillus > Aspergillus stella-maris. The sequence continues at coordinate 1,044,527 of NW_027396795.1, forward strand.
GGGTTAACAGAAGGATCGGCCTCCAGTCTGCGACACAACTCAGCCAGCACAGGAATGTGGGTAGACAGTTCTCGGTAGATAACGGGGACGTTGGAAGCAGATTTACAGTATTTATGAATGCGAGAAGAGACAGCGCCTGCAAGCGTGACGAACTGGGCTACAGTCCCCGCTATGCCGACAGCCGAGATCGGGTCCATCGTAGCCTCTGATGGGCAAAGTAGACTAAGGGTGTCTGAGTCTGGAGCCGATTGCCATTCTTGTGTTGATATCGCGCAATGGAAACGCATCCATTGCAATAGCCGACAGTGGGGACTGCATTGTCCTCTTAATCGGTCTGCCGTTGAGCCTCGTTGCTGTATCCACCTGAATGAAAATTTTGTGAATTGATTTCCAGCATATGCTGTTCAGACCCTAGTGCACAAAGATGCGGATCCATTCAGCCTTGTCCTATTTCGTCCGACCTGGTTATTAGAGTCTGTGGTGTCACGCGGGGAACCCCCAATGTATTCCAATCAAGAGGGAGAATATCAAAGCCACCGCTCCCGACAAGAAAATCACCGGCTTATCGGAGATTGAGAAATGGGATACGAGGCCTGCGCTTTGCCACCAAATGCACCAGGCTGAATGCGGTGGCTCCCCGCCAGGATCATTCTGTGACATCCCCGTCGCCAAGATGTTTGCAAGGCTTCAGCCTCGCTACTCTGGGTCAAAAGAAGACTGCAGAGCCAAAGGTAACCCTGCTGAGACAATTAACGTGTCAGACATCGAGGTGAAAGCCGAGCGCCCAGATGGATGACAAGAGTAGAAGGAAGGTGCAAGGACCTCACTCGTCAAGCCTGCCCAGCACCTTCTTCGACCCTATGATCCTACCTAAAGACTCCTGCTACTGGTCGACTTGCACCTTATCCTTGCATGATCACATTTCATATGGATTTACCAGCAGTCCTCTATCCTTGTCATTTTGAATCCTTTAGCACCTGATCCAGCAATCTGTAAGAGCGATGTGTTCGATCACGATATCGACAACGCCATTGGCGGGCCTAATCGACCAAAGGCTGAGAGAGCCTGGGCAAAACACCACCTACCCCAGGCAACATTCAATTCCAACCTCTACACTCATCTCTGCTGAGGCTCTTCACCAAACAATACGGGAAGTACACCTCCCCTAGACCCAAGCTGACAACATAAGTAAGCCCCAGATTCCGCACATCTGAGACCAACGGCAGTACTATCCTATTCTCCATTTCCCAATTCTCCAGCATCTACGTACCATAATGACTGAGCTTTCCATGCCCGACAAGTCCGTCAAAAAATTCTACCCTGACGGGACCAGCAAGGTTTACCGCGGCCACTCAGTCATCAGCCCCCTTCCCCGGGACTCTCCACTCCGCACCACCCTCAATGAGGTCTACGATGCCTTATCCAACCATGACCTCCGGGAGGATCTCTTCCCTGAAGAAGCCCTTCTTCCTCCAGACAGCTGGCACATGACCGTCTTCATCGGCATTCGAGACCTCGAGCGCGGCGCCAATGTCATGCCTGGCGACGGCCATGCCGACTATATCAAGAAGGAATGGGGGCTTAATGGCTCCTACGAACAGTGGCTGGACTATACAAAGGCACAGCTTGAAAGTCAAGGCGGCCTGTCCTTCAAAGCAGCGCCGCCCTACGAGCTCAAGGTCGAAAAAGACATCGACCAAATAGTATACCACATTGCTATTCCTCTGGACCCAACCCCAGAGACTTGGGCCAAGCTTACAAACGCGCGCAACCAACTGTCCGACCAGACTGGGATCCGGTTCCCGAACCATGACACCCCGCGGTTTCACATCACCATGGCTTATCTGGTTCGTGGGCCTGAATATGATGAGGCGACCGAGCTCAAGGAACTTGTTGATGATATCCTGGTGGAGGCTCCGGATACTGTCGAGTTCCCGTCTGTCGGGCTTCATTCATTTGAGGATATGCAGAGTTTCAAACTTGAGGTTGATCTTAGTTGATGATGATTTAAACAAGGCATTGGGATTGGGGAGACTGAGAATAAACCGGGGGCACCGCTAAGGACTGCGCCGCTTTAGGGCTTGCAGTCCTAGTCGTTTAGGTACCCAGCCTAATCCAGCCACAATATAAGTTATTGGAAACCCGAAAACATAACCGAAATGTACTGCTACCCTGTACTTTAGATAAAATAATACTATATCTGAATCTATCTCTCGCTAATCTACCCAATGTAGGCTCGACTAGCAACAGCAACAGCAAGCTCAGACCCATTCCACACCACACCACACCTTATAACATCAAGCCCCATTCACTCCACATAATCTTTCTCTTCACTCCTCGGAATCCGTACAAATACCGCACATACCAACGCAGCAAGGACCGAAATCGCAAGACTAAACCACCAGATCGCGCGCAGCGCACCCAAATCCAAGGCATACCCTCCACTAGCCCTGCTAACCTCCTTCCCAATACTATCCCCAATAGCAGTCACAATAGCAGCAGCCAGGTTCTGGATCGTGACTAGCAAACTACCCGCTGACCCCTGGAAAGAACGGGGGACATTAGACGTAATAAATATCGATGCGGCCGCGAATGTTAGATCTGGTCCGAATGTCACGAGGGCTATGCCAGGCATACTAAGAGCCCAGTATATTGTATTCTCCGTCTGCGGGATGAAAAATACAGGTCCTAAAGTGTTGGCTAGCATACCAGCTATAAGGATCCAATGACCGGGAAAAAGATGCAGTGTCTTGGAAACGATATATGGTGCCAGAATCCCGCAGATCATATTTGGGATGAAGAAGAGCGCGACTGTTATCGGCGCATGACCCTGGATTGTAAGCAGGAACCGCACGGCGAAGAACATCCACCCGCCGACGTAGGCGCCGTAGCTGAGGAAGTAGGATATTGCCAACGGGAGGAAACCGGGTGTTGTCCAGAGGCGGTTGTCGATTAGGGGTCTGGATGTGCGGCGCTCGGCGAAGTAGAAGAGGATGAGGAAGATTGCGCCGACGATGATGAGTGTATATGTGTAGGGATTCCAGTTGCTGGGGACGCCTTGTGTTAGACCGAGGATTATCAGGCCGCATCCTGTTGCTGCAAGGAGGGCGCCGAGCGTGTCGAAGTCTTTGAGGGAGAGCTGCGTACCGTCGGCAGAGGGTTTTGGTGCGAACGAGGGGATCCCGGGAATTGCAGCTACGGCGCAGATGAAACATAGTATAGCATTGCTACCGAATATCCATGGAAGGTGCGCTGCGAGGGCTCCACCCTGTAGACAGCCGACGAGGAACCCCACGGGCATCAGGGAAGACATGACGGAGAAGACCCTTGTCTTGCGAATACCGGGTGAATAAACGCGTCCAAGAAGACTCATTGACGTTGCTTGCAGAACACCAATGGCGAGTCCCTGCATGGCTCTCACAACGAAGAATAGCACCGCCAGCGAAGGGTGGATACTGAATACCCCGACCACATCCCAAATAATGAGCCAGATGAAACCCAAGATCATAAGCATCTTCGGGTTTGAAAGGTCAGCCAGCGACCCGGATATAATCACTGCGATTCCGTTCGCCAGGAGAAAGGACCCTATCAGCCATGGGGTAAGGCTTTCACTGACTCCGAGTCTGTGTGGGAATACAGCTTGGTTGATGACGACGTTTCCGAGGAAGAGGCCGAAAAGAAACAGGCCCATTGAGCAGAGGAATATGAAGATGAGCTCTGTCGTGAGATTGCGGAACTCGGGGGGGACACCTTGTGGGCGCCGGCGTTGCGCTTCGGGGTCACTTGCAGGTGGTCCTGACGCCGGCTGCTGGTCTGAAGCTTCCATCTTGTGCATTTTCAGCGCTGTGTTTGGATTTCCTTCTTCTGGGTCCCTTGTCAAGTTGATGCTGCCGTTTGTCTTCGGCGATGGCTCTGCCGGGTGAGGATTGTCATTCTGCTCCTTGGCTGGTAGAAGAGTTAGTTTTGGCGTTGGAATTGGACGGCGAGCACCCAACCGGGAAAAAGCATAGCTTGCCAGTCTACGGACTCTGCTGGAGGCGTCATAATGGATTGTCAAGGTTGAGGTGCGCTGGGACAACTCGCGTAGTGCGCGATACCAGCATTTATACCTGTCCGGCAGTTACCAGACATTTACGAAGCCCATATCTGAAGAGTTACTAATAGTTCCTTCTGGACTGTTCGATTCCACCGCATTGCAGTATAACAGGACTTGTATGCACTGTCAGTGGAGTACTGGGCAAAAAGGCTAAATGAGTGGGAACCAGCGTGCATGCTGAGAGCGTGTGACAGAGAGCCATCTTGCAGGGACCATTTCGCACTACCAGCGAGTGATCCAGAAGACCCAGAAAAAAGCCACTCTCTTGGTCTGGAAGCCCTGTGGCTGAAGATATAAAATCAGATGCTGAAATATCGACTGCATATAGCCGTGGCTATATGGCTGACTAATACCCCACCTCGTCGACGGTTCTTGCTCTGGTTCTCTTTTCATTTTGCCGTCTATCATCATGACGTCTAATGGGTTACAAAGTTCTGATATTGCCGACATGATCGCACAATCTCTGGAATCATGAGTTCCAGCAGGCAAACGGCCAAATCCCGCGTGCGAGCGGGAAAGGCATGTACGCGCTGTCATGAGAAGCGGATCAAGTGCGATGCCATGCAACAAATGCCATGTACTCGGTGTGTGCAAGATGACCACGTGGACTGCGTGCTCCGTGAGACAAAGCGAGGGACGTACAATCGGGGCGCAGTTCGCGAGAAAAGAAGCAAGGGCCTCCCCCAGGCACGCGCTTCTGCTCCTGCCCCAGATCGCCTCCAGCAGTCTCTCAACGATCGGCACAGCGCCGAACATTCCGTGACCCAAGATGCTCCTGCCCCGGAATTAAACACAGCCACCCCAGAAGGCACAGGCCATGTCCTTCCCCAATCCGATGGTGTCCAAGGAGTCGGTCTTGCAAGCGAATCTCCCCATATCAACACACCATCTAGGACTTCCCTCGATACCCCCTCTACCTACCAGGATATATCGTGGTCGGCAATGTTTGACCACTTCCTCAATAATCGCGAGAATGGGAATGACTGCATCGACAAGTGTTCCATCACTTATCTCGGAGAGTCTTTCCCTCTGGCAATCGTACTCGGGAGCCTGAAGGACGGCACCCAGCCCAAACTGCATCACCAAGGGCCTCCGTTTCCATGTCCCGAAGCGAATGCTCCTTTGCAAACACCATCCGCACATATGCAACCGGAGGACATTGAATATCTACGAGCGAAGGGCGTTTTCAGTCTGCCGGAAAAGACGCATCTGGATGCCCTTGTGTCTGTCTTCTTGAACAACGTTTACCCGCTCTATCCCGTTGTCAACCGCGAGGAATTCATTCAGCAGTACAGAAATGAACAGCTGTCATTAATTCTGATTTATGCTATCAGCTTGATTGCCGTGACATTCGCCTCTCAGCCTATCCTAACTTTGCTTGGGTTTCCCTCCCGGCTAGAGGCCCGATTGCATTTCTACAAGAAGGCCAAAGCGCTGTTTGACATGGGGTACGAAACAAACAAAATTACTGTCCTCCAAAGCACCTTTTTCCTTTCATTCCACGGCGGTGGCCCAAATACTTACTGGAATTTCTATTCCTGGGTCAGCACAGCCGTTACCATTGCTGAAGCGCTAGGAATCCACCGCTCGACCATGGCAATACCAAATATGCGGCCTCAAGACAAAAGCCTGATGCGCAGACTATGGTGGGCCCTTGTTGCTCGAGACAGCATCTGCGGCACGCTGGTCGGGCGCCCGTTTCGTATAGACCTGGACCAAGCCGACGCAGATATGTTAACCCTTGAGGACTTTGCGCACGACGCCCCGGACGCAGCAGAGTTCTTTTCAAACCCCTCGACACACCGATTTGCACAGTACCAGATTGAGACGGCGCATCTCTCCCTCATCATGCGCGAGATCATCATCAGTCGATTCTATCCAGGAAGACAGCCCGTAACGGCTGAAGATCTGCACTCAAGATTGACAATGTGGAAAGCAGGCCTCGCCCCGACATTAACCTGGGATGCTGATGTGCCAGATCCCGCGAATCCTTTCTCTACATCGCTATCGGTGCAGTACAGCCACCACCTCATCCTGATCTACCTAGGCCACATGCGCGGTGGCGAGCGGATATGCTCTCTAGACTCGCACGAAGTTGCAGATATTGTTGACACCGCCGCCCATCATATAACAACCGTCGTCTGTGCATTGGTCACAAACGCAACGTCACTGACCGTGCCGCACGAGCTATACCACGGGATCTTCCTCGCGCAGGCGGCATTCTACGAGCGGATGCGGAGCAGTGACAAAACTGTCGCGCGACTAGGTCGCTCCGCGCTTAACTCGTGCCAGGTGGTGTTGCAGGCGATTAGCGACTTCTGGGACTGCGGGATGTTTATCATGCAGTTATTTGAGAATCTGTCGAGGCGCTGCCTGGAGCAACAGCAACCGCAGCCGCCGCAGGTGCTATCCGCTGAGACCGACGGACAGGATGTCCGCTCCGTGGGCCAGGAGGTGACCCAGGCCCCGGGCCCTAGTCCTGGTATGGGGGATGGCGCGTTTGTCCCTGCCATTGACGCGGGCGTCTACAGTGCGCTACTAGGTGATGATCGGTGGCAGGGGAATCCAATGCTGGAGAATCTCTTTGATTTACCCCCGGAGCTGTTTTTGCCTGAGTAGGTTGCACCTCGTGTTGCAAGCACGTCCTACCTATTATTCGCCCTGGTCCCGTTCTTTTCTATCACCTGGGCAAAGAGCAGTTCTATCAAGGAACCTACATTTTGACAATTCAAGTTTTGAACGGTTGGATCAATTGATGGTATCTATGACGTTGTATACTCCTTCGGATTCATACCCTACATGGTGATAGAAAATCACTTTCGTAAAGGGTCCATTCGCCCTGGGCTGCATCAGCCTGGCTAATGGTGCGCGGATACTGATGAGGCGACTCAGTCGGCATACCGGCCAGCTCCACAGCCCGGAGGAAAGTTACCTACACCAACGGATGAAGGCCCGGCTATATGGGTGGAGCGCATCGCTGAGTTCCGGCTATATGTGAAGGACGTCACTCGTTGAAGTGTATTCTGCATAAAGTATACAGAGTATCTAAGTAAGTATGTAGGTACAACGTCATAGGTAGAAGACCAGGATTTAAAGGCACGCCCTGCAAAATCATCCATCTCGGAAGGTAACTAAACCCCGACGGAAGTATTCCACTCAGGATATCCATTTCACCTCATTTCTTTCACCCCGCGCACTTCCTCAACACCACAATGTCCAAGATCTTCCTCACCGGCGCGACTGGCTACATCGGCGGGGACATCCTGCACCAACTTACCCAGCGATACCCTGATTCCGAGTACGCACTGCTCATTCGATCCGAGGACAAGGCGAAGACGGTACAATCCGCCTACCCCAAAGTCCGCATTGTCATTGGCGGTAATGACGACGCCGAAGTCCTAGAACGCGAGGCTGCCTGGGCTGATGTTGTTGTCCGTGCGTATACCCATAATTCTCTTCTCAAAGTAACTTACTAACCTTTCTAACCTTTCTATCCCCAGATACCGCCGACTCCTCAGACCACGCCGGCGCCGCAAACGCTCTATCCAAGGGCCTAGTACAGGGCCATTCCCCCTCACGTCCGGGCTTCTGGCTCCATACAGGCGGCGCAGGTATCCTAACATACTTTGACTCCGAAGTTAAAAAGTCATTTGGAGAAAAGGACGATAAAGTATTTAATGACCTTGCCGGTGTCGATGAACTAGTCAATCTCCCCGCCGAGGCCTTCCACCGTAACGTCGACGAGATAGTCCTCAATACCGGTACAAAGCACGACCACGTCAAAACAGCCATTATCAGCCCGCCTACAATCTATGGTACAGGCCGCGGACCAGGCTCAACCCGTGGCAGACAGGTCTACGAGCTTGCGTCGTTTATCTTAAAAGAGAAGTACTGTCCTCGTATTGGGAAGGGATTGTCGATGTGGAATAACGTGCACGTGCATGACCTTAGCAGGGTCTTTGAGATTCTTGTATCTGCAGCATTGGATCCAGGTATGCAGGGTGGTAAAGAAATATGGGGAGCGCACGGGTACTACTTTACTGAGAACGGCGAACATACATGGGGTGAATTATCTATTGCTGTGGGCGAGGAAGCACACAAGCAGGGATATCTCAAGGGTGAGAAACCTGAGACGCGCGAGTGGTCTATTGACGAGGCTGTTAACTCGCCCGCGGGATTTGAGGCCGCGAGTTGGGGGATGAATTCACGGGGTGTTGCGGAGCGTGCGAGGAAGGTCCTGGGGTGGGTTCCGAGGGGGAGTAGTTTGAGCGAGGAGGTACCGGAGATTGTGAGGTCGGAGGCGGCGAGAATGGGCCTTTGATTGTTTTTATGTATGATAGTCAAGGATTTGGCATCCGTTGCCTACTAGTTGAAGAATTGACTAGGATTTGGAACATGTACTAGTTTCTCAATTATAAGCCTAGCGAAACAACGACGTAGAATATAAAAGTCGCTGTTTTGAGGACCTATATAGAATAAACATGTACATCGCGCAATATACCTCAATCCTAGAAGACACTAGGTGTAAAATCCACAACCTGAGCCCTCTCAACCAGCCCATCCAAACTCTTCACAAACGCCTGATGTACAGAATCCTTCGCAACATAAAAGTCTCGATCTGTTGCCGTCTCAAACTGCACAACCAAAGCATGTGTAATTCTGCCCTAAATTCAATATTAGCATTGTTCGATTCAGAGATATTCCTGTCCAAAGCAAGAATAATTCTGGTAGAGAACATACCTGTGCGCCCTCCGGCGAATTATCCCTCCCACCGGATGCGAATTGGATGTATGGTTTCCTGGTCGATTGGTGGAGACACCGGTCTTTTAGGCTGAGCATGTTTTCGCAGGCCTGGACTTTATATGTTAGTGCACATGTCTATTGGGGGTGCGGTGGGAGATAGTAAGGGATGGAGAGAGAAGGCTGACGTACATCTTGAATGGCCTCTGGGGCTGCATCCCGCTTGAACTGGAAAAGAACGATGTGCGTGATTGACATGTTAAAGAGGCAGTCTGCTACATGTTCTAAAAACGCTGAGCAACATCAAGGGAGTTATATACTATCAAGTGGGAGGCGTAGCGTGCCTGTGGTTCTTTGTCGGCTATATGGCTGACAAATGATCCATATGCCCCCATTAGACCACCGCAAACTGTTAGCAGACTCGAATCACTATGAAGGAAATGGCAGGACACGGAAACAGGTTTCCGACTGGAGATTTAGTATAGTGAGTATTCCATAAAACCAGCAAGTAAGTGCCTCGCATCTCCCTGGGAGTACCAATGCACATAGGGCCCAGGAAATATCCTTAACACGCACCCCCAACAGGTTCGCAACAAATATCGACTTTAGTAGTCCAGGCATAGATGCGCCGTATGAATACACACTCAGAGACTCTCACCAAGAAGGCGCAATCCAAGACCCCCGCCAATACTCCTCCGTATCCGCCTCTTAAAACTTCTCAATCCCCCCCTTCACCCCATCCCCATCAACATCCCAATCACCCCCCTCAACCCTCTCAGCCCAGTTCTTAAACACCTTATCAATCTACACCGCATGCGTATTCGTAATCCAATTTACAGTCCTACCATGATACAAGTCCCTGTGAGCATCGCGAGGTTTCGGATATTCCTCCCCGTAATGAGACCAGTATATCCCCAGCGGTTCTCCATTTGACACCCGAGCACACCCGGACCGCCAATGCCGAACGGTAGGAGGAGTCGACACCCATTACTCCAGAATAATGGCCAATGCTGTACGACACGCTGGATGTACAGTCCAGCGGGGATATTGCGGAGGCCGAAATTGTGGTCGTGGGGTATTATATGTTGCTGCTGCTCTGCGTTGTCGATGTTGAAGATTCGGAGAGGGCAGTCGCCGATGTATTGTCTGTGGTGGTTAAACGGTAATATAACGAAGTCCGTTATAGGTTGGACCTTGAATTGAGAGACGGTAGGTATTCGGATTCCAGGCGCGATGTATCGGAATCGGACCTTGATGTCGGAAATGGCTTTGAGGAATTGTGGGCGAATGAGTATAGATGATTCCGAACTTGAGATGTAGTACATAAGTCAACCACTTTTATAAGGTAGGAATCTAAGAAACCGACATTTCTAGAAAAAGATACAGTCACACGACATAGGCCCCAGGATATCTCCTCACATTCTCCCTCAAAACCCCTTTCCTCGTACAAAATTGCACATACGCCCCGTCGTCCCTCAAGAGTCCCTCCCCCCTCAACCTCAAATACTCCTCCCTCTCCAAATGCGTAAACCCATGCATCTTACTAACAATCACCCTCTGGCGCCCCGGAAACTTATACATAGACCTCCGCAACGCCTCGATAGCTGTAGCGCGGTACCGGTCCGTCGTGCGTACAGACATTAGAATCTGACCAACAGCGACCCTTGCGACTTTTCCAGCTGGCTTGCCGTATGCACCGCGCATGCCGGTCTGGAGTCTGTCTGCACCGGCGACGCTGAGCATTTTGTTTATGCGGATTGTGTGATAGGGATGGACGCGGATGCGGAGGTGGAAGGATTCTTTGCCGGCGGTTTTGACGAGATATCTGAGCACCCGTAGTGATCAGAAGGAAGTTACAAGGCTTGGGTATATAGTAGGTAGACAAGTAAAACTCACTTATTCGCGCACACCCTCGCAGCTTCCAACGCCTCGGAGCTCAACTGTTCGTACTCATTCGAAACAAGATGGACGCAACAGGGGAAATCATCGACAGAAGCTTTCTTGCGACCTTGATCATAGAACCGGATCTTGGGATCGGGGACACCGCGGTTGAAGCGGGACTTTGGGTATGGCTAGGAAGAGGTTTGTTAGTATGCATACTATAGGTAGATCGGGCAAGGGTAGTCGGGGGTGATTACTTTGTTTTTGCAGTAGCGATAGCATCTTGCAGGTCGCCTAGCCATTGCCACTGGTATTGAGTTCGTGGCTTGCGGAAGGTGTAGGATTGGGATGCTTGATGGTTATGGTACTGTCCTTAAGAAGCCGGCTGATATAAGGCCAGCCCTAACAAAGGCTGCGCTTCGGAAACCGAAAGCGGGACGCGGATCTATCCGACCGGAGGATCTGGCGCCCGCTGGCTACACAACGCATCTGCGGATGAACTGTGCAATGAAGACCATTATTAATTCATCCGCTTGTTTGTTTTTGAGGGAAGCGATTTTGCAGCTGCCGTCGCACCCCGAAGACGGGCCTTTGGTGAGCCGATGATTCGATTCCTCCGCTCCGTGTCGTGCCTAAAACCTAATAAGCGCGCCACCCCACGACAGACAAGGGTAGCTTACCGTCTTTTCCATCAATTGTGTCAGGCGTGCCAGTTCCTGTAGACTTTGTCCAATCCTTTGAGATGTCCTCAATCACAACTCCCAGCGAGGCCGAAAAGCAAGCTTTGCAAGCGTCCAATGGCTCAACCGCAGCGCAGAAGCCCCCACGAGATATCACCGGGTGGAAATGGTTCGCAGTCGTACTTTCCATCCTCAGCTCTACCTTTCTCTTTGCCTTGGATAATACCATCACTGCAAACATTCAAGCCGACATCGTCCGCGAGTTCGACGCCGTCAGCAAACTCACCTGGATCAGCGTCGGTCTAGTCATGAGCGCCGCCGCAACCGTGCTCCTCTGGGGAAAGATCTTCTATCAATTCAACACGAAATGGTCGTACATTATCAGCGTCGCAATATTCGAAGTCGGGTCGTCATTATGCGGAGCGGCGCCCAACATGGATACCCTTATCGTCGGTCGCGTCTTGTGTGGAGTTGGAGGCTCGGGGTTATACCTTGGAGTTATCACGCTTCTGGCCTATGTATATAGCTAGCACTGGTCTCACCTGGGGACTCGGCACGGTACTTGGTCCGATCATTGGAGGTGGATTCAGTCAGAGCTCGGTCGGGTGGCGGTGGGCATTTTATATCAACTTGGTTGTTGGCGGAGCCTGCGCACCAGTCTACCTCTTCCTCATACCCAACATCGACCCGCGCAGAGGAGCAGGCCTCATGGATCGCGCACGAGAGATTGATTATGTTGGGGGTGTTTTGAATATCGGCGCCTTTGTGTCAGGTGTTATGGCCATCTCTTTCGGCGGCGTTACCTGGGCCTGGGGCAGTGCACGAATCATCGCCCTATTCGTCGTCTCCGGTATTCTATTTATTCTCCTCGGAATCCAACAAGCCCTACCACTCTTCACAACGGTATCCAGACGCCTCGTCGTCGTCGACTTTCTCAAATCCCGAACCATGCTTATCCTCTATCCTCTTCGCTGCGACTGCTGCAGCGCGTACAGCCGCCTTCGTACCTATATACATCGTTCCACTCTTTTTCCAGTTCACCCGCGGCGACGATGCCTTTGACTCGGGTGTGCGACTTCTTCCGTTTATCGTCCTATGTATCTTTGCCATCATCGCTAATGGCGCGCTCATGTCCAAATTCGGCTTCTACATGCCGTGGTATGCATTCGGCGGTGCTCTGGTCCTGATCGGCGGCGCGCTATTCTACACTGTCGACATCGACACCTCTGTGGCCCGCATTTACGGGTATAGTATCCTCACCGGACTCGGGTCGGGGGTATATCTCCAGGCAGCCTTCTCGATTGCGCAAGCATCCAACCCCCGAGAACGGATAGCCGATGCCCCGAGCTTCATTACGTGCTCTCAAGTCGTTGGGTCGACCATTGCCTTGGCCATTGCGAACTCGGTGTTCCTGAACAAGGCTCAACGCGAGGTTAGTAGGATCCTGCCGGAAATCTCATTGAGGCAGGTACAGACGGTCATCTCGGGGACAGGGGACATTCTGGCGCGTTTGTCGGACAGTACGCGGAGAGAAGTGGAAGTGGGCATTGTGGAAAGTATGGGAGATACGTATATTCTTGTTATTACCGCGGGAGCTTTGACACTGGTATTGAGCTTCTTGATGAAGCATGAAAGACTGTTCAAGTGAGGGAACTGATATCTGGAATTTAGTCTTTCAGGAAATCGCAACTCGGGTGCTGGTTTTAGTGGCTTATTTTCTAGAATGCGACAGATAGAGATAGATACTTCTAATGTGTACTTAATCAAAGCTTGCCCTGATCATTGTGGCTTGTCATTCAACTATATACCTAAAACTGCAAGGGTGCACCAGTCACACTACCTACCAGTTCCATTCCAGAATGATGCAACCCACGAACCGCCCTTGTATACCACCACAACAGGACTTTACGACATACCCTTTAAAACCTACACTTGTCAGACAGCCGTAGATTGTAACTCCGAAGTACGCAAGCCCCATACTCTCGAAAGGCACTCTGCAAGTCATGTTCCATAGTGAGCTGGTCTTTGCTAGGAGATTTGCGGTAACTCTGTAAAACTAGGTAGCCATTGAAGGTTAGGTGCCCAGCCGAGGTAAGCCAAGGGCTGGAGAGTGAACACGAGGTTTGCTTTTTCTCCGCGAACAGCGGATCATGCATGTAAAGGTCGATTCTATGACCGGGAGCATTGATATGTTTTCTGGATGCTTGAGGCTCAGCCATGGCTACCTAGTGAGTCATAGAGCCACGCTAAACGCACACTAATGTCAAAAATAGCCAGAGGCAATGAGTCAGTGACGATAAGGAATCACCTACAAATGAAACCTTATTCGGAAAGACTCTCTTCGCCCAGCAGTTCGGTTGGGGATTCATGCTGCTCAGTTGATGGGACATTATGCTCGGGTTGGGACCAAGTCTACAACGGAGTACATCAGCTAGATGCGATAAAGTGATCTATCGCCCGTTCAACATACGCCGCGGGTCGGGGTACTATGAAGAGCAGCGAGGGTGGTCAGGTCACTCAGGACGATGGAATTGATGGAGAAGGATACGGCGCTCCCAGAGGCACATACCTGGTCTCTGACATTGCTCGACCTGCCAATCGAACTCCTCCGTAACATTCTCGACAACTTCAGCGACCCACCAGTGGAGCAAGGCAGGGTTAGATGGCGAAAGGCAACAATATGGTCTAGAGACATCCACCGCGAGAACCAGAAAATAATCCAAATTGTCCGTCTTGTCTGTCAGAAGTTCAACGAAGTGGCGTCGCCGCTGCTCTGTCCGGTTCTTCAGGTCGATCTGGACCAAGCATCTCTTGAGCGGGCAGTGAACCTATCCTACTCTCCGCGGGTTGCACTCGGGATCCGTGCTATTCGCGTCGGCATGCAGTGCTTCCCGGGGGGACTGGCTAGAGATCCAGAACGGTTCATGGAGCTCCGCCTAAGCAAGGTACGACAGGCAGTGTACGACATAGAGTATGCATGCGATGAGCCGCCCGCAAACGAACAGGGGGTTGAAGATGATTCAGAAGCTGAGCAGCAGGGCCGGCCATATAGTGCGGCGCTTGATAGGGGCCACAAAATCTGGGCTTCGTGGGACGACCTTATTAACCGGCTCACAACGGACCCTGGCCCTGTCCAGCCTAGCGATGAGTACCAGGAAATCCTCTGCACCGGCTTCGAGAAGTTTTGCCTGAAACACCAGCAACAGCGGGAGATGCTAGCATCGCAGTTTTTTGTGCGCACGCTGGCCTCGTGTATGGTGCGCATGCCAAACGCTCTGTCCCTGGGCTTCTCGGATGAAACTAAAGAGCACCCCCCGGAATATCCCTATGATCCAGACTTCTTGGTGGAAAATGAGGTTCTCTCTCGAATGATTACTGCCCCTATGACCTGGCAGGAACTCGAATATACAGACGACATGCATCACGCTACAGCCCGAATCCTCTCTGACCTCCCCATTGCCATCCATCAGGCCGGCATCTCCCTCAGCGATATGTACGTCGGTATCTTCCCCTGTATTCGCAATCAGACCCTGGTCTTCTCTCGGCCCCATGATCCCACACTATGGGACGACCTACGCGCCGCGTACCAGTCCCTCCGACGCGCCGATTTCGGTGATTCCCTGAATTGCCTTCCTATTCGGCACAGCCACCTGGCTCCTGAAGACAGTCTTCATCTCAACGAGTATCTTTCTGCCCTACTAAGCAGCCCGAGCCTGGAAAGAATCACCATAAACACAACCGCGTTTGGAGTCGACGACGGTCGCGGCCGCCAGAGCGGATACGATCTGAGCCGTGTCCTCTCCGCCGCTAACTGGCCATGTATCCGCAATCTGAAAATCCTGAGCGTCAGCATAACGCAAAGTGCACTCAAAGCGCTATTCTCTGGCCTGGGCTGTTCAGTGGAGTATCTACAACTAAGTAGCTTTGAGCTGCTCGACGGGCGCTGGGTGGGGGTTCTGGATATACTCCGTGAAAAGATCCGTCCTCGTGCGACAATCTACTTCACTCCTTCTTGGGGTGGAGAGTTTGGGGTCCGGGTTGGGAGGCCGCGGAAGAGCTGGGATCACCGGAATTACAGTATACCAGAGACACCACCGATTTTTGGTGAGGTGGTCAGGTATATCTCGGGCGTGGAGATGGAAAACCCTCTGAGAGACTGGGAGTCGTAGGTAAATTCATGACTTTAGCCGGCTTATGACTTAACAAGAACAATGCTAGAAGAGCCTTATCCGTACAGAAAAAGGTCTAGTGTTAAGATCATGCTAACCGTGACGATCCATCATAAACACGCTTTAGTGAGTAGGCGGTTCAAATGGTCCAACTTCTGTTGTATACAAACAACAAACTCCTCGCAGACTGCCTGGTCGCCCCATGTCCCCTCGGATGCAGAGGACCTCTCAGCAAAAGATTTACAAACGTCATGGACTGGCGCCATCTCGCATAGAAGTAGCTGAGCCTTCATCTTGATCTCTGTTTCGATCGGTAGGCGAAGTAGCCCGGTGTTGATGGAAATCGTGTAAGCACCTGCATTGTCATGGTGCTGTGAAGCAGGTGTAGAATCATGGTCTGCTCCTGGTCTTCCTGGCGTCTCACTATTTGGAGCATCACCTATGGTACCGCCAATATTATGCTCATATAGCACACGGTACCAGTTGACAACCCGAAAGACGATCGTTGCAAGAAGAGATAACAGGGACGGGTCATGGGCGGAGATACAATCACAGTTGAGTATTCGTAAGACACTTTCAACCGCTGTACGTGCTGTGGAAAGCACAATGTCGCTCCTCGGCCCCGCCTTCGGACCTAGTGGTTCGTTGCGCTTGCCCTTTGACAGGTTGTATAGGGATGAAAGTGTCCGGCAAGCGGCTGCGATACATGTCGAATGTGCTCTCTCATGATCCTGCTCTGATCCACCGCTTTGAAAATCTGTTTCATCGCCCTCGTCCTCAATATGATAGTTCCCGTCAGTAGCAGTACCGGATTCATCCATGGCGGTGTCAGTTTCAGCCATAGTAGACGACGCACTCCCGTCCCTCATAGCAGCGCATATCCCTGGCGGTGGGAGACTCTCTTGGGGCATAGATTGATCTTCCAGAGGTGCCTGCTCATCAAGCCACTTTTGCATTTCCTCTGGCATATCAAAATGCAAACTTGGCAACTCTCCGATATCACCGCCCAGCAAAGAACGCGGGTCAATCAATCCAGACCCAGACCGCGCAATAGCATCCCACCCGCCATCCAACGCTGACCCCGCAAAGTCGGTATCAAACATATCTGCTAAATGCCAGCGCTTGCGTTCGGACATCTGAGTAGTTCCAATCCCAGGTTCCGTCTCAGCCTGAACTGGACGTGAACCCTTTCTGCCACCCCTCGGCGGCTTCCCTTGGCGCCTGGAGCGACCGTATACGCATCTGTCGGCGAGGCCGTGCTGGATACACCGACTGCAGACGGGGTGCTCTTTTGTGCATTTTACTTTCGAGGCTGCGCAGGGGTCGCAGGTCCTTCGGTGAATTTGACGTGGTTTGGCCATTATGGTTGGGACTTGGATGGGGTGGTTTGGGATGGGAGAGGTGAGGTTGTCTGAAAGATGGATTGAGGAGGCAGGGTTCTTTGTCTGACACAACACGTGACTTGGACACTATATGCCCTGACTTTGTTCCAAGGGCATTGTCACTAACTACTGCCTTGGATTCTGGTCTACACTATTCTTCATACTCGAAGTATAGACATAACCTGCGTTGTCCAGGCGTCCAGTTAGGCGACGCAATGCCTCGCGATGACGCAGGTATCGACCATACAGAAGCGCACTACATTGACCGAAAGTACAACTAAAATCTCTCCACTCATTCACCAAAATCCCGTCGAGAGATGTGTAAAGGTAAAGACAGAACTAGGAAGATTCTGCGCCAGCCCTGCTGCAGCCTTACGCGCCTTGCGTGAGCCACCGACTCTTTCGTCACTCACTACGTGGTGAAAGTGGCTTGTAATATGCAGCTATAACGTCATAGGACACCCCATTCATATCAATATTCTCTTGCAAAGGAAGTATCAGAATGCAAGGAGCCAATAATAATACTCGGCATGCAGCGTGCTGTAGACCGCTTATATGACCTCCAGCCTCAGCCGGGGGGCACGCTCGCCTTGCATTTTTTCAAGCCCGTCTGAACTCTCTTGTTGACGATATACGTCGTGCAGAGTGGCTACCTTTGCGGGAGTTTGTTATCCTAGGAGAGATTCTGAGATAGTTTTTATCGTAGGTGAGGTGAGTCAGGAAAAAGGAAACGCGTATCACATTCAAGTATGAAGAATCGAGGATCATCTAACCATAACCACATTGCAATACATACACCCCCTCAGCTGATTCTGGGCCCCCAATTAACGCGCTAGAGCTTTCTCAGGCAGAGCAACCTGTGTCCTGGACAGGATAGGATACTTATTAGACCACCTTCACTCAACAATACATCCCACTTACAGGAAGACAGCACCACCTGCCGTCATCAGTATCGTCGCAGATGATGAACCTATAGAATTGTTAGTCGATATTTTCTTGGCAAATTCCTGTATACATAGTGGTGAATAGGCGGTTGACATACCCTGCTTCACACTCATCGGGAGGGGGCATGAACTTGAACAAGGGATTAGTTTGATGTGTCGCTAAACTGATATTGTAAATGGGAGCTAGATACGTACAACGCAAGCAGCCTGGATATTTGTTAGATTACCTCCTTTCTTCAGAACCTTCAATTACTTACTTGTTGTCTTTTAGTCACGACTGCACGGGTGCTGTTTGACACTGGGACGGCGGAGGCAACAACGGCCAGGGTAATCACAAGACACAGGAAGCGCATCATGTTTAAGACAGTTAATAAAAGAGTAATTTGTGTAGTAAGGGAACTCGTAAAGAACAGAGGCAAATGGTTGAAGAACATAGCTGGAAACGCGCAGGTCGTGCTTCTTATACCTACAATACCCAGTGACAGCACACCTCCAGTCCTGTGTGACTCGTTCGACACATCTCGTTGAGCATGCACTCTCTTCGATATATGCACGATATGGTGCAGTTCGCAGTACGACTAGTTTGACGTGGCGTGGCTTCGGCCCGCCAGACTATTGAAGGCTGCATATCGCGTTGCACAGAGATGAGGTGGGGAAGCAAGGCTGAAGGACGGCATGGTCGACACAGTGAAAAACTCACGAGACATGGAGGATATAATCCATAATCACGGGGCTCCCCGGAAAGGTATCCTCTATTTCCACCGTAACGTCAGCATTTAAGGTTGTCAAGGTCCCGAGCTATCTCGGAGACATCAAGTTTCCGACCTGCCCGGGCGATTGATCATACCGGTCACTAAAGAAGCTACGTAGGCTTAAAAGCCTAAGCCTGATGTCAACATATGAGAACATATCCGTTGAGTTCCAAGCTTAATAGTAAGCCAATTTATAGACTAGAACACTATCAGCTCAACCAAGCCAGGCATTTGTCACATTTTGGACTGTCGAAGTTAGGTATTCGGAGTTTCGGACACATTTTGCGGAGAGATGATTCATCCACCTGCTTACCAATGGTGCTCTGGCCAGCTGTCTTCATCGCATCAACTTGTATTACGCAATGTAGGGACCGCTTTCAGGCCTATGGGGCCTTCCACTGGGCTGGTATAAGTAGAGACAGAATACTGAGAAATGCCAATTATGCTCTCATGTCCATCGTGGCTAGCGATACCTACCCAGTTTCTAGCAACTTCAAACCTCACCACCGTACATACCAACATGACTCTGAAATACCTTATTGCCGGCGCAACAGGCGGCCTCGGCCAAGAAGTCCTCAACTACTTCGTCGCGAACGTCCCCTCTACCAAATTTGCAGCAGCCTCAAGCAGTCCCGCCAATAGAGTCCGCTTCGAACAGCGCGGGATCGCTTTTCGCCATGTCAACTACGATGATGAGGGATCACTTGACTCTGGATTGAAGGATGTCGAAAATCTCCTCTTCGTCAGCACAAATTCATTCGATAATGAAGAGCGCGATAGGCAGCATCGGAGGCTTATTAGTGCTGCTAAGAGGGCTGGTGTTAAGCATGTAAGCTCTATCCCATGGCTTCGATGGTGTGCTGTTATACTGATTATGGCAGGTATGGTATACATCTCTCGCATTTGGTGGATTCTCAAACGACTCAAAGGCTGCTATTCAGAAAGTCCACCTTACCACAGAGCGATTGCTCAGAGAGTATGTAGCGCTGCAAGATCCCATCTTCCTTCAAAAGGAACTAACATTCGCAGGTCTGGTCTCACGTACACATCTATCCGAGAAGGCGTATACCTCGAAGCATTCCCCGTCTTCATGAACTGGTACCCCGACAGCAAAACCGTCAGTCTCCCAGCAGACGGCGAAATCGCATACACCCGGCGGGCTGAACTTGGTGAAGCCACCGCCCGCTTGATGATAAAAGGCGGCCACGAGAACGAGATCGTGCTACTTACGGCCGAGGAAACGATCACGGCTAAGGAAGTAGTCGACGTCATTAACGAGAGTACAAATCGCCAGGTAGAATTTAAGCTGGTCTCATCTGAGGAATATGTTGCCGTCAACGGTGCGAATGACCAAGGTGGAAAGCCAACGGCATTCTTTGAGAAGGTTGCTTCTTGGTGGGAGGATATTGGGCAGGGAGCACTTCGCACGACCAGCCCGCTTATGTGTGAGGTTTTAGGAAGGAAACCGACGGGGCCGGAGGAGGGTTTGAGGGAGATAATGAGTCAAAACCCGGATTATATTTGGCATCAAAACTATGCATGAGCTTAGTTTCTGTTAGGGAAATACCTTGCTACAATGCATTCCACATGTTAATCCGCCTGGATGAGATTGAACGATTAGAACGAAAGAGTGATGACCAGCAAGTGTAGATATTTATAATCTGATTAATGTATTATTCGGTCTCTGTTTGTTGAAGGTAAGAGTAGGTGCATGCCATCTAGGGCTGTTTGGCCGCGGGCGAAGCACTCTGCACTGCAACTCGGCCCTGGGAGCCCAAAGATTCCCTGGCTTATCGCTTCTTCTCCACTCCAAATCTTTGCGATAACGTTATCCTGTCTTCTTGACCAATAGCACCCCTATTTCTACTTGTTATCAGGGGAGAGTTGGAGATTAGAGGTTGGGCGCGGGCCAACGCCGTTGACACACGGTTATCGGGCTGAGATAGCAGGTTCCCCAGAGTCAGGGCTGACGAAATCTAGAGACTTCATTCGCTGCTATTGTTCAACGGATCTAATATAGCGGTTCGGACTTTTTATTGCTTTTGAAAACATATAAAATGGCCTCCCTCAATTCATCTTCATCAAAGCCAAGCGTCCATTTGCTGCGTCGCCGCCATGCCCATCACTCAGCGACTTCGTTGGAGCGCAGCAGCATGGGGAGAGCAAATCAAGCAGGATATCCGCGTCGAAGAATCGAACCATGACGAGAACGGTCAAGTCTGGTCAAACCAGGACATCGATCCGACGCCGCCCAGTAAACGCAACTACCGATGGCACAACTACCTCCTATACTTTGTCGGAACGGGCTTCAACAACTGGACAGGCGGAAGCAGTATCATTGGTGTTGGACTAGGGTGGCAGAACGCTGTAATTCTCGCCTTCGCTGCGAATATCCTCGCTGGACTTCTTGTGTCTGCAAACTCCAAGGCGGCCGCGAGGTACCATATTGGATTTCCGGCTATTGCACGCTCAGTGTATGGTATGTGGGGGAGTTCATACCAGGTTGCTGTCCGCGCGATCCTGGCTTGCGTTTGGTACGCGACAAAGGTGTACGAGTGCGCGAGCTACCTGCAAATCATGATGATGGCGATATTTGGCCGTCACTTCACCGACATCCCAAACCATGTCCCCGAAAGCATCGGGTACACGACACAGCAATTCCTCTGCTACTTCCTCGTCTGGGTGATCATGGTCCCATTGCTATTCAAGCGCCCCTACCAGATGAAGTGGTTCTTCACGAGCTCCTGCATCCTCAGTTTCCCCGCTATATTTGGGCTCTTCATCTACTGCCTGGTTAAATCAAACGGTAAAATCAGCCTCGACTCGTTTGAGTCCTCACCACTGTCTCAAAGCGAAAAAGCATGGCAAATAATCTACGCCTTCTCCAGCACAATCAGCAGCGGATCAAGCTACATCGAGTCAATCCCCGATATGGCTCGCTGGGCTCATTCACCATATAGCCCGATCTACATCACCATCTTCACGAACTCAGTCTTTAACCCGCTCTCCTCTGTCCTCGGCATATTGGGTACATCCGCGCTCCAATCAGCAACGGGCCAAACGATCTGGACGCCCTGGAATATCATGGCTTACATGCTAGAACAACACACCACGGCGGCCGCGCGGTTCGGCATTTTCTTACTTTCCGTAACGTGGTTCTCGCTATCGCTCAGTCAGAATATTTCGTCTAATATGATTCCTTTTGGCTCGGATGTGTCTATGCTATGGCCGCGACATATTACGATGACGCGTGGGTTCATCCTTGTTCATCTGTTAGCGTGGGCTATATGTCCTTGGAAGATCTATGCATCCGCACAGACGTTTTTGGATTTCATGGGTGCTTATGGAATCTTCATGGGTCCGGCTGTGAGTATTATGCTTGTGGAGTACTACATCGTCAGCAGAGGCAACATCTTCATTCCCTCTCTTTATGTGGGGAACAAAGATAACGAGCACTACTGGTACCACGGCGGGTGGAATATCCAAGCCTACATTGCATACATTACAGCCGTGGGACTATGCTTCGTGGGCTTCATTAGCAAGATTGACGTTGATGTTCCGAGGGTGGGAGAGGATTTGGGGAATTTGGGGTGGGCGTTGACGTTTCCGACTGGGGCGATTGTTTATTTGGTGCTTTGGGTCGTTTGGCCTCATGCGAATGCTAAGAAGGTGGAAAGGTTGAAGTGGGAAGAGTTGGGGACTAGGTATGATAGTGTTGTTGTTGAGGGGGAGGAACGGGGGGATGTGGAGAGTTTGGGGAAGGATGTGGATGTTTCGGAGAAGGATTGTAATTAGTATTAATCTGGCCTTCGTACTCACAGTACAGGTAGTATAGGACAATATAGTACTAAGGCCAATGTTTCAAAGTCTGCATGTTATAGGCGCTCAGTCGATTGTAGGCAACGCCACGCTTGAAACCTTACTTCACTCTTGCATCTCAACGCATTTCTCACCAAACAGCAACATAGGAGTAAATTCGCCGAAAAGCTAAATTGGTATTATTATATTCCGTCCAGAATGTCTTCTAGTCAGAGAAAATAACAGCAAATCGGCAGCCGCAGAGAATGCGGGGGAGCCCAGGGCTAAGCAGCCGGACCTCGGCTCCTCCCCCATCCCGCATCACAACCCCGGATCCATGTATAACCCTTAAACTTCCTAAACAAACACACCCAACTCTGTCCAGACTCCTCCCTCTCAAACGTAATCCTCCATACCAAATAACCATGCCCACAAACAACACCTACATCCTAGGCGTAGGCCTAACCCCCTTCCTCAAACCCCGCCGCACGCGCGAATACCCTGAGCTCGGCTTCGAAGCAGGCACAAAAGCCCTCCTCGACGCCAAAATAACATACGACGACGTGCAGGCCGGAATCGCATGCTACTGCTACGGTGACACCACAAGCGGCCAGCGCATATTCTACCAGTTCGGGCAAACGGGGATTCCCATTTATAACACGAATAATGCGTGTGCGACGGGGTCAGCTGGGTTGCATTTGGCACGCACTATGGTTGGCAGTGGAGGGAAAGATTGTGCCCTTGTTATTGGATTCGAGCAGATGAGGCCGGGGAGTATTAAGAGTGTTTGGGATGATAGGCCGAGTTCGGTTGGGCCGTCTACGGCGTTGATGGAGAAGTTGTGGGGGAAGCATGCTAGTCCGAGGAATGCGCAGTATTTTGCGAATGCGGGGAGGGAGTATATGGAGAAGTATGCCTAAACCACCTCGCTATACCTTACCAGCTGATGAGAAAGACTAATTGAATGCATGATGTGTGCCAGGTACGGCGCCAAACCAGAAGACTTCGCCGAAATAGCGCGCGTGTCACACGAACACTCCCAGCGGAATCCCTACTCGCAGTTCCGAACAGCATACACTCTCCAAGAAATCCTCGACTCAACAATGATTCATCCACCCCTTACAAAACTACAATGTAGTCCAACAAGCGACGGCGCTGCCGCAGCCGTTGTCGTCTCACAATCCTTCCTCGACGCACGCCCACATCTCAAGTCCCAAGCTATCCTCATAGCCGGCCAATCCCTACAAACCGACGACCCAACCGTGTATTCCGGCAGCGCAATCGACCTCGTCGGGTGGGGGATGACAAAGAAAGCTACCGCACAAGCACTGTCCGAAGCAGGCGTCAACGCAAAAGACATCTCAGTGTGCGAGTTACACGACTGTTTCTCAGCCAACGAGCTAGTCCTCCTTGACTGTCTTGGCTTCTCAGAGCCCGGCAAAGCCCACGAGCTCGTGCGAAAAGGAGACATAACATACGGCGGGAAGGGACCCGTAATTAATCCCTCAGGCGGTCTCATCTCAAAAGGCCACCCGCTCGGCGCAACGGGGATTGCTCAATGCGCGGAATTGACCTGGCAATTGCGTGGGTGGGCGAGTAATCGGCTTGTGGAAGGGACGGGGGTGGCGCTCCAGCATAATTTGGGGCTTGGAGGGGCTGTTGTGGTGACTGTTTATAAGAGGGCTGATGGGGGGAAGAATTTCAAGTTGTCTGAGGAGGAGATTGTGAGGGCTTCGGGGGTGGGTTATAATCCTGCTGTTGAGGCGAGGTATGTGAAGCCTGCTGAGGCGGAGAGGGTTAGGAGTCGGGTTAGGTCGGATTATCCGGTTGAGGATACGCTCAGGAAGCTTTCTGCTAGGATTTGAATGCTTTATTGGAAGTACTTCTGGGAACGAGGGTTTAGCTCACTGCATACTTTTGTTTGTTCATAGGCGTAACAAGTACTTACAACAATGGAACCCTATTCTGAGTATTGACTTTGAGGAATTCTTAGGATTAGCGAGGCTCCTCTGAGGATTTAGATGATTTATGGACGAGGCAGCGCAGACAATGTACAATATTTGTTGGCCAAACTTGTGAGCCTTGAATGATATATATTTAACACCGCGGCGAACCAACCGCTAAACATACCCGCACCACTGAACTTAGGTTGCAACTACGAACTCATTCTCAGCGACATCGTCATAGCTCGCACTGTAGGGATTGAGATTGTTTCCTACTATAAGAGTAGAGTAGCAATTGTAGTAGAATCGCTAACCCCGAGACATCTGAGATAAGTTGACCGAGGCTGAAGAGGGTTTCTGCCTCGCTGCCTCAGGAATGAACCAGCACAAGAAAGACCCACGATGTCGCCAACAACTTCGATCCAGATCCCGAGACCGTTGCCGAACACTAGTCGGGTTGTCACGTCAAACAACGAGAGATAGCAATTACGCCTTTGCTGTAAGGCGCGTATAGGTCATTCCGGCTTATATCATGTGATTAGCCCGGGATTTCTCCAACTCAGCGGGCGCTTTCCCTTCATCCCTTCTCAAGCCACCTCGAAGAATGCATGTCCTCCTGGTTGATGACAAGTAAGCACTTTCAAACTTCTTCTATTGCAATCTAATCAAGAAATTAATATTTTTTAAATGAATCAGTCGCGTCTGGCGAGTTCGAGGGTCAAAATTCCTCCAACAAGCAGGATGTACCGTCGCGGTAGCCGACCACGGCAAACAAGCCTTGGATTATCTCGCGGCCTCACCTGTGACATGTCCACGTCCTGACCTCATCCTGTTGGATGTAAATCACTCACAGACTGAGCTCGTTGTCTAAGTTGAGTATCTTGCTAACGAATCTAGATTGCCATGCCAGTAATGGACGGCCTACAAGCCGCAAACATTATCCGAACCCAGGCTCCTTTCAACAAAGACCCAAAGATCTGCTCTACGCCAATTGTGGGCTTATGCACAACCAGAATCCGCGCTGATCATGCGCGATTCATAGCGCAGGGATTTGATGATATCCTAGCTAAACCATGGTCTCTACATGACGTTCAGCGATTGGTGGGTTGGTGGTCGCAGCGGCTGCTATTGCCTAGGTCTCAGGGAGTGGATATGACCCAAACTGCTATCGCACCAGTATGGGGTAAGCGATCGCGCATATGAAACTTGCCAATGACAAGATATTTCGCCATGAATGGGGCAGCTTCTGGGCCGGTCGGCTACCTCGTGCTCCCCAGATAGGAGCTCAAGCCCCCTCGATATTTTCCTTGGTTGCGATCACTTTAGCCTCCAGACCTAGCGATTCTATCATTGATGCAAGCAATACGCATAGTTGTTGGGTATGATATGAGAAACCTATGAGAAGTGAGTCGCCTTGGTAGACGCCCTCGTGCTTTGTGGACGGCGCGTGGAAACTCGGAAAGCTTGTCGGCAGTCCGAGTCCAAGAACAATTGATCCCTACAGGAAAGCTCTTGCCTATTCCTGGAAGGAGAGATCGTACGACAGACGTGAGGTGGATTACTTCTTGTCGAACGATTGACTACATTTCGTCTTCGATTTAGACACCACTTCAGCAGCGAATACTTCTTTTGCTTATACCAAAATGTTCATCGCCCCCTATGACGGACTAGCATTCCGCTCTAAACCGCGAACATACAGGGCATACCCAAGGCTAAACACAGCGTCCAATGACTTGCATTGAAGGCCCGTGAAATGCGCGCGAAGGCGCATGCACAAGTCAATCGCGGAGCTTAGAGCGGAACTTCCGCGATGTTGATAGTCTGCGAACTGCATCCTACAGGGTATAGTCAGACTGGGGTACGTCGATCCGAAGACTTGAGTAGGGAGATCTCGAGGTCGGCTGACGAGTCGGTAGAGATCAAGCTCAAATTTAGGTGTACCCGCAATAGTTATCGCAGCAGAAGCTGAACTGCCGATAGTACACGCCGGCGGAGCAAAACCCGGGGTCGATCAATTCGACAAACTTTATTTCCCGTCCAATATGCACTGGTTTTGCGATGGGCGTTCAGGGACTATGGGTCCAAATTGGCCAATTCCTCCCCCGCACCACCTCCGCGTTCCCCATATTTCTGATCCGGGGATGAACCACTCAACGCTGCCCTACCACTTTATTTGAGCTAGTTTGACCATGGAATACTACAGTCTGTGGCTGCATTCCGCGTCTACGCTCCCCAGACCCCTTTCTTACTCTTCAAAGTTCATACTTGATCGACCTGGGTAGTGTCTTGGCGATCATCTCTCCTTATTTGGGATTTGCGGCGATATTTACCTACCGAATCCTATGCCGGATCAGTGGAATGATGCTCGCAGAATCGACCATGGTTACAGCTTCCTTCTGCCCTGAAGCTCCTGGAGGTGAGGGGAAGCTTGTGATGCTCGTCTCCGGGCAGCTGGAAAGATCTATAAAGCTTGCTCTTCTCCTCTGTCGGTTGAGCACCACAAATCTTGCTCCCAAGCCGTGCGATTTAATAAACCCGCAGCCATGTCTTCTAACGAGTCTTCTGAGAAATATGACCTGAAAAACACCATTACAAACGCCGATACCCCTTCTCCACCATCAGAGCCTCCTCTTGGCGCTCAATCATCGCATCTTGACTATGCACACTCACATGGTCTCACCCATACCCTGACCGCAGAGAGTCGCCTCCCCGCGTTTGGCGGTGCATTCCAACCTGGACTTTATCGTCCGGAAAAGAAGGTGGCAAACCCTGCACCTCTTGGGCTGTCTGCCTTTGGCCTCTCTGCTTTCCTCCTTGGTATCATCGAGATGAGAGTTCAGGATATTACCCAGCCTAGCATTATTGTCGCTCCTGCTTTTGCGTACGGTGGATTGATCCAGCTCTTGGCTGGCATGTGGTAAGTCTACTCCCATCTTGCTGCCTAGTATTATCTAACATATTTAGGGAAATGGCCATTGGAAACACCTTCGGTGCCACCGTCCTCTCCTCCTACGGCGGCTTCTGGATCTCAGTTGGCATCATCTTCACCCCAGGTGGCTTCAACATCATGGGAAGCCTGATTGAAGCAGACGGCGGCAAAACAGATATGTTCTACGACTCCCTGGGAATGTTCCTACTTGTAAGTCCAAGTCCAATTCCATTACTCCACCACACCCTCCACAACCCAACCCAAACTAACACTTTCACCAACCAGGCCTGGTTCATCTTCACCGTAATTATGACAATGTGCACCCTCAAATCAACCCTCGCCTTCTGCACGCTCTTCATCTTCGCCGACGTCGCCCTCCTCACGCTAGGCCTAGGCTACATCATCCGCGACGCCCAGGGGATGCCAAATAGCGGACTTTGCCAGGCGGGCGGATTCTTCGCGATAGCTTGTGCGTTCCTGTGCTGGTATAATGGATTCGCGGGGCTGGCGGAACCGAGTAATACGGTCTTTGTTCCGCCCGTTGTGCACTTTCCTTGGTCGGAGCAGGGGAGGAAGTCGAGGAGGAGTTTGGCGGCTGAGGAGGCTGTTTAGGGTCTTGATTTGATGGGTTTACTGTTCAGTGATGAGTGATTTGGTTCTTTGATTTTTTGATGATATGATGAGTTGATGGGTTCACTTTTGATTCTTTCATACTGCTGTAGCATTTGAGTGTTTGCTTAATAATATCAATTTTCGTCTATTTAAAGGCCATTGGCCGTTATCTGCAATTTGCCGCTTCCAGTGCAATCTCTATAGTACCATAGAGAGGTGACCTGAATCAACTGGGATGATTGATTCAATCAGAAGATTTACCCGATTCGAACCTACGAGGGCCAATCCATGACTGAAGAGTTGACGGCGATGCAGATTCCGGGGCGCATATACCATGGTAGTTTGCGCATAATCACAATCCTTCCTATGCATGTTGTCTACGCCACAAACCCGACTCGATCTCCACTTCCCCTGGATATGGCTACCTCTCAGACCGTTCTAGGCGCCAGGTGCCCAGGCACAGCCCTGGTCAGAGCAGCGCGCTTTTCTCCGTCTATGTGCTACCAACTAACTACCCTACCCATCCAAGCGAAACTGCCGGGCATCAGCAATGCCTCCTCAAAATAGAACATGACTGAAATAAAGCCAGCCTCGGCATCGAAACAAGCGAAGCCAACACAATCCCCGCACCAGAAGCCAGATCTCGATCCACAAATCCCCCCAGCTACAAGTGCCGCAGAAGCGGACGCAAACCCCATTACAAACCAAACCGCGGCCGCAGATGCAGCCGCAGACCAATACTATCGCAAAGAAGTAAAAAAGCAAGGGAGACACAGACACGAAGAGAGAAGCCGCATCCTCCGTGATCTCCGCTCCAGCCAGAAAACGTTATACCTGCAGGAAGTCCCCCGCGTGAAAGCAAGTCTGTGTAGGGCTTGGAAGTGCGCGATTCAGAAGCAACCCTGGGACACCAAGCCTATCATCCGGTCTCAGTATCGGTTTGCTCTGAGGGGTGGTGAGATTATGTATGGTGGTGGTGGGTGTTCTTTTCTGTCTTCCTGTCTTTTTTTTTTCTTTCTTTCTTTCTTTTTTTCTTTTTTCTCTCAAACACCATTTGATTGACGAAGAAAATAACCACTGACCTTGATTCAACCCAGTGGCAACCGCATACTACCACATAACCTGCATCGAGCGCCTTTTCCCTGACCTTTCCTCACTGATATGAAGTAATTACCTAAAACTAGGCTCGGACGGCTGGGTATGCGCGCCGCCAAACAGCGTCATCATCATCGCATCATCGACCCAGCAATTGAGCCAGCTGTAAGAGTGCAGCACAGTTAAACATAATCCGTGGTTGCATTGGGATGTGCCAACTACTACTTCCGCTATTGTAGCTTCGGGTGGTTGCATTGGGTTCATATACAGCCACCTGCACCAACAAGGCGCCGGATGCGTCGTCACCAAGTATTCCAACTGTCGATCATCTAGTAAATACTATAACGGCGACCAAGACAATTAACTTTTATGGAACCCAAGCGTTCTTCTGTCAGGGCATAAGTCAGTGTCTTGATTCCCCTTCATGATGCTTCTCCCTAGCAATGAATAGGCACCGGTATCCTTGGCAAAATCAAGATTTGAATCTCTTTTATGGAGAAGATCCCTGGATATCACCCCTGCCAAGATAGCTAAGATACAGCTTATCCCTGATCCTGAATCCGCGACAGGCACGAATTCCTCGATCCGCGTGCAGCGGAGCCCCGGTATGCAAGGCACGCCCTCTAACCACCCAAACCAGGGATAGTAACCAAGGCACGGCCGCAACAAGCCCTTTTTCCCAGAAACAGCAAATTAAACAACATAGCGATCACACCCTGCGGCATGTAACGGTGCTCGCCCTAGATAGGACCGGGAAGGGACTGGGAATGTTGGTGAACGCCCAAACAAGCCCAAGCATTTATTGGCGGTCTTGTCCCTCTTTCTCTTTCTCTTCCATTCACTCTCACACTCACTCTCATCCTATCCATCTCTCTCAAGACTCAAGTCTCAAACCCACCTCAACCGTCAAAATGAAGTTCCTTGCCCTCGCAGCCGCTACCTTCTTCACCGCCGCCACGGCCAACGAGTTCCCTGTCCCCGACGGCGTGACCGTCAAGGAGGCCAGCGCCAAGTGCGGTGACAAGGCCCAGCTTTCCTGCTGCAACAACGCCAAGTACGGCGGCGACACCACCGAGGTCTTCGATGGCCTTGGTGCCGGTCTTCTGAGCGATATCCTCGGCGCCGGCTCTGCTTCTGACGGTCTCGGTGTTTTCGACGAGTGCTCCAAGGTTGATATCTCTGGTAAGACATACTTCCCATTTGCATTGGAGGGGGAAAATGTTAATGTTAATGCGGTACAGTTCTCATTGGTGTCGAGGACCTCATCAACCAGCAGTGCAAGCAGAACATTGCTTGCTGTGCTGCGAGCCCTGGTAGCGCGGTATGTTCTCCCCTTCAGTCTTTCAGCAACGCTCAC
The DNA here is from genome assembly GCF_047715825.1 of Aspergillus stella-maris. NCBI lineage: Eukaryota > Fungi > Ascomycota > Eurotiomycetes > Eurotiales > Aspergillaceae > Aspergillus > Aspergillus stella-maris. The sequence goes on from NW_027396795.1 coordinate 1,074,905, forward strand.
TGTGCTAATCTTCTCCCAGGACGAGGACCTCATCGGTGCTACCCTTCCTTGCATTGCCCTTGGCTCCATCCTCTAGATTATCTTTGGTCAGTATGGACATGGGTATGGGTTAATTCGTGGAGGAAGATGAAGATGGAGAAAGTGGATCTCAAAGAGTTATTCCGTTCTGTTCTTAATGTGTAATTACACAGACTGTTGACATTAATTTATTTCATTGTCTCGTTATCATCCTGAGCATTAGTAACTGTCATCTTGCTTGTCGGTCGTCGGGGGTCGAATCATGCAGTATAGCTGCTGGACCATCAGTATCACCCTGCGCCAAATAGGTTATTTAAAGCGGCCGACATACCGTAACACCCCCCTTCTCACCCCCCTCAAAATCGCAACACTCAATCTCCCCCCTCCCTTCAAACCCAAGTTTCTCATAAATCCTCAAATTCGGCATTCCCTTCGAACTCTCCAAATAACAGGCCAACCCCTCCTCATCCGCCCTTTCCGTAACAGCCTCAACTAATCGTCTCCCTAACCCTTGTCCCCTCATCTCATCCCGCACAGCAATGACATTACAAAAGTAATATCCCCGCTCATCCGACCAGATAACATCATGTTTTTGTCCCTGGAGTACCTTCCACTGTTTATAACGATTTAATCGTAATCCGCCGCGGCCCAGATACCGGATGTTTGCGCATAGTTGGCGGAGTGAGAGGAGTGCGTCTTGCGTGCGATGCGAGAATGGAATAGGTTTGTTGAGTGGTGTCGGTGGAATCCACCAGCATATTCCGAGGACGGGGTTACTTTTCTTATCGGGTAGGATCTTTTGCCCGTAGTTATTTGGTGGGATTTGTTTTGCGATGTAGATTGGTGCGTTGAGGGCTAGGCCGTGGAGGAAGTGGGCGCGGAGGGAGGCGGCGTTGCGGCGGATGTTGTACTAAGCATACAAGTGAATAAATGAATTTTATATAGGTAGGGCGGTAAAAAAATACAGTATCTGGATCAAACATATATTGGAAGAAAGGATCGTCGGCGAAAACAGTCTGGATGCATTCTACGGCATTGGGGATGTCGGGTTTTGTGAGGGGGAGGATTTGGATTTCCATGTTGACTAGATCTTTGGATTAAGTAGTAAATAGTAGTAGATGTACAACAAATCCAGCGACAAGACATATATATAAGTTGTCACCAGTACACTTAACCCAGGCAGGCAGTCACACGCGGAAAGCTGACGGAAGTAAGGCGACTGTACAACGTTCAGCTAGCCCTTACATCTCTCCAACTCCAACAACTAAACGCAAAATGGCAGGTTGTGCCGGAACACCATTTACCATTGGTACAAAGTCCACGATCCGATATGCACAAACCAGTCCTCGTGATTCGTCAACATACTTTCTTATTCTTCTTCCACCCCTCTCCTCCTCTACGCACCAACAGCCACTGGTCTGCGCTCAGAATCCCTCGCCATAAGCGTCAAAGCCTGCGTGCCCACCCCGCCCCACCGCTCATAATCGATTTCCACCCTCGCCAGCGCCCGCCACCCACTCTTTACATAGACAGGGTATCCCTCGCTCGTGGCCTCGAGGTATATCCGCTTTCCGGCCTTCTCAGCGCGCTCGATTCCCCAGGTTAGTAGAGCCTTTCCGACGCCGCGGCCTTGGTGTCGAGGGTGCGTGGCGATGAATTCGAGCACTGCGAAAATACATTAGTTGGTATTGGCGTTGGTAATAGTGAGGCGGCCTTGCATTGCATGCGCAAAAGCAAATATGTGATACGTAGTAGGTAGGGGAAGTAGGTAAGGTATGTAGTACATACCAATATCATCATCCCTTAAATGCCCCCTCGCGCTGTCCTTGAGGATCTGGAAGAACCCATCGTATATCTCCCTATTCGTTCCCTCTGGTAATTGCGGCCCAGGTCCTTCCTGGCCCTGCGCACCAGCACCAGCACCATTCGCACCAACAGCCTCTTTCTCCTTCGCCGCGGCATCACTCATCAGTTCCGCCGCGCCCTCGCCAGGCTTATCGCTCGGAAAGACCCATCTTGCGCAACCGAGGATTTCACCGCTGTCGCTGTCTACGGCTGAAATTACCTCCGTCTGCGGATGGGCCATTTTCTGGAGATACCGTCTGCATTTGAGCGGGTGGATGGCGTTGTATGGGATGTTGGGGAAGGCATTGCCGACGAAGCCCTGGTCTGCGAAGGCGACAATGTTGATTTCGGCTAGGGCGGGTGCGTCCGAGGGGATTGACGGGCGGATTAGAATGTTCATGTTGATTGGGGGTGATTTAGGTTCTCTATGAGTGTTGGCATTTTTCATTTTGGAGATCTGGGGGTTAAACATGGTTGCTGTGGAGAATGGAAGCGACGATGAGTCAAGGCTTCCATCGTGTCGGCGTCCCGAACGGTACTGGCTCCTGCGCTTCTATATGGATTAATTGCTAACTATTCTAGGATAGTGACTACAAAGACGGGAATGGTGTATGACTCTTCTCGCGCCCTTCAAGCACTCCGTCAGCGCTACTGTACGCCCTATGTCGCAACCGAGGTGCAATCACGTCGAGAGTTCTCCAACGGCCCACATCTGGCCACGCTCAATTCAAATCTGGGGTTGTGCGTCAAAGTCCGTCTTCATGCTTGATGGACGACCGCGAATGGGCAGCGAGATCCCTGGAGCCGAGAATCTTGGTTTACTCTCATCCCGAGATGGGCGATATTTGATCTCCGCCATTTCTCTGTCACTCAGAACCATATCCAAACAGTAAGCCGTCCCATCGCCCTCGATATAAGACCGAGCCTGCGCATCCCCAACAAGAGCCAATTTTGCCAGTCCGTTAAAGGGCACGCAATAGTACCATGGCATGTTCTTCTCATCAACAGCAAAAAGTCCTCCGGCCAGCAGTGTCCCTCCGCGACGGAGATGGAATTGTGACGGCGAAAAGCCATTGCACGGCGCGTTGGGAACGTGGAGCACATTCTGGAGTTTGAGGCGATACGTGGGCCATCCGTCTTCAGGTCTTGACTGCACAGTTAAGATCACCGTGCCTATTCCCGCGACAGACGTAGCTGGTGGCTCATGATCGCAGAACGAGATCAACGTCCCGTACTGTAACGGGCGATACCAAAGGAACCACTCTCGATCTCTGGCATAATGGCAATTCCCCTGCACAGCAACCCAGTCCCAGCAACGGCGGTCTTTAGGGTCTGGGGTTCTCGGGCGCTGTATATCGTCTGCGAGCTCAGCGAACCCCGGAGACGCTGGCGACGCATCGTTCGTTGCTGGTGTTGCGGCGGAGGGCGCTGGCGTTACTGCTGGAACAAAATCCTCTGCGATCGCTGACAGTTCCGAACGTCCTTTTTCGTGTCTCCTGTCCATGATACAAGCTATTCCGCCGATGGACCCCAAGATTTTTGGTCAAGATTGTTCGTCGGAGGTATGGTGTTTATGATCGCGATCGCGATTGCGGCTTGGATACTGGTCTCTGGTAAGGCACTTTCGCGTATGTCGTAGAACAATGTAGTTTTCATATGATAAATAAAAATAGTATGTCAGTTCGACAGTCATTATATTTCGCAAGATGAGCTGGGTGATGAGGGTCGTCATCTTTGGCTTGGGAATACCCCAGCCCAGGCCCATTAGCCCTAGTAAGGCAGGTGCGATGGAGGGCGTTTCTACGGTCAAAGAGGCAGGAGCTATCTCTCAGACCAGAGATTGCTTATACTAGGTGTAACTCTGTTATTTCAAGATCGAAGTGACAACGACAGAGGCTTAATTATACGTCTTGCATCTGCGCTGGGCAAGGACCACGATATTTCAAGAAACGGATATATGTGAGCAAACACATTCCTTTGAACACCGGATGCTTCGCCACTAAGAAATATATCTTTATTTTAGTATCAAGCTTATAACATACATCAAATCCAAAACAAATCAAGGATCCCCAACCCACCCCCCATCAACAACATACGAACTCCCCGTAACACCACTCGCCTCCTCACTCCCCAAGAAAACAATCACTTTCGCAACATCCATGGGCACCAGATCCCTCTTCAGACTCTGATTCCGAAATACCTCCGCCCGATATTCCGGTGTCAGAACATCCCTCTTCTGGGTTTCCGTTGCAATAGCGCCAGGCATAACGCTATTAATCCGGATATTGGCCTCGCCAATTTCTTTGCTTTGAACTCGTGTCAAGCCCAAAATTGCTGCCTTGCATGCGCCGTAGACGGGCGTATCGCCCGCTGGGATCCGCCATGTTATTGAGCCTAGATTAACGATGGACCCTGACCCGAGGGATTTCATGCCCGGTATAAAGGCCTGCGTGAGGAAAAAGATATGTCGGAGGTTCCCGTTTATACTCGCGTCCCAAGCCTCAGGCGTAACATCTGCACTGGCGAGTCTCGCTATCCTTCCAGGGGCAGCAGCATTATTAACCAGGACATGAACGGGTCCATGTTCCTTAATTATTTTCGCCGCCGTGCTCTGGACAGCTGAGAGATCAGCCAAGTCGCAAAGGTAGAAGATCGGTGCTTTAACGGGTGGACCATAGCGTCCTTCGGCTTCTGGTTGACGAGCGACGACCCTTTCAATTGTTTGCGAAGCGAGGTCGGATGATATATCGAGGAATATGACTTTGCTTCCTTGCAGAGCGAAGAGCTCGACTGTTGCGGCGCCGATGCCTGCTGCGCCGCCGGTGACGAGGACGGTTTTGGTGAGGAGGTCGGGGTAGATTGCTGGGGCTGTCATTCTCAAGAGAGTGATGATTATTGAATGTGGACAGTTGGCGAATATGAGAAGAGATGATGGTGCTTACTCCAGATGAGGGGCAGTGGCTATGGTGTGGGGTATAGAACTCCTGGTAAGACTGGGGTCGGACTTTCTCCGGGGCTAAGTGCTTTTCCTGGTTTGCGAGCTCTGTCCAAGCTTGGGTGGGGAGCTTGGAGGGCACCTTGTACTTTGTAGGTCTTTAATGTTCACTGCCTTATTATTCCGCTTCTGTTATATCCTACGTCCCGTCGATCTCCTTGCCTGCCCTAACTGCTACACCACGAACCATCACCATCATCATGCTTTACCACAATAGCTCGCGACCAGCACGAATTGACCGACCAAGATAAACGCAAACAGGTCGTGCACAAATTTTTTAAAGTAATTTTTGCAGTCTAAATTGCAGCGCTCACGCAAGGAATGCAAGGTACATTGGAAGACGCGTCGCGCAACCCCCTCCATCGCCAATCTCTCGCCACGCGATGTCGCCACCTCATAAATCTATCTATATACATCAATATCTCAAAGGTCCAACTGGACTGCATTAAGCCCATTTCCCAAGAACACCCATAAGCACCATCCCCGCAACAAGCGAAATCCCACCAGCCGCCACATGCCCCATCGGCGCTCTAAACATATCACCCTCCTCCATAACCCAATCCCTAGCCCACATATCAACAACACCAACCCAGACCAGAATCCCAGCCGACAGAGCATCCAATGTCCCCAGCGCAATCAATGTCTCCCGATCCTGCCCGTTGAATGAATGAATCACGCCCATGCCTATCGCCATCCCGATCGGCGTAATGAGCGCAAACACCGCGCCCATAATGGCCTTACTAGGGAATGTCCGACCTGGTAATAGCGCGATTCTGGCGCCCAATGCGAGGCCTTCGAAGAATTGGTGGAAGACGATTACGACTAGTAATGTCTTGTAGAAGGAGTCGCCGGCTACTACTAGCGTCACGCCGATTAGGATGCTGTGGAAGATGACGCCGGCTTCCATTACCATAACAGAAAGCTTCGTGTTGGGGTTTGTGGGGTCGCCGCCATGGTGGTGGCCGAGGGTTGCGAGGGTGGTGTGGTTGTGTGGTTGTGGTTGGGTTGCTGCTGCTGCGTCGGCGGCGGACTTGGACGAGACGTTTGAGCTGTTGTCGGTTTGTTGCGTTGTTGTGTTGGTGGATCGGGCAGTGCGAGCGAGGATATAGCGGTGGCCAAGGTATTCGGTTAGGAAGGAGAGGAAGATTCCGGCCATGACGACCGCGGAGGTGGTGGCTTCGTACTCGAGCTCGCCGAGGCATTCGTTGCCGAACATCAGTTCTGCGTGGGTGTAGAGCTGTGGTTGTTAGTCTCATACGATCGACTTGGGTAAGGGGGTCATGACTTACATGGACAAACGCAGTCGAGAGAATGACACCAGTACCGAACTGCTTGATGATGGTCGAGACCCAGACGTTGATGGTCGCCGATGGCAGCTTCACCAGGGCCATGGGGAGGAAGACACCGATGGAACTGGTAACCAGGACGACAAACAGTGTTCCGATACGCAGGGGCATGTCATAATCGCGAGTCTGTACTCCGCAGCTGGGTGTGCTGCTGCCGCCGCTCTCGGACTCGCCGGCTCCAACGCAGTGTCTGGTTCTGTCAGTATATCCCCAAAATCTGGTTTCAGGCAACATACTCTACACCAGCGTGAAAGTGGCAGTTCTCGCCTTCTGAGTTTGTGCTGGATTCAGAGGTCGACTCTTCCTCGCTATGAGTATCGGTGGACGTGTCGGTAGAGGAGTCCGAGGTGACCTCTCCCAGGATTTCGACATCGTTTCCGTCTGCATCGACGCAGTATCTGCCGTTGTCAGCAAGCTTCAATCAGCGAGGGTTGGCGACTCACGATGTCTCTCCATGGGTATGACAATCAGTGTACTCAGACGGAGGGTCACCGGCGGGAGGGTTGTCCAAGAGAACCTGCACCTCACCACCATCCGGGGTGATACAGTACACATCATCGCCATGCTTATGACAGTCGGTGATACTGACGGCATGGGCAAGGCCAGCAGCGGCAATAATCGGCAGAAGGAGCTTCATGGCGCTAACTATAGCAGAAGCAAGGGGTCACGAACGACAGTCTGCGCTTGCACAGGCACAACCAAGCACGAGCACACAAGATATTTATCTCCGCTGCCCACAAGGTATCACAGCTCAAAGCAACATGAAAATGATATCTCGAAAAATCTTCCCACCTCACCCCGAGGGAGAGCGTAGCATTCGGCCTCTCACTAACCACCAAGGTACACCCGCCAAGGACACTGCCAAGCGAAAGCATCTCGCCAAGCCCCAACAATGTTCGCTGCAGCGGATTCAATCTCTGCGCTGTGGGGAATCAGCGCGGACTGTGTCTTCCATGCAGTTTAGCTTGTTGTCCCCAGGGTCCTCTCGCGGCCTTGGCTGCTTGGCGGAACGTGGGATGCCATGAGGCTTTTCACAACAACATGACATACAGCGGCATCAGCAGTTGCCACTTCCCGTTCGCATCTTGGGAGTTTCTTGGGAGATGGCTTGACAGAATTCTTGGTACTCGTCTTGGTATGCCCAAGGTACTCGCAGGGAACCTTCGATTGAGCCGTGCCATGCCAGAAGAAAAGGTATAAATACTGTCATGATGCCGATCCCAAAGCCCCTGCAGACGGACAACACCGGATAACCTGCAAGTGCAAGCGCATTTGCAAGTGAGACATTTTCACTCGATACCCTCCGATACCCGCATCAATCTGTCCATCTCCCAAAATGCAATTCCTAGCTCTTGCCCTGGCTCTCGCCACTTCAGCCGTGGCCCTCCCAGCCCAGCAAAGCCCAATTCCCCTGGAAGACCCCATCAAGTCTCCCTTCCCCATCCACCACAGTTGCAATGCCACGGAGCAGCGCCAGCTCGCCACTGCGCTTCAGGAAACCGTCTCCCTAGCCGAGCACGCCAAACAGCATATCCTCAGCTGGGGCAACGAGAGCGCCATCTACCGCAAGTACTTCGGCGACAGACCCTCCATCACCGCCATCGGCGCCTACGACATCATCATCAACGGCAACTCAAGCAATACTCTTTTCCGATGTGATAACCCCGATGGAAACTGCGAGCAGCCTGGTGAATTCCCCTCCCCTCCTACACTTCCATCCTCCACCCTCAAAACAACAGAACTAACTAATTTGTGCTAGACTGGGCCGGCCACTGGCGCGGCGAAAACGCAACCGACGAAACCGTCATCTGCCCACTAAGTTACACAACCCGGCGCTCGCTCACAACAATCTGCAGCCAGGGCTACACCATCTCAGGCTCCGAAACAAATACATTCTGGGCCGGCGACCTGCTCCACAGACTCTACCATATGCCTGCTATAGGCCAGGGTTTCGTCGAGCACTATGCTGATGGGTACGAAGGTGTCCTTGAGTTTGCCGAGGGGAACCGCACTGAGGCGACGCATGACTCTGAGACGCTGCAGTATTTTGCATTGGAGGTTTATGCTTATGATGTTGCTGTTCCGGGGGTTGGGTGTGTTGGTGGTGACGAAGAAGAGGAAAGTGGAAGTGGAGACGCTGAGCAGAGTGAAGAGCCTGCTCAGGATGATGCTGCCCAGGACGAGGCTGAAGAGGATATCCCTGAGGTATGATACTTATCCTTCTTTCCGACGTTGAGTATGGGCTACATGACTAACTGGCCATATCTAGAACTGCCACACCCACGAGGGCGGAGAGCTGCACTGCATCTAGGGTAGCTATACATATGGGAAAACTCGTCGCGCTACAAAAGGTCCACGGTTCAATGTTATGGACAGAGCCAGGCCTTCCAGCCCCTTACCCCCTTCACTAATACCGACACTATCTGCCTACTTACCTAATGTATACGATCTATGACTTATGCATGACGGATCAACGCACGACACTCTTTAGACATACATTACTTTGCCTACTTATCTTAGGTACACAATCGCAATGAAATTAATTGAGGCCCTCTAGTAATCAGGTCGTAGGCCGGGAACCTGAGAACTTTTTGATCTCTGTCTGTGAAGGACTATCTCTATCTCTATCTCTATCCTTATGTCTAGGTCTATGCACGTTTGTTGTATCGTAACTCGCCACATAAACCCATCTCCACCCCCCTTCATTCCCGAAAAACCAGCCACCATATACACCACAGATCCTTTCCATCCATCCATCCACCCACCCCAAACCAGACAGAAACCAAGGGAAAGGGAATCAATCACTCCCCATCATCCCCCCAAAACTCCCTCAAATCATCCACCCGCCAAGCAGTCGCCCACCCCGTCTCGCGCTCAATTCTGTTAAGCGTCTCGATGATCGCGCCGTGCTCCGAGTAATGGGACATGACTTTTCCTGCTATCCAGAGCGGTTGCAGGGCGTTTGTCCAGCAGCCGCTGTCACAATCCTAGATTAGCATGGGGATTTAGAGGGAGATATGTTGGGTGTCCAGGGGTAGGGATAAGGGATGGAGATGCAAGGGGCGGGAATTACTGGTGTGCATTTGAGGCAGATATAGCGCAGATTTGGCGGGCGTGGTGGAGGACGGATTTCTGGTAGGCATCATTAATATCCTCGAGGGAGCAGCGGACTTGGAGAGATTTCAAATGAACTGGGTGGGTTCGCGTATGGTGACATACCGGGCGTCGAGCAAGAGACAGAGTCTTCGGTTTGCGCTGCAGAAGGAGTAAAGCACAGGTATGGTAGAGTTGATTTCCGGAGACTGTTTGTCCATGATCAGCACCCCCGCCCTCTTCAACAAAACAAGCGACGAAAAGGGGACCAAGGGAAACATACTAGCAGCCCCATTAGCATAAAGCACAGTCGGAAACGCCTTTTCCCCACCAACACTCTTCTCCGTACTCGTATTCGCCGAAACACAAAAAATGCTCTTCATCTGGCTCGGCCGATTCTCATACCACTCTTCAACGGCTTCAAAGAGGTGCGTCCACCGCGCGACATAAGACTCACTACTATCGTCCGGACTACCGGGGTAAGAGGACAACGACGGCGCCGAGAGCGTGAACCGTCGGAATAGAACGCCGAGTGTTTGGGCGCACAGATACACGGTGTGGTTTGCGTATGTGTCGTTGTCGGAGGCGAGGAAGAGGGTCGTTGCTTCGTGGGGTTCCATGACTGGTGGGATCCAGTTGTAGATTGGGATGATGGTTTCTTCTTCGGAGATGAGGCCGCCGCAGACGTCTGGGAGGTTAGTTGTCTTTCATTCGTCGAATTGAGATTGAAGCGTGGAGCGTACCCATTCGAGCAAAGCACCAAAATAGAGCCTGTTCTTCCTTTCCAGAGAAGCCATTTATCCCGGCTGCTTGGATGAGATACGCGCATCCGTCTAGGTGGCGTCGCCATTCTTTTGGGTTACCTAGTTCATTAGTTTAGACCTCCAGGTTTAGGGATTAAGTAAGGCATACAACTTAGCATCTCCAAAACGCAGAGAATAACGCAAGACGCAATTGCAGGGACCGACTTGCTCTCTAGCTCTGGGAGAAGTAGGTGAATAGCTTCCTGATACAATGACAGACTTTCAGATTGTGATTTTTCATTCTGCTTCCGCTCAATTTGTCGAGCTGACAAGGCAAGAATTGAGTACCGAAGGTGCGGCGCTGATTTGGCCATCTGCGGGAATGTTGATGCGAAGTGCCGGTGGTTGTCGAACATATCGAGCTAGGTATTTCATCGTCAGTGCGGAGTGCTAAGCTTACCCGGTGGCCAACATACCCAGAGACAAATCTCATTCAGATAATTCTGCCACAGTATATTCTCCCTATCCGGCGACAGTTCAAATCTCCCCGTCCTCGCCCGAGACCCGCTCCGTCGATCAGGCGCGGATTCATGCACTGACATTGGCGATCCAGGTCGACTAGGTATATCAGGTCTAGCCGTCCACAGCTGCCTATTACGTAGAGCCGTATGGAGGGCTTCATAGGCCGAACCCGGCAGAAATACATCATTTGCCGGATTATCAAGGTCCGAGAAGACGCTGGAGTCGAGGATGGGCGGTGTCATGCCCGAGTAGGGATTAGAGAGGCTGCGAAGGGCCGTGAGTTCATCGACTATAAACTCCGGCGAGGAAATGTATGATTGGCTCAGGTCGTTATTTGTGTACTGTGCTGAGTTTGACGGGGAGTTTCCAGTCGGCGCTTCAACCACCTGTTCGGGGCTGGTGTACCTCTCTTCCGCTGCTCTTGGGACGGGGTCCGGGTTTGATACGCCATTGCCGGGTGTGGGGGAAGGTGATAGAGCTGCTACTGGAGGAACGTCCGCGACTACAGCGTTAGATGGAGATGTTTCACTCTCGCGACCTGGTCTATAGCCATCTGAATCAATTTTGTTCTCCTTCCGACGCGATGGCTCGACCGTCAAGATCTGCAGAGTCAGTCCTTGTCTCCCATCCTTGTTAATTCTCTTAAGGATGAAATACCTTGAATTTCCCCTGTCTTTTAGAAGGTCGATTAACAGCCTCTTTCATAGAAGGATGCTCAGCCCCCAGCACCTTGATATTGGCATCGCGAAAGGCTCCCAGGACGCGCCATTGACACCGGTCGCCGCGACGTTTACATCCTGTGCAGGTTGGTTTGATTTCATCGCCTCTTCAATATTAACATTAATAATTACCATATCGTGGTGAGGACGCATACATTTTCTTCGTCGCCGACTGCAATTAACACACCCAGTGCGGGTACGTTTGCGGGGAGGCGCGCGAGCCGCTGGAGAGTCAGGGCTAACTCGCGATTCAGCTGGAGCTTCGGCTACCGAGTCATTCATGACCGTTTGCATAATCATCAACTGGAATTGGTATCATAAGAGTACAGCAAAGTCGTCAAAAATAACAAGAACAGTATACAAAAGCGCACTCCAACCCGGGGAAAGAACAATTGCTTAAGAGGGAATTCCAACGCGGAGCATTCCCCTTTACGGCAAACATAAGCGCCGCCAACCCCATGGGCGAGTGGGGAACCGCCACGGGCAATGTCCGACCCAATGACACACAAAACATGGCACCGCGAAAACAATTAGCCATTTAGCCTGCAAAGCAAAAGCAGGGAAGTTGGAGCTGGAGTACTTTATGTGCTCCGGAGTGGTCTGTGTTGAATCACTCCACATGCTGCACATGCTGCACCTCTGCATCCGCAGCCTTTTCTTCCAATCTGCGTTCCGTGTCGCCTGCTATGCCTAGCGACGCGTCCCAGTGGAGACGGATCTTCTGGCCTGTGAAGAGGAGGTCGATTTGTTCGAGGGTGAGGTTTCGCGTTTCAGGGTAGAAGAAGTAGATTATGGGGAGGAAGCAGAAGTTGAAGATGGCAAAGTAGATGTAGGTCTTGTAGCCGATGTTGCCGATGCTGACGGGGGTGATTTCGACGACAAGGAAGGTGAATATCCCTGAAATAGTATTAGCTGCGTCGAGGAATGGGGTTATTGGGAATCGTACAGTTTGTTGCTGTTGACAGGGCAGCGGTGCGAGTTCGGATGCACAGGGGCGCGTATTCGGCGGGTACTGTTTTGGTTAGCCCTATCGCCATATTTCAAAGGAGAGGGAAACATACGCAGCCATGGAACAGCGAGCAGTCCCACTCCGAAGAAGAAGTTGAACAGGAATAGCATCACGGTCGCGACAATACCGGCCGAGTGACCTCCATCGTACACCGTTCCAGCGAGGATAGCCATGCAGGCGCACTGTCCAGCAGCCGCAAAGAGCATGAGTTTGCGACGACCGAGTCTATCAATAGCCCAAACAGGCACAAATGTCGAGAAGAAGTACGCGACACCGTTAAATCCAGCAACAAGCAGCGCTAGATTGTGCGTCATGCCCACCGACTGTTCAAAGATGACGGTGTTGTACTAGCTTTGTTAGCAATTGGACACAAGAAAGGGCGGGGACAAAAATACATAAGTAATCAAGTTGACTCCAGATAACTGTTGCATCATCTGCCCACCCATAGACAAGAGCGTCCTCGTCCGGAACCGCTGCGGTCCATCCTTCAGAAGCGCCTTGAACGAGCCCTCCGAAGCTGCCTGTCGTTCTTCAGCCATGGTCTGGGCGATCTCCGACATCTCCATGTTGATGACTGTATCGTCTTTGCTAATTTCTCGGGCGTTGGGCTGGACGGCCCAGAGGATCTCGCGGGCTTCGTTGTGGCGGTCGTGTGCGATGAGCTGTTCATTAGTTCTATTGCCATTAATTAGGGGTAGGAGAACTCACCCAGCGAGGGGACTCGGGAAGACAAAGAACACCGAGGAATGTACAAATGGCGAAGAGGATCTGGAGGGCAAGGGGGAAGCGGAATTGCGATTCGTTGTTGACGTAGCTCATGCCGTAGTCTACCCAGTAGGCTGTCATGACGCCGAAGATGTTGATGACCAGTTCAATAGCGAGCTACATACGTTAGTATAAGTTCAGGGTTAGGTAAAACGGGCAACTAACCCCCTTTCCTCGACTTGAAGCCTTGCTCAGTTCAGAGTGCCAGACCGCTGCAACTTGTTAGTATGGACGAGAGACCAAAGCGATCGTGGAGACATACGAATAGTACTAGTGTTGAGACCGTTGCCAACACCAGCGACAATCCGGCCGACAATCATCTGCGGAATACCATACGCAGTAGCCTGCAGGACGGCCCCAATAGATAGAATCAAGGAGCCGGCCATGATACACCACCGACGGCCGAGGCGTTCGCCGACCAGCAGCGACGCGATGGCACCGAAGAAGCAGCCCTAAGAGGGTAAGTCAAGGATCGGAATGACGGGTTACGGTACTAACAATCTCATAGATGGCAACACTGATACGTTAGTCAACATATAGCTTTCGAGGAAAAGGAGAACTCACACTGTCCCCTGCAACGACGAACTACCACTCCCACCCTCTGTTGTGTCAATCTCAGGGAAGACGCGAACGAAGGCATCCCCGGACAACAATCCCGACATGACACCCTGATCATATCCGAATCTGATCTGTTAGTGATAATCTAGAAACCACAGGCTCGGATAGCGTACAGCAAAAAACCGCTTCCTGCGGTGGCCGTAATGGCCAAGCTCAATGGCTGTCCAACAAGCCAAGTCATTTTGTTCGCGATGTTTCCGATTAGCTTGGGACTCTGAAGATGAGATCGTCTAGCTCCGGCAGCGCAGACTTATATACAAGCCGGCAAAAGCTCGGGACGCCGTCAGGACGTAGTACCGTCGGGACAGTGACCCACGGGGTGACGGCGTGGCGCCGGGGGTTTGCGGGATATTCTGGGGTTGGACAGGCATGTTTAGCCTATTTCGGATTGACAGACGAGGCGGAAAGTCTAGAGTAAAGCTTGGGGGTTTGTTGTTCCTGAATGTTCCTGAATTTTATGTGTATACAGGCTGGCGGCCCTACATATTGTTAAAGCACCTACGTCTTACCACCCGACGTGAAGCAAAAGCAACAATACGGAGATATCCTGCAACAGTTCACAGCACCACGACTCACAAGTCACGGTCGCATCGGCGCATCTCCAACTCCAGCAGCGATCGGCCAACACATGATGTTTCGACTCAGCTCCCCGGTCCCTCCAGGTGGATCTCTCCGGACAACCCCCGGCCCCCGCGCTTCCCCCAGAATCACCGCTTTAGGAACACTTAGGCGCCGTTGCAGGCCCTATCCCCCCACTTCCTCTAACAAGAAGTAATAAGCACATCGGGATGCCGTGACTGTCGACTCCGGTTTTCTTGCGTAGATCGCCTTACGCGATCTGTAGAAGCCGACCCGCCGATAAGATATTTCTTTCTATATCGGGTTATGATACCCCATGGTGAAGTGGGATATGGACAACTCATACAAAGAGGAGGGGTTGTGGCCAAATTTTTTGCTATAAATCTCAAGCAGTCTATTTTCTCGAGATTCTCTTAACTTGCCAATCCCAATTCCATCTCGTCCGTGCCTGGTAATCCCGTCAATATGTCTCCCATCGCAGTCACCTCCGGCGCCGTCACGCCCGCCACCGAAACCCCCCCTACAGCCCCCACCACAACTACCACAACAACAACCACAACAAGCGCCGCAATCCCACCAAACCCCCTTTTCTCCCTCGGTGCCCGCACAACAGCAATCACCGGAGGCGGCCGCGGCCTCGGTATCGTCCTGACGGCCGCGGTCCTCGAAGCCGGCGGCGACGTAGCCTGCCTCGACCTCCTCCCCGCCCCCGCAGCCGAAGAGTGGGTGCACGTTCAGAAACTTGCGGCGTCGCGCGGCCTGCAGGCAACGTACATCCAGTGCGATATTACAGATGAGGTTGCGACCGAGGCGGCGCTGAAGAATATTGCTGCTGTTGGGCTTGAGAGGGGCATGCCGCTTAGGGGGTTGATTACTTGTGCGGGTATTCAGCAGATGGTTCCTGCGCTGGATTATCCTGTTGATCTCTGGAGGAAGATGTTGGATGTTAAGTATGTCCTCTCGTTATCCATATCACTTTGTTGGTTTGTTGGTTGGGGCTGACCAATTGTGTCTTTCTAGTGTTGTTGGAACATTCATTCCCGCTAAGCACTGCGCGCGGATATTCAAGGAGCAAGGAATGGGCGGTAGTATCGTCATGATTGCTTCGATGTCAGGATCTATTGCGAACAGGGTACGTCTTGACCAATACCCAGCATCAAGCATCAATATCAACAATGGACAAGCCTAACAAAGTGTAAAACAGGGCCTCACATGCACAGCCTACAACTCCTCCAAAGCCGCCGTGCACCAGATGTGCCGCTCCGTCGCGCAAGAATGGGGCCAGTACAATGTTCGCGTGAACACACTTTCTGCTGGCGTACGTTCCTCCCCCTTACACCATCTCACTTTAGCACCTCGTTAACATGAATCATGCAGTACATCCGCACAGCAATGACAGACGCGCTGCTGATCGCAAAGCCCGAGGTCGAAGAGACGTGGATGCGCGGTGCATTGCTCGGTCGTCTTGGTGTGCCAAATGACTTTAAGGCGCCAGCTGTTTATATGCTTTCTGATGGGAGCGGGTTCATGACGGGTGCGGATTTGCGGGTTGATGGGGGGCATTGTGCTTCTGCTTAGGTAGGGGAGTAAATTATGGAGAAGGGGCTGCATGAGGGTTTTGATGGGTAATTTAGACTAATAGATTGCATCTTTCTTTGTGCGGGGGTATTTGTCGTGCTTTGTCAGTAGGATGGGCTTTTGAGAGCCTGGTCGTAGCGGGAGGTGATCAGACGGCTGTCTAGCGATGAGTACCTAGGTGAGCAACGACTAGCGTATGGGCTTTTTAGATTTTCTCATTGAAATTGTGTGATATACTTTGCTGTAGGCATGGATATTCGACTTTAACATGTAACATTCTTCGCTGGATGTTTGTATGAATAACAATACCGAAAGTTTCTCTATATGTGCTGCCGTTTATGCCCGTCGCAGCCCTAAATATATATTTGCTTACTTTAATGGATCTGGGCTACCGCACCACACAACATCACGCCGGATTACAAACGCGACCAGCGCCGGAAACTTTATCCTTCTCCGGAGCCAAATTTCTCCTTCGAGCCAAATAAGAAAAGGCGAACGGTTTTCCCGAATCCTCTTGTTGTGGCTGAGCATCACACTCTTTCGTTTATGGTCGCCGCCGGTCTCAAAGTTGCGACATTCCGGGAGCGCGCATGATCGGAATTAAGGGATCAAGGGGGGAGTCCATCCCTGACTGCAAACGCCTCAGAGTCTGACCCTTTTGATCCTTCAAACGAGCGACAACATTTAACTTGGGTGCATCGGAAGACGCTGTTGAGGTGAAAATAGTGTGTTGAGCTATTTACCACGGCCGCACTAACAAGTATATACCTAGGGTACGCGGTCGTAGTCGAGGGCTGAAAACGACCGGCGTTTAACGCAGAACGTCATAAAAACCCGTATGGAAGGCGGTCACAGGCTCAAGGTCATCTGTCGCGAAGGAGGTCAGGAACAAGGGTACCGTCTGTCAAGGTGGTATGAGGAGAAGGAGGGCGCAACAATTATAGAAATGTACCGAAGGCGATAACGCAGGATCTAGACCCGAATTTGAGAATCGACAAACGAGCGGCCGGCCAAGACAGGGACCTGAAAAATGACAGGTTCTAGAATAAGCATGCATAATTGCCGTGCCAACTCCAGGCAAACGCTTAAGGAAGCTGCCTCGGCCTCCAGTCCCGTACCGCAGTCTCTCCTTTTTCGGTGACAGATCACAACCACAACACCGGCATTTCTAAAGACTGAAACCCTCACCATTCAACTGAGCTTCTTAAAACCTTCTTAGTCTCTCATTCTCCTCTCTCTCCCAGTCTCAGCCACACAGAAAACTCACCATGACACACCCATCATCCCCCAAACTCTCCTTCACCGAGTCCATCCGCGAAACAAAGCCAGCCCTCACAATCTCAACACAAACACCACTTCAAAACCCAGAACTTGAGACAGAACCAAAAGACTACGACCCTCACGTCGGCGCGCTCCCCTCCTCCCCCTTCTACAGACACGCAACACCTTCGTCAAAAATCGCCCGTCTCACCTCGCAACGACAACGCTCACGGGCATTCGGTGTTGGAAAATGCACACCTATAGACGATATAGAGGGCCAGAACCCACCATGGCAGAAACTCTACGACGATGAAGAGCGGAACACCGATCCAAGCAGCAGGACCAATATTCGGGAGTTGAAGCTCTGGGCGAAGAAAAAGAGATATTGTGATTGTCTCGCTGGGTTGAGCAAGGCGCAGAGGCTGTGGGTCAAGATTGCGATTGCGGTGGTTTTGTTGGGGTGTATGGTTGCTGTTGCGCTGGGGATTACAAAGGCTGTTGGGGGTGGTGTTTGGAGTGGGGAGCATCAGTCAGAGACGTTTGGGTAGCTGCATTGATACCGGTTCTGTTGGTTGGCGTTGGCGTTGTTGGTGTTTGTGACGGCGTTTGCTCCTTTTCTTGTACATTGTTTACGGTGCCTTGGTGCCTGAATAGTCTGCCTGGTCCTGAATCTCTGCCTCAGGCTGTACTCGGTTGATACCGGAAGAAAGTCGGCCCTACATGTGACCCACAGCCACACATAAAAAGGCTTCACTTGAGAAACAATTTCCTCTTTTCTTCTTCTTTTTTCCATCATCGAAAAGCTAACAGAGCCTGCCACGACCATCGTCCAGTATTTTCCACGGCGATGAGTTGCCTTCGGTCTACGGACTGATCGGCTCTGGAGAGGAACTCCTCGATAGGAAGTTTGCCCCCATTGCGTCTCTAGCAATGGCGACGATCGGGGGTGAATGTCGATGACGGGATACATACCTAAGTACTATTCTCAATGTGATTATTTGGAAATGACATCAGTAGTCTCTTCGTATTGTATATGCTGAATGCTCCCCGTCTTCTCTCGCCAGGGGTCATCCCTTGAGGGGTAGAAGAATGTTCCTCGTACCATTTCACGACTTTCACTGCCAAAGTGATCCCAGCCCTGGGCCATGACAGGCTGGTTCGTCCCTCTCCCATTCCTCACCACATTCTCGCCAGGGTCTCCCCAGGACGTTCGTACCTGGATTGCCTTGTTGCCCTAGCGCCAACATGCCATTGCGAATGCCATCGCGTATACCTCCTAATAAAAGGTCTTTATCGACCTCTCGCCCAGTGCTGTCGATTAAGGCGACCTACGGATAGCCCAGGCATTTTTTGTTTGCGTTCTACTTGCTTGTTAATTTGTCGGCACTAGCCAGAGTCACTCTTTTGCCTACACCTCTTATACACTTCTATCATCAAAGCACCATGAAGGGTTTAGTCGGTGGTATTCCCATCGCGCTGCTCGCAGCCGCTGCGCACGCGCAGGCCCAGTCCCAGGTCGTCGGAGGACCCGGCGGACCGGACGTCGGCAGTGCCGCTAGCTTCCCTACCAAGAACGAGGCCAGCACGTCCGTGAAGGACGAGTACAGCGACAATCACTCGTTCGATCTCGACAGCGACGTGCACATTTCACCTCCCGAGTTCCCTCACCCTTATTCCCCCCCTGGGTTCGGCCACTGGAAGCGCAAGGCTGGCGAGCCGGAGTCAACTGTTATCGGTGGTCCCAGCGGCCCTGATGTCGGTAATGCCGCTGATATTCCTACCGTCAACACCTTTTCTTCTGAGGTGGATGACGACTACAACGATAACCACTCCTGGGACGTTGATGCGACGACTGTCATCAAGCCCCCAGCTCCTCACTGGTGGCGCCGCGGCGAGGAGCCAGCGACTGTCATTGGCGGTCCTTCTGGTCCTGATGTCGGTAATTCTGCCAGCTTTTCTACCGTGAACAAGTTCAGCTCCGAGTACACAGGCAAGTACTCCGATGACCACCATGTTGATTTCGACTCGACTGTCGTCGTTAAGCCTCCAGGGCACCCGGCTCTTGGCTTCCACCACCCCATGCACCAGGGTCGTTCAGACCGCCGCAATGTCAACGACCCTCCTGATGTCCACGACGATGATGATGAGCCTGGTTATGAGGGGAGAGTCGGCAAGAAGCGTGCTGCACCTGCCACTGTCATCGGCGGTCCTAGCGGACCCGATGTTGGCAGCTCGGCTGACATTCCTACCGTCAACACATTCACCAGCACAGTTGATGAGGACTGGGATGATGACCACCATGTTCATGTTGATTCCGACTTTAGCGTGAAGCCTGGCTGGAAACGCGCTGGGCCCGCCACCGTCATTGGAGGTCCCAGCGGCGCTGATGTTGGCAATTCTGCCGGTATCCCGACTGTCAACACCTTCACTAGCACAGTTGATGACGATTGGAACGACGACCACCATGTGGACGTCGACTCAGACTTTATTGTGAAGCCCGGCTGGAAGCGCGCTGGCCCTGCGACAGTAATTGGTGGTCCCAGCGGGCCGGACATTGGCAACGCCGCGGATATTCCCACGGAGAACAGCTTCTCTAGCACCGTCCATGACACATGGATTGATGACCACCATCTTGATGTCGACTCTGATTTCATAGTCAAGCCTGGTTGGAAGCGCGCCGGTCCCGCTACCGTCATTGGTGGCCCTAGCGGCCCTGATGTCGGCAACTCTGCTGACATCCCTACCCTTAACAGCTTTACTAGCACAGTTGATGAGGACTACAATGATGACCACCACGTGGATGTTGACTCCGACTTCATTGTCAAGCCTTGGAAGCGCGCTGACCAGGCCACCGTTATTGGCGGCCCAAGCGGCCCTGACGTTGGTAGCGCAGCCGACATCCCCACTTCAAACAGCTTCTCCAGCACGGTGGATGATGACTACAACGATGACCACCACTTTGATGTTGACAGCGATGTCGTAATTAAGCCACACTGGTGGAAGACTCGTGCTGTCCGCCCTGGCCAGGAAGAGTCTACCGTCATCGAGGGGCCCAACGGCCCTGATGTCGGCAACAACGTTGATATCCCTACCGTGAACACCGTTGACACTTCCGTCAATGATGCATACGATGATGACCACCACGTCGATATCGATTCGGACACTGTTATTGATGGTGGTCCTGGCCCTCAGAAGCCCACCTGGGGCCAGCCGCACTACGAGGGTCACGGCGAGCAGCAGCCCGCCGTGCACGGCGCTCCTCAGGCTCCCGCTCCTGCTACTCCCGCCGAGACCAAGGAAGACCCTGTCGCTCACGGCTCTGCCCAGTCTCCTTCTCCTGCTGAGGGTGAGAGTGAGTGCACCAAGGTTCGCCAGGTCGTTCACACCATCACCAGCACCCGCACAGCTGTCGAAACTCACACAGCCATGGTCTACCCCCAGGAGGCGCACGGCGAGAACCATGTGCCTACCTCTAGCTCTGCCGCCACCAGCGGAACCCCCGCCAACACCCACGGGTCCGCCCAGTCTCCTACTTCTAAGCCTATGCCCTCCGGCGCTTCTACCGTCCACGGCACTCAGCAAGAGGACGCCCCCTACCCGTTCCCTCAAGAAGGATCCGCCTCCGCAGCTGCTCCTGCCTGGCCCGAGTACACGCCCGAGGGCAAGGCCTCGTGGGTTCCAGGACCATTCGGCTACCCCGTACCTGCCCCCTACGGCGCGACCCCCGCCGCACAGGATTCCTCCGCTGAGCCGGCCCTCCCCTTCGCCAACTTCCACGGTTCTCAGATGATGATGTCTTCTTCCGCTCCTACAGCCACATCCGCTCACCACGGCCCCGCCGCTTCAGTGATCAACGTCGCCGAGGCCTCCTCTTTCTCCCGAATCCCGGTGTACGTCCCCAGTGGAGCATCCCGTGTTCATGGTTCCGTCGTGGTTGCGTCTAGCGCGAGCACGCCTGCTCCTTCTGCGTCTCGCGTCACTGTCCCTACCGGCGCCTCGGCCGAGCACAACAAGCACGGCATGATGTCTGCTTCACCCTCTCCTAGCCCCTCGTCGCACAGCGCTGCCCACTTTACTGGTGCTGCTGGACGCGTTGTTCCCGTCATCGGTGCCACTGTCCTCGCGGGTGCTTTCGCCGCCCTCGCCTTTGTGCTCTAAGCGGTCGATGAATATCTTTTTCTTTCTCGGGAGAGACTCTCTGACCTCCTCTGCCTGTTACGGTCGCTCCATATCATTCGTTTCTGCCTCGGTGCTTCTGTTTCCTTTCTTGCTGTAATGTATCTCTTGGGTTTAGTGTAATAATGAGATTGTCCGATTTCCTTCTTTCAGTTGCTTTCGTATCCTCACCTTGCTTAAGTGAACTGCCTGTAGTTCAGCTCTCAGCCATTTCCTCGTACCGCGTACCACTCAAACTACCTGCTAGCTATCGAGATCGCGGCCAACCCAGCGGGGCGGAACTGTCTGCTACTGATTCTCCAACTGTGCACTCTGTGTCTCCAACAACGAATGATCGCCTGCCACCTTATCGTCCGGCACTTTACAAGGATCCACTTTACTTGGCCGCCTATACTAATCCCGCATCATGGAGCAGCCGTTTTTTAGATCTCCAAATCTCGTATCTTATCAACAATTCGCTCTACATATCCCCATCCCCGCGCCCTGACTGTCCCTCTCTTGCGCATTTCCCTTTCTGCCAACTTCAGCATTCACAATGTACGACCTCG
Organism: Aspergillus stella-maris; assembly: GCF_047715825.1. Classification (NCBI taxonomy): domain Eukaryota; kingdom Fungi; phylum Ascomycota; class Eurotiomycetes; order Eurotiales; family Aspergillaceae; genus Aspergillus; species Aspergillus stella-maris. The sequence goes on from NW_027396795.1 coordinate 1,096,719, forward strand.
TCATAACAAACGGTCTCGTCGTCACAGCGTCCGATGTCGCGCCCCTCGATGTCGCGATCAAAGGCGAAAAGGTCGCCCTCCTCGCACCATCGGGTACACTCGCAGATCAAGGAACGAAAGTCATTGATGCTGCGGGCGGGTATGTCATGGTAAGCCAGCCAGCCAAAGCACCACTCCACCTTCTTTATTCTACCCAAAGCCACGATATTGATTAGATGTCTTCTAGCCCGGCGGCATAGACTGCCACGTGCACCTCCAAGAACCACCCCTCTTCGGCAAGGGTACATCAGCAGATACATACGAGACAGGCACACGGTCCGCAATCGCAGGAGGAAACACAACGCTCGTTACATTCGCCCCCCTTCAAAAAGAAACAGCGAGCACGCCACTGGGTGTTGTGTCTGACACGCGCAAAGTCGCAGACGGGGAATCCTACTGCGACTTCTCATTCCATGTTCTCCTGGGCAATGCGGATGCGAAGACGCTCGCTGATTTCCCCCGACTACGAGAGGAGGGGATCAGTTCGGTGAAGATATACATGACGTATAAAGCACTCCAATTGAACGACGGGGATATATTGAGTGTGCTATTGGCCGCGCGGAAGAATAAGATTCTCACCATGATCCACGCTGAGAACGGCGAGGTGCTGGACTGGTTAACGTCGCAACTTGAAGCCGCGAATTTATTTGCGCCGAAATATCATTCTAATTCAAGGCCGCCGGTGCTGGAAGCAGAGGCTACGAATCGCGCTATTGCGCTCTCAAGCCTGATTGCGAATACCCCGATCTTACTCGTCCATGTCTCCGACGTCGGCGCGACAGCCCGAATCCGCGAAGCACAGAGCGCCGGACAGCCGATTTACGCGGAGACATGTCCTCAATACCTGTACCTTACACGAGACGACCTAGATAAACCGGGCTTCGAGGGCGCGAAATGCGTGTGTAGTCCTCCACCACGGGATAAGAAGGACCAAGAGGCTATCTGGAACGGGTTGAGGAATGGGACATTCGAGATCCTAAGCTCAGACCACTGCCCCTTCCGCTTTGACGACGCAGAGAACGGCAAAAAGACGTGCATCACGCATGACCATCCAGTTGGGCAATTTAAGTATATACCCAATGGCCTTCCCGGCGTTGAAACGCGCATGCCGCTTGCGCTTTCTGGGGCTGGTGATAAGTTGTCTTTGACGAAAGTTGTTCAAGTCACGAGTACAAATGCTGCAAAACTATACGGTCTCTATCCGCGTAAGGGCGCATTAATACCTGGTGTTTCAGACGCGGATGTTACCATTTGGTATCCCAAGAGCTCTGGGGTGGATATTACTGTTACAAACGACATACTGCATCATGACGTGGACTATACGCCGTATGAGGGGCAGAAAGTGGCTAATTGGCCGCGGTATACGATTATCAGGGGCAAGGTTGTTTGGGATAGAGAGGGTGGTGGGATTGTAGGGGAGAAGGGGTATGGGCGGTTTATTAAGCGGGGTGAGGCGGTTGGTGTTTGGAGGGAGGATATGCCGGAGTTTGATCTGGAAAGCTTGTAGTATTCTAGGATGCAGATATTACACGACAGGACTCGTTCCTTCCTACTATGAAGATATCCCATTGCGCCTTCCCTGGTCACGATGTATAATAGTAACATCCACAAGGCAGGTACGACCGTCGTGGGCTCCTTCCCTTGGAGGGCAAGATCGTTCTTTCCTATTTTGATACCAGCTCCATCGCTTCTTCCTGGGATTTGTGGTCGTGTATATAGTAGGTACTAGGAAGGAGCGGCCGCGGTAGTTCCTGCCTATTGTTGTAGCAACATCCTACGTATACGGGCAAGGACAAGCCAAGAACACAAAATTGACATTCATTCAACCCGCTGGAAAACGCTGGAACGCCAGACTGTCATAATCTTCTGGAGATGTCCTGTTTATCCTGCTCGAACTCAAAGACCCTGAGCATTCCTGTACTCCATTCGTGCGTGTTCGTCCGTCATTATTCATTAATACAGGGAAGAAGTTGGTAAACACCAGAAAAGGAGAAACTGAAACAATATGAAGATCGAAACGTCGGTGCAAACACCAGCGATATTGAGAGCCGAGATGTGCAGGTCGAGGTTTGTGTCGAAGATCGCCGATGGATGCGATACTCTGTCTTATTCCGATGAGAGAACCGGCTCCCATCAGCCGCCGCGAGTCTGCTTCGGTCCACGACCACGTCTACAGCTACTCAAGGTCAGAAGACTACATTCCTCACGAGACATATAAGTAGGACCACAACTCACTAATAGTGACCAGAAGCCAAAACAACAATCGTAACCGTATCCTTCAACTCCCTTTCCTTATCCTGCTTGTCTCGCTTGACATCGCAGTATCGGACTTCCCCATTCGACATCCGATTCTTCCCCTTCTTATAGAAGTACACTCCGTCTTCGGAAACCTTCCTTTTCCAAATCCAGAACATGATGGAGACTTCTATAGAGTGGGTAGAGTGGAGGCCGACCGTTGAGGATACGTTCCAGGTCCGGCCTGAATGAAGAATGGAGGAAGAAAGGAATGTCTCAGCTGCGTGGATGAGCTGTAGTTCGAACAGAACGACATGAACTGACGACCCCGAATCGACCCCGCAGAAATGGAGAGGAGTGCCAACTCATTTGTCTAAATATGTCAGCTTTGTGGGACGTTACCTGACTGGGGGTAATATAGTATGAGTTGTCATTGGTGATCGGGCTGCCTGAGGCAGCCTCACTTTTGTTGGGGACTTGGTTGGTCGCTGCCCGTTTGTCTTTGGGTATTTGCCTTGGGATTCAGGCTGCTGACAAGCGTATTTATTGGATGATGTAGAATGGATTTGGCTTCTTATAGGTAATCAATGTTTCCTAACGGGTGGTTCTGCAGCAGGGGCGCTCGTTATCGGATGGATCCGACGCCGTGGTGGTGGGCTAGCTGCCGAGCATACCGAGTTGCAAGTGCGATAGCATGCTTGTCAAACCATTAGAATATTTGCCATTAACATGTTGATCGTATTAACCTGCATAATTAACATCAAATAATTTATTTCTTGCAAAAATTGTACAAGTTTGCGATTGTTCATGCCTTCATATTCCAGCTTGGCCAACGGCCAACTCGACCAGCTCGCACACTGCAAAGCCACACCTGCAGTTACCATGTGCTTTAACCAAAAACAGCTCAATGCATCCTATGACAGACTGATTCTGTGCTTTCAAAGATCAACCATAATAGCTTCCCTCCTCTTCTCATCCCTCACCCCACCTACAACCGCCGCATTGACCATAACCGTCGTTTGCTGCCATGCAGAACGGCCACCAATGAGTATCCCTCGCAACCAGTCAAAGAGCCAGAGACAAACGAAGAAGAGAAAACTCAAAAGCCTCGGTTGCCCGTCCAGGAAATTCTCATAAGTCCGCTGCATCGAATCCCACTTCACTGTCTCCCTGCCATACCCGCCGTGGATATGCCCGAAGACATGCAATTTCGGTCGGCGGCGCATACTCCATAGTCTCTGTCGCAAAGATACGCAGCCGAGATGATCTAGATCAAGATGACCCCTGGGTGGACCGTGCGTTATCAACATATCTGTGTCTTCAGCGATGATGATCTCGTCCCAGAAAGAAGTGTTTGTTCGTGGGTAATGGAACGCCCAGTTCCCGTGCTTGGGTGTATACGGTGATCCAAAGACTTTTATCTCACGGCTTCGTTCATTACCATCATTGAACTTTAAAGTTCGTGAATTATTCTCAAGATAAATGATGCCTTTCCAGTCCAGAACCTCCCTCCTTGTACAAGACCACCCCGTAGTAGACACATGAGCAAACTTCAAATCAAGACATAGATCGTGATTACCCGCAATAATGACCTTGTATTTGTGCGGTTGGCTGGCTAACCAGTCAAGTTGCGCCTGCAGCTCAGCTACCGTACCGGATTGCGTGAGGTCACCTGCGTGGATGAGGATGTCGCCGTCTGGTAAGGTTGGTGTTGTGTTGTGTGTGTCGGAGATGCAGACGATGCGGAGGGGGACTTGATCCGACGCACTTGCTTTATGCTTTGGAGTATAACGATGGGCATATAGATATGTTGCGATGGTTTTTGTCGGTGAGTTGTGTAGGCGAGTGAAGAGGGTTTCTTGCTCTGGTCTGTTCAACAGGCTGTCAAGGCCGGACTTCTTTCCGAAGGGCATCTCGCGACTTCCGCTGTAGAGTTAAAGAGATTTTTCTCTTCTATAACGAACCTCAATCATGAAAGTTCTGAAGAGATAGATGAGTACTAGACTGGTAAGGCCAGCTAAGCAATATACCTCGTCATGTGACAAGCCTGGTAGATGCCTGGTGCTCAGCCTCCTTCATTTAGAATTGGAAAGTATAGCCTACCTAGCGAGAAGACCCAGGTTATAGAACATGGCAACATAAGGCTCATTTAGCATCTCAAGTTTTAGAGAATATAGACTTTATAGGATTCTCCTTCCCATACACCGCCCTCTACAACCGCCTCCCTCCCAAAGCCCTAGTTTTGACATCCAGGAAAAATCCAATCCATATACAACCTCTACCGTCGGCATTGGTATGCCTAATCTTTGCCGCCGCTTCGAATATCTCCGCAGCAATGCCAGGACTATCGGGACGGCCGATGAACTAGGTGTACACGGCCGTCTTGAAAAGTTACGCCGGTGGCTTTCCCTGTAACTTCAATCCTGGAGACACTACTTATTATTGTTATGGTGATAACATAGACACCGGAATTAGCAGATCATCCACTTTCAGTAGGCCAATATGTAGCCGGGTTCCAATACCGAGTTGCGATGATCATCTCGGAACCCTAACGCGGGTTGTTGGAGACGCTCGCTCGGCATTGCCTGCCGGGCTTCGCTTTGACCTGCCTGAAGTAATATAGCAACTATCTTAGGCTTTACGTATGAGCTCTCACGCCCCCTCTATCTGTCTCAAACCCCTTGATCGCCTCATTCACCCCCTTCTCCCTCAAAGTCAACGCTCCCTCGCTATGCCCCCTTAATGCGCTGAATACTCCGTCTCCACAACATGCAGATTTCGAACTGGCAACCCGTAGACACCTTTCAGCTTTGTCATGTTCGAGTTATATCATGACCTTAGGTACTAGCCAGGCCATAGAGACTGCCTGGACTTTTGACTTGGTCAGATACGAAACATCTTTGCAAAGCCACTTCCTCATTGACAACAAGATAATGTAGGTACACCAACTATGCATCAGCCAAATACCTGTCCAGTGCATCAGAAGGCCTAGCTCTATGGACATAGTCCGGAATGCGCTCAAACGTCTCCCATCCCGTATGCTTCAACAAATGGATCTGATCCCTTATCCACTCCTCCACCTCCATCCTATTCGGATCCTCATCCCTCCCCTTCCTCTCTTCGATTCTCTTGAGCGCAATCTCGCACCGATCACGTAGCCGGGTAAGCTTATTCTCGAGAAACAGATTTCGAGTCATGGCGCGGCTGTCATGGTTATAGTGCACGCTGCACAGCGACGTCCCCGTATCATCCGCATCCGGGTCCGCAAAGCAATAACTGTTCACCATACTCACTCGTTCGGCGCAGTTACTGGCCCTCAGCGCCGCATGATCCAAGTACGCACCGGCCATCATAACACCAGCGCCCATCCCTGCCCCGGCAGCATTAATCACCTTCCCATCGCCAATCCGCACGGCCGTCTCCCCGCCGCTCATGGTGCCCGTATCACTAAGCATAAGAACAAGCACAACAGGCACCTGATCGCGATGCCACCCATCAATAGGCACAGAGTCGAAATCTGATCCTTCGAGCTCCTGGCCCGGCGGAAGAGGTTTAGACGGTGTTTCGCCGAGCTTGTAGACGCCCTTTAGCCCCTCTGGCCCTAGTTGGACGTTAACATAGCCTATGTCGTTGATCCCATTCTGCATCTTGAGTTCTGTGCCAAAGGCAGAGTTCACGGCGCTCTGAGTTACGGGGTGCGTCATTGCCGACTTGATGAATTTTGCGTCCTATTTAATACCCATCAACTTAGAATTAAGCGTTGGTCGATGATGGACTTACATCTTCATACAGCGAGAATCCAGTAATAACACAAGGTGCCCTCTCCCAGGATCGCATGTACTTATCCAGGAACTCGCGGTGGAAGATCTCGCGTCGGAGCATGCGGACCCCCTCTTCGGAGAAGAGCTGGAAGGGTTCCGTGTAGCAGAGATCTGGCACGCCTTTAGGGACGGGCAGGCCCAACTCTGTGAAAGTGTATCGTTTGGATGGGGGTTGGAAACTTAGGTGAATTGCTGGGTCGAAAGGCGGAATTGGAAGGTCCTCGTTAAGGGGTTTGAGTGTTCCCCGAGGAGCCTGTCCCGGAGTTGTGGGGGCTTCCTGGACGAGAGTGGTGGCGTTTGTGTAGGCTGTCTTTGTTCCGAACATTTTGCAACTTGCGTCTTATTAGATCAGGCGTTTGAGAGTTTGTTTGGCATATGTCGGGGATGGTTTACAATGTGAAAGCTGGACGTTGCTGAAAAGCAATCGAGAAGCATACACACCCCGTCTTTATAGTTCTGATCACAGACGATACGCTGGGATCAACAGGTTTATTTGAGCCCAGACTTTGTGGAGTAATCTCTGCTCAACTTGACCCTGTTTGGATACACAATCCGACGCCATGATAAACATGCAGCTTGGTTCTGTTGATTGGGCAACTCCGAGCGTATACTGTGCATTTCCATGATATGTTGTCTCTTACGAATGGCCGATGAACGGTTCAAAGGATCTGGCATATGTCATTAGACTTCTATAGACCTACTATAGAGTCTCATACGGAAAGAGCAAGCGAGGACAGCAGCCCTGGCTATCATGGGCCAATTAGAAACGACAGATATACCTACTCCAAATTTCTTTCCCCGCAGGAATGCGCAGTCATAAGTTACTGTTCCTGCTAGCCTGCAATGCGACGGAAGCGTGTCTCGCTCGCAATTTCCATTTGCTTTTCTCCTCGACGCTCATCTCGCCTTCCCCATCAAACCTCCATGTCTAATGCTCCACTCCGCAAACACCGCAAAACATCCAGCGGTTGCTGGACCTGTCGTGCCCGGAAAGTGAAATGCGACGAAGAAAGACCAGCCTGTCGGCAATGTCGGCGAGGAAAACGAGAATGCGAAGGTTACCAAGTGCGACTGCGATGGGTCATTAACAATGACCCTCTAGGTGCTGACCTGCCGGAACACTTTGCTGTCTTGGAGCAGCCACAGCGCAGTAAGATGGCGCTCAGTACGGCATACTGCCCTAGCACATTGATAGTTTGTCTTACTGACAGCGCGCCTAGATCCAAACCTCACTGCCCTACCTGAAGTGCAGGTGGAGGAAATCCTTGCCACTCTCGATAAGCTTGAATCATGGCAAGATCATGGTGATGGGACGGACGCTACGTTGGTCCTTTCAGGTTTTGGTGCCTTTCGAATCGGATTCGAGAGTTCCGACTCTTCAAGACAGGGTTCTGAGAGCAGTAGGACGCCTCCGGCTACCTCAGTCATAAGTCCTGCAGGCGAGCAGGCTCCCTTTGGTCCGTTATCTGTGGACCCTGCGTGTTTCGCACCGTTTCGTGATGCATCTGGAGCCTTCGTTTCCTGTTGTTCCGAGTCGAGACTGCGCTCACAGCTTCCTTTTTTGTCTAACGATGACGCCAGCAGCGCTTATATCAGAATGCAACATAGAGCGGAGAACGCATCACATCTCCTTTCCGGGCAAGTGGCCAACATTGGTTTCTCGGAATACTCATGCTGTGAGCCATTGAATCTTTCCTCGGTCGAAAAGTTCCTGATAAATCACTACTCCAGCCGCGTCGTGGCGCTATTCTGTGTAGTCGATAATGAAAAAAGCCCCTGGAGGACGATCTACCTCCCCAAAGCCTTGCAAGCAGCCGGCCAGCTGGGCTTAACAGGGACCACTTCCACAATCCGTAAGGCTCTTCTCTGTGCCCTCCTGGCAGTTAGCGCCTTTTGTTTGTTCAACGACCGCAAGTCGCAACTTCGCGCAACCGGAGCCGTAAATTGGAAGGCAGCAGCAGTAGAGTACCGATGTAAAGCAATTGAGCTTCTCAAGGACGCTGTTGAACACGACCTCGACTTACCATCTCGACCGAAGTATAAAGACTTCCTGGCTACGATGCTTTCCATGGTCACTATTAATGTAAGAGACCTGCGTTCACTTTTAGCAACCGGAGACTCATTGGCCAGGTCATATCGGGCGATATTGATAGTTGCGGTGTTCATCTAGACGGGGCATCGCGCCTCATCCACCATGCGCGGAGCTGGAAGAATAACTACTCGGGCAAGGCACAGGCGCTGCACAGGCAGTATCTGTATCTGCAAGCAATATACAACAGTACGTCTCCGAGAGGCCGCCAAAGGGCTCACTCATTCCCATACTTCCCCATGGGGTTTGACATTTCCTACCGCGACCTGCTTCAAGAGCATCCAGTAAAGGGAGTTTCACGAACACAACGAGGGGAGCTTCATTTTGCACCACGCAAAACGATCTACGGTGTTCCGTGCGCTTTACTTCTCCTCTTGACCCGAGTCATAGATTTGCTCAACAAACTCTACGATGCGCAGGCCCAAAGCCAGGGAGTCCAAATCCCAAGTCATCTAGTTACTGAATGCGACGAGCTTGAATCCTCCATATTGGAATGGAGACCAGACCATGACCAGGACAAACCCCCCAGTGCAATTTCAGACTCGATTCCATCCACAAATGCTCGCATAGTCCGCCACCAGACAATCGCCTTCCACAATGCCCTGGTCATCTACTTTGCGCAGCACATCCGGCTTCTAAGCCATCGTTTTCTCCGGCCCTACGTCGCCTCTGTCCTTGAAAATATCGAAGCAATCGCGCGCATGAAAATCGAATCCAATATTCTCGCTGCTCCACTCTACTGGCCGACGTTTATCGCGGCCAGCGAGGCCTTTGATCCAGCTCTCCAGGAGCGCTTCCGCCGCTGGCATGAACATATGGACGTCTATGGAATCGAGGCTCTGCGAACTGGTATGGATGTTGTGGAAGAAGTCTGGCGTGCTGGGCCGCGCAGCGGCAATCGAACCACGAGCTATTGGAGGGCTATTGTTGAGGACTCTATGCGGACGTTGATGCTCTGTTGATTGTGCTATTCTTCAAGCTGCCCACATTCTACTATTGCTGTATCATCTTGCTATGGCCGTTTCTCATTATCTGGAGGGATTATGGGCCTGAAAATGCCCACCTCGTGTCTTGGCCAAACCCTATACGTTCTGCCTTTGGAAACCCTCTGTACACTGTAATAAGCTTGCACTCATTCCAAGTGCCTCTATTCAGACATCTTGCCATTAGAGGCTCACTCAACGGCAAGAATCTTACACAATCACGTAGAGAGGTAACCGACACGCGCTAATAAACCCCACGCAGTAGATGCACCCATCCGCAGATCTGAACCATATTCCTCTCGTCAAATTGCAAATCTCGATTGGCAGAGCCTGATCTTTCGGAAACTTCAGCAGCAACAGTACCCGGCGCCTCTTTGCTGCCTACTGTATTCCAGGCACATGACGTCAGGTGCCTACCTACCTACCTAGATAGCTATGCAACTGGGCAACCCGGAACACAGCACCATCCACAATGTGGTATGAGCTCACACCATGGCCGAGCTCTCAAAAGTGCCTGAATTCCGCGGATTCACTCTCGAAATAGGCGGATTGCGCTGGATGCTCTGTGATCGGATCTCTGTCAAGGAAAGATGCCAGCCTGCATCCTACGCTAGTGATACACTGGAACTGCACGAAGTCTACAGTGGGTTTCAGATCATCGACGAGCCCCATCAAATGGACATTCAGAGTACGTCTGTCATCATCAAAGTGAAGAAGCAGTACGCACTCCCGCATTCTCCGACCCCGTCCCCCAATAGTTGCTCACGCACTGACTGTTTTAGAATGACACAGTGAAGTGACAACCCCGAAGATACGCAGATCAGCGAGGAAATCAGCACTGAAATCGAGCATATACAGTTGACTGAGGATTGCAAAAGCGCGCCCGAACTCCTCGGTTATTCTATCCAGAGGCAGGGAACTAGTCATTCCGTCCCGGGAGGCTATATCGCATTCAACGTGATGAGCAGAGTCCCCGGTGTCGATCTGAGTAATTATCCAGTTATGGAGAAGGAGGAACAGCGCCGAGTTCAACTTGCTTTATTGGAGGCGCTGTGGTATGTACTCCCGTCCCTATTATGCCTTCGCCGTCATCTCTCTGACCGGCTGCTTACGCCTGGCAGGGAGTTCCACAAGTACCGTCTGCGGCACTGGGGCCAGCGCCTCCCGAATATTGTCTGGGACGCAAAGAATGACGAATGGTTAGGCGCGCCAAGCTTGGTTATTCGGCCGTGGCTGATTCGTGGTAGTTACATCGTGGATCTTGAAGATGTTGAGTACTTCCCCGACAGAAAGCCAGACAACGTCTCTATAAACCCCTGGGAACAATTATCACTAGTTATGGGGTCTGGTTGACTGTGAGATATGTCCCATAGAGCGAGTTTATCGCAAGGAAGATTTGATATCATATTGGAGGGACCATCTGGCCAAGGATTAAAGAATTGCACCCTTTCCCCAGAACCACTCCCTGACTTTCTCAACACCCTGGCTTGTAACAAGTAACATCCGTCCAAAGACATCTACATCATCAGGCGTAGCCTCATTCAGGACCTGTCCGAAATCCACATTCCGAACAATAAAGTGCTCCTTTTCACTCCAGTAAAGTGCGAACTCAGTCGCAGAAGGCGCATTCCAGAGATACGCAGATGAATACCAACTATGCAGCAGCCCAAGCTTCCCATCGCATTTCATATTCTCGTCGCCGCGGAACAGCCGGATTATTTGCAGAAAATAGAACGTGAACAGGATTGTGCGCCGGGCGGATTCTTCGGTTAGCCAGAGGGGCCAGAAGTTTGGTGTTGATGTTGGTGTTAGGTTTGTAGCGATATTTGGGTTTTCTCTGTCGTGCGGTGGTGGGAAATGCGTGGTACTGAAGAGTAGTGATGCTGATGATTCGAGCGCTGACATGCTGAGTGTGTCGAGGGAGGAATAGCCGTTTGCGGCTGCGAGGTCGGTGTCGAAGAGGTGCATTATTGTGTAGAGCAGGAGAGCGTGAGTGTGTGCTAGGAGATCCGGTGGTGAGGTAGGTATTGAGGAGAGTGTGATTTCTTGCAGGCGAGAGTGGATATGTGAAGTGATTATTGGCGCGTTGATGGTGTTCTTGGTGATATATAGGGCGCAGCAGGCGTATGCGTCTATGACCGTCAGCAATCTCGAATCTCCGGATAGAAATTGGTAAGTACTCACCTTGCATAACCTTCGGCATCCCATTGATGTATAGTTGTGCATGCGACCAGGGAGTCTGGTTCTCGACGACCATCATTCGCGGTACATCCTTGAGCGTATCGATGGCATATCGGAAGCGAGACTCCATAAGTTCTGAAAGCGGGGTAAAAGTGTTTGACCGAACATGCGTCATCTCGTTGTTTGAAGTGCGAACAAGCACCGGTGCGCTATATTGCCGCTCATTTTGAAATGTCTCAGTCGGGGTTTCCAGTCCTGGAAAATCAAGCGCAGGAGGGTCAAATGTGGGAGGGACAGACGCAAAGCTAAATTGCTCTGCGCATGCTCCGACTGGCTCCACCCTTTCATTCAGTAGAGCCAGTAGCTCCGGTATTTGATCTGCGGCCGGTAACCCGGGGTAAACGCACGGTATACCGCGCCTCGAGCAGCGAAAGCAAGTCGGGAAAGCCAGGTCGCAGCGGCGCTTAGCTGCCCTACAACCGTCACATGATTTCCGGCGCGGAGGAGGGTTATTGCGCTCAACAGACGAGCTCATCGTTTCGTTTGCTCGTCGAGCTTGGTAGCAGGTGACTGGATGGATAGCGGCAGGGAGCAAACGGCGGAAGTCACGGTGGAGTTGCCAGGTGCCTAGCGGAATTCCGCCCGCTAGTCCCAATCGAGCCATCGGGCTGTCGGGCACCCGAATACGAGCTATAGTGGCTTGGCTTCTTGGGCTGTACTCTATATAGTGCGGCTCCAAACAATCTGGCGGACTTCCGCACGACAGTTCGCATCCATATCCATACCTTTTTTATCTCAATAGGCACCATGGTTCCTGGAATCGGGTATATAGTCTCTGTCCACGCTGCAGTCCTCTGCACTTATCCAACAGACAACCAGCAACAACCCACAGAAGCAAATCTACCAATACCAGTTACAGTTCCAAAATGTCCTCAACCGCAAGCCCAACCTTCTTCGTCTGCGGCGCAAGCGGCACCCAAGGAGGCGCAATCACGACACACCTCCTCGAAACAAACGCCAGGATCCACGCCATCGCTCGAAATCCATCCTCAGAGCGAAACCGAGCCCTTGCAGCTGCAGGGGTCACTGTCTTTCCCGGCTCATACGATGACGAAGACTCACTCAGAAATGCGATGAAAGGGTGTACGGGGCTCTTCCTCAACCTCAGCCCCAGTTTCACCGACGGAAATCAAGAACTCGCGCAGGCGAAGCGCATCATCTTCATCGCGAACGAGGCCGGCATCGGCCAAGTTATCTACTCCAGCGGTCTAATCCAGAATGCCGAGAAGAGTCATTACTGGGACTCCAGTAGCTTCGTTGCGAACGTAGTGCTCAGCAAAAAGGCTATTGAGGATGTTGTTCGCAGGGCCGGGTTCAGGCACTATACTATCCTTCGCCCCGGCAACTTCATGGCGAATTATCTCGCGCCTTATATCCACCCTATGTACCCCGGTCTAGCAGACAAAGGCGAATACAACACCGCATTTACGCGCGACACGGTTATACCCATGGTCGATCCCTTTGACATTGGGGCGTTTGGCGCTGCAGCATTCTCTGATCCACAAAGGTTCCACGGAAAGGAGATTGCGCTTGCGTCACAGTTGATGACTCTTGATGAAGTCTTAGGATCCATTTCGACATTCACCAGTCGGGATCTGAAAGCGACGTACATGTCGGAGGAGGAAATCAGTGCTCAAAAGGGAAGCAACCCCTTTTTGAGTGGGCAGTTGATGATGAGGAATATGGCGGATGGGGTGGATATGGACGAGGTAAAGTCTTGGGGAATACCGTTGACGGGATTTGAACGGTTCCTGAAGAGGGAGGAGGAGCGCGTCAAGAAGACTTTCTCCACTTAGCTTAGAAGACTTCTCGAATGCTTTGTTGACCCTGGCCAGCACATGTATTTTCCTTCATGAGTCCAACATTGCCATATATAAACATGATCCTTCATTCTTGCTGCAAAATTACAGTTCACATCTACCGAGAATATTTCCCTGTTTGATGATCACTCCAAGTTGTTCAACATCAATGCACTAAAGTTTTTCCAACCAAATATAGAAAGACCGCCTCACCCGGCAAATCGGCATGCCGATACGGTGTACCCGAGATCGGCACCACGCGGCACTACAGCAACGCTATCCCTTTAAAGCTCTAGAATCTCCAATTCCAAATCTTAAAAACAAGGACACGACAGGCACTCCGAAACTCCGGCGGCACAGATTCAGCGCGGGTCAAACATTTGGTAGCCCCATCTGACATCCGGAGGTCAAGAAACGGTAAAGACTCCACAACTCCGGGACTCCTTTCGGTCCACTCCGAGACTTCTCCGGCTCCACTAACGGGCTATCTAGTAAATCCTTGCAGATGTCTACGCAGGTGACAGCCACTCTGAAAGCTAAGCCCTAACCAACCATGCCATGCTTGCAGAACCTGTAACGCCTTCTAGAAGGATGTGGGAACCATCCATAACGGGCTCTCCACTGGCTCCGTACTGAGCCGTGGTTGTCCGGGTTGGATGATGATGTTGTTGGTTCTGTTGGTTACGGAGTCGCGGTGAAGGGTTTGCTTCTGCTATATAAATACTGGTTCGCGCCCTGGAGCAGGAGGACTCAGTACCAAACCAAATACAGCTTTATCCATCCTTCCCGCTGTACTATACCAAACCTACCCCTTCCCCTACCTCAACCTACCTACCTACACCACCGGTACACAACAACAACAACCACAATGAGCGTAACATACAACACCTTCCGCGGCTCCGCCAGCGGCGAGGTTGTCCCCGGCCAAACAACCGCCTCCCTCGCCCCCCACGAAGTCTACATCGAGACAACGCACTCCGGCCTCTGCGGCACAGACGAGCACTACCTCAAGGCCGACCAAGTCCTCGGCCACGAGGGAATCGGTATCGTCAAGGCCATCGGCTCAACAGTTCAAGATATCAAGGTCGGCGACCGCGTCGGATTCGGATACACGCATAAGATTTGCGCGAACTGCGATGCTTGTTCTATGGGTATGCTACACACACTTTCCTTTGCAACACACTAGGGTAATCGCTAATGGATGGTTCGTGGGTGTGAAGGCGTCGACCAATTCTGCCGCAAAGGAATAAACTACGGCTTCAACGACCTTGGCAACGGCACATTCTCGCACGGCGCAATCTGGGACGAGAAGTGCGTTTACCCTATTCCCGATGGATACGACTCGGCTTATGCCGCTCCCCTAATGTGCGCCGGCGCAACGGTGTACACCGTCCTCTCAGAATTTGGGATCAAGCCTGCTGAGCGTGTGGGCATCATGGGCATGGGTGGACTCGGTCACATCGCTATCAAGCTTGCTGCGGCGATGGGGTACCATGTTGTTGTGCTTTCTAGTTCCGAGAGGAAGAGGGCTGAGGCTATGGAGTATGGGGCTTCGGAGTACCATGTTTTGAACGACAAGGAGACGCCGAAGGATATGGTTCCGATTAAGCACTTGTTGCTTTGTGGAAGCTTTGGGGTTGATGATTATAGGAAGTATGTTGTATCCTCCTGCTGATTGGCTGACGTTGTCTGGGTTTGAGAGGAACATGGCTAATTTGGAACGCGCGATAGGCTCCTCCCCCACATGGACATCTGCAGCACTATCTACCCCTTGACTGTCTCCTTCGAGCCAGCTCAGATCCCCACGTTGGACCTGTGCTTCAGGGGTGTCAGCGTTCAGGGCTCGCTTGTTGCGTCGCGCCAGACGATTCGCAGCTTGTTGCAGTTCTGTGCTGCGAAGAAC
The DNA here is from genome assembly GCF_047715825.1 of Aspergillus stella-maris. Taxonomy (NCBI): domain Eukaryota; kingdom Fungi; phylum Ascomycota; class Eurotiomycetes; order Eurotiales; family Aspergillaceae; genus Aspergillus; species Aspergillus stella-maris. Next base: position 1,111,829 of record NW_027396795.1, read on the forward strand.
ATTTACCCTACCATCATGAAGTACCCTCTTACTCTTGAGGGTATCAACGAGGCGATGGCCGCGCTGAGAGAGGGTAAGGTCCGGTACAGGGCTGTTCTTGTCAGGGAATTCTAAGCGTTGAGCTTTGAATTAGAGGTCGGAGTAAGGGTAGCGTGGCGTTTGAAGAGATTTAGCGGGGTGTTGAAGTAGAAGATACCATAATAATAGAGTTGTAGTTTTATTCTTTGAAGCTGTTGTTGTACTGCATACTTAACCGTATCTATGTAGGGTTGGAAATCCTAAGCACAATTTTGCAGCCCTCGCCTTAATTAGAAGAATATACCGGGGATCGATCGAGCTGACTGAATGACAATTTGAATCCACTAAGTAATGCAGATGTTGGCAGCTGTCAACATAATCGTGGCTCAAACAGCATTCATCAATCCGAGACGCCTTCCCCACAATCACTTTACCCTGTATAGCCGCGGCTAGAGTTCAGCGGCTCAGCCCGACCGAACAATTAGTGATCAGGCAATTTAACGTCAACTACAAACTTCGTATGAAGGAACAATAAGAAATGGCTAAATATCCTGCAGAACGCGGGGGATACGGATAAACAGAGTTGACGTTGCATCGTCGAAGCTCCGTGTCCCTTCATGCTTAACAGCTCCGTCCGTGTCTCTGGCGGCAAGGAAGTAGGCGATCTTGGCTGAAACCTATATATTAAAGCTGTCCCTGAATTGAACCCTAGGGCCTCTATCCGTTCTTAAAGGAGAAATAAACACTTAGCCTAAAACAGCGGGTGTGTTGGGTGTCGCTGACATTAACGGTTCGTGCCTGGCGTTCATGGAGAGACTTCTACGTATATAAGAAGATTATTGCTGCTCGATTTGTTGCTTGATTTGATTGTTCCATAAAGCTCTGGTAGCTCTCGCTCTTTATATTCTACATTCTACATCTCGCTTAACCCCTCAACTACGTTCGATCATTCATCTTTTCCTTGTCCACCTTCAAAATGCGTTACCTCGAAACCGCCCTCTTTGCCTCCCTGGCTTCGGCCGCCGTGCTCCCGCGCCAATCGACCAGTCTGAACGACCTCTTTGTTGCCGCGGGCAAGTCCTACTTCGGTACCTGCTCTGATCAGGCGTTGCTGCAGGACAGCCAGAATGAAGCCGTCCTGAACGCGCAGTTTGGCGCGCTGACGCCGGAGAATAGTATGAAGTGGGATACTATCGAGCGTGCGTTATCCTTCTCTCCCAAGGGGATGTGGTGAACTTGAAGGGATAATGCTGATGAATATCTGCTATATAGCGTCGCAGGGAAGTTTCAACTTTGTTCCGGCGGATTATCTGGTAAGTCTTCTGCGCTTGATGATCATACTGTAGGGAAACGGCTAATGAGGGTTTCGTGTTAGGTCGACTATGCGACGACCAACGGCAAGTTGGTTCGCGGGCACACCCTGGGTATGATAATCATTCAAATCGCCCTCCAGCCATTAACTGACGACCTTATCCAGTCTGGCACTCCCAGCTCCCATCCTGGGTCTCCTCCATCTCCGACGCCGCGACCCTCGAGCAGGTAATGGTCAACCACATCAACGAGGTCGTCGGCCACTACAAGGGTCAGATCTATCACTGGGTATGCACATTACCCTCCCAATCTCTTTTCCCCAAGAAGTCAAGTCCTAATCATTCTAAACGTGCAGGACGTCGTCAACGAAATCTTCAACGAAGACGGAACCTTCCGCACCAGCGTCTTCTACAATGTCCTCGGCGAGGACTTTGTCCGGATTGCCTTTGAGACGGCGCGCGCTGCGGACCCGGATGCGAAGCTTTATATCAATGATTATAAGTGAGTTGATCACCTGCTCTCCGGGTCAGTAGTAGGATGTTAACATGGCTGGGCTGGCAGCTTGGACTCCGCCAGCTACGCCAAGACGCAGGCTATGGCTAGCTATGTTTCGCAGTGGTTGGCTGCTGGTGTGCCGATTGATGGGATTGGAACGCAGGGGCACTACAGGTTCGTTCTCCTTCTCTTCACAAATGGGACGAATGTTGAGCAGGTACTAACTGGACGTCATCCAGCGCAAGCCACTGGTCCAGCACTGAAGCTGCAGGATAAGTACTCCCTTTTACCCTCATAATATAGTCGGCACTGACACACGCAAACAGCCCTCTCCTCCCTCGCAGACTCCGGCGTCTCCGAAGTCGCCATCACCGAGCTTGACATTGCGGGAGCCGCTGCTTCGGATTACCTGAACGTGAGTGATCCTGGCACTTTCATTATCGGTCTTTAGCTAATACCAGGCCCTAGCTACTCAACGCATGCCTCGATGAAGAAAAGTGCGTTGGTATTTCCGTCTGGGGAGTCTCTGACAAGGTAAGTCATCCCAAACCCAGGCCGAAAGAGGGCTTGTGGTTTGACTGATTATGATAGGACTCCTGGCGCTCGGAGCTCACGCCCCTCCTCTTCGACTCGAACTACCAGGCCAAGGACGCTTACACTGCTCTTGTCAATGCTTTGTCGTAGATGGCATAAGATAAGGGCCTTTGCGGGATTGATGAAGAAGGGCGGAAACGGGAGCAGTTGGCAGCTGGGCAGGCTCAGCTGTTAGGTAACATTTGTACATACTCTACTTGCACAAAAAGGGCACCAAGTTGTTCAGTACTGGTAGTGTGACTATGATGTCTATATATTTAGCAAGACCTAAATAGTAACGTCCTCCAAGCAAGAACGAAACGAGGCTGGTGGTTTATTTGGACTCCGGCACCTATGGCCTCGCCCCTTCCATTTCAAGCTACGTTAACATCAGCGTTCGCAGGAAAGGAGCGACGGGGTCTGGTAGGTAGTGTAGTGGGTACCGGTCGCGCCTTCCTCAAGCTGTCCAGGGCACAATCGCTCCTTCCTTTCGGGGTGACACTGGCCATCACCTTACTGGGAAGGAGCGACCGGACATAGTAGGTTCCTTCCTCATCTTTTCTATGCCCACTAAGGCCTCCATGGACCGTGCTATGGAATGTTGCGAGATAAAGGAACGTTAGGTACCGCCCATCTTCTAGGCCGAACTCTTTTATCGTCTGCAGTCAGCTGCTATCGTACCACAACCCTAACACCCTTCCTTCCCTCTTTAGCGAAAGGAAGAAATAGATCGTGTGCAATGGTAACATCTTCCCTCATCGTCTCATACATTTCAAGATCTAATCTCCGAACAATGTTCGACAGGCAAGGAGGGTTTCTGCTTTCGCGAGACTGCTCAAATTCATTCATTAGTCTCGATTCCGAATTCCAATCTATTCTAGGAAAGGGGAGAATAAGGCGGGGTTCGGGTCTTGGACTGATTTCATCCCAATACACTGCCAAGACCCCTTTGTGAACGAGACCAGGTATATTCTAGGTATTTTCGACAAGCGGAGTCCATCCATCGCTTTGGTATGAAGGTAGTAGAGGAGGGGAAGATGGTTTCGTTGTGATGGATTAGTGTGCTTGTCAGTCCGACTGGTGTCTGCAAAGTTTGTTAGTATAGACGGCCAGTTGAGGACAAGGTAGGGGAGAGAAGGAAAGGCGGCTTACCCGTGCTGGAATCGACCACTGTCGGAACTGCAAGTTGCGGTCTGGAGCTACGCGTTCCTGGCGCGAGCTTAGGCCGTAGGAGAGGCGGAGGCCTTCGAGCATGACGGACGTCTGACTTGATTAGTTCCTCTCTCGTACTGCTGTGAATCATAGGATGGGTCTCACCGGATACGGCATCTGCTCGAAGTTCGTCAGGGTCGCAGTACCATTCGGATTCAGCCAATTCAGCTCCTCTTTTGACTGAATAATTTTGTTGCACCGCTCCTAAAACTGGAAGACAAGGTCCATGCCTAGGTATACTTTCGAAAGCAGCCACTGCGGCATAAGACTAAACACCAACCCTAGCCATGGAAATTCCTTGACGTATACGCCGCTTTTTGCGCTCCCAGCTATGGTCTTACTCCAGTTTGGGATAAAGTTTGGTTCGTCGAGGTAGTGGAAGCCCGCGCCCATGGTATGTCGGAGACGACGTCGGTCGTGAAGCATGTAAAGGCATGTTGTAGGTTGGTCGGTTTACCTGTTCCTTTATACGCCTGCAGGAGTTTGCAGAGCTTGTCTACTAGACTCTGTATAAATGGCTCCTGTTTGCGAACACGGGCCGTCGAGAAGTACGGGTTCATATTCGAGCGCAGGAGACGGTGGTGGTAGTGGCCGACAGTCGCGACCATCGACCGGGTAACGCCGAACAGTTTGGTGGAATATGCATATTTGTTCCAAGGGCTATCGCACGAGTAGAGGACCTCGTAGTACTCAGGATCATTGACATGTAGCTCATGCGGGCTAATACGAACGATAGGGCCTACCAGGCCAAGTCAGTAACTCTATACAACCACAATAAGCCTCAAAGCTATTAGACGTGTACTCACCATATTTCTCATGCATCCTCGAAATCTCAAACGTATACTGCCGCCACCAAAACGCATCATGGTACGTCTCATACCAAAGCGTCGCCGCGGCAAATTTGGGACCCGGGAATTGGCCCAGCGGCGACAGCCATAGACGGTAGATCACGAAGCCAAGCAAATATACGAGGCAAACAAAGAAACCTGACGCTACCAACAAAAGCATAATTTTCGTGAACCGTGATAAATGGCAGCTTTCGATCCTGTAAAAATTCCGACAGGCTCTCACAGCCACGCCAACAGAAATACTAGCGCCCAAGTCCAACAGCCACACAATAGTGGCCGAACCCAACAAGACCAACCCATCCTCATATAAACGGCCGCACGTCCTCCCGCGGTCTTCCTAGTGTTGACTTCGCGGCCCATCTTTAATATACTCGATAGGAAGCCCCGCATCTAGCAGTCTAGCTTCACGGCAACGGGAGCGGCGGAACGGGAATTGTCTGGCCTGATCCACCGTTATTCGTGCAATCTGCGAGTTCCACGTGGGTGAAACGGCTGCGCTTGTCTAGCGACCGTGCTCGGGATCTTCGCTTGGTGGTGTCTGGGGAAGTACGAATTATCATTCGAGAACAGTGCAGCACTAAGAACTGCGCCCGTCGGACGGTGCGATCCTTTGATGGCAGTGGGTGGTCCCGTTACATAAAAGCGAGAAGGAATCGTCGGCCCTCTCCGCTGTACTTGTGTTAGAGCATCCGTCTTCCGCGACTCCGTCAGCTTTGGTCAGCCCCATATTCTGATCTATCGAAATTGTATACAAACGATCACCATGGTCCACCTTGCGGAAGGCGAGCGACCCATCGTCCCGGAGGTGAGTCGAGCTCCAAAGCGAGCAGAGCACTGCCCAGCTAACCGTTCGGTGGGCCAGGCAGAATGGAAGCTTTATGATGACAGTGACTATGCCAGCGAGTGCGTCTCTAAGCGCTATGGAAATTGGACCTGAGCTGATACAGCGATAATAGGGCGGGCGCCAGCTCAACGACATCGCTCGCGTCGAGCATCTTAAGTTACCAGTAGGGAGGCCTTGGTGTTCAATTTCAAGAGCTCATTCTGACAATCCTCGCAGATATGAGGTCGGCCGCTCGATTTTATGACGTGATCGATACTAATCGAAGCAGAACGGACGTCGATATCACGCTTATCGACAGGGGGAGTATATGTTTGTACGGAAATCTGTCCACGGGCTTTGGGATTCTGGCTAAAGGGGATCTAGCCGAACGATGATCGCGAACAAGAGCGACTCGAGCTAGTACGCTTGGCCTACCAAATGACCAACCGATGTTGACGAACTTCAGCATTCTCACATTTGCAATATGGCCCTTGGGGGAGAGCTACATCGGGCACCCCTCAAGCCGGGAGTGAACAAAATCCTCGATTTGGGAACAGGAACCGGGGCGTGGGCAATTGATATGGCAGAGTATGGCTTGCCCTGGTTGCAAAGGCTCAGCTAACTTGGTGACTGATAGCTTATATCCTGAAGCCGTGGTGATTGGTTTGTTCATTTTCCAACCTAGATATGTTCGTTGAACTCATATCGCGAGTAGGGACGGACCTGAGCCCCATTCAGCCGACATGGTATGTTTGATGATAGTATAAAATCCGTTGCTGACGGTGGAAGGGTGCCTCCGAATTGCCGATTCGAAATTGATGACTATGAGCTTGCATGGAACTTTCCGCATCCCTTTAATTACATCCACATGAGAGGCATCGAGGGTTCAGTCAAAAACTTTCACCGGCTTTTCGAGCAAGCCCATCAGAACTTAAACACTGGAGGATGGTTTGAAATATGCGACTTTACGGTGGGCGTCTTCTCAGATGATGATTCCGCAGAGAAAGCGACCAACATGCGGCGATGGCGTGATCTCTTGGTAGAGGCGAGCCAGAAGTTTGGCAAGGAATTCAGCGTGGCAAAGAAATATAAACAATGGATGATCGATGCCGGGTTCAAGAGCGTGCGGGAAGAGATCTATAAAGTGCCCTTCTCACCTTGGGCCAAGGAGCAACGGCTCAAGGATTTGGGCAAGTACCACCAAGCCAACATGCTGGAGGCTCTAGAGGCGTATTCATTGGCTCTGATGACGCGGTTCCTGGGATGGTCTGTAGAGGATGTTCAGGTACTCCTCAAAGGGGTGCAGCAGGAGCTGACGGATCGGACGTTGCACATATATTCCCGACTGTATGTGGTGTACGGGCAGAGAGAATAAGCGAGCCATGTAAATGGATATGTTCAGATTTGATTATTATTAGCGAGTTCACTTCATACTGTGACCCTGTCAGTGAATGACACCAATTTTTTGGAGCTTCCGACCTCGGGATAATATGACGCAACCGCGATCGCAGTCAGAGATCGAGGACCCCCGAGCTGGAGGAAAGTCGCCGGAGTTTGGCATTGCACAAACAATAGATAACTCACGAAAGAACGAGCATTTCTCTAGTTCAGAGTCAAAAAGTACCTAGACTAGTCATAGTGCGCAAAGTGGATGCAGCAATTCCGAATGGTGTGAGAAGAACAAAAGCGAAAACGAGAAGGCAGAAAAAAGCCGCCACTGGATCTTTTGGCTTGCGGGACTGTCCGACCTCAGCTTCTTCTCCAACTCCCTCCCTTCTTTCTTCTTCCTCTTCTCTCTACTCATGTATCAGTCGCATTATCTACACTGATACTGCAATACCTAATTATTCACGTCTCTACGTGATCCTCGCCCTCTGTCACCCTCCGATCGCCCGTTATCGCGCGCTTTCCGCGTCGCAAAGCACCACCATGGGCCTCTCTAAGACCAACAGGATTCTGATCCTGTTGGTGATTGATTCGGCTTTCTTCTTGCTAGAGTTGATCGCTGGTTAGTACTATTAGCAATCATGACTTTTCTGCTCGACTAACGCGAATTCTAGGTTACTCCGTCCACTCCCTTGCTCTCGTCGCGGACTCTTTTCATATGGTACGACCTCCGGCACCTCCAACACCTCTCTGTATAACATATCTGACAAACTCCAGCTTAACGATGTGATATCATTGCTTGTTGGACTCTGGGCCGTCAAAGTCGCCAACCGCGAAACTTCGTCCAAGATGTATACCTACGGTGTAAGTATCATCAACCCCGCCCTTGTTTGAATTTGGGCTGACCAGAGCAGTGGCAACGAGCCGAGACCCTCGGTGCCCTAGTCAACGGTGTTTTCCTCGTCGCCTTGTGTCTGTCCATCTTCCTCGAAGCTATACAAAGATTGGTTGAGCCGCAGGAGGTCAAGAACCCCAAGCTTGTCTGCATTGTTGGATGCGCTGGACTGGTATCGAACATTCTGGGATTGGTTCTGTTCCACGACCATTCGCATGGCCACGGTCACAGCCACGGCGGACATTCTCACGATGATGAGGAAGATGTTGATGCTGCGGAGCACGGTCACAGCCATGAGCATGCCCACACCGAACGAAGTGCTGCTGTACGTATTACTCCTGAGGTTTCAATAAATCTTCTACTAACTGACCTCCAGGCTGAAATTACTGAACCAACCGCCGCCTACTCCAGACGCCGAACTCTCGACAGCCAGACCCGCAGCTCGCGCCGTTACAGCAACCCGACCCGTGGCTTGGAGGATATTGGCGGTCACCCAGCCAGCATGAGACAAGACATTATCTCTGCCGCCAGCAGAAACCAGTATGCGGACGATGACGACAGTTATGATTCGGATTCGCGCAATGGCTCGGCTGACAACCTTGGCCCCACTGAGCGATCGACACTCCTCGGGCACAAGGATCGCGCAGCCAACTACACCGACGAGCACGCTCCTATTCGCACAGCGAAGAGTGACCCCCATGAGTCTCACAACCACGCTCAGCCCAAGCCAAAGGATAAGAAGCACAGCCATGATCTCAACATGCGCGGCGTCTTTCTTCACGTTATGGGCGACGCGCTGGGCAACATTGGTGTTATTCTTTCGGCTCTTATCATCTGGCTGACTGATTACTCGTGGAGATTCTACGTGGATCCCGGTATTTCGCTTGTTATCACAGTCATCATTTTGGCGTCCGCTATTCCCCTTTGCAAGGCCGCCTCGCGTATCCTCCTGCAGGCAGTGCCCCATGGCGTTAGCATTGACCACATCAAGGAAGACATCGAGAGACTGCCCGGTGTTATCGGTACCCACCACCTCCACGTATGGCAACTCAGCGACACCAAGACTGTCGCCTCTATTCACATTCAAGTCGACACTGAGATCAAGGGCGAGGGCTCCGAACGCTACATGCACCTCGCGAAGGAAGTGCGACGCTGTCTCCATGCCTACGGCATTCACTCGTCTACAATTCAGCCTGAGTTCCCCAGAGACAGTGATACGGAGGATAACCAAGCCGGCTCATCGCACTCGCTATCAGGTGTTCCCAGTCGCACACCCAGTGTCCGTGACGGAGATCCTCAGGCGTGTCTGTTGGAGTGTGGCGACGAATGCAACGGCGGGCACTGCTGCCCTACCAAACCCACCTAATCACCATGGCAATCTTATCTATATGCCTGCTTATCGATACTTTTTCTTTTCCCAAAAGCACATTTGCAACTTTGTATTGTTTATACCCCACATTCTTCTTTGGCTGAGGGTCTTCTCCGGCGTTCTGCGACCATACACCATATGTCTTGCCTTTTTTAGATAACAGCCTTGAGATCCTAATGATACGCACTGATACATACGTACTAAACTTTTCATTCTTGTACAAAGGTGTTGCTTGCCATCCAGGTTTGTGTCGCGCTTCTGAGCCTGTAGAAATATATAACTGTAGCACCCTATCACAACAGCGTCAGCATTACCAGTTAGATCAGAGTGAATTCACTGATTGTGTATGACGAACACGACCATGGCCATGGAACCTCGAAAGTATTTATTCATCATCGGGCAGTCCCTGATATCTCAATTCGAACGTTAGAAATAGCCGGGGTATAGAGAGGCGAGGCACGTGACATGTCCCGGACGATCTGGAGGGTCTGGCTAGACTGGAGCTGAAGCACAACACCAACTCCTTACTCCGCAAACTCCGAACGAACTTCGCATCTCCTAATTCCATTATGCTGTCGCTCATTTGATAACTTTCATTCCTTACCAACATCTTCATCTAATCGATTTCTGTCAATGCCATCGGACACCTGACCCGTGTCCAATTCAGCGAAGCGGCCCCGTCTTAACCTCCGCGGAGCAATGCTGCGACCCCGATAATTCTACACCACAGGTTGACATCGACCATGAGTTATTCCTACCTTCCGACGAGCGCGAGTACCTATCGTCCCCCTCGGCGAGATACATTTACACAACCCAGCGCTCTCAAAACGGTACAAGATGCCTTGCCGTCGTGGGCTACGCAAGGGATGTCGGCGGCCACCGCTGCGACGACAAAGCAATTGGAGAGACTGAAGGACAAAGATGAGATGAAGACGGTGGCATCGAGCACGGCGAGACGACTCTTTACTGTCACGAACGGTCTGATTGTGCTTTGGATTTGTACCCTCTGGTGGGGAGAGCGGAGCGTCTTTAGGGACAGTGTTGAATCCTGTGTCTGGGGCGCTTGGGAACAATGGGTTAGTTTCATTTTATCCGTTGATTGAAGGTCTAATGCTGATATCTGTTGTGTACAGCCTAGTCACGCTCAACCGCACCATGTCGCCTTCATCGCAGACCCTCAGCTCGTCGATCCTCATACGTACCCCGACCGTCCGTGGCCTCTCTCTACCCTCACAATCAAATTCACAGATCAATACATGCGCCGCTCATTTTCATCAATACAGCATTCCCTTGACCCCGATTCAGTATTATTCATAGGCGATCTTTTTGACGGCGGACGAGAATGGGGAACGCGATACAGCCAGAGCCCCGAAGAGCAGTGGAGGAAATACAATGATGATTATTGGAAGGCGGAATTTCACCGCTTCGCAAAGGTGTTCTTCAATCCCTGGGAGAGCCAGGAGACGCACTCGACAAACCCGCGAGGGCGGAGATTTATCGCCAGTCTACCGGGGAATCATGACCAAGGGTTCGGGTCGGGGGTCCAAGTGCCCGTTCGCGATCGGTTTCAGAACTTCTTTGGTAGTGGCAATCGTGTCGATATTATCGGGAATCATACGATCGTGTCTGTGGATACCGTCTCGCTGAGCGCGATGGATCAGCCTGATCCTCAGACTGGAAGCACAGGTGGAGGAGCAGATGGCGAGCGGCCGAACCAGAAGATCTGGCAACAACCGGAGGACTTTTTGAATGCTATGAAAGTTCATCGGGGTCGCGCGGAGATGGACGAACTTCGGTACCTAGGAAAGCCGAGAGACGGTCGGCTGTTTAAGCACGAAGTTACGGAGGATCCTTCCAGTCCCACGATATACCGAGAAGACAATCCTGAGATTATCGGGTTCCCAACCATCATTTTGAGCCATGTACCGTTGCACCGGAACCCAGCAACGCCATGCGGGCCGCTAAGGGAGCGATATCCTCCCTCCGCTGAAGGATTAGAGAGTGATGAGCCGAATGCGCTAAAGCTGAGCGGAGGATACCAGTACCAGAATGTACTGACAAAGACCATCTCCAACGACATTGTGTCGAAAGTCGGACCGAATCTTGTCCACATATACTCGGGAGACGACCACGACTACTGCGAAATCGCGCATCGGGAGTTTAGCGGCTCTCCGAAGGAGATCACAGTCAAGAGTACCTCCTGGGCAATGGGCGTTCGCAAGCCCGGCTTCGTCCTGACAAGTCTGTGGAACCCCATTGATGCTGAGACGGGCAAGTCGCTCGAGACAGGAGCTACCGTGCAGAACCACCTCTGCCTCCTTCCCGACCAACTGTCAATATTCATCTACTACGGCGTCACCCTAGCCTTCACACTCGTCGTCCTCATCATACGCTCTCTCATCCTCGCCCTCCGTACCACCTCACAATCATCCGCCAACGGACCAATCCTCCCCCTAACTCAAACCCCCACGCGCGAAATCCGCACTCGCAGCCGAGCCGTCTCACATTCATCCTCCGCCTCCATCCCCAACGCCTCATTCATTAAACCAGGCGGCCTGGCCAGTCGGGCCGCCAACAACCCCCGCTATACCCCGCCACAATCATACAATGACACATACCCCAGCTACGAGTATGCCGGGGAAGAAAAAGATACGTCAAAGTGGAAGCCAAGCAATCCGGACCGGCGACGGCGCGGCGACTCGCTTTTTGATCGGGTCCGGGGTGAGTTCCTGGGTTCAGTCAAGGGCGTTGCGCGGGTGGCGTTGGTGTGGTACTTCTTTTTGGTTTGGAGGTGGTGATTGCATACGTCTAATGCAGAGTTGTTCCTTGGTTGCGTAACTATAGCGATGGCATACTACGTCAGGGTATACGTATGGGTTGTCTTTGCATGGACGGGAGTTCTGTTTCATTCTGTCTTTATCACTCATTACTATCCTATCATTTCAAATTCTTACACTCTATCAATGACTACCAATCCCAAGCTATATCGCTGTGATTGCATTGAGCTATAATGGGCAACGCCCGGCTGCAATGCGCTCGGAAGCTAGGGACTGAGACTTGGAATCCTGTCAACAACGAGGGACCAACAAACCCCCGGGTTTCAGAGTGGCAAATTCTCAACCAAGTAAATCAAAAATAACCCAACAGTACAGAGAAAGGTGGAAATTGCTAGTAGATGCTTACTCCGTAGAAGTAACCCATGGTTCAAACTCTTCAGAAAAGTAGCAAGCCTAGCCAAGCGAAGGATCAATAGGCCTTGGCTAGACTTAGCATCCTTAGCGGTTGCTTACTCGCATAACAAGGGGCGGGCAGATCCCGGTGAATGATTGCACTTGATCTTGGCCACTCGTCGATCTCAACAACAATCTATCATGATTGATGACAATGCTGGAATCTTCTCGACATGCCACTGACAGCAGCCCTGAGACCATTGACATTGAGGCTTAGCCATCGCTTTCATTCCCGATCCAGAGTTCTCTGGTAGAGGTCACGAGACGCAAGGAATTTTGCGAGGGTCCACCGACCCGTCCGGACTCGGGAACGAAGCACGACAATGGCCTTGTGTCCGAGATCGGCGCTGAGTCTGGGGTTTGTTGAGGAATTGATCGAGATTTGTGGGATGATTGGGAATGGGATCGCTATTTTTGCTGTGGTTTTACAATAGTTGCGGACAATGTCTCATAGCGAATAACTGTAGACTAAGCTAGACAAAGTAGATTGTAGGTAGAAGTGACTCGGCCTGCCGACCGCAAGCGGCATGCCTCGCATTCCTGAGATCAAGGAATGTTGTGCCCGTGTGCCACCCCAGATCTCTGCGACCGGCTGGGCACGATGTCTCAGAGTCGAACCCTCTGCATGGAACTGTTTTCCTGTGTCACCCCGGCCGGACCACGGACTCGGGCACCATGCAGAGAAACACTCGTTTACCAGGCCTCATCCACTCACCGGCATAGCCTCAACCAGGATAGGACTCGAACCCGACCGAAGTTTTGCCACCCCGAGCACCAGACTCAGTCCCTGGCCAGCGGCGAGCGTTCCAGCTTCGTCTCGTCCCGCGGTTCAACCAACACACTAACCCCGGACCATGTCTTTTACACGACCGTGCTAGCTACACACGGCCAAGCGCGTTGCAAATCCCCCCGCGATCTCGCCAGACTGGGCACAATCTCCGCGATTCTGCGCGGTTTCTGGCCGGCTCACCGAGTTTGTAGACGCTTGCAGTGGGCTTGCAGTCCAGTGGCGGTTGCTGCTTTCGGCCGGGGTCGCTTCCCCAGGTCCTGGTCTGGGGGAGGATCGCCGGCCACGATGGACTACAAAAGCTTCGATGTTTCCGGTGTTGGAAGGTATTCTTTATCATCTTCTCTACATCTGACTACTACTCCCAATTGACTATCGACTATCTTCATCTACGCTTACAACTCTACTGACTTTATTGTCTATCGACCCTTATCACTCTATTTATTGACATTACTGTCTTCTGCCACTCTATCCACTCGACTGTCTACTGTCTAATCAAAGACATCACCATGGGCTTCATGCTCAGGAAACCTGATGATGCAGCGGGCTCCGCCGCCCCTGCCATCATGATCGGCCTTTTTGTGGCTTTTGGCGGTGTTCTTTACGGCTATGACACTGGTACCATCAGCGGTATCCTTGCCATGAAGTACTGGCGCCAGCTTTTCTCAACCGGTTACATCAACCCTGAAGATGACTTTCCCGATGTCACTTCCTCTCAGTCTTCTATGATCGTCTCGCTGCTGTCAGCTGGTACTTTCTTCGGAGCCCTCACTGCTGCCCCTGTTGCCGACTACTTTGGCCGCCGCATTGCCATGATTATCGACTGCGTTGTTTTCTGCTTTGGTGTCATCCTTCAGACTGCCGCTACTGCCATTCCTCTCTTCGTTGCTGGCCGGTTTTTTGCTGGTTTCGGAGTTGGTTTGCTCTCTGCAACTATTCCTCTGTACCAGTCTGAGACCGCGCCCAAGTGGATCCGTGGTACCATTGTTGGTGCTTACCAGCTTGCTATCACCATTGGTCTGCTCCTTGCGGCTATTGTCAACAATGCTACCAAGGACCGCAATGACACCGGCTCATACCGCATTCCCGTTGCTGTTCAGTTCGCCTGGGCTATCATCCTTGTTATTGGAATGATCATTCTTCCTGAGACTCCTCGATTCCTCATCAAGCAGAGCAAGCACGAGGCCGCCATTAAGGCTCTTGCTCGTCTTCGCCGTCTCGACATCAACGATCCCGCTCTTGTTGAGGAGCTTGAAGAGATCAAGGCCAACCACGAGTACGAGCTTAGCGTCGGCAAAGCTAGTTACGTGGAGATCCTCCGTGGATCTATCGGCAAGCGTCTCGCCACTGGTTGCGCTGTCCAAGCGCTCCAACAACTCGCCGGTGTCAACTTTATCTTCTACTACGGCACCAAGTTCTTCCAGCACTCCGGTATCACCAACAGTTTCGTCATCACCCTTATCACCAATGTCGTCAACGTCGCTTCCACATTCCCCGGTCTCTGGATGGTTGAGAAGTGGGGACGCCGCCCGCTTCTTCTCTTCGGAGCTGTCGGCATGTGCATCTGCCAGTTCATCGTCGCCATCGTCGGTACCACTGCGGATTCTGATGTCGCCAATAAGGTCTTGATCGCCTTTGTCTGCGTCTACATCTTCTTCTTCGCCTCCTCCTGGGGTCCCGTCGCCTGGGTCGTCACCGGTGAGCTCTTCCCGCTCAAGGCCCGCGCAAAGTGTCTCTCCATCACGACTGCCGCCAACTGGCTCCTCAACTGGGCCATCGCCTATGCCACCCCCTACATGGTTGACTCTGGCCCTGGCAACGCCAACCTCCAGTCCAAGGTCTTCTTCATCTGGGGAGGCTTCTGCTTGATCGCCGGTATCTTTGTCTGGGCCTGCATCTACGAGACCAAGGGTCTCAGTCTCGAGCAGGTCGACGAGCTCTACGCCAAGGTCCCCGTTGCCTGGCGCTCCAGGGGCTTCGTCCCCTCTGTTCACTACACTGACGTGCGCGATGTCGCTGGTGGTGCTAAGGGCGCTAACCTGGCTGATCTTGAGTCCGACGCCCAGGCCAAGCAGAACCTCGAGCACATCGAGAAGGCAACTGTCTAGATTTCTGTTTGATTCCTTTCCTTAACATGTATCTTTTAGCATTCTTGATTATTTAGAGCGAAGCAGAGCGAAGCAGAGCGAATCGCACTATACAGTACTGTACGATTAGACGCATCATGCATGAATGACATTTCTACACTTCCACATGATTGCACTTCTCTCTTTCCCACGTAGTACATAGACTTTGACAGTCCCACCATTGCGCAATGGATATCCGCAGTTCCTAGATCGTCGCCTCAGGCAGCGAACTCGGTCCAGCGAGATCAGCCAATGATCGCAGCACAATCACATGTGACATCAAGGGCTTAATTACGTGAACACCGGAATCAGGAACGATCGGCAGAGGCAAACGGGCTCGCAGTTCAGAGTTCGCTTGGAGTTGGACTCTGAACTCTGGGGCTGGTGTCTGTCAACTGAGTCGGCGTCGTCATGCTTTTTCCTTTTCTTCCTTGATTTTGCATATTCTTATATACCTACCTACTAATTCTAATCCTTTTCTATCCTTATATATACAATATCGCACAAAACTGTACACAATCACACCGCTACAACTGATCATCTGCTCCAAAACCGCGCCTCCTGAATCCCTACCATAATCCCGCCCGCCCTTCTGATACACCGCACTCCGCACACCCGACATGACGCACCTGCCTCGCGTCCCATGACAACCCCCGACATTGACGCTTCACCATGTTAATGTCGCAGAATCCGAGCCACGATGCCGTTACAACAACCATCGAGTCCGTCTACGGGACTGCGCAGCTCCCATCGCGAAAGTCAGCAGAGAATTCGGAGAAGAGGGTGTCGCCTATTATGACGGATACCACTTGTCGGGTTGTTGAGACATCACCTTCGCCGTCAACGCTGCGGACAAGGACGGATATGGAGTTGGATGGGGAAAGAGATGGAGATAGACCGCCTGTTTTGAGGCTTCATGCTTTGGATAGAGAGCGCGAACGAGAGAGGGTACCGAATGAGGGTGATGAGGATGGGATATCGACCGTTACGGATGGGCTACTGAGCGATCGCCCGCCTCTTTCGCTTTCAGGCTCTGTACCCGTTACGCCGCGCACGCCGGGCGCGCTGTTCAGTCTACCGTCGCATCCTCTTTTCCCTCCCTTACCCGTTTATCAGCATCCGCCGACGGTGCTGGATACAGCGAAGTACATTGCTATCCGCGGGACGTCGTTTATACTCTCGCTTTTGTTTCTTCTTGTTGTTGTGATTGGGGCTGTTTTTCGGGGGATATGGATTGGGCTTGCTTCGGCGGGGAGGTATATTAAGGGGAAGAGTCAGCCTAGACGGTTTTATGAGGAGGAACGGGTGAGACGGATGGATAGAAGGACGTCGTCGAGACGGTGGAAGCTTAGGCAGGAGAAGAGGGATGTGGATGAGGAAATTCCGGAGGATTGTCCGCCGCTTGAAGGGGGGAAGGATCCTGTTGTTGGTGATGTCGCGTATTATGCGAGACGCGTTGGGTTGGATGTTGAGACTTTCAAAGTTGAGACGGAAGATGGATTCATTCTTACGCTGTGGCACGTCTATAACCCGCAAGAATATGCACCTTTACCAGCGAGCGAACGAGGTCCGCGCGGGCCGTATGCCTTTACCGGACAGAAAGACCCGCATGCCTTCGAGGGCAATACCCGGCGCAAGTACCCCGTTCTCCTAATGCATGGTCTCCTCCAGAACTCCGGCGCGTATTGCGCAAACGACGACGACAGTCTCGCCTTCTTCCTCTGCAAATCTGGCTACGACGTCTGGTTAGGGAATAACCGCTGCGGTCTCATGCCCGAACACACAAGCATGCTCTCCTCCGACCCACGCATGTGGTCCTGGACAATCCAACACATGGGCGCCTTCGACGTAACAGCCCTAACCTCGCGCGTCCTCTACGAAACCTCATTCCCGAAACTAGGTCTCGTCTGCCACTCCCAAGGAACAGCACAGACCTTCGTCGCACTCGCCAAATCCCAACGCCCTGAACTAGGCGATAAACTCTCCGTCTTCTGCGCCCTCGCACCAGCAGTCTACGCCGGCCCGCTCGTCGAACGAATTTACTTCCGCTTTATGAGACTTATATCACCTGCTACATTCAGATTATTCTTCGGCATCCACTCCTTCATCCCGTTTATGGTCACAGTCCGCGGAATCCTACATGCCCGCGTCTACGGGACGTTGGGGTACATCGTCTTCTCATACCTCTTCAACTGGAGCGACAGCCGCTGGGACAAGGGGCTCCGCGACCGCATGTTCCAGTTCGCGCCTGTATATGTCTCAACGGAGACAATAAGGTGGTGGCTAGGCGCAGACGGGTTCTCAACGCACCAGTGTATTCTCGAGAATCTTAGCGCTCTTCCACCTGAGCCAACAGACCTTGCCACAACCACCACCACCCAGACAAACCCCGATTCCAACGAGCCCTGGTACGGCGAACATACACCCTCTCTCGCCCTGTGGATCGGGGGCGCAGACCAGCTCGTTGACGGCAGAAAGCTGCTTTCAAGACTGCAGTCTGGCCGCGAGCCGCATGTGCGTATTGCGCATGCGAAGGTTATTGAGGGGTATGAGCATCTTGATGTGCTTTGGGCGATGGATATGATTGAGCAGGTTGGGGGGGAGGTTAGGCAGGTTCTTTGGGAGACTGTGCCGGGGGATGTTAGGGGGTGTGTTGTTGTTCCGAGGGGTGTTGAATAGAGTTAGAGTTATCCAGTGTATACTAATGGCGGAGGGATTGAATTCTTGTACGTATATACCCTTTAGAGCAAGTAAGTATAATGTTGATTATTATTTGAGCGATATTGATAGACACCTACCAAGGATTTCAGATTTTCTTTTTGTTTATTGATTAAAGTGAAGAAAAAGAGAAAATAACCTTCATATTCCTATGGGTATAATGTATGCGTCCCACTCATAACCTAAATATCTCAACTCCTAATTTCTGAAATAAACAAACCCGAGTGCTAATCACCTATCCCTCACCCACTCTTCCCGCCCTCCTTCCCCTGCTCAACCTCCCCCTCATGCTCCTCCTCAATAGTAGTAAACCTCCTCAGAACCTGCTTAAGTGCCGGCCGTCTGATAGGCTTCGAAATAAACATATCCATACCACTATTAATACAATCGCGAATATTCCCCTCCTCCGAAAACGCAGATAACGCAACAATAGGCGCACTGTATCCCATTTCCCGGATCAAACGCGTCGACTGGATCCCGTCGAGGTTGGGCATTTGGATGTCCATGAAGATCAGATCGAAGATTTTGCCTTCTTCCATGTTTGCTTTCACGGTGTCGAATGCTTCTTGTCCGTCTTTTACTACTGTTACGTTGTAGATTTCTTCGAGGGCGAGCATTCTGGATTTTGTTAGTACGAGGTTTGGGTGGGGGGTGGAGGGGTAGGGAAGGCTTACCGTAACACAACCTCCTGGTTTATTTTGTTGTCTTCTGCTACGAGGGCACGGATCTTCCTTTGACCTTCGTCGTCTTGGGCGGGATGGACGGGTGGTGCGAAGAATGGTTGACTTAGACCAACCAGTCTCGGCTGGGAATCTTGTTTCTCGGAGACAGTTGCAGATACACCTGGTCCCTTCGAGGACTTCGAATCATGCTGCGATTGTGGTCTTGACGCTGATGCCGAGGCAGTGACCGAGACAGACGCCGACGGGTCCGCAATGCTATGATTCGACGGTTGTCTTGCTACACTCGCGAGATCATCCAGCGAAAACACGCTCGATGTACGAGATATCGGGCGCGCAAGGTCAAGGCTTGAACTCGTTGTGCTGGGCGCTGCCTCTTTCACGAATCCTAATGGTATCCGAACGGAGAATAATGTCCCTCTTCCTTGCTGGCTATCGAGTATGATTTGCCCGCGCATGAGTTTCGTCAGTTGGTTGCAGATACTCAATCCAAGACCAGTTCCGCCGTATTTACGGTTCAGACGCAGGTCGCCTTGCACGAAGGGTTCGAAGACGCGTGTTTGCATGTGCGGTGGTATACCCGGGCCTGTATCTTCGACTTCGAATTGCAGGTTGAGCGTGCGCAGGTTTGAGGGTGGTGAGGTCGAGTCGAGACTATCTCGCGGGTTTGCAGGGTCGAGAGAGGGTCGATTCTGCTGGCTGGCGTGGGATGAGCCGCGGGAGCGCCAGCGGGCAAGCGGGTGCGAGTCTCGGGATAGGGGGCGAGAGTTCGTTGCGCGCGATTGTTCTTCACCTAGACACTTAATTCGGATCGCAACGGTGCCTGACTCGGGTGTGAATTTTAGACTGTTGCTGACGAGGTTGATGAGGATTTGGAGGATGCGGTGCTGGTCGCCCCAGAGGACCATATCTTTCAGCTGGGCAGTTCCTGGTGGTCCATAGACTGGACTGGTATCGTCAGGTGTGATTGTCGTATCGGTGCCCGTGATTCGCGGCGTCTCGGGTTGACAGAACTTGATACTGAACGAGATATGCTTCTCCTGGACCTGGTTCTGGAAGATGATTGCGAGCTGTGACCGGATGTCTGAGAGTTTGAACTCTTTCTCCTCGAGCCGGATAGCCTGGTCGATTTGGTTCCGACTAAACGTGAGTAGATCGTTCAAGAGATGCAGAAGCAAATCACCCGACTTGTAAACAGCATGCAAGCTCTTCTTGATCCGGGGAAGATCCTCCTCAGCCATACAAACAGCACACATCCCCAAAATCCCATTCAGCGGAGTCTTGAGTTCGTGTGAAATATTCGCAATGAAGAGCGTCTTGCTCTCGTTCGCTGTCTCCGCCGCAATCTTCGCCTTCTCAAGCTCCCTTGTTCTTTCTGCAACCCGTTCTTCTAACCGGTTATACTGGATGACCAACTCGTCGGACATTTCGTTGAACGTGCTCGTCAACTCTGTCAGCTCGTCTGTAATAATGTGCTTGCGCTCCTTAACCCGCCCAGGAATCTGAAACTGATTCGATTCCACATGCCGTGTTCTTCCTGACCCGCTTCTTCGTCGCGTAAGCCTGCTGAAGAAGCCCCCCTTTTCGTTCTCGGCCTGCATGTGAACCTCGATTGGATCGAGGACCGTCGATACAGATGGACTTGGCGGGGCGAGAGCCGGATTGACGGACTTCTGCGTGGCATTGCGAAGTCTTCGAATGGGTGCCACAGCGTAGTGCGCAAGAAGAGGAATGATGATAGCTATTACACCAGCTGTTCCAAAAACGCAAGCTAGAATTATCCTGCGCAGTCTGGATACAGGGCCAAACGCCTCGCCGTGTGTTTCTTCAACGATGAGCACCCACTCCACTAGGTCAGACCGCTGCTGAATTGCTCCAACCGCAACGTGACTATTATTCTCGTTTCGGGCTGAAAGGCGTGTCACTGAGTCGTTGATCGATTCGTACGGCTGGCTTAGAGCGTCTAGCGCGATTGGATACTCTCGTAATGGGAATGAGGCTCCGTCGGAAATGGCAGGGCTATGCCTCATGGACTGCCCTGGTAGCGGAGTCGGCTCGAAAACGTATCGCATTTGCTGCTCTGCTAGAGCTTCAATATGTGGCCCGGAAGTCGCTGTCGCTGGCCCGGTGCCGTTGGCGAAGCGGTTGTCCGGGCGAGACGGAGAGAGAAGGAGGACCTGGCCGGTTTTACCAAGTCCCTGTCGAGAGCTCAACACTTCCTGTAAACTGGCGGCGCTCGAGACGACACTGAGAGGTTAGTGAAGTCAGTGGAACGAGACACAAGAACATACGTAATATAGCCCAGGAGATCCGCTGCCGACGTATTGTTGATGATCGGCACAGTCAAAGAGACAAGCGAGAAGGAAGTGTTGGTCGCAAGTGGTCCCAAAAGCAACGGTCGGGCCATTGTGATCGGTACATTATCATACGCGTACAATCTATCGCTACCGGCACTTTGTGTCAGGTTCGGGTATAGCGAAGGAGGATATCCGAATCCTTCATCCCCAAGCATCACAGAAGTGCCGTTTGGATACTCGAATGGAAGAGCGATGTCGGGAACGTCGTCGCTCGTAACATTGAGTAGTCTTCTGCTGCTTGATTCGCCATTTCCGACATCCCTTGAGTAAACACTCGCTTGGTAGAGACTGAGGTATCCGCGGGTTCCTAGCGCCGACTGGATGTCGACCACTGACGAAGCCCAGTTCGCATCGCTCGTATTCCCAGCATAGTATCGTTGCAACGCTGATTGAACGAGGATACGGGTAACGATGGTCTTGCACGTTGTCTCAAGGAGATCGAGATTGCCCGAGATTTGACTGGACTTGATGGAGGCGACGAGATCGAGGCTCTGGGATCTGCGCTAGTTAGAGTAGATCATCGGAGTTAGCTAGAGAATACCTACTTGACATCAACAACAAAATTATAATTGTTAATCCACTGTCAGAGTCAGCGATGCTCGGAAAACAATTCCAGAAAGTCGGTAAAACCCACTGTTGCAATGGCTAGAGCCGCCAGCCCAGCGAGAGCAGTGAAGAGCACCAGCAGCCCTAGCTGCACGGCAATAGGGACGCGCATTCGAAAGAAGTTGCCGCTCATTCATATCAAGGAGGTATTCCTAATGAAAGCTATGGATAGAAGAATGAAAAGAGAAATTAGAGATGGAGAGAATGGAGAGGAGAGATCGAGGCCAGGGCCGGGGTTAGGCCGGTCCGATTTTGCCGGCTAACCCCAGACAGCTGTTTTGCACTTTTTGACAGGTTCTAGAGCGGCCCATTGCCGATTGTTGGAATCGTGAAGATAGCGGTGGAAGCTGATTCGCGGGTTAGTCGGATGAAGAGCCTGGAATTGGTCTGGCCTGGTTTGAGAGTGGCGCAGCGCCTCTCTGGAACAGTCGAAGAATCGTGGTTGAAGGTGGAACTGAAACAATGAACACCATCCCTGTCATGTGATTCTATACAACTTTTACAATCACGGCATCAACAGGAAAGCAACATCCAGCTCCCCGCTTATATCCGGTGCATGGGAAATTTCCAAGTCCCTCGCAGTGGCACTGTATCTCACCTCGGGCGGTTTCTCCAATGCTCGAACCTTGTCTAGAATGTTCCTCGCTCTGCTCAAGTACCTCAGCTCAACATCACCACCTTCAACAACACCCTCATTCCCTACCGCAACTTGCTTCCTTGTGACCAGACTCATACCCTTAACCCCCTGCACTATCAAAGCGTCTCGCAACAACCTCCCTCTCCAACCGCTCCCATCCACATCTCCATCATGTTCCCCAAAGCCACCATCTAGACGATCCTTAATTGCCTCTCCCCACATCCTCTTCCACCTCCCACAAAGCACAATATGCCGCAGCGCATCCATATCTGAATAATAAGCCCACGACGTATCTGTAGCTCCCACCTCGTAAGCATTCGGTTCACGCTCATCAGCGAGAGTAAACTTCAGGTAATCCAGTCTCGTATCGATATCGAAGCTAGGCAGGTTGAGCCCAGGACTCAAGAAGGCATCCATAGTACTCCTGAATAGCTCTCCGTATATGAGGATCTGAAATGTTGCACGGTCGGCGTCTGTATATAGTGTCGCGGGCTCACTGACACCCCCCATCCAGAATCTAGGAGCCTGCATCCATTGTTTCCCGGCCATC
This sequence comes from Aspergillus stella-maris, assembly GCF_047715825.1. NCBI lineage: Eukaryota > Fungi > Ascomycota > Eurotiomycetes > Eurotiales > Aspergillaceae > Aspergillus > Aspergillus stella-maris. The sequence continues at coordinate 1,134,450 of NW_027396795.1, forward strand.
TTGTCGATTTTATCGCTCAAGGGGTTGATTATGTCGAAGCGCGCGTTGTACATCTCGCGAATGCGATCGAGGGTGAGCGTGCCATGTTCGAGGATCAATTCGTAAAGAGCGTAAATTCCGCCGCGAAAGGCTTGACGGAGGGTGGCTGTGCGTTCTTCATTTCCTAACGCCCAGTCGCTGATGGTTTGGGCGGTCGCTGTGATGAGGAAGTGCGGGTGCGGGGAGAAGAAGGTCGGTGCGGAGGAATCGGCGAGGTGGAGGATTGTGCGTGGGTGTGTGTTGTTGAGGATTGCTCGGAGAGTGCGGCATGTAGAGGCGAGCGAAGTGAAGGATTCGATGTTGTCGATGTGATCTGGAAGCGAGCAGAGTAGTTCGGTCGGGAGAGAGAGGAGAGACATTGTTGGTGTGTTGATGAGGGGAGGAGCTCGTGACGAGGGCCCTTCTTATTTACTTCTCGCTTCTCACTTCTCACTTCTCACTTCTCACCGTCAGCATTACAACGATCTCCCAACACAGCCTCAGAATGTCGCATCCTTTTCTTGATAACTTTCAATCAGATTCCTTCTGTCCATGGGGCCAAACTCCACTCCGTCCTCACAAAGATCAGGAACTGCTTCGATGAGTCAATAGTAAGACTGGAGTCACAAGTGGCAAGGCCCAGGTAGATATCATTTATAAAACTATTTACTGACAAATATTCATCGTGGTCCAACAGGAAGATTTAAGAATCCAAGCAAGAACTGAATAACAGTCGTCCCCAAAGCTGCCAGGGCTCTCGGATCCTGCAACCCTGTCAACTGCGTCGTCCTGGTACAGCCCTTTGTCACCTCAACTCCCTCCAGCCGATCGATCAACCACATGAAAGCATCTGGAGACCCCGTAATAGTGAGCAGCGCGTGTTCCGACAAGAGATCCCTCACGTACTCTACGTCCGCGCCGCCGGCACAGTACGTATCATACAGATCATCCGTGTTCTCAATGGGGCTGACCTGATCATTCACGGCCTTGTAAATCAGCAGCGGGATCTCAGGCGTCTTTTGCCCCATCTTATTCGCGGCCATGAGTTCGGTTGCGATCTCGTTTTCGAACAGGTTCGGGTCGTTGACATAGCTGTATATGTCGTCGCCCAGGTACTCGACGATGTTACCAGTCAGACAAAGATTCTGTGTCTTGTTGAATTCGGCCCATTTCTCGGGGAGGATTCCCTCACGGATGAGTTGGACGGCCGACGGGTACTCGTTGGCTAGACCTTGGATTCCGGCTGGGAGCAGGCCCGTGAAGAGGCCCTTGTTGGTGGCTTCGACGACGGGGAGAATCTCGGGGACTGTCCCTCCTAGTGCGGCACCGGCAATGCTAAGCTCGGGAGCATACTCAGGTTGAAGCTCAGCAGCGAAGCCGCTAGCCAAAGAACCACCGGAGTAACCCCAAAGAGCGACGGTGGCGTCGGGAGAGATGTTGGTGAACTCGGTTGAGGCTAAAGCCGCGCGAACATTGTCGAGAACCGCCTGGCCAGAAAGGGTATTCGCGAGGAATGCAGAGCGCGGGCCAAGGTGGTCGGGGACAATCACAACGTATCCCTTGTTTAGCGCGGAGCTCATGAGCAGGTACTCAAGCTGCGGCATGATAAGCGCAAGGGCCTCGCCAGCATCAGAGAACTGCTGGAGTGCGAACGAAGGCGAACAGGTTGGGTCTGCGGCATCTTGGGCGACCTGGTAGCTGAGCACCTTGGTGTAGTCGGCATTGTACGGTATCAGCACAGTGGTAACGGTGGTGATCGGATCGCCGAAGGAGTCGGTGGTGCGGTAAAGGATCTGATGCGACGCATAGAGATTAACCTCGGCCAAGCCGAAAGCCGCGATAGGGTAAGGAACAGTCCGGTGCTGCAGAATGGCGCCAGGGGCCGTCGACTCCCATCCAGCAGGGGGTGTATAGAAGGGGTCTTCTCCTGGGGTGAGAGGGCCATCCCTCTCATGGAAGGTAGAGGCAGAAGGCAGGGCTGCCGTAAGGAGTGGCGCCAGGAGGAAGAGAAGCTGGAAGAGGAGAATGGCCATGGCGCTGACTGGCACTGGCACCTGCACCTTGACAGCTGGACGACAGCGGATACTGGGGCTGGAATGGGTTCTGATCGTGGGATCTCAGCTCCATTTTGTAGTCTTGAGCCCCCTCCCCTTCCTCCACCGCTACATACTTGCTGACATTTAGTGTCGCGGAGGACCACAGTAAGCAGTTTGACGGTCGCAATGATCGGGTCGACCGGACCACCCCAAGCCAACAAAATCAGGCCGTGTACGCGATACGAAGGGAACAAACTGCATAACTCCACCTTGCAAGTGCAGAAGACCAAATGCTAGGCAGAAACACGAGTCAGCGACCTCGGTGAACACCTGGAGAGAAATTGACAGGGATCCATGTGAAGAATCCTCTCATTGAAAATCGGGCGACTATTGCTGGAAATCTGGCGCTAGAAAAGCCGGTGCACTGCAAGGCATCGCGCAGACCAAACAATTGCCAGAACGCAACCCACAGTTGAACCCAGAGCCGATCCCTATCCCCCCGCATATCCACACCAAATTTCAAAGCCACAAAAACAACCCCTGTCGATTACCCCTGTTCTGCAGGTTCCCAGAGGTCATGCGCTCCGGAGATATGCACACTTTTGTACTTATTCGAGCCTCGTTGTCCATTGCCATGACTTCCCCGCCCATATTTCATCCATCGCCCTGCATAAAGCGCACTCCGCGACCAACCATCTCCTTGAAGGCGCCATCTACGAGATTCTGTCGAGTTGTCGACGCCGCCCAGGGAGAATTATAGATTGGCTTACACACCTCATCAGCTTCCAGCCTCTGCGTGATGATAGTGATGTACGTATTGTCTTTACCTCCTTCTCATGTACCCCTGTCCTCCCAGCGGGTTTGTCGCAGAGCTATCGAGACGGAGTTTATTCCTGGCTATCGACGGCCTAGCCCTATAATCAGAGCAGATTTGTGAGCTTGTTCACTTTATTCAGCTCGCAACCATACTTTTACGGTGTGGCATGATCGTCGGAGTGAAGTCCGCGCATTCCTGGAGGGAGTCCTTATCGTAGCCGAGGACGAGTACGACTACCCGTGCGCTGGCTGAAGAAGTCTACCTGCCGATGATTACAATGCGGGTGTAGTCAACTTGCGTTTGCTGCAACGGCAGCAACAGCAACATCCTGCACCAACGGAACTAAATATCAAATAGGCAAACATAGCGTGCTCACGATAATTCGTTCCAATAACGCTGCATCTCATTCGGGACTAGAAGGTTCCGGCTCTCAAAAACTTGGAAGTCCTCGACCGATGCAGCAAATCAGCACGTTCAAGACAAGGTTCTCCAACCAGAAACCACAACGCTGAGTCTTGAGCCGAGGTCAGCAATACTAGTCTGCACAAGCTGCATCCACAACCATCTCCTTTGTTGTTATCTACCTATGATAGACCTGCGGGGTTGCGGGGTTGATCCTTGTCCTGCTTAGTTTTGATCCTGACAGTGTCGATGACGGCAGCGGCGCCCGCTCATGCAGATCCGGGCTCCGGTGCGGGATGCTGGGCTGTAGGGCTATGGGCGGGGGGGCACTTGATTCCTGTATTCTGTTTGTTATCGTCTTCATCCTGTTTCCGGAGTTGGGCTGAGATTAATGATTTCTCATCCTGGATCTGTAATGCTGTTGAGGTAGTGCTAGTGTTAAATAGATTGCCCGAAAATTGGACATATCGATTACTGGCTTCAGGGATGAAGCCTGGAGATACTATTGTCTGAAGAGTATTAACGCAGGATGATATACAGGCACCACTTCGCATTCAAGCGTTTCCATTATACTACCCAGAATTACGCCCCTTCTTTCTCTGGTCGGATAACCCGACGCAAGCCATGTGGTGCCTGCAGACAAAGCCCTAACTCATGCACCCCCGCGGGTAGCTGCAGTATCCTCCGTTTGATTAGATGGACCACCCCATGAGACAACATTAAGCCCATCGAAGAAAGGAGTCAGCAAACGGAAGCAATATAAGAGCTAGTGAACTGTATTGTACCTGTCCCCTTGTCGAATTTCTCAGTTGGTGTTTCCGGCGCAGGGGAGGTAAAGTAAGTCATCTGAGCAGATGTCTCATGTTTCACCAGTTTAGGCTCGTTTTTGAGCCTTTCAGGGAATTGGATGCTTTTGGTTCAATCACTATATCGTCTCATCAATTGCAATACTTGGCACTTGAATGCCGGTTCGACGTTGTGCCAACACGGAAGACATGTGTAATTATATGTGACGAGATAGTGTAGCGGAAACTGCGCTTTTTTTGTTTTTTCATAGAAGAATGACCACAGGTTTTGCTTTTCTTTGCACTTTGATGTTGCGGTCTATTTCTGAATTCCCCCGCATCTCTAGGTAGGTACAGATACTTCTTCTGCTAGGAGCTTCATCATCTACTAGTAGTATGGGCATCAAACTAGGGTACTGCTGGTGATTCCAGATATCATTAAATATAGTAAGCTGCATATTCACGTCAAGGGTATCAATTAGGCCAAGCCTTGAAGTCCATCGTTTCAAGGGGTATACGGTGGTGGCAAATCTTTTTCATTGCCAGATGCGTATGAATGGCCATGTCCATCTTCTTCCTCCGTATCACTGTCGTCGCGGCCACTACTCTCCGTTTCAGAATCCAAATCACCCATCCAGTCTTCAGGACCATGACCCTTTTCGTTTCCGAGCGGTTTACCCAACTTCTATCCCCAATTAGCATAGCGGTTAAATAAAACGGAGTGGCCATGACCCAGTATTAGCATGAATACACTCACCTCGCCACCAAAGACTTTCCCTTCCTCCCCCTTCTTACCATCCCCCTTCACCCCCGTCGGCCCCAAAAACCTCCCACCGCGCCAAACCCCATTCTTAAGCACCATCCCCTCAAAATCACAATTGATAACGACACAATCACTAACCTGGCAATTGACAAGCTTGCTCTTCTTAACCCGACTACCAGAAATATGGGATCTCTCCACCCGCGACCGGACAATTGCGCTCTTGGAAACGACTGAGTCGTTGATTTCTGAGCGTGCGAGGGCGCTTCCGTCCGATATTGTGCTCTTTGATACTGTTGCGCGGCGCAGCGGATTAAGTGTATCCAGGATTGAGTCTGTGGAGTGTAATGATCGGGCGCGCGGGATATGGTTTAGTGTACTCCGGGCAATTGTACTCTTTGACAGGGAGGTATTGTGTAGTGTCGATGAAGTGATTTCACTTCTTCGAAGTCTGATTGTGATTCTGCCCTGGCGTTTCGCTCGTCGTCCATTGTCAACTGGATCATGCTGCGCCTCTTCCGACCCTAGCCCAGCTGGAATTGCAGAAGCAATACTTGACTGACGACTACCCTCGCAACTCCGCTCCTTTGAAATCGTCGACGCATTGATATAGCACCGCGTGATGCAATCACCGCCGTCGAGAGTCGATATCGTAGAGTTGATTATTTCGCTGCGGGAGAGCCGCGGGTTGGAGGAGTTGGGGAACGTTGAGTTCGTTATTGTTGTTTGTTTTCCCATTTTGCCTGTTGTTTTACTTCTTGGTAAACCTGCAAAAAAGGGTTCTGTGCGATGGGCTGAGGTCTGCGAGGATATTGAGATGCTGACTGCTGGTTGCTGACGGACAGTTGGAGTCAAAATTGGAGCTGGTGCGATGGTTTTAAGCTGAGGTGTGGGGAATCTTGCTGCCTATGGGTCTATGCTTTGCACAGCCCTCTCGGTGGTGTTGATTTGTTAGTTTTGAGAATGGGCCAATTATAAATTCAGAAAATAGGAAGGATCATCGATATGAGCGACAAGCTCTGAGCGCTGTTGTGCTATAGGCGATTCTCGTGTTCTTGAAGAATGAGTGGGTATAGCAGGGAGAGATATATGTCTGTAGCGCCAAGCCGTACGCATTGATCCCAAAAGTTCTTGGCCCCTATCACCGACCAAGATTCGTACCTGTAAGTGATCTACCACAACTTGATAAGTAGAGCTCATAGAGTTCTCATATAGAATCTTCGTCCAGGGCTAATGCTTAAACTCAAACAGGCCTAATTCGCGGCAAGCAGCGGTCGTCTCGGGACATACAGGACCGTTCACACCCAGGGCCTCGCTCGCTCACGAAACCAGTAGTTGGCGGAAGCCATCTTTCTGTGACCTCTATAGTTGTGGAGGATGGTTTCTAGAGGCAGGCCGCGTATGCACGGACTCGATCAGACCGCGAACGTAGCTTTCCAGCTCTGAGCACAAGCCTTCTGGAGTGTTCACGATGAGGCGGGAGCAGCATGCGCCATGATTCCTCTAAACAGGTAACTCTCAAGTCCAGGATCTGAGATGGATAAAGTCTCCAGTCGCTGGCTAGGTCACAGTGCACTCTGACTAGGTAGATGGGAACGGTCGCTCCTTCCCAAACTAGAATCTCAGCGAACGCTCCATCGCACTTTCCCCGGCTGCATAGAAAAACAGATAAGGAATTTGCGAGCCCAGAATCGCTCCTTCCCAGGACAATATACCTCGGGGCACAACACTCGATATACAGGATGGACAACCGCAACGGCTCCTGTCACGAACCGGATCTGGTCCCCGGGCTTTACTTAGGGTTGGGCCATTGCCGAGCCCTAAAAATAATCTGCGCATCAAACAGCATCAGGTTACGAAGAATAACTCTAGCTATATAGGATATAGGAATTAGGGAATAAGACCAGGGCTCGACTCTTGATTGCGGATGACGAGTGAGATATCCGCCGGTTTAGGTTGTATGGCGATCACCATCTATTTCTCGGGTCTCAGTCTGCTGGCAGGGCATTGATTTCTGAAGCGTTGACTGGCCGTTAATATATTCATAGTCTGGCCTGCCACCATTGCCGGGACTCGGATCATCAGTATTTTTGACACAGCTCCCGACTATATATGAAGTTGTCAAACTCCCTACCACCTTACTACGCAGGTGCTGTCAACCTCGGATAGAGTGGAGCACAGTACTAACCAGAGGGGCAGCAATGCTTGGCTCTTTAGCGCTCGGGTAAGTCGTAGAGTGGAATATATCAAACGGGTGGTCTGTGTTGACAGTTGAAGTATGAAATATGGGTATTACTATCCAAATCAAACGACAATAATGAATTGAACCGGAACCCGGAAGTCTTGTACAAGTCCTCTGCTGCTGACATTCTACACTCTTCCATCACGTGCACCCCATCTGCACACGCAAACCAGGCAACAAGAATCGGCGCCATCCGATTGGAGCTCACGCCTGAAAATCCCTGGATTCGTATGAAAAACCCAGCATTGCTTACGACGCATCAAATAAAAATAGGCTGAGGTTAGAAAGTAACTAATAAAAGTTGAGTAACATTGCACTGTCTGCAGTTCTGCACGGTATCTCAAATCGCTCAAAAATAGCCTCGTGATAAATCGTAATACATTCGAAAAAGAACCAGCCCTGCTTCGAATGCCAATCGATAATGGGATATGACAGTCTGCCGTCCAACGCCAGTTTCGTATAATCGCTGTTGAATCCGATAATCCAATAATTCACTTCAGTAATTCATCGAACGCCGGTTTCTTTGGGTTTGGTGTTTTCGGTCGGTCGGTCGATCGATCGATTCAGCCTAATATCGAGAGGAGTCATCTGTTGTCACTGTATAGAATACCCGTTAGTAACCGACCATACAAACTCCAAAGCTTTCCTATCTATAATGCGTAGAGGAGAACATACTCGCACTCTCAACATCCCTCGGCATCGGCGTCCTCGACTCTTGATAATTAAACCCTAGGTTCTTCAGGCGCACCGAGCGCATGTACATCTCCTGCTCGCGCGAGAATCGGCGGATGACGGCCCCGTCGGCGGGGTTGTACTGGCGGAAGAGGGCGGCGCCGAGGGTTACGGCCCCGAGACAGGCGACGATGACGATGACGATGACTGCTGAGTTGGAGAGGGCCATTCTCTTCGCTTTATGTTTGGGGATGCGTTGATGGTAGTGGTGGTGGTGGTTGCGGGTGGATGGGTGGGTAGGTAGGTAGGTGGTTCGAGAAGTTGAGAGAAGTTGAGAGATCTGTAATGTGATTCGATGAGGATAGGTAAGCGGCCGAATGGCTAGTGAGATTGTGGTGGTTTAATGCATAATTTGGTGATGGTGGGATGATTGTATGTCTGTACAATAGTCCTGTGCCGTCTTGGAAGTATAGAAGTTGTAAGCGATGCGGTAGAAAGGCGGAGGAGAGAAGAGAAGAGCAGAAGAGAAGAAGCGAAGCGAGCGAAAAAAGAAGATATTCAAGAACGAGAGGCAGTGCCAGTTAAAGCACTTGAAACCGGGTCAGCCGGACTTAAAAACAACCATTAGACTCATTCATCCATGCATGGAAGCGCAGGGTTGGGCCAATCCACGCGGCCTCGACAGCTGTTCGTCGACGAATCCGTGGATTGGCTTGGGCGAGTGGAGTTGGTTTCTCTTGTTCCTGGGCAGCGCCTTACGATCTGTCGATGCTTGCTTACTCTGGCAGTGGGTGATCAGCGACAAAGCGTCATCTGTCTTGAGTCTTTACTTGAGCTTGAGCGCAGCGCAGTCTATTCTTGTTCGGCCCGCAGCGATTGCGATTGGCACCGGTGCGATTGCGATTGCGCGATCTACGCGGTGTGGACCGATTGAGGACTCGGCTGCGTCATCGATAACGGGCTTTCCAATTGTTGTTATCTTTATGTTTTGATGTCTAGCTCGAGCTTTGGGGGTTGTCAGTTACACATTGGATTGAGGCTGTGCAGCGTAGTCCCACCGTTCCTGGCCTCGGCTTTAGGTTCTCAGTTGGCCAAGCGCAGAGTCCATAATCCAACAGCCAAATTTAGGTAGACATGTTTCAGATTGAGTTCAAGTTGTTCCACCGCTCCCTGGGCCGATAGGGCAAGTGGCCGGCATGGTTTGTGGGTACCGTAGCTGTCTCGATGTACTCCTCCGGGAGGCTGGCACGTTACTGATCAGTCACTTGCAAGTCGCGGTAGTCTCTGCTTGATCGCGGAGAACAGAAGTAGGGGAGTTGAGTACTAAAGCAAGCTGACAAGACACCATAGCTTAGGGGTAGAAGCAGAGGCAGAAGACAGAAGCAGAAGGCAGAGGCAGAAAGCTAGATAAAGGAAGCCCAGGAACCTGGGTTTTGCTGGTGTCGGGACAACTTCACTCCTTCCAGATTGGTAAGGAGACCTGAAACAGAAGGCGGAACAGGGCGGCAATTCCGCTTTGAGCATTGTCCAATCACCATGCTTCACACTTGATTAGTCATTCTATCCGCCAAAATGGTGCCAAGACCCCCTCTCTCTATGTCTGGTAGAACCTCACCTCAGTCTCTTGGACTACATGAGTTACTACCACAACATATTGGCTGTAAGACTGTCCTTTCTAGCTATACACATATACTCAAGTCAGAAGCCAATTGGAAAGTCATAAATCCATTTGAAGAATGATTCACTTCATCATTCTCTTCGTCTCGCAGTCTTCATTATATGTCGGGAACTCGGAGGTCAACCATCGCCATGAGGATCCTTGATTCTCTATCTAGAAGGCAATCGGTGGAAAGCCAGTGGTGCGGAGAGCACGTGACCGCCAGCTTATGCCTGAGGCTATCTCAACATTATATGATCCAATTCATGAATACAATTCGAAGAAGCTAAAAAGAGGTGAAATCCTCCACTTATACAACATAGAAACAATTAACAACCTACTTTTCAATGAACATGGCATCAGGAATAAGATCAATTATCAAGGAAGGCCGAGAGAAGCTCGCCCTACTCCTGGCACGCATCACCAGCAGGGTCCTGCCAGCCTGTGTCCGGGCTCCAAGGAAAATCAGCTTTGAGCCCTACCCTGTAGACTCCCTGCAGGTACTCCCCTATGACATTCTCTTCCTTATATTCCCGTTGCCACCTTTCCTAACGCAGGCCTCTCTAGCCATGACCTGCAAGGCCATGCACGGTTTCTTCGGCCAAGTCCTTCAAGACGAACGACTCGCCTGGCCCAGGCTGCGACGGAGATACGAAATTCCGCTGAACGAGCCTCACCTCCCACGATATTAATTCCTACGCATGCTCGAAGACGGATACTGGTCGTACTGCTCTATGTGTCTCAAGCTGCATCACCCTCGCCCCAAGCGACGTCTGACATATCGGGAGCTTTACGAGCAATGCGGCGGCATCCTGAACCTTATGCCCTTGCATCGCACTGACCTCATACGATTACACTCGGCTACGAGCCTCGTTGCATTCAGGGAAACTCGACGCGTCGCTCCCGAGAACCATCAAGGACACCATGCGCCTGCGGGTCTCCAAAAGCGACGGACAACATGTGCTCGATCACAAATGTGAGATGAATGACCACGCTAATGCTTTTGTCAAGGTAACGCTCCTTCTCACGCTCGATGAACGGGCTGAGATCCTGCTGCGCAAACGGTATGACATCTACATGACCCAACGCCTGCCTTCTCAAGCCATCTGTGAGGTAGCAATGGATATCTGGCGTCGTCGTTATCAGTATAGGGCTTACGATAGAGAGCCATTGCTGTTAAGTAACGGCATTGATCTATTTGAGCTTCTATACAACCCGCGTTGCGGGGGACCAGGAGGCCCCTTTTGGCCCTAGCCAAAAGGCATCAAATTGTATATCGACGGTTTTCGGATCCTTGGTTATGAAGGTACGAGTGACGGACTATACGTGACTGTCCACTGCATGCATCCACTGCGGGCAAAGTTCATCGGATACAGGCGATATGAAAAGTATATTCGTACGAGAGAATACTACCTCCGACCTCCAGAAAGCTGTGATTGAGCGGAAGCTAAGGCTCAATTGCCATCGACTGTGAAGCCGATAAAAAGAAAGAATGGGGGAAAAAATAAAGGAAAAGTACCTGTTGTAAAACAAAGCGTGTGTGTGTGTGTGCTTAATCTATCATGCATGTAACAGTGCATGATTTCGTGTTATTTCTGTATAGATCTCTATAGCCACCTCTATAGCTATAACCTTTAACCCCGTACCACCATTACCCAAGCAAAAAACAAGATAAAATGCTCTTAAACGAAATGGGTGGGATAGTCTCATAGCAATAAAGGGATTGAGTTAGAGCGACGGGACTAGAAATGCTCTCCCCAACCCCCCTCCCTCCCAGAGTAACGGGCCGTGTGCGTAAGATAGAGTACCCAGGTACAGCGTAATTAATTTGGCTATTATATCCGTAAAGGAATAAGGCATCTCTTTTTGAGACAGCAAGGGTACACCGGTGGGTAGGGCTGTATAGATAGAGCAATATTACGCTCTTCGTTGATCATAACAAGCTCTAAGGCATCAATCTGACGGTTGGAACCACGAGTCATTCAATGACAAAATATTCAATATTGAGAGGTGTCAAGATGCCTGAAGAGCAAATAGTGTCAAATTTTAACTATGGAGTCAACCAATTTCTGTAGCCTGTGTTATGGGAAAGAAAAAAGAGCAAGTGCATGGGGTTTTCGAGATTGCAGCGCTCCCCTGGTTGACGCCTCAGGCACCAACTATCTCCGCCGTCTGCCAAGTCCCAAAGCCAAGTCCCGCCGCCCTCGCGACTCGCGACTCTCGACGCGATGCCGTAAACAAGGCCGGACTCTTCAGCGCGCGTCAATCTACGACGTATTTGATCAACTTACCCATTACTTTCTATTAGTGGAAGATCGTTCTTGGTGATCTTTCTTGGTGTGCTTATCTGATAACGGCGGTCCAGGCTGTCCAGGCTACCTCTCTAGGGAATCCTATGTGACATTTTAATGAATTTATTGCGGACTTACAGCTTGAGAGATGTGAATCGGAAATGGAGTGACCAAGGCCAACCTTGTGTAAAGGAGTATGAGGTCAGAGGCGTCAGATAGGAACTATATTCTGTCGCGCATTCTCTAAAATTCAGTGATCGACATTAGGTAGGAGGGGAAGGCGCGACTCGAAACATACTGAGTACGTTGTATATATCACTGTCAATCAGTGCCATTGTTTGCGACAGGAGGCATAAACTATATGGCAACCTGATTCCATGCCGTCAGAGAAAGGTGGGTTGGGTACAGAGACTCGCAGAGATAACCGTCTAGTATTTTTAAAAATTCGGGACCGACTAAAGAACAGATAAATGACTAAACAACGGCCTCGCTGACAATTTACCAAAAGCATGGGTCGAGGGTAGACCGTCTGAATATAAAACAGCAGCAACAAAGCATAATTAATGCGCCTCCAGAACCACATCCATAAACCCGATGTTCGTGAGAAATTGGGCAAAGGTTGTATTCCCAAACGGACTGTAGTCCGTCTCACAGTATGTGTTGGGCTCGGGGAGAGCGCCACTGGAAAAGTACTCGCGGATTAACTCCGCCGTGCAGGTTGAGCCGTGCTTCAAGGATCCGTGCTGTTCGCACGCAGTGAGTCAGCGATGTCTTGACTAGATTGTTGAGGATTGAAGGCTCTTGGCCAGAAACTACTTACCTCAAACCCGCCATGTTCAACGAGAATACTACCCTCAAGACTCCCACTCAGGTTCCTTGCAGAAGCGAGCGGAGTGGCGAGATTATAGGTATTTCCGATGATAAGCGGAGGGTGCTTGGTGCGGACGTCAAAGTCCCCTCCATATCGTTATTTTGCTTTGATACGCCAGTTTGCACAGAACATGGCGAGCCCACTCCCGAAGGAGCCTAGTAGTTGGCTTTCGGCCTTATATTCGTCGAATGAAGGGCTCAGTTCATCGAAGGTTCGTTGAGGTGCTTGCTTGTCGCCGCAATGGATTGCGTAGCTGGACTCGTCAATTTCGCTGGCAGTTCCTGAAAATTACCGGTCCCTAGAGAGAAAGCGAGGGCCGATAATGTGACAGTGTCTGGTGATGAGTCGAGTAGGGCACTCAGAATGCGGGGCAATGCAACATAGGATCCAGCCTCACTTAAAAGGTCGCGAATACTTTGGCTGACAAGGTAGGAATCGATTACTGTTATGCCTTCAACGAGAGGTTCGACTTTCAGATCTGCGAGCACCTGATAAACAGCGGTTTCAATATCCTCAGCGGGGCGGTCGCGGTGTGCGAAGACGCAATGATTTGGTACCCTGAGGCACTCTTTTATAAAGCGGGAAAAGGTCTTGTCGGTGTCTGGCCACAACGCGATATCGCTGTGCGCCGAGTTGATATTTGTCTTCTTAAGACGAGAGCGGGAATGATAGAAAGCTTACTATCTATTGTAGTACTGGTGAGGATTCATAAAACTGTCGAGAACGATGCGATCAATCCGCTCAGGAAACATAGCAGCAACAGTGGCAACTAGTGTTGCGCCATAAGAGATGCCCCAATATCTTAGTAGCCCATCTTCCTCCGCAGCATCTACGATCTGCATGAGATCCGTGGCGGTGAATGTTGTCCCTATCATGCTGCCTTTTTCACGGAATCCTGGGAAGTCATAGCATGTATTACCAAGCACCTTTGTCGTTCCCTAATATTGCCCAATGACAGCGGTGTCATCTGACTTTGTAATTATCTCCGTATCATTATAGATGCTATCTCGATCTTTTTGGGAGGTAAAACAGCTTGCGGTAAATGTCTGTGCCGTTCCACTGAGACATATTAGTACTGAATACTATACCTCATGAGACGATTTACCGTGGGTCATGGGCGATCAGGTCATACTCGCCTCCCGTTAGTCTGTGAGACATTTTTAACTTGGTTTTCGTACTTGTCAATTGCTCGGATACTAACGCGAGTAGAACGTCCTTATTCCTAACTAAGTCATCCTGAGCCCCCCGGGCTGGCCCACCAAAATTGAACAGAATAGACCCCTTCTTTGGAGTGCGGACGGCAGGCACTTTCATAAGCTGCAGCGTGATAGTAGCCGTGGAATTGGTGCTTGTATAGTCCATAGGGACAGTCAAGTTACCGCATTGAGCACTGGAGGCAGTCTCAATTCCACACGGACGATAAGCAATGCTTTCTGACCGAACATGGTGGGGGTGGATAATTGATGAGCTCCAAGCGCTGGAGGCTAGAAGGGTTTGTAGAATAATGTACTTCCACAACATGATCCACGTTTAGCTTTGAGTAGCGAACTGTCTTCTGGTAGATGTCCATTGTCGGTGTATAAAGGTAAGCCGAGGTTATATGAACAAGAGGAATCGCCCAGACGTTCGATCCAAGGCCGGCGATGATCAAGGCGCAGGAGCAGAGATCTCTTGGCCTACGGAGAGCTGGACGAATACCTAGTAGTCTGGTGCAGACATGCGGTTACCATGTCGCGGAAGGTCGAATACGGCGCTCGTATTGGAACATGCACATTGATATCATAGGGTGCAGCCTTGGCGGGCAGGGCATATGGCGTTGTAGCCTTATTACCTACAATAGCATCCAAAATCCAATACAAGTGCTACTCTCCGCTGCGGAGAGCGCCCTAACCAGCTCAGAAAGGCGCAGCCCATATCAATGGTTGCCTATAAATGGGGTAATGCAATATGAGGTGTAAGATGAGGTGTACCCTGAGGCTCTCCCCAGATTCTGGCGGCGCTTTGATCGGGATCGACGCTTCGCCTTTCTCGGCGGCTTCTAAGGGCGCACGATGCACCAATAGGTAGGAGCCCCCAACACCTTCAATGAGGTCTCGGCACGCACGATATTAGGGCGGAGGGCGAGATTGCCAGCCAGGCAGTGTAGGGAAACATCAAATCAACTCATTATCCCAGTTCCACGTTGAGAACTCTACCAATCCATCTGACCTCACCGGCGAGGCTACAGAAAAAGAAAGGTTGATCAGCTTCTCAGGATCTACCGTCAAACTACGGCCCACGGCGCTGTCGGAGGCCATTGTTGTCTCGGTATCGCCAGGGCTCAATGAAGCAACCTCGTCACGATCCTTTGGGCTCTGTGCAAAACAGTCCATATTGACTGAGTTCAATTGCGATACAGGGTTTGCGGGGTCCATCATCGTCCAGTAATCCAAGACCGAGCGGAGGACTGTGACGTCGGTTTCAGTCAGCTCGTTGACGCGTTCTGCCGGGCCAAGGAGAATCCCGCTGTATCGAACACAGCGGTTTGTGAAAAAGCGGAGTGCATCAGACTATTCTATTTAGCATAGACCCAATGTTTTTGAAAGGCTAACGACATTACCATAATGTAAGCGTTTTGCCACATCTCCAAGACATCAGATAGATAGTCCCTCGAGGTCTTGAGATACTGCGCGGCCCTAATGCTGGCGGGCTCATCATCGCAATGCAGAAGGATCGCATGTACCGTTCCAGCGACCAGAATACAGTAACTGTAGAACGAGGGCGCAAGTATGTACCCAGCTGCTTTGGCATCCACAACTAGTGATGTTAAAGCTTGTGCGTGGCTCCAGCACGAGGCAAACTGCACATCGAACCAGGCTGACGGTGTAAATGGGCAGGACTTTCGTGTCATTCCCAAAAGGAAAGGGTGGCTCAGGATACAGTGGGCGAGATTGTATAAAGTGAGGGAAAGAACAAAGTGCGAAGTGCGATCATTTTGAGGAAGTTGAATGCTTCCTTCTTTATTTGAAATGCCAATTCCAGGGAGATAGGTATCAACCATATCCTTGAGGGCTTCCAGGCTGTCAGAGATCTCGGTATAGTCAGACTGTGGCCTCCATGGCTCCGAGGCTTTCGCTTCGAGGTTCATCATACACTCTATTGCACGTCCCAACAACGCGACAAACCCGATACTAAGCCCGGAAAGCCCAACAACTCGGTTCGGCATGTTCCGCGACTTTTCAGTCAGCAGTTCTCCCAGCGTTAGTGGCATGTCATTGTCCTGGAGCGGATGGTCCACAGGCAATTTGAGTTGACAGTCCCTGACCTGGATTGCCGGGGGACGTTTAAACGAGCAGCAGACGAAACGGTCCAGAAGAAATAATGACCAGAACAAGTTTTGCCGTTCCTCTCGTTCCGCAGCAGGCAGGCTGACATCGGGCTCCAGCATCATGTGCAGATCTTGACTGATCCGAACCGCCATTCCGATTTTGACCCAGGCAGCGCGTCGTCGACCAGCTATCCCATTCATTAGTCCCTATTACGCCAATGGAATGAATTATATTTACCCGTCGCATCAATAACAGCCAACAAAGCCAACGCCTGAACAACTGAGACATCAGACCCATCACCCAGCCCATCGGGCTCTGACATAATCATCTCCCAAGCACAGCGCGCATACTCATCGATTGTCTTCTGTTTCCGAGACTTCCATTGGACCTGCGATGAGAAGCGCACAGCCGTCGCGATGAGCGCGAATTGGAGATAGCGGGGGACTTGCCCCTGGTCGATCTTGCGGCGGAATAGCTCTGGGCTAAAGAGGGTGTATGGTTTGCTATGGTAGTGGGTGCAGAATACCTCATAGGCTTCGAGAAATACTTCGTGGGCGTTGCGCGCCATGTTTGCTGTTGTCAGCGAAACTGGTGCTTGTGATCCAGGTGGTCGCGTTGCATCACTGTGGTGTTCTTGGCGGTTCTGGTGACAACCTCGGCAGTTCCTCATCCCTGCCGACCGTCAATATCCGCGCGAAGACCGCGTCGTCATTCCAACAACAACAAAACTTGAACGCGACTTCCAGACAATGCGAAAAATTGTAACTATTTTTCAAGGTCTGCCTCCTATGTCACTGACGCCTCCCTAAGTTGTTCAGAACTCACCCTTCACCTCACGAAATCTCTCCTTCCATCTAGGGTGTAGGGGAGGTGGATCGCTCCTGCCATATGCGCTGGCCAACAACTTTCACTTAGGGAAGGTGCGACTGGGCTCCAGCTGGAGGGCTTGCTCCTTCCACGAACTGTTAGATTTGCTGGCCTCTCAACCATGGAAGGTGCGACCGTTGGTTGGGTGTCGCGCCTGCCTCAATCGAAGTCCAAGATTCGCGGTCTGCGAAGGGCGGATCGAAAGCCAGAAGGTCATATACATTGATTGTAAGATAATATCAGGTATCAAACTATTGGTAAAGACTCCTGACCTACGAAACGAGCGTGGAGAGCTTCATATTCGCCTCTTCCTCTTTCACTTCTCTGACTGATACCTGTGCTCAAGCTCGTGATAATCATTGAATCTCACAGCGCCGTAAACCTCCTCATGCCCAAGAAAAAACGGCGGCGAACTCGTTCCAAAACTATTCTTAAAAGTTTCCACCGCTTCTCGCACGCTCTTGATCCTTTCGCAGCCACAAGTGTTCCCGGATAGACGACAGCGCTGTACCCGATCTCGGTTCGTCCACAAGTAGACACATCCTTAGTTTTCCCTCCTTCGGTAATATTCGCAATGATGGGGAAGCTCAGGTGGTTGCAAAGACGCACCGTTGTTGCCCGGTCTGGGATGGCTTCCACGAAGACGGCGTCAACGTCAATGGCGATGGCTTCGCGTGCGCGGTCGAGAGCTTCGTCATATGCATGGTTAAAGAAGTCCGTACGGGCAAGAACCCTATATCGACCCCATCGCTGCGGGAATCAACAGCGGCTTGCCAGCGATCCTAGGCTTCCGAGCCAGAGACGATATTTGCCCCTAGTATTGCTGCAGCCTTTCGGCCAGGGTTAATCCTCGACTGTGATGCCCGCCGCACCGGCATGAGAGAAGCCATCAACCGTTCCTCTGACAATCATAGACGAGCCGTATTCGGTATCACCATCTGCAATAATAGGCCACGTTAAGTGCCCGAGCGACCTCTTGGGTCCTGACCGCGAGCTATCGGAACGCACTGTGCCCTGTATCCGGAAGGGCAAGTGAGCTTGCCATGGCGTAGCCTTCATGTGTTGACCTCGCCTGGGAAGCACTCGGCTATGGCCATGAGACCCCTTCGATCACGCTTGATGATCACGCTTGATGGTTTGGCCGCGGGTCGACGGTGTGGTCGACCGCTAGCCAGCGGCGATAATTGCGATGGGTGTCGAGTAACGTTGAAGGAGAGGTTCGTTCGGGCACGTGCGACGGAGGAGAGAAATGTTTCTACATAGCCAGCTAGTTGAGTACCGATGCCATGTTCTGGGAGTGTTGCGGCGTTGAAGGTCTTCGGGCTTTGTGTTCGTTGTGAAGGCATGGCTCGTGGTTGTTCCTAGTTGGTGGAGTCTGTCGGCATTGAACTGCGGGCAGTGAGGTGCAATAAAGGCGGACGACATGGTCGATTGTAGACCAAAAAGTGAGTATCATTTAAGGTTGACATACTGACCTGGGAGTAGAGACGAGGGACAGATTCTTCTGTGTTTGGAGGATGAAAATATAGTGACCTTTCGTAGGCCCGCAACTGCCCGTCTTTGTCCGAGTCGCTTGCAATTCGAATTCACGCTGTTTGTATTTGTTAATGTTGTATTTATTCATTCATGGATAGTTAAATGCGAGGAAAACAATCAGTCAGTCGGCAGATGTTATTGCAAAGAGACGATCTCCGTCGCCAACCCTTGGTACTGCTAGTTTCTCGTCCTATGTTGAAGGAGTCCAAGTTGATTCGGCGAGGGTAGCAGAAGCCATACGTCAATGAAAGTAATGTGTGCAAATTGAGAGAGATTCATTGATTCTAACGCAAAATCTTTCCTAAATCCATGCCAAAATGATTGTCAAGCTCCAAGGATGATTGTCAAGTCCTCAATCATACAGGATCATACGAATGTGACATAGTGGATATCGAATAGCGATAGAGAACAAGAAGTGCACAGGCCAACACCATTACCAAGCTGTCTCTTCCATAATCTGGACCATGGACATGGTTTCAAAACCTTGCCTCTTTTACGGGACATTGAGCGTGGTCCTCCACCACTGCTCCTCCACCGAAGTTCTCTCAAGGACCGCGGGCAGACCTTCCCGAACGGCAGCCACCTGAGTGGGCGTGAGTGTGATCGGACCATTTTCTGCCAGATCTTTCAGCAGATGGAATGCGTCCGCCGCGTCTCGTTTCCTCTTTGTCTCGTCCGCACGGAGACCGCAGCTCCTAATTTTGAAGACCATAACGTCAAGCTCAGTGAGGTAGGGAACGTGCCCTGCCGGTATGTCGCAGATACGCATCGCCGTGTCTGGGATGTATGGACCCTGTGATATGTTATTAACCTGCATCACTCCGAAATTTGACTAATTGTGAGGTAAATCACCATCCAGCCCGGGCAGATGTCAATCTGGATGAGCTTCTGCTTGTCGTCGGTTCGGTAGATGAACACCTCAGCCCACTTCTCGAATGGACCGTTTGGGATTCCAAGCAGCCGGGCTTTGACTTCCTTGGGAGCGCCTTCAACATTGATCATCAGGTCGACGTCCTGCGAGAAGTTCAGTTAGCTTTATACTTCCCCTGTCGGGCTTTTTGAGGTAGACTAACCATCGTGGACCGGTAGTTTGGAAGGTGCTTGAGAACAGTTAGACCGCCGATAGCGACGAGTCTCGCAGTGTTGAATTCCGGCATTCCCTTCAAGCCGCCAATCACGGCCCTTGCTGCTTCTTCCAGCTCCTTGAACTCTGGGGCAGACATAGTCGATTCAGAAGAGTGGATGTTGATAACAAGAGTACGAGGGTGTAAAGACTGAAGGGTGATTCTGGCGTTGTCGAAGAGGATGAAGTATTGGAGGATAAAGAAGAAAGAGCGAGGAGAAGAAAGGGTATTGACTGAGACAAATGTGTGAACAATAGAGCAGTCGTGAGGGAAGTGATTGTGTTGTGTTAGAGGTGGAGACTTGGGACCAGGCACCACAGCAGTCACTCCCTCTCTCACACTTCCAAGAGCAGGCTTCTTTCACCTCCCTCTTCATATCTATCTGGATTATTCACCAGATTCAGAATATCATATCCTGCACCTCCTTTAAGTTGCCCGTCATGTCTTCGACAAGTATTCAAATTGTCTCTGACCTGCATCTGGAGACCCCGGCAGCGTACGATGTCTTCGAGATCACCCCTAATGCCCCATACCTCGCTTTACTCGGTGATATCGGCTACGTCAAGGATGATGGCTACTTCGAATTCCTTCGCAAACAGCTCACTGCATTCGAAATCGTCTTCCTCGTCCTAGGCAACCACGAAGCCTACAACAGCACCTGGCACGAAGCCAGACTCCGCGTGCACCGCTTTAGCGAAGACATCAACAAGTCCACTACCCAGGAAAAAGCTTTTGGAAAATTTGTCCTCCTCGATCAAACACGCTACGACGTTTCCCCAACAAAGACGATACTAGGATGTACACTGTTCTCCCGCGTCACAGAGGAGCAGCACGATTGGGTGAGCTTTGGCCTCAACGACTTCTACCGCATCAAGGACTGGACCGTTGAGGACCACAATGAGGCACATTGTGCGGATCTTGCGTGGTCAAATCAGCAAGTTGAATCAATTTCCCGTCTTGAGCCAGAGAGGCGGATTGTCGTCTTCACGCATCATTCTCCCGTCACTCACAAGGGAGCTGTTGATCCGAGACACGCCACCAGCAATATCTCGTCTGGATTCATGAGCGACCTTTCGGGAGAGGAGTGCTGGATGAACCAATCTGTGAAGCTTTGGGCTTTTGGGCACACTCATTTCAATTGTGATTATAAAGATGAGACTAGTGAGAACAGGGTCGTCACAAACCAGAGGGGGTACTATTTTGCGCAGTCTGCGGGCTTTGAATGTGGAAAGGTCATCGACATTGGTAATGCATAACAGGACGTACTTGTTCTAGGACAGGAATTGGCATGTATCTAGAATTTCAGGATTGAACCATCATAGGCATCTCCTTCATCGTAATCGTGTCCGTTCTTCCCGTCACATCTGTCACGTCTGCCAGCTTTGCGAGTTCAGCAAACTCCGATTCAAGAGAAGATATTTCTTTGCGGCCAGCAAAAATGGAACGAACTTCCTCCAAAAGCCTCATGATCGCCATTCTGCCCTGGTAAAAGCCGTAATAAAGTTCCTTGTACCCTTCGCCCAGGTCCTCCTTGTTGAAGATGCCCGCTTCCTCAACAAATTCGGTTAGGTAGGTAATAACCACGGACCAGTAGCTGTCCAGCTGCGTGGCGTAGTCTCTGCAATACAACCAAAGAATAGACTCGCAGTACCTCAACGGGGTTGGAACTCGGACGGAGGTGGGTTCTAAAAAACGTCCGCCGCCACGACCAACAAAGTATTCCGGAAGTCTCGTGTCGGATGCGTACATAGTGTCCGGAGACGAATCGTCACAGGCGATCTTGAGATCGGGGAATCGAGGTAGAATGACGGACTTTCGATGCAGCCCTACCACGATATCATCGGTCATGTGCATATGCATATGGGGATTTGGAGAGTAAGGAGCTATCGAGAATGGACACTCTAGTGGCTTAGAGCATTTGAGGAAGCCTGCCTCTGTGATGAGGGAACCGGCGACGTCGACTTGCTCGTCTGGCACCACAAAGAATGTACCCTAGACGCCGCGTTAGCAGTGCCAACAAGATTAGCGTGACGCCTCTCGGTGACTGACCTCGACCATAGTGGGGACACCGTAGATGGATAGCACATAGTTGCCCCAGAGAATATTTGGAATATCAGCCTCAGTAAGGAGATTGGAGACCGAAGACACAAGGTCATTGTCGAGTCTTTGACCGGTGAAGTGAAAGCCAGTCATTCCGTTTGATGTAGGGAATACAATGAGATGTGTAGAAATCTGATTTAGAAGAGATTTTCGCGGATACTGAGAAGGGAGACTGAGTGTTGTAGGCTTGTTGTGACTGAAATACACGTGATTCTTCTCCCTCCTTCCTGGGCAACGTCCGCACGTGGTTTGACCTTTCTACCTACTCTTCCCTGAAAAATGTCTCGAAGATTCTCTTATTCTTCACTATTCTCTCTCCGAACGCTATTCGTCATTTCATCAACATGGCTACTCGTCGAGCTAGATTGCTATTTCCTGGGTACATCATCACTACCAACCAATCGATACAATCACCATCGCTTGCCCCGTCAATAATTCAATCCATACCCGTACCTGAACACCGGGTTCTCCGTGTCAAACGGCAAATCCTCAAATTGTGCCTCGACAGCCTCCATCGAACGAGGAAGATCGAATGGCAGCTTTCCCTGCGGCTGAGCAACACCAAACACGATATCGAGGAACGCCTCACTATCGCTTCCGTAACTCGCCAGCACAGCGCCCGCCTGTTCAACGATTTCAGGGATCACAGCAGGTCGGTCCATCGTGATATCGACAATTGTCGGAACGCTAGAATAGACCTGTGCTTGACGCGCCTGTTCAGTGGCCTTGAACGCAAGCGAACCCGCATGGAATCCACTTTCGAACGTCCCATTCCGAGGCACATAGGGAGCGTTGTACCGGAGCAAGGCAAAATCTGCTTCTTCTGTGGAATTGACGACGGTGAAGTTTCTCTCGGTTAGGAAAGCGGGGTCAAAGCCCTCAATATAGAATTTCGTGGTGGGAGGACGATGGCCAAGAGGAAGAATGGCATCATTGTTCGTTAGAAGTGTGTACGACCTTCGCTGGGCTGCTCGACCGAGTCGGACGAAGTTCTCGTTGCCGATTATTTGAGTCGCCGCCGAAACGTTGACGAAAGGGTTCTCGAAAAGACCAAGGATGAACTTCTCCTTGAGGAGTCGTCGCACGGAAACATCAAGGCGCTCTTTAGATACGACTCCTTCCTCGACCAATTGAACGATTAACTCAGGACGTTCTTCGCCGCCAAACTGGTCACATCCCGCATCCAAGATCCGGGCTGTGCGTTCTAGCTCGCTCAGACTTTCGACACCCCACGCGCGAGCAGGCATGTACTGGTTACCGATATATCCATCCGTGATGAGACCCCAGTCGGTTACGACAATACCATCAAACCCAAGCTCTCCCCGAAGAAGATCCGTTATGATTCCCTTGTTGAACGAGAATCCCACGGCCTCCCAGTTTGTGCCGATGGGTCGAGAATAGTATGGCATGATCTCTGTGGCCCCGGCCTCTAGAGCAGCTTTGAATGGGATCAAGTGCTCATCAAAGTTGTTGCCAGGGTATGTCTGGTTCTTTCCGTACGCGAAGTGTGAGTCCTCGCCATTCTCCATTGGTCCGCCTCCTGGAAAATGTTTGGTGACTGTTTTGACAGACCCAGGGTTCAATCCATCTTCTCCTTGGAAGCCCTTGATATATTCGACAATGAGTTCACTGGTCAATGTGCTGTTCTCGCCCCAGGTGTTACTGATTCGGGCCCAACGAGGTTCTGTGGAGAGATCGACCTGCGGGTGAAGTGCAGCACGAATTCCAACGGCGAGGTACTCCGCCCTGGCCACCTCAGCGAACTCCCTCACAATCTGTGGATCCCTCAGCGCAGCAAGACCAAGGGACTCCGGCCACTGCGAGAATACGCCTGCCTGGAAGCCTGTGCCAACGTTGTCGGTGAACGAGTGCCGAGGGTCCGAGGAGATAGTGACAGGTATTCCAAGCCTAGTCTGCAGCGCTCGCTCTTGGACGAGGTTGATAAACTGTGCCGTCTCCGTGGCATTGGTAATATCACTGGCGAGGTTAAAGTGCGTCATATGCTTTTCACCGATCATATTGTCGGTGCTGTTACCACTGCTTGTGCCATTAAGCGGACCCTCTGGAAGCTGTTTGTGGAAGAACTGTCCGGCTTTCTCTTCCAACGTCATGCGACTGAGGAGATCTTCAACACGGTCATCGAGAGAATAGGTCACATCTTTGTAGATGGGAAGACTGTCGCGGTGGGCCAGCCCCGGCTTGTTACTGACAGCCCGGGCAACAGACCCTGTCACAAAGGCTGTAAGAGCTACTGTCGCTGATATCACTCGCATGATGGTATAGGATTTCTAGTGACACCGCTTGAGAAAATGATTTTTCGACGAATGTGCACAGGTACAGCAGCGGCACATCACAGTATATATACCCGGCCACATTCATGAGATCGAGAAATCCCGTCGCCAACCACCAAACTCTCCGCCCGTGCTACAATCCCACACCTCGGATCTCCACGGTGTATAAAGTGCCGGACCACAACATTTCTCACAGCTTTTATGCCTAGCAACGCCTGCGTCGAGTGCTTGGCGAGCCACTGCCAGGCCACTCATCCTGTCAAGTGCCTCCGAAACGAGTCATTGCATCTGGGTCGCTCCATTAGTCTGAGTGCCAAGAAGTGGGCAGGTACATACGACCACATCATAAACTAACGGGACGAACAATATTCACGCGCACAAATTCCTCCACTGCGTTCGGTGACTCATGACTGGACTGCAGTCATGATGGGTTCTGCCAGCAACGATCAAACGACGAAACACCTTAAAATATGCTGCATGGTTTTGATTGTCGCAAGATGCAATGTGCTCAATAATCGAAAACGCAGCCCCACATACAAAAAGTAGGGCTCGATATCGTCATCCGGGGAATCCTTGTTCTCTCCAGGTTTCGCCGGCATATATTGTGGAGAGCGGGCAAGGATGGGAAGGCATGCATTAGCTTCGGACAAACCACCGAATAAGCGGTTGCGTTACTTATTACAACACCATGGCCTCCAAACCCGCCCATCTTGGCATGGAGTAATCGAGCCACGAGACATGGCCCCATTTCGTGCAATGGATTACACAAGACCTCTTAGTTGGCACTCGGACTCCTTCCGCGTGCAGCCGTTGGTTCAACGTGAACCCACTACGCGAGTATATAGGAATCCGTCAGACGCTGGCGTTTGATGACCTCAAATGAACATACCGTCGATAGACGGGGAAATCAGTCTATGATCGGAGATTTAACTCATGCTTTTTGCATTCCTCGCGTGCCAAGCTTCCCACGCAGGGGAGAGCTTGGTGTGCGGGAGGCGCTCGGATTATCCGCATCCTTCCACGTTCCTGCTCGCTGCTTGAATCTTCACCAAGGCTCCAACATGATGGCCCGCCCCGCTTTCCATGGCACTCGGCACATGATACAAATTGTTAAGCCGGTGTTCTGCCGCAAAGCGAGCAGTTGTAAGCGCCGCACTATGCTCTGGACAGATGTGTGGTTTAATGAAGACGGAATCGAAGCAGGCTTTCTTGAGCGGCGTAACCAGGGCTGCTTGAACTGCGGATCTCTATATCCCCGCAGAAGTTCGTAGAATACATATTCTCATTCTTAGGAACTGATCACGATTGACCTTCAGTGCCACGCCTCTCTTTGAGATGCGGGACTTATACCCCTCCTCTTGTTCTGGTATAATCTCGAAACAATCATGGGATGCTCACTCCATGTCCCACCTCTCATCAAAACGCCCAGACCGCCCAGACCCTGCGTTGGACATATTCTCGACTTCTCCCATGATATCAGAAATGGTTTCGTGCGGCTTGAACTTCCCACTCGAGGTAATCCCGGGACCCGGCCCCACTGCCCTAATGACGTCCGGCTCCTGCTTGGGTTCACTAAGAGACAGGACTGAGGAGTTCGATGAACGAGAACTCCGGCTCTTTAGTACTGATCGAATGCTCCGGCTGATACTGGAACCAAGCTTGGACCCGCGGACTTTGTTGAAGAAGTGCGGGAATGTGGAGACGCAGGCGACGATTATACCGACATTCAGTTCCACGATCCTAGATGGTATACGTCAGTCCAGGGTCTCTCCTCATGAACTAAATATCTCAGAACAAGGGGGAGCTCACGCATAGAGACACAGCGAAGCAGAAGTCCACGACGCGTCCCCAGCACGGTACAGCTGGACATTCCTGATGAGGCGAGCTAGACTTGCAGCGGAAGCGCTACGATGAGATCGTTCATTAGCCAGGATTCGTCTTTTCCCAGTAAAGACAAAAATGACTCACCCCAAGCCACTAGCAAAGGTTATGACCAGCCCAACTTTTTTCCGCGTGCTGACCTGCAATCTAAGCACACGGGGAATCGGCAAGATAACCAGATAGAAGTCCGTCACGACATTGAGACTCGACTGCCATAGGTTGACAGCTGTGTGTACGAAGCTGCAGAATGGAGTGACGACCGCATGAAAGCTAACGCAGACGGCGGGGGTCACGAACGACATGATGATGAACATCCCGTAAAGCGCTCCGGTCACAATAA
Source organism: Aspergillus stella-maris (assembly GCF_047715825.1). NCBI lineage: Eukaryota > Fungi > Ascomycota > Eurotiomycetes > Eurotiales > Aspergillaceae > Aspergillus > Aspergillus stella-maris. The sequence goes on from NW_027396795.1 coordinate 1,160,448, forward strand.
TACCACCCCATATAAAGAATCGCAATCGGCTATAGGGGAAGATTCGCCTGTAGAGGAGCAGGATTGAGAGTTTGGCGAAGCACGCTGTCCACGGGTAGGTTGTCGCTACGGATAACAACTACATACAGCGATCTCACGTTAGCGGTTTGGTGCATTCCTTCGGATACGGTGGTTGTGGCTTACGCGAACGTTGGACTCGTCGAGCCATATCGCCACGGGTATATCCCACATGTGCCGGCCCCAATGCAGAACGTCAATCCCTGTTATCCGACATCAGTTTTCAAAGCCGAAAATTCCTAGGATTGCAGAAACCTACACCTCAGAATAATACTCATGTTGGCGAGCGAGCCCACCTGCCGTTGCAGCATTGCAGCGTTATTCAGTGTTCCGAGGAAGCCGGGCAGGAAAGAAAGCCACCTACCATTGCAAGTATGCACATCGCTGTATAACATTTAGGTCAGCCAAGGATCCCGACAATCCCAGCGTCTTGGAGACCGGAAAGAATGGGGAAATTCAGGCGCCACTTACAGTCATCCCACCCCCAGCTCTTCTGAATCCGAGTTCGCGTATACACGCGGACCGCCACCGCACAGAGCATCAAAAGCACAAAGACCACCTCCATCGCGATAACTGTCGGAGCGAGAGTTGGTGGGTTCACGAAGTTGGGTTCGACCCCTAGAGGGGGAATTTGAGCTGGATAATTCCAGATATCGATTCCCTCCAGCTCTTTCGCGAGTTCGTCTTCGGCAGACATTGTAAGATTCGAGTTACGTATAGGTTAGAGGTCGCTCGGATGGTGCAGGAGCCCTATGAAGATTGTTGCAGGTCGTCAGGTAAGATAATCAGAAGTTCATTTGTTGCTTTCTAGGACTACATCTCAGAAACCAGGCTACCTATGCTAAGTTATATAACATAGACATCATACTCTCCGACTACCTACAAACTTACAGAAGCCTATAAATATTCTATTTTTAGCACTCACAATTTCCTGAATTGAATCGCTATTGATACTCTCTCCCGGACCCGCAGAACTCTTATTGAGGCTCCCTTCCGGAATACATCCCTTTGTTCGCTATCAATAGCCGATCCTCTCCCTGTGGCGCACGGCGCAGCAGAAGCTGCAAGCGTCCCGCAGATCTCAGTTTTCCTCTTTGTTCCTGGCCCTGGTCCTGGCCCCGGCTCGATGAGGGTTACCTGCACTGGCATGGGTATCTGGTTATATCCCCTACGGCCCGCGCGTACCACCTCCAATAAGGTTCTGAGGCATAAAGCGGGTGGGGTCTGGATTGATTAATGAGCCGAGATATTCTTCAGCCTCTGTGTGCCCGGGCCAGGTACTGACAAAGAACATTCATCATCGAGCTGTGGTGTGTCTGCTGCCTTGCCCTGCGGATGGCCAGTGTCCAGCCGTACAGGTTGGTCCCAAAAATAGACAAGGTCTGTCAAGCCGCCGCTTTTCTCAATGCGCTGTTGAATGGGCATATGCGTAAATCCCCGTCATGGGACGCTGATTGCAGAGAGGGAGGCTCAGGATATCAGGGCAGTGACACTACGGGATTACCCAGTCGCTCGCAGCACGACAACGCATCGGAGCCAGAATTGGATCTTCTACTCTCTACACTTGATTCTATGTACATCCTATAATAGCATACGGAAGTGTTGGTGGGACCACAAGGCTCGTCAACCTACTTGACGCCACCCCAGCCGACAGCTTTCAAGCCTCAACGGTCTATTTCTGTGCTCAATAACAATACGTCATTGGAGCTGAAAACGACGCTTGTCCGGGTCAACCTGACCAGCATCTTATTAGTTGCATTTAACTGTTCTCTTGAATCCTTACATCCTAGATCTTGGTCACTGTCGACGCGATGAGGGTGCATCGACGGAATAAGCACCGACTGTCGTCGCTAGCTGGAGCAATGAAACAAGATTTCAAGAGATTTACCTGTTGACGATGAGTTTTATTATGCAAGGTCACTATAGTGCGGCTTTAGGCTCCGCGTGGGGTTGGCAGCAAACGGCCGAGATACGTACCTAGGGTTAGGTAATGGTATCTGTCACCCACGCGACACAACCAAGGACTAAGCTCGGCCAAGCACCACCAAGGTATTATCGGAATTCCGACGTGCATTGCGGATTACCATCTGCGGGCGTTTGCGCGGTAATGTCGGGACGATCACCGCACGGCCAAGATGTTCTGCAGCGTCCGGGGTCCTCAACGGGAGGACCCTGATAATGTCGCGACGATGTAGATCGCCTTACATGTCTATAAAGGCTGCCTGGTCGTTCAGATAATTGTCGCCAGCAGAATCAAGGGAAATCAAGTATGGGAGGCAAGGGTATCGCAGCTGCAGCGTTGCTGCTCAGCCAGGCGTCCGCATTGATCGGCAAGCCGCAGGACCAGGGCATCGTTCGTGTCACGACATCCGAGCATGTCCATCCGGGTGAATTAGCCAACGTTCATCTCGATTGGCATGGTGTTTCACCGTGCACCATCAAAGCTCTCCATGGCTCTTGTCAAGATCTCAATTCCACGACACCGCAAACCATCGGCGACTTCCGTATTCGCGGACACCCTCCGCAACACCTCGCTTGGGCGGTTCCCGACGATGCCATGTCCAACAATTGCATCTATGTGTCTGGACCCTCACACCAGATTCTCGGCAAAAGTGACCCCGTACACCTCACGCACAAACCCAAGAAACGCTCCGTCGCGGACCTTGACAATCCTCTTTTGAAAGACTTTGACGCGCTTGGAACCTGGTTTGACGGAGTCGCCGCCATCAAACAAAAGACCAAAACCCACGGTGGTGTTGCGTCAAGCCACTCACCTAAGGAGAAAAAGATTGCAATTGTGGGCGCTGGTATATCCGGTCTCGCAACTGGTCTGATGCTCGACAGCGTCGGTCTCCACAACTGGGAGATCATCGAAGCAAGCGATCGCGTGGGAGGCCGCTTCCGCACAAAGTATATGGCCGACACCGACGAGTGGGCTGAGATGGGACCCATGAGACTGCCTTACTCGGTTACATACAAAGACGATAACGAGACGCTACGGTATACCGACCACGAATTGACGTTCCAGATGGCGGAGACACTTAACGATATGAACAAGAATGACTCTCGCTGGAAGATTGATTTCATCCCTTGGATTCAGCATCATCCGAATGAATTGATTGCGCAGGGGACTCATCGGCATCCGGATGGGCGTATTCCTACTCGTGCTGAAATAGAAGCAGATCCTAGTCTCAATGAGCCGTCTGATATGTTGACAGCCGAGTACAACAACACAGAGGCTGACATGGACCGCATCCTGAAGAATGAGGACACCCTCAAGTCCTTGCAGCGCAATGTCTGGCTCGCCCATAAAACAGCCATGGACGAAGGACTCGATGACTGGAGCGAGCAAGCTATGATGCGCCATGTTTTCAAAGCTAGCGAGAATGTGACTGACGAGATCTGGACAAACTCTGACTACGACGTGTTCTGGGACGAGCTGCACCACAATTCCAACCTCGGGCTTGACGGGACAAAGGGTGCCCTCGGTGAGACGAACTGGCTATGCATAGACGGCGGCTTCAATCGCCTCTCTGATGCATTCCTCCCCCACGTCCGCGATAGACTCACAATGAATCGACAAATCCGCAAACTCGAGCCCATCACCAGCTCCAACGGTACATTAACTAAGACCAGACTATCCTGGTACCCCTCCGTCAAAAACCGCACCTACGAATCCGCCGACTACGACTACACAATCATGGCCGTTCCCTTCACAATGACCCGCTTCATGGATCTCCCCTCCTTCTCCTCCGTACTCTCGCGCGCAATAAGCGAAGCCGGCCTACACTTCAAATCCGCCTGCAAAGTCGCCCTCCTCTTCTCCGAACGATTCTGGGAAAAGGGCCCCCGTCCAATCTTCGGCGGCTACTCCAAGCCCCCCTCCGACCCCATCGGCGCCCTCTACCATCCGGTCTACGGCCTCAACGAGTCCCGCCCCGGCCTGATAATGCACTACCGCGGCGGCGACTGGAGCGATCGCTTCGTCTCTTTTTCTGACGAAGAACACGTCCAGACGGTTCTGGACTCCATCGTCTCGCTTCACGGCGAGGAAGTCCGTGATTTGTACACGGGCGATTATGAGCGGCTTTGCTGGTTGCAGGATGAACATACGGCTACTGCTTGGTGTAGGCCTGATGTTGAGCAGCATAAGCTTTATATTCCGTCTTATCATGTTACAGAGCACAATACGATTTTCATTGGTGAGCATACGGCGCCGACGCATGCTTGGGTTAGTTCGTCTTTGCAGTCTGCTGTTCGGGGGACTGTGCAGCTTTTGTTGGAGTTGGGGTTGGTGGATGAGGCAAAGGAGGTTAATCGGCGGTGGATGGGGAGGTGGATTAAGCTGTAGGTAATTGGGCTTGATGTGCTAGAGCGCCGGTACATAAATATAGAGGAACGCGATGTAGATAGTTTTCGTTACTTAAAATTTGACCGTCTCTAGCCCTACCTAATACCAAACCCACGAAACCCAACCAAGCTACCGGATTCTCATACAGCTACAAGTCTACCAACATATTACGACATTTATTCACTATTGGCGACATAGTAAAAGGTCTCGGCATTCGTCGTTGTCCGCTTAGATAATCCCCTGTAGATGATAGAAGACTTGACTTGATCGACCAACGAGCAAACTCTGCAAAAGGAGTCAGATAAATAAATAAGCATACGTACATCCAGCTCCGTCAAAAAGCTTCTACTCTCCACACATTCCAGGCTGAGCGACGTGAATGGAGGCTCACAGATAATGACATCTACTCAAGACGCTCGGCGCCTGCCGGCTCCACTGTATGTAATCTATCCGAAGCTTGATTCGAGAGTTAGATCAGGGGGTTCTCAAGAGACGCAGAAATAGATATACATATAGGATTTATACTATGTAGTTTTTGTTATCTCATATGGGTCTCTCTGGAGCTAGGGGCTGAAGAGAATCTTCTAGTGTAGTTTTTGTCCGTATACGGTCTAGAGACTCACTGCGGGAGTAGCTATATGTACCCCAACCCCCGGAAGGAATTGAGCACAGCAGATCAATTGTTCTTCCGAATTTCTCCTCTCTTGTTACTCCCGCGATCGCAATGATGGTAGGGGCTCGCTTGATTCTTCTATCGCTTCTCGCTAGCTTAACGGCAGCTTCGTTCTCCGGTACAGGGAACTGCACCACGAACAAGCGCAAAGCATGGTATTGGCATTAAACCTATCAGGTTACTTCAGCTTTGCGAGACCATGCTTACTAAAACGTACCAGGCACAAGATGACTGAGGTCGAAAAGAGCGCCTTCATCGACGCTGAACTCTGCTTAATGTCGTCCCCGACCAAATTGAACATCGAAGGTGCCCTGAATCGCTGGGATGAACTTGTTTATGTTCATATTGCCCAGTCAAACTTTATTCATTCTGTGGTGAGACATTTGCTTGCTTCTGTAACCCGGTGTCCAATCTAAAGTTCATTTTCTGTTGGCTTAGGGCGCTTTCCTCCCATGGCACCGGATGTTCATGCGTGCGCACGAGTATATCCTGCAGACGGAGTGTAATTATACCGGTGGTCATCCGTACGTCTCCCTCCCGTGTACATTTCGTCATATTCAACTAAACCTAGAACGGCAGATACTGGCACGAGTCTCTTGACGTGGATGCCCTAAACGCCTCGTCCGTCTTTGACCCGGACACCGGTTTCGGCGGCGAGGGGGGTGACTGTGTCAATGATGGACCATTTAAGCATTTGCGGCTTCACATAAACCAAACAAGTACGCAGGATGACTCCTGCCTGCACCGCTCGTTAGATCCCGAGTCCTTCTTACTAGCGGGCGACGAGTATGTAAACGCCTGCATGGAAACGGATAACTACGAAGATGCGTGGAACTGCTTTATTGAGAACCCGCATGTTGCTGGCCACTTCGGTGTAGGTGGTACAATGCGCGATGTTGTCGCTAGCCCTGGCGGTATGCCCCCTGCATCCCTTCCTCCAACACCCTTGATTGAATTGACAAGGGCATAGACCCCCTCTTCTTCCTCCACCACACAAATCTCGACCGCCTCTGGTGGGAATGGCAATCCGCAAACCTGTCATCACGCCTCTACGCCATAAGCGGCACAAATATCCCTGACCAGACATACCTGGATGAGAACGACTTTGAGTTCCCGTCTGCCGCGCTGAGGGATTATGATGGGGACGCTGGGAATGTTACCACGTTGAACCATGTTCTTTGGATGGGTGGTGTTGTGCCGAATGCGACTGTTGGCGAGGTTATGGATTTGCATGGGGAGAGGAATTGTGCGGAGTATGTTTATTGATGGTGTAACTAGGTGGTTCTCCTTGACTGTCTGAGGATGGGGTGCGGAGGAGGTAGGAGTGTTTCGTGTTTATGATGATAGACTATCTAATATGAGCATATAGAGTATAGATAAGACTTGGTGCGGCGAATGACAGATATCAGCCTGGATATTGTCAATTGTTTCTTCATCACTAGGTAATTAAAAACACCAAGATAATGATGTAGAGTTGGAGATAAATCTTGGAACCCGCAACCGAGAGGACCTTGGGTCAGCCCTGCCGATCATAATGCCATGAGGTTACCCCCACGTTGCGGAATATATCTTGCTAATGAGGAAGTGGTCTTCCCGTCCCGAGCCCTACCATTGGCACCTCAAGTAATGATCGCAGTAAATTGGGGCGTTCAATGTAATCGGCAGAGCGGGAGGAGTTGTATGACGAACGTCGTGGGGAACAGAGCAACGATATAGGATGTCCGAGGTGCGTTTTCAGAAGCAGAGGCAGAGTCAATTTAAACCCCTCCAGTCCTGAAAAAGTTCTGTTCTTGTGGGATTTTACTATCGCGCTACTGACGACACCAGTGCTTAAGGTCCCCTCGTTAGTTCTTGGCCTCGCTGGGATCGGCAAAGGTTGATAGTGAAAGTAGATAATATAAAGCCGTCGTTGAACTGAGTTCGATAGATTTTCTCTAGTAGTTGGATACGGGCGGATTCTGGGTGTCCTTCTTGAGCACTTAGCTGGACCTTCAATATGCTGTTCAACAACCCTATACATCAGCCATTGACGCCCTGTGCATTCTTGTTACTCATTTTTGCAACTAACTCTCTTGCAAGAATCACGCAAAATGGCAGGCTGGCTGTAGTAGATGGCATTAACTACTATGTCGGCGAAGTGCCTGTGTCGACGCTTTCGCCCATACCAGCCCTTATGTCAAGCTCGGAAACCGATTCTGAGAGCCCTGATATCATTCCGATCACTGTCGTCCAGTCGAAAGCGCAGCTTTTCAGATCTGAGAATTTGGAAAAGGCTATCTCGAACTTTACCCGCGACGATGATGTTTTTCAGAAGGGCTTTCTGCAAGGTAGATGGTTTCCTATTGATTACGAGAAGCGAGGAAGCTTACATATCCCAGCTATCTACATCGGCACCGGCAGTGGTCTTCTGGGCCTCAATCAGACAAATACAGCCAAAAGCTACCATGACAGCTTCTTGATAGTTTCGCCAACATATCATAGCCAAGAGGGCATCCTGACAGCCAACCTTACCGAGCAAATACCACAAGGACCCTACTTCATGTCCACGGCAACAGGCTCCCTCTATCAGGCTTTCCGTCTCTACGCTGATCATCAGTTGGCATTTACCCAGCCAGCTCTTAGCGATAGAGAGGGAGGGTTTATGCCACTTCCAGCTGTAACAGAGGTACATCCCTTCCGCGAGCCCTAATCACTGCCATTTATGGCTAAGAAAACTCTAGGGCGCAATGACTCAATCAGTCGCCGTCCCTTCTCGCTTATACTACACCCCAACACCCGCGAAGCCCCTCGCAGGCGTGAGACCTCCTCGCTCCAATTCATTGCTTATTCCCAGCTAATCGAATGACAGCTCCGCCTCGGTATAAAAGACATCTTCCACCTCCGCGGCCTCCGCACAAGCGGCGGAAACCGCGCATACCACGACTTCTACGCTCCGCAGAACAAAACCGGGTCTGCGGTGCAGCGCCTCATCGACGCTGGTGCGGTTATAGTCGGGAAAATGGGCACAGTGCAGTTTGCAAACGGGGATAATCCGACGGCGGACTGGGTTGATTTTCATTGTCCTTTTAATCCGAGGGTACGCTTTCCCGTTTACCTTTTTCCGAAGTTGAACTGTTTGAGGTAGGGTAGGGTTGCTAATTAGGCTTTCCACAGGGCGACGGCTACCAATCCCCCGGCGGGTCTCCATCCGGTCCAGCGGCCGGAATCGCATCGTATGACTGGCTTGATATTGCTGTTGGAAGCGATACAGGCGGATCGATGCGTGATCCAGCGAGTAAAAATGGTGTGTTTGGCAATAGGCCGAGTTGGGGGGCTGTTGGGACCGATGGGGTTTTGCCGCTTTGTGATGCTTTGGATTCGGTGGGTGTTTTTGCACGGGATGCGAGGGTTTGGAGAGATGTTTTGCGTGCGTGGTATAATCTTTCTAGCAATCCTCTTTTTGGGGTTGGGAACGGGAGTGGGAATGGGAATGGGGCTACGGTTAGGATGAGGGGGTATGAGTTGTATCCGAAGCGGTTGTACTACTCGAGTGATTCGTTTCCGGATGAGTCGACTGAGGCGGGAAAGATCCTCGAGGACGTTGTTCAGAAAATTGAAGATTTCCTCGGTGTCAAGAGGGAAGTCGTTAGTACGTTTTCCCGATGGGAGGAGTCTCATCCGCCTGGTGCACCGAGTATATCACTGAATTGTTGAATACAGTGCGCATCCCCTTCCTTCTTCCAGCATCTATCTAGCGAAGGCTATACTAACATACTTTCTCAGACCTACGCAGTCCTAACATCGGTCTACCAATACAAACACCTCGCCGTCCCCTTCATGAACGCCTACTCCAGTTCTCACTCCGGCCGCAACCCATTCATAAACCCCGGCCCTCTAGTCCGGTGGGAATGGGGGCAGACACAGTTATCCAAAAACTCAAACGTCTACACCGAAGCCCTGACCAACAAAACAACATTCCAAAACTGGTGGAATTTTGCCTCCCCCTCAAGCGGCGGATACGGCACCCCTCATAACACAACCTGCTCAGAAGGAATCTACATATACCCCTACAGCACCGGCAAAACAGCCTATCGCAATACATACCCTAATGCACCGACGACACCACCAATGGGATTCAAAGATGGCCGGATCGCGACGTTGGCGGGGACTCCTGATTTCGTTGTTCCTGTTGGCGAGGTGTCTTATCTTTCGGCTGTTACGGGGGAGCAGGAGTATATGCCTGTTACGTTGAGTTTTGGGGCGGCGGTGGGGTGTGATCATATGCTTGCGGATTTGGTTAGGGCTGTGCGGACGGGGAGCAGGTTGTATGGTTGATCTTATTCAGTATACAGGAAGATAGACGGGACGGATAGATAGATAGATGGATATATAGATGGATGGATCAATAACCGATCATGTCGGATCCATAACCATGTAATTGAACCCCTATCATCATTTGCGGCCGTCTGCAGCTCAGGGTAAAGCTGGTTAGGAAACATTCAGCGCAGGCTCGACAACACCCCTACACTCGCCAAACCCGATCTTCCGACCTGTAGCTCTATTGACGGCCCACCCTTCCATAATGACCTCATCACCGTCTTCTAGCCAGACAATCCCGGAGCTACTCAGAGACGCCATCTTGTTCTGCGGTAGAGTCCGCTCAAGAAGGCATGCTATGCCAGCATTCTCACCATCGTTTTTGATCCGCTGTGGATTGTGTTAGTGTTTGAGTCAGAGGTAAGGTCTGCCTTGGACTGATAAAGGAGTGAACGTACGTTGCTTGTCACAGTCCCAGTGCCGAATATATCACCCGTACTTAGACCCTCTCCCGCACTAGCAAGATGAATCAGTTGTTGGTAGGGAGTCCAGTAGAGCTCTTTCAAGTTCGTCTCTGTCACGAGGTGCGATGTTCCGTTTCCTGCGTGGCCAGTTCAGCGTGATATTCTTCCGGTTTGTTCTACCCTCCACTTGATAATGACTTACGGACGACCTTCGCAGTAAGTTCAACATCCCACGTCTCCTCCCCCCTCTCGCCCCTCCAACTCAAATGTGGCAGTGCCTCAGGACTCTGCACCTTCCCCTCCGGCCTCTCAACCATACTCCCCCCAAGGGCCTCAGCAGTAACAATCCACCCCGACACGCTCGTCCCAGCGCCCTTCCCATGAAACGGCCCCAACGGAACCATCTCAAACCCCTGGATATCCCTCGCGCTCCAATCATTAAGTATCACAAAACCGAATATATACTCTTTTGCCTCATCCATACTCAATACCTCGCCTGGCTCAAGATCCTTAGAGATAAAGATCCCGACTTCGAGCTCGAAGTCGAAGCGCTTGGATGATTGGTATGCGTGCGAAGGTGTCATGTGTGTTGAGGGCGTAGGCGGCACTGCGAATACACCATTTGGTCTGCGCACTGGTGTACCGCTGACGCGGAGGGAGGATGTTCGGCCGTTGTAGGCGGAGGGGATAATGAACCAGTTTTTGGGGGTGGGGGAGGACATTATTTTTCCGCACTGAATATATTATATTTCAATTAGCTCTCTTGTTTCTCGTTGTATGCCGGCAGGATTGGTTGGGTGGAGAGAAGTTGGTCGTACATTCTCCGTATGCTCGAGCGAGCAATAAAAGTCCGTGAAGTTTTTCGTGTCCATGGGGTAATGATTTTTCACGTTCTTCAGTGGAATGGCGTATTTATTCTTGGTGGTTTCGTCAAGGAGTGTTTGTTGGAGGATACGTCGCACTTCACGCTGGGACTGTTTCGGGAGGGAGGCGAAGGTGTTGAGGGTTGGCTGCGTATAGATATATTGTCAGTTCAATTCCCAATATATATGACAGGGTTTATTAGAGGATGTACCTGCGAGAAAATGTCCTTCTCGAACCCAGTGACATCCTTGAAGAGTCCATCGGTTTCCAGCGCAGCAAGATCGATCGCATTGTCGTCTAACGCCGTCGCGCAGCGCGGGATAAGGTTATCCTTCGTGGAAATAACCCCGTAGGGGAGATTGTCGGTTGTAAAGCCGGAGGAGGACATCTTGGTTCGCTACAATTGCCAGAAGGTACAAAGGAAGATAGGTAGGTAGTTGAAGCGACGACGATGACGATGACGATGACGATATTCAGCCCTTATCAAAGATAAGTACACCTAAGACGCAACTAGGTAATTAGCATCGAGCTATAAGAGCACCTATCTAGGCACGGGTCGGGCATCGCTGCGTCATGCGTCATCTTATACCTGCAGCTGTTACTAAGTAACTCCGAGGCAGGAATACTCCGACAGACTTACGGCGATTTTCGATGTCCGAACTTGCACTATGCAAGCTCCGGTGCAGGTTACCGACTGTACGTACCTGTTTGTATCTTTGGGTCAGGGGCAGGGCTATTGTTACTATGAGGGATTTGAGGGACCAGTGTTGGCAGGCGGGGTAGGTAGCAGCAGCCTGGTACGACAGCAAACAAACCTATATAGAAACACATACCCTCTCCTACGGAGTCCGAATTTGAAAACCACCATGAATTAAAAAGCCATATTGATTTTTATGTCGTAATTCGTGCTGAATCGAATCTAGACGATACCTTCTGTCTATCGGCTAGCGATATGGATACGGATATGCGCCGCTCATCGCCCTTGAGACTCGCCGACCAGCGTGGAATGTCGCTGGCGAGATACCATGATGCTCTGTCTTCGCGACCGCTGGGTCGGGATGCCTAATTCCTGGGCGGGGGCGCGTCTATCCCGGTCGGTTTTACAGGCGCTGAAGTGCCTTCTCCTGTCTAACCAGTATCACTTCCCTAGTCGCGTCTAGTTCTCGAGAGTGATCTTGACCTTCTTCTCCGGGGGAGGGATTACGTGGTCTTCGGATGCACCCTTGAGGGTAGGAAGCTCGCCGACGGCCTCCTTGATGATTTCGAGTGACTTGGCGATTTCATCCTCGGTGATGACGAGTGGGGGAGCGAGGCGGATGATGTTTTGGTGGGTTGGTTTAGCCTGTAGGGTTAGTCAAATGCCTGCCGGGGAAAGAGTGTGGTACTTACCAAAAGACCCTTCTCCTTCATCAGCATGCAGAGATCCCACGCAGAGTGTCCGTTGGTCTTGGACTCGTCGATAACAATTGCGTTGAGGAGACCCTTTCCACGAACGGTTTGGATGATGGGGTTGTTGATGGCCTTGAGTCCGTCGCGGAAGATGTGACCCAGCTTCTCAGCACGCTCAACCATGTTCTCCTCCTGGACAATCTCCAAAGCACGCATTGCGACAGCGCAGGCGAGAGGGTTGCCTCCGTAGGTTGATCCGTGGGTGCCGGGCTCGATGGTGAGCATCACCTCCTTGCTACCGAGCACAGCAGACACAGGGTACATACCGCCGGAGATCGCCTTGCCCAAGAGAACCATATCAGGCTTGATGCCGCTCCACTCGTGGCAGAGAAGCTTTCCTGTGCGCGCGATACCGGTCTGGATCTCGTCGCAGATCAGGAGGACATTGTGCTTGTCGCAAAGCTCTCTGGCGAGCTGAAGGTAGTCATCGTCGGGAACGACAATTCCGGCCTCACCCTGAATTGGCTCGACAAGAAAAGCAGCGAGGTTGTTTCCGCCCTTCTCGAACGCCTCGCGCAGGGCATCCTTATCGTTGTATGTGAGGGGCTTATCGGTTCCGGGAATGTGGCAGCCGATGTTGGGGACGTACGGGCCATAATTCTCTCGGGACTCGGGGTCAGAAGACAGTGAGATGGCGGCCATCTAAAGAAGTTAATCATTGTCGCATTCTTCCGCAGGCGAATACTTACAGTCCGGCCGTGAAAGTTGTTCTCCGCACTGATGATGATCGCCTCGTTCTCGGGGATGCCCTTGACCTTGTAACCCCACTTGCGGGCGATCTTGAGCCCGGTCTCGACCGCCTCCGCACCAGTGTTCATCGGCAGCACCATGTCGAACCCAAAGTACTTGGTCACCATCTCCGCGAACTTGGGGAAGACATCGTTGTAGAATGCGCGCGAGCTGAGCGTCAGACGCGAGGCCTGGTCGACGAGCGCCGCGATGAGCTTGGGGTGGCAGTGGCCTTGGTTGACGGCGGAGTATGCGGAGAGGAAGTCGAGATAATGACGGCCTTCGGGGTCCCAGACGGAGGTACCCTCAGCGCGAGCAAAGACGACAGGCAGGGGGTGGTAATTATGGGCAGCGAACTCCTTCTCGGCGTGGATGGCCTCTGTGGTGGAGGAAGCGTGGTATGCGGCGTTGGCCGTGGTACCGTTGGTGCCGTTGGAGGTCATGATGTAGGAAGGTGAGGATGAATGGGGGATGAAAGGGGTTGAACGGAGGACAGAGTAAGATGCAGGATAGAATAGAAAGAATTGAAGACAGAAAAGCAGAGACTGTGGGAGAAAACTTATAAAGAGCGTGGTATACCGCTAAGTGCAGGTGTACCCGTTGCGTTCCCTTAAGTGCAGGTCGACCCGTCGATGACGCAGTGGAGCCTCTTCCAGGTCCACTGACAGTTCGCCCATTGACAACTTCGCTTTCCGTCGGTCTTCCCCTTTCCAACCAACAAAATCCGGGGTAACCAGCCATGGCCCCTCGCTCCAGACGTTCGAAACCGCCTGCCACTACTTCTTCTTTGTCCTCTTCTGATCCTGCGCTGGCGCCGTCATCGTCTTCCTCCTCCCCGCCTTCACGCCTGAGGCCACTTTCCGCCAAAGCGCCCGCCGACGCGTCTACCAACATCCTCCTCTCCCTCATCGGCTTTCGTCTCCTCAACGCCCTCACCGTCCGTACCTTTTTCCAGCCCGATGAATTCTTCCAATCCCTCGAGCCCGCCTGGAATATTGCGTTTGGCGAGGACCAGGGACCGTGGATCACTTGGGTTAGTTGGAGCATCTCCCTCGAGCCCGGTCGCGTCTGCGGGGTACGATTTTAATCACTGTATCTGCAGGAATGGGAACACCAGCTGAGATCCTCCCTTCATCCTCTTATATTCGCCGCTGTATACTCCGTCACCGATGTCGTCGCACGAATTCTCGCCTTTACCCCCGCATCGCGCGCCGACCTCCTTATCGCTGCCCCCGGGATAACGCAGGCTGTTATCGCTGCCGTCGGTGACTACTACACGTGGAAGCTTGCTCGATATACTTACGGGAATCGGATTTATGAACACTGGGTAACGGTATATATACTCTGAAGACTATGACGACATAGGCTGATGGATGCAGCTTGCGTTGACCGTGGTCAGTCCCTGGCATTGGTTCTGTTCCACCAGGACGCTGTCCAACTGTCTTGAAACTACAATCACAGTTGTTGCTCTGTACCTCTGGCCATGGGATTGGTCGTCGGTCTCTCGCGCAGGGTCTGTTCGAACCAATACCCTCAAAGCTAGCCTACCGAAGTACGTTCTCTGCCAACTGTAACAAACTTATTCTGACTGAACAGCCTACGCAACTGCCTTCTCCTAGCCGCTTTCGCTTGCGTTCTCCGCCCGACCAACGTCATCATCTGGATAGTCTTGGCTAGTTTTGCCTTGCATAAGAGTACCTGGGCAGAAAGACAAGTACTTGCTCGAGAGGCTCTACTTTGTGGGTAAGTGTTAAAGTGCTTGCGCCTTTCACAAGCTGACTTTGTAGCCTCTCCGTCCTGGGCGTGTCAGCGGTTGTTGACCGTTTCTTCTACGGCTTTTGGACTTTTCCCGCGCTGAGGTTCCTGTATTTCAACGTCTTCCAGTCGTTGGCCGTTTTCTACGGAAGGAATGATTGGAGCTACTACGCCTCTCAGGGATATCCCCTTCTCCTCACCACCGCCCTGCCATTCGCTCTGGTGGGTCTCTACCGGAACCTGAGGTATCCGACCGCTGCGAATGAGAAAGCCTCAATCTTAGTACAGCTTTCCCGCGTTTCTCTGATTATGCCCGCCATGCTTTCGGTGATCACTCACAAAGAAGTTCGCTTCATCTACCCCCTGCTACCGGCATTGCATATTCTCAGCGCGTCGCCCTTGGTTCAGTTTTTCCTTCCCGCGTTAGCATCTACGGAACGTCGGTATATTCCGCGGAGGTTGACACTTATCTTCTTGCTTCTGGTCAACTTTGTGATTGCAACCTATACTACTGTCTTTCACGCATCTGGAGTCATCTCCGTCCTATCCTACTTACGCGAACAACATGAGATCCACGGAAACACACCGCAGCAAAACCAAGGCACCGCATTGACGTACGGCGGAATCACAGCCGGCTTCCTCATGCCCTGCCATAGTACACCGTGGCGCTCACACCTTGTAGAGCCAACAATACACGCTTGGGCACTCGGATGCGAGCCACCGGTCGGCCTAACTGAAGAAGAGAAATCGACTTACCTCGACGAAGCAGACCAATTCTACGACAACCCCAACCAATTCCTTACCAACAACATGGTCGGCGGCCTCCGCCACATCCCCCGGCGCCCCTCCTACCTAACCCCCCCAAACTCCCCGCGCCCACCAACCCAGAAATCCCCTCCCCACGAATGGCCCGACTACCTCGTCTTCTTCGCGCAGCTCGAATCAACACTCAAATCCGCCGTCCGAAGTTCCACCTACGGTGAATGTCGCCGTATCTACAATACAGCCTGGCACGATGACTGGCGCCGGAGGGGAGACGTCGTGGTTTGGTGCCTTGATCTGTCGGAGCAGCAGGCCTGGCGCCATGAGAAGCAAAGACGTGCACTTGCAGAACGGGAGCGGCAATTCGATCGCATTATTCAGGGGTTCGCGAGTGATTCTACCCCATCTTCCAAGACGTCATGGACTCCCTGGTCCCAGTGGACGTCTCCTTTCTCATCGAGTCAACCTTCCTCGTCGTGGTCTTGGCCTTGGGAGAGGAGGAAGAAGCGCACTGTGTTTGGGTTTGAGGTGCCGGCTTTCCCGGAGTGGGAATCTAGTTGGCTTGGTGGGAAGAAGAAGAGGGGTGGGTGGTTGAAGAATTTTGGGTTGTGATTTGCTTGATTCAACTTAATGTTGTTTTTTTGGCGAGATGGTTATGTTCTTCGGTATTTGGTTGCATTAATATATATCTTTTCATATGAGCCCTCGTTGACTTTTAAGTTGATGGAGACTGGAGTCCCCTGTTGTTAGGACAGTTCTAACGGCAATCAACCCCAATTCTCTCGAATTGAAGGCTAATTACTCTGGTGAGATTCTAGATTGAAAAACATAAATGCTCAACATGACTCTTCGTTTGACAATCTTGTGGTAATGAAATAACTAACTCAGAGTAATCAACAAGAGCTACAGAATATTCAATCACAATGGCCAGCATCATGGTAAGGACAGTAGACAAGCAATCACAGACAAAAAAGAAGAACCCATCTCTCGGGACTAGAATCAGGGTGTCTGCCTCTCATAAACCCAGAACCTGAATCCCGGTTCGGGGATAATATTCCAGTCTCTTTCCTCCTCGTCGCCATCAACAGTATTGGAGTATAGATCTTCATTCCCTCTCTTCAAAACACCCGGTAATTTCCAGGCCATCTCCTCATTCTTCAACCACAAACGCACAAGGTATCTCTTGTTCACGGTACTATCGGCGAATGCTTCTCTTGCATGGAGAAGGGAGAGATTATTCACGAAGAGAATATCGCCTTTCAACATAGGCAGGGAGACACAGTGCTTCCGAGAAAGAGATTGTATGGCGTTGAGGGCTTTGATTTGTATGGGGGTTAAAGATGGAAGACCCGCTTGGCGCTTGACGTCGGGCGACTCGACCAGGGCGTCTGGTAGCACACTGGAGATGAGATTACCATCGCGGTGGAAGAATAAGGGGCGTGTTTCGGTTGAGCTAATGCGACGGCGTCTGCCCAGAGATGGTTAGAAGGATAGATATTAGGGTTGGGATGGTATGTTAGGACGACTTGCAGGTCTAGAGGCCAATTCGGTTTTAGCAGGACCGCTGCCAGCTCGGGCTTTGTAGTCCGGAGTTCTTCATAAATCTTTGAGGCAGAGGCAAGCAAATGGTTACCCCCCGCCTCTGCACAGCTCCGGCTCTGTAGGGCTATGATGTCGCAGTAGATGTCGTTGTGGAATGTCTAGGAGTTACATCTCAGATTAGTGGATGGCATGTCGAAGGAGCGCATGAGTCGGAATGAAGAAGCAGGAGACCAAGACATACCGAAGCTCTGTTAGAGTACTTCAACGGGCGATTTTCCTGGGGCGTAGCCATGGCGTCCGGATTACAGACATGTCCTAGCAGCGGAACGAAGAAATCATCAGCAATCGCTCAACTCACAACCATAGATTTCGGTGAAATGGATGCCTGGAGGCCCACCAAACATCTTCCCATCATCAGTCTGCTTGCCCAGAACACCCCCAACATAGCACGAAATCCCAAGGAAGATAACGGTATTCTCCTCGATGGTATATCTATCGGGTTCGAGGCCGCGAAGCACAAAGAGCCCCCTGCCTTCATGAAGCTCGATGGCGAAGTCTCGGAGGGCCTCTCCCAACGTCGGTAGAGGGAAGGTACGAGGAGTGACTTGGTCGATTCCGAAGCCGGCGGCTAGATGAAGTTAGGGCTATTCAAGGGGTGTTCCGATAGTACGGCATGGCGGTACCAATAAAGTAGGCTATTGCTTCATTGACTTCAGCGGTCTCGATGTCTGATAGAGTGTACGTGTAGGCGCTTTCATCGGCAAAGTCGGCAGCAGTCCATGAGGCCGGCGAGGATTTGACGGCGGCGCTTTTGTTGCTCAGGCAGGGTTGCTCAGAGAGCAAGAGCCTCTCATCAAGAAACGGGGCCATGGCGAGAAGTGTTGCAAAGGAATCGATGTTGTTTCGCTAATTTAGAGCACAATCCACAAGAAACAAAACGATATGAAATCCGCCATCTCAACACGAGGAAGTCGACAAACCCCCCCAATTTCTACCTCGAGGTCCATTTTGAGCCTCATCTTCTCGTGCACTATACACCAAGTGTATCAACCTCCACCGAGCCAAGTATCGGTGTGATAGCTAGCAAAATCACCAGCATCGATCGCCCGTCGGAATCCTTACACGTGTTTCCATTTGGGGCCGTTTGCATATCCCATCTGCAGCCCACAAGTCAGACGCTTCTAGCGGGATTCTGCTAGTCGTTCCATCGCCCAATGGCCTTTTTCTCTAGCTCGCTCGGTTGCACCTGACTCGTGAGTTTCCTGCTGTCGGAAATTATGCATATGAGTTGTGCTACGGTGTGTTTGCATTTGCGTCATGATCCCGGCGTTGTTTCAGGCTTAATAAGAGTCTGTATAAGCGGGCTCAGCTGTCATTTGATGGTAGGCCACCTCACTAGCTCGGGGATTGTCCTATCACTGCTCGAATATCACGGGATGAGCATACGAAGCAGCACCAGGTTTACCGTCAGACACCTTGGCATCAAAAGCAATGCCGACTCTCGTGTACAATTGCAACGAGCAGGCCGAATATCCGCAGGAATGAGAATCGTCAGTCATTTGCTCCTCGCCAAACTGATAGAGGATGACATACCAACCACCATCCAGTTCCTCGTCTCACACCGACAGTTGCAGCGGCTATGGTGTTGTTGAACCAATGTGAATCAACCGAGGACAAGGCTGTCTAACACATTGATGCATCCAACAGGGGCATATCATGCGTTTCCCTGCTCTAACTACCAATCGGATGGATGGACAATATCTCGTTTAGTTGGTGCCTGCAATCAGTTGGGCTGGTACTCATGCATTTGACCTTCTGACCTCGATTCAGTATTTTGTGGTTAGGCTAGACGATGGTCATTCAATCGACCAACCAAGTGCAGAACTGGCGTCGACTGGAAAATTGCATGGAAGCGGGTTTCCAGGTAAGGTAAGAAGCACGAAACTTCGAGAATTAGAGGGACCAAGTTGATATTCATTCTATTGACCAGGCATATTAGGAGGTGGCTTTAACTGAGGAAAACTTTTTGTGTTGCTGGAAGAAATCGTAATTGACACCAGTCGTCGGACACTTCAGGCGGCTATAGAGCCGTGCAACCCGCTGGAAGAGACGGTAGACGCAACCAGTAAGAGCAAGAAGATACCTGTAAGGCTATTTATTCTTCTTGCACGAATAGGCGTGCAATCCAGAGCAACGGCGTGACTTCATTGTTGTTCAAACTCATTTTGCTCAAAGCAACTAATTCATCGTCTGAAGCCATCCTCGTTAGATCCAAGTTTAGAGAATTTTGGGCGAGAGACTCACGGCGTTGATCAACAATCCGGCTCACTTGTCTGACAAAGGCTAAACCCTCATCGTCGAGCTTGGCTCGCTTCTGCATCTCTTCTGACCATTGCAGCCCAAATGGTACCATTCCTCTGGCAAGACAGCGAAAAACATAGATCAGGTTCTTTGCCGACTGCTGCCATTCCTCTATCATAACTGCCTTGACTTGGCTTGCGGTGGCGAATATGTTTGCATTCTAGAACAAGTCAGTAGGGCAGCCGACATAGCAACAAAAGTCGCGACTTACAACGCCCTGGTACTTCTTCACAAAGCTCATCTGCTTGTCAAACACCATCTCCAGACTTACGAGCAAGACAAAACTTGTCAGGAAGATTTCAAACCAACTCTCCTTTAGTTCATCTGCCTTGCCCTTAGATACAAGTCGGCCGAGTCTAGAGAGAATTGGTTTGAGGTTCTGGTGCATGTATTCAATGTACAGATAGTCAATCTGATAGTCCATTGCGATTGGAATGAGTCGTTGGTTATGCTGCTTGAATCTTTTATCATCGACAGGCGCAATATCGAGTGTCTCGTTGCCAACTATAGTCGGTTGGATTTCTGATATATAACCAGCAGCGAGGATCTTGAGTGCAGGCTCGACCATGGATTGACCTTCTGATGGATTCTTAGGTAGTTTCCGTGCATATCTCCTAGCTTCCTTGAGAGGGAGGAGGATGAGGTCGTCGGTGTGGTCAGTGTCCATGGCTCTTTCCGCAATGCTCTGACTGTCATCAAGGTACTGACTCATTGCCATGCCCATCTTGTCCTTGTCGGCCTTGACACATGCGTAAGGAGGAAAATCAATAGTCATTTTCCTTCCGTCTGGCGCTTCATACGTCCCAGACAGACAATCGTTTTGTCCTGGAACAAACAGCCGACAACGAACCTGTAGGAGCGGGATGTCGTAACCAGAAACGAGGTCCTGCCACGGATGTTGGATAAAAATGCGTTTCATCTCCTGATTCTCTGATGAACACTTATATTCCGGAAACTTGGATCGACTCTGTTCGGTTCTCGAGTTCCCAGCTCGAAATGGCATCAACTCCTGGATTGAAACTCGCACACATGGTTCTTTGTAAATGTGTTGTGTCTGTACAATCTTGCATTTATTGCAAGGGTCTCCTCTGTCGCACTGTACGTTACGAATCAGCATGAATTTGACATACGAGCAAACCCTTCATACCTCGGTCCGGTAGCTCCTGCACCTCAAACAGGCGCCTTGTTCTCGCATCCTCTTGACACTTTCCCGCTTTCCAGGTTCAAGCCTTTTTCGTTTCCGGTGATTAGCCTCCGGATTCTGGCCAGTAGGGGTTATCCTTTGGTCGAAGATTCCTGATGGAGTAAAAGGACCGGGCCTGTGGTCGGACAGTGAAACAGGTGATGGGAGGGTATAATCAGGCGCAGTTTGACCGGCGTCTGGGTAGAGGTATGATTCAGAAGGAGCGTAATCGGTTTGTGGACTCAAATATTCAGGCAAACTTGGATCGGTGGTGCGGACCGCAAAGGCATCCTGAGGGATATATTGATCTATTTAGGCCGTGTCAGAATTAAGTCCAGCCTTGCCACAGTCAGACGAGTGAAGCTGAATACCTGGGATAGCCTGGTCGTGGTGTGTTGATCGCTGGTAGGCATCGGCCGTCAAGGCTGGAGGCGAGGTGCCCGAGGAACCAATCAACTCCTGCTGATGTCTAGCAGCTTGAACGCCCAAACCTATGTCGTCGTAGTCTTCTGTCCAGTCCAGGCCGGAAGGGCAACGAGGAATAGATTCGTGAGTCTGTAAAGCTGGCATCATACTAGCAAGGGTGCTTTATTAAGGTAGGGGTTGAAGGAGGACTGAGTACGGGCAGGTCGTACGATTGAGATTCTGGGTTACATTTAGTACTCGGACAAGAGCTACACCGCAGGACGAAAAGAAGAGAAACGCCTTGTCCTGTTTACAGGTCATGACGCCTGAGGAGGCCAGGGATCCTGGGGCAGGAGCGACGGAGATATGCACAAGTGCTGGTAATAGAAGGAGATAGAAACAGACCTTTCGAACCGGTCAGGGAAGGACCATCAAGTGACTCACCAGGTTAAAGTGAGGCTGTGAATGTTCAGCAAAACGTTCATAAACCCAGACCACCCAGACCACCCAGACCGCCATACGGACAAGATGAGGCGAACTTTGGGATTCCCCCGAAGTGCTGCGCAAGGTTGATTCTTATATTCATCGCTGATGACATGCGGATTCTCCTCCGCACCTGCTCCATACTTTGCCCGCAGGGAACCCTCCGCCACCACCTCTGAGTCCCTTTGCATCGCCTCCTTAGCGGCCGGCTTCCGTCTGAGGACGGTGGCCACTTCGGGATTGTGCTACTCAAGGGGAGTTCGCGTTCGAAAGATTACCACGTGGACTAATATCAAGGCACCCTTGCATTTTTCTAACGTGAAATTTAGGGTTTTCTTCACAATCCACGGCATATTGTCTTGGTCTGCACCGACAAATATGACACCAAAGAATCAACCAGAACGGCACCAGCTACTTCGCCAGACAATAAGTGCACACTGCGCATTGTTGAAGAAACCATTATGAGCCTGGGCTCTTAAGCTTACGCCGAGACAGGGCGCAGAGGGCAGGCAGCTTTATACCGAGACAGGTAAGGCTCACTCAGACACGAGCCTGGCTGCCACCAATACATGGCTGTGCTAGGCTGATACCTGGATATCCCTGCTGGGCCTGATCCAGGCCTTCAAATCCAGCGGTCAAAGCAGATATTGGATGTGGCTGAAGCAGAAAGTCATGTGCGCGTCAAACTACCAAGCCTACTAGGCGATTCCAGTGGCTGATTTACTGCAAGGCACCTTAGTGATCCTCAGCAGGGAAATAATTGCAGTCTATCGGGCTAACTATGGTAGAGGCTACGGCAGCTCGCTCGTTTCATGCGGAATGGCGCTTGCCTGTATTTGCAGGATTGATGTAGGGTGCTAGCAAAGCGCATGGAGACCTCTTTGTTCACCTATTTGAGGGTCCGGTTTCGGAACCACGCATGATCAAGGCGATAAAGAACTCCCAGAAAGCCATTGTTTTGCCCGTCTTGAGCATTTCTGAGTCAAACCCCAAACCGCAGCTTGCTTCATCACTTGCATCCTAGTCAATCCCCACTGTGGTATTTTGCCCACCTCGCTGCATTTGATTTGGCCTTGCTAATTCTCGCTTTGCTGTCGCGTTCCTGTTGGATGCTTCACGTCAACTTGGCTTGCAACGCCTCAGGGTGATCTACACATCAACCGGCCAAACGACGATGATCCTGTCAATCGACCTATCCACAACCGGCCAAGGAGTTGTATCTGTCATCTACACCGGTCCACAATATATATGATCACGGAAGATTCCCCCACCAGCTGGCTCGATCGTAGATGATGGTCCTAGTATCCACATATCACTTTTCCCAGTTCAAACAAAAGACTACATCTCGAGATGTCTGAGGACCCTTACAAGCTCTTCAAGAGCCAAGCCTCTGGTTACGATGTTCCCCCTCAGACTTCATCACCAACCTACGATCAGAGCGCATTCAACCAGTCGAACGAGTTGTACCAACCCTTCGAATCTTCAGAAGACTTCCAGAATCCGGTCGGCTTCATGGGCAGTGCCCCTCTAGCGCAGCTCAACCCCGCCTTGGGAGGATGTTCTGCTGCCTATGGTGGTTATGGCAACGGCAACAACAATCCTGGTGCGAATTATGGACATCCAGGGCTCACCGACACTACTCTTCAACCAACGCGCAACATGCAAGACTACTCGGCAGGCTTGACACACGCGCCTGTCCCTGCAGGCGAATTCGCGTTCGCAGATCCATCCCAGAATTTCATGCAATATACAGGCCGCGGTGCAGCTGGACTTGGCTCAGGAACTGCTTCGCAGGCTCCGTTTGACTATGATTGGTCAGACTACACGGCGCCAAATGCTGAATATTTGTGAGTATTTCAACCCGTTTATTTATTGTCGCTACCAAATATGAATCTAACGTACCTAGCCCACCTCCCCAGCCAAGCGCCACCAAGCCCCGCTTCTACTGCAAATTCCCCGGCTGCACCACGAGTTGTGGAAGGAAGCCAGAGCTGGACCGCCACGTTATGTCCCTTCATCACAACCCGCGAAATTTCCCTTGCCCCAACTGCAACAGGGTGTTCAATAGGAATGACAATCTCACCGCACATCTCTCGAGCGTTCATGGCTCGAATGGAAGGCAGCCGCCTCGCTGAGGCGATCCTCTGCGTGCCCCGATTGCCCTCCTTGCCCTCCTCGCCGTCCTCCGGGATGGGCGAAATGCCGGGTGAAAAGCCATACTGAGAAGATCAAAAGAGTGGCACAGAACCCTTACAACGCCTCACCAGATCTGCATTTCGGGTATCAATCTTTATCTTACATTGTCACATTGTCATCTTGGATCTGGCTGGGCCTTTAACGACAGACATGAAGGTCAACAGCACCGCCACTTGTATATTTCGGATTTTTCTCGGTTATATTATCATATTTCCTGTTTTCATTTTTCTTTATTTATTTCTGGGCTCAAAGTATTAGCGTAGCGAAATAGATCATAGCAAGGACTTTTTTTTTTCTCCAAGAGCACTTCCAACTACCTGGTCACCGTTACTTCCATCCATGTTTCAACTTCCAAGACACATGTTCGTCAGCAGCGGGGATATTCCCTGTTCCTTCAAGATTTACCTCGGTACATCAGCGATCTCACCTTTGCGTTCTTATACGAGGCGCAATCGATCTATATCTTAGTTCATCTCTAACCACCAACAATGTTCCATCAATGCGAGAAAGAACACTGGGCCTCGCCTGATTTACTAGGCAACCACCAATCCACGGGCCCCTAAGGAACTACCCCCTCTGCGACTGGAATCCAGCCACCTAACCTCCAAATCTATGCTTGTCGAGCAGCGGTTCCAGACCGTAATATGCGAACAAATCCACGTAGCCTTTTGAATTACTCTTATCGTTGTATTTTGTTATTTTCTCTTTCTTTTTCTTTTTCCTTTTCTCCAGTGCCCTGTCAATAGCCCGGCCCAGGAGCATCTCGTTCTCACCTCAGCTTGGCGCGCTTACTGTGCAACCCCAGCCAACCCTGAGGCTGTGCAGAGCAGTGCAGTGCAGCGCAGCGGGGGCTGTACAGCATACTTCCTGCCGCAGCATCATCATCATGCAGTGAAGTAGCATCACGAAGTAGCCAGAGCAACAGAATCGATCGGGCACAATCTGCATGCGGTCTATATCGCGAATCGCGGAACCTAATCCCACCATGTCAGTCAATCCCACATACGCCTCCTAAAAACAAAAACCCCCGAGAAAAAAAAGGAAGATGGAAAAAGTTAAAGAAGAAATAAATAAAAAAGTGCAAAAGCGAAAAGCTTCATCACTGTCTCTGAAAAACTACCAACCCAGGGCAGGGACTCAATTGCACCTCCAACCTCGGCTAGGATCAGGGCTAGCTGGAGGCTTCTACCTCCAGCTCCAGGCTGGCTGCTACCTATCACCCTTCATTCGCCCGCCCCTCTAGCTCCAACTTGACCGAATCATCAACGCTTCGTTTGATTCGCGTTGTTCCATCTACCAAGCACCTCCCCAATCCATTGCAACAAAAAAGCCTTACCCGCATCCCATCAGCTTTTCGGCGTTTCGCGCGCCCGGAAGTTAAATCCTGGTTTCTAGCCAAGGGCGCTCGAGCTCTTGTCTGGGGGCTCGTGCACTCCCACGGGGACGGTCTTATTGTTCGATGATGCTCCTCCTCATGGTGCCCGGCGGTTCGGCATAGCCCCGTCCGCAGATGCCCGTCCGCGCCGTCTAAAATCCGCGAACTCTAAGGATGGACCCTTGTCATGTAGGCACTACAGCCTACTCCGGCTGGATAACTGCAAAGTCCGCGGTGGCGACAGAGTCCGAGAACCGGGTCTCAAGCATCAATAGTCAACTAACTACCGGATTTTGCAGCCACCGTGCCTCACACTCTCGAGTTCGCCTTAGACGCACAGAAAAGGGCTATACCTTCTGCGCCTCGATCTTCGAGTGCCCCGAGGGTGAGGCATTCCCTGTTGTGATGTGGTGCGTCGGCTGTTAATACGGTCTTACAAGGTGTGGTCATTGCTAGGTCTCCAAGTTCCAGGCTTCTATCCGCAGCCCTAGCGAAGTAGTGACAGTTGACGGACGTCGCGAACGCTTCGTGATCACCTGCTTTCTCTAAGCCTTGACTCCGACGTATTCAAATCTGAAATTGCAACGTGAACCTCTAGCTGATACCCGGAGATTTGTTGTGATGATGCCGTGTTTGTACCACGCAGAGGCTACACGAAGGGAGCTTTGGCGGATGAATTTTCCTGAAAGTACGACAAGACTCCGAGGTAAAAGCTACCTACTCTGATAGTTGGGTTTTATTTCGACCATGTTTGACCTGCCTCGTAACTTTTTTCTCGCCACACAGTGTGCTATAAGACGCAGCGCTAACATCCCTCTCCTTCGTAACACCTTGTTCGCATATCTCCAATCCTCTACACTCAGGGTCAACATGCGATCCAGACTCCGAAACTAAAATCTGGATCGACCCTCGCTGGGTCCATCAGCTGGGTCTTCTGTTGAGATTATCAGAAGATAATTGGACAATTGGAACATGAGTGAGAATGACTCATCCTGGCTCATCCTGGCTCGGCGTCTAGTTGGAGCTTAGCGTGTCTTGGCGGTTACAGGTATTTTACAGCCTTTTAGACAGGTGATCTGGAACATCATTGTATGTCAGGATGAGCCATTGTGATGTGAAAGACAAGAGCTGGGCAATTAATATATATTAATATGTACCTATAGACTGGCTTTGGGGGGTATGCATCTCATAGAGTATCATATCGACTCATTATGGTTGTAGATGATATTCGTCAGTAGCATATAAAGACTTGTAGATTTCGGGCTGTAGGCTGTAGATTGTAGACACCAGCTCTTGCAGCTGAATCCTCCTGCAGGCAGGAGAGGTTAGTGACTCAGGCTGGAGAATGGGAGATTCTCCAGCATTGTGAACAGGTACGTCCAATTGCCACAGTCCATACTATCAGAGGATGAAGACACTGCCCGCTGCCGACTTTGCGCACTGAGGCGCTTAGAGATGAAGAATAGGAAGACTCTCTAAGATATTTGGGCCGACATCGACTGACTCATTGACCAACAATGTTTTTGTCTGATTCATTGTATACCTATGCATCCGGGGCTAACTTCAAGAGTACTCTGTATACAGTGTAAAATACAGGTAAAGCCACAATACAGCACCCCCCACGCACCCCGCTAAGCCCGATCAGATCCCCGCAGCGATTCGCCTTCAAAAGGGTCAACTTTCTCCTCCTCAGGCTCTCCTTCTTCCCTCCTCACTTCCCAGTCACCACTCGCCAAGGCGTCATCAGCGCTTCCCTTTCTTCTTTATAACCCGCCCGTGCAACCGGGTCGCCGCAAGACCCGGCTTATATTATCTCGTCATGGCTGCCGCCGGATGCTCCTCCGCCGCAGCGTGCCGCCAGATCGCAACAGTGTACCTGGTCGGACGGCAACGGGTACTTGCAGTATAATTCCAATTCCGACTTCCTCGACTTTAATCTCGATATTTCTCCGCATTCGTTCCTTAGCGACGCCGATTTCCTTCTTGCTTCCTCTACTACTCCTGGCACCTCCTCTTCTTCTTTTACGCCTGCTCTGTTTCCCGATCTCTCAGCGGTCTTTCCTCCCGTTGATCCTTGCGCACCACAACTCTTTCATGATCCGCTTTGTGTCCCGTCTATGTTCCCTGGGGATTCGGTTTCGTCAGGTTTCGATCAGATTGATACTTTGACGGCGACTGCTGGATACCCGACAAGTTCTACATCGGCGGACGGCATCGATTGGGCGGCTTTGGGTTGCTTACCTGGTTCTTCAAACGGGCTGAGCGAGCATCCTGCCAATAGCCTTGGAAGTCAGAGTCAGGGATTAACTCCTAGCGTTGACTCTCCTGGTATGTCTCCTACCTTGACTACTTTCACAGGCCGATAGCTAATAAGCATAGACACCCCGCTCGATCACCACCTCACCAACCCCTCAACATCCCACACCACAACCACAACCACATCAACAATCCACCCTACAACTACAACATCTACATCCATGCCCGCAACAACCCTCCCCACCCCCTCCGCCTCCGCCTCACGCGAATCCTCGCCAAAGGAGAACCCGTCCCGCATCACAAAGCGCCAGCTCAACACCATGGCCGCGCGCCGGTACCGCCAGCGCCGCCTCGACCGGATGACCCAGCTCGAAGAGGAACTGGAGGCTGTCAAGCGTGAGCGCGATGAGCTGAAGATGCGTGTTTCGAAGTTGGAGGGGGAGACGGAGGCGTTGAGGACGTTGGTTAAAGATAAGAAATAGGACGATAGGTAGATGTAGGGCTGTGAATGGAATGTTATTGTGTTTGGTGAAATCTTCAGGACTCTTTGCCAGTTGTCTGTAGGATGAGGTGTGATGGTTCACGTATCAGCGAGTAGTAGAAGGGTGTCTCCATCATAGCTCTATTGCCTAACTACCTAACGAGCACCAGGCTGCCTCGGGAAGATCTCCGAGTAGAAGGAAATGAACGGAGCGCTTCCCCGTTCGCGTAAAAGTCACCCTCCCTCTATCCTCCATCTTGTCGACAGCATCAACATGCAATAACCCTCCAAGTTCCGGACTCCTGTTTCTCACTCTGGTTACGTGAATCGGTTTTAAGAGGTCGCGAAGTGTCACCCAATACCTCTTCACCTATGTCGAGGACGCCGGAGAGGTGGCCGCCGAACCAGTACATCTTCTGACAGTTTTCGGAAGTCAAGGAAGAGAATCGCGATGTTGTGGACATCTCTTGAAGAGCACCTCGGCTTTGCGGAGGGTTGAACCTGGGCAAAGCAGATGCCCTGCTCTCTTCGGCGACGGATCGTCTGTCGCATTGAGCTTGGAAGATCACTCGGTTTTCGAAGTGACTCTGTGCTAAAAAGGACGAAAGTCGCATGGAAGCTGTGCTCAAACAAGATTCCAGCATCTAGTCTAGTTAGGTCCGGTCTCCCATGGGCTTCTTGCGTCTCCGATTTTCGGCTTTCATCACTGTACTTGTCTCTTCGTTAGGACGGGCATTTCCCTACTCAACACCATTGAGATCTCCCTTCTGAGTTGCAGTGGTACTTTGGTACTCGGTTGGAAGTTGCTCAAATCACTGTCCAGTGTCCACGTCAAGTGAATCAGGGGCACCAAAAGGGGTAATGAGGGACATTGCGACTCCAGCTTCTTCAGCTCTTCTGGAGATGTCGAGTCGACCCATATCGGACCCGATGGACTACTGCCCCAGATCCGCCCTAGTTTCATCCCTGTGGCTGTACATGCCAACTCATCTTTCATTACTAACGGAAACATCGACGTGGAGGATAGGAGTGCTGGGGAAACTTCGGGAAAGTCCTGCAATATTCCAGTTGAATTTCAGTTGAAAGTCTTGCGACGTGACGATGCATGAGTATCTATGGATGCCTCCTTGGCCCTCAACGTGTTCTTTGAGAGCTTAGAGCGAGGCAGACGCTCTTTTCCCGCGTGTTCAAGGCAATGTCGATCCTGAGCATAGACCAAAAACAAGCCTCGGGTTCAAGTTCCGACTTTCAAATGAAGCTTCCGAGAAAACGCCTTTTCAGAGAACGTCCTTTGTATGCGCGAATAACATCATCGGGACTGAGAGCAGTGAACATCCTCAACGCCGAAATCGTCAAATCAACCCGACTCACCCCGAAACCCTGAAATCTCCGCCTGGGTCCTAATAATACTCGGCAATGCATTTACCCTTTCCAGCCTGACAAATGAAGCATGCAATAAAGATCTGGAGCTAGAGGTTGACTTGTGACAGCCAATTTTTGGGGATGGAGTGATGGACATGACGTGCCCCTGATCGGGTCGTAGGGCTGCGGCTGTGGCTGTCTGCCGGCAGTTGGCTGTCCCGGTACTTCTCGTTTGGTTAACGCGGATCTTATTTCCACGTTTTGGACCTGTCACTGATTCTATTTTCACGTCGTACGAGCACTCAGAGCGATACTTTGCTGTACGCAGAAGTCAAGACATCAATGCCAGCACGCAACAACACCACATCATAATCCAACCTCGGCCATCTCATCAGAAAGACAAGTGATGTGATCACCGATTCAAAGTGACCGATCAATGCGATCACCCAGTCGCCTCAAACAAGCGGTGGACCGGAACAGACGATACCCAGGTCCGCCTTAAATTGGTTCTCGGAGCGCTGCCCTAACCCGGAAGCCAGCGGGGCCCGACCTGAAATAGAACGCTCATGGTTCAACGCTGTGGATATCATCAGGGAAGATCGACGAAACGGAGCGAATGAGCATTTACCCGACCCCCGAGCTAAACCCGCATGTCTTAAATCGACGTCAATTGATCGGCGGATGGTGAGGGTGAGGTTAAGGGACCGACCTTGGGTAACTTGTGGCTTGTGGCTTGCCCTGACGTGCTTCGGGGTGTGTTCTGGAAGGTATAAATACTGGGGTAGTGCCAGGGTTTAGACTATCATCACTACCATAAAATCTCAAACCTAACAGTTTACCAACCAACAAACCAAACGAAACACTCAAAATGAAGTTCTTCGCTACCGTCGCTGCCTTCGCCAGCGCTGCTGCTGCTGCTTCCCTCCCCTCGGCCTTCACCCTCGTCGGTGACGGCGGCCAGACCGTCCTTACCGACGGCCAGTACCTCTACGTCGGCGGCAACACCACCTCCTCCAACGAGATTGCCATCTGTACGTTCCTCCCCTACCCTTCCCCTTAACCCTTCCACACCTCCCACCCTTACTAACAAAACTTCAGTCCACGCTACCCCCGACACCGGCGCCGTATCCTTCACATCCCAAAACGGCGTCCCCACAGCCTTCCAATCGCTCTACGTGGTCCCCAACACCGTCTCCCCCGTTAGCATGACGATCCCGCACTCTGGCGCTACGCCCGAGGGCGCCAGCACGACTGACTTTGGCGTCAACGACGACGGCTACTTCACGCACGACAACAAGGCTTACTTTGCTGTTGAGGGTTACGGATCGAACCCGGTTAAGACCATTTACTGGTATGAGGCTCATAGCTCGACTTATCGCGCTGAGAACCTTTGGGTTAAGGAGTTTAAGGAATAAACTCTTTAACCTGGATATCTCGGGCGCGCGGCTTGTGAAGTGACCGTGTCTGGCTAGATGGGATCCTGCTGCGATCTCATTGGGGAGATGCAGGTTGAGCATGAGCTGCTAGTGGTCGATTGTTGATTGTGGCATTGCTTGTTTCTACCTCCCTTGAAGGAGGGTTCTGTATTGTACCTATTGCTATTCGCTCATTTTAGCACCTGCATTGCATTGCATGCTTGTATTGTCTTATACTGAATAATCTGAAAGCCATCTAGTTGGCAGCACTTTCTTCCCTTGACATACCCATCAACAGTATTAGAATAGGTAGGTAATATTCACTCCTTCAACCCCCCATTCTCCTTCTTAACAACCGTAAACTCCGGTCCTAGCCGCTCATAAACCCTAATCTCGACTGGCTTGAGAAGAAGCGGCGTCGTGATGGCGCGGTAGGCGTCGTAGTATGGTTTTTTTATTTGGACCTGTGATTGATTTGTCAGGTTTATCTACTTCCTACCTTACCTACCATATAACGACCAGCAGCCGCAATAAGGTAGGTAGTTGGGATAAGAGCGAGAGGACAATGGACGAACATCAACAATCCACTCTTTACTCTTCGACCTAGAAAACTCTCAGCATATTTCCCACTCGAATAGTCAATGTAAGTTTAGAGAAGAAGAATAATACCAATTCTCTGTCCAAGAAATAACACCCGGCTCTTCAGACTTATAAACCTCGAAAAACGTACACTCCTGTTCGGCCGTGACATGTTCAAAGACAGGCTTGAAGGCGGCCCAAAACGTAGGAACGTCTTCGGGCTTCAGGGTGACGGTCATTTGGATCGTTGTTCCGTGGAAGAAGGGCATTGTTTTTTGGGGTTGTGGTTTCGTATGATGAGTCGTTTTGGGGTTGGTTAGTAGGGGGGCGGGGTGGTGTACGAGGTTGCGGAAATATATATATTCGTATTCAACCCACTATCAAGAGATAAGGCGCCGAGCTTCGTTATGTGCTGGTTCGCGCGCAAAGGGTTTACTTGAAGCTTAGTTGCCAAGGAGGGATACGAGGGAGCCAATAAATTTCTACTTTCCAGCTCGATGACCGAGCTCAAAGGACTCGTTGATGTTGACTACCCTACGGTAAGGTACCTATTTACCGCCCCACTCTGAACAATTGTTCAAAGTGGGGCGGAAGAAGTGCTCCATGCCACGAGAACAGCCTGTCGGAGCATACTGCCGTCCGGTACCGCCTGCCCCTAGGGGTCGACCTCGCTTAGTCATCAATTAGTACCCTAGATAGCTGGCCGTACCGGCCACCCAATAGGAAATCCATCCATCGCTTCCCACACAGCCAGATCGCGAAAACGGACGGGCCGGAAAATGAGTCGTGGGTACGACGGGCTATTAGCGGTGAATACAGCCAGGCTCATAGATGGTTGTATAGTGTAAAGGAAGACCAAGCCATCAAACATCAAATCACATCGTCAATAGCTGGGTACAGCTATTGTTCCCAGCGGAGGGGGAACAAACAACCCGGGACCCGGCAAAACCCAAGTTCCGAGTCACATGCCATCCGTACTGGCTGACACATCACCCGTTTCAACGTCTCATTGGCCAACAGCATCCTAGACCCCTCTGGCCCGCAGGAAGTGGAATATTCCCACAATTAATTCCAACTCCAAAAAATAGACAAAAAGGAAGTGCCCCCACACAGGATTGAACTATGGACCTCTGCATAACGAACTTGCATGATGATTAGTCATACGAGTGCAGCGCTCTACCGCTGAGCTATAAGGGCAATTCTTGTTACTTTTGCGGATGGTTTGATTTATGTCATGTAAAACATGAAAAGGGGGGCTATCCATATGTCTCTGGGTAAAGTAAGTGAAGCCAGGTGGGACTTTTTGGTATTAAGAGCCATCTAGTATTGTATGATACCTTGAGAAGACATTGGCAATGTACAGACAGCCAAAAGACCAGGAAATAAACATTTAAATATTATGTAACCCCAAGTTTTAAGTGATGATCGACGACTTGCAGAACTCGAGCTGCTCGGAAATATGAAATGAACTGATGGAGATCAGCCTGACGATCAACGCCTCTCCATTAATGCCTGGCAATGTCCATCCGTGACCAGGGCCAGGTGTAATTCCGGTCCGGCCTGGTTCGTAACCAGCCCAGCACGCAAGTTACCGTCGCCCGGTTGAGATCAAGGTGCAGATGGTACAAAAGGTGCCTGCATAAGTACGAAGTTGCGCGTTACAGATACCAGAGGCCATGGTGTGACGGAGGCTGAGAGCAAAGAGTACGACTCCCGAGCAGCAATGATGGGCCACTAGAGGAAGGCTGATGGATGCGGCCCGTGCCTTCATAGAAAGAAGAAACTCCCTTCATGTCCTCGGTGGACCAGATTAAGCAAGTGCCGATGATTCGAAGACTATAAAGACGAGCCGTGAAAAGTGAAAAGTGAGAAACAGAGCTGACGAAGGATTGTACGATGGCTCGGATAGGGCCATGGCTCCGTTGACAACGAGCGGTCGCTGAACGCGCTTGGGTATGTCCTTCCCATGTCCGTTTGTCTTGCAGATCTAACGCAAAGAGCGACGAGCTGAAACAGAAGTTACCAGTACGGCCGAAAGAGGCAAAAGAAGACTGCCTGCAGGTGCAGGCGAACACTCGCAGGGTCGCAATTGAAGCAGAGAGAATACCTGGAATGCAACAACTGATCTCTGGCGAGCCGGTGATAAGAAAAAAAAAATAAACAATAGTCTGGATTATGAAACATCAAGGCTTGCCAGCGAAGAGACGACTGATCTAGAACCCTGGTTAGTGCTTACTTTGTATGCGGCTACCGTAGACTTAGGGCTAGCGCGACGCCAGGGCGCTTGAATGTTCGCGGCTGCATTCTGCTAATATGCCTCGTGCCTGCGTTGAGGAAGAAAAACGAAAAGAAGGGAAGAGTGGGAAATTATGATCAGCTTTTTCTTCACCTGAAAGGGTGCTACGGTGTTTCACTTGCCACTGTGCCAGAGGTGATGTCTTCTGTTGGCTGTGTCCCGAGACGAATCGGGAAGTTGGTCTAGACAGGAACAAGCATAACCCTGGTGATCGACACTATTTTGATCTCATAACGGGAACAGGGGAAATTGATGTGTCTACTGCTGCAGGAACCATGGGGTGGGCGACTCATCCGCGGGTGGGTCTTAGTCCTGAGTCCCGACTCTGATTTCTGATGGATTAATGGAGGAATTGAGCATTGTCAGCAGTCAACGGCAGGATGTTCTCGGAGACTGAAGAGTTACTTGTTCAGTTCGGATCAGCTCCGATTCGTCTTCTGCGACAAAGTGTTGGGGACTCCTAACACCCCAGGGATCAATGTGATGATAACTCACCCTACAAGACCCTCAAACAGCCAGGAATAGCCCAAGTGCCTGGAGGAGAATTATTTAAAAAAGTCTTATGCCCGCTTTTCCACTTACAGGATCTGATTGGGCGATTAAGCGAAGACCGACTCGATTACATCGGCATAGTGGCAACAAGATATCCGACTGCTAGTACCTAGATACAAACGATTGTGCGGCGAAAATTCAGACTAACTTTTGACGAGACCAATGAGACACTTCCTCCAAGAACGCAAGTGATGGACCAGAAAAAATGAGCTGCAACACTAGGGTAGAGCTCCGACCATTAGAGCATCGCTGTCTCGTCGAAGGTTCGATGTATAAGTCTCGAATGCATCGTCCTCCTCTGTCCCAAACATGAATTCCAAGAACTTAATAACGTGAACCATAAGATCAAAACCGAAGAGTCTAAGCTCGCTTTTGAGCCTCTTCTCAGCTATTTTCACCGTTTTCGTGTCTTCCTCATTCAGTACAGAGGGCCAACCGACAAGCGTCTCGATTATTCGTACCCTCTGCGGTGGCGCGTAGTCTGAAGTGAAGCAGTTAGTATCTGCAGAAGGTTCTGGTATAGTATCTTGGAACCCAAAGAGACGTACATCTCAGTACGAAGGCGCCATCGGAAGTGGTCATGATTGAGGCAGGAACCAGGGTCCGTGACCACCCGGCCATGTTCGCTCTGCAGGAGCAAATACCTGAGAAACTGGAGATGTGAGTAGCGAGAATCATGTTCTGCACTATCTGACGGGGCGGCCGCTTTTTATACTTATTCTGCAGACAGTGTGCACAATGCCAGTGTTCCGAATAGACTTCATGGTGTCTTGTACTCCGGAAATGCATAGGGATAACTGAGGGTTTTGAAAACAAACCATTGATCGGGGAAGCTCGACTTGCGTCCGTGAGAAAGCACTGACATGACAATGTGGATGCTAGGATGTACAGCGTACATGATGAAGCACGGTTGTGGTTGACAGATCGCAAACAGCACGCCCGGAAATTAAGCAATTTGCATGGTTAAGATCGTGATAGATAGTCCGACATGCAGAGCCAGCTTCTAATTGGTGTTTTTACTACAACCAAGAGCCTCCGCTGCGATCGCCGGGCTGTCGACCTTCGTGTAGTGATCCTGCAGAGACATCCGCCTGGAGCAACAGTTCGGACCAGGCCCGCGGAAGGATTCGATACGAGAGGATCACTTCAGGCTTCTCCCCTTCGAATAAGGCTGCACTTTCTGATGAGGAAAGAGCGGTGTAGTGGGTTGTCTGGGCTGGCAATGACTCAGCGGTAGGCAGCCGACTTCGTCTCTCCCCCTTAACCCTCGAGAAGAAGAGTGCGTTGCTCATTATGCAAGATCAAAATTCATCTCAATTTTTGCTTTAATTCTCATTCAGACTACCTGCACTTGCTCAAAGCCAATCAATCAAGCTCCCAGGCAAAGGGGCCACACGACAAAAGACAATTTCGACCAGCTATCCGACCGATGAGAATCATAATCCAGCCTAGCAAGGCAGAATGCAGCCCGGATTGGAATCCAGTCATTTCCATCAAACAGTGCCCAAAGACTCTCCAAGTCTGCTATCTCGCTCTGCGTTAGAGGCTTCGCGCCGGTCGCTTGCTCCCAGAAAGCTTTTGTTCGTGGCTCTGTTAGCCAGCGAACCCTCCTCGTCGTGTCGATTGCTACAAGAGCGTGGGTTTGAGGGATTAGACTGTCGACCCAGTCGCTCCTTCGGCCCATCATCTCACCAAGCCAGATGAACGAGTCTCGCAGAACTTTGATCTTGTATCTGAGAAGATCACTCTTATTGTGCTTCCGCAATTCCCGTTGCATCGCCTCCTTTGCCTGCCGCGACCGGACCATCTCGCCCATCAAATAAGTTGACAGGGTGGACGGAAGAGTGCCGTAAACGCGACCATGAAGTTCAGGTGTGGCATTAGATTCCTTGAGTCCGGTATATGCTCGCTCAAAGAGTTCATCAAGGTTTTCACGCCGACCGAATCCTAACAGTCGAACCAGCACTGCGACAAATCGAACATCGCCAACGACGTCCCTATCTTTTCCTCGCTCGGCAGCTCGATCACTGAGAAATGCCCCAATATCTTCCACCACTTCTGTCGTCCTGGCGTGTTTGACACCCTCGGGTACGGTGCCTGTGCTCATGATGCTGGCGGCAACGATGGAGGTCTTTTTCGATATCACAGATATAAAATAAAGGTAGGTTCTAGGCTAGTATGCGCAAAGGAACGTCGCTCACTAAGTAGAAACTCAACAGAATGCAAGAAACCGAGGATCCGACAATGGATTTATAGGTCGTTTCCAGCCGCCATACACGGAGGACGTCACCTGCATCGTCCACACACTGCCCAGTTGCCATACCGCCACCTCAAAGCTCTTTCTGTTCATAAAAGTGTTGGACCGGCTGCCGAGAGCAAGCGCAAACCAACAGCTTGGCCCTTATTCATTTGCTGCTTGTACCTTGTTAACAGATGGATGACACGGGTGGGGACAAATAGGAGGACTGGGAGAAATGCATGCATTGGACAATGTGTATGTGAGTTCTGTCGCGCAGGGATTCCTGACTCGTGCAAAGGCTGATTAGATGTTCTATATGTGTTGGCGCCAGGGTGACAGCGGTGATAGGCCCTCCTCACCATCCTTCAATCGAGAGATTGGTTATCGCGACCGGAGAAGCGGTTTGAAGTCTGACCAATCGACCGGGGCCAGCTGTTCGTCTTACAACTCTGATGCGTTGAAGTGGTGTGGAGAGCCCAACCCTCAGCCGCAGCCCGACACAGCGGGACGGGTCGTTCCCGTTCCCCTTGAGCTGCCATGGCCCACCAGACGGTACCACCTACAGACTGAAGGTAGTTCCATAATACGCGATAGGGAAACGCCCAACGCGGAGTACTCTCGCCTGGACTACGCCCGCAATCAGATAAGTGAGTCCTCGAGTTCGGTTGATCGTCATCGGATCCAACGCAGCAACCGCTCCTCGCAATTTATAGGCCAGCCGTGATGCAAGTACCGCGATCCCTGCCAGAGTCTGCATAAGTCCTCCTGCAATGGTTAACAGACCGCCCTTACCTCGTCAACCACTCAGGGTTCTTGGGGATTGAAGTGGCAGATAGCGCATCCGCCGGATCTTGGAATCATCCCTGCTCGATCAGCATAACTGCAATTCCATTCGTCGAATCTTTGCGACTTGACGCTACGCGCGCGACAAAGATATTGCTCCACGGTGCTATTGGTCCGGCACCTAACATCTACTACTGGCGACTCTCATGCAACAACCCCGCATTTATCGAACGCTTCTGTTTTCTGCTTTTACTGGCTGGCACAGTTTGGCCGTCAGGGTAACTCCGACTAGTCTGGCATCGCTGATGTCATCCGTTGATCGGAACATAGCAGCTCACGCATAAGTAAGTTTGCCAACGGTCGGAGGTGCTTCTCTCATTTCATCTGGTAGGGGTAATGTGCAAACCGTACACCATGAGATGACGCCATTGAGAAAGCATACGACTGCGCGCTCAAAGCCGATTACTACTAGAGAAACCCATAAAAGTGGGAGAGCAGGGAAGTGTCAGGGTGTGTCTGTTCTAGGCAGCTACTAGTTGCCTATGTCTGATACCTCACGCAACGTCCTCGGACTGTTTGTCTTAGCCCTAAGTCACATGACGTCTAACCTGCACAGGCGCGGTGGGTAGCCATGAGAAAGCAAGGCCTATCTATTACCTGCAAAAGATCCATGAAATTACGGGCTTCCGCTTCATGTTGCAGGTGATCATTATATGTTAAGTGAAAGGTAAGGATCCTACTAGTAGGAAGAGAATAATAAATCGGCCAACCGGCTCTCCACGGTATCTCATGCAAATTAGGCCGAGAATGAAAAATATAAGATAGCTTCACTCTAAGTTAATAGTGGATAAGTCAAGCCACTGAGTGAGAAAGAGTTAAGAGTTTAGAGAATAGAGAGGACAGTTTCGCGGAACGAGTAACCGCTTAACCTATGTGGTCTTGTAGGAACGGGAAGAAGTGACTGCCAGAAGGCAATAACTCCGGCCGACAAACAGCCTGGTGGGCAATGGCACGGACAGTAGCAGCATGCTAGCATTAACAATCAAGCCCCGAAGTGACGTGGTTAAGAAAGTACTTAGATCTCATCCCCGGTCGCAAGAGCCTGGCAGTGACAGTGGCAGGGCCAGAGCCCAGATTAAGGCAGCCGATGGCGCTGTAACGGGGATTGCGAGGCCTGAGAGTACACCTTTACGCGCTGATTGCCCTCGTCGAGACTAGCTGTATGAAGAAAAAGCTATTCCGACGGAATACTCGCCTAATCGCTGGGTGACGGGCAGTGAGAATCATTAATCTTGACGATTGATCGTTGATGGGTCTCGAGGTTGGCAGCGAGAGGATCGGTCTCGGTTTCGGGCGGCCATCAGCTGGGACGCTAGCGTTTGCATGACACTGGACTCGAAGTGGACTACCCATGATTAGATTTACACAGTATGGTTGTGACTAGTCCGGGAATTTCCAGTGCACATCCTTCCACCTCATGACGACCGATGTTGCTTTGGTCCAGCCGTCGCTGAAGCTGGACAGTGGAGCCCCAGCCTCGTAATTCCGACGGAGACGGTCGGAGGGGACGAAGCCAAGGAAAGTATTCAGAGATCGAAAAGAATAAACCAAAACAATTAAAACGTGAACAAACAACAAACAATAAAAAAGGAGACCAGATAAACGAAAAACAGGCGGTCTCGTTAAGGTTTCGTTAGGGCTTCAGGTCGTTGGCCGGAGAGGGCCAGAGACCTCCACTCCACCAAACTCGGTAAATGGCCAGCACACCAGGTCGATGCACATTGGTCCAAGATAAAGTACGATTATTTTGAGTCATCCATTGGTGCTTGGACGTGTTTGATGGGGTTTAGGGTGGAGATGTCTTTGCCCGGGTGATTCGGGCACTGATTTATTCGAACGTCCACTGGTTCCTGGGCTGTAGCATTGTGGCACACAGAGAATGGCATTGGCCTTTCGAACAATCCTTCGCTATCATTGTTTTGTGGTTGAGCCTCCAACTCGGGCCCTCAACTACGGGCTGGGTGATGTATGTGAAACACCGGAGACTACCAAAGCAGGCTCATGTGCAGATTTCGACTCCACAGTCATGCAGATGGCGTCCAGGATAATATTACGCCTCGCAGCCTCTCATAGGAGTTCGACGCGAGAAATTAGTATGCCCGGAAGGATTTGATTTGTTGGTATCCGCCCATCGCCTCAGAACCTCTGTCACGACTGTACATGACGGCCGTCGGACGTGATCCTTGATGACCTAGTGCGCCACACTGGCACAAGGCCAAACCAGTCCCCTGAGCGCGGACTGGTCTTGCTTCACGGGGTAAGTCGCCAGCCATTATTGCAGTGTAGTAGCATTCCCCCTAGTTTCCAGCCCTCCAACTTCAAGCGCTGCATGACAGAATCAGCAGGAATTACCCACAGACCAGAAGCCCACGACGCGGCTTGAGGCGACATTGAATTGGTCTGTGAATTCTAGAAACCGTGCCTGTCGGCACAAGGCCGGTCGACACAAGCTCCAGTGCTCGTCGCCCTCGCCCAAGTTGTCAAGAAACCAGGAAGAATTTTATGTCTGCACGCCAACAGACGACCCACACCGAATCTAATGTAATCTAGTTACTCTTTGTTCTCCCTTTAACAAGGGCATACAAACCAGCAGAATCCTCCGGAGCCATTATACGCTCGGTGCTAGCTATGGTTGGGGCTTGAGAGTAAATGGATCTGTCATTTTTGCTTTTTCTTTTCTTTCCCGACCTGACGCTAACGAGCATTTTTGCCCAGTTTTAGCCGGAAAGACGGGGAGCTTCGCGGAAGCCCACGGCGGAGCTATGCCCGCGGAATATTTTCCCTGGGGCGAGTACGTGCGTGTAAGACAATGGCACTCGATCAGTCTAAGGAGGCTGACCGGGTAGTCAGGATTCTGCAAGGGTACAAGTCGCAAGCAACGGTAGGTACGGACCTACCGCCAGAATTGACTGGCTTTGTGCGATGATGATGCACCCACTCCCGCAGGGCCGCAACGTTGGCAGGAGCAGCGAAGGCTGAGAAGGCGAGAACAAGTTCATCCGGGAAGGAATGGCACTACCTAGTCCACTGGTATCTAGCTTCAGAGAGTTTTAGGCGGGACCGCCATCTGATCGCCCTCCCTGCTAGTGTCGTGATCCTGGCATTTGCACAATATGACAGAACCGTCTCATCTCGTGCACCGTGTTCTCAACCGTTTGAGTTGGAAAGGGCTGAATGACTTTGGAGGCAGAATCAGAGACGCGGGTTGCAAGCCAATCAATATCCGTTACCCACTGCCAAACGCCACGCACCTGATCCTTCGCGTTCTTCAGGCGAGAGCATTGGCTTTTTTCCACAGTTGTAATCCCTGCTGCTTTCCGTTTCTCGACACCGGACTCTTCCTATTACATTTATTGAAGAGGCAGAAAGCCATTTGTGGCTTTCGGAAACAACGCGAGGAACGACTCCCTCACTCAGACAATTTCCTAATGTTGTTTAGCCGGCCGCCATAAGTAGATTTCTGAGAGTTGAGCACGCATATTATAGAAAGTTAATGCTCGACTGTCAGCATATCCTTACTACGGAGTATTCCGCTGGTGGGCCGAGAGGGATGGATGATGCGATCGTAGCTACTAGCTACTCGACGTACCCACCCAGCTGATGCGGAGCGTTATGGTGATTGGGGCGGAATAGTAGCTTTAGCCTCGTGTCACTTCAAATATTTTGGGGGCCTAGACCTTGAATCTCACTCCGTAGGTTTGTCGAACTCGATAAAGCCGGGGGAAGCTACCTGCATGGGTTTGGTGGATGAGGATCACGCGCTGAAGGGGTCCTCGGGGAGACGAGACCGGGCGTGCCCTAACCGATCCTGCCGTAGTACTACGCGACAACAATGGACAATCACAACATCACAACATGGTACTCGGCTTCATTCCTGATACATTGCTGCCATTATCTCTATCCTAGTAACGAGGGACATAATTAAATCACTTCTGAAAGTTTCAGTCTTCCCGCCATACTCCCAAGTTCCACGCACACGTGTGTACCGGGCCTTTATCCCCCAATTTGATAACGCCTCTTGAAGTCTCTGCAAAGGAAAACCGTTATCGTCCATCGCCCTCGATGAGGAATATGCTCATATCTTATCTTACCTATTTTTGTACTCCTGCCAAGCAAACTCGAGACTGCTATTCTTCGTAACAAAGGCGTAGTTAAGGAAATCGACAACCACACGATCCAACTCCGGGCCCTCAATGCCATGCCCACAAAGCTCCGTTCCCAATCTTGTAGCAACCGCATTAATAATTCTAGCACACGGATTGGAATTGGAGAGACAGTTTCCCCCTTGAACAGTCTCCGCGATGAAAGCCTTATAGCAGCCGGGAATGCCTGTCTCCCACCACTCTGTATTTGTTAGCTGCGGATGGTACTCTGTCGCAGAGGACTTCAATGGAAGGAAGAAGGACGAACTGTTATGAGGCTGGGGGCCAATAGCAGGAGCTATGTTTGGGAGGCGCCTCGGCGGGTCCGCGGTCGGTCGGACCTGGTTTGTCTGATTGCCTGTGGTAGAAGACATTGAAATCTCGCAATGGATTTGGGAGACGTTTGGTAGAGAAGACGAATGAATTTACGGTCTTTCGATCAAAGAGATGAGGAGGCCTTTTATACTCGAAAATAAGTATCCAAACGCGACGGAGCGCGACCGTGTTGAGATCGAACTGTGCGCCATCAAATGTGCCAGCTTAGGCTTCAGTTCCTCTTGCTTGACCCTCTAGATTAACAAGTGAGTCAGAGCAATGCAGGCCCTAGCACTGATTTGCACCTAGCATCACATTGATGAGGAGAGCATCACCAGAAGTAGATTGTGGCATGCGGAGCGTAGAGTCTCTAACGACATCTACTGTCCGAGTAATATCAGCCCCAAATAACCTTCTTAGCTTCCCCGTCGAAATTATTGGACTCAGGGTAGACTAGCCCGACCGTGCCAGCCAATAAATGATTTGCGATTTGCTGGTGACGGAGTGTCACGAAGTGCCATGGAGTATCGAAGCCACTATAAGTCTGTCCATGTTTGATGTATAATTCCGAGTCTCCATCGGGCAGTGTGGATGAAGTACAGACACGAAATTCACTTTTGCAGGTATGTGAAAGTTGGATCCTGATACTCTTCGACATGCGTGATATGTGGAGCAGTTGCTACTAGTCAGGACACGATGCTCTCCATCTGCCATCGAATCATGGACTCCCGGGGTAGTCGAACCGCAGATCTTCTCTTTTGCTGTTTTTCTCTTCATTTTATTCTCTTTTCAGGATTTGTTTCATTCTTTTTCTTTGACTCGGCTAATGGCTATTGCATGTTGAACTAAGAGGGATCGTACTAGCAGTGGTACTTTTGTACCTCGCTCCAGCCAGTTGCCGACCGTTGTCGAACTATGCTATGCATGAAAGGTTTTAAAGAAATACGAAGCCCCGGAGCCCTGACAGAACACGACATAGTGCCGACTTTGTTTGGAACTGACGGGGTGCCTCCTGCCTAGTTGAAGACTTCATCCAGACCGCTACTTCACTCTT
The DNA here is from genome assembly GCF_047715825.1 of Aspergillus stella-maris. Lineage (NCBI taxonomy): Eukaryota > Fungi > Ascomycota > Eurotiomycetes > Eurotiales > Aspergillaceae > Aspergillus > Aspergillus stella-maris. The sequence goes on from NW_027396795.1 coordinate 1,202,927, forward strand.
GGTCCTGGTTCCCGACTTCATCGATGGACAGTAAATTTGAGTATGACTGTCTCTGATTGGCTTTCATTCGTCACCTTGATACACTGCCCTGCCGCTGGCGTCGTGATGTGGCAGTTGCAGCGCACTGCGTCCACACTCAGCTGGTCTATCTGTCTCAACAACCGCCGGCGAGGCTACTGCTGTCATCCTCTGTAATGGGATGTCTATGACGGCAATCTATACACACACATCATCGGTCAAATTCGACCTCGACTGTCTACATTTTTCTACTGAATGTGGATTCTAGTGCAGTGGATCAGTCTCAGATTGCGCAGCCATGACTCTAGGAGTATCCGCGACTGGGGTGAAAAAAGCAAAAAATGTAGACTCCCGGAAGAAAGCTGCGACCGTGGCGTTGACCCGAGTCTCGATTTCATGTCCTGACCGTTTCCCTTCTGGACCGACGACATCGTTCATAAAATGATGACCAGTCGAGGTTGTCACCTTTTCTTAATCATGCCAAAATGATGCTACTGGGCGGCCCGACCCGACTACGCGTACACCAAGTTAAAGATAGCCCGGCGAAAATCAGGCCAACATGGGGGAGAGTGGCCCTTGACACCCAGCCTCGCAAGGTTGAAAACGTACTGCGCAGGCAGCCGCGGGTGTGAATCGAACAGCAGCCACAGCTGGCGGAGATCATGACTTTCTTCGACCGACAGAGCCGCTGTTTCGCCGTTGAAGAAGTTCTTCGTACACTTCTTATCCAGCCAAGAAATTCTCATCTGCTGGATGTCGTGTTTACCTTTGTCCAGGTTACCCAGAAGCATTTTGCCAGCCCCTGCACCCCAAGAGTAGAGATAGGCCAACCAGATAAAAGAATTTCTGACCATCTCCACTTCGTGTCGGTGCTGCTGAGCTACAGGGCCTCTTTTGAGAAAGTTGTCGCTATCCTCGATTCGTTTGGTTGCGCATGGTAACCGCATGAGCCGTTCGGTCACGTACATGGCGAGGCTGAATTCGAGGCCCTGAAACTCACCAGCCTTGCGTGCGAACTCGCTGTCAGCCTTGGTGGACATGTCTAGTCTCTCCAAGATGTCCCTGAAGACATCAATTCGACGCAAGTCGAGATGCCCCATGAGCTCCCACAACGGTCGGACGTCACCACAGTTCTCAGATCGCCCATTGATCACAGCCCATTTGCACAGAAGCGTGCCCAACTCGTGCTGATTACGAAACTCCCTATCACCTGGATCCACCGACACCTGAATCTCAGCAATTCTGGGCGGCCACATTTCCTGTTCCTCCTTCAATGACACCCAGTAAGAGTTGGTGCCTGAGTTCATGTTTTCCACGCGTCTCATCGGACCGTTGGCTGTGCCCTGAGGCCAGTATTCTTCGAAGCTCTTCTTGATGATCGCACTGACGCGTTTCTGTTGACTAGGTAGATGTAACTCCACCGAAACGCGTGCCAGGTTCATGACGTCGGTCTCGATCTCTTCTTCGTGGTGATACCCCATTTCTCGAACAAACGTTCGCATTTTCAGCTCGCCTTCCAGTTGCTTGATGTCTATACCTAGTTGTTCGATATTGTGCGGCACCCCGGCTGCTTTCAGAGCCTGGCCACACACCTCTGCGACCTTTCTGGCTCGATGCTGCGAAGGATGGATTCCGAGACGATAGGTATTCAGGAAGCGATCGATCAAGTCGCCGTCACCCTGGTCGATACTCATGATGAGAAATTTCGGAGGATAATAGAAGATTAGGTTGAAGATTCGGTTGTAAGATCCCTTGCGGTTCGGTGATCTCAACACTGACAGTCGGACTGATGACTGCCGGTATATATACCAGATACTCGAGACAACGCAAGCGCCACAGAGCGATTCGACAGCACACCATCATTACATAAAACTAATAATGCCCGGGGTGAATGCAGGTAAAACCTGTTACTGTTGTTGCGGTCAAGGGCCGCTTGATGAATCGCCATGAACCACAGAGTCATGACCAGACAAAGAATATTAGAGCTGCAAGGGTAAGAATCCCATTCTTTTGTTGTCTGACTCGTGCAAGAGGCTGATGGCCTGCAGCGAGTCTGCGTTGGCACCAGAAAGTCCGACTCCTTTGAGTGGTGGAGGCGCGCGGCCCGTCTCATGATCGCGATTTGACCTCAGATATCTATCAGAGAGGCGGTTACAACAGCCAATAGCCCACGACCAGCTGGCGCTACGCTCATCCTTTCGTGCATTGGGGTGGTGTGGAGAGCCCAATCGCCTGCAGCCTAGTGGTAGCCCGATACTGCGGGACGGATCGCTCTCCACGCGCCTTTGTGGGACGGCTCATGTCTACAACGAACGAACTATTGTGTCAAATATGCTGATCAGTATCAAGAACTCGAGCACAGAACCACCAGGTTGAGGACAGAGACTCAACCAGGAGCTAATGGCCTGGGGTTCTACGCTCTATGCGGTCCCGGGAGTTACTCTGTATCGCAGCCAACATTCCAACAACCCATTCTCGCGAACTATACGTCGGTTTTGACGCAAGTACCCTGGTCCCTGTAAGCCGCAATCGACCATACAGCATGCACCTGCCATGCAAGAGAGACCGCCATATGCATTGTCGCCCATTCAGAGCCTCCAACAATGTAGGTTATCATCATCTAGCCGGTCTTTCATCATTTCATGAGATGACCCCTGTATTTACTATGCTCATCTAGCATTTGGCCCCTCGAGTCTGCTCACCGTTCAGCATCAGGAGGATGTCGAGATTGGTTGTTGCGATAATGGGATGCCGCCCTCGCCGCAGATAATTCTTTTCACTTCTCCTGCACTTCTGACTGAGCAGCATGAGCCAACTATTCTATGGCAGCCTATCACTTTCTATAGGTCGCATGGTAAATCCGACCTTAAAGGAATATGTTGGCGTAACCTGCGGTTCCTACTCGCAGAGCAGTAAGAGGAAGTCGTGATAGCCATGGATTAGGTCGACAGCAGGCTATGCACCAAAGCCAGCCAAGCCAGTCTCAGTTGCTCCTGAGCTTGCTATAGGAGGTGAAACTCGGCAGTAGGTTCAGATGACCAGTCTGTCCACGTAGTCACTGGTAGTAGTAGCCACTCTACGAAGTTCTACCTCACCACCTCACGTGAGCCCTCCATGCTGGCATAACCGGTGGCCATGGAATTGAAACAAATAGCGATAATGGGGCAGTAAAGCACCGAGATACCATCAAATCCAGTTCCAGGCGTGTTCTTTTTCTGATGATCAATCGACCGACCAGCGCTTTGAGGATAATCACGTGCCTCAAGTCCTGGAACCTTGTTCCTCCGTGCCGACGAGCTCCTCGCACGTGACCACTTCTCGGAGCTGGCGATACCATCACCGCCCGATCAAACGAAGTTGCGACCGAGAAGAGCAGACAACCTACCATTCCACAGTCCACCCTTCACAATGGCCGACGCGAACATCCAGTACGCTATTGATATCTTTCTTAACGAAAAAGAACCGACTTGCTGACTCGATTCGCAGGACCCTCCTCCAGAAGCCTCGTTCGGAGTGCACGTAAGTCAACTCAAATCTCTCTTGCAAGCTTGCAGTCGCGCGGAATAGAACGCTAATATCTTCTTCGCTATAGGGAATACGAAATTGCTCAGATTGTACGTTCCTTTCATCTCCTCTCGAACTTCTCCGCGTCCCGACCGATCGCCGACTGAGGATATACCGCTGCGGAAGAATGAAAAGGAACGGAGGCTAACAGATGTCTTTCGAATAGGAGGAATACGAACTTAGCAATGGCCCCCTCTCGCTCCTCCAGACTGCCGTGCGCACAAACACGCAGGTTTTGATTTCGTTGAGGTCGAATCGCAAGTTGTGCGTTTCTCCGCTCCCCGAGCTTGCTTGATTCTTGGAGGATATAATGGTGTTGGAATCTTGGGTTTCTGGTTCACGGTGCTGACGGTGTCGGAATATAGGCTTGCACGTGTTAAGGCATTTGATCGTCATAGTAACATGTATGTTTCCCCGCGATTCCCTTGGAGATGTGGTATTGAGATGGTATGCTAACTGGGTTACGCAGGGTCCTTGAGAACGTCGTACGTCCACACTCCCTTCCGTCTCCTTCCGTCCAAGCTGCAGGGCAATACCATCTAACAACGCACAGAAAGAAATGTGGTCCGAAACCCCAAAAGGCGGCAAGGGCCGCGCGGTGAACAAGGACCGATTCGTTAGCAAGATGTGCGCCCCCTCCAATTTCTTTTCCTCTATTCCATACGCTAACGACCTGTTCCTTCACGCGTGCAGGTTCCTCCGCGGCGACAGCGTCATCCTCGTCCTACTCAGCTAATTGCCCTCCCTTGTGTAATCGAAAACAAAACAGTGCGCTTTTTGGCATCTCTCCCGGCTCGGAGTTCGGTTCGGTTCGGTTCTGGCTTGGTTCTTGTTGATTGATTTGATTGATTGATTAAGAATGGGAGAGAGAAGGAGAGGGAAAGAAATATCCATGTGAATAAAAAACAAGGAGAGAAAGGCTGGGCTACCCGCGATGGGCATGGAATGCGCCGGACCCAGGCGCCTTTCTTCAGCTTCAACTCGACCGCTCTACAGATCTATCCTAGATCCCGGATACAGCTAGGGTGAGGCGGGCGACGTTACAGCAGTGAGTGCAGCAGCATGTCGCATACACTATACTTCAAGCTGTAGGTAGAAATCGAACCCTAAAGCATTCCAACAATGACCCATCCTCATCTCCACGCGTAGAAGGTCGCCGCATACGTCCGCAACTACTAGGTAGCCACTTTTATGCAGCAGAAAGAAGTGGTCGGCGGGCTAATAGACTGCCCGGGTATCCAGGCCCGCTGTGACTCAATAACGAATTCGCTTAGATCCGCCAAGTTAGCGGCTGCTAATAAAAGCCCCAGGGAACCCACCGCATACCATAACTAATTTCAGCCTCATGCCCATCCTCCCCATCCTCGTCGCCATCTACCCACTGTTGCGCAAGTCGAAATAAACCGGTTGCGGCAAGATGCCCTACTGGACCCTCCCAACAGAAACAATCCTGCATGTCGCAACTTTCCTCCTCCCAGATTATACCACGCAGACCTCCACCACAGATGGGCTAGCAGCCCTCAACGCCTGGATCCGTACATCGAAATGGCACGCCTCACTACTAATCCCAGTACTCTACGATCACGTTCTCTTACTCACGCCGTCGGGTCGCGAAAGAGCAGCGGAAATAGAATCTAATCCTGACTCCTGGAACGAAACACTCCCCTTCGAGGGCCCATGGCGCGCAGCACCGAGGTGGAACTCGGAGATCATGATGGGGTATTTGTTTGAGCGACGGGATGAGGCATTCGGCTACAAGTGGGTTGAGGAGGAACGGGGTAAACTAGTGCCTTCCTATCGACATTTTGATCTTCTGACTGCCTTGGTGAGTGCGGGTGGGAATAGGATATTAGAGAGATTACTTGCGCGCGACGAGATACGAAAAGACTACGTTAACACGGCCCACCCAAGTGAATGGACGCCTTTGAGGACTTCAATTCTGGTGCGCAATGCCACGGCTCTCAAGATGTTACTTGACGCAGGCGCGGACACCGCGCACAGGACTGAGTCGGGCCAGACACCGCTGCATCTTGCGGCGAGGGAAGACTCCCTGGAAGGTATCACGCTTCTCATTGAGGCTGGAGCGGACGTCTGGGCTATCAGGGATGAAGATCCTCGCAACCCCGGGTATCTCCCTATCCATGAAGCTCTGGAGAGGCAGGGTAACGATGGACGTGGGTATGCGCAACCGCTACTGCAGGAGATGCTCAAGACAGAGGATAGAGCACTGAGTAGAGATTGGAAGATTGAGGTGTTTAGACATGCGGTTGCCGACCATGGTGCGAATCATGAATTTGCTTATGATCTTCTTGATAGTGGCCTGGACGTTTTTGTGCGAGATAGATGGGGGAAGACAGCGCTTGATATCGTTGAAGATACTATTGCGCTTCACGATCCGTGGAACACACCGAGTTATGATGGATGTTGGGATCTGCGCCCGCTCGCCGCGAGAATGCTGCAATCTGAGCCGTACATTTGGCCGCAGGGCCACATCAATCGGCGCTTCTGGGACCTCGCGCAAGGGGGACCGGTTGCTGAGCGGAGTGATCTGGCACTGTTTAATTTGTTGATCAGGACGGGTCAGTCTGTGCTGGAAGTCGTTGGTAATGATGGCTTCACGCCGCTCCATTACCTGTGTTTGGGGGAAATACCTCCATTATATGATGCAAGCCCCCGCCATGGCTACAGCAGGAACATCCGTGAAAGGTTGTTTAATATGATCAGCTTCCTGCTAGACAACGGCGCTAGTCTCTCTGCCCTGGACGACCGCGGCAGGACCCCCCTCTTTCTTGCATCGAGTACACTTCAATCCGAGTATCTCAAACTTATTCTGGACAAGCGGCCCAACAACCCAGCGGTCAACATTGCTGCAGACGGTGAACCTTCAGGCAGAACACCACTTCTAGCCGCCGTAAACAAAGGAAGCCCGACCTCGGTACATATACTCTTATCCCATGGAGCAGACATCTCCGTCATCGACACCGACGGATCCAGCGCACTCCACCGCGTCATAAACACCAAGGCATCCCATCATATCATCGAAACCCTCATAAACCCCGGATGCCCCCTCTCAACCATCCACCCGCAATGGGGTTCTGCATTGCAGTTTGCAATCACCCGCGGGTACCGGCAAGCAATCAATTCGCTCGTGGAAGTTGGCGGTTCGCTATACCTCAGGGATACGCAAGAAGGAACGGCGCTGAGGACAGCTTTGTACAAGAACGACCTCAAATCCATGCGTCTATTTCTCCGGCTTGAGGGGCGGACTCTGGTAGAATTCGACGACGGCGGAAGCGGGAGTCTGATTTGCGCGGCACTTGAAAGGGTACCTAGATGGGGTTTGTTTGGGGACCAAAGGAGGGAAATCAGATTACTCATTCAGTATGGAGCTGTTCCTCATAACGATTGTCCAACATGTAATAGGTGGAGGACGGAAGTGGAATATGAAGTTAAGAGATGGAAAGACCTTCTGGCTCGCAAGGCATATCATGCTCGGATACATTATCCAGAACGCCATAATGGTAATCATGAATCGGAAGCAACGTCGTGACTTTTCTCCGTTCAGCTTGACCGAGAAACCAAATAAATGAGGCCCCGTCATGTCACGTTCGAGCAGATGGAAGGTGCAACCAGAGAATATACGACATGCTTTGAGAAACAGGAGGGCTCACAGATGAAACCATGTCTCGTTGCATTTCCTGGGCTGCCATACGCCTTCTAATGACTTAGAATTTCCCGGCCCCCACGTAATTCGTGACGACCCGAGCTCGCTACCAGCAGAAACGCAATATCTACCAAGTACTTCTCGGATTGGGAACCCCAACAAAAGGTTGTACCTGAGACTCCAACAACGTCAGCACTGCCTTTTGTGCCCTGAGACTCTCCTCCTGCGCCCGAACAGAAGCTCTCAGCGCCTCCCGCACAACATCTTGACCCTCGATAGAATGCGCAACAGTCGACACTGAACTCCCACCACCGGAACCAGAAAACCGCTCCTCCTTCTCAACATCCTTATCCCGCGGTCCGAACGGATTCGGAATACTATTGTTCTGTATCACCGAGATCGTCTCACCAACTACAAGAAGCGAATTAACCACGAAAAAGATCAACACTGCTCGATTCGCCTTGTGGCCTTGCAGACTGCCTAGATCCCGGGTGTATACCTCGCCGATGTACGTCCCCAGCGCCACGAACAGACATACAATCGAGACGTTGAGTAGCCGACTTGGCGTTGTGAGGATAGCAGCTGCCTTGATAGATGGGATCTTCTGCCCCCAATTATTCTCGGTAAGAAGCCAGTCGTGGACATCTTCGGCGCTGTGAAGTTCGCTGAGGACCATCTGTGTGAAGAAAGCGGCGAGGGTGGAGAGGACGCCGCAGACAACACTTGCGTACGCGAAGGCTGTCGCGGTCCAGTGGATGTTCCCGAAGCCGTCGAGGCCGAGCATTGTGATGGCTATTTGCGCGATAATGGCGGCCTGAATTCGGCGAGACGTACTGGTTAGCCTCGAACGTTTATGGACAGAGACAACATGAGGGGATGAGCGCAACGAACAGCAACAGCCTCCAAAGCCAACGGATCCCGATAAGACTCCTTCAACCTCCAAGCCTCGGTATATCCGCCCCTCAAAACATAATTCCGAATACGGAGGGTGACTCGATAGATCTCCGGCCTAAAGGCTAAAGAGGTTAATATAACCAGAACCCCATTTTCATACCCAAGGCGAAGTATCTCGCTGTTGCGAACCGGGTCAATCATCGCGGATAGAAACCTGCCGCGGGAGTTCGGGTCGTCTGGATCCGGATTAATCTCGCATAGTTTTGTTATCCATCTGTACCATCTCAATAACGTGCTGAAACCTCTGATCCTCATGGTGGCTGTCGTAGCGAAGGGGTCCATTTTGGGGGCGTTGGTGTAAATAGGGTTTCTGACACTGAGCGCCGTGGGAAAGGCAACGAGGGGATTAGAACATGAAACGGCGGCATGGAATAATATATGAATAGCGACAGAAAAGCAAAAAGCACAGCTCATGGGGACCTAAATCCCTGTCATGACAGTCTCAGGTTAGACAAGCATCAACGTTCTAATAACTGGTTGCACCGCGCAGAAAGCCACTCACGAGCGGGCGGTTGTTATTGGTACCCAGGGCTGGATGGTCAAGAGCATTGTCCCAACATGACAAGCATCGCATTATGAACCTGACAATGGATAATTTTCATTCGAGCAACGGTGTTTCGGAATATGCGGGTTTGTGCTTTTTTGCTTGTTCCAGCTCCTTGTATGCGGGTGTTCATCTCCCGCCAACCTTGCGGCAAACGGGGCAGCCCCTGAATTACGTTCGCGGGTCATAACGTCTCTGGATCTGGTGGTGAGTAGGAAATCTTGAATTGAAGAGAAGCACAAGCTATTAGAAATTGAAGTCGGTCTCAAATGCCATCCAGTGACGAGTAAAATGAGCGTAACGATTTTGCCGCTTGACGGACGAGCGTAGCAGTTAGCCCTAACCAATCTCAAATCGGCATGTCCCCAGCGCATACCTTGCAGGAGTGTCACATCTGTACCACAAATTCCATCCGATTTTAGAGACGGATCAAAAAAATAAGCCTGTCTGTCGGAGAATCCATAATACCTTTCCGATTATATCTCTTACCCACACAGCCGCTTCTTATCAAGCTTCTGGTACGCAACAATTCCACTCCCCATACCCACAAGCGAAATATGACCAGCATCGGCGTCTTTATCAACATCTGCTATTCGAACTCGCACGTCACGCAGCAATCGCGTGCGCTCCAGTCCTGGAAACGCGCCGCCCGGCGGCACAAGGATATGCGGGTTATTCCTTGTCAGCGACGAAACAGCGCCCAGGGTATCCGGGGCGGAAGTCAGGGATCGCAGGACGAGACAGACAAGTGCAGAAAATTGCAGGAATACAGTTGCAACGACGAAAGTCGCTGCCCAGCCTGCGTTGACGCGGTATATATTGATGGGCCTTGATGTATTGCCGTCTGTGCTGTTGAAGGTAGGCTGGAAGTACGCTGAGGTATTGAGGTAGATAGAGTCGGAAAGCGAGGCTGATGGCAGTGCTATCTTGGCTTTATGCAGATCCGGTGACGGACCTGAGCTGTCCGGGGAGAAGTACATCCAAAACTAACTAGGCCGAGACAGCCTTCCCTGCAAGCCCTGAAGGGTTATCCTGCGAACTGAACGCCTTTCGAAGATGCATCGCCGAACTACATGATCAAGCAGCCGACCATGTTTCGATACTGTCCAGTGGCATATGTATCCTCGAAATTCCCAATACGTACCCCTTACAAGGTCAAAAAAACTTTCTCGACGGGGAGCGCGTTACGCCCGGGCCTCAAGTACCATCGCCAATTACCAGGCACCATCACAACAACGCTATTCAAGAAGAGTCTCCGAAAACAGCATAGCACAAAATCATCTTCAACAGACCTAATAAAACGTGCCGAACAAATGCTCGCGCGGCTCAACGCAGACATAAAGTCAACGAAAGGGCCCTGTTCAAAACGAACACCACATCTCGGGCCTTCCCAGAACGACGCCGACCAGATCGAAAGCTCCTCGCCGACGATGGCTTCTGCACATGAGGACTCGTCGTCTATCGTTGCACCTATAAGAGCGACGCTGACTGGGCAGAGTTCCTACGCGCCTAAATTTCTGCGTCAGGGACACACTGGAGTACTATAACGGGCTCGACTTGCTTGAGTCATATGCTCCAACTGTCCTGCAGGATAAAGCATTTGATGGGACAACGACGTCAGTTATCCGCGATCATTTCAGGGAGTGGGTTACTACGGCCTCGGAGCGCGAACAGGGGCGCGAAAGGCAAAACTGCCCTGGTATCAACTCTACATTATGGTTGATAAGCAGGCTTTGCAGTCTGTTCTTAATGTCCCGGCGCCTAATCCGGATGATTATATGCAGACGCATTCTAATGGCATTCAATATGTGATTTTGGTAAACCGCAGGTGGCCGGAGTATTTGGCGGAGTACGAGGATGAAGAGCTGGCTGCGATACCTTACGAATTTGATAACGATAAGCCGTTGGAGGGATGTAAACGGCACGATGTAGGTTGGATGAAGGTTGCTTATGGCTATGCGCAGATTCAGGCTACGCTTGATGTGCATACTGTGGATCATTGGCGGATCCAGTATCGTCAGCCTCCGGAGATTGGGTTTCAGTTTTGATGGCGGTCTTGTCTATTACTTCGTGCATATCTTTCACGTTTACGGTAATTTTGAAGGCTCTTATCTGTTTTTCAGGAGCCAGCAAGAATCAATATCGTTTCTTGACCCTTTAATCACTACCAGCACGTGACCAATCCGGCCCTCAATCTGCATCAGCAGGATACCTTCTCTCGGAGTTTGGGATGGCATGGTCATCTACCTATGGCATGGCCATTTTTCTGGAACGCCTCATAGCCACAAAATATTGTTCCAAAACCGTTTGAGTCCTAGAAACATGGCTATGCTAAGCCACCATCTGGTGATTCTGGCTCGGATGTAAGTAACGCTGAGCTTATTCCCGGCACTAGTGTGCCCTAATCTTGATGACATCGTTATTCCCGATCTATGCTTTACTCCGTAAGGTATCTAGGTACAATACTTCTAGACCTATATAAATCAGTATGCTTTTCATACATACGGTCCTATAGTTGATATAACAATCCTGACAACGAACTTGATATCAAACAACATCTCAAATCAGACCAACAATGAACTTCGGAAAACGATCCATCCCCTTCAACCCGGAGGCGAACATCCCCTCGCTCGAGGGGAAAGCCATCCTCGTAACAGGCGGCAACATCGGGCTAGGAGAACAAAGCGTCCTGCAATACGCAAAGCAAAGTCCAAACATCATCTGGCTTGCCGCGCGAAGCCGTGATAAAGCCAAAGCCGCCATCGACGAAATCAAGGCGCAGCTCCCTGAAAATGCCAAAGCCAACATCAAGTTTCTAGAGCTCGACCTCGCATCATTAGATTCCATCAAGACAGCAGCGAAAAGAGTTCTATCCGAATCTGATCGTCTCGATATTCTGCTCCTCAATGCGGGCATTATGGCTGTACCACCAGGCCTCACAAAAGACGGCTACGAGCTGCAATTCGGAACGAATTACCTCGGCCATATCCTACTCGCAAAACTCCTCCTCCCCCTTCTGCAAAAGACCGCAACGTTACCGAACGCCGACGTCCGCCTCATAAACATGACTTCCCGCGCGCATAATCTCGCTCCCAAAGAGGGCATAAAATACGATACCCTCCGCACAACAGCCGAAAATCTAGGCCCCTACGGGCGGTACGGGCAAAGCAAACTCGCGCAAATCCTCTGGACGCGCGAAGCAGCAAGTCACTACCCCAACATCACCATCAATGCAATCCACCCCGGGCTGGTACGCACGAATCTCATGGGCAATGCGACGGGTTCAGCGTGGTGGGCGAAGATTCTTGGCAAGATCGCGAATTATGTTTTTACGTCTGTTGAGCAGGGTGTGAGGAATCAGCTTTGGGCTTCTGTTTCTACGGAGATCAGGACGGGGTGGTACTATGAGCCTGTGGGGGTTAGTGGGCGTGAGACTGAATTGGCGAGGGATGAGGCGTTGGCGAGGGGGTTGTGGGAGTGGACGGAGGAGGAACTTAGGGGGCATTGTACTGTTTAGATTTCTTTGGTTCGTTATGATTGTACGACTATCACGTTATGTTTTTCTGTCTTTGGGTTCCTCTTCCTTTCCATGTTGATATAATAAACTCAGGTCGACCACAGCACAATTTCGCATCCATCTCGTTGTTGCGGTGCAGCTCTAGTTTTCAACTGCTCAGTGCTCACAGTCACGGGCAGGGTATCGCACCTTCCTAAACTTATACTTCCATCGTGTGTACGAGAAACGGCAGGTACGACGGAGCTCAGTCGCCCCTTCCTCGCCGGAGACACTTCGTGATAAGGCAGGTTCGATGGACTCTGGAGCCGAGGCGTTCCTTCCTTCCTCGTCAACACAAACCCACTAGGAAGGTGCACTGGATGTCCCGTCGGCCGCTCCTTCCTGGGTCTATACCATGTACAACATACGGCAGGTACGATCGGGCCCAATCGCCCTTTCCATTTCACATCAGGCACCCGTCGCGCCTTCCTAATCTGCAGCAGTTCGAGATAAGGCAAGTGCGATCCAGCTCCAGTTGGGCCGTCCCTTCCTTTCTTCTTCCTGAATATCCCAAACCCTCTTTAGGGAGGTGCAATGGAGCCCCAGCCCGGCCGCCGGTCGCTCTGCTCCGGGGTCGGCCTGAGTGTTCCGGTCGGTTTGAACAGCGGGAGGTTCAGCTCGAGAGCCACCGACGACCGAACCCCTGTTAGCGAACCCCAGCACTTACGTACCTGCAAACAGGGTCCTACCAATCCAAGCAATGATCATAGCTTGAACCGTGGACCCCTTAATATCGAGCACTTGGGGTTGTCAGGAACGCGCGCGTAGAGCTGGGGAACGGGCGAATCATGAACTAGCCCTAATATATTTGTGACGGTCCGCCCCATGCTGAGACTGGCGTTTAGCCGATCGCTAACAATAAATGTCCCAGGCTTCAGTCTCAAAAAAAAAAGTATAAAATGATGGTTCCTCTTGACCTTGAGCACGTGTATCCTCAGTTTGCTTTTCTTTTTTTTTAGATTCTTTTCAATTTCATCGCGATGAAGATTTTTGGGCCTCTCTTGGCCGCTGGGGTCGCTCATGCCTATACTGTCACTACGGTCGATCAGTTTATGCTGAAGAACATCGACCCGCTTGTTCTGCCTGGCCAATACACAAGCCATATGCACAGCTTCTTTGGCTCTGATGCTGTAAATGCCACTACCTCGACTTCTGCTGAGCTGCGACAGGGCTGCTCCACGGCGCGAAACCCGAATGACTTCTCCGTTTACTGTACGATCACACTCTTATCCATCATTCAATAACAACCTTCCATACTAACTAAACCAGGGGTCCCGACCCTCTATCTAGTCGACGCCACCGCAACCCCAAACAAAACACACACCCCCATAACCCCCATGCGCTTCAGCGCCTACTACGAGCTCCTAAACGAAGCCGAGATCCCGCTCCCAGAAAACTTCCACATGGTCATCGGGAACGCCTCAGCAACCTCATCAGCAGGCCTAACAGAAGACAACGGGATAAGCTGGGCCTGCGAAGGCGACGACTCAGGCGATAAAGAGAGAGCAGCCTTCCCTGAAACGACCTGCTCAACACACCTCCAATTCCTCCTCTTCTTCCCCGATTGCGCGAACCCAGATACGTTTGAAACGGCTTACTCCAAGAACCCGGATTGGTTTGACGGGTATGAAGAGAATCGGTGCCCGGCTGGGATGTATCGGATCCCCAGGCTACGGTTCTCAATCCGGTATGATCTTAGAGAGATTTTGCCGAATGGGTGGGACGGGAGACCGCCGCTGGAACTTGCTTGCGGGAATGAGTATTGTGCCCATGGGGACTTTATTAATGGGTGGTTGACGCAGGCGGCGGAGGATATGTTGAATGATCCGAGTAAAAGGGAGTACTATGCTGTTACGGGGCCGTTGGGGACTGGTGATGCGGGGAGTGTTTGTGGGAGGGAGGCGAGGGATGCTGATCCGGGGCATGGGACGGGGGATTATGTGGAGAGTTTGAGGATGATGAATAGGACTGATATTGATGCCACGACGAAGCACAAAAGGCATTACCATGCTGGTCATCGTCGATGGTAGGGGTTAAGATTTGCCATTGAACTAAAATAGACGCGGGTGCTTATAGCATGTTATCATGCATTGATTTTCGGTGAATATCAGTCCGGTTTCAGGCCCGTTCCCGAAATAAATATATCCGAATTACCGGGATCAAGTCTCGCCCTCTCTCCTCAAGACTACGATTATCTCAATTGATCATTGAATCAAATGATTTAAATAGCTAAGCTGGAATATACTTTTTGTTATTCGAAATCGGAGTTGGAGTATGCTAGCACTTTCCCCACAGCCCTCATTACGCCATCAGTGCTTAGACCACAGTTAGAGCAGTTTCATAGCACAATAAAACAAACAATACCGAAGAAAATCCACACCGCAAGCCACCCCACACGTTCCTCATGATCCGCTGACACTATCGTGGGGGTCCAAGCTCTGACCCTATCTTACTCTGCAGGTGAGTTCCCAAACCGGCTCCGGTAAAGCCAGTCACGTGGTCTTGGACCAGGACTTCCTCCGCGGGGCTTTCCGCTTTTAAGATGCAGATTGTCCCGGTTTCCTCCCTCACAATGCTGCCCCGTCTCACCCCTGCTCGCTTGCCCCTCCGCCAGTTCCAGGGTCCTATTTTCCGTCCTCAATTCATTGCCTCGCGCTTTTGCAGCAACCACTCGCACCCAACCTCCAACAACAAGCCCAAAATGCCCGACGCTTCCGACCCCCAGGCCGTGACTCGCTACCTCGAGCAGTCGCACGAGAAGATCTTCGAGAGCAATCGCGCTTGGGTCCAGGCGAAGAAGGACTCTGATCCTGCTTTCTTCGATAAGCTTGCTGCTGGGCAGTCGCCTGAGTACCTGTACGACTTCTACATACCCCCTCGTCCTTCCTCACATTGACTAACCGGTGATGGATGGGCAATAGGTACATCGGCTGCGCCGACTCCCGCGTCCCCGCCAACGAAATCATGGGCCTCGATGCCGGCGAAGTCTTCGTGCACCGAAACATCGCAAACGTCGTGCCCACAATCGACCTGTCTTCAATGTCCGTGATTAACTACGCCGTCCGCCACCTGAAAGTAAAACACATCGTCGTGTGCGGGCACTACAACTGCGGTGGTGTACAGGCCGCATTGTCTCCTACAGACCTAGGCATCTTGAACCCGTGGCTGCGCAACATCCGCGACGTCTACCGTCTGCACGAGAAGGAGCTCGATGCGATCGAGGACAAGCATGAGCGGTTTAACAGGCTCGTTGAGTTGAATGTTGTGGAGAGTTGTCGGAGTGTTATTAAGACGGCGGTTGTGCAACAGAGTTATGAGGCGAATCAGTTCCCGATTGTGCATGGTTGGGTGTTTAATTTGAAGGATGGGTTGCTCAAGGATCTCAAGATTGATTTCCCGGGGATGTTGGCGGATATTCAGAAGATTTATAACCTTACGCAGGGTGCTGCTTAAGCCTGTTCGCAATTAATAGGGGATGGTTTAGATCTGTGGTGTTTGGGTTACGGTATGGAGTAGAGGATGGGATGGGCAGTGTTGATATTTCGCATAGTTAATAGTTAAAATTTACCAGTTTCTACGTTCTTCATTCTTCTCATGGAAACGTTATCGCCAGGTTCCCCTCCCGACCAAACTCAATGACTCAATCCCAACACCCCGCCATTAAGTCCGCGGAAAGAACAACGCCATTGAAAGCGCAATTCTAAAACTCCGCGCCGTCTCGGCACGATAACAACCAAACCTTACTATTGGATAAAGACCGAGTAAGCGCCGGGAAACTACCGGATGATCCTGCAGAAGAGAACAGAAGCAACTGGCGTCATTGGTAGCCTTCCAGCGAGGAATGACAGCTCCCAACGAGTGTGGGGCGGGCGTCATAGAGCCGGACGTCTATCCCACCAATGAAACATGGATATACCGCTTTGGGACGAGGTTATTTCGCCGGGGATCCACAGACGGCAGCATTGGATGGGGCCGGTTCGTCGTATGATATCTTGATTATACATTGATGATTCAATCTTGCCAGTACTAGAGAGTTACTTTGCTATATCTTATCTGAAAAAACTTCCTAAGCGCTCGCGCGAAGCTGTTCCGGCGTCGCGCTGGCCCGTCTCCTTGGAACTCGATGCTCGAAATATTGAGAAAAGAAGAGGGATTGCCGCGGTCTGGCCGTCTTCTTGGAGCAGGTCCCTCATCCAAGAGGTAGTGACTGGAGCTTGTGGCCTGATCATAGATTCTTTTGAGTTCGGAATGGACTTGTGCGGCCGAAGCGCGTTCCTCGGGCTCAATGACAATCATCTTCGTCATGATCAGGCCCAGAATGCCGCGTAGTGCGTTTGTGCAGCGCGAGCTTCGTTCCAAGCGGTTAACCCACGAGATGACGGCTGGCCTGATGTTTTGGTAGTCGGACGTGTGAAAGTCAGCAGTGCGCCATTCAGGATCCTCGCCGCTGGTATCGAGTCGCTCATCAGAAAATTCCACAATAGCATTGCTTCGTAGGACAAGGAAAGTTATGAACTCCAGGTACAAACACCCTAAGCTCCATATGTCCCATTTACGAGAAACGAGACCTGTTTGCCTGTAAGGGGGGGAGTATATAGGGGGCGCTATGACCGAGGCCGGGTCAATACTGTCTCGCTCATCCCGGCCTTTATGATCTGACAGCTGGAGACCGGCTATCTTGAGCAGATTGCTGTCTCGAAACCAGAGGATGTTATCGGCTCTTATATCACCGTGCCGGCCATAGCGGGCTAACCCCAGAATCGAGCTATGGAATTCGTGAAAGAGGGCCAATGCATCTGCAATTCCTGCCATCTGGTCAATGGACCATTTGAGCAATACACCGCTGAGCTCAGGGGTAGAGTTCATCACAATATAGCTGAGATCGCTTTTCTCGTAAGTGAAGAGCAGGTCAATAAGATTGGGATGGACATATGAACTCAAATCCCGAAGAATGCGCATCTCGCGATTGACACTGGTCGCCCGAGGAAGGCCTTTGAGAACAACTGCGAGTGCCTAGGATGTACAGAAGTTGGTCAGTACTGAAATTTTCCCACGGTGGATGTGGCCTTGAATAATTACATTTCCCCTTCTAGTATCATACCCGAACTCGTAATGATGTTGATGGATATGTGCCCGCCTGACTTCAGTATAGTCCTCTGTGTTGGGCGGCCTGTAATTCGATTCGAAATCCTGGTCGACGAAGGGTAGAACCTGCTCTTCATCCAAGACATAATGCCTTCGTCTTTGAAACACAGGACTTAATACTCGATACTGCTTGCTTGTAAACATCTTGATTGCCTGATCATCCCACTGCTTAACGGTCCGGATCGATTTGCCCTGCTTAGTGAAAAGTTCCAGGCCCCCTCAAACTTGAATTTCGAGTGGCTAGTGGTACTGATGCGACGACGCCTTTCCCTGCTTTGTTTACGCTAAATGCACCTACGGCTTCGCGACAACCGACTGATCTCTGGCGAGAGTTGCAGTTAGAAAACTGGCAGCCTACGGAGACGACCCAAAGTAGAGTTGCGCAGATAGACGCCCCTCAGTCACCACAGAAGTGGAAGCTCTCGTTCCGAAAGAAAGACAGCAATCCACCTCTTGCTCCCAAAAAGGTCGCATTCTTGGTGAACGACAAGAACATTGAGCGAACCACCAAGTATTCGGAGATACAGGATCTCTGCAACTTTATCATTGGCTCAAAGACGTGTATTGAGTGGCATGGTTTTATCACCGATAATCGCTCGAGAAAACATCGGCTTCGTGACATCCACCAGACGCAGGTTCTATCTATTGACACCAAGGAATTGAACACAATATCTCTCAGCGAAGCGTTCCTTACTCACCAGACACCGATTCACGACGTCAGGTCAAGGCTGGAGCTGAAGCTAGCATCATCTGTTATGCAGTTACACACAACAGAATGGCTGTACGGTACCTGGGGTGCTGATAAAATCTTCTTCCTGCTATCACGGGATGGTATCCCTAAGCTCAATGATCCCCTCGTCCAACAGGTCTTCGGAACAAATCCACAGATGTCCTGCAGTAACAAAGCAAATCATATTCGCCTCGGTGCATCAATACCTTGTCTTTTCTCGCTGGGAGTAGTCCTGATTGAACTCTGGCATTGGAAACCTTTCGCAGAGCTAAAGACCGATCAAGAAAAAGCAATGATGAGTGCACCAGTAAGTGCAAATTGATACTTGCCAAGAGAAAAACGCTAATCAAAGATATCTAGGTACCTGAAATATCCGACATCATGGCAGCCGACCGTCTAGTAAAGGCCATGGACGACGCAGGACCGAGCTACACTGCTTCTGTTCAACGATGTATTTTTGGAGTCGACGCTGCCTGCACGTCCCTTGAAGAGGATAGATTCCGTGATGAGGTCGAGGAAAATATTATATTTCCGCTTGCTGAGCATTTATGGTTTTTCTGTGGAAAGGAGACGGTTGAGGAATGTCATCGAATATTTTTGTACGAGCCGCCCGATCATGAAAGGTAGTCTCACATTGGGTAAAGCTTTTAACATCGTATCTAACTCAACGGCCCAGACCAGCTAATACAGAGGCATACCGCGTCGCATCAGACGATCGTACCTTCTTTGGTACGTGATCATGACCGGCCGGGGGTAACAATTATAACAGCAGGAAGGAGCGCCCGACAAGACGCACCTTCCCTATTAGGCACCATTTGATCTTCACGCAACAGGCAGGTGCGACCGACGAGCTGATGCGCATTTACCTTCATTAAAAAGCCCGGTGACTTGACCTACTTGTATCCCGCCACTTCTCTGTTCAGAGGTCTCACAAGGTACCCGTAGTTCCACCATGTCGGAAATCCCCACATTGCGGATCGTCCCGCTGTTTCCGTCGCAGGAGCCTCAACCCGCTCTATTCTTATTTTGATCTTCATTTGTTGATCTTGATACTATGTCCGATGCGTAAGTAATTGATCCGGAACATCTTCTATTTCTCCCGTTATGAAATGAGTTTATATGATACTGGGTTAGACTTGCTATCGCGTAGCAGGGACTGGGAATTTCAGTTGAGGCAAGGGCATAGAATGGTGTATTGCTCCTGGCGGACTGAACGAAATGACATGGTTAAACTGACATAAGGAAACCCCAAGGCGGACCAGAAAGTCCAAGTTTTGTTTCTGCTTACCCTGGAAAGAACTCGTATACGTAGGCCGGGAGTAGATGAAGGAGGACAAGAGTATTATCTGGGTTACGTGATTGGAAGACGTTGAAGAGGTGCAGACTTTGACGATGAGATAGAGACTTTGCCTCGTCTGATAGACTTGAAACGACTCGGGAAGAGTGCAAAGCGGCAAAAAGCATCGTTGGAAAGATCATGGAAGTCTGCCAAGATGAACGGGAAGCTGAGTTGGCCTGATATGATCAGGATCAAGAGTAACTACCAATGGTGATGCGAATAAAAAGAAAGAGTGATATATAATTCAAACTATTAATAGCTATCCTAACGAGTCGCAGGATACTCTCTCAACCAGTCTGCAATATCGTGATACCCTCTATCCAAAGCATCATAAGACAAGTTCACGCAGATACTTTTCAGATCCATATTTCTAGGGCATGCTGAAAGTAGCATCAACAATATGCGTTTTAAACCCAACCCTGATGCCATTCTTGTTGCCTTCATCCAAGCTCCGAATGCCGGCTCGATGGAAACATTGCCGGAAGACATAAGAATCCTTTCTATGACATCAATTTCCCTTAACTGGACAGCAGCCTCCAATGGGCTGGAAATGTAATATCCGAGACATCGGACATTTGGGTCTGCACCACGGTCGAGCATCAAATATGCAATTTTGAAGATTTTGCTGAGGATTGCTTCCTGGAGCGGAGTTCCAATGTTGCGTCCCGCCGGTATGTCAAAGGCTGCGCCGCTGTCTAAAAGAAACATCGCGACACGCGCGTCTGGTGAATACCCTGGGAGCCGGGCTGTGAGGGATCTTTGCAGCAGAGTTGATTTAGACCTGGTTTCTCGGGAATTGATGTCTACCCCGGCTTTGAGAAACAGTTTTATGATTTTGATTGTTGTATCACTTCTTTTATGAAATTGCAGATTGTTCCAGGCTTCCAGCAATTTCCTTTGTCGTAGGCTCTCGCCTATGTTGGCCATCTTGTCAATAAGCAGTTCAAACACTCGATGGTCTCCGCATGGTGGGCCAACAGCAGCCCTCAGAGCTGCAATCACATAAAAGGATCCTTTCACTTTGAGATTATCTTCAATAATTGGCGCAATGCTTTCGTACTCGCTTTCCTGATCGATCTGTAAAGACAACGCGGATTTTGATCCCGGGCCACCCGCAGAGACGGCGTCAACATCAGCTCCTTTTCCCATGAGTAGTTCCATCATCCTCATATCCCTGTTGACCAATGACCACCTCAGTGCTGTTGGTCTTTCCTGCCTACCGATGCTATTTGCAGGGCACTCCGCCTTGGCTCCGCTTTCAAGTAAGCATTTTGCTCCATCGAACCATTCAAGCTGCGCGGCTACTTGCAACGGCGTATCATGGTCAAATGATGGAGGCGGGTTCACGCTAGCACCATTCTGAATGCACCAGAGTACCTCCTCGAGGCATTGTCTGCGAATGACGGCTAGAAATGCTTCCCGACCATCAGGTCTTTGCCAGAGTTCATTGATATGGAGACCGGAGTCGCACGGATTCCAGGAGGTGCTTAACGTTTCATTCCTGCTTTCTGTTGCCTGTCAGTCTGCAACTATCACTGTGACGTAGATGATAAGTCTTGGAAAACTCGTCTAAGCTTTCTGCAGTGGCTCAAAAATTCACTCACCATGAAAGAGCTCCAGCCTATCGCATATGGTCCGCACCAATGACTGAGGTTCGTATGAACTAGTGGAGTAATTCGGCCGTTCCTCGAGATAGGTATCGGGTGCCTCCACATCCCAAGGTCTTTGCCCAGAGGTAGATTCAGCTAGATCGTATCAGCCACTTGACCCGGATCTCTGTTTGGATGTGTGGTGGCTTACCAAGAACAGACCCGGGGTTCTGAGGTCCATTCGAAACCTCGGAGTCAGGAACAGGGCTAGAAGGGGGTGTAAGAATAACGACCTCGTCAAGACTTGAAGCATTCTCTGGTATGTCGATAGTGGCAATGAGAGGAACATTTCGTGCAATTTCCTTCATCACTTTTGCCCACGGTTGCACTTGCCCGTAGAGTAGAACTTGACTGTTCTTGCCTTCAAGCTGGCGCCTCCGCAGCCTGACCTCCACAAATCTCCACACATCCGAACTTGTATTTTTACCGACTTTCCAGGCCTTAAGTTTGGCGCGGTATTGATTTGGGCTGGTTAGCTATTAGCTTTGTTGACCGAAGAGTCTACGAGAGCATCTTCAGTCACCTCGCTTCGAACCCGTGCTGGTCTCTCATGACAGCCATGACTTGATCTAATGTCCATTTGCGCTCTAGATAGAGGGAGGATATCTCCTCTTTGTGTTGCTCCCATACCTCATTCCGAATTCTTGGCGCACTTTTCGGCATGATAGGCGGTTGTGAACGTTAGATTCCGATGCACATATCGAGTGTCGAAGGTCTGAATCAAAACCAGAGGGGTAATCCTACGTCCTACGAGGCTGCCATAGCGGTGAGTAACCAAGCTGCTTTGGGAGGGGGGAGAAACGCCCTGCGCCCATCACTGCCGCTGACGACTGTTGGCTGACCTGTTCGTCAGACAGGGACCAGCATGTCCACTCCGGCTAGGTTTGCAATCCTTTTTTATACGCCTGCCGTCGGTAAAGTCACGGTTTTGCTTTTTCAATGCATGTGACAGCCTGATCCACTGCCTCGAGGTAAGCAGCTCGAGCCACAGACAAAACGTACCGTCTTACTCCAGACGTGATTGGTTGACACCAGAATCTGATTTCCAAAATGTGGTTTTAAGATGGTTTCCAAAAGTACTGCCCGATGTCCCCGAGTAAGCACAAGTCTTCGTGCCACCAATCTGGACTAGGGTGTATTTCCAGATTGTGCCGCATCATTGTTTGCCAAAAGAAATGTGGTTTACCTTGCTATAAACGGGCGCCCTCCTCACTCTGAAAATAATTCTCTTTCCCTCTTCCACCCCTTCTGCATACCTCTCCTGGTACCGAATGACTTGGTCGTCCGAGACTATCATCGCGCTCATTACCCTGGCCGCTACTGGTCCTCCATCCTTGCTCTTGATATGGACGTACCTGTCGCGTCGATGGAGAGCTCCTCGTACGAAATACATGAGCGGTGAGTCTCCCTCAACTCAAACCTATGCACACCATTCATATCTGACTTAAATATCTTCTAGACCTGCAGACCAATCAATCCTCCGCCACCCCGAGACCTCGCGCGCATACCTGGTCCCATTTCGACCGTCCTGATACAACAACGGAACTACGAGGCGTCGACCGCAGAAGCTTGACTGGCATCCATGAAGTCTAAGAGAAGTCTCGGGTGCTCGGGGGTTAGACACTTTGCATCCTTGTGAGGGTGATGTGACTAGGTTAGAGACAGGAGACATAATAAGTCAAGTTGAACATTTGGAGGACCCACCTTGATCGATTTCACAGTTTTATGCCGCAATTTATCGTTAGAGTATGATAAAGTAGGAACTGCTGAGATACCATAAAAGGGCAGGTCAGGGTCACAGCCCGAGTGGACCCATTCGTACTCACATGCATACCTCTTTTACCAAGCATCTTCTCAGAACCATCCAAGTCAATCAGAGGGTCTTTAGCCTCTTCTCTAGAGTAAACAGGATGCGCAAGACCCATAACGCTAACAGCTTCAAGACCTCCTGTCCTTATTCTATCCTTTCCTTTCTCAGGCCATGTTCGTTTTGCCCACCCCCTCGACCCTGCTAACCATCCTTATAAAGATAATAAACAACTCATTACGTAATATAGGCTAAAGGGGACATACAATACTACGTTGTGAGCCTCCTGTCCTTTTTCTGTTCTTTTACTCCCCAATAAGTTTTCTTTCTGCCTACCCGCTCGACCCTGTCAGCCTTCCTCATAAAGATGACGAGCAACTCCTCACACAATATGAACTGAAGAGGACATATGTCTACCAGTTCCAATATCCGCTGTAGACCTCCTATTTTTTTGTCCCTCAACATGTCTTCTCTTTGTTCTATCCACCGCCCTCGACCTCTTGAATACCCTCATGAAGAGCAACTCTTCACACATGATAGACTAATCACACTCTGCATCACACTGAAATAACTCACCGGGTCTCTCTTTACACTCCCACCCTTGAATGCAACCTATTTCATATTCCTTTAACCTTCCCATTTCCAATTCCAGCTTCATATTCTCGGTATCTCCAAATCAGTATGCTATATCCAGCCTATCACCCTGGATGGTCTAAGCTAAACATCTGCGCTTCACGAATTGAAAGTTATTTCCGTCTTCCGACCCCCCCCCCCGGCTCCCTTCTTCCTAATAGAGACTAATTTATCCGGCGCATCGTAGCAAATGCTATTCTCAGCTCTAATGTTAAGGGACAAGTGCAAGGTACTGCTTACCCAAATATACATTCGGTATCGGGCCTTTTGTATATACAGTTTATTGAAAAATGAGACAAGGATTGATTGTTGTGGACCTAGACATTGTGTGTGTAATTCCGCGTTTATACATCCATAGTAGCCAGTCAAAATCTGTCGCCCGGTATCATAAGCAAGGAATGCGGATTCAAGTTCGATTTTGTCTTCCGACCTTTAATCCAAAACTAGGAATTGGATAGCCAAAAAGGGGTCTTGAAAATGAGAAAGACTCTCAGATTTGTCTATATGCTCGAGACTGCGCGCTGCTTGTTATCTTACTGCGGCACCGCTAATGATATGGCCCCGGATGATATCGCAATTTCTTGGAGCTTCGACATGACTTTCCAATAAAATTTCCTTTGTAGCAGAGGGAAGCTGACCTAAATAGTACCTGCATGACCCGAAACTCAATGACCAACCATGGCTCAACGCGGAGCATTGTAGATTTAGAGATAGATACGTTCCAACTCAGACTTAGACCGAGCAGCCCCGTCCATCATCTACAACTTCCTCGGCGTAGCCACAAACCCCTTCGGCTTAACAAGCCACCAATTATTAGCAACGAGCTTATCCGTCCTCTCAAGTTCAAAGTCAAAGTTCCTCACAAGCTGGGGAATTAGCTTCCCCATTTCCAGCAAACTAATGTTCTTCCCCAGACAGGACCTGGAGCCCAAACCAAAGGGCATGAAGTACCGCTCCATTTCTGGGGTTACGCCTTCAAGCCAGCGCTCTGGTCGGAATGAGCCTGCGTCGGCGCCGAAGACGGATTTGTTGTGGTGGGCTACCCATGAGTTCACCCCTACAACCGTCTGAAGGTGCGTTAGTAGAGAGGACATAGGGTAGGTGGTCAGAAACTACGTACTCCTGCTGGAAAGAACTTCCCACATAGCGTGGTGCCGCCGGGAGGCACGACGCGCACCAGAGGTAACCCGACAGATGGGTTTATTCGAAGACCCTCTTTTAGTACAGCCTGAAAGTAAGGAAGCTTTTGACTCTCCGCGAAGGTTATTGGATCTGACACCCTTCTCTCCTTTAAAGCAACGTTGATCTCCTCTCGAAGTTTCGCCAGGCAGGACGGGTTTGCCCATAGATGGAAGACAATTGCGGAAAGAACAATGGATGTTGTATCACTGCCCGCGAAAAGATTTCCTGCGGTCCCAAACAATAGGTGCGTAGCAGTGAAGACGGTAGGGTTCAGCTCGTGTGCTTTGAGGTTTTTGTCGAGGAAGTCTTCCGTGCCTTGATCGTCTGTTGGGGTATGCTCGCCTTTCGCAACCTTTTTCCGTCGCTCATTAATTACGTCCATTACCCAGTCACCGATACCTTGCATAGGATAGGCTGCGAAACGCATAACAAAAGCATATAATAATGGAAAGATTCCGCCGAGGCTGCCGTAAAGGTTGGCTTGATCAATCTCTGCCATCATGCCGTTGATATCTTCTCCTTTCTCAACAAATCCGAAAGATTTACCAAACTGTATGAATAGAGTTAGTTTCTATAGAGGACCGCAGCGATTTTTTCCCAGACAGGATGGCTCACGGTTATGTTGCCAATCACATCGAATGCGTAGTATTGCAGCCAGTTGCCCATGTCCATCTTCTGCTTCTCGTCCGAGCGTTTCTCCAGACTGTTCTCGAATGTTCGAATGCACATATCAACATATGCTTCATAGTGGATCATAGATGACATTGTATAATTGTTGGCAAATAAACGGCGTACAGCCGCATGTTTCTTAACGTCTCGTAAGGTAAATGTATTCACATCTGCTACATCAGAGATCGTGAAAGTAGAGTACCAGTCCGACTTTAGGAACTTGGAGCCATGGCCGTATACGATTTTCGTGGCTTCAAGATCGTCAATGCTGTAGACATTCGGGGCAATGCGAACAACGTTTCCTGGGAGCACGAACGGAATTAGCCCTAACTCGCGGTTGGTTCAGCGATCAATGGGGGGCGGATCACAAACCGTATTTTCTATGGAGTTCTATATTTTCAAGATGAAAATCGCCTTTTTTAACCTTGAAGAAATACCATAGTCTTGTGTACCGTGCAGCAATGGGACCCGGGATGCTCTTCAAGGGGTCCCGAATGTAGTCCATCACGAAAAAGAGTGCGTAGACCGCAATACCAAGTAGGATCAGCGATATGCCATTGTGCAATTCAAGGGTAGAGACGAGTCCACTTAGAAGCGCCATTGTTCGATGGACCGTTCTAGAAGACCATAAAAGTCAGTATTCGCAACATTAGGCACTGCATATAATAGAGTCTAAAGTTTGTAAGCGGGATCTAGGAGGATCTTCCCTCGGGATGTCAATTATGACCGTTGGCAGTAGGCGGACCTTCAGTGGCACGCCCAACCTCTCACAGCACAAGAAAGACCTACGGTCTCCAGAATTAACGAGTAGAACGTCAACGTACCAGATTAAGGATTTCAGAGTCCTTCGAGTGCTATCAAGAATATTTGAGCTGGGTACTGCGGAAACAGTTCATAGAAAGAGAAGCATAACAAATGCAACAGAGGTAGATGGACGCTTAATATACCTGGCCACTGCAAGAAGTGTGCACCGTGACGTGTTAAAGAGGGGTAACCATATACAAGATGGAACGAAGATGGTCCAAAAAGCAAATGCAAAGAAATGACCAGCCTTGCATAGAGACGCTGCAGCAGTGAAAGAGATCTCGATCCCAGTGGCGCGTAACTGCTCCTTTGTTGGACACCGAAGCACGAGCTGCAGCGCCGAGAATGAGGGGTCGAGTACCTAGGGCTTCAATAGGGCCGCACCTTGTGCTACGGACTTGCACATGCAAGATGATTTCTGGGGGAAGGAGCGACCTGTCTGTGCGGGTCTTCCTATCTTCCTTGGTAGTTTCCAGTACTTTTGAACTTGGCTATAGTTGGCTTACTTAGGGCTGGAGTCGCTTTTGCCGCCATTTTAGTGCAACCCCGGACGGTTCAACCGGGTCCCACTCTGTAGAGTTCTGCAGAGATCACCAAATATTACACACACAACTTTCACAGGTCGCCTCGGCGAGCCGCAGAAATTGTCTATAAAAGAAAGAATCTCATGTCTGCATATGCATATCCCTCAGGCACCCAGTCAAACAAAGGCACTCCAGTCATCCACGGATGCTTCACACACTCCGGTATCGTAAACCGCTCTTTCGGGTCAACAGTGATCATCCTGTCAATGAGATCCAACGCTGCATCCTCGACCGGGTCCCAGTAGGGAGACGGATAATCGAAGCGACCCATCTTTATCTGCTGCTCAAGTGTATATGGATTCTCGGGAGTATTTAGCTCTTCGGAGAATGGAGGGAACCCGCACAGTCAGATGTATAGGGCTACGCCGGCAGACCAGACGTCTACTGCGTAGTCGTATCGTCCGATGCTGTCCGGTGCTAGAACCTCCGGTGCGACGTCTAGAGTCATAGTCAGCACGGTGTTTTAAGGCCCTAAATGAGGTTGCGTACAGCTTGGTGTTCCGCCGAGGGTAGATGCGAACTCTCTGGACGACTTGGTATTCGTAGAGATATCGAAGTCTATTATCTTGACTGTTATCTTATTACCACCTGTCAGGAGGATGTTCTTTGGCTTGATGTCTCGATGGATCCATCCTTAGTTGTGCTGCGGCGCGTCAGCTGGTAGTTTTTGCTTTTCACTGTTTAAGACGGGAGTACCTACCAAGTGATCAAGAGCAGAAAAAAGCTGAGAGTGAATGTGCCTCGTTTCTGCGCTTGGGATATACTCTCTCGGAAACGTGTTGGAATAAGTCTTTGTCCACACTCCAGCACCACACATACTTTGCCTAGGGAATATTCCGCAAAAACATCAATTAGGCCAATAAGGTTACTGTGTAAATGCTTTTGCATCTCGCGCAAGAGTGCAACTTCTTGCCTCAGGTTACCCAGACTGGTATCGGTCCTGTTGACATCAAGCAGTTTGAGATCAAAGACCTTGACAGCGTAGGTCACTCGGGTTACCCTGTTGGCGCAGACAAATACCGTTGACTTCTTTCCTTTGTTGAGAGTTCTCTCAAGCTCGTATCGGTTTGATAATCCCAAGTTATAGCCTATACTTTCCACGAGTTCTGAGAAATTGTCATCTGTGTCCTCCGTCGGAGGATTAGGTGTCTCAGTCTGTGCAGCGTCTGTGTCTGTTGCGTCCTCTGCAATTTCTTGAACTTGAGCTAGTCCGTTAAGCAACCTGGAACCTTGCCGCTGTAATGGCTTTCCGGCTACCGCGTCGTTGTCTGCCGTTAGGCGCCTGACTAACTGTCCAAAATTTCGCCGAGATGCTGTAACAGATGCACGCCGCCCAGCGGGGTTCTGCGGGAGGACTTCTCTCTTATTATCCAAGTAATAAGCGATTGCTTCTTGATCATTGCGCGTTGTGATACTTAGAGCAGTATCTCCCCAGCTAGTGTCGGTATGTAACAGAGCCCCAGCCTGGACCAGCACTTCGACAACTGTGATGTTCCCATTTAGAACGGCTGGCATGAGCGGTGTCCACTCGCTGTACGTTTTGAGGTTGGCGTCGGCGCCTTTGTCTAGCAGGAGTTGAACAATATCATTGAACCCGTTCTTTGCCGCCCTTTGTAAAGCTGTTTGAGATATATGATCGTGTGCGTCTAATGTAGCTCCCAAATCAAGAAGAACTCGAACATTCTCGGCCTGTCCTAAAGCTGCGGCTCGAATAAGTGCCATTTCTCCGTCTGTCCCTCTTCCCTCTATGTCATGCTTGTCATCCACAATCATCTGGTGGATGATGCTTGGAAGGTTGAATCCAGCAGCGAGGACCAGAACAGGCACTTTCCTGGGATATTCCTGACTCCAGTTGAAGTAACGGGAGCTCCGGAGATTCGAAGTGTGGCTGGCAATTTCTACTGCTGTTTGATTTGAGAAGAACCTTTGAAAGCCGGACACGATATCTGTCGCCTCAGGGTCCTCGACATCGCTTTCCCAGTACATTACAGCGTAGAAAAGAAACGGGTATTCCTCGAGACGTTGATGCATGGCCGCATCAGTGGTGCAAACGCCAGTATAAAAATTGTCTAGGGTTAAATACGCTAAGCTGGCAAGCGTGGGGGCTTCCCACGCCTTCACAAGTTTTTCGGGGTAAGACCGCTCAAAGTAGCTCTGCGCAGTGTAATTTACTGGACGAACGGTTTGCGAGTCGCTAACAACAACAATGAGCCCGCCGCAGGCGCCCGTTAAGATATCGCTATCTGGGAGATTGTCTGGCCCCAGGGCGTCCCCATCCAACAAGTATTGTGTGGCGTACATGTGCTGTAACTCTAGAACAGTGAGTAGCCTTCTAGCAGCTATTACCCAGAACAAGATAGAATCCATCGAGTCAGCTGCTTCGGCACCTTGGCTATAGACTCTCCGAAGTGCCTCTGAGTATGTAGCATCCAGAGTCGTGGGTAAACACCACAGAGAAAGCCGAACTTCCTTACGGTTGATCTTTCTGGAAAGGGACGCGAGCTGCAGTTCGGCCAGCAGAACCCTGTTTACCAATCATTACGAGGGTAGGACAGAACACTTGTTTCACCCACATTCCTTGAGATTCGTCAATGATAGCTGTAACGATTTCTTCCTTGCGTTTTGGATCGCCACGTACGTGCTTGGAAAGCCTAGGGTGTCCGCTTATTCGTGATTCAAGATATAATTTTATATCCTCACTTTGAGCTAAGATTTCCAGCTTTTCCGCAAAGTGAAAGTAACTCTCATAAGTGGTTGAATGGCGCGAGGTACAGAGCACTTTGACCTGTGGACCGATGGAACGGAGAGCGGAGAGAAAGGGAATAAAGTCTTCCTCGGATTCTCCAAACTCATCAAGTGCATCAATAATGACATAGAACTTTTTAAAGACCCCCTTTAGTTTCTGCGGTAAATTTGTGAGTTGCGCAATTGTTGGTCGCGTTCCATATTTTTTGTGCAAATTGTACAGTGATAAAACTTCAGGCGATAAAGCCTCGTCTTCGCGATGCTGGAGCACTTGCTGGACCAAGCTAGACAAGAGGTTTGTCGGGGACTGCTCATCGCATCTCGTGTACTCGCAGTAAATGTATGTGTAAATTGTGTCAGGTATGTTTCTTTGGCGTTCAAGGTGGTCGATAATTATAGAACTTGTGACTTTCGTCAGCAATTATGTCCGCGCAGAGAGCCTGTGGATTGATGGTACATACACGAGCCTGGTCTTGCCCGATCCGGCTATACCCTGATCAGTTTCCAATAGGGCTTACAGGGTTCAAAGGGTTGACTCAGATATTCCTGGACACCACAAGGTGTCAATACTCCCATTAACCCATTTCAGGAAGGTTGGATGCTCGATAAACCAGACACCAGTTTCAGGTTGTATCCTGTCTAAGACGTCCATATGCCTCGCTCGAAATTATACTGGACTAATCCAAAGTATGACCTTTTGGGCCTCTTCATTTCTATCTCTAGCCTCAGAAGCATCAAGTTTCTTGTTGACATTGTCGAATTTGAAATTGGATAATTTTGCTAGCTCACTGCGACAGTCAGCATGGGGAGATATAACAGCGACCACGAAGTTTCAGACACTCACACAAGGTCATTCTGTATAATCAGGTTAAAGTGACTCTTGAGTCGCTCCAGGCAGCCAAGCAACTCTAATATTTCTTTCTTGTCAAAAGGCCAGGTAAAAGGCTGAGACACCCGTTCAAGTCGACCTGCGGGTTTTATTTTTCGCATAATTTCTTCCAGTACTCCTTTGAATATTTTCAACGGGCCGTCTGGGCTTATCAAGGTCTTGATAGCCGTGTGCTCGATAGAATCGTCGGAATCATCAATCCGGTCATTCAGCATCTCAAGAAGGCAAGTGGTGGCCCTCAGCTCGTCACGCAGCCGAATCCGATCTGCTGCGCTTTGTCGAACATCTTTCAGGAACTGGGTTGCAGTCTTAGCAAGCTGAAGCACTGCTATCGTACTTGCGGCAACACTCAACGGTTCGCCCATGTTCATGCCTCGCACTGGCCTTTGTACGAAGTGGAAAGAGGATGAGACAGTCTCTTCGTGACGTGGTGGATGCAGGTCCGAATGCACGTAAGTCGGCCTCGCCCGCTAGTGTGGACGCTTCCTTGAGGCGGCTGGTGTGGTGGCGCAGGGCTGTTGGCCTATCTTGTTCCTCGACCTCCACTCGATCAAACACCTATCTCCATTCATTCTTTCGTCGGACAAGGTTACGAAAATCATCCCAACTTCGTGTCGCTTTGGACTCTTCTAATAATCGAGGATGCCGTTCCGTAATCAAAGATGGCGAGTGCATGAAGAGAGAAAGAAGAAGCGGGAAAGCCTGGAGACTGGAGACTCGGTTAGCTGTCACTTGACTTGGTCTTTCCCATCATGGACAACGGACCATGTCTATGCACCTGATATTGAGGCTTGCGAGAATCAGCACTATTAATTTCCACATCAAGTGACATCTCCGTATCTTGATGATGTCTCCACCAGCTGAACTGGCATTCCTTGGCTATTTGACCCTGTTTCAGATCGATTGGCTTGCAGCTGCAGTCGCTGCAGTACCAAGCCAGACAGAACAAGAAGCTACTGGGTGGTTTTTATGTACTATGCAGGTGCAGGGATTTGGTCTGAAATATGCATGCATGGAAACATCGACCAGAAGATAGAGTACGTTGCGCTGGTCTGACTGTCAATGGGGGCTGAGGGTATAAATATGGCTGGCCGGCCGTGTCCTATGAGGATATACTACTTCTTACTCAATCTTTAAACTCTCTCTGAAGTCAGACCCCTGTAGCCATGAGACCTACAACACTCCTCCCTCTATACCTCTTCGGGACCCTCCCCAGGGCAATCGCAGTCCGACTGGTAAGCCCTCTATTACCCCCTCTAAAGTTACCATCAACCCTACCTACATTTTCTAACCACACTATTCCTACCTGTCAAGAATATAACAGAAGTCCGATGGACAGACGGCCGCCCATCTCGCACGCAAATAATCGACGTCCCCTACATCGATCAATCTTTACTACCGAAAGATCAACCTTGTCCCGCTTTGCCATTCCTGTAAGCCTGTCTCCCCATTACCATTTCTCCCTGCCTAGCCCTCATCCTAGAACTAACAAACCCCAGAACAAAAGAAGTTACCCTCCTAACAGACGACCTCATTGTTCCGACTGAATGTTGGCTTTATACGTAAGCTCTGCCTTTCCAAGTTTATAGAAGTGTAAGGTTTCCAAGATCAAATACTCATAGGTGCCCAGCCAATTGTGCCATAACTCGCTGCAGCCCATTGACAGCGAGAACCCGTATGCTCTCCTGATAAATTCTGCGTTTGCTGTGCGGTGTTATGATGAGAGCCAGGAGTAATTGGCTTGGGGTCTAAATGTGTGTGAGGCACGCAAGGAAAGAACAACAATAAGAGATCATTCAGCGAGGACTTATAGTACAATTTTTCTTCCCTTCTAAAATCTATATCTATAAGGCTTATTACGCTTCTATATCTATAAGGCTTACAGCGTAATATATACAAGGTTCAAACGCTGAAAGCACAAGAGGAAATTAGGCAGGCAAAACAAATACATACCAGTCAAGCATCACACCCATATCGTACAAGAATTAAAAATGTCGTGAATCATGATTCGTCACTCATACTAGGAAAATGAGTGTTGTTCAGCGCGGCTCCTGCGTCGGCTGTTTGCCCTCGGCGAGGTCCTTCAAGATGGCTCTAAGCCGCTTGAGGGGTGTTGGTTTCGTCAGGAACATGTCTACTCCGCTCATGGTTGCCTCGTGCTGCATTGAACCTGACATAGCGGCGGTGAGGATGACAATGATTGTTGGTGAGAGGTTATGGGAGGACTTCTTCTCAACTTGACGTATCTCACGCGTTGCGGTTAGGCCGTCCATTACGGGCATTGAAATGTCTATAGAAGAGTTAGTCTGTATGCTCAGAGACACAAAGTAGACAAGAGGATACTGACCCATGACAACCATTTCGTATCGGTTCTCCTTGAATTTCTCGAGTGCTTCGAGGCCGTTCTTTGCGGAGTCATAGGGGAATCCGGCGGCTTTGACGCACATCTCGATAATCTACAGCCAGGGTGAGTTAAAAGAGGGTCGCGTGGGGTAAGGGCCATAATATTACCTTGAGATTTACTTGGTTATCATCGACTAAAAGAATTCTCTTGGTTGCCTCTTTGTTATTCTCGGGTTCTTTTTTGGCTGCTTTTGACTCTCCGGCTTTGCCCTTTTTAGAGACGTTGGCAGCAACAGGGTCCAGCGCGTCATTTTTCTTGCCGTTCGGTTTGTCCGCAGGAATACTTGTAGGCGACAGCGGCTCGCTATGCACTTGTTGCGATTGCGATCGTAGACTTGATTGTGAGGAGTTGCGAGATCGTTGACCCGGGCCAAGACAATGTTTGAACGCTGTCGCCAATGTTTTCGGGCTCACACTAGGACCACGGCATTAGTCACCATTAGTTGCATTAGATAGGGACTGACTTACGGCTGGGTAAGGAAAATGACCGAACCCTCAATGCTCTCTTCAATAGCCTCCCAGCTGCTTGTCCGAGCGGAAAGAACAACCAAGGGATAGCTGGGCTGAATGGCCGCACTATCGGCAATAGGAACATTGGTACCTTCGCGGTAATGATTGCGATATTCGTGCTCTGTCACCACTACAAAATCTGGTTTTTCAGAGCTTGTCTCATCCGCGGTCAAAACACGCAGTCCAAACCATTCCGATATCATATGTCCAAGGCTGACCAAGATAGTGTCGAAGACGTCGGTATCAAAGCCTAGGTTACCCTCTCTGGAGCTACGCATGAACAACGAGACCGACTTTCCGCTCAGAGTCTCTTTCAAAGGGACAAAAGGGCCCTGAGGCGGAGAGAGAGAGTCCGAGGCTTCAGGCACTTCGATAGGGAGAAAAACGTCGACGGCGGTTCCTTTCCCGATTTCGCTGTTGAATGTGATCGTGCCTTTGAGCGACTTGACCATCTGATGCACCAAATGCAGTCCGACTCCAAGCCCTGGGGAAGTGGTATCCTCCTGTAGGAAAGCGCTGTAAAGATGATTAGTGAGGAAGTCCTGAGACATGCCGCGACCAGAGTCACTGAACGTCAGGTGAACCGCTGGCGTCTCGACCCCATCAACCAGGATTGTGTCGCTCTTCATGAGTAGCTGGATGTAACCGTTCTGCGTGTATTTCAACGCGTTGCCGAATAGATTCATGACCACTCGACGCCAGGCACCAGAATAGACGTTAAAGTTCCAACTGTCTTTCCATTCGATGTCCACGATGGTCATGAGCCGTGACGCCGAAGTACCCTGTTGGAATGCCTGCTCATCCGAACCCTCACCACTACGGTTTTCTGCTCCGCGGCGCTGGTACTCTGTGCCGGCTAAGAGTCCTTCAATCACCTCCTGTACCAAAACGCTCAGATCCTCTTCCTGAAGAGATCCAGACACTGGTCCTTTCGGCTTGGATGGGCCATTCCGGTTAACGGAAGAATGGGTAAGTGTGTTGATCTTCGCATAGTCTAAAAGGTGGTTTAGAGTATCAAGCAGGGTACGACCGCAGCTATACACAGTCTCGACAAGTGAGCGTTGTGCGTAGCTTTCCACCAGTTCCTGAAGCAGCTCGACTGTTCCCAGAAGACCGTGCAAAGGCGACCGCAATTCGTGCGAGATTGAAGAAATGAAATCACTCTTGGCGCGGTCGGCTGCCTCTAAATCCAGACGTGACACTTCCGCCATAACGGTGTTGCTAAATGCTGCGAGATACGTGAGATCTTTCGGTTCTGACAGAACTCGACCGGGGTCATTGGTCCACACAAGACCGACTGTGAACCAGCGTCCGCGTTGAAAGTCCCATACGGGATAGATTGATATGCAGCGAGCATCTGGGAGCACCTTCTTCAACTGCAGGACATCCCTCGCTTCTTGTTCCATGTTTTCTCGTTCCGGTTCACTTGTGAGTGCTCCACGGCTGCCTGATTGAGCGTAATCCATATTGTCGGCGAGACCTTCGTAGCTTAACGAGATAGAGCCGTCTTCTTCAAGATGAAAGATCATGCCGCGAGGGTATTGGTCAATTAGATGGCTCACAAAGTCTCCAGAGAGGGAAACGTAATGGCTGTCGTCCAAGTCGACGCCACTTTTCGAGGTTGATGAGGTGAAATGACCAAGTACGAGACTTCTACAATCATTGCCATCATTGAGTGTATTCGGCTCCGCTTGATCTTTATTTTTGGGTGCCGTCGAAGCAACGGTCTGACGCCGAGCATAGACACTAGCATCAATGAACATAGCGCCTTCGACGTCGAGAGCCTGGTAGATCATGGAAGCGGCGCGGTTGACGACTGATCGAGCGTTCGGTGGAGCGAGGGATTCCCGCAGGTGACTGGTGGTGGGAGACATTTTCGGTCGCTTCTTCTTCTCTGGCTCGGAACCGTCCTCTGGTGCATCACTCTCTCCATCTTTCTTGTACTTGTGAACCGGAGACTCGTCCTTTTCGGCAGCATCGCTGTCTCCCGTCGTTGCTTGTTCTCCGTCTCGCAACTGCTCGCTGCCTCGACCACCCGCTGAAACCTGCAAGTCCTCCAGTCGTTTGTTCACATGCGCGAGCTGGCCCCCGTATTTTTTGTCTGGCGCGTCGTTGCCGTTGAACCAATCATTCAGATCGCTCTTGCCCTTTACAAACAACCCCAACGCCCGGACCATCTTTTCCTCGCGGTACTCTTCTCGCATCGCCCTCTGAGCCAGCAGATGATCCATCACTGTCGCCGATATCTCCTGTAATAGTTGTTCCTGCTCCGGAGTCACCTCCTCTCTTGGCTTGTCGTCCAACACTGCCATACTCCCAATAATATAGTCGTCCGGCGAAACAATCGGTACCGAGACGTAGAATCGGTTATGAGGTCGCCCGGTAACAGAGGGATGGTCCTTGAATCGTTTATCGCGTGTCAGGTCGCCGCAGACAAACATGGGTGCACCTTCTTCCACAAAGCTCTTCACCGCACAGTAACACATCGTGATACTCTCCCGTGGGAATTGCTGTACACCAAGCCATAGTCGGTCGGAGCGGTCGCCGCGAAGGGCGAGATCGGGTGTAGCCTCTGCAACTACATGTTGAGAGGTTCTATCGAAGAGGGATATCATTGACCGCTTCGCGTTCATGCGGAGAGAGGCGAGCTGGGCAAATACCGTGAGGACATTGTCGCGCGATACATTAGGGTGGGTTCCGACGGACTGCTGGGCGTACTTCTCGGAGCCAGAGAAGCCCCAATAAGGAAGATATCTGGTAGACGTCACAAAGATTAGGCCAGTTCTTCAAACGAGGGGTGAGGGATGAGGGGTGATTTACAAATGTGTTTCTCTCTCCCGAGCGCCTTCTCGATTGTATGCATATTTTCGCGGGCCGCCTTCGCGAGCCTGTTGAGAGCTGCGCGACGAAGGCATCAGGCGCAGGGATGAGAAATTGAGGGTATCGACAGGACCTGGTCAATTGAGGAGTTACCTAGAAAGATCTGGGGGACAGGTGGGTAGGCCTATATAGCGGGATGGTACCTGATCCACCTCTCTACGTCATAGGTCTCGAGCTTGGCAGACTTAGAAAGGATGGTCGACGAAGCCAGGGCCCATCGACCGATCGCCCAATAATCGGAGCTTCCGTACGAAAAAGGGCTTGATCGGTTCTTTAGCGCGCCATTTGCAGTGGGGTGTGGTCTGCAAGTTCATGTCATCGAAATCTTTCTCCGAGCAAAGTCAATATGTCACGACGCCTAGTGGCTGTCGATCTCCTGTTCCTCTCCGTTCTTCAGCATCAGGCTATGGCTTTGAGGGCACTCAAATTCTGCACTTGAACAGGGCTCTCACTGATATATCTTTCACTCTTGTCCAATATGTTCTCAACCATGTCCACGTAACCTTGCAGCGCGCCCACGCAAGGAAGGCCAGGTCAGCGCGCGTCGCGCATCGGGGCGCTTCACTTTCACCTATGGTGGAATATTTTTCCGATATACTTATAGACTGTGCGTCTTCTTGCATTGTATTCAGGGAATAGTGCACAGGCTTTGCCTGTTCGGAGAACTCGTTACCTCCTCAGATGCCCAGCTTCGGCTTGTGATACTAATGACGCGAGGAGTCGCTCGAAGTCAAGTTGGCTGAGGAAGCTCGAACAAATTATCTTATGGCGCGTTCTGGGGAGCTGAAGAATTCTGGAAAGGTGCTGTTGACCGATGATCAGTGTTCAATATGAGATGTATGAGTGTACCGACAACCAACATGAGTCTGTGGCCTAGGATTAACATCCGGAATAAAGGGGCGACATGATGAGCGAGGGAAATAGAGGTGGGAGATAAATTCATCATCCTTGTAATAAGGTAGTATCTCAGGGATGAGGTAGGCGTCTCGGAGGTGGATAGAAGGGGGACGAAGAGAAGAGCAAGAACGTGATCGCACGGGTCATCTACTTTAGGAACAGAGGTTCTTCGTCCTCAATGCTCATCTCTACTTATGCTGAGTCTCGCATAATGAACAGCATAAAAACTGTATTTTTCTCCCTCTTCGGTGTTCGCCCTCTTTCCCCGTCACCTTCTCCTCTGCCCCATCTTCCATCTCTTCCATCTCTTCCTTCCTTTCCCTCCTCCCAATCCCATTCCTCTTCCCACCCCTCCATCGCCCATATCTCTGCTCAAGAAACCTTATCACTACATCATCTCACCGCGGCAGCCCAAGACATGGCTCGCCCTGGTCGAACTCACCGCAAGCGCCGAAAGAGTGAGGGGACGTATCACACAACGCGCAAGAAACCCAAGACCCAGCGCCAACCAACCGGAGATGACAATGGAAAGAAGAATGACAAGCACGAGGCTCCCTTTGAGTTGATCCACAAGGGCCTTCTTCCATTTGATCCCACCGCGATATCATTCGAGGAACTCGGAATCGACACCACCCCTCCAAGCAATGTCCCACCTCTACCAACGCATGGACCTCGCAAGACCAAAGTCGGGGTCCTCTCGGGAAAGACACGCCCTGAAAAGTCAGCTGGTGATTCTGTCTATGCTCGGGTGGATGCTTGCGGTCGTTATACCATAGTTGACTCTGAGAACACACCTCTTGATCGCAAACAGTATCGCATGGATCCAGTCTACGACACGGAAGTCAAGCTTCTAGGACTTGTGCTTGAGACTGTTGAATGGTTCGCTCGGACTCTGAACGATGACTGTGTCACCTTCCGCCTAGGTTTAAACTCGCATTTCTCGGACATGAGAGCCTGGGAGGAGAATTTGGTCAAACAGCTGGCGGACGGTGGTCACGTTACAATCTCCGAGGAGGAAATCAAGGATATCGAAATCTGGCGCTCTTCTCATGATGATGAGCCAGACACTGAAGAGAACTTCCAGTGGTATCTTCGCACTTATGCACCCTCTCCCTCCTCTTCTGATCATGAGTGGATCAGCTTCCTCTGCATGAACGATGTCCATGATGCCGTCAGGACATTAACCCGTGATATTCAGCGTCTCCAAGCTTCTGAAGAGTCAGAAGAACTTCTCATCAAATTTGACGATGACACAAAATCCACCTCGCGTCAAGAAGCCAAGCCCCATTTCATTCCACCTCCTCGAGCTGGTGCCGAGAGATTCTACCACTGGTGTGTGGAGCGACACGGCCGATGGGCTAGAGAGCGAGCATTTCACAGCTTTTCTTGCCATAGGATACACCAACTAGCAAGCCTTGATGAAATCATCTCGAAGGAACATGCCGACCTACCTCTAGGTAACCACGGTCTTATCTGGCAGCTAATGGGTCATACCGAGCCTGATCTTGAAACGTATCCATGGGGCTTGCCAGCGCACAAGCTGTACGAGACTATGAGAAGCTTGAACCTCGACGACCAGTATTACCGCATTCCTGCTCGCGATTTACTCATTGATCTTGAGCAGTGGTATCATCACAAGCCGAACAAGACCAAGAAGGAACTGCAGACAACGGAGTTGATGGCATGGCCACTGAAGGACAAGAAGGTTATCGAAAAACGTGCAAAGTTGTTGGAGCTGCCTAACTATGCAAGCGTCGAATAGCTCCCCTTTTCCGTCCATCATGCAGCCAAACTGTCCATTTTCCTGATCTTCAAACATGGTCTGTATCTATATTTGCGCTTCCGTCCGCTAAAAGATAGTAAGAGACTTACTCTAGATAATCCTTATTTGCACCACAAACCCACCACTTAGATTTTACCCCCCCGACCCCTAGGCGAAACATAAAGACACTCCGCATCCGCTAACGCCCTTCCCTCTCCATCCCTAATATCCCCCTTAATCACCCACTTCCTCCCACCAACCACCCTCTCAACCCTCCCACAAACAACATACGTCCCCGGTGTCCCCACCGGCGCACGAAACCTCGTATTTAAATAAGCCGTAACAGGCGCCTTCATCTCACCAGTCTGCGATTTTCCGTCCTCCTGCCCAGTTCCAGCCAAAGATAGAACAAGAATCAACCCCATAACCTCATCCAACAACGTAGAAACCATCCCGCCGTGCAGGACATCAGCGTACCCATCCATTTCTGAACCGAGCGTAACGAAGATCCGAACTTCGGATGTTGGGATGCGGATGTGCCGCTCGTCTAGGACATGAATTTGCTTCTCTGCTTCTGCTTGCGCTTGTGTTTGTGAAGCTGAGTTTGCATTTGGTTGGGGGGGGCGGTACTGCGCAAGATGATGCGCTATCGTACCCGGTGAATTCAGCGTCGTTGAGAAGAGGCGGTCTTCGCGCGGTATTTTGCGGGATGGCGTGCGGTAGGATATTGGGATTGTTTTGAATGTTGGGTCTGATAGGAGGGTTGAGACCCAGGGGATTGAGGCGAAGTGGGGGGTGTCGTCTGTGTCTTGTTTGGGCATTTTGGTTGCGCTGGTGGTTATGGCTGTGGTTTGAGGTTGAGGTTGGAATTGAGCTTGAAATTGAGCTTGAGAGGAATTGTAGTACAATGATGGCTGCGGAAGTAAGTTCTTAAGTAGATCCCGTCTGCAGCTGGGGGTCCGTCCAGTGTGGGGGACCGAGGCAGCCAGGCGCCGGCCGGGGGCAGCCAGAAACTCCGCTGCGAGGCTGACGATGGCGTACGATGGCGTATGGGGTCACCAATGATTTCTTCTACAATCTTACAATCTGAGAGCTTCTGGAAAGTTTTACTTCAACGGTAGATATGGGATCTCAGTTCTCGTGTGTTTCATTTTCTAGAAAATATTATGCTTTTTTCCAAGACGCAGCAGGCAACTTTGCATGTCGCAATTCGCGGGTAAGCACTCATCAACATGAAAAAATGGCGTTCAACAACACTTTTCGGAGGACTTAAGGCAACCCACTTCAGCGCTCAGATTCTAGTAATTGAACTCCTGTCCGACAAGCTTCTCGCTCAACTTCCATAACCGCTCGGCTTCCGTCTTGTCTGTGGCCCAGGGCTTTACTGTTTCCGTCCATGGGTCTGCGACATGGCAGTCCTGCAGATATGCTCCATTCGAGTCTACCAATCGAGTATCAGCGATGAACAATATTCAGACTCATGAAACCGGGCTTACCTCGCAACTCAGGCTCAAAGGCCGCGTAGACCGTTGTCGCAGCACCCTCTTGGTCTGTCTTCTTCTTGAAGTCCTCCCACCCTTCTACGTTTCCAAGGGCCTTGTCAAGCGCGTCTACATGATGGTCCGTCAGTGGTAAAAAAAACCATAGACTATTATTTAGAGAACGTACCCAGCTCGCCAAAGGCCGCCTGCGCATTGTCAACACCAAGAGAGAGCGAAGTACCGAAGATCACGCCGGGATGCAGACTATACGCCAGCAGACCCTTCGATCCAAGCTTCTCGGCCAAAGATACAGCCATTAGGATATTCGCTGTCTTGGATTGCCCGTACGCAGACCATTTATTGTATGTTTTTCCTTCCTGGAAACAATATTGTCAGACAAATATCCTTCTTCGGAAAGAGGGATAAGCAACTTACTTTGAAGTTATAATCTCCCCATCGAATCGGCCCAAGTCTATGCCCATCACTACTAACATTGACAACCCGCGGCTCAGACGCTTTGAGAATCTTTCCAATAACCAAGTTCGTAAACAAGAAATGCCCCAGGTGATTCGTCGCAAATTGGCTCTCGAATCCATCAGGACTCAAAGCAAATTTCGTCCCCATGATTCCAGCATTGTTAACCAGGACATCAATGTGCGGTACATCATTCCAACCATTCACCTCCTCTGCTGCTTTTTGAACAGCTGCAAGGGAGCCAAGATCAAGACTTAGCAAGCGAACGGCGACAACCGGGTTAACAGCTTTGACGGCGTCAGCGGTCTGCTGCAGCTTAGATGTATTTCTTCCCGCGAGAATGAGCAAGGCTGGTTTTGCGGCCGCGATGGTCTGGACAAATACCGCGCCGATGCTTTTGGGGGAGGGTCCCGTCGTAAGAACGACCTTTCCTCTTATTTGCGATGAGAAGGTCTCGGTAAGCTCGGTGGCTGTTGTTCTTTCGTTGTAGCGGGGAGACATCCTGTTGTTTTGGAGTAGTGCGTGCGTGGACCGTAGTAGATGCTGAAGGATATCGGCAGGAGATGTGGAAATTCAATTGGGGTAGAGAGGAAAGGATAAGTGTTTTCTACCTACTCGACATCCTCGACAGCAAAGGCGCCATGGATCCAATTTATACACTAACTCTTGGCATGCAATGGATCCCCATCGCTGACCGATCGCGTGTAACGGGCGTATCTCCGACAAAACGGCGTTTATTGATGACAGTGGCTACATCTCCGATCTTGGTGGTTTTGTTTTCTGTATTGGGGGTATATGACCATGAGTAGCACTGCATGAGGTCATGACTTGCAGATTTGGCAATGCCGTATTTGGTGTTTGTGATGGGGTACGGGGTTGGACCGGGGTAAAGCTGCCCGCTACAATACTAAGGTGCGATTTATAGTGAAGGTCTGAAGTAGATTATCCCACAAACTCCCAGCGCCTTTCATTTATCATTTTCTCAAAGTCGCTCAAAACTCTCTTCAATATAAGTCCCTGAAAAACAATGATCAATCAATCAACCAAATTAAAACCGCTCAAGAACTCCAAATATACCGTCTTGATCTTCAAATCTCCCCAATAACACCCTTCAACATCTCCGGGACAATAACGCTCGCATCACCCTGAAAGAACCAATCTTCCGACGTAAATTTTCCCTTACCCATGTCATTAGGATCCATATTCACGACCGCAATTCTTGCGCCCTTCCCCCTGGCCTGCTCGACGTATCCAGCAGCCGGCCATACCTTCGAGCTCGTCCCAATAACAAGCATAAGATCAATTTTGCCCTCGTCCATCCAGTTATCAACATAGTCAAGTGTTTGCGAAGGAAGCGCCTCACCAAACCACACGACACCAGGCCGAAGAAGACCCTCTTTGCACTCTGGACATTGCGGAAGCTCTTCGCGCGGAATGGGGTTAAGCGGGATACGTTCGTCGGAGATATCCAGCTCTTGCTCTTCCTCTGCCTCTGCATCTTGCTTCTCCTCCTCCGCCTTATCCAACGTCTCAGATAAAACCTTCGACGCCTCTTCCCCCGTCTTATCTCCAAAGCCTCTCGGTATAGCCAAAGCCGGCACAATCGGATCCTGCAGCTCATTCTCCCTGACATAATTACAGTAAAAACTCGTACACTTCACCGTGAACAGATTCCCATGCAAAAGACAAAGACCCCTCTCGTGCCCCGCCCTCTGACTCAACCCATCAACATTTTGGCTCAGGGTAACGAAATGTTCCTTTCGCCTCGAAAGTTCCGCAAGCGCATAGTGCGCTTTATTTGGTTTCGCGTTCAGCGCCATGTGGCGACGGTAACTGTAGAATTGCCAGACTAGGTCCGGGTTCGCTTCGAAGGCTTCGGGGGTTGCGAGCTCGGTCGCGTCGTAGGAGCGCCAGAGGCCGCCGGCGCCGCGGAATGTAGGGAGGCCGGAGCTGGCTGAGAGGCCTGCGCCTAGGAGGGCAATTATGCGTGTGCTGGATTTGATGTATTCTTGGAAGGAGGCGATATCTGTTGAGGGCATTCGTTTCGCCATGGTGGGTGGTTGATGTTGGGATGGTGCTGTTGTGGTTGTGGTTGTGGTTGTGGTTGTGGTTGTGGTTGTGCGGGGGTATTTAGAGTGGCTTGCGGGAGGGTAACTCGATCGAGGGGTCGAAGAGTCGTGTAGAGATTCCAAAAGTGTGCGTGGTATCTTCGATATTTTGAGTCTTCAGGTCGGTAGCGATTTGAATATGTCTGAGGTTGAAAGGAGAGTTGTTTGTCAAAGAATCAAAGAAAGGCCAAAGATAAAGACGCGTGCGGAGGCGCAAAGCTATGACGCGGGGTGACTGCGGAGTTCGGTCTGGGCCCCTGATGCCTACGACAAGTAGCAGCTCACAACAGCGATGCAAAGCAATGCTCAAAATAATTCGAACAAGATGTTTCCGTTGTCAGAATTGAATTTTGCGCAATTAGGGCTAGTGAGCGCGTAGCTCAGAGGAAGGCTATGTGGTGACTCGAGAGCGAGCCGAAATATATATCTCTAGTTTCCCATCCCTTTGTCTTGCTGCCTTTATCTAACGCGACAATGAAGGATAAACATTGGAAAATTTAGACTCAAGCCTAGAGAATTGTTTTTATTAGGATACGCGAACACAAATTATCAAGGAAAGAAAAGCGGTTCGCCCCTGCTATGACTCAATGAATGACTCAATACTGTTCCTCCTTTGGTAGAGTAATCCCCACTGCGCCCTTTGCATAGCTTTCATTTTGCGCATTCATGTTGGCGACATATGAGGTGACATAGTCCGGTACTTCCTGTACCTTGTTGGATGAGCTTGGAATCGGCTCGCCGAATGTCTCCCACACTGGGACAACGCCGGTCCAGACATTCTCCGTAACCTCAGCGTTCTCCGTATCTTTCTTCTCATCAGAAACACCACCATCGCGGATCTTCCCACTCCCATCAACGACTCTAACCTTCAAGATCACTGTCGAGGACATCTCAGCCCTGTCGGGTGGAATCCGCGAATGCTTCCAGCGATCCGAAAGCACAGAGTTCGTGATGAGTTCCATCGCCCATAGTTTCTCAGCCTCGTCGGTCACAAGCTTCGCGTAGCCATGGAGAATAGCAGAGCGGTAGTTGTAACTGTGGGAGTTCGGCGTAAGTGACAAGATGAGCCCGTCTACTTTGCTAGCTGCCACGCAGATAGGTAATCCATCGCCCTCAGACGCGCGCGCCAAGTTCATGATGCGCGAACTAACATAGCCGTGGAGGTAGCAGTCCAAGGGCTCGTCGATGTTGGATGATGGGTAATCGAAGGATCCCATCTGACCGATCATGGGCAAGATAGCGGGGAACGGGTCTGAGGGACCCGGGTTGAAGGAGACATGGAGGACTTGGCTGGAGTTGATGATGGAGTGGATTGCACCGAGATCGTAGGTTGCTAGAATTGTGTTAGAAGCTCATGATACACATGGCGCCTGCCGTACTAAGAAACATACCTCGGTGATTGTAACGGTTGACTGTGTTTGAGCCCCGCTTGGGGTATACGAGTGTCTTGCCCATATTGAGTTCTG
The DNA here is from genome assembly GCF_047715825.1 of Aspergillus stella-maris. NCBI lineage: Eukaryota > Fungi > Ascomycota > Eurotiomycetes > Eurotiales > Aspergillaceae > Aspergillus > Aspergillus stella-maris. The sequence goes on from NW_027396795.1 coordinate 1,247,384, forward strand.
ACTTCGGTCTCTGGCTAGGTACTAGCTTTGAGTCCAAGAGAGGCACTTTATAGCAAGTCAGGACGGCACGGGATTTGGAGCTCGGTATCACCGAGACCAGTGTCAGCATAGGGCGTAATGTCCTGTTACAACAAACGCTACACCCTCACCTCAAGCACCCCCAAATGGTGCGATAGCCAGATATCAAGATCCAATGATGTCGCATCGATCGGCTGAAGAACCACATCTACAGGTCGTCTATTTGAACAAAGTTGACGCCATCAACCATGCCAGCGGTGGAAAGTCCATCCGGGGCCTTCATCTATGCCCCTGGAGTCATGGTAATTGGCGAGTCGGAGTATGCATCAATGGGACGCATCCCATGTATCTCGAGCTCTCCACCGATTGCAATGAGTCCACAGTGATTGGCCAAGAACGCCGATGAAGGATGGCAGCGATAGCCTGAGTCACGGGATGGGATCCGCGGAGCTAAGCTCTTCCAGAAAGCGGTCGGTCGCGGCCGCCGAGGCTCCGACGGTAACCCATCCTGACATATCGAGGTATCGGCCGAGCATAACAACCTGGAGCTTTGGACTAAGGTACATTCAGCATGGCGACATCCAGGTTGCTTGGGCGCCAATTGCCCCGATACTTTCATTGCCAGATTCCCGCGGGAGCACTGCCAAGGTTGAGCCAGCCGAGGATCCAAACTCAATCTATTGCCCGCCGCGGTTATGCTTCTTCTATCTCGGCCGCAGAGCTTAAGTTCGGGCAGCCGTTGCATGAGACGCACCCGCATTTGCTCGGTCCTGGAGAGTGTATGCATTTTTCACACAGTCCGAAATATTCTTTGCAATGTGCTAATTGACCTGGATAGTGACGCCTGGAATCACCGCCCTCGAGTACGCCCATCGCCGTTCACGACTTGCGAACAGACTGCCGAAACATGCAGTCGCCGTCCTGGCTGCCGCGGAGGTTACCTACCAAGCTCCGGCGATCTTCAACGAGTATCGCCAGGACTCCAACTTCTTCTATCTTACCGGTTAGCATACAATGGGCGTGGAACGATGGTTTATCGGCTAATTGGCTTAGGATTCAACGAGCCAAATGCTTTAACCATCATTGGTAAATATTCCTAGCGCCATGATCAGGACTTAAGACACTGACTGAGCGTAGTGAATGATGGCTCTGGCGACAACCACCTCTTCCACCTATACACCCGAGAGAAGGATCCAAAGGCTGAACTATGGGATGGAGCTCGCTCAGGCACGCAGGCCGCGATGGACGTCTTCAACGCTGATGAAGTGAGAAAGGCCTTCTCATATTGACCATTCGACTTCTATCTCTGACATCAAATGCCGCGTATAGACAGGCGACATCGAACGTATCAGCGACATCCTACCCAAGGTCCTCCGCGATGCGACAGAAATCTACACAGACATCCCAGCTGTCACCCCGGGAAGGTCGTCATTACACCGCTTCCTCTATGGCCCGACTGGAGCCTCGGAAAGTCTGAAGAAACTGGTTGATCCCGGCAGAGTCAAACCGCTCCGTCCCATCCTTAACGAGATGAGAGCGTTTAAGAGTGAAGAGGAGGTTGTACAATTGCGCCGGGTCGGTCAAGCAGCTGGACGGGCTTTTACCGAAGCTATGAGACACACCTTTACCAAAGAAAGAGACTTGGCTTCCTTCCTGGAATACAACTTCAAGATCAACGGATGCGACGGCAAGGCCTTTGTGCCAGTTGTTGCTGGCGGTTCGGTACGTACAGGCCGCTTATGTGGACCCTTCTTGCTAACAAAAATAGAATGCTCTGAGCATTCATTATACCAGGAACGATGATGTACTAAAGTATGTTCCAACAACGCCTAGAATTGTTGGATTAGCTGATCTGTAATAGCGATGGAGATATGGTCCTGGTTGACGGTGGCGGTGTATGTTCTATTGGTTAGAAAATTTTGAACTAGTGCTAATCCTTGCAGGAAATGGGGACGTATATCTCCGACATCACCAGAACTTTCCCAGTCAATGGCAAATTCTCGGACCCACAGCGCGATCTATACAATGCGGTGCTGAATGTGCATCGCAGCTGTGTTGCGCTCTGCAGAGAAAGTGCAGGCCTTTCACTTGACCGCTTGCACGGCGTCGCCGAAACTGGTCTGAAAGATCAGCTGAAGCAGCTTGGTTTCGATGTCTCGGGAGATGTATGTCCATCTTGCACGGTATAGATTATCTGTCGCTGACCGCAAATCAATAGGCCGTGAGGACGCTGTTCCCACACCACCTGGGACACTACATTGGACTAGACGTCCACGACATTCCTGGATACTCGAGAGGATACAATCTCAAGGCCGGCCAATGCATCACGATAGAGCCGTGAGTATATTTCTTTTGCAGCCCGATTGTCAATCGTACTGACCTCGATAGTGGAATTTATGTTCCAGATGACGACCGATGGCCGGCCAAGTTCCGCGGGATCGGTATTCGCATCGAGGACAGTGTCTGTGTTGGAGACGACAATCCTATTGTTTTGACAACTGAGGCAGTGAAGGAGGTATGTCGTGACGATCTTCGTCGAGTGGCACTTAGAGTACTAACAAGGTCCGTCTGCAGGTCGACGATATCGAGGCACTTCGTGATTGAATAGGAAGTAAAAGGGATGTATAAATAGATACCCATTGCATGATTACATTTGTACAATAGGCGAGCGCTGTATGTTTAGTATTGTTACTCGGTTGTTCAGTGTCTGGTTGTTGCGGTGTTAGCATACAGGGATATGAGCATAAGAGATGAAAGTCAGTAAAGATTTATGAACTTCAGAAACTCCAACACCAAGAATTCAGCAGGTTTCCTGGTGGCTGCCAGAACAATAAAATAATCGCGTAAGAATGGACACAAATAGTGGACGCGGTGGTTGTCAGGCAGATCCCGCAGCAAAACAAACGAACGGGGTCCACACCAGCCTTAGCCTGACACGCCCATTGACCAGTTCCGCCCGGCCTCCTCAATCCTGCATTCGCTCATCATCGCTCTGCTTGTTGCACCACTCTTGCCTCCTCCTGCACCTCTTGATTTCACTTCTACCTGACTTGCTTCCCCTCTCGAGGCTCTGCCTTCCTCACCGACGCTCTTTACCTTCTCTCTTTTCCTGCTAGCGCGTGGACAATGGCACCGCTCTGAACCCGAACATTTTCCCTGCCATCGAGACGTGTCGCCTTGTCGCGTGCTCTGTCTCCCCTCGTTGACAGGCACATCGACTCCGAGCTTCTTCTCGCGAAGCAGTTCTCAGCATATTGTTACCCTATGGCAGCAGTATCAGTACCCCCTCCGCGCGAACCCTCCCTGAACATGTCGACCCGCCGACCACTCGCAAACGTGCCAAATGCCACCAATTCCCCTCACAGGGTAGCAGGCCTCGTGCCTGCCAAACGTCCCCGGACGACGACCAACGCACAGATTGACATCCCTTACGGCCAGCCTCCCCCGGCGAAGAAACAAGTCGTGGATGGTTCGGGGCTGGACACTCAGCAATCTACGACTACGACTCAGACGCAGACCAAGGTCTCCACAATTCAGGGCACGGACTCGAAGCTGTTTACCCGGAGGTCGAACAATGCTCAGCCAAGTGCTTTTGAAAAGAAGTTGGTGGCTGCTAGGGACAAGGATAGGCAGCCTCAGTCGAAGAATGCGAAGCAGGAGAAGCCGCCCGCGGAGAGTATTTCGATTAGACAGTGGCAGAAACATTATCGGAAGGCGTTCCCTCACTTTGTTTTTTACTTTGATGCTCTTCCAATTGATGTGAGAGCCAAATGTTCGAGACAAGTCATTGCCCTGGGCGCGGTAAGTCTCGATCACTTTATGTGGAGCCTTTTGTTATTTGGCTGAAGCCAAGAATTTGTTTGGCCTTGGGAGTCCATGTGAGTTGGCCTTTTGCTAACTGACGAGTTAACAGCGCGAAGAAAAGTTTTTCTCGCGTTTAGTGACCCACGTCGTTACCTCCCGTCCTATCCCTCCCGAGATTGACAGACGAGCACATACAGAGCACGCCCAGGAGACACCGCAGGAAGTGAACGGAGATGGGATGTTGCAAACAGTCAACCCGGCTGAGCTGGAAATGCACCTGCACCTAGCAGTGTGCCACAAGCGTGAGCAGAGCCAAGATGTCTTGCATCGGGCTCGTGAGATGGGCATGAAGATATGGGCCGTCGAAAAGCTGCAGCGAATGATTACCACAATCAATGATGCCGATATCGCCAACTCAAACGGTCAGACGCGGAACGCCACTGCTGGACAGACCAAATTGAGGGGGAAAGACGACCTTTCCCAGGTTCTCCAGAATGAGCTCAGTGGCCCGTCAGATCGTAGTCACTTGTCCGTGCTCAAGGACCTCATCCTTTTTAAAGGTCCGTTCATCTATGTACATGATATGGATGAGAAGACACGACCTGTTATGGTTCGAGATTTCCCGAAAGTCGCCAAACGCACGGACGGGATCTGGCCTCAATTCCGAAGCGCACCCCTTGGGAAATGCCCATTCATTGAGGATGCTCCTTCTAAGCGCGACCCAGAACGCCACCGCGCTCGCCAGGAGAAGGAAAAGAAGGAATTCATCAAACCTGCGGTTCCCCAGTTGCGGGATACTGCCGTGGAGGCCCATAAGGAAAATCAACCTTTGGTCAAGAAGGAGACTAGCCCCGTCGAGGGTGACGAGCCCACACCACCCCCGTTCATCAGAGAGGACACGCAAGATGCTCCTCAAGAACTTCCGTTATCGCCCAAAAAGAGCTCCGAGAGCTTTGTTCCACCTCAACTTCACCGGAAAGGTCCCTTCTATCACGGCCGAGAACCCGCCGCTTCGGGCGTACAGCCCTCCAACATCACCTCTGCCATTCGCTCCCAAATTGTATCATCTACCGCTGCTGCGCCTGGTGCAAAGGCTGGTCTTAGCAAGGAAGTCCACGAACTGAAACGCAAGGTGCTCGAGAAGAGTCATGTTGGATACTCTACCAGCGTCTCACAGCCTTACCGTCCATTGGATTCAACCTCCGCAGCAGAAAAGGTCAACGGAAACAGGTTGAGCAAGTCCATTCGGCCCGACAAGCTGGTGAACATTGAAGAGGAAACCACACAGTCAGAGGGAACTGATCCAAAGTCCCGGGATATCGCTCGAAAGGGCGGGGAGCAGCGCAGGAAAGAAAAGAGAAGAGATCCAAAGCCAGGTTACTGCGAAAACTGCAGGGATAAGTTCGATGACTTTGATGAGGTAAGTCTCATTTCTCCATATAACACGGCTGTTTGCTAATCTGGTTCCAGCACACAATGACCAGGAAACACCGCAAGTTCGCAGCCAACGCCGGTAACTGGGCCGAACTCGACTCGTTATTGTACCAGCTAGAACGACCTTTGAAGGAACAGTTTGAATACGTTTAGTATGCACGACTTCATCGACCATGACGTCAACGGGGACCATGCGGAAAATGCGTATCCACGCGTCTTGACAGCCTGCATTATCTGCTCCATTGCTCCTTGAATCCGTTGATATCCGAGTCGCCCGTCTTGAGACGTGAACAACGAACAACATCGGCGCTGCTTAGTTTTGCATCTTCGCGGCTGATTTTTTTCTCATTTGTCTTCGCTTGCTTCCCTGATTTATCCCTACGTTATTGCAGCTGATTTGCACTATATCAATGTTCTACGGAACAGTGTCATAGCACCGGTGTTCTTGGATCTTTCTCCCCTTTGCTTTATTCTCGCGTCGCTGAAGATCACAACGACGACCAATGACCTGACTCGCATCCTCTCAACGATGCCGCCCATATGTGGGCCTTGGGCTTCAAGAAGCGAACAAGCTGCGACTTGGAGGTGAACAGAACTCCCCCATTACCCGAGCGAGTCTTTACTTCCCCCATCGATTCCAGCTTCGTTTCTTCGGAACCCATATCCTCACAAAACATCATCTTGCATTTGCATCTTCTCACTTGAGCGATGTTCATCCTCAATCTCATTTTATCCATTTCCTTTTGTCTTCTCCTTTGTTACTTCTTCATGGGTGGGTGGAGGTTTACTTTTTTCCGTGGGTGATTCGATTAGACCGACTACTTCGATCGGTATTAGGTAGGCAGGAGGGTTAAGATTAAGGAATGTCAGGTTCACTTGATTGGTTCTTTTCATATTCTTCCCTTTTGCATTTCTCAAATTCTCATTTTGCTTCTTACTTCTGTTCTGCATGGGGTTTTTGTCTGTCTTAAATCAGACATACCTCCTCTTTTTCTCTTCTTCATTTTGAGTCTGATTGTGCGAGTGGTCATGCTATTATTCCCAGGTGTAGATTTTATTTGCACCTTGTTTGTGGTCGCAGGTTATGGTTTGCGGAGAGTTATCTGGTTCACTAGAGAGTTGGTGAACGATGCGGAGATGAAGAGGGATTCGGGCTGCGAAGTTTTAGAGGAAGTAGAGAGTCTGATGAGTTGGGTTGTTTGAGTGGAATATAAGAGCATTCTAATTACTTTGGATTCTTGCACCCTTCTCTAAGAAGATGAAATCGACACTTGATTCACGAAGATGTTGACTTTATAGCCATCGCTGCTCGCGGACATCATATTCCCCAATGCACACTCTGCCCCCTTCCATCCCTTCCCATGATCCAAATAGGACGACTCTCTGCAGCGGATCCCCCTCCATACATACTTCCAGATCGCGGATGCGACATGACTCCGGTAACACCATTTCGGTGTCTAGGTCTGCAAAGGCTGATGAAGATGACGAATGTCCAGAGTTCTCATCCTTCCACTCGCTATCATCCCCTATACCACCAAAATCAACACCATCAACCTCAACCAGAGGAAGTCCATCAAAGAAATCCCCCTCTTCAACCTCCATGACTTTTCTGGCAACACAAGCAGTGATCTTCGCATCCCAGATGCCCTCTCTGTGATTCGTTGATTCTAATAGCTGGATTGCTGTGCGCCGAATTCGGCGATCTCTGCACTTGACGGCCACGTAGAAGAGCGGTATCATCCAGCCGATATCGATAATGGTGTGGGACATGTCGCAGCCGCCTATCCATCTGCTTCTTGGGCCGTCATTCTCTTTTGGACAAATATAGAGGAAAGATGGGGATGTTTGGCCGTGGGGAACAGCGGTGGCAGAGCCTTTAGGGTAATCTGCATCGATGACACTTAGTTTGTATGTTTCTGAGAGGAGGCCGACTATCCTTTCATAGTATGAGGTGTAATTATCGAAGACCGATTCGTTGTCTGGGCGGAGGCTTGTCTCTGTCATGATCCTGAGCATAGTGTGGTAGCTGAGGATTAGACGGTGAACTTTGGCCTTTGCTTGGTGGACAATAGGATTTGGTGCTAGCTGAAGGGAGGCGAGGGAGGCGTTGTATGTCTGTAGCCAGGTTTTGAGGCCGCTAATTATACGGGCTTGGTAGGCGATAAGGTCTTCTGCTCGTTGCTTCGTTTTAACCAAAGAGCCCTGGGCAAGTGATGAAAGGTGGAAAGTCTCGTTCATGAGGTGGTCAAGCGGGCGCCAAGCAGCTGTGTATGAGAGAAAGGAGCAAGCTTTAGGGTATCCATTCTGGAGCGGAGGTTGGATGGGAGGTGGCAGGAGGCAGGGACGTGGTCTGTACTGGTGCTGAAGAAGCTCTACTTGAGTATGGAGCCGGAAGAATGCCTCAGCTACTAAGTCTTCTATGGACTCAGGTGATGCGTGCCGAAACTCGTCTGCCTTGCCTTTGTTGGCATAGCGAGCGGTCTCGGCCTCTGTCAGGATGCGCAATCCGTTGCGAAGATGGACTTTCGCAGAGGCAAAGTGTCCGCGAAGCAGATCAAGCACGACGAACACAAGACAAACTACCAACACCACACGACGAGATGACTCATCCTGAGTAGAGAAATGTGGATGCAGATGATGAGCAGCCTTGATCAAGTGGCGTAGCGTACTCTGTTCAAGCTTGGTGGCAGGATCAGACTCGGGATCCAGGAAGCCTACCCTATGCGTGGAGCTCAGGGCCATGACAGCATGCCAGACAGCTTGTTCGCTATTACTGGCCTGCAACAGTACTTTTGTCCAGAACTCGGACTGATACGATCCTGGTAGCTTGATGATAGTTCGACCGCGGAACCAGTCAAAGGATTCCAGCTCATCGGTACTAGCAATGAGAGTAGATATGCAGGCGAGTGGGGGATAGTCGCTTATATCTCGAGGACTATCGGACGCTTGACGGTGCCAGTATTGATTGCCACCACCTCCCCAAATGCCGTATCCATCGCAAACCCGGCCGGTAGAGCGACATTTAGTGCATACTGGGAAGGCCTCATCGCACTTGACTTTTCGAATTCTGGTCGCTGGGGTGAGCACGCGCGGCTTGATTTGAGGAGCCAGATCCAATGCAGATGACTTACTTGCAAGTCCGACATCCGGACTTTACTTTGGCTCTGGATGCCCGCTTTGGTCCACCCCGTTTGCCAACAACTTCAGATTTTGTCATTTTGGCGGTTTCGAGTTACTGCGTAGCCCTGATAATTGCGACCTCGGGAAGCAAATGACTCTCAATTGACGGCATTTAGGATAGGGAGAAAGACCGCCTACGGTCAAAAATATCCCTCATATCACTCCCTGGCGATTCTCGGATTTGATGAGATTTAATTGGGCTTCAATGGTAGCCGTCTTGATCCGCCGTCTTCGTCAGTTTTGAAGATAGGAAGAAGCCAAAAGATTGGCACTGTCGGACGAACAAGACCATGATTTGAGGAAAGAAGACCACTGAGGTGAGATTCGGGGATAGAGAATGTGGCTTGAGCGCTGAGGTGGAGAGACGTTGGGAGAAGGAAGTTAGTACCTAGAGGAAGAGCGATGGATGGGGTCGTGGCGGTTGGCCTGCTCGGAAACTCTCGCGTCTCATTGGCCGACGCCCAGCCTTACTACAAATTGCCCAGCGCGTTAGGACTGAGGCATGAGCATGCTCAATTTTAGAAGCCACGTCGATATAGTGACGAAGAAAGGCATTGAGGATATGGAGATAGTTTGATATCTCCGGGTGTGAGTTGTGTCCCCTGTTTAGACCCCGGTCCCAATAATCTGAGACAGGAAGTACAATAAAGGCACCTCAGGTCTGCAACCGGCTCTGCCTGACGAATATCAACAAAATCAATACCATTGTATCACAGCCGAGCTCTAAACAATTCTACTGCAATCATGCCCGCGACCAAAGTTCCTCTTCATCCCCTGGGTAAAGGTGGCCCATTGGTGCCTGCCCTAGGCTTCGGTCTGATGGAACTGTCATACCTCGCCTACGGCACAACCCCCAACGAAGAACATAACTTTGCTATCCTTGATCGTGCCTTGGAGCTAGGAGCAACCTTCTGGGATACCTCCGAGTAAGGACTTCCCTTGCCATTGTCGATGTTTTTGTTCAATTAACCATCCTCGCCAGTCTCTACGGAGACAACGAGAAACTACTGGGCAAGTGGTTCAAGCGCACCGGCAAGCGCGACAAAATATTCCTAGCCAGCAAGTTCGGATACGTCAATGGATTGCAAGTCGATAGTTCTGCTGCGCACTGCAAGGAGGCTTGTGCAGCGAGCCTCGAACGCCTCGGGATAGACTCCATTAACCTATGTGAGCAGTTTCATCTGGACAAACAAAGCAGTACTGACCATGGGCAAGATTATATGCACACAGCCAATCCAGAGACTCCAATTGAAGAGACCATGAGAGCCCTGGTGGAACTGAAAGAGTAAGTGCACTCTCTGCCCCGAGATGCCATGCGGCCTGAAGACTAACACATCGGTTCTCAAGGGAGGGCAAGATTAAGCACATCGGACTGTCCATGATCTCGGGTACTACTCTTCGTCGCGCATGCAAGATTGGGCTCGTTTCCGCTGTCCAGACCGACTACTCGGTCGTTTCACGCGCCATCGAAGGCCCTGCTGGCACCGATCTTCTAGCAACCTGTCGTGAGCTCGGAGTCGCGCTCGTTGCAGCTACACCGCTAGGACGGGGTCTGCTAACGTCCACATTCAGCCAAGGGAAGGATGTGGGAGACGATAAGGACATGCGCGTGAAAATGATACCTCGCTTCTTGCCAGAGAATCGCGAAAAGAATGTCAAGGCTGTGGTTCAGTTCAGGGAATTGGCCGAGAAGAAGGGCTGCAGCGTGTCTCAGCTCGCTCTTGCCTGGCTTTTGAAACAGGGAGATGACATCTTCCCTATTCCTGGAACCAAGCAGATTAAGTACCTGGAGCAGAACTGGCAGACGCTCGGTATCTTGCTTACGGATGAGCAGAATGAAGAAATCAAGGCTTTTGGTATCGCGGTTGAGATAGGTGGTGGAATTGTCCCAGAGCAGTACAAGGACCACGTTTTCGGGGAGACTAAGGAGGTTGTTTGATCTTAAACACTTCTGTGGCTGTAGTAGTGCAGTAGTATTTGTTAGAGAACGAATGAAATGGAGGTACATCCATCTTGACTTCAAGAATGACAGTAAATATTGAACGAGGTAAAAGCAGAGTCAGCCTGAAGAACAACAACGGAAACAACCACTGGCCAAGTCACCTGACACCACTCAGCAAAGCCTCGGCCCAAAACAGCCCCGGGCCGGAAGAAGTGGGGTTCCGGACGACACTGACAGGGCGGTGAGACTGATGTCCAATGAACGACAGCCGTGCGGGGGAAGCTCGGCAGAAGGGAGCAGAAAAAACGCCCCCCACTCATTTTCTGTCTGGATGCTCTGGTCTACGCAGCATACACCAGCACGCGGCTGGATTATATAGACAGCAGAGCTTTCCCTTGTTGATATGGAGCCATCTTGCATTCTACCAAACTCATCTTATACCGTTCTTTTAGAATTGTGTGCATAGATCGTGAAGCAGTTTTCTCCGCATTTGTCCTTTGTCTAGATCCGTTTCGGTGACGCCATAGCTCAGTACCTTAGCTTGAGCTCCTTCGTTGGATGTCGCCTTAGGCGTTTCCTTTGCACATATTTTTAAACATATTTTTGAAAATGTCTACTTTGAGAACCATTAGCAGGCGGCTTCCGCTTGTACCGTCCTTGCTGTGTCGAGGGCTTCCAGCGGCCTCTTCCACAGTACATCCCTTGCTCTCGACTACCAACATCACAGCTCCGACGCCATCGCGATGCGCCGTTCGCCACAGCTCCCATTCGCCCCTAGGGACGAACACGGTGAGCTCGAGAAAGAAAGTCACGATGCAAACGTTACGAAACCTCTACAAGAAGGGCGAGCCCATCACAATGTTGACCGCACACGACTTTCCGAGCGCACATGTTGCTGAGGTCGCCGGGATGGATATGATTCTTGTCGGCGACAGCCTGGCCATGGTAGCTCTGGGTATGCAAGATACTAGCGAAGTGACACTGGAGGATATGCTGGTGCACTGCCGAAGCGTGTCTCGAGCGGCTCAGACGTCTTTCACAGTTCGTCGCTTCTGTCAGTCCTGGTTATAGCTCAATGTGCTGACATTATCTTGACATTAGGTTAGCGACTTGCCCATGGGATCATACGAAGTATCCCCCGAACAAGCTCTGCAATCAGCAATTCGAATCGTCAAAGAAGGTCGCGTGCAGGGCATCAAGCTCGAGGGAGGCAAGGAGATGGCCCCGGCCATTAAAAAGATCACAACTGCTGGCATTCCGGTAGTAGGGCACATCGGTCTTACGCCGCAACGCCAAAACGCCCTTGGAGGCTTCCGAGTTCAAGGAAAGTCAACAGCGGGTGCCCTGAAACTGCTGGAAGATGCCCTTGCAGTGCAAGAAGCTGGTGCATTCATGATGGTCATCGAGGCTGTCCCACCCGAGATCGCAAGTATTGTCACACAGAAACTCAGCGTCCCCACGATCGGTATCGGGGCCGGAAATGGCTGCTCCGGTCAGGTCCTGGTCCAGATTGACATGACTGGAAACTTCCCACCGGGACGATTTTTGCCCAAGTTCGTCAAGCAGTATGCGAATGTCTGGGGCGAAGCTATCAAGGGCATTCAACAGTACCGCGAGGAAGTCAAGAGCCGGGCATACCCCGCAGAACAACACACCTACCCCATTCCGAAGGAGGAGCTAGTCGAGTTCCAGAAGGCCGTTGAAGAGATACCCGATAAGAAATGATCTGAGTTCGATTAGCGTTGTTATTTCCTTGATTAGCACATTTTTCCCTTGCGTCTGGCAATGTTCGCGTTTCGATCTGCGTTTTGGTGACACTTTGAGCTGCAAGCTTCCCATCTCCTGTGTGGATGTATATTCGAAGGGAGCAATAGCTCTCGTACAAACGACCAAATACCATGTACATAGGTATCAAGCTGATTCATTACGCGATGCCGAGTGCTGCGTCATCCCTCACTTCTTGAGTCAGTTGAACCCCTCATACTCCGCACGGACTCGGTTGAAAACACAAAAGGTCGTATACTTCCGAAGTTCCGTGAGGATGAGACGAGGTTCGACGAACTGCAACTTGCGAAGAAGACTGATGGTCCTGGCCATGCTCGTAGAAGGCAATAAACCAAACAAAAGAGGATGCGTTATTGGGGAAGCAACTCTCGTCACACCTGCAGATGGTGCAATGCCGCTTACGTAAGGCGTAGTACAAGCTTACTCACGTGATATCACATGACAGCGGCAGCCTGACCACGGATGCGAATCCAATCGACTCCTCGCGTGCCGAATCTCCTCCACTCCTTCACGCATCACATCACTCGCTGCGACAATAAAGACTCTGCGCTGCTTTCGCAAAACCGTGTCGCCACCGAGTATGTGCTTTAGTTGCGACTTGCATCGCCAGATCTAAATGCTTTATTGCCTCGCGTCGTAGAAGAACCAAAGATCTGGGTGGCGCGCGCAACTCTATCTCAGAAACATCCCGTTCCTATCGCGCCCGCCGTAGAAATCTCAATCAGAAACTTTCAATCGCTATACAACCTTCACAATGGCTGGTAAGCTGAGTACAATGCCTACAGAGTTCCTGCGCCCAGTACCTCGCGAGGGGTTGTTTGCGCGACAGGAGCTCCAACCCACCCGCCCCATTGTGACTCGAGAGCTAACTCCAGCACACAGATGAACCGCGTCGCTCCGGTCGCTCGACCAAAGGCCAGCACAAGAACCTCGAATTGATCAACGATACGCCCGCGAAGAAGACGAAGAAAGCGCAATCGAAAGATAAGGCCTCGAAACCCTCCGCCGAACCCACCCCCGCCCCGAGCGAGCCAGAAGAAGAAATCATCCGATGTATTTGTGGCGAGTATGAGGAGGAGGAAGATGTCGAACGTGATATGATTTGCTGCGACAAATGTTTGGCATGGCAACACAATGACTGCATGGGCTTGACGTTCCCGAAGGGCCAGGAGCCTGATGAGTACTATTGCGAGCTATGTAAGCCGGAGGACCACAAGGAGCTGCTGGAAAAGATGGCGCGCGGCGAGAAGCCCTGGGAAGAAGTTGCTGAACGGAGGCGCAAAGAAGCCGAGGAGCTGAAGCAGGCTAAACGCAAGAAGGGCAAGAAGGGTGGGAAACGAGGCAGACCGAGTGAGGTTAAGGCTGAGGCTAGCACACCTGCCCGCACGACGGCTGCTCGACCATCTGCGACTCCTTCGGAGACTCCGGCGGCCTCCACCACGACACCTGCCGCGGAGAAAGACAGTCATGCTCCCGAGGAGAAAGCGCCAAGCTCACAGAAGCGGAAGTTTAGTGAACAACCAGACGTATCAACACCTGAATCAGTACGTCTACAATTCCCTACGCTTTATTATGAGTATCTTGCTAACCTAAATTAGGGTCCGAAATCCAAACAGCAAAAGGTTTCGTCGCCCGCTGCAGCTGCTACTCCTCAGGCCAAGCCGGCATCTGTGAAGAATGAGCCACCTGCCCAGCCCTCTGTTGCTGCTGTCGAGACCACGAAACCGAAATCTTTCGAGGACATTTCCATCCCGGCTAGGAGGAATGCTGCTAATGCTCTAGCAAAGGTCTTTGTAGATCAACTTTCAGATGCGCTTGCTCGAGGGTCATTCAAACTACCCAAGGACAAGTCCGGGGAGGATGTTGGTCAGCAGCTCGGACTTTCGGTCGAGGATGCTTTGTATCAAACACACTGTGGAGGATCTGGGGAGCCCACAGAAGACTATAAATTACAACTGCGGACGATTTTGTTCAACGTAAAGAAGAACCCTTCTCTACGGGATCGTCTGCTCGTAGGTAGTTTATCTCCTGGTGCTCTCTCTAGCATGAGCACCCAAGACATGGCAAGCGAGGAGCTGCAGCAGAAAGACGCAGAGATCAAGGCGGAAGCTGAAAGGCAGCACATTATTATCCAGGAGCAAGGGCCGCGGATTAGGCGCACCCATAAGGGAGAGGAGGTAGTCGAGGACGACCAGCATAATGTGTCTAGCGAACCTGTCTTCTCGGCGGGTCCACGTCGCTCGCTTGCTGAGACCGATGGGAGCCCCGGTGCACAGAGCCCTACAACCGCAGGCCCCAAACAGACAGAGACTGATGGAGAGACGGCCGCCGATGCGCAGGAGGGCACGCCAAGTGAACGAAAGAATCACGACGAACACTTTCCCCCTCGAAGCCATTCTCCTGGCACCGGTCAGGAACAAGTTTTCCCAGAGGTGCAGACACACATTCGCGAACCAATTCCCCATGGCAAGGTTCAAGCCGACGCCGAGATCGATCAACTGCTGAAGGAGGACGACGAGCCAGACTCACCACCCTACTCGCCAAAGGATAACCACGAGGAAGGGTCCATTTGGCACGGCAAGGTCGCCATGAAGCCCATCTCTGCCGAATTCTCATCATACGCCAAACACGTCGGAGGAGCAGACCTGAGCCTGAGGATCCCTTGGAGCCAGCTTGTCCCGTCACTTCTGAACGTTGATGGAAGGATAGACATCAAGCTCGCCAGTGACTACCTGTGCGGTCTGCGGTACAGCTCGTCAACAGACGTAACAGTCATCTCCATCGCCAGCCCAGACTCTCCGAAGGACAAAGCCGGCTTCGACTCGCTCTTCGAGTACTTCCAGCAGCGCCAGCGATACGGTGTGGTCGGCAAACACCCCCTCCCAGCCGTCAAAGACACCTACCTCATCCCCATCGAAGCCGGGTCAACGAAGAAGCCCGAGTTCATCGAACTCCTCGAGAACAACGGTCTCGAGGACACCACCTCCGAACGCATCCTCCTCGTCGTCTTTGCTATCAAAACAGGCGAATCGAATACACCCTCCGTGCAACCCCCCTCGCACCACTCCAGCCAAGAACCCGCGGCCTCAGCAAGTCCCCTAACCGTCGCCGGCACGCCACAACAAGCAAACTTTGCGACGCCAGGACCAAGACCCAGTCTTCCAGGCCAACAGTACCCCCCGACACCCTCACCTGCCTTCCCCGCCGGCGCTCAAGCACCTATTCCTTACAACCAACAACCTCATCCTCAAGCACAAGCCCAGCAACAACCGCCAACCATGACTCAACCCAACTCCTTTCAAGCTCCTCAGCCCGCTCCCAATCAAGCCCCCGTCACGGGTCTCGCGGCCGCTATTCAAGTCCTCGGTGGACAAGCGAATAGCCCCGCCATCCAACAGCTCCTGCAGTCTGCGCCGAATGCTACGACCCAGCAGCTGAATATCGTTCGCGAGATCCTACTCCGACAACCGCAGGCTGCGGCTGACTACTCGCTGCTCATGAACGAGCTTGTGAATGCCACGACGACGAATGGGAATGGAAATGGGCATGCGCCGCAGAGTGCGCAGCCGCCTCAGTAGACAGGATCATCCCATCTGTTGACGGGAAAATGGGAATTGGGATATTCAACTAACCTACGGATCGTTTGCTGTACATTAGGTACTCTTGCTCGATGTGATTGTTTCTACTCTCCGTGTCTCCATTTCTTCATCGCCTTCATGTTGTTCATCCTCATTCTCATCGTTCTTCTCATCTCATTTCTCTGGATTTTATGTTATCTTTCATATCCCT
Source organism: Aspergillus stella-maris (assembly GCF_047715825.1). Lineage (NCBI taxonomy): Eukaryota > Fungi > Ascomycota > Eurotiomycetes > Eurotiales > Aspergillaceae > Aspergillus > Aspergillus stella-maris. The sequence goes on from NW_027396795.1 coordinate 1,263,336, forward strand.
CGGAATGGGATCGGTTACTCTGGGCTCGGTGTTATTTGCTTCCTGTTTGCTTATTGCAGTTTGCTTGATCTTGTTTCACTCATCTCATGATATGATGGATTGCGGGTTTTTTAACTTGTTCTCGAGAATGTCATTGTCTCGATTGAGCTTTTGGTTGATGTATGGGCTGGGTATTGTTATACAGCTTAGCTTAGCTTAGCTTGCCTAAGGCATTGTGGTCAACCAGTTCACATTCTTCTATCCCCCTATTCAAGCTCAGTAGTTGCTAGGTATTATTGCGTGTCTTCAATTTCATAACTTTATTACCAAAGATTTACACTCCTAAGTAGATCCTAGGCAAAGTAGAAAGGAACAGAACGCCTGCGCTATGCAAATCACTCCATACATACAAAAGACAGGCCAAGCCGGCCAACCAACAAGAGAAGACATAGTTTGAAGGGCGCTTGCTTACCACCGTCCACCACGCTTCTTATATCCACCACCACCATACCTCGGTCCCCGTCCACCTCCAGAACGTCCACCCCACCCACCACCACCGCCCATCCCATCCTCATCATCATGATGCCTAACAGGCGGCGGCCGCCCCTTCAGCTCCTCATTAAGCTTCTTCCACCCCTTGCGCATATCCGAGTACCCCATGTGCATCTTTCCGAAGAAGTGGTCTGCCAGGCGCCGGTCATTATCGAGTCGAGAGAGATAAGCGCCGCAAACGTCGCAGACTTGCAGTTTCTGGTGGCCGGATGGGCCCGACGTATCCTGGAGGTTCTTGAGTTCGCGCTCGCATTGCTCCTTCTGGTGCTTTGCTGTGCGGATCTTGTGCAGCTCGTTGAGGGCTTGCGCGACGGAGCCGGTTTCGCCGAGGACAGAGACTTCGAGGAGGCCGGTGTTTATTGTTTTGGTGAGATCGGAGATTTGTTTGAGCTGTTGCCACAGAAATCAAGCATTAGAACTATCCGCGCGTAGAGATTTTGGGTTGGGGTGTGTAGCATACCAAATTATTCGTCTGCCGAATCTCATCAGGCGTCTTCTCCAGCCTTCGCTGCGCAGACTCAATCCGGCGATCACAGTCATCAATATACTTCTGCATATCGCGCATATAATCGTAGTCAAATCCCCATTTCGCCTTCTCCGCCGCGGACGCCGTCTCGTACTCTGTTTTCAGTCCTTCGCTGTGCACCTTGGGACAGGGGCCAAGGTCCTGCTTTGTATTGGTGAAGAGATCGTGCGGACATGTTCCGACGAGGTACGAGCGACAGACTTTAGAGTCTGTTATGGAGAGCTGAGGGTTTGAGGGGGCGCCGAGTCCGACGAGTTGGTCGGCTAGATAAAAGAGAAGTTTGTTAGCTTGCGCCTCGGAGATGGAAAGGCGGGATTGGGGAGCCACTTACCTCCCATGAGCTGCTCGAGCAGCTTTCTTTGTTCGGCGGCCATGCTGCTACGGTGTTTGGGCTGGGAATGCCTTCGGGGAGTGGTGGTTGTTGAGCTGTGTAGGAGATATCGAGATTGAATGAGGCGGAAACGGAGATGGCGCTAGTCGCGGATCGCGCTTAGTCGTTCGTTTTTGGGGGTCCAGCTTGAGCCTCTTCTACGAACCACTTTCTCAACTCCAGAACTTCGTTGACGACTGGGACAATTGCTCAAATTTTGGTGGGCAATTGTTAGTGTGCCAATTACCGAACCCGGCCTCCGTCTACGAAATCGAAGTCGAACGGCAACCTCCACTCCCCTTACGCTTGGCTCTCCGCAACGCCCACGGTGTCAACTCAACCTTGTACATGGCTTCTAGCCCCTGAAACAACAACATTCGAGCTTCGCAAGCCTTTACGGCAAGCATGACGTGATGAAGATCTTACTCCTCCTTGCGCTCGTTTTCGCCGCGCTGTCGGCGGCATCAGACTACGACGAGAACCTCCTCCTACAACCGCTCCCCCCCTCATCCCTCCTCGCCTCATTCAACTTTAAGAGCAATACAACACAATCCGCATTCGAACAACAGCACTTTAGCTATTTCCCTCGCGCGCTCGGTCAGATCCTCCAGCACGCGAATACAAAGGAACTTCACCTTCGCTTTACAACGGGACGATGGGACTCTGAGAGCTGGGGGTCACGGCCTTGGGATGGGGCTAAGGAGGGCGGTACCGGTGTTGAATTGTGGGCTTGGATTGGGGCAGATGATGATGAGACGTATGTCTGACAGTACAATGGATGCGAGTTGGGGCTGACTTGGCTTTAGAGATTTCTCGAAGTGGATTACCTTGACGCAATCATTGTCCGGCTTGTTCTGTGCGTCGTTGAACTTCATTGACTCAACAAGAACCACCCGTCCGGTTGCATCGTTTGAGCCGGCTGGAGACCTTCCATCGGCGAACCTGCATTTGCTTCACGGAACACTGCCCGGAGAGGTTGTCTGCACAGAGAATCTAACGCCGTTCTTGAAGCTCCTGCCATGCAAGGGAAAGGCGGGAGTTGCTAGTCTACTTGACGGGCACAAGTTGTTTGATGCTGCGTGGCAGAGTATGGCGATTGACGTTCGTCCTGTCTGTCCGGAGTCTGGAGAATGCTTGGTGCAGATTGACCAGACAGTGGACATTGTCTTAGATATCGAGCGGTCGAAGCGTCCGAGGGGTTAGTCTCAATACCCATCTTCGCGGAAGCTAACTAACATTGTATAGGAAACCCTATTCCCCGACCTGTTCCTGCTGACAAGCTTGACTGTGATACTTCCAAGCCCTACCATTCGAAGGATACCTGCTACCCACTAGAAAAGTCAAGCGGGAAACCCTGGAGCATCTCAGAAATCTTCGGGCGCACAATCAGCGGTGCTTGTCCTCTAACCGATGATCTCAACAAAGACACCGTCTGCCTGCGCACATCACCTATCCAGGAAATCCGTTCCTCGCCAGAGTCAATAGGATCAAGATTTGTCGATCAGTACACTCGCTGCTACACCCCACCGCCATCTGAACCCTTCGACCTAGACCTCCCAGAACAGGCAATGACAGTCACTAACACCAACGTCCCGCTGGAAGAGCCAGTCCTCCACGCCGAACGAACAATCGTCGGCCACGGCCAAGAGCGCGGCGGTATGCGCATCATCTTCGACAACCCCTCGCCCGAAAAAGCAGTCGACTTCATCTACTTCGAGACCCTTCCCTGGTTCCTGAGGCCATTCATCCACACCCTCCAAGCAACAATCACCAGCCAGGACGGCCTGCGGAAACAAGTTCCCGTGTCCGAGTTGGTAAAAGATACCTTCTACCGCCCCGGCATCGACCGCGAGCGCGGAACCCAACTCGAACTCGCCCTCTCCGTTCCCCCAGCATCAACAGTAACCCTCACCTACGATTTCGAAAAGGCCATCCTGCGGTACACAGAGTACCCACCCGACGCGAATCGCGGGTTCAACGTTGCTCCTGCAGTCATAAAGGTCTCCGATCCATCACACGGACGACCAATCTACATCCGCACCACAAGCCTTCTCCTCCCGCTCCCAACGCCAGACTTTAGTATGCCGTATAACGTCATTATTCTGACGAGCACGGTGATTGCGCTTGCGTTCGGCAGTATATTTAATCTTCTTGTTCGGAGATTTGTTACGGTTGAGGAGGCTGCTGCGTTGAGGGCGCAGACGTTCAAGGGGAAGGTTGGTGGGTGGATTGTTGCGCTTCGGGATAAGGTTCGGGGGAAGAGTGATAAGACGGAGTAAATATATAATATGATTTTTGCCTACTTTTATGGAAACGAATGAAGAAAACATAGCTTCGTTATTCATTGAGTACCTAAGCACTGTAGCAAAACAAGTAACGAGTAAAACAAGTAGGTATGAAATTCGTCCATGTAATCCATCGCATCGCTAATCCTCAGTCAAAGTCGCTCACGAAGTGGTCTTCATTACTCAGATTTCCTATATGATCCCATTAGCACTATACCCCTCAACCAACCCTTCCACACAGAAGGATAAGAAAACGAAAAAAAAAAAAAAATATACATACCCCCCAAAAACCCCCTTCGCCTGTTCCCAAAGCGGCAACGTCTCACCACCCCCCGGCTTCCGATTCATAAAGCTCGCATCTCCCTTATCGCCGTCTAGCGGCTCTCCTCCAGCAGATGCAATAGCGCGGTTCTTGTACTTGTCTTCCGCGGCATTCTTTTGTTCGCTGAGGCTGTGGAAGCCGTAGATTGTGTCTGCGGGGGCGCCGGTCTAGATACTGTTAGTTGAGGAAGGGGGGCCGGGAAAGAGGGAGGAGGATAGGAGGTATGAGAAGGTGAAGGGAAACGGAGGCGTACATCGACGTGCCCGAGGCCTTGGTTTCCGCCTTGGGTTGCGGCGGGGGCGTTGGAAGTTTGGTTTTCTGTTGTGGACATTTTGGATAGAGGTGGTTTGGTGGTGGTTGGATGATTCTAGACAGAGATCGTGAAGGTTGAGTATAGAGAGTATTGGTCGCAAAGATAGGTAGGTAGGTATGTAAGGAAGAACGAAGGTTAAGGGTGTATTTATAGAGCGTTATACGTCTTTCTGGGTCGATGATGTCGTTCTGATGCGATGATGTCATGGACGGCCCAGGTACCACCACTGTCCTCCACATACTGTTAAGTCACTGAAAATAGAAAGTTATGATTATACTCTTGGTAATTATCCTTGTAAGGTAGGAGGATTTAAGTTGGCGATGGTGGAGTTGTCTGACTCGATTCTACTATTGTTGTTGTTTATGTATATGTAATTAGAAGTATATAAACCCCACCTGCATTCTAATCACACACCTGTACAGCCCCCGGTAAACCCTCCCCCTCCTTGAAAGGGAAATACCTCTCCATAACCTCCATCTTTGCTACTTTCCCGGCATGATTAACAGGTAATTCATCCTCCTCACCAAGTTCCCGAAATGCAGTGGGGAGCATATACTCCGGTACCAACTCCTTCAATCCTTCTCTCAGACCATTCAGCGTCATAGGCTCATCTCCTTTAGATCGACCGATCACACCTACGCGGCGACCGATGACCTTGTCAGGGACTGGTATAACAAGGGCGGTCTCGACGTTAGACAGTTGTGAGAGAGCCTGCTCGAGCTTTTGCACGGGGACTGGTTCGGCATTTGTTTTTATGACTACCGTGCCATTAATTCCAGTTTCAGATATTAGAGAATATGGCAGGGGTTGAACGTACAATCAACAGAAGCACGACCATCGAAAATATAATACTCGCCAATCTTGTGCACGAGGTCGCCGGTCTTCTGGTATCCTTCTTCGTCGAGGAGGGCGGAGGGGCCGGTGCCGTTTAAATACCTGCAGTTAATCAGCCACTGTAATTTCGATAAGAATATTGAGGGGAGAGGCATACCCAAGAAACGTCGTAATACCACCAACAAGCAACTCTCCGTGATCCCCCTCAGAAAGCTTAAGGGGTATATCCGGCGAAAGCTGTCTCCCCATGCATCTCTATAACCACAAGTATCAGCTTCAAGCCCAGCACCAGCACAACCACCAATACATAGGAAGCAACAAACCTCATAATCAACACCATCCGTATGCCTAACAGTCATAACCGCAAACCCCGCCTCCGTAGTCCCATACCCAACATCCAACGGAATCCGCATCTCCTCCTTCCAAAAATTCACAAGCCAAGGGGGCGGCATACTCCCTCCGATATAACAGTACCGGATATGTTTCGCACCCTTCACAAATTCCTCCTTTTGGTCCTCGGGGAGTTTCGATAAATCACTCTCCCAATGCCTTGCCATCTTCTCGTATATCATAACACTGCTTTTGATATCCGTTACCCGTCGTTGCTTTATTCTCTCCCAGAACTCAGCGCCGGTGGCGTCGGGATTGATTATCTCCGCTCTTGCGCCGGTGAGTATAGCGCTGAATATGGGCGATGAACCAAGCACCCAGCTTGCGGGTCTATGCACAAGGAGTGCTTCGTCTTCTGCTGCACGTGGTTTATTGTGGAAGAAGGCGCGGCTGTGCATTATGCCTTTTGGTATGCCTGTTGAGCCAGACGAGAACCAGACTATTGCTGGTCTTGTGGCGGGGATTGAGATGGTTTGGTCTGTTTGGATGGGATTCCAGAGTTCCTCATGCGGTGGACAAGAGTTTTGAATTGGGATCGGTGTTGTTGAAACGGAGGAAATCTGGTTCTTGTCGTCGTTTGCGAAATCTTGGATTTTGTCCGCTTCATCGCGGCAGACTTTGCCGTAGAGAATGAGCTTCACGGGAGATGACTTTAGATACTCCAGTATAACATCTGGCGGAAGGCCAATTGCTGTATTTGTATCAGTAGCCATTCCAAGATGTATACTATGTCCAAAGGAAAGAACATACGCAACGCAACAACCGACCCTCCCAGCGCCAGTATCGCAAACGCCGCAACAGCAAACTCATAGTTCGAGGGTGCCAAAACACCGATGTGATAGTCATCCTTCAGTATATGTCCCCTTTCATCAAGTTGAGATGATAGTTGCTTCTTCAGCTGATTTCGAACGTGGAGTATATCTGTGATCAGCTGGTCGTATGTCGCCTCAAGACCTAAATCCGGGTCATGAACGATAACCCTTTTGACCTCGCGAGCCAGAGGAAGTAGGGATGTGAAGATTGAGTCGTGAGGAAAACCTCCGTCCTCGTCTAGAATAGAGACAAGTTGTTCGTTTGCCATTGTGTAGTAGGTGTGATAGGTAGAGTAGGATTGTCAGGTTATGGTTGTAGATGCGCCAGGGAGCGTCCATGGTTCCGCCCCCTTATAAACGCAACTAGGGCATCTTACGTCAGTAAACAATAGTAATAATAACTTCGACCTGTCGATACTTTCTTCAAACGAGTCCGCAAGATGCGTTGTGATGCTCATCAGTACCTCAGATGAGATCAGAGACCCACAAGTTCATCATCAAATCTTGGTTGGATCGAGGGTCGATCTGCAGCCACGCAGATCGTTGGTCAACTGATTTGATCTAGCTGGAGGAAAGTCTAGCCTTCTTGGACTGGACAGGGTATATTGGGTGCCTGACGACGTGCCCAAGGGTATGCGGATTGTGGATTTTGGTTCTGCTGGTTATGGGAAGATAGATAGGGTGCCGTGCGGTGTACGGGATAGGTCATCCTCATAGTGTATAGTGATTAAGTAGGGTTCTGTGGAAGGATTCAAGCGACTGGATTTAATCATGAACTTTTCTAACCATTGTACTACCAAAGACTGTCTAATCTTCGGACATTATATTATAGAAGGCATGATTATGGGTGCCTAGTCTATGACCCCTGCCTAACAGTACAATTGATATCCAAGTACACAGTCTCGACATCAAAACTTCACAATAGGGGAATAACTGGCGACCTGATCTTCTCTCTCCTCTTACTTCCCCAACTTCGCTTTAACAGTTGCAAGTGGTGTGCTTAGGCCCATCTTCAAGAATGCCTTCAAACTCCACTGCTTAGGAACCCTCCCCACCCAATAAAGCCCCAACGCAGCCCCAACATTAAAAACAATATAAACCCACATAAGCCCAAAGTCCCTCCAGCGGTTATGATAATCCACGGCAACAGACGCCAAAAACGTATCAGACGAGGCCATCTGACAGTACTGGCAGTTCTCGATGGCAGAGGGATTATACACCTCGCCTCCCGCAACCTGCATGTAGGGGGAGAGGTACTCGCTGCAAGTTGATCCGTTTGACGGCTGGATGAAAACAATCTCAATGTCTGAGCATGTCACTGGGGTTCTGGCGAGGCCTGCGGAGAGCATGCCGCCGACTAGATAGGTTAGGGGGGAGACGCGGTACATGAAGATCCAGAATCCTGGGAGGGCCGTTGGCGGGGACATGACCCTGAGATTGATTAGCATTAGGGCTTATGTTCTGAGATAGAGATGATGACTTACCCGCAGAATATCAGACACATCGTATACATAATCAGAGAAACAATAGCCCCAACCTCTGCCGTTATGGCGCTGGCAACTACCATAATCGTGAATGTCGCACAGTGGACCATGAACGCCCAGAGAAGGAGAACCATAAGCCAGCTTCTCTCCGTCAGTGAATTGTCGAGCAGTTGGCCGTTCTTGTCCATGCCGATGAGGTAGTAGAATGGGAGGTAAATGATTATAGCAGCCAGACTGTTCCAAGGTATGTCAACAGCCATGTTGGCAAGCATAAAGGCCGCCCAGGAGTAGACTTTCGAAGGTCGCTCTCGAGCTTCATAGAGATCACGCTGCATAATGAAGTTGGGCATCGTCTGGTAGGCGAGGAAGGCAAATATGACCAATAACATGAATATGGCGAACATTTGGTGTTGAAGGCCTTGCACCGATATGTCAGTCTGTAGGAAAGAGAGTCCAATAAAGAGTGCCTGGCAGCAAGTTAGCTTAGGAATTAAAGAAGGTAAGAAGGGCTTACTGTGCCAAAGCAGAGAACCAACTTGCTGTACAGATAAGATGGAGTACGCCAGTACTGTTCAAACACTCGCTTCGTGCAGAACCACAGTTGGATATGGAATGGTGCAGCATACTGCTGATGAGAGAGTGTTGTGTCGCCGTTTAAGTCTTTGCCAGAGGCTTCGAGCCGATCAAGCTCCTGACGAACTTGGGTATATTCAGGACTCGATTTCCAAGTATCTGCCCAGTCACGGATGGCCGAACTTCCCGGCGCTGTCCTAATTACATGGAGCATCCATTCGGCAGGATTCGCATCTGCCGGGCAGGACTCTGCGCCATATCGTTCGAAGTAGTTCACCATTGTCCTTGAATTCTCCCCAATATCGCCAAAGTAGACCGTGCGGCCACCCTTGGCCAGAAGGAGTAAGCGATCAAATTGCTGAAAGAGCAAGCCAGATGGCTGATGTATAGTGCAGAGGATAGCCTGCCCATGGTTTGCTAGTTTTCTTATCAGTGTAGAGATCGACCAGGCTGTCTGGCTATCAAGGCCAGAAGTTGGCTCGTCAAGAAATATCAAGAGATCAGGCTTTGCAGCGAGCTCAACGCCAATCGTGAGTCTCTTTCTCTGCTCAACATTCAGGCCCTCACCAGGCACGCCAACCACTGCACCTGCATACTTCTCCATCTCAAGCAGGGAAATGATCTCTTCAACATACTCCAGCTTATCCTTGATAGATACGTGCGCTGGCTGCCGAAGACGTGCGCTAAATTGTAGAGCCTCGCGTACAGTAGTTGTCTCGAGATGCAAATCCTGCTGCTGCACGTAGCCCACCTGTCGCTGAAAGGATGCATCGCGAGGGCGTCCGTTAACACAGACGTGCCCAGTAACAACCCCCGTAGTCACTCTATTAGCTAGCAAATCGAGCAGTGTTGTCTTTCCCGCTCCTGTGGCTCCCTGCCTTACATCAGTACCTCAGGATCATAAATCTGATGGACAAACGTACCATGAGCGCGGTGAGGGTTCCTGGTCGTACCCAGCCGTCAATGTGATCAGAGATAATCCTCGACTGTCCTTTGACCATGACCTGATAACATACATCTCTCCAATGCAGCACCCCGTTTTGCTTGTGGATGTTGATCGTCTTTTGATCTTCTCTGTTTGGAGCATGCGCGATTGTTCCGTCAGGGTGTCGGGTCTCAATAGAAGCTTCTTCATCGGTCATTTGGTCCATATCCATTTGTCGCTTCTGGGCTCGCTGGAAGAGAAGTACCTCTCCACGTGATTTATTGGTGGTTAGATACTCTGCACAGAGTATGTATGTCGCAGTGAAGAAGACAATGTAAGCGATCAGAATGCCAAAGTTTCTGTTCAATAAGTTAGTATGACTGCGTAGTTCAGATAGAAACCATCTGATACTTGCCTCCACACATTGGCATACTCATACTCATAGCTAGCTGCAACATACATGTCGCCGCTCACTTCGCTGCTTCCTGGAGAAGCCCCAGCGACTGAACAGGTGCTTTCGTTGAGCGTAATATTCTCATATCCTGGCCCGCTAGGAACCATGCTTGTGCAAGGAAACTGGCGTCCGTGGAATTCATTCGCGACCAGGGCCTCGTAGGAATAAGCCAGAGGGTTAATGTAGTTGATCCAGCGGAGCCATCCCTGCATGTTTCGTATTGGAAGCACGAACCCTGTATAAACAATAAGAGCAATAACGAACAAGGCAACTGGCGTCAAGGCCTGCGCAATTGTTCGAGTGCATTGAGCGACTGTGCGAAATATCGAGGACATTGTTAGTGTAGAGAAGAACCCAAAGAGGAGATAGATAAAAAAGTGACCAGCGTCTTGGTGCAGATTAGACATAAAATATAACGGAATGTTTAATGTCAGAGTGCTGAGAACCTTCGAGGGAAGGTCACATATCATTGAAGCCAAGGCCTCTGAGAGGGGATGATAGAATGCGTATGCTTTGTGCTTTTCGACAATGGGTCGTTGAGCGTACAGAGCGAGGATCTAGCATGTTTAGCAGATGTTCATTTAGGAATTGGTCTGTCCAACCTCTAATGAGCTGTTCAAAGCATTGAATAGAAGAGCAAAAAAGAGCAATATGCACCGGTTGTTCAAACTCGCAGTATTGTTGGGCAGGTCGTAGAAGACGCTTCCCAGAATGAGCGATATCAACACCATACCGAAAACCGTGACGAGAGAGAATGCCATCTCACCCATAATGCGTTGAAATCCCCTTCGAACGCACAGTGCCACTTGTTGAGGAACGGATATGGTGTACGGCGACTTGGACGTCCTGTCGAGGTCAGAACTAAGCCCTAAGCTTGCGCGAGGTGACTTACATGAGAGATGATTTTTCAGTCTGTCTTGCGGTGCGAAATTCTTCCACAGAAGGGCCTCCAACCGGATACTGTTCTCCGAACGATGCAATATCCTGAAGCAGGTGCTTTCTCTGTTTGCTCTGCTGCCACCGAGCAGCAAACTCGTCTGCCGTTCGAGGAACAAATGCTTCAAAACCAGATCGTACTTGCCGCTCGGATGGGCTCGTCAATGAAGTCAGAAAGTCCGGCGTCGTCTGTCTATCCGGACAGTGGTATCCCATATCGACAAAGTAATCTTTCGCTTGATTGACAGGGCCAAAGTAGATTTGCCGACCCTCGTATAGCACAGTGACTTTGTCGCACAGCTATGGCCAGGTCAGCATAATTTGGCATTCCAACAAATTTCACGGCGATAGGTGGAATATACGCACATCGTATGCCTGCTGCGGTGCTTGGTACAGCGAAACAATAGCTGCAGACTCCATAATGTCAACGGAAAGGCGGATTGTGCGGATGAACTCAACGGCCGTTGCACTATCAAGACCTCTCGTGCTGTTATCCCAACATTGAAGAGAGCTCTGAGCCAGGGCAACCTCTGCAATACTGACCCGCTTGCGCTCGCCACCGCTGACCCCTCGCACGAAGTCATTGCCCACCTTTGTATTGACAGTGTGTGATATGCCAAAGATTGCCATGGCTACATCGCGAAGGTGGGTTGCATGCACCTCGCGCGATACCCCGGGAAGTCGATTCTGAGGAGTTTTGGCTAGGGCTGCAAACTGCAAGGTTTGTCCAACAGTCAAGTGAGGAAAATGGACCTCTGTTTCGGGCTGGTAGATGGCGTCGCTGCGGAATTCGCGATGCATCTCTTTCACGTGAATTCCTAATGGGGTCAATGAGGAGCCCTAGTTTTGGTCCATTTCATACCTTTGTAGTTGAATTCCGACGAGCTGTCGAGGTATAGCCCTTTAGTTTCACCAGCGACTGTCTTTAAGAGCGTTGAAACACCGCTGTAAATAACGAATTAGTAGTTAAAACAGAAGTAGAAGGATGATAACAACCTTCCAGGTCGCCCTAAGACGAGCAGCAGCTCTCCGCTCCGCAGAAGCCCATCGTGCTCTTTCAATATACGGATAGTCTTTTGTTTTCGATCCACCAGACTCAATGCTAGATCCAGAGGCTGAGTGATAAAGCTTAAGAAGTTCTTCTGATAAGCCACCGGGCTTCCACGTCCGAATACATTGAGGTTCTGGTACGAAACACCAACAGTGCGTTTCGGATACTTGTCAGGGTCTTCGGTCAGTCGCAGAAACACTTTAGCCCACTCGGCGGCGTTGAACTTGTCGGACAATGGATCGAGGGCCGGGCTGGTGTGTTCAGTAAACGGATTGGGAAGCGCCTGCTGGTCGTGCGAACGTGGGACGGATTGGGTGGTCAATGTTCGAGCGAGATGTGAGATTCGCTCCTGCCCCTCGGGCGATATTTGTCTCGACAAGAGACTTTCAGGCTTATGGTCAACATTTCCTGCAGTCACACTTGAGGTTGTTGAATCTGACGGTAGATCACCATCCTCTTTCTTCTCTGGGTCTTTCGCCATGCTTGTATTGCAATCGAATACCGACCTTGTTCAATGATGAGAAGAACCGCAAGGACACTGGGATGGTAAAGACAATTTATGACAATGCTGAGCTCTCGAAAGGCGTCTGATGATTTTCTTTTGCCGCTGACGACAGACAGCCCTATAAGTATCGACAAACAACACGCTTGATATTTCGGCCGGATATACAATGCATAGCGGCTCGGCACGGAAATTAAGTGGAGAATTGCAGGCATTTTGATCCATTCAATTTCTGTTTTTGTCTCCACTTAAAGGCCGAAAGTCGTACGGCGTAGTATATCAAGTTATCAACCTCCGAATATCCCCCTCTCCTTTCTTCCACTCCGGACCGAGACACAAGCTGCGACAATCATGGAAAAGAAGGGCCTGGTCAACAAGTCCTGCGACCGTTGTCGCGCCAAGAAGATCAAGTGCAGTGAGTATGACGCATACCAGCATGATCGCTATAGTTGTTGATTGCTATAGTGTCTCATGTTGGATCAAGCTGCGAATACTGCCAGGTGAAGTTGCCCCTACTAACATGTATTCACTATTCGACTGACAACTTGATTCCTTGTCTACAGTCCCGAGGTCTTTCCTGCGCCTTCAGCTATCAAAGACGCCGCAGAAGACGTAATAATCCTGATGAGCTTGGTTTGCTATACCCATCCCCACTTATCCTCCGGTTCTCCTCTGAGGCCCCGAAGCACATTCTAACAATACTTCAACGTCAGCACTTCAATCAACGTCACCATCGCCCCCTGTCAAGCGAGCTGAGCAGTATCCCGGCTCTGGGGCGCGCTCCTTCCCCCCGAGCGGAGGTACTGAAGGCTCACCGGAGCTGTATATCGACTATCTTCTCGAGCAAGGCACGTCAAATGAAACTTACAAACCAACCAGCGGCCACGACCAGGTAAGTTCCCTCTTCCTGATGATATCAGCGGCTGATTCGGGACTTAGTTGACCACACTCCTCGGTATGTCTCATCGGAACTTCGGACATCAGCCCTTCTCACACTGATCCCGACCGTAGGGCCAAGTCCGAACATATCATTCTTTCCCGCAAAGAGAGTCCACGCTATTTGCCATCGCCTCGGAAATAACAGGCTAGAACATTTGCTGGAGTCTATGCGTGGCGTAATTTCCGCGAAGCTGAAGATATCCGGACCTCCACTTGGCCATAGGCTCGATCAATGTCCATCTAATGACGCTACCGCTGATCGTGAACCCTCTACATCTTCCTCAGCGAGAGACTACATTCAGTGTACGTTTTCTCCTATGACATCCAATATCTGGCGCTAAAATACTACCATACATAGCTTACTTTGAATTGGTCCACCCGTTCTACCCATTTCTCCCGCGTCAAGAATTCAAGAAGCGAGCACTTGCATCAACTTGCCTTGATGATGTTGCCGCCGATAAGACCTGGTCATGTCTTTATTATGCAGTGCTTGCAGTTGGTTGCCAATACCAAGAAGGCGGCAGCTATGAGGCCAGGTCCGGCAGGTCGTGGGTATACTTTGAACAGTCGATGGCCTTAGCCAAGGACATTACATTCTCCAAAGGATCATTGACCACTATACAGGTGAGCAGAAGCTTCCTCTTCAGAATACTGGCCAGTTTAACTGACTGTATACTCAAGGCATTGATGACATTGGTATTTTGATATCCCAAACTATGAGACCTCTTCTAAAAACTTTCAACAGGCAGTTTTCTGTCAATCACTATCTGGATTCGGCTTCCAGTCTGTTTTGATTGCAGAAGCAGCTATAATGGCTCAAAATATTGGCATCAACCGTCTTACGTCTTCGTCGCCTGACAGCTCATCAACACGCACCTTCTGGGTTCTATATTGCATGGAGAAGACATCGTGCTTCGTAACAGGAAAAGTACCTGTACGTATGCTCCCCCAAGGCATCGTACGCATCTAATTATACTGTCTACCAGACCTTACAAGATGCCCATATCAGCTGTCCCCTCCCCAGCACAGATATCTGGGCTTTTGGCGACTACGACTGGTTCCTCAGCGTCCTCACATACGCCCGCATAACCTCCAAGATCCACAGCCGCCTGTTAACAATCACCTCTGTCCCAAGACCATGGAGCGCCTACTACTCAACCATCAACTCGCTGCGCCTCGAACTCGATCAGTGGCGAGCCTCAATACCACCACGCTTTCGCCCAGGTCAACAGCTACGCGCGCAGATGCTACCGGAGCCGCATGCCGTGCAGATGGCCCTTCGAATCAGCTATTATTACTACTACGCCAATCTAGCTCTCCTATGGACACTTGCCCACTGCGGCATTGATAGACTTGACCCGGAGCAACAGGATAATCTCAAGACAGAACTTATGCAGACTGCCCGCGGTGTGCTTGAGCTGACGAGCTGGATTGAGATTTCGCCGTCGACGCCAATTGCGTATGTCTGACACCCTCTAGCAAGAATAACTTGACCTACCTATATCTGATGACTTACCTACTTCTTCAAACCAGCATCCTAGCCCTTACCCCGCTCTCAGCCCTCATAATCCTGTTCGACCTAATAGTCCAGAACCCAACGCACCCTGAAACAAGCCTCAACCTGGCTTTACTAGACATTGCAAGCGGCCACTTTAGTCGAATCGAATATGCCAGTAAGGGCGTTCTTCCCGGAAGTTTGATATCAGCCTTCGCGCATCTGGCAAGACAGTACATTTATGATTTGCGGCATGCTGCTAGTACTACTACTACTGCTACTACCACCACTACTGGCTTTGCTGCACCATCTGGACCGTCTACGTCAACGCCCCTTTATCAAGCTCCAACAACATTCCCGAGCAGGGATGCGGAGCATGCTTATCATGCACAGGCAGCACAAGCTCCAGTCTGGGCCAAGGCCACTCTAACATTTCCACAAGACCAGCAGCGAGAACAAGAACATCCCATGACGCCGTCTTCGCCGACAACGATACTGGTGTCAAGAAGAGACGATATAACAGAGCCTTCTGGTCCTCCTATACCTGTCCAGAGCGCGAGCACGAACACGAGCACAGGGGTACCTTTCGCCCAATTAGAAGACATCTCTAGCCACCCGTATCCCAGAATTGATAGTGATTCGGGGACACTCGTCGCTGATTTTCCGACCGGAGACCAAGACCAGATGGACTTTTCTCAAGTTGATGCCATGAACGCCGACGTGGAAGATCCGTTGGGGTTTCTAGGCGTGGACCTAATGGCGCTATTTGATCCTTCGTATCCGGTGATTGGGTTTGAGTTCTGATACATCAACGGCGATGTTGATATGTATTTGAGTCGGAAGGCCGCAGTATGGAGGGAGGTGGATGATGTGAATGTATCAATAACTGGAAGTTTCTAATAGCTATCAAGAGCTATATATATTTTTGGGGAATCAGCAAAGCCAAAAAGCCATCGTGCATGCATCAATCATAACCATAACCGCCGTAACAATGGGGTGAGTATCCAATCTGTATGAAAGGACAGTAAACATGGATATTGTATAGAAGAATCGTTGTATAGTAAACTTCAACCCAATCCAATTAATCAATCACGACCAGCTTCAACCTGGTCCGCCCAGGTCGCGCCAGAAATCGGTGAAAAGGCCTTGGTGGCATCGTCAAGGCTAGGCAAAGGTTCCTTGTTAATCGCAGGCGCGGGCGCAGGTGCAGTCGTGTCTTTCTCTTTCCTCTCTCCGCCGGGGAGAGATGGGAATTCCGCTTCGTTACTGATAATAGGAGTAGGAGCAGGCTTCTCCTGCGATGGCGCATCGGAGGGCTGTTCACGAGAGGCATCGCGGCGATGGCCACCGCGTCCACGTCCACCCCTTCCACCTCGTCCGCGACCACGACCACGACCAGGCCCATGTCCCTGCTCATAAGCAGACGAGTCATCATCACGGTCTGGACTCGGCGACGCATCCGCCCATCTCGAGTCCTGCAGCCCCTTAGGCTGTCTCGCGACCCCAGAAACACCACCATGCATCCCGCGTCTATACTGCCCTCCGCGCTCCTTGAACTGGTCCTCCGGCTTCTCAGCGTCCCATTCTCTTCCATTCAAGGCCTCTAATTTCCGCAATCTATTCTTTTCACGCTCGTTATCCATGACTCGGCGGTTTGCGCGCTCCTCGCGCCGCTTCTTCTCGGCTACTTTTTCACGCTCTTCAAAGGAGGCCTGGTCTGCTTCGGCGCGGGCGTGGGCGGCAGCTTTCTTCGCGGCGTTTTCGCGGGCTAGAGCGATGCGTTGGGAGAGTTCTTCTTCGGTTAGTTTTGGCTGGAGGAATGATATATTAGCTTTGTTTTTCATTTGTGGGTGGTAAGTAGAGTAGAATGTGGGCGTACCTTCTTCACACCCCCAGTCGCACTCCTATCGCCCCGAACAGCAGGTACGCGCGGAACATCAGCAGCGGCATCATCCTGAGCAACCTCCTCATTCTTGTTGGTAGCCACTTCACCAGCTATTTCCTCCCCGTCTCGAGTCTCGGTCTCCGTAGCCACCTCATCAGGTTTACTCCTCGCATCATCAGACCGTCTAGAGCCCGAATCGCGCGCGCCGCGTCCGTGTCCACGTCCACCCCGTCCCCTCCCTCGTCCGCGCTTTTCCCCACCCCGCGACCGCGGCGCATCAGGAATGGGCGTCGTCTCGGTTTCGCGAGCTGGCGTTTCGTCAACCTGGAGTTTCGATAACGACTCCGTCACAGCTGCAGTTTGAACCGGCGCTTGGGCTGGTTCAGGCGGAGGCGGCGCCTGAATCGAGGGCTCAACCTCAACAACAGTCGTCTGTTCCTCCGCGGAGACAGGGATGATCTCATCGTCGAAGAGGTCGTCCGCGCCGCGCGTTTGGGCGAATTCGTCGAGGTCGGCCATTTCTGTTTTCTATGGTGTGTGTTCGTGTGTTTGTGTCTATAACCTCTCCTCTTTGGTAATAAAAATAAGAATTGAATGAATGGCTTGCTTGGTCGCGGGTATCTGCTGGACTGAGTGGTTCTTGCCTCCGCGCGCTCGAGTCACTTTGCGCGCGGGGCGGGCGATGGGGCGGAAAGCGGTCTGGGCTGGTACGCTGAACTGGAGGGGATACTATGACAACATCTTAATTCTACAAGTATTCTTGGAATTTGTTTCAATGAATCATGATTGATATAAAAAAATATTCCTTCGCTATTTACAAGCTCTTCACTCTCCTCTAAACACACTCCCAAGCATCCTCATCCGTATACGCCCCAGGCCCCTTGTAGACATTCGTCCTCGGCCACCGGCAATGCTTGCGATAAAACTCGACTTCCGAGCCAGCGCCATTGGAGAACTTCGCACCACGGACTGTCTCAGGCGCCATTCCTTCTTCAACCCACTTCACCATCGCCATGAGCACATTGTCCTCTGGGTCAGCGCTGGACTCAGACTCTGCCTGGTTACCGATGCCAGAAGCACCATCACCACCAGAACAATGCGCCATTCCGCTAATAGTGAAGAAGCGGTAGAATTCGTCGAGCTGCTCTGGCTTGAGACCCATGGTCTTCGAAAGACGGTGGTAGTAAAGCTTGCTGTTGTCCGAGCTAATCAATTGATCCTGGAGACCGTGGTAGGTGAGAATTTTTGTGCCCGCGTCGCGAAGCGGGCTGAGATCCGAGTTCCAGGTCTGGATGTCGTATGGGTTCTGGCGGAGGGCGGCTTCCGCGTCCTTGACTGTCCACTTTGTCGCGTTCCAGTTCGGGTCGCTGTAGACGACGTACCGCCACCAGTCCTTGCTGTATTGAAAGGGCTGTCCGTTGTACATGGCTGGTGCGGCAAAGTTCTCGGAGCCGGGTTGCATGCGCGGGTAGATGAGGGAGCTGTTTGAGCTGAGGAGAGGCGAGAAGACTTTGTGGACTGTTTCGATCTGTGGAGTTGTCAGGCAGCTTGAGACGTTCACGGCGGAGCCAGAGCCGCAGAGGAGAGTCGAGGCATCTGGATGGCAGAGATCTGTATCTTCAATGATACCGTCTTCGGCGCCATCGAGGCCGTCGCATTGACGGAGGATTTCGTCGTGGACGACGCTCCATTCATTGGTTGTCAGGTACGTCTCTGAACCGACGGGGCCAGTGATTGGGTAAAAGTGTGCGCTCCAAGAGAGCAAGCCCACGAAGTTAAAGGCCGGCGCACCGGCAACGATACCATCGAGCTCATTCGGGAAGTCCTGCGCAAGCTTCATGCCCTGGCGCCCTCCGGTCGAGCAGCCGAGGTAGTATGATGTGTCGTAGTCCTTGTCGTAGAAGAGTTTCGTGAGCTGCTTTCCAACGGTGATTCCCGTGTGGACGGAGCGATAGACAAAGTCCTCCAGTACTTCGGGGGCCTGGTAGAAAGGCTCTCCAGATGTTCCATTGTGTCCGTTGTTCGCGCCAACTGTCGCAAAGCCGAGACTTGCGCCGTAGTCCACGTCCGCGTACTGGATGCCTACAAGCCGGTCAGTCAGTCAAGAATCCTTAAAACTGGGGTGTTTGCCTAGACGTACAGCCGCCTAATCCTCCGTTGCCAGTGCTCAAGAAACGGCCTTTATAGTCCCGCGGGAACCATGCCTCGAGCGTAATCTCACTGGCATTGGACGTCGTGACAGCCATTGCAACCCGACACACATCCTTCGAGACCAATTGAGACTGATCGCAAGTCGGGACATTATCGGCCAGTGACAAAGTTGTGTTGCCCGGGACATAGCTGGCAACGTTCACCTTGACGTTGGGAAGATCAATCTCATCCCTGAAGCTCTCGCAGCGGGCTTGGAATTGGTCTTGCGGGAGAGCAAGGACTGCTGGGCCCAAGCTAACCGCGGGCAAGAGGAACCGTAGAGGGAACATCTTAGGAGTATGAACTGGCTTCGTCACAGCTCTGTAGAAACGGCTGGGGTGGGGGGTGGGCAATAGCTCCTTATAATAATTTTTTGCCTCCTCCCCAGAACCAAGCACGGCCCAAACCCAGATCAAGCATAGTCAGGAACTAAATGACAGACATCATAATGCTTATGCGATCGCGCCGGTAGTTGCTCCAAAATCGACACCGAGAAGCGCACTGAGTCGTTGGATACCCGAAGTTGAGCCGTCATGGCAGTGGAACAAAGAGCAGCGCATAGCCGGCCGTTGGTGACGCACGCGCGGAAAAGCAGACAGTGACGGGCCCATAGTGCAGCTTGGAAAGGAGATAGCACGGAAAATCCGACGATGACAAGAGGGATCGGCACTTTGCTTACGACTTGATGCGAGGAAATGTATGGGAGTTGTGGGGAATCGTCACCCTCGTTTCTCCGCAAATGTACTCCGCATTAATCCAACGGGTCTAGCAGCCAAGAACACACGGAGAGTTCGAGTCAGGGACCTGCAGCTGTCGAATTGTATTTGACGTCGGCAGTTATCACTGTCCATCCCTGCCGGTCCAGCATAGTCAAGCTGGGTCTGGATGATCGTATTCGGTTTCGTTGCCTAGCAGATGTTAGTATTAGCCAGCCAGTCGGGAAATCGGATATGTTAAAGCATGTCAGAACTAACAAGATGATAGGTCAAAGAAACGGCGTATGAAACAAAAAGCGGCCGAGGCTCATCTTAGCTACCGTCTTTCCTCTGCCGATATCCAGTCCCGTAGCACGGTCCGAGCCCTTTTTCGTTGCGGACGGACCGTGGATTATGACACTAAGGCTTTGAAAAGGCGACGATCAGGCAGCAGCTAGGGTTGGGGTAAAAATATTGTAGATTGGATCCTTTGGCTTCTTGAGGTTCTCGAAGCGACGACGATAGATCTTAGCTAAATAATTATGTCATAGTTGTCAGTTCAGAGGCAGAGCCACAAGCCTTCTGAAACTTAAAACGGTTGCGGGTAGCAAGTATAAAGCAAGAAAGCAATGCAAATCCCAAACGCCATAAATATGCGGGGTATCATATGCAATAAAATTGAAGAAACAAAGGTCCGTATAGTGTCAAGTCATCAAAGCATTCGTCGTCGCATCGCGTCATGTAAAAATATGGAATTTTGCCTTATCTAGGCCGTGAAAGGATGTAGCGCAAGCTCATACAGACGAGCAGTATCAGAAGGGCGGCTGCGCCGAGAACAATCCAGCAAAGGCCATGAGTTGTCCAGCTGAGATATGTCACGAACGTATCAAAGCCCGGGACGTATTGCTTGATTGCTTCAACGGTGTCAGCAGCTTCGCCAACCAAAGAGTGTATGTTTGCTGCCTGGGACATCGTCTGATTAATGATGGCTTGCGAAATTCGTATATTCTCTTGTAGTTCCTCTTGTAGTCGCCATTGCGCTGTGGCCACCTCGTATTGACGTTGCTGAGCTTTGTCTAGGTTGTCGGCTCGGAGCTGGAATTCTTCAAGAGATGAGCCTATACCACGCAGACGCTGTTCAGGTTAGAGTCATTAAGAGCAATTTGGTAGCTTAACAAACCTCAGATGCGTCCACTTCCTGCTCCAGAATCTGGACTATTTTCGCGTAGAGCCATTCCTGATGCTGATCTCAACGAAGCTCAACTTGTAAGAGAAAAGGTTCACATACCAATGAACTATCGAGGGTTCCAACATCCTGAGTGATCTTTTGGAGCTCATTGTACGCAATCGAATGAAGCGTAGTTTGAACGGATAGGGCAAGCTCGTTCTGTACTTCCTCGTTCTGTCGCTGGGTCAAAGCAATTTGCTCGCTTCTCAAGACCAGTTCATCGTGTATGTATTGCAGCATGTGCCGCAGTGACTCGGCTTCTTGAGACGATCCCTGAACATCCTAACGAAACTTTAGAACCATTCTTACTTTTCTTAGGATGTCAGAGCTTCTCACCTTTCGTAGGCTTGAGAGTCCAATGTGGACGCTGCTCAAGGCAGAAAAGACTGTCTCAACCGCTGCGGTGAAACGGGTCTCAAGGCTCTGAGAAACTTTCGCCACTAAAGACGAAGTTGACTCCTCCATCTGCAGCAATGTCTCTTTTCGGAGAAGGTCAACCGATTTCAAGAAAGCCCTGCTCTTGGCAGACTCCTCTGCCGCCATTCGCAGCGCTTCGTAGAGGCCGTTGTTTAGCTTGGTCGAGCTTTCAGCTATTATTTTATATGTCTGCAAGAGATCGTCTTTGTCAATCTCGTATCGTGATGCTTGACAGATGACAATCGCGTTTTGCCTGCTATTGCTGTACGATGTCCATGACTGCGGTCGAGACTCCAGCGACTTGAGACAAGGAGCAAGATCATCTCTCGGCAAGGTATCGGTCGTTGTAGTTGCTGGACTAATCGTCGTATAAAGGCCGAAGTATACTTTCCTCCGTGGAGGTGAGATGTTCACTGGCTGGCAGGAAGGAGGTATACTTATGCCTGCTCCACCCAACTCACATAGCGCCAACCTCGCTGCGTACAGAGATCGGACGTGCTCCAATTCGAGGTATGCATCTTTATCTCGAGGAGCTTCAGGGTTTCGCCCAATTGATTCGCACGATGTGACGAGCTTCGCGGCTGCAAGTTTGTTGCAAGACGATGACGAGTTAATGGAATCGAGTAATTCTAGCGCCTTGGTGAATGTTTCGTGGTGCTTTTGAGTTCTAGAATTGAGGAATGAGACCAAGTCAAGGTCCTCGCTGGCGTCGTGATTCTGTCCTGAGACCGCTAATCCAGCGTCAGTACGTTCGCAAGTTACTGATCCTCTGAATAATTGGGCGACTTGCCATTTAAAGTGGTAGCTACACCCCCAACGATTGGAAGGAGAGAGGTATATAGAAAGAAAATATAGGGAACGATCCTGAAACAAAACAAGCTCATCATAGTCACTGCCTGCGAGCTGGATTACCGCCGCTTGGTCTAAGAGAGAGTTGATGGCGAAGGTAAATAGTGATAATAAGAGTGAATCTGGAATTCGATTGGGCAGTTGGGGGATAAGATGCAGAATTGAAGTGCTGGAAGTGAGTGGAGTGAAGATTGAAGGTGATTAAGAGAGGTGATGGGTTTGAATGATAAGAAGGCACTCTGGAAAGCCGGTGATCGCAGTGATCAAGTGAGAGACAGCAGCCATACCTTGAGAATTATATCGCTTACTGGAAAGGCAAGATTTACAAAAGAACTGTACATAAGGAATGATCTATTGGTTGTGAATCAAGAGGTCCATCCTTCCTTTCAAAATAAACATTCAAAGAACCACAACATCGCAGTTACTGGTGTAAATCCAGGTCATTGCTCGAGGAGAAGATTTCGCTCTCGATGGTCTATACAAAAACTAGTCACGTGTATATTACGCGCTAACCGCATCGGGGCCAGGAACAGCGGCCGCCAAAATCATTCCGCATCGGAGATCAAAAGTGTCTCTCCAGCACATTCAGCCAACAACCACAACCATGACGACTTTCCTACCACAAAGCTGCTTGAGGAAGCTGACGCGAGGCCCCCTCTCCAAGACGACACCATTTTCCCGCGCCCAACCGTCACAATGTTTCTCGACGACACCTCGTGTTCAATCTCGAATCGGCGGCGCCGCAATCTCCATCCCCCAAGAAGTCAACCTCAAATTCATCGATCTGCCTCAGACACAAGCCCGCGGGTCATCTGAAATCCCGCCAAAGACTGCTATTGAAGTTACGGGGCCATTGGGTGGGTTGATGTCCTTGTCCGAATGTTCTCCGGAGACATGCAAGAACTAACGTGATTGTTGCGCGTTAGGCCAATTGACCCTTAAAATCCCACACTTCCTTACCGTTGCGCACGATGAGGTCGCTCGGAAGGCCATGTTAACGGTTGAAGACCGAACAGCTAAACACCAGCGTGCTATGTGGGGTGCGTTTATCCTTCCTTCCTTTTACCCATTGAAGCGAGCTTTGTCTAACAAACCGGCAATTACATAGGAACCACCCGCGCCCACCTCCAGAACTACATCCTCGGAGTTTCAGAAGGCCACATCTGCATCCTCAGTCTAGTCGGTGTCGGTTACAGGGCTACTATCGAGCCCACGGCGACAACCGTCGAGGCCCAATACCCCGGCCAGCAATTCGTCTCGCTCAAGGCCGGATACTCGCACCCGATTGAGCTTGGTATCCCGAAGGGCGTTCAGGCGAGCACGCCCCAGCCCACACGTATCTTGCTGCAGGGCAGCGACAAGCAGGTGGTGACGCAGTTTGCGGCGGAGATTAGGGAGTGGAGGAAGCCTGAGCCTTACAAGGGTAAGGGTATTTTCATCAACGGGGAGACTATCAAGCTCAAGGCGAAGAAGATCCGGTAGATGTCTACACATCTTGTTGGGGAGCGTGGTCGGGTATCGTATGGTTTTGTATATTTATGTATATCCAAGCGCCTTTCTCGGTGTTGGCGAAGGTTGTGCTATATTCATGTACTTTTAGAAGTTTATCCTATGCATGTCAATTACCAAGACATCGAATCATTATAAACCCGGGTATCCTCTATTCTTGAGATCTAGAGCTTCAAGACCTTCTTGACGGCACCAATAACCTCGTCCTGGATAGCCTTGGGAGCGGCAACAACTCCCTTGTTGGCAGCCAGAGTCCGGCCCTTGCTGAAGTCGAGGGAGTTTCCGTAGATATCAGTAACCTGGCCACCGGCCTCGCGGACGATAAGGTCACCAGCAGCGTGATCCCAAATCTTCTCCTGGTAGTCCTTCTTCACGGGGAGACGGAGGTAGATGTCACCAGCTCCACGGGCAATAGAGCAGTACTTGGCCTGCGAATCCAGTCGCACGCTAGGGTTGGTGATGCCTAGGAGCTGGGCGACGGCAGCGTTGTCGCCCTGAGCGGAGTGACCAGCCTCCACGCCCTCGCAGAAGACGGCCTGCGCGATATCAGGAACGGGGCGCATAGAGATGGGCTTGCTCTCGGACAGAGCACCGCTCGTCAGGATGCGGCTAGTTGATCCAGAGCCCTTGATGGCCGAGAAGAGAACTCCGTTGCCGGCACCGCTGTTCTGGTCGACGCCGACGGATGAAGAGATGGTGGCGGCGTCATCGACGGGGAGATTAGGGCAGCCAATGGCTCCAACCTTGACGTCTCCATCAACGAGTAGACCAAGGCAGACAGCGTACTGGCCACCGCGGAGGAAACCCTTAGTACCGTCAATGGGGTCAAGAGCCCAGATGCGGCCCTTGGGACCACCGGCGCTCTTCCCCTCATCGATGATATCCAGCATAGACTGCTCGCTTTCCAGAGCACCACCCAGGACCTGGTTGGCCTCCTCATCCTCCAACTTGATATCCTTGACGAGTCTCCAGATCTCGGCGCTCAAGGCCTTGTCCTCGCGGAGGGTGCTAGCTTCCTCCTCAGCAACGATCTCGTCCTCGGGGAAGTTCTTGCGGATAGCCTGAATGATCAAGGCCTGAGCTCCGAAGTCACCGATTGTGACAGGCGACTTGTCATCTTTCGAGACGGTGCCTTTGGCCTTCTCGTTGAAGACCTTCTGCGTGAGGATGGTGGCGCGCTGGACGGCCAGCTCGGCGATGTAGCGTTCGCGTTCGAAGGACATGTTTGCGAGTTGAGAATGTGGTTGTGAAAGGGTGAATTGAGAGGAGGGGAATAAGGTAGATGTGAAACGAGGACGAGATTTCAAGAGTACGCCAACCCCCAGCACTAAAGTGGAGCAGAGTACGCAGCGGGAGAAGAATGAGAAACGGGGCTTGTCGGTGGAGGGGCGATCTGCCTTTTGCGAGGACCAGAGGCGCATTGAAACCACGGGAAGTGGCAGGAGAAAATTAAGTGTAGCTACTGCTATTGGAAGTGATTGGTCTGTTTATAGAATCCCCAAATAGCTCCAGGGTTTCTAAGTCTTTGGAGAGAGCAGCAGGCCAAGTATCTCGAGCTTAGTATACCCTCCCCGCACTAGGCCGATTTCGGGATAAAGCGAGGGGCACATTCACCCACTCCAGAGCGGTCACACGCCATGACGTGGGAGGCAGACACAGACTCTCTTTCTCTTGCTCTCTTCGGTCTCTGTGGTCGTCTCCCCCACGTATAAACAAACTCTTTTCATTGTCCATACTTTATTCGACGATCCGTCGCTGTCTGCAAGTTAGGCTGTTGCCACCTCGGCTGATCGCGATATACTCCGGATCCGCAGGGTGGAACTCGCGGAGCGTTACCTGACGGCTGTCGTGATACTTAGGGGCTTCATCTCCGAGTCAGGACTCTTGCAAATATTTCAACTCAGCCTGCGCAGGTTGACCAGACTATACTGGAGGACTTTTGAACATTCCTCTGGGATTTTTGACCCGCGCATCTCGCCCGGCTGAGTCTTCAAACGTCTTTGCAAGCCAGTATCT
The DNA here is from genome assembly GCF_047715825.1 of Aspergillus stella-maris. Taxonomy (NCBI): domain Eukaryota; kingdom Fungi; phylum Ascomycota; class Eurotiomycetes; order Eurotiales; family Aspergillaceae; genus Aspergillus; species Aspergillus stella-maris. The sequence goes on from NW_027396795.1 coordinate 1,288,867, forward strand.
GGACAATTCGATCAGCGGAGACTTGTCACCATGTTTCATTCGACGGTATGTTATCAAGTACCTGCATCGAATCTGCACCTGATATGCACCAGGATTGCGCATTCGACCGACATTTCTCGACTACATGGATTGTAGTCCCCGCCCATCCAGGCTCGCTAACACGACCTTAGAAGCCGTATTCGGCCGTCACCGTACAAATAGAGGTCCTCACCAGCGAACAATATGAAATCGAGGACTGGAGCGGTATTGTCGATCTTATTGAGGCTATTCGCATACAATCCAGTGGCCCTACTGAGGCCGCCCGTGCTCTGCGCAAGAAGCTGTCAGCTCATTACTCCACATACGTTCTGCCTGGATTCTAACATTGTCGCAGGAAATACGGAAACCTCCACCGCCAATTGCGAGCGCTCACAATCCTCGATTTCCTCATCCAGAATGCCGGCGACCGCTTTCACCGGGAGTTTGCCGACGAGATGTTGCTAGAACGGTTACGAATTGCGGCTACGGACCCGGTTTCCGACCCGTTGGTGAAGGAGAAATGCAAGCAGCTGTTTGGACAATGGGCGGTGTCTTACAAGACAACTCCTGGCATGGAGCGGATTGCTGGCTTGTACAAGCAGCTCCCAAAACGCAAGCAGCCTGCGAGCCAAGCGAAAGCCAAGGTTCTCCGGGAAGCAGATAAACCAAATGAGGTCCCGCTGGGACATACGGTATCAGTTTCCGCCGGTAGCGGGCCTTCAACTATGCTTAGCAGTCCGAAGCACAAGCATTCATCGAGCAAGTCGCTCAAGAAAGAGAAGAAGGAGAAGAAAATACTTAACAGGTCATTCAACTTTGAGAAAGAAAAGCCAGAGATGCTTCAAACTCTAGCTTCATCCTCGGTTGCCAGCACCAACCTTCTCAATGCTCTCAAGCGTGTCAACCGGGAAACGCACCGTGTGAGTGAAGACGCAGAGGTTCTTAACAGATTCGAGACATGTAAAACACTTCGACGCCAAATACTCCGGTACATCCAGCACGTTGAAAGCGAAGAATATCTGGGCAGTTTAATCCATTCCAACGAAGAGCTGGTCGCCGCCCTCATGGCGTTTGAAGTCTTGGACAAGAGCGTGGACTACGATAGTGACAGTGACCAAGATGTTCTTGAAAGCGGCTGGACACCGGATCGCGAAGTCAGCGAATCGTTTGCTGGGTTAGCGATCAATCCTCAAAGACCGCCTCGTCCTCCTCGGCCGTTGAGCATCGCCGTGCCTTCAGCATCCACGCCCAGACCAGCAACTCCTAGTGAAAGTGAATCGGACTTTGAGCCCGATGATGATGACGAGGACAATCCTTTCGGAGACAGGAACGCCATTGCGACGCCCGCGGTAGACAGCTTTGGTCGAACTGTGTAAGGGTTACCTTCCCACTTCTTTTCCATTTTCTAATATACCCCAGCAAGGAAGTCTAGGCCGCGAAGCTGTCGCGGTCACCATTACTTACCACGCCTTTGTGGTTCCAGTTTAGCATGGTAGGCGTGAACGATGCCTTTCGAATGACAGGTGCATTCTTCGGCGCTTTATTGAGCTTTCTATGGACGGATCATACCCTTATATCGGCTACACTTACTATCATCTCACGTCTTTGTTGGTCTTTGCTTCTTCCCATTATGTGACTACGAACCGAACGAGTCTATATTCCGATCCACGTACGAGCGCCCTTTCATCCTGCTCACTCTGCTTGTCCTGCCTGAACGCCTTTGCAATATTCTAGCTCAATATACCCATTCACTATGAACTTCCCAATAAAATATTGTAATTGTCCTAGACGTTTTATAGAGTAGCCTACAACCAAGCTAACCGCATCCGGAAATAGCTGCCCATTGTTCTTAGTCATCCCCGCATCATCGCCCAGACAATTTCCATTCATCTTTCCGCAACAACACAGCAATAGCATCAACAACCTCACAAACCCATCACACCAATCATGGCCTGAACATCTCAAATTCCCGCCATATTACTCAGAAACACAGGGTACAACCCAAAATGCCCGACTCGCCCACCCGCGAGGAGCCCTCGCGCTCCCGCCCACGCAGCCGCAGCCGCTCACCACCCCGCCGCCCAAAAGCCCACGGTGGCTTCCGCTGGAAAGATAAGCGCTCAAACAACAATGATCAAGCAGAGGGAGATGCGCGCTTAGATCGCGGGTACAGGAATCGGTCGCCTAGACGGGGGTATGATCGGGAGAGGGTTCGGGAAGGAAGAGACCGCAGAGATGATCGGTATAGAAGTGATTATCGGGATCAGGATCCAGATAGGGATAGAGGTGGTGGTAGGAGGAGAGACTGGGATCGACCGCGCTCGCGCTCGCGTGATAGACGAGAAGATCGAGAACGAGACAGAGACTCAAACCGAGATCGACCCCGAGAAGACCGCAAAGACCGCCCAAAGAAAGACAAGAAGCCGAAACCCACTGCCCCCGTTCAAACCGGCGAAGCAATGATCATAGTGCACGTGAACGACCGCCTCGGTACCAAGGCTGCTATCCCGTGTTTACCCTCCGATACAGTGGGTAACTTTAAGGCTCTTGTGGCGGCGCATATTGGTCGTGAGCCGCATGAGATCTTGTTGAAGAGGCAGGGGGAAAGACCGTTCAAGGATTTCATTAGTTTGGCGGATTATAGTATTGGGAATGGGGTGCAGTTGGATTTAGAGGTTGGTACTGGGGATTAGGAGTGTTGCTTCGTTTGTTCTTTCATGGGGGAGGGTGCAGAGCTTGGAGGGGATTGATGGGTTCAAGCTATTTAGGTGCTGAGGTATGGATATGCATTTAAATATAAGATAACGAATTAGACGCCATGATGCAATGTCTTTTTGTAGTAAGTATACGTATGTATATGTATGGAATGCTTCGAAGTGACCGCGGAAGCGGACAGTAGAGAGTATATAACGCCGACAAAGGTGGGTATTATAAACATAACCAATCGTCTCATATCATCAGAAGAAATAATCCCAGCTTCCGAGCTAGGCCAACTCGCACAACCAAAAGAAGAGGAAGGAAGCGGCAAAGCTCCCTCTTACAACACCTTCGTCTTCATCCACTCACTCGTCCCAACACCCAAATTCAGCCCATTGCGATCCCACCACCGTCTAACGCGCTGCTCGGCGCCAGAGACCGGGTCCGCATCCTCAAGCGCCTCTTCAATATCGCACGTCTTGAACTCAACGCGGAGCCCGCTCCGTCGCCACCACTCGAGCACATTATCGTGTCCATTCTTCGTCGGCCCAACGAGAACCTGACAGTCGAAGATCATTTTTGCGCCCTTGAGCTTGTACCAGAAGTCGAGGACGTGGACGTGCCCATGTGTGCTTGCTATGCGCGCGACTGTTTCGGCATGTGTATATGGGATCCCTGAGGCGTCCCACCAGGCTAGTGAAGCTGTGCGTCCGGATTGAGCGGCGAGGAGGACGGATTTGCCGACCTTTAGGAGGAGCGGGTTGGATGGTGTTGAGGATGCAGCGGCAGTTTTCCACCAGTCTAAAACGGCGACGCGGCCTTCTGCACTGGCTGATTCGAGGGCGCGCTCGGTGTACCGTAGTTCGAGGCCGGATGTGCGCCACCATTCTAGGACGTCGACGAAACCAGCGCGCGATGCACCGTCCATTGCGTCGGCTATGTATTCTTTGTTTGGGAGGGCTGGGGCGTCGCGCCACCAGGTTAGGATTTTGGAGTTGCCGTAGATGGCTGAGGCCCGGTAGGGTATGTTTGTTAGGCGGGAAGTTGTCCATAGTAGGTCGAGGTGGTTTTCAGTTAGATGAGAGAGGATGTCGGTTCGTGAGAATTTGAAGATGAGGTGGCATGCTAGGTCGGATAGAGGTTTCCAGCGGGGTAAGCTGTCGATGCGTTTCTTGATAGCGGCGAATGAGCCACGGAGGATAGTGTATTCTAAAGAAGCTGGTGCTGACATTTTCAGTAGGTGACTCTGCCATTCTTTTGGAACGGCAAGATTTGTTGGGATTCCAACTGCTTTGGCAATTTCCCAGTCATCGAGATGATCTTCGAAGACGTTCAGCCATAGTTCTAGTGGCAAGGAGGGTAACCCTTTCTTCTCGGCTATGGTAGGGTTGAGTACTGGAGTTTGTGAGGCGAGTGGCGTGATAGTTGCGGGAACTGTCTTTTCTAGTATGGTGTCGATTTGAGCAACAACCTCTGGAGGTTGACCAGAAGCTGCCGTGTCATATGATAAGGAAAGCGAAAGTGTTTTCTCAAGGCTCTCGTGGAGCTCCTTCAAGCCAGCCCAAGGCAGTTGAACGAGTTCCTCTGGTGCATTGTAGTTCCAGAGAACTGGAGAGACTGTCTCGATCCATGGCCAGAATCGACTGACTTCGTGGAGTTGTCTTTCGGTCAACGGGTGTTCCCACTCCGAGACTGTCATGCCAGGAATCAAAAGGACTGGTTTCGTCGACATCCAACCCCGCAACAATGCCAGTGTCAAGGTGTGAGTGAGCCCCGACAACATGGATCCCATAGTCCCCGCATCAACCGGAGCGACGAGCAATAGATCAGCCCAGTCGCAAAGTTCTGCAGCTTTCGCCTTCAGCCATCTCCGAGCTCCAATTTCCTTCTCGAAAGTTTTGCTGTCCACTGTGTCCATGTAATGGGGAACTTTGCTGGTACCTGACAGAAGAGCGAATGGCTCATCTGTAATAAATCTGACCTCAATTCCGGGATGTTGTACCAAAGATGGAAGAACATTGTCGACAAACTCGCTGTCCGTCGAAATCAACAAGCGTTTTCGGCGGCTGACGGTGGAAGTTGTCTCATGGTTTGATAGCTCTTTGACAGTCGCGCTGAGACTTTTTGGTATTTCAAGACCCCTTTCCCCCGGATCTTCATCGATATCCATTGCAGTAACTCCGACGCCCTTCGACCCGGCGCAGGTGGTTGATGTTATTTTGGCGTGAACTTGGAATCCGAGAGCCATCGATGTAGCAATTTTGTTTTCGAAAGATCGAAGTCGAGTAAAGTGGGCGTAGTTCAATCAAATTATAGTCGAGCGAAAGGTGAAACGGCAAACTTATAGACCACAAAATCCGAGCAACACTCAATCCAAGATCTAGAAGTAGCGGAGAATAAAGTAAAAGCAAAAGCAAGTGAGACAGCCTGCGGCCAGTGCGAGTAAAGGTATTAAACTACCCCCAGTCAGGAGCTGCAGAAAAGAGGAGAGAAAAAGCAAAGGAGGTGCGCAAGACCACGGTCCAGAATCCAGATTGTCACCGTAGCAGGTCACCAGCTAACCAGCGGACACCATGCAATCCCTCCAAGAATCCGTGGCGCAGATCGTCAGGCAATTTTATGCGCTCCACGCAGTGATCGCGAGACTCGTGTTTGTTTGGACGGGCAAGGAAGGTGAGGAGCGGTGAGTTGTATGTAAGAGTGATTTGGTTAGGTTGTCGAGTTGTCGACTCCGTCGCTCCGCAGTCGAGGCCCAGGCTGATCGGGCTGGTTCTTTTTATTCTCAGGTGGTGGTGGTTCGGGTACTTCGGGTCACGGTCGCGGCTTTGTATATTCAAGGGTATTAAAATTCCGACTAGTGAGGCCGTCACTCGTAAAAGTCGTTGTATGATTGACAGGGAAGAGAGAAGTGCTGAGGTCACGGTTACCGACGGCGAGATCGTTCGATGAATTCGTTGTGGCCTAAGGCTGCAATATGTTTGACATTCGCCTCATTGGTTGGATGCCAGCCCGGCTTAATCATGGGCGCTAAGCCTAAATTGAACGACAACTATATAATCTGACCAATTAGAAACGCCGGAAGATGCACGTCAGTCGTCACAATGACCATTGATCTTCAAGGAAGGTGCCATGCAGGTCGCTCTTGCCCATTTCTCTCTCGTAAGGAAAAGTCCATGGGGAAGGTGCTATCATTAGGTAAGTTGTCACATCAAACGCGGAAGGTGCAGAGTCAGCATGCTGTATCTAGTATGCGTCTACTCCGTCGATTTTCTGCTGTTGTAGTATGACAGTTATATACAAGAGTTTTCTCACAATAACCATAGCCCCAAAATAGTCTACAATAATGTCTTCAACGGAGAATTTTCATAGAAGATCGCGTCAAGTAGGCAGTACGATGTCTACCAACTCCTTATTCATCCCGTCTGGCCATATTTGAGTGCAGCTTATGCTCTCGCATGGCAATACTCGCCAACGCACCCAAGAGAGCGAGACCAGTGAGGGCAACAAATGTAGCACGCAACGCATCAGTGTAAGCGTCCAGGACACCGGGAATCCAGTCTGCCGGTGCCTTGTGGATTTCCCCAAGGCTATCGCGAAGGCGCCCAATGATCTTTTCTGCGTTGTCACGGTCTCCGAAACGCGACCAAAGCTCATTCTTGAGAATGTTCTGAAAAACTGAAGAGCCAATGGTGATACCAATCGTGCTGCCGGTACTCCGGAATGCGTAGGATGCTGATGTTATAACAGCGTGGTGCTCATGGTCGACTGCAGAGATGAGAGCCACGAGAGTAATGGTGAGCATAGCGCCGTACGCTGCGCCGGATATCATGAAGTAAAGAAGAGGGAGAGCCGTTGGTGTGTTGGGCGTCAAAGTGCAAATAAATGAAGATGCGGCTACCAATAGCAGCATAGTGACGTGGCTATAGATCTTATAGCGACCAGTCATGCGCATCAGGGCACCGGATCCCAAGGAGCCGATAGAGAGACCGATAGCTTGAGGTACTAGTCTGGCTCCCGAGGCCGTCGCCGAAAGGCCCTGAACCTGGAACAGGATCGGTAGGTAAAAGAGAAGACCATACACGTTCATGGTCGAAAACCAGTTGGTCAGACATCCTGCCAGCACAGTGCGATCTAGGAGCAGGCGAACGGGAATGACAGGCTCGGACGCGACATTCGCTTCAATATAGATGAACGCACCCAGAGCGACGACAGATAGTGGAAGTGTCGTCAGGACAAGAGGATGAGTCCACGCCAGTTGGTTTCCTCCAGTGTTCAAACCAAGGAGTAGCAAGACGAGAGCGGCAACCAATGTAATCGCTCCCAGAAAATCGACACGCTTGAGCTTATCCTTCTGCGCCTCCTTGGCAGGTACCTTGATAGTGATGGCCACCATGATAGTCGACAAGACAATGAATGGAATCTGGATGAAGAATGCCCAGCGCCATCCCAAGGTATCATTGATCCAGCCGCCGAAAACGCCTCCAAGTCCCATACCAAGGCCAAAGCATATGTTGCCGACTCCTTGCCAGACTCCGCGTTTTCGTAGAGGAACAAGGTCTGATGTGACAAATGTGGCTATCGCCGTCAGCCCGCCACCGCCAATACCAGAAACAACTCGTCCGAGGACGATAGTCCATTGTCTCTGGGCCAAGCCACAGATGAGATTTCCGGCAGCGAAGACCACATTGGAGAGAATTAGGCCGGCCTTTCGGGAGAAAATATCAGTCAGACGGCCTGATAGCGGCTGACAAGCTGCGTTGGAAATCAAGTACCCTGTCGCAAGCCAGGAAAGTAAGGACAGGGAATTGAACGAAGAAGATATTGGTCCTGTTAGAGTCGCGACTATAGTTGTATCTGGAAAATGTTAACTTTTTGAGCTATTTCTAGGGCTAACCGTGGTCAAAGGTACCTAATGCTGCTAAAAAGATTCCGAGCCACGTCCCGGCTAAAACTACAAGCAATTGCTTCGTGCTCGGTTCCTGAGCGTCGACTGGCGTCGGGGTTTGATTGGACAGAAGAGGCGTGTGCTCTGAAGCCTCTGATATTGGCTGGTTCTCGGGCGTTTCTGCCGGCATCGGCGGCAAAGATTGGATGGAACGCATGATCGCGATAAGTACGATGCAGTGACTGGGTTGTCAGGAGACAAAGGTCGCGGTTGCATCGACGACGTCACGAGAGTCAACGGGAGCGACGATCACCGCTGTGGAGATTCCCCGCTTATTATTCAGCCCGTTGGGGGTGGCCAATTATGCCGACAGACCTCAAGTATCCTATGAACTTGTAGGCATCAATAACAGGTTGCCAAGTCCATGTGCACATGTAAGCTTAAGCGCGTGGCTCTTGATGACGGTGAAAAGTTTAATGGCACTCCTGCGGTCAGGCGGCCAGGCGGCCAGCTGAGATGGGAAGCTGGGTCAAGGCTTGCTCACAACCTTGCTCTACCACTGTGCCGTAGGACAACAGCCAGCGGAACAAAAAAAGCATTGTTTTTCTGGAGGCAAAGTTTACCCCGCATATCATTACCTTTGGAAATTCTGGGGTATGACCACTGCCTTGTTGAGGGATGTAGATGTCGATCTTAGAGAGCGCTTTGTTTGTCCTATGTTGGGTCCTTGTCCAGGGGAACAACAGGTGAGATTGGTGAGATGGACCTCTGGAATAGAGCTACTAGATCTTGGTGCGGCAGTTTTCGCTATGTTCCTATCAACACGTACGAGTACTAGGAGCTGTCGTTACAGCCATATTGAGATTGTCCGTGGCACCCAGGGGCCCCCGGAGATGACGCTTCGTACCGCTAACCTGTTATGTATATGGACCCTGCGCACCGATACGAGACTCCGCAGTACACACGGACAAGCTGAGATCTAGCGGCTTGGGATGAGATGGTCCGTTAGCCAAGCGTTAGGAGAAGTGGGCGGTTTGTCTGACGCCCGCATACATTCTAGGCCTAATGACAGCAACAAGGTTTCGAGCTGGTGGTTTTGCTGGAACACAATGGCATCGGGGAATGGTCACATCCATGACATCGACAAAATGGTTCAAGAGTACTTTGTATCAAAAAACAGCCGTGACCCACTGACGATTGACCGCCTAACAATTGTCAGGATTGAGGATGCACAGCCACGACTCGAAAAGGGTGAGCAAGCCAAGATCGACGCCATCAACCGGAGAATGAGAGGACTGAGGAGCACTAACGCGGCCGCCGCGAGTAATTACACTGGCCATCCTGAAATAGTTATAGACATTGTCTTACAGCGCCTAGGAAAAGCGCTAAAGCGATGACACGGCCCAATGGCAGATGCAGGGGACAGGCGGAGGCTCCTAGTCCTGAATGCAGAGGGGGAGAAGATGGAGCAATTATTGGAGAAAAGGAGAGTCCGGTAAATTAAGGACGGACGAGAGCAATCACTGCGTCACGTGGAGGAGCTGGGCCAGTTTAAAACGCTCGAGACTCCCTTCCAGATATTACCTGCCGTTTTTCTTACCATTGCTTCTTGCCGCTCACCTCTGCTTTACTCTCTGAATACCCCTCTCACCCCGTCCTCTCCCGTCACCCCTATCCCTCGAAATGCCTGGTGTTCGTAAGTAGACGCTATACCCCTCAGTTGCGACTGGTCATTTCTTTGTCGGACTGTTGTGTTTCCCAGCTCCAGTTCCAGCTAACCTCCCTCGTTCCAGCTCCCGATGCGCTTGATCAGCTGAAGAAGGGCTTCAAGGCCATCTTCAGGCGCAAGAAGAAGAACCAGCAAGCTCCTGCCGACAAGCCTGCCGACAAGCCCGCGGAGACTCCCGCTGCAGCTCCAGCCGCCCCAGCTACCGAGGCCAAGCCTGGTACGTTGTCTCCATCCTGGCCGTTCTTCAAAGCTTCATAACTGTTTATTGACGATCATAAACAGCAGAGGCCCCTGCTACAGACAAGCCCGCCGAGACCGCACCTACAACCGAGGCCAAACCCGAGGCCGCCGCCCCTGCCCCTGCCGCTGCCCCAGCTGCTACCCCCGCGCCAGCACCAGAGCAAAAGACTGAAGCTGCTCCCACCGAAACCAAGGCCGAGGCTCCCTCTCCCACACCCGTGCCCGGTCCCCCGCCAGTTGCGGCTCCCGTCGAATCCTCTCAGTCCGAGCCCTCCGTAGCTCCCGACTCCAAGCAGCCCGAGACGCCCTTCGAGACACCAGCCCAAGAGAAGCCCGCTGAAGAGGCCGAGCCCAAGCCCGCCGACGCAAAGCCTGCTGAGCCCGCTGCACCTGCTGCACCCGCTGCTGCACCCGCAAAGAGTAAGTCGTTTATTCTCCGATTGGTACACGCATCTGCTGATCGTGCGAAGCTGAGACGAAATAGATGTCCTGCCCCTCAACTAGATACGTCATGATCTTGACGCGGGATTTTTGGCATTAAGCTTTACCTGCATCTAGTCTTCTTGCAGATCTGTTTCCTTTCTTGTCCAGTTCTCGTCTTCGCCTTCGTCTTCGTCTCATACCCCAGCGCGAAGTGTGTTTTGTTTCTCTCTCAGATATCCATATTCATCTCGTATAATACCCCGTGTTCTCAGTTTACAAGCTGTCTCTGTCTTTTGTCGTTTTGAATTCAAAGTTTTCTTTCGTCTACTTGGTTATGGCGGCTATCTGCATAATATCCCTAGGCCGTACTCGGCATCAACGGGTGCGCAAATGATAGAACAATCAATCGCAATGCAATAACAAATTCAAGTGTTATTCCGCATATCGGCAACAGATGGGTATCATCATTCATAAACCTAAACATCTGACACCTAATCACTCTCTGACCCCGAAGCACCCCCATCAACATCCATAGCAGCCGCATCACCTCCACCCCCAGCCGCCTCCATCGCAGCCTTTATCTCCCTAGCCTTCTGCCTCCTCTTCATCTTCCGCTCGCGATTCTTGCGATTCCGCTTCTCGGCCTCCGTCTCCTTAGCGCGATCCGCAACAGCCGTCTTTTTCCTCAGTTGTATGCGCCGCTTCTTGCCTGGTTTCTTGCGGGAGAGGGGTGTGCGCTCTGGTGGGTTCGCGGGGTTGATGTATGTTGTTTTTAGATCCGTGCTTGTGCTGCTGAGTTTCTCGCCTTTGGGAAGTTTCACGTGCTCGCGTTTGAGGTATGTTACGCGCCAGGGGAGATGGCAGCCCGGCTGTATTTTCCATTAGTACTTAGAGCCGCACCATACAACAGAAGATGGTAGAAAAAGAAGAACTCACCCAGTTTACCCCCGCAAACCCAAGCATATCCGCCCCAGAAACAGCAACATCCTCAAACTCCTTCCTTTTCGCAAGCAAGGCCTCATCAAGGGTATCCTCGCTCTTATCACCCTTCTCCAAACCCGGCGTAGAGAAATAGTAACTCCAACCCCTAGACGGCTTCAGAAAACGTCCTTCCCCTGAGCCCAGCGGGATAGGCGTAGGCGAGCGCAGACGAATACGGAGTTTCTGTGCGCCTGTGGATACTTCATTCTCTTTTCCATTATTCGCTGTTATTTGCTGAGGACCGTCCGAGGTAGGTTTTGTAGATGTTGATGGTTTCGAAGTCGGAGCAGAGAAAAGTCGAAATTCGAATTCTTGTTCTTCGTCTTCGGGGTCTTGGGGTTTATCCTGTTCTGAGGGTTCTTGGGTTGTTGTTGAGGGAGCGATGTCGAGGTTTAGGTTTAAGAGGGCGCTGAGGCGTTTCTGGGCTTCGGAGTCCGGGATGAAAGATTCGGGGGCTGGTGAGGGGGATCGAGATGTTGAGGTGCGTGCATTGAGGTCGTCGCGCCGGACGCTGGAGGTTGTTAGTTTGCTGCCACTCCCACTGCGATTGTGGTTCGGTTGGACGTACCGTTTTGATTCTGGGAGGTCGAACATCTCGGTTTAATTGGATGATTGCTCGCCAACAAATCTAATGAGGGAGCTTTGGAGGAATTGCGGTATATGATTGTGTGGTTGGGGAGGAGGGGGTGAGGTGAAGCTGAACACAAGTTTTGGTGGATATGCGTGCGGGCTGCGGAGAGGGAGAGCGTTGAAAATCCGAGCCGTGAGATGTTTGGTATTACCACTCGCCGGAACTCGTTGCGGCCACGACCCGGAGCTTTCTTACCAGTGACTGTAGGTAGGTTTGCTAAGCGCGGCCATCAGGTGACAAGACAAGCTCCCGGTCATTGTCGTCTCGGTCGGCGATGGGCTCCGCCCACGCTCTCCCAGTCTCTCACTCTGTGATAATCCACACGATCCGGTGACATCTTTCCAAGCAAAAACCAAAGCATATTCAAATGGGTCGGATGCTGTCGACGAGCTGGCTTTACGATGGTCCATCAGCGGCCAGCTAAGTGCAGTCTACAAAGAAGCATGGTATCGCGAAAACCAGAAGATCTCATTGACAGTCTGTGATAGCTAACTAGAATAGGAACTGCAAAATAAAAGAAATCATCTTGGGCATTAAATTGGTCATTCGTCATCATAAATGGGATCCTACAGCACGGTAGTCCTGAGCGATCAAACACCACACCTAATTTTCCAACCTAGGCCCGGCATCCAGCCGCAAGGACGTCAATGACGCATCTCTTAAAGCTCGCGAGCACGTGTGCTGGCTTTCTGTCGCTATCGCGCCGCGCCTCAGAATCGCATTCAAAACAGTATTCGACTGCCGCCGTGTAGTAGCTCCCCATCGCAGCCCGAAGAAGGTTCATATCGCCTTGTGAGCAGTTGTTGATCGGTCGCTCCATCAACCCATCGGCGCGCTTCTTTCCCTTGTTGTCTGCAAACTGCTGCCATAGACCGATGTCCATCAGTATCTTACCAACGGCCTTGAAGTCTTCGTGCAGCTTGTCCATCGTTCGGTTGTCCCCATCGTTGGCTCCAGCCCATTCGTGGACATCTCTGGCTCGGTGCCAGCCAGCGACAAAAGGGACACGCTTAGGGTCCGAACCTTCAAGTCGACCCAACCAGATCGTGTCCCTCTTCACATTACAATGGACCCAGCCGAGCCGATAAAGTCCGTGCATACTCGTTGTGAGATCGTAAGCAATGGCCACTCGATCGCCCACCGACGGCGAAGGCTGTGAGAACCAGATATAGAGAGGCGCTATATCCGATGGGCACTGAAACTCATCCAGTGATGGGGATTGGAAGGCTAAGACAGTGCGACGAATGTCGCGTCGGTACCCGTATTTCCAAAAGAGCACTGTTCGGACTGGCGGCCGGATGTGCGATTCAGCACTCGCCCGCGAGCAGACGTCCAGCATCCATGCTAGTTTGTCGTCAGAAATTGTTGGACCGTAGGTGCCATTGCCAGACGATGGACCATATTCACGGATTTCGGGAGGGACTCGCTCATCGTTTGCTTTCGAGAGTTCGGAAAAGGCAGGATCCTCATCGCTAGAATGGCGCGCCGGGCCGATAAAATCGATAGGGGGAACTAAGCCCCCAGCGAAAAGCTTCTTAGCTTGGCAATTCTCGTGGTATTCGCGCAGTGCAACGCCACCAGTTGCCGTCAGCCCCGAAACGATGACGTCCATCGAGCGCTCCAGTTGCTGGACGTGTGGTTCGCATTGATCCAGTACGTGCACCATTACATCCTTCCCTAGCAAGGACCACCATGCCCGCTTCCCAACGTTCTTCATACGAGTTGACAGGCGGTTGCGTGTCGATTCCGAAAGCGACTGCGTAGCCGTTGTGTCGCTCATATCATACCTTTTCGCGGCTAAGTCGTATTTGTCGATAAGAGGATAGAGTGCCTCAATTGTATCATGAGCAATAGCGAGGTGCTGAGCGTAGGCTTCGCTCTCGATCATCTCCCCATCGAAGTAAGTGAAGTTGTTTCTGAACAAATCGATGTATGCTTTCTGCTGCTGCCGCCTCAGACGAATCTTGCCTTTGGCCCTCTCGAATTCGATCCAGTTGTCTAGTGTTTTTCCGACCCGGAGTGCCACATCGCAGACGTGACACATGTCGAAAAGAGACGTTCTAGTGTTCTTCCGCACGAATAGGTAGGCGAGGAAATCAAGAAGGTTGTTTTGTGAAGCTGAAACCTCGAATCATGTACAGATGATCCAGCCCCAGAGGAAGAAGGCGAGATGGATATGACGGGAACAAAGACGGCAAGCTGAGGGAGAGCACGGAGAGGACGAGGAGAGGGCGGAGAGGACAAAGAGGGCGGATTATGACGGAGGCGACGAGGAGAGGAAGAGGAAACGGCGAGACGACGAAGACGGGGACGGCGGGGAGGAGATAATGGTGATAGAGGTGGAGAGAATGGTGGCGATGCTGTGGTGGACGACGAGGAAGACGATGGGAGGATGAAGATATTGAGGAGAGAACGAAGACGATAAGAAGCAGCAAGAGGAGGGTAACAAGGTAAGACATACAATAATAACGAGGCGGACGATGGTGATGAAGCGGACGATGGAGTTGATGTTCAGGGTTGAAGACCAGGGCGAGGAAGGAAAACAGATAGAGGAATCATGAGAAAGGGACTCTCGCAGACTATGAGAAATGGGCAGCACTTACAGGGCGCGCGCAGGCCCCTGACGAGCAAACGCCGTCCGCACTCCAGAATACTATGTTTGGAATAGTGACGCTTTTCGGAACCCACCACGATACGGAATGATGCCTTCACGACGAGCACCCGATGTGTCTTTCAGGACGAAGGCAGAGCACCACTTATCCAACATAGAGTAGCTTTCGTCTGATATCCAGAGCTCGTGAAATATCGCGGCGTCTCTTTCATGGTGCTCCTGATCTTGCGTCGGAAGCATGGTGGTGTAATGACTAAAGGCGCGCTGCAAACAACGTACCCGAATGGAATTCTTGGCTTGGAAACTGCAACATCACAGGCGCCCGAGCACCGCTTTAGAGAACCAGTAATTCCTTATTTCTTTGTCTACTTTTGTGATTAACTGCTCTACTATAGCTTCTACAATAGAGCCAACATCCGCTAGATAAGTAGCTGTTTTGAATAGTCAAAATCAGAAACGAGTCTTTGGAAATTCTGAAAGCATCTCTACGATCAAAAACACGGCATACTGTGCGTACTTGGAAGTTTGGATTATGCATATATATAGATATAGATATGTAGCAATTGTGTGCGAAAACTGCACGTTACGGCCATCTGAGACTCAGGCGCGTTAGTTGGTCAATTTGGTTCTCTTCAGCCTTCTAACTCTGCCATCCTCGATAGGTCCTCATGGGCCCATTGCGCTCGCAGGAAATACAGTCAATAGGAAACTGGTAACCCAATTCCAAATCGCGGCGCAAGAGTGTCACATCCGCTGTTGTTGTTCCTCTCAAAGGGGACCTTATCATTCCGTAAAGGTCCCGATAAAAGACAACCGTGGAAAGGCTCGGTAATGCCCCGGTATTCACCCAGTTGGCAATGGCAGATTCCCAAGATCGTTCCCATTCTGCTTCCCAGTAAGCCATGGCGTATCGAAGACGGATGATTTTGAGACTGTGGGGGAGGGGATTGTTGGTTACGGGGGGAGGGGGCGGAGGTTCCAAGTCAATCAGGTTCCCTGTTATGAGCTCTGTTGTTGTAGTCAGTTCCTCTAGAACAGGGAATGCTTGAAAGTTCAACCCGCCGTTAGGAGTAGCGTAGGACGCGTCCCATGGAAACTCCAATTTAAGCATCTTTAGTGAGTGTGCCTGCTGTTTCACTGCGTCTAGGTATAACTGCCTCTCGCCTGTTGCCTGGTAATGGGTTTGGTATATACCACCAGTAAGGGTGAATTGCTGGAGAGCCTTTGGAAGAGAGAGTACCTTGTGGAGAGTGGCTGGGCTCATATCACACTCTGAGAGGTAAAGCTCTTCAAGCGAGGTGCTGGACCTGCGGTCCTCGCTATAACAGCAAAAATCCTTCATTGCAGCCCCGTAAATAAAGAGGCGCTTCAGACGCGGATGGAGGAAGATAGAGTCTCTGGAAGAGAGATCCCACCAGCCTCTGTCGCTAAATCTCAGTTTACAAACACGTAAGTTGGTGAGAATCGGCAAGAAGGTAGACTTGAGAAACAAATGGTGGAACTTGGCGCTTTCCAGCACTTGCCGGGCCTTGTCGCTTTCAGTGGCAGGGAACCTGTTCCAATACCATTTGCGCTGGTTGGTATGAGGAGGGCAGCCATCAGAACCAGCACCCTTGATTGTGAGACTAGACAGGTCACGCATGTCAGCGAGAACGGGCGTAAGAGTCTCTGCATAAGGGGGCTCGCCAGGTAGTATTCGATCGTAATGGATTATCAAATCACGCACGTACTGAGCCAGCCTTGGGCTTCTCTCAAAATTTGCTGCGGGCATCTCCCATGGCTGTAGACCAACCTGCGTGCGGCGATACAGCGCTGACGACCCAATCTCGCGGAGACGGCGACTAACACGACACAGCCTGACCAGCGAAGCACGGTCTAGGTCCCTGATGAGCGCCAGTATGAGCTCATCGGGCAGCTTCTGCAGCTGGTCATTGCGAGTACATTCCCGGCTGGTTGAACAACTAGCCCCCATTGTCGCTATTCAACACGTCTGATTTTATGCTTTGTATATGAGTTGCAAAAATGTTTGATCTGAAAATAAATCTCTGGGCATCTCACACCACCTCTAAATAGGTATGCACTGTATGACAAAATAAAGAGTCAAAGAAAGACCACATAGTACTTGTTCTTCATAAAGGAACTTGAAGCCCTAGAAAGAATAAGTACAACCCACTATTCCACCTCCACCCAACCATATTTGCTAATCTTTCCCCAGGATCAGAAACCTTCCCACCCCGTTTCATATTTTCTTTGTTCACATCCATTTGCCACTGAATCTTACAAAGCGTACGGCGGTTGATGATGACTCGACCTTTGTTCACGATATATTGCAGAGAGACGTGACAGGAGACAACGGGGTCTACCCAAGAGTTGAAAAGACAATGAAGAGATCATCATACGGTTTTTAACTTCTTTAACGCCTCTAGTATAAAGGTACTATAAAAGTACAATGTATACCTACCAACCTAAAGAGCCTGGTAGGTTGGGCCATGACGGCTGCTCCCGGCTTTAGTCCTAATCCATGCCGCAGCGCTCTACGTAACAAAAAGCTACAAGATCTTCAAAATAATCCGGAGAAAGTAAGTATTGGTCTACTAGTAGCCACGAGTACCTTGGTTTGTCTATTAGTTGCTGTACCAGCTTGCAGAGCAATTGGTTTCCTGACTAGAGGAGGGGGGTGTGGGCTTAGCAGCGAGACTAAATGAGCCAGAACAGACAAAGCGTCCATGATCAAAGGCCGGGGACTACTGTAAGTGATGGGACGGGGAATCGTCAGACCAGGAGGTTCTCTAAAGCCCATGTAGTACGTCGTCACTGATCCATTGTACCCTATACCACTGACATTCCTGGGGCTTAGATCCTACTTAACTTCCCAGGTTGTCACGTGGTTTAGCTTTGTTCATTAGATCGAGCCTGTCATTGTCACGACGGGTGTACTTTTCTCTTCCTGTATGGATAGCCCCCATTTCTGGTCTCTCTCTATCTCTCTTTCCCTTCCAGTATAGCATCTCTGCGATATTCCCAGACCTCTAGCCCGGTCTAGTATAGATCTATTCCCGCCCCTTCTGATCCCAAAGACTACGAACCTTCACATCCGCTTGCCAATCCCACTCCCCGTCTCCATCTATCCCACCATGCTGAACAACAAACCCAACTTCCTTCTTCTGTCCAGGTACTAGCAAGAACGCATTGTCTTCAAAGTACCCCACCAAGCCAGCCGGGTAAGCAAGCCACGTGTAGAGAGACACGCCGGACGTCGCTTCGACCGTGAAGATTCCGGATTGGCTATCGTAGGATAATTCGAGACCTGGATCGACTAGCGCAAGGCCTTTGGGGAAGACGGGGGTGAAGTAGTTTGTGTGGGAGAGGGAGGTTGTGTCAGCGGCGTTGGGGAGGTGCGCATTGCTGGACACTGACAGGATGAGGATTGAGTTTTCGGGAGTTGGGATGCTCAAGTCAGCGAGGTTTGTGCTGTAGATTCTTGTTGTGTTGATTGCGCCGACGGTGAATGTGAGAGTCGTTGGAGTCCCCGCATTATTGTGAATGGGCTCTCCAGAAAGTGTCAGCCATGTTAAGTTGACGATACCCGATGCAGTCTCCCATAGATCAGACGTGACGTATATATCCAGATCACCTGTCGTATAGTTCCAGAACGGAGACACAATGATTGGCTGGTAAATATCTCTAGCCACATAATGCAGCACCTTCCAGCGCCCATCATACTCAATTCCCGCCCATGTCGGCGCCTGCCAGATATCTTCTAATTGCCAGTAGAGCGAGCCTAGCTGCCGTTCAGGCATCCCGCTTCCCCTTCGATAGAACTGGATCTGGGACTTGTAAAAGTCTGCTTGGAAGATCTGAGTGGCGTGGCACCAAGCGCTGAAGTTTGCAATGGGGTCTGAATTTTCTGGGACGGGGTAGTAGCGCTCTACACCGAGGGTCATTTCGCCCATGCCGCGCGATGCATTGTAACGTTCGCCATAACCTTGGGAAGGGTAGTGACGGTTGCGGAGGACCACAGTTGTGCTGTTAAAGTGTAGATCCTCTGGGTCGACAGCTTGCTGCCAGGTTTGCAGGCTGGGCATGCTGTGGAAACCAAACTCATTCGCGAAGCGTCCAACTGGGTAGATGTAGAAGTTGAAGGAGACGCTGGTGTCGTAATTGTAGTAGTCTGTATCGCCGAAATAGTGGCCTGGTTCAGTGGCCACGTATCTTTCGGTCATGGGCACAGGGGCAGATAGATCAACATTCACGTATCCTTCTGTCGTGCTGCTGGGGGAGTATGTTATAGATCGAGTGTTTTCATACACCAGTGGCATGATGGTACTGATATACAGCTTTTCGTACTCGGCGACATATCGAGAGTAGTTATCCGGATCTGTCTCGTTCATGAGTGGCAGCATCAGACTTTCAATTTCGTTTCCTCCGGCCCATAGAGCGAGAGAAGGATGATGGTTAACTCGTCTCACGTTATATACCACCTCTTCGGCGACATTATCAAGGAAGTCATCGTCGACTGGGTACATAGCATCGCTGAATTGGAATTCACTCCAGAGTAAGATGCCTCTTTCATCCGCCAGGTCGTAGATAAAATCAGGAAGGTATGCGCCTGATGACCAGATCCGAAGCATGTTCTGGTTACCTGCTGCTACCGCGTCGAACAGTCTGATCATTTTCTCTTTGGTCACTCGCGGCCAAAACGTATCCGGAGGAATGAAGTTAGAGCCCTTGGCGTAGAACTCCTTGCCATTGACCTCGAAATGCCAGTTCGCGCCAGGGGCGATGCCTTGCGATAATTGACTGTCGGTGATATTGCGCTGGTTGAGGAATATAGTTCGGAAGCCAGTTCTTTTGGTGATGTGCGCTGCCTTGTCGCTGCCGTTGTAAACGGTTATTGTTACTTCATACATGTTCTGGTTTCCGAGCCCCGTTGGCCACCAAAGCTTCGGTGCGAGATCATTCAACACCACTATGCCGGTTATGGACGAGTCATTTAGGGAAACAGAGTCTGAAGATTTCGTCGCAATCACTTTGCCAGATTCAATATCTCTAATGTCGATTGTTAGCTGAGCCTGTTCAGCAAGCTGGCCTATGAAGTCGATGCTAGCATTGACAATCCAAGGCTGGCTTTGATCCGGCGGCAGATGATTGATGCTCCTTCTTCTATAAATGTCCAAGTCTGTATTCAGCACATGGATATTTTCTGTGCCTCCAAGTTGGACAATGTACGCCGGTTTCCAGGGACCAGCTGGTGCAAAGGCAGGACCCCAATCCCACCCAAAGTCTGACTGCTCCTTGCGCATGAACCAACGGTTAGGCAATTGATTAATCAGTTGCGTAGGCCACTTTGGCGAGCTTGGGTCTGCGGCGATGGCGTCTACGGTTCGCGGAGCACTTGCGAAATCGATGCTTATTACTGGATCTGCAGAGCAGCTTTCCAAGGCCGCGGATACGTCAAAGGCATACTGGCGGAACTGATTGTTTGTAGAAGCAATGTGTTGTTCACAGAATGTGATGGTGGCGAACGTATCCAGGCCTTCAAAGACAAGCCAGGTGGACCCTCGCCCGCTTGTTCTGTCGAGTATTAGTCTCGAATGCGACGAATAACCGTTGGACATACAGATCGGAAATCGGTTCGCTGGTATATGTCCAGTTCGCGTATGCAACCCATACAAGCTCTGTCTCAGTCAGACCGTAGTAGCTGCAGACAGATGAGCGTTGCGTCGGACCGGCGGCATGCTTAACACTTACGGATCATCTATTTTCACTGTCAGTATTGACCATATTCAATAGAGGTAGGAAGTCTTTACCAATAACACCCGCATAAAACAAGTCCAGATGTGCCTGGGACGGCAGAGTAGCGGAAACCGTGGCGTTGAGAGCCGAACTACTCAGTGTCCACTGAATTGTACTCAAATCATGAACCTGTTGCCCAGAACTACCGGGTATACTCGAGGCCAACACAGCCTGAGTTGCAATGTCTCGGAAATGCATGCTGGATAGGGACCATAGAAACTTGGAACTTTGGGATAAAGCAAGATGTATTGGTGGAAGAAGGTAGACGCTAGGTACTTAAATAATGCGGGGAGAGAAGGTACCGCCGGGGTAGAAGAGGGGAAAGTGGTAGTCAGGGAGCATCAGAGGATGTTTGTGGCGTCACTGTCCTGCATCTTGGAGACGCTCGACGAATGGCTGGTCGCATGCGGACGATCGTTGCATTTCCCCAGGATACCCTACTTGGACAAGGCCGATCTAGTCAGAATCTAAAGTGCAAAGGAAGTCGACAGCGGGATACATCAGGTGTATGCTAGGCCAACGGTAGTATGGCAGGCGTCGTCACTGTTTTATGAGCGTGAGACTCAGGAAGATGGATGTCAAAGACATGAGGGAAGAGGAAGAGGAACAGCGGGTGTTGGTTTGTTGCCTAATAGATTGTTTATGCCTGAGGCTCCAAGAAATTCCATCGCGTCGCCGCAGTCGAAGATCCCTGCGGAGTTCCATCTTTCTCCGTCGCAAGCTTCCTTCTTCCCTCCAGCTCATTCTATCTTACCACAAATACCATGTCTTCTCGGTCACTATGGAGGAGCTTAAGGCTCACATCTGCCCGACGATATGCCCCCGCTGAAACCTCATACCGCTGCTTTTCCTGCTCACGGCCGACCCAGATCGATCCCAAGTCCGAAAAGGAACGCATGACACATTTCGGGTTCACCAATGTACCGGAGGACAAGAAGGAGTCATTGGGTATGTTCTACTAGACGACACTCTTGTTCAATGGCCGCTAACCAAGTTCCTCACCCTCAGTCGGCGCGGTCTTCAGTTCGGTTGCTTCATCATACGACACCATGAACGATCTCATGTCGCTCGGAATTCATCGCCTATGGAAAGATCATTTCGTCCGCTCTATAAATCCCGGCTCTGTTCTTCCCTCGCGCGATAGCGACCCCACGAAACGAGGCTGGAACATCCTTGACATTGCAGGCGGAACGGGCGATATCGCGTTCCGCATGCTAGACCACGCAACCAACATCAACCACGATAATGAGACCCGGGTTACCATCGCCGATATCAATGCCGAGATGTTGGCTGAGGGGAAGAAGCGCAGTATCGAGACACCTTATTACAACTCCTCGCGGTTATCGTTTATGCAGGGCAATGCGGAGCACATGCCCTCGATCCCGGATAACTCCGTCGACCTGTACACCGTCGTTTTTGGAATCCGCAACTTCACCGATAAGCAAGCGGCGCTTGTTGAGGCATACCGTGTGTTGAAGCCGGGTGGTGTGTTCGCGTGTATGGAGTTCAGCAAGGTGGACAACCCTTTGTTCGGCCAGATTTACAAGCAGTGGAACTTCAACGCTATCCCCATGATCGGCCAGTTGGTCGCCGGAGATCGTGACAGCTACCAGTATCTTGTTGAGAGTATTGAGAAGTTCCCCAGTCAGGAGGAGTTCAGGGGAATGATCCAAAAGGCTGGATTCATGATCCCCGGCCGAGGTTTCGAGAACCTCACCGGCGGAATTGCCGCTATCCATAAGGGAATCAAACCGCTGCCCCGGGCTTAATTTACCCTCCCGGTGGGGGTGTGTGCGGGGTGCAATGTATATTAGTATCTATTAGACTGTAAATTATACACGAGCATCAACCTTACTCTTATCCGCCGGGCAGTCGGTCCTCCGAGAGGCGTCCGATATCGTTTATCGCGAGTGGGGAGAGCAGAAGGATCGTCTTAGCATCAGAATCGCCTCCGATGAGGTGATTTGTTCAATGCAAACAATGCATTAGCACGCTGCACGACTTTTAATAAATTCTTGAGGAGCAGCCCTAGGAGTTTCTAGAATATCGAAACACCATTCGATTATCAATCAGTACTAGGAGTAAATGGGGAAATTTTCTACATATCTCGGGACTGATTGATAGGCGTGGGCTCTCCACTGACTCTCCCGGGGACCTTTTGCCCCTCCTCCACTTTTGTCTTTCTCTTCCGAACACCTACTCTCCAACAAGTCCAAGACCTTTTCTCAGGTCTCCTCCCGCGGGAGAAGACGGGTCGCTACTTTCCCTTTCTTCCTCGAGAATGCCATCTTGACAATGGGCCAGCTCAAGCACCAACCGCGGATGCATTCCCTCTCCGGCATGCCCACCTCCGGCGCATCCATCCAGGGCGGCTTCCCAGGCCTCGCCCAACTCCCCATGACCCCTCCTGAACCCGCGGATGGCATTTTGCCTGGCCCGAAAGATGCTGCATCCGTCAGTACAGCAATTCATGTGATTTCGACAGAGCGCGCTGCCCTTGCGCATCTTGAGCGTCTGTACCAGACGGATCAGTTGGCGCAGGAACACCTCTCTCGCGCTGTCGATGAGATTGCGCGCACTATTCGGAATGGGGGGAAGTTAGTCTGTTGCGGGGTGGGCAAGAGTGGAAAGATTGCTCAGAAGCTAGAAGCTACAATGAATAGCTTGGGCATATACAGCACCTTTCTGCATCCGACGGAGGCGCTGCATGGTGACCTGGGCATGATCCGGCCGGTAGGACTATCCACGCTTCGACAAACACTGGACAAGTGCTAATTGTGAATCTTCCAGAATGATACCCTCCTCTTGATCTCGTTCTCTGGTCGTACACCGGAATTGCTCCTTCTTCTCCCTCATATACCATCTTCAGTCCGGATTATCGCGCTCACATCCCATACACACCCATCGACATGCCCGCTTCTCTCCTTCCAGCCATCGGACATGGGCATTCTTCTTCCCGCGCCAATTCACGAAGATGAAGAGATTTCCATGGGCGTATGCGCACCGACATCCTCGACAACAGTCGCCTTGACGCTCGGCGATGCCCTAGCCATAGCCACGGCCCGACGATTACACACCACACCAGGCCGCGGCCCAGCAGAGGTCTTCAAAAGTCACCATCCCGGCGGCGCAATTGGGGCCGCATCGACCGTTTCAACGCCGTTAAGCATGTCCATGTCCAGTGCCTCGTTCACGTCAATGCCATCCGACTTTCAACTTCCCGTGCGGAACCCGCTACCTACGCCACCTGAAATCCAAGTCGAAGACCAAGACCTGATTCAGGACCAAGGCACTCAATCACAATCACCCTCAATAGCAACCTTAATAACCGTCCCTCTCTCACAAATCCCCACCGTTTCCCCTTCAAACAACCACGGCCAATTCCAAGGCACCTCCCCAATCCGCCTCCTCGACGTCCTCTTAACCGCCATCCAACACCCCAACGCCAAATCATGGGTCTTCGTCTCACCGAACGTGATTATTCCACCTAGCAAACTCCGCTATCTCTCGCAGGGGTACGTCGACATGGATTTATCGTCACTAAGTGACCTGAACTCGCCGTGCCTTATTCCCAGGGACCGCTGGGCGCTTGTCTCAGATGAGGTCTCTCTTGATGAGGCAAGGCGCTATTTCGGGCCTGGGGAGGGCGAGGACGTAAGTGTTATTGGTGTTGTGCGGGGGCAGGACTTTGAGGATGTGCTTGGAGTTCTGGAAGTTGGTGATTTGCACAGTGGAAGCGATTGATTATCATCAATTGATCAAGTCTGATTTCATCTTATTGCATTTTAGACATTTACTCCTGTCCTGTCCGGTGTCGGGTGAGGAGATACTTCAACGTTCCATTCCGTTGTGTTGCGTATCTTCCTTTTATTCCTTCCTTCGCCCCTTTTGTTACGATGTACATGACCTACAACTTACTACTTACTACATACATGCTGTTTTGTTATTCTTTTTTCCTGATTATTTAATAGAAATTCTCATGCAGGGACGTTCTCATTTCATTCCATGACACGTCATCTAGCATCTTCTTTAGAAAACACATACTTAGAGCTCGTCGGTGGGGAGGCGGACCCATATGGGCTAGAGTTCTAGATCCCTTTCTTTATTTCATTTTCGAGGTGGCACATGTACTTCTGTATTTATGTATGCTGCAGAGCGGACACTCAGGTCTGTCCGTCTGTCTGATATCTATATCTTCTAATAATGGAAAAGAGTGTCCTCCTTTTAACTATGTCCTTTCATTTGGAACGATTTAATATTCAAAATTCGACCTTGCTATGTACAGTCGCCGGAATCGGTCCAGCTGAGGTCTGGGTGGCTCTAACGTAACCGGGCTCTATCTAAGTATCGGTACATCAAGTAACAGCATGAAAGGGTATAACATCAAAGGAATGGACAATAACGGACATGCATAATGGGAGAACGCCGCCGGGAGCGCTGGATTGTTTTGCGGTGTTCTGTGCTGCGGCTGAAATGACGAGTGCATGGAGATACATCGGGAGCGTAGCGGTTCCTGTGGTCGAGGAAGGCAAGATCTATTCTCTCATCGTAGCGCATTCTATTCCCGTCGGTGCTCGAATGTGTCATCCAGATTTTCTTGGATCTCAGATGACCATTGTCGGACGGTGTTCCCGCGATCCAGTAGTCGAAAGTCACAGCGGCGCATTTATAGAAATTGGTGCCATGAGATCAAACTCAGAGGAACAATTGTTGCGCCACGACGTAAAAAGAGTGAATTGGCGTCTCGTCTGGGGCGGTGCATCATCTCGCCGATCGGCTTCGCGGTGAAGTCCGCCAAATGGTTGATCGTTAATTCGTCGACAGAAAATCATGGAATGGAAAAATGGTATGGCCAGAATGCTAATTTGCCGTCGTTGACTCCTCGCGGGATTTGCCCTTTTCGCCTTGTGGTTGCGTCGTGCCGTCATCCATGTAGAGGTTGTTCTCGTAGATGTACTTGATGACGGGGTCGGGAATCAAATAGCGAACGCTCATATCACGCCTGAGGAACAAGCGGATCTTTGTGCTGCTGACATCGTTTTGAATGAGCTGCTGGATGACGTGGATCTTCTTCTTCCAGGGCTGCAAGGCTGCAAGAGCCTCATCGATATCTGTGCCGCTTCGCTCAACGATGAAAGTCTAGTTGGATTAGCGATTGCGAGTTTTGACCAAGAAGGATGCATGACATACACCGTACTGTCCGAGAATGTGGTCCAAATCCTTCTCACTCCATACGCCGGGTGTAGACATGGTGTGCACCAAGTCCGCGCCGGCCAACAAAACAACCTGCACCCGCTTCCGCTCTCCATTTCCAATGTCGATTCCTTGTCGTACGGTGTTGATCTCGTGGTCGAAATGATCCAATACAATAGCAGTCGGCTGGTACTCCTTGTGCGTCGGTTCCCATGTATCCACCATCAACCAGTTCGATGTCTTATCAACCGCCCGCTGGCACATCGAGACTCTAAAAAGCACGTATAATTAGCATTCAGAACCAGCAATGAAAAGCTGAACGAATAGAGAACTCACCTGTGTTCAGCACTAGCAAGACCGGCTTTGCGGTAAGCGTCAGACACAGGAGAGAGATATCCTCCAATGATCTCAAAATCGGTGCTCAGCTTGACGTAATCGGCGGCCATCTCGAACATGCGCAGGTGTAGGAAGGTAATCGGGGAGAAAGAACCGCAAGCAACGAGAAGAAGAGGCGTCTTCTCTGGGTCGTCCATCGTACGCTTCAAGCGGTATTCAGGGAAAACATATTCCTCGTTCGGGGTCGCCGGGGCCGCCGGCGTTTGGTGGGCATTCTCGCCCAGGCCTTGGTTGACGTCTGTCATGGTTGCGAAGCGGCGAAGCAATGAGTTGTGAAGGTGTGAATTTATTTCGGGTATCGCGAAGGGAATCGGAGTTGAGTTTCTCAGTGGGGGATATCATGAAAATAAGAACAACGGAAGGAGAGGGCAGTGGGACGGAAGTTGAGGGTGATGGAAGGCTGGATGCGGGCACAGAGAGGGGTTAGTCAGCGGCGGGTGTGGGGAGGCAGAACGGCAGGCAGAAAACACTAAAAGGAGGGGATTTTTTACGCCGGAGCTCTGCGGGCCCGCCAAACTGTTCCCCTTCTGGCCCTCGGAGAACACCTCTGATCACCTCATTTCCTTGTCTTATCAATAAGCTTTCCCTACTTTCAGTCTACAGGGCTAGAACGTAGGCAGAAGTCACATACCGATCAGTGACTGTCATCATTCTCTTCATTACCCGTCCCGGTCAAGGCACACGTGACTCTATACAATGTGCCGGTTTGATATCGAGGCCTCGGGGTTTACTCCGAGGTTCATTTCCCCATTACAAAACTCTGAATGAGTCAAGAACATCGAGGGATTTACGCTAAGGTGCCGATGCGAGGTTACCCCACTATGTTGGAGATTTGGAGTAAATCCGTAGGATCTCCTATCGAAATATATTTACTCGGAGAATTGGAGAGGTCTATACCCACAGCATTATCCATAGCATCACCATCCGCTCGAGTTGACTTAGTTGATGGTCTGGGTTAAATGCCGTGGATTGCTTTTGCAGGATTTAGATAGACAAGCAAGTGCTTCTCTCAACCACGGTAGCTTGTCTGAAGGTAAATACCAAGACGCCCAAGACCACTCTCAACTACACATGCCACGACTTTTCTGCCACAAGCTGTGGAAGCGTAAGAACACCTAGGCCTGCAAAACTCCCTAGTCGTTATCACCAATGAACAATGTTGCTATTAGTGTTGGCAAGCAATTCCCAGCCTCTTAGACTGTGTGAAAGTGCCTGACGGTCCGGATTCGATGGTCCTCCGATTTTCTGCAGGGTTCTCCTATTGCTTAGTGCCTAGATCCCTTAACATTGACAGCGGGCAAGAGAGCTTGCAGCTGGGATCCATGGTTTGAATGTTTCTCGCGCCTAGCGGACATGTCCAGACCTCCGCAGAAGCTGTGGGGTTATGAATCTCATTCGCACGGGGACCCCGATAACATTGGAATGGTGATCAGACGAGGCTTAGCACTCGATTATCGAGACAGTCACCATTGCTTGATACAACTTGACTGTCGGGTGACCGAGTTGTCTTCGGTTTTAGCATGAGTTCGGGCGCCAAGCATGTAATAAATGCTAGAATGAATGGAAGCAGTGATTAGCAGTCTGCAGATATGTTCGAGAGCCTCTGAAAATAGCAGATTTAAGTTCACAGTGAATGGTGGTTCATAGAGGCGGTGGTAGCTGCACCTTGGAGGTGAGTTGGTCTCCGGAGATCGGGTCCATCGTCGCAGTCACGGCTCACCCGCACCGCCGCCCACCACCGCCCAAGCCCGCCAACCGCCAACCACGTCAACGAGAAACTGACTGCTCTCATCTCTGACTCTCCTGCTTCATCTGATTCCTTCTCAACTCCTGCTCCCTCGAACCCTGCATCTCGCCTCTTTCACCACTTTCATCGAACAGCTCGACTTTCCTCTCATCTCGCTACTTTTACGGTCTGTCTCTGCTGGTCCATCGATTGCTCCGCTCCTTTCCTCGCCAATCAGTCGCCCCTCCTGCCCCCTCAAGCGAACGATCGAAACAACCTCGCTTCCAGCCAGCTTTCCCGTTCACCCTTCACAGAGTAACGGATGGCGGGTTGATCGGCGCTGAATGACGAGCGAGCCCTTCCTGCCCTGCTCTCGGTAGCAATTAACATATGGCCAGGCAAAGGCCCAACTTTCACCGCCAGGACCCTCTTGAGGACTCTCGCGCACTGCCCTCGTCTGCCGGTGCCTCCGCTACTGCCGCCAGGTACATACAATATCCTCTCTGTTCCTACCCCGCGTTGGCCCTATCCCTCGGTCCCTTTGTGTTGCCCTCTCACCTCATCTTGGATCTCGAGCTCCGGTATCCCATCGACCAAGATCCGGGGAAGTGTTGAGCAACCGCTGCTTCGGGCATTTTGCGGTCACCCATCAACGCTTCATGAGCATATCCTTCACCCCACACACATTGAATTCATCTTCCCCGAGCTTCGTTCCTTCGCCATAAAACCCTCTACCCTGTCATCTCTGAACGTACCATCTTCTATTGTGCTTTGTGAAAGACCGACTTCTCATGTCCTCCAGAATTACTCGCTCGGCCGCGAGACTAGCTGCAGACTCTCCCCCCTCCGTCGGATCTGGCCCCTCTCCTCCTACCTCCGCCGCTGGCTCGGCCCCTTCTCGAAAGCGCAAAGCCCCCGCACGCCGCGATCTCTCGCCGGTGCCCTCGGAGCGTCCGAATACACAATCCCCGCACCGCAAATCTAAGCGACAGCGGCGTGCAGCTTCGCCACGAGCGACAAACGCCTCCACCGCCTCGCGTCGTGGTGCACGAAACCGACCAGCTATGTCTCACCCAGGGTATGTTGTTCTTGTTTTATCATCGTCTATATACTCAGAGTATTCCCAGGCCGTCATCACATCCCACGGAGGAGTCCTCTAGAAAGCAAACTTCGCCCCCGCAACAGCGAAGAAAGTCCAGCCGACATGGCAAATCATCTCAAGGTGAGATTCCGCCCGTCTTCAAAACCTACGAGTTTATGGATGTAACGTTAATACCTTGAATTCTGTAGAACGCTCTTTAGCTACACAGTCGCCTCCGCCTAATCGCCAAAAGAAGCGTTCCTCGAGAAACCGCCCCGATGTTGTTATGAAAGAAGCGGAAGATGACCTGGACGCACGCGAGCAGCGCGAGGAGCATGAGCCTTCGCCACCCAGTGACAGCAACGATGGCACGAATCCTTCAGGTCTTGATGACGAGGACGATGAGGAGGACGATGGAGATCTTTTCCATAACAGCTTGTTCGGAGCAAGAGGCTCGATCGGACTCCACAATACACTGCGTGCCCTTAGCGGTATGATGTCGGGCATGTCCACGCGCCTGCGAGATATTCTGCAAAACCTGAGAAACAAGGATGACCCGTCTATTCAACTGATTGCTCTTGGAGATCTCTCGGAGCTTTTACTTGTATCGAACGAAGACAACTTGTCTGGCCAGTTTTCTCCCGATCCCTACGTAAAGGAGCTGGTGTCTCTCATGCAGCCCAATGATTTCGGCGAAGAACATCCCGAAATCATGCTTCTTGCTTGTCGCTGTTTGGCCAACTTGATGGAGGCTCTACGTGGCTCTGTGGCTAATGTTGTCTACGGCGGGGCCGTGCCAATCTTATGCCAGAAACTCCTAGACATCCAGTTCATTGATCTGGCTGAGCAGGCTCTTAGTGTAAGTGGAATCACTTTTTTCCTCCTTGCTTTCGCCAGTGAGCTCGTGTGCTAACTCGGATTCCAGACCCTAGCAAAAATCTCAGTGGACTTCCCAGCATCGATTGTGCGCGAAGGTGGCTTGACGGCATGCTTGAATTACCTCGACTTCTTCCCCACGAGCACTCAACGTACTGCCGTGACCACAGCTGCTAACTGTTGCCGGAATCTTCCCCACGATTCGTTTGCTGTCGTCCGAGATGTTATGCCCATTCTGCTCAACGTCCTCTCCAGCAACGACCAAAAGGTGGTGGAACAGGGCTGCCTCTGCGTGTCCCGGATAGTGGAAAGTTTCAAGCACAAGCCCGGGAAGCTGGAGGAATTGATCGAGCCTGAGATGTTGAAGGCTGTACTGCGCTTGCTTCTGCCGGGAACCACCAACCTCATTGGGCCTCATATCCATACCCAGTTCCTCCGGGTATTGGCGATCGTATCCAAAGCAAGCCCAAGATTGTCGGTAGAATTGCTGAAGACGGATGTCGTTGATACCTTGTATCAGATCTTGACCGGTGTTTCTCCGCCGGAGAACGTCGACGACCAAGCTGTCAAGATGGATAGTGTACTTGTTATGCAAGCCTTGATTCACCGGCCCAAAGAGCAGGTTTCTGAGACACTCAACGTCATCTGCGAGCTTCTCCCAGGAGTTCCAGGGCGTCCGAACTCACAAGGTGATGGAATGATCTATCCGGATACCGCTGGAACGTCGAGTTTCAAGCCGTCTCTGCCAAAGGGATCTGCTGAAAAACGTCGGTCCCTGCTAATGGGTTGTAAAACGGAACTGAGACGTTTCGCCTTGGTCCTCTTACCCACACTCACGGATGCGTACTCCAGCACGGTCAATCTAGAAGTTCGGCAGAAAGTCCTGATCGCGCAGCTCAAGATGTTGCAAAACTTGGATCCCACTCTGATCGAGGAAGCTCTTCGCTCCGTGCACTACGCCTCGTTCCTGGCGGCTATCCTGTCCCAGAAGGATCACCCTTCCCTAGTTTCATCAGCACTCCGCTGCGCCGAGCTTCTTTTCGAACGACTGGAGCATGTCTATCAATACCAGTTTCATCGCGAAGGTGTCATTGCGGAGATCGTCAAGCTTGCGCAAGAACCGCTTTCCAATGAAAACCAAGGAAAGTCAAGCAAGGATTCACCAGCTCCGTCTGTTATGGATACCTCCGAAGATGTCCCAAGTTCTAGCGCACCTCATGCCGAGGACGATAGCCAGGATGAAGATGATCGTGATAGCCATGACGACGGTGCTGATGACTCGGAAGATAACGAGGACGATCATGATGAGGACAATGATGACATGTCTGACTCCGAGAGTTCTTCTTCCTCCGGCCGGGGTTTCTCATCTAGAATGGACAATGCAATGAATGACCTGGTTGTACGCGACGCACGTACATTCATGGATCTATACGAGTCTAGCGAAGGTGGAGAGATGCGTGCAAAGGCTCTGGACACTCTGAACGAGCTGCAGGCACTTGCTGCAGACATAGAAGCATGCTACGGGAGTCCTAGTGGCCAACATGCGGACGGTCTGGAGCTTTTCCGAAAACTGGCTGCTTATTTCGAAGGGGATGCGCTGGAAAGCATTACCAGCTCGGAGCTTCTCAACTCCGGTATTATCAATACTTTGCTTGCTGTATTCGACGAGTCCAAGAGTGAGTGTCGAAAAGATTTCCCAAAACAAGATTATTTCGCTAACAAATACTCAAAGCTGCATCTATGCGTGAAGCACGCAGCGCTTTCCTCCAGGCATTCATGGGCTCGACTATCTCTGAACGCGTTCAAAGCCAGAGCACAGCCTCAACACCGTTCGGTGTGCTCATAAGCAAGCTTCATGACCTTCTGAGCCGAACCGAGCATTTCGAGGTGATGACCGTTGGTCACAACTCGCTAGAAAACACTCGTAGTAACGCAGCTTATATGCTGGGCAAGCAACTACGACTCAAGTTGGTGGCCGACGACAGCTCAGATATTCCTCGCTCGTACAGGAATATCATGGTTTCCATCCACGCCATTGCCACGTTCAAGGCCCTTGATGACTTCCTCCACCCTAGGATCAGCCTGTCAGACCGGCCTAAAGCTTCGCGAAGCCGCGACACGATCCTCTCTCAAATCGCGAATGCCGCACGTCTTCGGGACCAGCTTGTGGAGGGTAATGGCTCCAATGGTGGCGACCCATCACGACCATCTGCAAGCACCAGACAGTCCCAGACAGAGACCAGGGCCACTGCGAAAGAGAACTCTGCCGGCGGAGCGAACGGTCGGTCAAGATCTAGGCGGTCTGAACAGCATCAAGAGGCCGACAATGACCACGGTGATGAGCCGCTCGAGTGTGCCGATGAGCGCCACTTGAGCGCGGAAGAAAACGACGAGGATGATGACGGTGACGACGAAGAGCTTAACGCTATTGTGGATGATCTCGATGATGACATGTCGGATGAGAACGTGCACGATCCGTCGGCTGTTAACATGGAGGTAGCATCTTCCGGAAAGGTGACTGCGCGTAAGGAGGACGGTACACGAGTATCTACACCATCTCAGTCGACACCCGTGTCCAAGTCATCGTCAGGTCCTCGCCGCTCATCCTTGGCCTCTGCAGGTGGCGGTTCCCTCGCCATGGCAGGTCGCCCTTTCTCTTACGCAGCGGCCATGGCTTCTCCTTCGTCAGACTGGCATATTGAATTCAGCATCGATGGCCAACCTGTCTCCAGCGAAACAACCATCTACCGTGCCGTTCACCACAACCGGCGACATCTGGACCCCAACGGACGCAACGTGTGGTCTGCAATTCACACAGTCAGCTTCAAGCGGGTGCCAGGCCCGCCACCAGCTGAGCCGTCTACTCTTTCGTTAAGCTCAAGTGGATCTAATTCACAAGATAGCACCGGGATGCCGACATCTCTCAATCAAGATGCCACCACCGCCTCGATCCTGCGTCTTCTCCGCGCCCTCCACGGGCTGAACACTACTCTTGACGACATCCTTGCCGAGAGCAAAGATCTGATCGCCCTCAAGCCCGAGCCGTTGGCCCAATTCATCAACACCAAGCTGACGGCCAAGCTCAACCGACAGCTCGAGGAGCCTCTCATTGTTGCGAGCAGCTGTCTCCCAGACTGGAGTGAAGACCTTGCACGATCCTTCGCTTTCTTGTTCCCATTCGAGACACGCCATCTCTTCCTCCAATCCACTGCCTTTGGGTACTCGCGAGCCATGATGCGATGGAACAACTCTCAGACTGGGGACGACGGTCGTCATGATCACAGGCGTGATGATCGGCCAATGCTGGGTCGTCTACAGCGCCAGAAAGTACGCATCTCCCGAAGCCGCATCCTCGAGTCAGCCATGAAGGTCATGGAGCTCTACGGTTCATCTCCAAGTGTACTTGAGGTCGAATATTTCGAAGAGGTCGGAACCGGGTTGGGCCCTACTCTTGAGTTCTACTCAACCGTCTCGAAAGAGTTCTCGAAGAAGAAGCTCAAGATGTGGCGCGAGAACGATTGCGCGGATGCTGGAGAATACGCCTTTGGAACCCGTGGACTGTTCCCTGCTCCGCTCAGCGAAGAGCAAGTTGCATCAGAGTCCGGCAAGAAGCAGCTGCAGCTTTTCAAGACTCTAGGAAAGTTCGTTGCTCGGTCAATGTTGGACTCCAGAATCATCGATATCTCGTTCAACCCCGCGTTCTTCCGGATCGCAGATACATTCACGACCGTGGCACCTTCGCTGGGTACCGTTAAGGCCGTTGACCAAGATCTCGCCAAGTCTTTGTTGTTGCTGAAGCGCTTCGCCAATGCCAAAAAGGCCGTTGAACCAAAGAATCTCCCCGAGGCTAAGAAAGATCAGGCTTTGGCGGAGGTTGAGGTCGACGGAGTTCAGGTTGAAGATCTCGGACTCGACTTCACTCTACCCGGATATCCTTCTATTGAGCTGATTCCAGACGGCTCTAACATTCCCGTGACGATCCAGAATGTCGATCAGTATGTCGATAGAGTCGTCGATATGACCCTGGGCAGCGGTGTCGAAGCGCAGGTGGAGGCTTTCAGGAACGGATTCTCGCAAGTTTTCCCGCACTCCGCTCTACAGACTTTCACACCAAGTGAACTTGTGATGTTGTTTGGAAGGGCAGAC
This sequence comes from Aspergillus stella-maris, assembly GCF_047715825.1. Classification (NCBI taxonomy): domain Eukaryota; kingdom Fungi; phylum Ascomycota; class Eurotiomycetes; order Eurotiales; family Aspergillaceae; genus Aspergillus; species Aspergillus stella-maris. The sequence continues at coordinate 1,322,296 of NW_027396795.1, forward strand.
GAAGATTGGACCATTGAGAGTAAGTTTCTTATGATTATGTTATGCACATTGATACTAACAGCTTGTAGCATTAAACGACTCGATCAAGGCCGACCATGGCTTCAACATGGACAGCCCCAGCGTGCGGAACCTGCTCCAGACAATGAGCGAGCTCGATACACAGCAACGGCGAGATTTCCTTCAATTTGTTACAGGAAGCCCGAAGCTTCCCATCGGAGGTGCGTCATCTTGCCCAGTTTTGAGGTACTATGCTAATCCTATTACAGGCTTCAAGAGTCTCACGCCAATCTTTACCGTTGTCTGCCGCCCAAGCGAACCTCCATACCTACCCGACGACTACCTTCCCAGTGTCATGACTTGTGTAAACTATCTGAAACTCCCCGACTACAGCACTGTCGATGTACTCCGCGAGCGATTGGCTGTAGCCATCAAGGAAGGACAGGGCGCGTTCCACCTTTCTTAAGTGCTCTCATTAGTACCTGACAGCAAGCCTGCGGCAGAGATATTTAGCCTTGGAGTCGGGATATACCAAGGAGAAACGGCACACCCGAAACGAACAGTGATGAATGTTATAATTGAATATTGTCTACTTCTTACCTCGAAACTACGGGAAATCATGACGAGCGTGGGTGAATTTGTTTTACATTGGCGAGCTTCTTGCATTCGGGTGTCTCTTCTCATTCATTCATTCATTCCAAGGCCTTGCTGTCCGAGTCTTACTTTTTAGTTTCAGTCTTAGTCTTCGGCTTGGGAAGGAGTCTAAAAGGGGTTCTAATAGTATCTTAGATAGAAATGATAGTGTTTTCCTGGTTTCTTATTATGTTGCTTTATTAGTATGTTGTGAGTCTATGTCTATGGTCTAGTCTATTCTATATCAAGTCTATAGTCTATATGCAGAAAACCCCCCCTCCAAAAGAAAGAATGAACAAAAGAACCGGGTATACCCAAACCACCCCTTCCCCTTGACCTTGATCTAATTCTTATAAACAGATACCATACTCTCCGCAAACCTCGGCTCAACAAACAATGCCCTCGCTTCAGCAACCAACACACCTTCCTCCCCCTGCTTCACCACATCCCCCTCAAGCGGCAACATGATCATCCCCCCCTCAACAAACGCCTTCCTTCCCTCAACCTTGACCGTCTCAGCCCGTAACACATAATGTCGATTCGGCAACGCCGGCTTCCGGAAATCAACATTCAGATTCGCCGTCATCCCCGTTCCGCTCTTAAATGATTGAGACACTGTATGCGCGAAGATCTCGTCGAAGAGGATACTTAGGAGGCCGCCGTGAATGTAGCCTGGGTGTCCGCACATGTCGGGGCCGATGGTGAAGAGGGTGGTGCTGGATGTTTTGCGCGGGAATGTGGCTTCTTCGGACTGGATGGGTTTGGTGAGGAACATGTAGGGCGCTGAGGGCAGTTTCGTTGGGCCTGAGAGGGTTCCTGCGACTAGGTGCGATGAGGCGAGGTGGGAGGGCATGGAGAGGTGTGGGCGAATTTCTTTTAGGATTTTGTTTGTGCGGAGGGATTGTAATAGCGGATGTTTCTCGAGCGTATCTTGGTGTTGTTGGTTCTGTGATTGCGTCGTTGCGCTCTGGGGCTTTTGCTGGGTGTGTGCATTGTGTTGGAATGGCGGCGGTGCATTATGGTTGTTGTTTAGCGCTGCGCTGGCGGTCTCGGTTTGTGCGGCGCGGATGGGTGTGTATGTGTGTGTTCGAATAATTGTTCTTGGAGAGATCGCTGGCGCTTGTTTGCGCAGGAGGCGTGGGAGGGAGCGTGGGAGGGCGGCCATTGCGTATCTGTGTTGATATAGGGCTTGGCTGTGTTGGGTGTGTGTCGACGTATTCGAGGTATATGTATAGATTCGTGCGCTTGCGAGAACGGCAGTTCGGGCTAAAGAGTGTAGACTGCGGACCCTTGCAGGTATTAATATAGGAGAACAGAAGTACCTGCAGCTAAAAGAACGGCATAAGAATATTAAAAAATGACGAGATAAAAAAAAGTCCGAGAATCGGGATAGAAACTCGGCAAAGTGGGCCTTTTCGGCGGACAATCTTGGTTTCGGCGGTGCCAGGCTTGAATCTGATTACAATTCTTGAGGGTTCGATATGACGGAACGGGCTCTTCTAGATTGTACCTGATGTTTGAGACGTACCCGGGATTCTTTTCCAGTGTCAGTATTGTACTAATGATATGCAATCTACTCTGTCCTCTATACTCTACAAGAACAATTGTATTCCCAGCCTAAGCAGCAGTATACCCGTCTCACCATCTCATCGTCTCACCGTCTCACCACAAACCCACTCTCACTCTTCCCTCAGGGGATTTCCTCCAATGTCAACTGATTCCCCTGAAATATTCCCTTCGCCCGAGCCCATACTCAATATAAAAAGCGCCGATCGCAGTACGAGCCGTGCAAGTGGAAGTTTAAATGTATGCTCAGATCTCGGTATCGGCTTGCCGATGTGGAGCGCCACGCGAGTGATGGTTGCACGCTGTTGATCTTTGCCGTTTGGCTATAGTGCTCAGCCTTAAGGTTCAAGACGACTAGGACGAGGGCAGGCATGTGGAAAAGATGTTGCAAATTTGCGATCTAATTTAGGAAATTATCTGTTTGATTTTTCATGTCGCAGATTGTTGTTTTGTTGAGTTGGATTTTTGGTGCATATTAAGGGAGGAAGGGAATATACTTCCGGTGCAGGGGGTTCAAGGAACAGAAGGAAGTCGTAGCATTCTCTCCTCTTTTCCAATTCATTATGGTCCCAGGATTCTTGTCTCCTTGCTCCCTTTGTGGATTGAAGTCCTTAGCTGCTGGAAATGGTCAAGATGAACAGTTGGCGGAAATGCCAACAGTGCTGGCATATGATCGACATTGCCATGTCAAATCTTAGAAACCCTACAGATCAGCCGCGAACTACTAAAGATCATCGAGCACGGGGTTCGGAGAAAAGGAAAGACAGTTTTGTTTCTAGAACTCTGTTCCTTGACAGGAGTAATCTAGGTTTGTAGGTAACTAGGTATTATTGGGCAGGTAGCCCGCGATCTACGGGGAGGTCGAAGATCAGCAATGTACTTGAACACTCCTTTTAGACTCATGCTAAGTGGTATCATAAAGCACCTAATATATACAACAGCTCAACTAGAATCCCAGCGGATCAACCTGGCCAAGGAATGTATCGCTATGCTCTCCCCTTAGAAGGGCCTCGATATCAACCCGCCCAGATGTGATGTACCGCTCACTGACACCAAGGTTTACTCGTTGCGAGAGGAGGTCCTTTAATTCAGCCCTTAGACCCGCAAGCTCAGCCTTAGATGTACTTCCCACCTGGCGATCGCGGTCCTGTCTCCCCCTTCCACGCCCACGACCCCACCCCTGCGCCTGGTCGAACTCCTCGCTATCATACTCAACACCGAGATCCTCAGCCGCACTACGAAGCCAGTTGTCCTCAGTCGTGATCTTCTCCTTTGCGATATTCGAGTCTGTGATCCGTGCTGCGAGGACAACACGCTGCTTGATGCGCGAGACAATGCGGCGATCGAGTTCTAGCGACTCAAGCGGGAGGCGCTTGCCGTTCGCCATATTGGCGTGGACCTTGGCAGCAAGACGAACAACACCAACCATTTCCTCGGGTGAACAGATAATTACACTCTTTCCGGAAGCGCCAGCACGAGCTGTACGACCGGATCGGTGGACGTATGCATCGGCTGTGCGTGGCGCGTGGTAATGAATGACAAAGTCGATGCCCTTGATGTCGAGACCACGGGCGGCGACGTCAGTGGCAACAAGGATAGTTCCTGGGGCTGCGGTAGGGTTTGAGAAGCGCTCGACGGAGCGGAGACGAGCTTTTTGAGCCATGGAGGAGTGCAGGGCTAGGGCGGGGAGGTTGAGAGCTTGCAGGAGCTGGGTAATGCGGCGGACGGCGGAGATGGAGTTTGTGAAGACTAGGGTGCGGTGTTTGGGGTGGTAGAGGAGGAGGGTGTAGAGGTAGAGGTCCTATACTAGTTAGTGAGGTTCGTAGAATGAATTTGGGAGATTACATGCCTTTTCCATTGCGGCGCATTCAACAATACCTTCTTTCAGGCCCTCGGCCATCTGTGACACTGGGTTGACGTCGATGAACTTCGGCTTTTCCTCTCGGAAGTTCAGCTTCTTTAGGAGGTATTCCATGGACTCTGTCTTATTCATGATGTCTCCACCGGTCCATTTTCCTTTACCTGCGAGCTTCTGTTGCAAGTCGCGGTGGAAAGTAGCTGAGAAGACTAAAGTTTGTCTCTCGACGGTCGGGGTCTTGTCAGCAGTACCTAGTTCTTCATCTTCCTCAGGAGGCTCTCCATCCTCAACGCGGTCAAGGGCACCCAGGATATCCTCCACTTCCTTGAAGTGGCCCTCACTCAATAGTCTATCGGCTTCGTCAATGACAAGGAACTTGATGCCTTGCATTCTCTTGATCAAGCCCTGGCCAGTACGCAGTACTTCCCAGACACGACCGGGGGTACCAATGACAATGTCCGCCGTCTCGAGCAATCTCTGCTGCTTCTGAACGGAGAGACCACCAGTGATAAGGGCTGTGCGAGCATTGGCTCCTGGAGCGTTTGAGAGAAGCCCGTAGATATGCTTCTGGAGCTGATGCGCAAGTTCTCTTGTCGGGGACAAGACCAACGCAATAGGGATCTTGTTCTTCTCTTTCGCCTTCTCCTTCTTGGAGTCGTCCTTTTCTGCCTTGCACTCTTGTTCGAGGTAGTGCTCCAGAATAGGGATACCGAATGCAAGGGTCTTTCCCGAACCTGTCGAGGCTTTACCGACAACATCATGGCCATTCAAGATCGAAGGGATACATGACTTTTGTACGCCAGTTGGAGTGCTGAATTTCAACTTTGACAAACTGGTGAGTGTTTCTGGAGAGAGACCGAGCGGCTCCCATGCGGAAATATCGGCACCATCATCGTCTGCTTCGTCCTCCAGGGCGGCGAATGAAAGTGCCGACGAAATATTGGCGTCCTTTGCTTGCGCTCCATCCTTCGCTTTTTGCTCCTTCGGCTTCTTCTTATCTTCCTTCTTCTTAGCTTCCTTCACTTCCTTATCCTTCTGCTCCTTTTTGTTCTTCTCGCTCTTCTTGTCATTCACCTTCTCTGCCTTGGGTTCCTCTTTCGTCGATTCGTCGTCTTCCTTCGCAGGTTCATCGTCGCTGAAGCCGCTCCATTCGTCGTCAGATTTTTCTTCCTCCGCGGGCGTGGGCTTTTTGAGTATCGACTTTCCAGCTTTTCCCTTTGCAGACTGACATCGGTTAGCAATGAACAACCGCAAATGTATTTCCATTCATACCTTGAACTTCAGCTCTCCCTTCCCTTGAGGCCGGACAATATCAACACCATCAATTTCCTCCAATCCAAAAAATCCCTCAAAGTCATCGAGTCGGTCCGGCAAAGACACCTCCTTCCAATCGAGGTCGTCAACTCCGACAGCGATCTCCGGCTCAGGCTCTTTCTCTGTTGCAGCGCTGGGCTTTCCGGTCCTCTTTTGCTTCTTGAACTTCGAGTCCGGACCCTTCTGGTCGCGCTGTCGCTTTTGACCCATAATGACCGAGTCGATAATGGAGAATTGTAGCAAAGATTAATAGTCGCGAAATGTTGATCCGCGACGAGAATGATTTTTGGGGAAGAAAAAAAGCGGCAGAAATGTGGTACCGCCTTCCCCATTCTCCTCTAATCTTATCGGGGAGCAGCCCCACACCAAAAGAAATCGCAAATTGTCCCTCCATCTAGAACCCCTCCGCTCCGAAGCTCTCTGTTTAATTGTGCGATTCTACAGACAGTCATGGGGAAATCTTCTAAGGATAAGCGCGACGCTTACTACCGCCTTGCCAAGGAGCAGAATTGGCGCGCCCGATCCGCTTTCAAACTTATTCAGATCGACGAGCAGTTTGATCTATTCGAGCATGAGAATCCGGAGAAGGTGACGAGAGTGGTGGACCTCTGTGCTGCGCCGGGTAGCTGGAGCCAAGTGCTCAGTCGAGTACTCATCAAAGGCGAGAGCTTCGGTCGCAGGTCTTGGGTTGAGAAGCGGCGCAAGGAACAAGCAGCGCTTGCCAAGGTGAACGGAAACACAGATAACAAGACCGAGGAGACCACGACAGATGACGCCGAGGATGATTCGAGCAAACTGAAACCGCGTGAGAACGTCAAGATTGTCTCTATCGATCTTCAACCTATGGCCCCTCTGCAGGGCATCACAACCCTCCAAGCCGACATCACACACCCCTCTACAATCCCTCTTCTCCTCCGGGCATTGGACCCAGAAGCCTACGAGTCTACGACATCCTCTACACCTCATGCCGTGCGCCAGCCGCACCCGGTTGACCTCGTCATCTCCGACGGAGCCCCCGACGTAACAGGTCTCCACGATCTCGATATCTACATCCAGTCTCAACTCCTCTACTCCGCGCTGAACCTGGCCCTGGGTGTTCTCCGACCAGGAGGCAAGTTCGTTGCCAAAATCTTCCGCGACCGCGATGTGGATCTTCTCTATTCTCAGCTCCGAACGGTATTCGAGCGAGTAAGCGTTGCGAAGCCACGGAGTAGTCGCGCTAGTAGTTTGGAAGCGTTCATTGTCTGCGAGGGCTTCATTCCGCCATCAATCCATGAGAATATGCTGGGTACGGATACGCTGAGACATCCCATCTTCGGCGGCGCAGCCAACCCGAAACCTGTATCAGCAGACGGCAACATGGCTGCGGAAGTACAAGACGACGAGCCCAGCGCGGCAAAGAAGGTCAAGATTGTTGCGTCTCAGAACAACGAAACGCAGAATCAGATCCAGACTCGTCTCTTGCACGAAGACTCTGGCGACTCAACGACGCCGGAGCCACTCTTCAACAACTCCCAGAAATTTGCACCTAAAAACAGGTGGATTCCATCGTTTATTGCATGCGGTGACCTATCCGCTTGGGACTCCGATGCTTCGTATACATTGCCGCCTGATTATGTCAATCTGGACCCTGTTCAGCCGCCTATGGCACCTCCGTACAGACGGGCGCTTGAACTCCGGAAGGAAAAAGGCGGTGCGTACGGCAAGACGAAGTTGGGACAAATGGGGCGTGCATGAGCTCTGAGAATCATCTTTTACGTGTTCATGAAAAAGTTATAATCAAGATTTAGATTTTAGAAGGTCACAAAGTGGATACCCATCCCCTATCATCCCCTATGTCATGGTTTGGCGCCCGGAATTGAACCCTTCGGAGTTCGGAGTCCGGAATAGATTCTAGCCCTACAATCAACACCCAATGACGCGCTCCCACCAATCTATATGTATCAACTCCGAGCCCCGTGCCTGCAAGGTTATCATTATGTCCGAGATGAGCTCTTCATTGACCACTCACAATGCACAGGATAGAGGCTGAAGCCTGATGAGGTAGCATTTCATCCTTAGCGGTTCCAGAACCTGCTTGGTGGTTGAGCTAAGCCTCCTAAGCCCTAGATAGCGGGCGCTTGGGTTTCTACCTGAATCCTGGCTATGAAATATAGGGTGCTCCGGTTCCCTTGGACTTGCTGACATCTTTCTTTTTCTTGGTCTTGGTGGTTATTTGAGGCTCTATTATTGCTTCCTTTAAGGGTCTATCTTCATTGGTTTGCATAAGGTTAGGCATTCCGCCCTTGCGTTACTTGACGTGAGCTAAGCAGCTGATCCCTTTATAAGTCGATTTTATCCTCTTATCTTCCTCCTCTATTCTAGGTATCTCAGTCGGTTTACTCCGACTAGACAACCACCCAAAGAATGCCCCCAGAATCAACAGATACAACAGATACAACAGAAACAACCCCCCTCCTCCCACCCCAACCAGAACACCAACCAGAAACACCACAACTCCCACAACCCCAACCCGAACACCCAAACGCCAACAAAATCGCCCTCCTAGTATTCATAGTCGCCATAACAATCGACTTCGGCGACTACCTCTCAACCGCCCCCAGAACGCAAATCCTCGAGAACATAATCTGCCACAACCTGCACCCCGACACAGCAACAGCATCAGACCCAAACCCGCCAATATGCAAGGACGCAGACGTTCAGAGTGAATTGGCGCTTATTAACGGCTGGAAGGAGACGTTTGATCTTTTGCCGGGGATTATCTTGGCGCTGCCGTATGGCGTTATGGCGGATCGGTGGGGGAGGAAGAAGGTTCTTTTGTTGAGTTTGTTAGGGCTCGTGCTGCAGGAGGGGTGTTTGCGGTTGATTTGTATGTCTCTTTCCATTCATTCCACCAAGATGTGTAATGAGACTAACGTTGGCTTCGCAGGCTGGAACAGTAACTTCATTCCACCACGCGCAGTCTGGCTCACGGCTCTTTTCCAGACTATTGGTGGGGGAAGCCAGATCGCTACGTCGATGGCATTCACGATTGCGACGGATATTTTTCCTGTTGAGAAGCGGTGCGACGCCCCGGCCTCTTTCCCCTGCTCTATCCTTCACCGTGGGATAGCCCTAAGCTAATGCATGCGTACAGCACAAACGCCTTCTTCCTCTTCTCATCCGGCGCCCTGGTAGCTGACATCGTCGCCAACCCAATCAGCGCATACCTAATGACCTTTTCGCCCTGGGTGCCGTACCTGGCTAGTATGATTGTTGAGGTTATTGGTTGCCTTGCTGCGCTGGTAGTCCCGGAGACTCTACCTAAGACTCTTCACGGGGAGGGAGATTATTCTTCAAGCTCCGACAGTTTAACAGATGCAGAAGGCCTGATGGAAGATAACACCGAAACTGAAAGAGCAAGCGAGGCGCAAACACAGAAGAACAGCAACAGCAACAGCACGCTCAAGAAGCTGCTCCACCCCGCAACAACCCAGCTCTCACGCCTAAAGGAATTCATCTGGAGCGATCGGAATATCCTCTCTATAACAATTGCTTTCTTTACTGCTTATGCGGCGCAGCAGGCATTGCCGTTCATGCTGCAGTATGTCTCGAAGAGATTTGAGTGGTCTATGGCGAAGGTAAGTTGCCTCCAAACCTAGATAAAGGAGTTTGTACTAATAAGCGCAGGCAAGCATCCTCAAATCCCTAAAAGGAAGCATAAACCTCGCCCTCCTCCTCATCCTCCCAACCCTCTCGCGCCTCCTAAGCACAAAGTTCTCCCTCCCCCCTCTAAAGCGGGACCTCCTAATAACCCGGCTCTCCGCACTCTTCCTCTCCCTCGGCTTCATTCTCATGGGTCTAGCACCACACATCGTCCCCTTTATATTCGGGCTCTCCATTATGTCGCTGGGCTGGGGATACCCCTCTACATTAAGGAGTGTATCTACTGCGCTGGTACACGAGCACCAGGTGGGGTTGCTGAATTCGACTATTGCGCTTGTGCAGGGGGTTGGGGGGGTGCTTTGTATGCCGATGGTTGCTGCAGTGTTTAGAAAGGGGATTATGTGGGGGGGTGCGTGGATGGGGATGTTGTTTTTGGTTGCGGGGGGGTTGTTTGCGGTTTCTGGGGGGGTTATTAGTGATGGGATATAAGTGGGGTTTCGAGCGGTGATTTTGGGTATGTTAGGACTTAAAAAGTCACCTAGATGAATGGATGGCATACCTGTTGAGACATGATAGAGTACCTACTGTAGAAGTTGCATATATGTGCTAGAATCAAGTTCAGATTGTCCGTTCAACTTTGGATTATGAACAGTTGGAACCTTCGAGACTTGTCTACCTACCGTAACATCTGAATGGAGCCTCCCTGAAATGCCATGTCTATGTTGATAATCCCTTCTTGCAGTACGTTACTTTAGCTAAGTTTGAGTAACTGTCTACTAAGATACTTGGTTTTGAAAATAGTCATTGAATCATGATAAGATGCATTCATTAGAGCATAATCAAAAGCTTCAAAATATGCAGAGTATGTATAGTCTATCGAAAATATCAAGCATCAAGCGTCAAATGTCATGGACATCAAAAGCGCTGAAACCAAAACAGTATGAACAGGGAGAGAGGGCATGATTCATGTACAAAGTTTTCAGATCAGAGATCAACAGTCTAATAAACCTCAAGAACATATCTCTCCTCATCCTTCAACTTCTCAATCTCCTTTCTCGGCTCAACCTTCTTCCCACTGACCTTGGCCTCAGCAGCGATCGCCTCCTCAAGCACAGCCGTAACATCAGGAACAGGCCAAGTAGGACCGCAAAGGTAGAAAGCACCTTCCTCACGGATATAAGCTTCCTGGATCTCAGCAAGGGTCTGGCGCATGCGGTCCTGGATGTAGATCTTCTGAGGCTGGTCGCGGGAGAAGGCGCGGCCGAGGAGCGTAATGACGCCGGCTTCCTGGTAGGCTTCCCACTCTTCACCGTAGCAGTACTCCTCGCGCTGGTGGCGGGAGCCCATGTAGAGCAGGACCGCACCGATTTCCTTGCCCTGGGCCTTTTCGAGAGCGCGGTGCTGCACGAAGGCACGGAAGGGGGCGAGACCAGTTCCGAGACCGGCCATGATGAGCGGCTGGGTTGACTTGGGGGGGAGCTTCATGACGGAGGACTTGACGGAGACGGTGACGGGGGTGCCGGGTTGCAGGCGGTAGAGGTAGCGGGTGGAAATACCAAAGCGGTCGCGGCCGCGCGGGTCGGTCCAGTTCACGACGACGATCATGAGGGCGACAGTGGTGGGGGTGACCTTTTGGCAGGAGGCGATGGAGTACTCGCGGCGCTTCATGGGGGAGACGATGCGGATGAGGTCGTGGAAGGCCGGGTGGGCCGAGGGGTACTCGAGGAGGATGTCGGCGTAGGTGATTGTGTCGACTTCGGCGCGGCGCTTGAATTCCACGGCGCCTTCGGGGCCACCGAGGGTGAGGAGGTCCTTCTTCTCGTTCTCGTCGGTGGCGAACTCGGCGAGGGCCTCGTAGAAGCGCTTGGGGGGGCGGCCGAAGATGTCGACGTTCTGCATGAGCGCTTGGTAGACGGTGCGGTTTTCGAGGACGGCGGGGTCCTCGCGGCTGGGGACCTCGACGACCTCGTCGGGGTTGAGGCCGTAGAATTTGATAAACTCTTCCACCTCGACGGGGTCGTTCTCGCAGTGGACACCGAGGGCCTCGCCAATGTCGTAGGTGAGGCCGGAGTCACCGAGGTCGAACTCGATGTGGAAGATGTTACGGTCGTAGGTGACGGGGGTCAGGCGGCGGTTCTCCTTGACGTGGACGGTGAATGTCTTGGTGGGCAGGTCAGGACGGAGAGAAGACTTGGCGCCGTAGGCTTCCTTGAAGGCGAGACCCTTGGCAACGGTCTGCCAGTCCTTGAGGAAGGTCTCGGGCTCGGTCTCGTCCTTGTCGAAGGGCACGAAGCTGTTAGGGTTGAGGTCCTTGACGAGCTGAGGAGCCTCAGTACCCTCCTCGGGGGTCTTCCAGGTCTCGGGGATCTCAGCCTGGCGGAGGACCTTCTCGAGCTCCTTGCTGACCTTGTCAAGAGACTCGGCGTTGCCGGAAATGGAAGCAATCTTCTTGACGCTGGCCTCCTCAACGGAAGGAAGAGCAACGCGCAAGAAAGCAACCTGGAGGGCGGCAGACTCGAGGGTAGCATCCTCGACGGCGGAGGGGTCAAGGAGGTGGAGAGCAATTCCGCGCTCGGCAACGGCCTGCTTAAAGGCAGCGGGCAGCTTCTTCTCCAGATCCTCTTCCTTGACGCCAGAGACGTTGAGAATAACCTTGGCGTTGTCCTTGACGGAAGAAAGAACATCAATGTCCTTGAGAAGGTTAATGTCACCAACGTAAGCAGTGTCGGCGGCGTTGACAGCGTAAGGAGCATCCACAATCTTAGAGCTCTTGCGAATGTCTACGCGGACGGCACCACCCTGGATCAGGTTGTCAAAGACCTTGCTAGTGGTGACATTGCTAGCCGAGTCAGAGGCAAGCGCTTGAGAGATAAGAGTAGCAGTCTCGTTGGAGGCGGAAGTGTCCACATCCCAGAAGGTGAATTCCTGGACAGTAGCGGGGTCCAAGAGCTGAAGAGGCACAATACCGCCGTCGGTCTGAACAATGGGTTTCTCGGAAACGAGCTGGAACGAAGCAGCAATGCTGATCAGGTCCCAGCGCTGAGCACGAGAGTACTTGATGTCGACAATAGAAGGAGCCTGCTCGCGGTCGGTGGCGAATGTGAGAGCCGCAAGGACATCCTCGTACAGTGTAGAGCGGATACCCTGCTCCTGAACAGCCTGCTCGTTGGCAACCTGGCCGAGGACACCTACGGTCTTGACAGACTTGGGGAGGACCTTCAGGAACTCCTCCTCGACGAACGGACGGTAAACGCGGACGTTGACAACACCAACGCGGACACCGTCCTTGGCCAGCGAACGAGCAACCTGAGCAGTGAGCGAGGCCTCGATGGTACCAAAGGCAACCAGAACGGAGGTAGGCTCAGCGTGGCCATGGTACTCAAAAGCACCGTAGTCAGTGCCGAGCTCTCCGTTCAATGAGCGGATCAGCTCAAGCAGCTTGCCCTGGTTGTCAAGGTGGCGGCTGCGCTGGTCGTCCAATGTCTTGTGGATAGTCTCGTAGGCACGGCCGAGTCCAGCCTGGTCGAGGATGTCAATGACGCGAGTGATGTCACGTCCAACGCGGACACCGTCGTAGATGTGAATGGAGGGCAGGACAGAGGCGAGTAATGTGGTAAGGAGAGCCATGTGCTGAGATTCGTGGACTGAAGCACTGGAGACAAGACCGAGTCCGAGTTCCTCCGCAAGAGAGAGCGCAGAGACGTAGTCGGAGACCAGGCCGTCCTCTCCGGCATAGTCGACAGCGGCGACGTGAGCGGCCACGGGGCTAGCGACGGAGTAGAGCAGAGAAAGCTGCTCCAATGCGGCGCGCATGTACGGGAGAGTGGCGGAAGAGGCAACAATTCCCTGAGGGACATGGCGCTTCTTCAAGTCGAAGTCCTGCGAGAAGAGGTATCCGAGAGCGATGTTTCCGGCACCCTGGCGAGTCTGCATAGCCTGGACAGCCGGAGCGTCGCCATTCGCATTGGCTTCCTTCTTCTCAGCCCATTCACGGAGGGAAGCGTCCAATTCGAAAGATTCAGGGGAGTAGGAGAAGATCTTGTCGCTGAGAGCATAAGCAACCTGCTGAATTAGGGTCTGGGCGGTCACATATGTAGGACCGCCGAGGGTTGAGAGGGCTGGTGATGAAGAGCCCATTTTGAGAATTCCTGTTCAGATACTGAAACACAAGTATCTGCAATGTGCAACAACAGGAATAAAAGACAAAAGAAAAGACAGCAATGAAAGCGGAAGAGAAGAAAAGACAGTGGGAGGAGGCGGATTTTCTCTATAGAATCTTAGTCCCCCAGGGAATTTGCCAGGGGTTATACCCGATCCGGCATAGTGGCAATCACGCAATTTCTAATCGCAGGGTCTGACGGGCGGCAAAGTCCGGCAGAAACCCTCCGCTTTCGGCCGAGGACTCTCTTCCCCGCATTAGTCAGCTGTTTCTCCAATTCTGCGCCTCAGGCATATATCGCCCAGTCTAGGCTTAGCGCGGGCATGAGACTAACAGAGACAACGTCATTGTGCCTCGGCCGCTCTCGACAACTTCCTTTTAGCGTCAGGCCCCCAAAGACTACTAAACCAAGACCTGTATATACTACTATACACCCATCGAAATGGCTAACGTCGCCCTGATTGGAGCCACCGGCATGGTGGTAAGTTCTAGACTCCTTCTCTGTTTCTGCGCGAGATGAGGATTTCACTCCTCGCTGGCGCATCGCAGAGTGTCACTTCATGTCAGACAATCAAATCTCACATACCTCCAGGGAGGCCACATCCTCAGCAGCCTCCTCGCAAATCCAACCGTCACTCGCGTCGACACAATCTCGCGCCGCACACCGGCCGCAGCCGGCAGCGCGCCCAACGCAAAACTAACAACCTTCGTCTCACCCGATACATCCAAATGGCCCTCGGAGCTAGCAGGCCTCACACCAACACCCTCAATCTTCATCTCCTCTCTCGCAACAACCCGCGCCGCAGCAGGCGGGTTCGAAAACCAGTATAAATTCGAGCACGACTTCAACATCGAGATGGCCAAGGCGGCCCGCGACGCAGGAAGCAAAGTATACGTGCTTATCTCATCCAGCGGTGCAGACACAAAGTCGAATTTTGCCTACACGCGGATGAAGGGCGAGATTGAGGAGAATGTCAAGGCACTCGGGTTTGAGAGGACTGTTATTATCAGGCCTGGGCTTATTGCTGGGCAGCGCGAGGAGAGTCGGCCTGCTGAGGCGGTTGTGAGGTTCTTTGCGGGTGCTATGGGCAAGGTTCATTCTAGTTTGAAAGATGGGTGGGCTCAGGAGGCGGATGTTATTGGGAAGGCGGCTGTTACTGCGGGTTTGAAAGCGCTGGAGGGGGATGTTCCGGCTGGGGAGGAGAAGGTGTGGACTTTGTTTGGGAGTGATATTATCAAGTATGGGAAGGAATAGGTCTTTTCTGTTTGTCTGTGCTTTAAGCATGCTTGTTATATATATTCTTACTGTTGCTGCTTTACGTTGATTACGACTGTTTGATGCTTTTGTTACAAGCAGGTCTGAATATTATGCTGTTTCATGCAAATATATATTTTTACAATACGGAAGACAAATCTCTAAAACATGCAAGTTTCCATCGAACCCCTTTACCATCATTTCATTCCACTTTCCTTTGAAATCACCAATCCCTCTATTTCCTAGCCCGGTTCTTCTTCGGACTCTCCCTCGAACTATGCCCCTCCCTCTCAGCATTCTTCTGCGCCCCTCCCTCCATCGGGTCCCGCCAATGCGAAACGTCCTTATCAGCCGCACTAACGTCCAATGGATCCCTCTCATCCCCCTGCTTCTTACTCTGCTCCTTTGACGCACCAAGCTCGCTCTCAGGCGAGGTCTTGGACGGATCAAAGGCGGCGTCCCGCGTCGCAACCTCGTCTGTTGTTGCGGACTGGCTGCTCTCGGTGCGCTGGGGCTCGAGACGGTTACGGTCGTGGAAGTGGTCTTCTTCGTCTTGGGGTTTGGAGAGGCGCGGTGAGGTTGTTAGGAAGGGTCGGATTCCTTGGGGTTGGACTTGGACTTGGGTGCGGAGTGGTGAGGCGATGAAGGTGCGCTGGGTTTGGCGCAGGGTGGCGCGGGTTAATTGGCGGATTGTTGACATGGTGATGGTTTTCTGAGGATGTTTCGTGTACAATTGGCCTTGCACAGAGAAAAAGAGATGTGATGTGTTTGGAGTATAAGGTCTTTCAAGACGGGCTGTGCTCTATTAGAGCTCTTTCGAGGAATCACAGCAAAATATGGCTTACCGTGATCAAGACTGAAGTGCAATTGCGACTTTAGAAGATGAACAGGAGATAAAGAAGAAGCAAGATGAATAATGAAGGGAGCTGCGGTTGGTCTCTCCAAGCTGCCAATGTCGACCCTGTCATATTGACGTCATTCCAGGAATGAAAGTGTATTATCACCACGTGATCGATAAGCAAAGTGAGTCGCGCATATCTTATGCAGCTAGGATACACCAGTATGTACTTGTCCAGGGCATTATTGCACAACCTGGAACCATTGCAGATGCAATTGCTACGATGTTCAATGCTACACGGGGGCTCAGACTGTCGGAACGAGCGGCAAAGGCAAAGAAAATCTACCCAACATAGTCGAGATAGACGTGTCTCGAAAATCAACACGCTCTACTCAGGCAGTAAATCGGAGCCTTGACCGCAGAGTTCTCGCGCCACTGGCCATAGCATCGCACGAGACACGGACAAAGCACCAGGCTTGTGATTCTGGGAGTCTTGACGTCCGTCGACTTCGACCTGCCACGTCAATGGTGCTATACAGAGGACTGGCTCTCTGATTAAATCATGTACGCCACGCTGTGATGTCGCCGCAGCGTTCGGATCGTACTAGATCTCATGCCCAACGCAAAACACCATGCCCATACCGACTTTCCATATGTAGCTATTGCGGCGAAGGAAATTCCGCCAACAAACGACGCGAGAAGGAGGTGTGGAGGAGGTAATCGTACGGTAGGATCAGCGCCGTTGCAAGGATGCTTTTAGGCATCTATTGAAAGATAGCGAGGCGAAGTTGACCTCAGACCTGGAAGATCACCTGCACGTAGACCCGCTCGACTTATCGACTGGGCCTCGAATCCCTCGAGCGCCGACACGCAAGACGCGAAATCACGAACCTGAGCCAAAAATTGCAACGCGTTGCAGCTGTCAACGTGCCGATGCATGAATCCGGCTCGAAGTCACCTTCGAACGATAGGTGGGTCCCAGCTCAAGGATCCGAGAGCCTTGGACTACAACTGACAGGGTTCATGCTTAGGTGCATAGACCTATTGGCATGTCAGCGAATCGATTGGCCGTAAGTTGCTGACATTGTTTGGCATGCAGCTCCTGGAGGACCAATCCAGGCCTGCAGCAAGGATACGGCAGAAAGGGCACTCTCACCTTAAAACTGCAAAGGTGGAATCAGCCTTTTCCATTTGTTACCTGAGCACAGGAGTATACGCACAATCCGCAGAAGGCACGCTTGCTCGAGAAGTCACGGGATCAAAAACAACCCGGCACACTGGGAGCGCGTATGTGGGTCTCTCGAATCCAATTTCAACGTCATCAAAAGCGGAAACAGAGAAATTAGGGCACAGATGAGGAAAAGTTCGCGAACTCCCAATCAAACAATATTACTTTTTTCCCTTGATAGTCACTGGATAAGGAAGAACTTGACCGATTGGCGTAGATTGTCTTCCATATTGTTCGGCCAGATCCTTGTTGCTGAAAGTATAATTGCCACTGTCAGGGATAGACCAGATGTGCCCGACGTAAGACAGCTTGAGAGAAAACGAGGCTGTGGCGAAAGCAGAATAGATCGTCTCGTAGATGGATGTGGAACTGGGTTCCAGAATTGCTTCTTCATTGTAACTCCAAAGCACGGGTGAGCCAGCCAGCCTCTGAGCTGGCAATCAACCTCTTACCATCGCCTGGTGCACCGACTTTTTCGAGAATGGGCTCCGGAATGTGATAGTCCAACAATCCTTCGCCATCACGCTAGGATGACAACAAAATGATGGAAGTCCACGGAATCACCGTCAGTCATAGAACGCCCGGCCAAGCGGGGGACGAGAGGATTGCCCGATTGTTCGCCAATGACGGTGAGAATAGGAATGAAGTAGCCTCTTGAGCTCATTTCCATGCAACGTACGTCGACAGCCTGCTCTTCGAAAAGGACCACCAGCGGAAGACGAAATTTGAAGGCAATTGACCAGACGAAGGCCGCCACGTCAGAGAGTCTCCGAGCTCTAGTGCAGCTGCATGGGTTCAGCGTAAGTCGGCCGTACCACAATCTGTATCAGCTATGGTCGAAGCGCAATAAGAGCATCCTATCATCTTGACGGAAGGCCGTATGGAACCGAACTGAACCCTGCACCTGGGTGGGGGTGGATGCGGGATTACTTGTCTGCAGATGAAAGAGATCAGCTGAATGAATCGGCTCTTCATGGGGACCGAGCCCATCATACCAATTTGAGGATTAGCGAAGCCCAAGGCTGATAGCCAGGGATGCAACGAACACCAATCGACCCGTGCTAGTGACGCATAGTTTGCCACGAAGGGCAGAAACTTTTGGGCAACGATGCCCGGACGGGAGCACGGGGACATGAGACAGCCATTGGCATGAGAAGAGTGCTGATACACACCCCTTAGCTGCTGAAAGACAAAGTGCAAGATGAAACCCAAGGCACGTAAAACCACTCGACGGTTTAAGAGACATGGGTTCCTATTACCCACTCCAATCAAGGTAAGATGTATTGGTAGGATAGGGTCAAGAGTCAAGACCCTAACACCAGCTCCAGCCAAGTCATCCAGTATCAAGACCAGTAACAAGGACAACCCCGTCAAAGACTAATTGGCTGTGAGTGCATATTCAAAAAAGCTAGCAGGGTGCTGAGGTACCTGAAAGGTTGGGCTGATAGAGGGTCGATCACGCTCATGCCGAAAAACAATAAGCAACTTATGAAATTGTTTATTGTTTTATTTCTTTGGATGTCATATCCATTTGATGAACCCCGCCTCCTCAGAACGCATTGGCTTGTTGGTCTTGATTGGTGGCCTGGCACTTTGCTCTTGTCACTCTTTTTCTAGCTCCATATTGTTTTGGGTTTTCGTTTCCAATTGAATGCAAGGTTAACTTTGACCAGGGGGCAAAAGAAGGCTCCAACGTAAGACAGCTTGACAGCTGGCACGAAAGAACAGTCTAATCATGCAGGAGCTTTGATCCAGAAAGTGTGACGGATGCCTGGTTCTCGAAAACGCGGCTTCGTGCGAAATGCAAATGCGTAGACGAAACGGGGATGATCGATGGAAAATCCATGGCCACCGGTCTAAAACAACGCCCGAGAACGAGAATCATTGACTCGAGCTGAGGGATTTTCAGATGTCCAGGCTAGCTGAGAAAAATCCATGCTGCCACGACAGCAGGATGCATGCATTCGTGAAGCATCCGCTGATTACGACGGGCCCGGAAAAGGAATGTTGTGGATATTTCGTGTCTCCAATAGGCTCTCAGGGGGCACATTCAACGGACGTGATGTGAATGTGATGAGAAGAGCATCCCGTAGACGATAAGCCGTCGCATGCTGAGGGGCCTCGATCGACGGTGAGTGGTGGTAGAACGAAGCAGCCGTGAACCGTGACATAGGAGCTCCTCACGAGACATAAATAAGGCCGTCCGTTCCCAGAGATTGATGAGATGGATCATTCAACGTTTCAGACCACCCTTCCACACAAGCAATAACAAGCCATAACTGCTCGAATCCTCATATAAGTTGTTTCAACTTAGAACCTGCAACAATCTTCAATAGTCATTGTGCCTTCTTAGCCTATCAAATTCCCCCTGGGCGGTAGCTGGATCAACGTCAGCCAATCAGAACCACGAAAAAAGGTGAAACGAAGAACTGTACAGACAGTAAGCTCTAATCATGACCTCGACACAGGCCATAACTAACATGACTGGTAGAAATGTGTTTCTACAACCAGAAGAAGTTTGCCTGCGGTGACTACAGCTGGGGCGGTTTCGACCACCAGTGCCAGCATGAGTACCGTACAGGTGAGACGTGCGGAATGAAATTCGTAAACATCACCGAACTCGACTCGGGCATCTGCCGACTCTGCCAGAAAATCGAGACCAAGCTGCGCCGACGAAGCAACGAAATGGAACGCCTGAGCCGGTGGAAACGCGAAGGATCAACCTATGTGGCGTCGATGGAGAAGTCTCAGAATGCCATCATGGATCTAGACAGGGAGATCAAACAACTGCAACGAGAGCGGATCGAGAAGAGCAGGACTCTGTAACAGAGGCGTGGAAATCGTTGGCTGACCGTGGCTGGATCTTTTTGCCCCATTTTTGGGCCTAATCACAATAATCTCTTTCGTTTCATTCTGTTGGATTCTCTGCTTTGCAACGTCCATTTGTCTCTGGTCTCGATTCTTCAGCGGCGCTTTTGTTTGTTAGTGTGTCTCATACCCATGTGCTACCTTACTGTGAAGCCCATCAGCCACACAATGGCATCGAATTGGGTTTCAAGCCAAACACGATTGATGCTGGTTGGAGGAAAAGTGCGGATTTCCATGTTTGATGAGATCGTATAATCCAATGAATTCTTCTATTTTTGGTGAATTTCGAACAGTTTGCGACATCTAGGGGAAAGGTGGAACTCCGTAAGCGCCTGTATTCCTGAAAGAGTGGCCGGTCTTAACCAGGGTAGAGCCGCTAGCTCAGGCCACTCATTCATATGAAGAGGCGAGAGCGGATGGTGTAGTCTATCGGGCAGCAACCTGCCTTGGACCTCTTGAGTAGAGCCTGAAGTAGAGGTGTGAGAGCATCTTCTCATGACACCTGAAGTTGACAGGAGGAGAGTTATTGTTGTTGTCGTTGATCGACCCCGCATGCAAGATATAGACCGGTCACATGATTAAATATGCTGAGTCAGCGGTCCGGCGATTGCAAGCGGGCTGAGGTCTTAAGCCCAAGGCTTCACCTGCACGTCAAGTGGTTAGTGGAAGTCCTTCAAGATCGTTGACGGATGACTTGCAGGCCTGAAGAAACTCTAAGACCAGAGATAGCGCCATCAAATGGACCAAGTGGACCGTCGATCAGGAAGGCGGCCTAACCCGAGTACAACCGTCATACAATGGACAAGCCGGCTTCATCCTTTGGAAGAGGCTGGCAGCCCTCGTCCTTCTGGGTCTCTATGTAAAGACTACCAGTGCATGCTCTGGTCATCGGTGAGAGCTCGTATAAAAGTGAGTGCAAAATAAGTCTGACTTGGGTGAGAACAACAGAGGAACGGGGGTGGATTCGCAACTACATATATAACCGCAGCCAGCCGTCAGTGTCCCAGATCATTCAGCTCGACAAGCTTCTCCAGACCCTACGTAACAGATCACAAGCTACGTGGACCATTTATCTCGTAAGGTTGAGGGTTGTTTAATCAATCAATGGGAGAGAAAATACAGCAAACATGCGAATCATGTTGCTAGGCGCTCGTCTTTGATGTCGCTGCTTGCCACGTCACCAGTGGGCGACGCTGGTTGTGCTTCAGATGCAGCAGGAGCAGGCGGCTTATACAATCTGAATGGCTTTGTTACCTGCCCGATGCTAAAAGGTCAAGGATATACGTGTCCTAGGGTTGGGAGACCCCATGCTCTCGGCGGGATTTGTTTGGATGTGGGAGGATCAACGAAACAGCTGGCATTATCTAGCTCAAGCAGGAGCGAGTATGGGCGGTTCTATTTATTTTATGTCGCCAGCTTCGGGCTCGTCGTCGACCTTGGCCAGCCCGTGCTCTTTCAGCAAAGCATTGATCTCATCTGCATTCCATAGGTGGTGGTAGATCTTTCCTTCCTTCGTCTTGCCGACGGTTGCGAATTCGACTAGTAACAAGACTGTTAGAAAAATACTTAACAGATGTTTGGCTTACTCACTCTTCTCACTGCTCAGCTTCGTCGAGTCCATTGTTTTGCTCAGCACCTTGACGGCCATGGCGCACGCCTCCTTCAGATCACAGTCCTCCTTGTAGTCCTGCTTCAGGAGACTTTGAGCGCTCGCGTTGTTGGCTCCAACACTGGTCGCCTTCCATCCACCGTAGTTACCGCTGGGGTTGCTCTGGTACAGCTGGAATTCTCGGAGAGGGTCATAGCCGGCATAGATGAACGACACACCGAACGGACGAAGACCACCATGCTGAGTGTACCCTTGCTTCAAGTCACAGAGTCTGCGGACGAGTTGCTCGCAAGGAATCTCCTCGTCGTAGGTGATAAGATAGCGTTGGGCGGCTTGTCGGGCGTAGTTGATGAGGATGTTGGCATCGGCGGTCATACCGGCAACGGCACAGATCATGTTACTGCAAAGCAGATTAGCTTCTCCTCCTCAAATCCATGACTACTTATCAAAGGAAATCGCGTACTCGTTCAATGTGTAGAGCTTCTCGGCAGATGTGTCTTGCTCAAGCAGCTTGCTCGTCACCTTCTTCTCCGCAGCGAGGACGATACCATCCTTGGCGAGAATACCCAGAGCGGTACCGGCATGTGAGATGGCCTCTAGAGCATATTCAACCTGATAGAGTCGACCTTCCGGCGAGAAGATGGTGGTCTAGAACGAGCGTCATGGGTCAGTTGGAGCTGTCAGCCGGAAGAGGTTCGGAGGAAGCGTACCCTCGAATCGTAACGTCGTGACATTCTGAATCAAATGCGAAAGAAGTCTGGTATCCGGCGTCAAATGTTGGAGAGGATCGGAAGAAGCAGCGGACTGGTTAGAGAGAGAGGTGGTGGATAGCAACGGGATGCAAGAGTGCGGTGATGAAGCTCAGTTGGGGTGAGCTCTCAGAGCAACTTAGGCAACTCTGGTCCTGGCGCGTCCGCCAAGCTCGGACCACCTTCTCTGCGCCCAGCCGGAAAGCTTCACCACCGCCGCCAAAGAACTTGAACTGCTCAGAACTCACGCTGGCCAGTCGCTCTCTCCATTCTCTCGCCAATCTCCTACTCTACAATGCTCAAATCCACATATACCGCCCCTCCTCCCCTCCCGCCGGGTTGGAGCGAGCACAAAGCCCCTACCGGTTTGTTTAGTCCTGGTCGCATTAAATGCTTTCTCTGACAAGTTGCAGGCCACACATACTACTACAACTCTCAAACAAAGCAGTCGACATATACAAGACCTCAACCAGTTGCCACCGAATCCTCTTTTCCAACGCCAGCCGTGAACCCCGCCGCCAATGCTCCTTTCCTTACCCCGGATACTCTACCACCGTTTTCTTCAACACCGTATGCTTCCCAAGCGCACGGCGCTTCGTTATTCGGCGCTCCGGGCTACAACCAAACGAAAGGCGGGTTTCGCGGTGGAAAGTCATACCATGACCGCCGCCATCGTGGGCCTGAAGACCGGCCGAAATCTAAACACACCATACCCGAACATGAACCATGGGTGCTCGTGAAGACGAAATTGGGAAGAAGATTTGTCCACAATACGGAAACAAACGAGAGTTTTTGGAAAATCCCGACAGAAGTATTGAAGGGAGTTGTCGAGCTCGACCGTCTTGAGCGGGAAGCAAAGGAACGGCGCGAGCGCGGAGAGCCCGAGGAACCAGAGAGACCGACTGCCGCTGAAGATGACAAGCATGAACAAACCGGTGTTCCTGCTGCAGAAGATGGGGAAGAGGAAAGCGAATACGAGGAAGTTGAGGTCACAGACAGTGAAGGGGAAGACGAGGACCAGCCGTTCAAACGACAGCGAACTGGAAGCCCAGAGAACCAAGGACCTGTCGAATTCACGGAAGAGGATATCGAATATCAACTGGCCGCAATGGGCGAAGAATATGGCCTCGACCCTGAAGAATACGGTGAGCCAGCGGAGGACTGGGAGGAGGGCGCGGAAGGCCTCCCGCTCACAGACGAAGATGCCGCAGCTTTATTCCGTGACCTTCTCGACGACTACAACATAAACCCCTTCTCAACATGGGAAAACATCATCGAAGAAGGCCGCATCATAGAAGACAGCCGCTACACCGTCCTCCCCAACATGAAATCCCGCCGCGAAGCATTCTCCATGTGGAGCAGGGACCGCATCCAAGCAATCAAAGAGCGCAAAGAAAAGCAAGAGAAGAAAGACCCGCGCATCAAATACCTAGCCTTTCTCCAAGATCACGCAACACCAAAACTCTACTGGCCCGAATTCAAACGCAAATACAGAAAGGAGCCCGAGATGCGCGACTCCCAGTTATCAGACAAGGACCGCGAAAAGTCCTACCGCGATCTCGTCTCCCGCATGAGATTGCCCGAAAGCACCCGCAAATCAGACCTCTCCAAATTACTCAAATCACTCCCCCTATACGACCTCAACCGCTCATCTAACCTCGAAGCTCCCCCACCAGCACTTATAACCGACCTCCGCTACATCGCGCTTGCACCCAAAGTGCGTGATCCACTTATTCAAACGTTTATCTCCACATTACCCGCCGCACCAGAAGAAGATATCACACCCGAACAGAGAGAGGAGCTAGAGAAGAAGCGAGTAGAGCGCGAAAAGCGCGAGCGAGCCCTGGCAGAGCGCCAGAAGCAAGTCCAGGAAGAGGAACGGCGGCGGAAGGGTGATCTTGCGCGGGGTAGGCATTTGCTTGAAGAGGGCGAGGCAGAAATTCAGGAAGCTATGAGGGTTGGGAAGAGTGGGCTTCGGAGTCATCTAGAGCCAGCATCTGCTGAGCAGAGTCAAGCGCCGACACAGCCTATGGATGTAGATAAATAGTCTTTTACCAAGAGCTACTGTACAATAATCAAATACGAGTCTCTGGGATTTATTCCAATAATTCGAAGCTAGTTCTTGGCTTTCTGTTGTGTCATACTAGATATAGATATAGAGTACATGATATGCTTGTCATGACTAAGGTAGAGTACAGTCTTTGGTCCGTCAGTGTTTAACTTTCCAATTCATGGATGTGGATTAGGATATTCTGAAGTGGGCCTGGTTCCATCGTGTCATCTGGCTCATTAGGACATAGAGCATGTTGCATGGATATGGGTATCAAAGAATAAAGAAGGGAAGGCGCTTAATGCTCCCCTGTAAAAAAAAAGACGCCGTTCGTGTCCCGGTTCCTGTCTGTCGTTCGCTTTTTTGTTCGCTTCTTGCAACCATTAGCTTAATGCATTACCTAAATCGCCAGTTATCCCAGTCGTCGTCGGCATCGTCATCATCGTCCTCGTCGTCTTCTTCTTCCTCTGCGTTCTTGACATCGGTCGTAGCCTCGTCTGTATTCGACTTTGACTCGGCAGAAACAGCCCCGCCCTCCTCAACCTCCGCACTCTCACTCCGCTGCTTCGCCCTCAGCTGCTCGCGCATATTCTTCAGCCTCCGAACGCGCTCCTCCAACTGCTCCATCTCGTCGAACTCCTCCTCCAAGAACCGCGCCGCATCTTCCCGCTCACCCTCGGCCTCAGCCTCCCGGTTTTGGCGGGCATCACTCTGCTCTTTTTCTTGGAGCGCGGCGAGCTCCTCGGCTGATATGGGCGCTGCCGAGATCGTTGCGGCGGCTGATATAGCGGCGGGTTTTTGTGATTGTGGGATGCGCGTGGGGGCCGCGACTTCGCGCTCGAAGGCGGCCCATTCGTCTTCATCGACGGCGGCTGTTGACTGGGGTTGTTGTGGAGGTTCGGAGGGAGGGATAGGGAGGGATGATTGTGCGGCTTGCGTTTTTGAAATTTGTGCTTGTGCATGTGTGGTATCTGATTCCGTCCTCATGGCATCGGAGGATTCGACTTCAACATCATCGTCATCACCACCGGTGACGACCTGCGCAGCCGGCGGCCGCACCTGCACCTGTTCGTTGGCCAAAATCTGCTCTGGATCCGCCTGCTTCACTCGTTTGCGCGTCGCCGAGTCAGCAGGATCACCTTTTCTCTTCTTCGTGACGCGGTTAGGTGTGTTGGTGGTGCCCGTGGCAGCCGGGGATGTGCCCTTGCGAGAGGCGAGCTCGCTGCGGAGCAGGGATCGGACGTCTGCCATGGCTGTATTGAAATAGTTCGTAGATCGTATTTCAAAGAAAATCAAGTTCGGTAATTATGTTCAACAAAGCGACTTTATAATTCGAGAAAACTTCACGGAAAATTAGTGTGAATCGAGGCTGTGAATTGCGGGGATGGGACTCTGGAGAAGCTGATTTCATTCAAGACGCCGAAAAAAATAACCAGACGCGTGAAAGGCGGAATCGAGTCCAGTCGACGCAGCCTAATGTCATGGCTGGCGTCTGCCAAGCATTGCTCCGAGCCGCGGTCACGTGAGTTCGGACAATGTGCGTCATACATCACCGGTGTGCTGCGCGTGATGGGGATTTGGAGACACTAACGAGGCGGGCTAGAGTGAGATGATTTCATACTATGGGGAGAAAGTTCGAAAGACGTTATACTGTGGGGGTCAATTCGGGATTTGGTCTAGCTAAGGAGAGCGATATGGGGTATGGGCTCCCGATGTCTACCGACATTACCATACTTCTTGTGCGTATAGTCCTCGCTAATGATACATTAGGTGCTAATGTTATTCTGATAGCGTTCAGAATGGAGCAGAGACTTGATGTTCGTAGTGAGACCTTGGTCACTCCACAAGGAGTATGAGACTTGGAGTCCGTGATCAGGGTGCTGAAGAAAGCATTGTTTCGCCCTGTTTGATCTGCGTCAACCCTAATATCCTCAGTTTGTAGACAAAATGTCCATTCCTAGAAGTTGACACCTGAATATTTGCGATATGAAGTACCTTCTTCTCGGTCGTTATTACCAATTGTTATCCCCCCGGTGCTATGCTAATCTTGTGCATGTGATATGCATTGATGGAGGTCTTGCCAGCAAGACCAAGTCATGCTTCAGTTCCCTTAACGCTTCAGCCAAAAGCGGGCGTCGTAGAATATGCGACAATCAGCTGATCGTCCGTCTTGAAGCACTGCAAGCTATATCAGAACCGGCTCCTCTGTGTGCTATAAAAGCAAACGGAGTACTCACCCGCCACAAGCCCCCAACACCCTCATCTAACCCAGGAGCAAAGACACTATTGACATAGCAAAAGACAGAATCCGTATCTTTACAGTTAAGCTTCTTCCTCAGAAATTTGACGACAGTCTCGAACTTCTGCGATGCACTGATCTTGAACACCCGGTTCTTGAGAATTGGGGCCGAAGCCAGAGGTTGAAACCGGACCGTGACTAAACAGATCAGTTGATATTTGATTGTGAAAGCGCAACTGCGAGCAGCTGTTACGCGAGTGAACTGTGGCGTACCTTTGCCTGTATCTACAGCTTCAGCATCCGCTAATGCTTGGGTCGCATCCCGTGGTAGACTAGTCAGGACGACCGATGCGGACATGGTCAGGGGTAAGTCTGCGCCATGTTCATCGTCATCTGGGATAGGTGCATTAATCCTAGTGCTTGATGTTCGATCTGGCAGTTCCCGTCGGCTGGTTGGTCGCTGTTGGTTGGGATTCGGGGAGTTGCTGGTTGATGGTATTTGTGAGGAGTGGGTGCTCATTTTGCGAATTTGCCCACGATGTGAGATGTATTAGGTTCCTGTACCATGCAGTCAGATTACACGAGCAGAGTCTAGTGATGTTGATGGAGCGAGGATGGTTGATGTTTGTGTTGGCAGTAGATTGATTAGATGCAGCTACACTAACTTAAGTTAACTAACGTATTTCACCAGTCATCCGACCGCCACCAGTCATCCGACCGCCGCCCCACCTTTCGCCTATGCTCTACAACTTGAAGCCATTCGCAACC